>NC_080800.1:67252014-68735347 GCF_028018385.1 Neofelis nebulosa
ACAAAAGTCTGGGACCAGATAGCTTCACAGGTGAATTCTACAAACACTTGAAGAAGGGTTACTACTTATTATTCTCAAATAATTCCAAAAAGTAGAAGAAGAAAAGCTTCCAAATTCATTCTATGAGGCCAGCATTACCCTAATACTGAAACCAGACAAAAACACTACAGAAAAAGAGAACTACAGGCCAATATATCTGATGAACATAGATGCAAAAATATTCAACAAAATAGTAGCAAAACTAATTCAGCAATGTATTAAAAAAGTCTTTTACCACACTCAAGTTGGTTTTTTTCCAGGAACACAAGGGTGGTTCAATAATTGCAAGTCAATCAACATGATACATCAACAAGAGAAAGGATAAAAATGATATGCTTTTCTAAATAAACACAGAAAAGCCTTTCACAAAGTATAATCTGCATTATTGATAAAAACTCTCAACAAAGTGAGTTTAGAGAAAACATACCTCAACATATAGGCCATATATCAAAAACTCACAACTAACATCATATTCCGTGTGAAAAACTGAGAACTTTTCTTCTAAGGTCAAGAACGAGACAGGGATATTCATTCTCACCAGTTTTATTAAACACAGTACTGAAAGTCCTAGATGCAGCAATCAGGCAGGAAAAGGAAATAAAAGGCATTCAAATTGGTAAAGAAGAAGTAAAATTGCCACTACTTGCAGAAGGCATAATACTATATATTTAAAAGTCCAAATATTCCACTGAAAAACTACTAGAACTGATAAATGAATTCAGTAAAGTCACAGTATAAAAAATTAATATAGAGAAATTGGTTGCATTCCTATATACTAATAAGAAGTATAAAAAGAGAAATTCAGAAAGCAACCTCAGGTAGAATTGCACCAAAAATAATAAGATATGTAGGAATAAGTTTAACAAGGTGGTGAAAAACCGCTACTCTGAAAACTATAAAACATTGATAAAAGAAATTGAAGATGACACAAAATAAATGGAAAGATATCTCATGCTCATAAATTGAGAGAACCAATATTGTTAAAATGTCCATACTATTTAAAACAATCTACACATTTAATGCAATCCCTATCAAAATACCAACAGCTTTTTTTCACAGAGCTAGAACAAATAATCCTAAAGTTTGTATGGAACCACAAAAGACCCCAAATAGCGAAAGAAATCTTGAGAAAGAACAAATCTGGAGGTATCACAATCCTAGACTACTACAAAGCTGTAGTCATCAAAATAGTATGATACTGGCAAAAAAATATATATACACATACATCAATAGAACACAGAGAGTCCAGAAATAAACTCACACTTGTATGGTCAATTAATATATGGCATAGGATGCAAGAATATACAGTGGAAAAAAAGACAGTCTCTTCAAACAATGGTGTTCAGAAAACTGGACAAGTATATGCAAATGAATGAAACTGGACCACTTTCTTATACTATACACAAAAATAAGCCCAAAATGGATTAAAGATCTAAATGTGAGACCTGAAAAAATAAAACTCCCAGAAGAAAACATAGGCAGTAATTTCTTTGGCATTGGCCTTAGAAATATTTTCCTAGATGTTTCCTTAGGCAAGGGAAATAAAAGCAAAAATAAACTATTGGGACCACACCAAAATAAAAATCTTTGGCAACATGAAGGAAACCAGCAAAAGTGGAAAGACAGAAGATTAAATGAGAGAAGATATTTTCAAGTGATATATCTGACAAGGAGTTAATATCCAAAATGTATATAGAATGTATACAACTTAGCACCAAAACAAAAACAAAAATAAAAACAAATAATGCGATTTTAAAAATGGGCAGTAGACCTGAATAGACATTTTTCCACAGAAGACATACAAATAGTCAACAGACATATGGAGATGTTCAACATCAATAATAATCAGGGAAATATAAATCAAAACCACAATGAGATATCACCTCACACCTGTCAAAATGTCTAGAATCAGAAGGACCAGAAATAACAAGTGCTGGCAAGAGTGTGGAGAAACAGGAACCCTAGGACGCTGTTGGTGTGCATGCAAATTGATACAGCCACTGAGGAAAAGACCATAGAGTTTTCTCAAAAAAATGAAAATGTAACTACCATATGATCCAGTAATTCCACTACCAGGTATTTACCCAAAGAAAGTGAAAACACTAATTTGAAAAAAAATATATGTACCCCTATGTTTATTGCAGCATTATTTACAAGAGTCAAGATATGAAAGAACCTCAAGTCTCCAACCACAGATGAATGGATTTAAAAAAAAAATTTCATGCTCGTGGATTGGAAGAACAAATATTGTTAAAATATTGATACTACCCAAAGCAATCTAAATATTCAATGCTATCCCTGTCAAAATAACACCAGCATTCTTCACAGAGCTAGAACAAACATTCCTAAAATTTGTATGGAATCAGACAAGACCCCAAATAGTCAAAGAAATCCTGAAAAAGAAAACCAAAGCTGGAGGCATCACAATTCTGGACTTCAAGATGTATCACAAAGCTGTAATCATTAAGACAGTATGATACTTGCACAAAAACAGACACACAGATCAATGGAACAGAATAGAGAACCCAAAAATGGACCCACAAACCTATGGCCAACTAATCTTTGACAAAGCAGGAAAGAGTATCTAATGGAATAAAGACAGTCTCTTCAGCAAATGGTGTTGGGAAAACTGGACCACTTTCTTACACCATACACAAAAATAAACTCAAAATGGGTGAAAGACCTAAATGTAAGACAGGAAGCCATCAAAATCCTAGAGGAAAAAGCAGGCAAAAAACTTTTTGATCTTGGCCTCAGCAACTTCTTACTCAACATGTCTCTGGAGGCAAAGGAAACAAAAGTGAAAATGAACTATTGGGACCTCATCAGGATAAAAAGCTTCTGCATGGCACAGAAAATAATCA
The DNA here is from genome assembly GCF_028018385.1 of Neofelis nebulosa. Classification (NCBI taxonomy): domain Eukaryota; kingdom Metazoa; phylum Chordata; class Mammalia; order Carnivora; family Felidae; genus Neofelis; species Neofelis nebulosa. Next base: position 67,254,918 of record NC_080800.1, read on the forward strand.
GCAAAACTAAAAGGCAGCTGACAGAATGGGAGAAAATATTTGCAAATGACACATCAGATAAAGAGTTAGTATCTAAAATCTATAAAGAACTTATCAAACTCAACACCCCAAAAAACAAATAATCTAGTGAAGAAATGGGCAAAAGACGTGAACAGACACTTTTCCAAAGATATCCAGATGGCTAACAGACACATGAAAAAATGCTTAACATCACTCATCATCAGGGAAATACAAATCAAAACCACAATGAGATATGGCTAAAATTAACAACTCAGGCAACGATAGATGCTGGTGACGATGTGGAGAAAGAGGATCTCTTTTGCACTGCTGGTGGGAATACAAACTGGTACAGCCACTCTGGAAAACAGTATGGAGGTTACTCAAAAAGTTAAAAATAGAGCTACCCTAAAACTCAGCAATTGTACTACTAGGTATTTATTATTTATTGAAAGAATGCAGAAGTGCTGTTTCAAAGGGGCACATACAGGGGCGCCTGGGTGGCTTGGTTGGTTAATCGTCCGGCTTCGGCTCAGGTCATGATCTCGCAGTCTGTGAGTTCGAGCCCCGCATCGGGCTCTGTGCTGACAGCTCAGAGCCTGGAGCCTGTTTCAGATTCTGTGTCTCCCTCTCTCTGTGACCCTCTCCCGTTCATGCTCTGTCTCTCTCTGTCTCAAAAATAAATACACGTTAGGGGCGCCTGGGTGGCGCAGTCGGTTGGGCGTCCGACTTCAGCCAGGTCACGATCTCGCGGTCCGTGAGTTCGAGCCCCGCGTCAGGCTCTGGGCTGATGGCTCAGAGCCTGGAGCCTGTTTCCGATTCTGTGTCTCCCTCTCTCTCTGCCCCTCCCCCATTCATGCTATGTCTCTCTCTGTCCCAAAAATAAATAAAAAACGTTGGAAAAAAAAAAAAATACACGTTAAAAAAAAATCAAAGGGGCACATACACCCCAATGTTTATAACAGCACTATCGACAATAGCCAAAGTAGGGAGAGATCCCAAATGTCCATCAACTGATGAATGAATAAAGAAGATGGGTGTATATATATACAATGGAATATTACTCAGCAATCAAAAAGAATGAAATCTTGCCATTTGCAACAATATGGCTGGAACTAAGAGTGTATTAGGCTTAGCAAAATTAGTAAGAGAAAGACAAACAGCACATGACTCCACTCATATGTGGAATTTAAGATACAAAACAGATGAGCATAAGGGAAGGGAAGCAAAAATAATATAAAAACAGGGAGGGGGACAAACCATAAGAGACTCTTAAATACAGAGAACAAACTGAGGGCTGCTGGAGGGGTTTTGGCTGGGGGGGGTGGGATAAATGGGCAAGGGGCATTAAAGAGGGCATTTGTTGGGATGAGCACTGGGTGTTAAATGTAGGGGACAAATCACTGGATTCTACCCCTGAAATCATTATTACGCTATATGTTAACTGATGTGAATTAAAAACAAGTGATGTATATGTACCATGGAATATTACCCATCCATAAAAACAAGCAACATCTTGCCATTTGCCAATACATGGATGGACATAGATTGTATGTAAGTGAAATAAGTGAGACAGAGAAAGATATTATATTATGTTACCATATGTGGAATTTAAGAAACCAGAAAATGAACAAACAAGGGGAAAAGGGACAAACAAAAAAACCAGACTCTTAAATATAGAGCACAAACTGGTGGTTGCCAGAGGGAAGATGGGTGGTAGGATGGGTGAAATCGATAAAGGCAATTAACAGTCCCCTTGTGATGAGCACTGTGTAATGTATTGATTTGTTGTGCCACTATATTGTACACTTGAGACTCATATAACAATGTGTATAGTGTGCATAAGAAAAAAAACTCCTCTCTGGGACTTACTGGCTCTTTGGAGCATGACAGAGAGAGAGCACAAAGATGGCTTCCACTGTCTGGAGGAAGGAAGAGGAAGAGCATAGAGATGGTGCCCACTGGGAAAGAAAAAAAGAAATACAAGCATATATATATATATATATATATATATATATATATATATATATATATGATGATGATGATTTTCAGCTGGAGCAAGAAAAGGGAAACTGCAAAAATGGCACCCAGTGGTCATCATCCTGTAGAGAATACTAACAGGTCCTTAAAATTGTGTCAAATCATATGCCTATCCTTTAGAGTCATGCTCAAAAGTAAGTGAATTAGCCTCTCTCACACAAATTCAGGAGCCCCTTAATTAGCCACTACTGCACTGGGTCCTGGTGTGGGTGAGTATGAATGTGCAAACCCTTTAATAGCCATTTCTCAGGTCACTATAGTCTTGTGGTTATCATGTATATGAGCCCCATTGGTTTTTAAAGCTAGATGTTTTGGGCACTCGTCTCTCAGGTACAGGTCTTCAAAGTTGTGGGTGTCCAATGTATGATTCAAACTCTTTATTCCTTGGGGAGAAGCTCTAAGTTGTTGAGTTCCTTCTGACTGTGGGTCACAGTGCCCAGGGTGTGGTTTATGGCAAGATTATGTCCCAGCCTCTCCTACCTGCTTCAATGTGGGCCTTTTCTCATTTGCCCAATACGTAGGAGTCACTCAGCCAGTTTTTAGGTGTTTTTAAGAGGAATAAATAAATAAATAAATAAATAAATATATATATATACATATTTAAATATATGTTTATATATATTTAATAATCATATAAAAATATATAATAAATACATTTAAAAATCAATAAATATATATATCTGAGTGTATATATATGTATATGTATAAAGATATATATGTGTGTATATATATATCTTTGTATATATATATACATATATACACACACACATATATATATCTTTGTATATCTTTGTATATATATATACATATATATGTGTGTGTGTATATATATTTATATATATATTTATATACATATATCTGTAGACTGGGTGTGTTCATGGGAAGAGGTGAGTTCAGAATCCCCTTACTTCACCATCTTGAATTTGAACATTTCTTTTTATTTATCTTGCTTTGTGTACTTTTTCTTTTAATATCTGTAGACACGTCTCTTACGAGGTTTGGAAAATCCTTATTCATTATCTTTTCAAATATTACCTCTCTTCTGTTTTATTTATTCTCTTCTGAGATATACACTAAAGCTTCTCATTTATAATCAAGATCTATAAATTTCCCCTTCACATTTTTCACTTTTCTTTCTCTGTTGCATTATATACAATTTCATTAGATTGATCTTCTAGCTTGTTAATATTTTAACTCTCCGTTATCTGCTGTTTAGCACATACATTGATTTCTTTAACAATTAATTTTGTTTAATGTTATAAGTTCCATTTAGTATGGATCATCTATCATCTATCTATCTATCTATCTATCTGTCATCATCTATCTATCTATCTATCTCAACATCTGGTATCTGCCTATATATATGTATTTGGATTTTATCTTGTATTTCATGAAAAAAGTTCATTTACAGGTATTTTATAAGTTATACCTGACTCTTCTAATAACTGAAGGAAGTCTTTCAGAGTCTAAATCTGCTGTTTGCTTTTTATCAGGTGACTCACTCATAATGATTTTGTCCTTGTGTGTTTGTTACCTTTTATTGTAAGCTCATATTTTATTGGTCTTCATATGTGGAAATCCAATGAGTTTACATTAAAGGAACTTTCTCCTAAAGAATATTTGCTTTTGTCTGTGTGTGCCAGAGTATACTACTACCCTGGGAACCTTTAGTTCCTTTTTGGATAGGAGCTTTGGCTTTATGCCCACAGCCTCAAATTCAGCTCCCCTGCTTGATGCTGACTCAAAGTTAGTCTCCTGATACATTTTAGTGACGACAGTGACATTTGCCCTCATATCTAAGCCATTTTCCTGCTTACCTGCTTGCTCTGGTTTCAGGTTACTTCATTCTAGCTAGCAAGGAGTGTGCCTCAAATTTACCTCTTATTTTTAAGTTCAGCAGTACAATAAATACCTGTTCTATTCATGATCTAATGGATGCGTTGTGAAAAAGCCTCTCGATGCATATAGTCCACAACACTACTGGAAGTTCCCTTTCCATTCTTTAACTCACTGGAATCTAGATTTCTGCATTTGCCTTTTATCTGAAATTGCCACCATCATCAAGATTATCTAAAAGTTTCATAAAGCCAAATCTAACAGATGTTTCTGTCCTCATCAGCACTTCACCTTCTATCTACCCTTGACTCTCTCTTAGTTATCTTTTAAGTTCTTATATCACCCATTCCTTAAATGTTGATGTTCCTTGGGGGTTTAACGTTAATTCTTTCCATTTAACCCCCCATACTTTCTATGATCAATCTGATCTATTCTTGTGACTCCAGCTACCACATATATATTGATGACCCCCAACAGTATGTCTCCTTCACAGACAAAACCTATTTAGCCAATTACCTCATCTACTTTTGTGTAACTCTCTATTGTGTAGTTACCTTACATTTAACATTAAAAACTGAACTTATTATCCTGCCTTTATACTCCCAACTACTTTCTCTTGTATTCTCTATACCAGCTTCACAAATCAGAAACCAAGCCATTATCCACAATGCCTCTCTGTCTCTGTCAAAATTTCCACATTCCATATCACCAAGTCTGAGTCTTTCTACATCTTGGGATCTATTTATTCTGCAGTGTCAATGACTTCTCTTATACAGACAAGTCACTTTCATCTCTTGCTTGCAGTATGGTTACAGCCTCCTAATTTCTCTGCCTGTCCTCTTGAATCCTCACCTCCCTACTGTAGTGAGTAATCTTTCTAAAATCTTATCATGCCATTAGTTTGCTTAAGCAGTGACTAGCCATTGATTAGAAGATCAAGTTCAAAATCATCCCCAGTCCTTCAACATATGGCCTCTGCCTATTTTCTAGCATTATCTCTCTTTTATATTACATTCTCCTTCCGTGGCTGCCATAATATTTTTTAATATAATTTATTGTCAAATTGGCTAACATACAGTGTGTAAAGTGTGCTCTTGGTTTTTGCAGATTCCTGTGGTTCATCGCTTACATACAACACCCATTGCTCATCCCAACAGGTGCCCTCCTCAATGTCCATCACCCATTTTCCCCTCTCCCCCACCCCCTCATCAACCCTCAGTTTGTTCTTTGTATTTAAGAGTCTCTTATGGTTTGCCTCCCTCCCTCTCTCTTTGTAACTGTCCCCCCCCTTCCTTCCCCCATGGTCTTCTGTTAAGTTTCTCAACATCCACATATGAGTGAAAACATATGACATCTGTCTTTCTCTGACTGACTTATTTCACTCAGCATAATACCTTTCAGTCCCATCCATGTTGCTGCAAATGGCATGATTTCATTCTTTTTTTATTGCCAAGTAGTATTCCATTGTATATATAAACCACATCCTCTTTATCCATTTATCAGTTGATGGACATTTAGGCTCATAATTTGGCTATTGTTGAAAGTGCTGCTATAAACATTGGGTTACATGTGTCCCTATGAATCAGCACTCCTGCATCCTTTGGATAAACTCCTAGTAGTGCTATTGCTGGGTCATAGGGTAGTTCTATTTTTAATTTTTTGAGGAACTTCCACACTGTTTTCCAGAGCGACTGCACCAGTTTGCATTCCCACCAGCAGTGCAACAGGTTCCATTTCTCCACATCCTCTCCAGCATCTATAGTCTCCTGATGTGTTCATTTTAGCCACTCTGTCCAGCATGAGGTTGTATCTCATTGTAGTTGTGATTTGCATTTCCCTGATGATGAGTGACATTGAGCATCTTTTCATGTGCCTGTTGGCCATCTGGATGTCTTCTTTGGAAAAGTGTCTATTCATGCCTTATCTCTCTGTTATATTACATTCTCCTTCCCTAGCTGCCACGATTATTGAGGAATATTGAATTATTTGCATTTTGTAAGACATGATCTCTTAACAGAAGTGTCTTTGTCCTCAGTCTACCTTTCTATATGTAGTTCCTATAATTTCTGTCTTCCTTTGCTTGGGTAAAGTGCTCCCATAATATTTTGTATTTACCCTTAGTAGTGTATATACTATCGCACTGTACACATATTCTGTCTTTTTCATTAAAGTGTTAACTCCTTGAGGATGGTCTATGTCTTATTTATCACAGCACCTAAACATACTAGACATTTAACAAATGTTTGAAGGAAGAAAGCAGAAAAAAGCTAACCTGCAGACAGATTTATTTGTCACATACTATTGCAAACTGTACTGAGAAAGGGGAAGAAAAGTGAATGTGCAAGCAGTTCAGGGCCCTCTGGTCAAACTATCAATTGTACTCCCAACCTAAATGAATGTATGAGTATGGTATATATTAATCTCAGTCCATTGCTTCTCTACAACTAGCTACAGAGAATTCAATTAACATCATCCTGGATTGCCAAGAATACTAAAGATATGGTGCTATAGACCTTATCAAGCTTTTATCATTACTTGGAAGGTAGCAGTATTTATCAACAGTTTATTTAAGGGGTTCTGATCATATCTTCTAGTTTTTGCTTTAAATTGTTTTTTCTGATTATAAAATGGAAAGGGATTGTTAGATTAGACTTGCTTAAATATGAAAATTTTTAGATCTAAAAATTAACCTAATGAATCTTCTAATAATGAATGTTATTTTAAAAGCCAGGTGAGAATTTATATCATGAGGAAAGGAATGGGTCAGAAGGGGCATCTACCCTTCTTTCTTCTGCATTGCAATCTTTAAATTTTTTTTTTTTGATACAGAGAGCATGCAAGCAGGGGAGAGGGGCAGAGGGAGAGAGAGAATCTTAGGCAGGCTCCACACACAGCATAGAGCCTGACATGGGGCTCAATCCCACAACACTGGGATCATGACCTTAGACAAAATCAAGAGTTGTATGCTCAACTGATTGAGCCACCCAGGCGTCCTAAGCATATCAATCGTTCCACTGCTGTTATCTAGTGTTCCAGCTATACTCTAGGCTTTTGTTTTTAGCATTCACTGATAACCCTCTATATCTATATCCCTCAGTGCCACCTCAGAAAAGGACCTGGATATTCTGACTTCCCTGTCCAAGGTTGTTTTTTTTCATTTCATTACATATAGGAACAAGTAGGACATAACCATAACAACTGTAGCTCCCATTTGTGATGGTCTTTGTGATTTACAAAGTGTTTCACACACTTGTCATCCAGGTTGTTCCTAATAGTAGTTTTTTAAGGATCAAGAGAGTACAATCCAAGTGGTTTTCAAACCATGTTATTCTCTGATTTAAGGTTCCAGGTAAGTGATTTGGAAGTAGGGGTAGGGGTAGTGGAACTTCCTCCTCCCACCCGCACCCTCACCAAATGTACTTACCTCCTTTATATATACCACTGCTTCATTGTTTTTATGTGTTTTATTTAGTTGGGTTCTATACAAGATTTTTTTTTCTGTATTATATTTTGTCCATAGCAAAGATTCTACTTCATAAAAGTAAAAAAAAAAAAAAACACTTTACAGATGAGAAAACTGAAGTTCAGAGAGGTTCAGTCATGAACCAAGAATCACACAGCTAGTAAGTAGCAGAGCAGTTTGCCTGATTCCAAGGCCCAAGATGGCTTCTCAGACTTTGGATTTGCTTATAATGAAAGAGATTAAATCCAAATAGTTAAAACAAATGAATGATCAGACAAGGAAACAGAGGCTTTTAAAACTTTGTGGTAAAATATAAACACATAAATTTTATCATTTTAAGTGAGAAATTTAGTGTCATTAAGTGCATTTGCAAAATGTATCCACATTGTATCCACCACTATTTTCAGAACTTTTTCATTATCCCCAAAATAAATTTAATACACATTACACAGTAACTCCCATTCTTTCCTCTATCCAGCCCCTTGGAAACCAATATTTATTCTGTGTCTATGAATTAGACTGCACTACATACCTCATATCAGTGAAATAATACAGTATTTGTCCTTTTTTGTCTTATTTTACTTAGCATAATGTCTTCAAATTAAGTCATGTTGTGGCATGTGTCAGAATTTTCCTTTTTAAAGATGAGTAATATTACACTGAATGTATATGTGTATGTATATACCACACTTGTTTATCCACTCATCCATCAATGGACATTGGGTTGTTCCCACCTTTTGACTATGGTCAATAATGCTGCTGTGAATATTGGTGCACACATATCTGTGACTCTCTGCCTTCAATTCTTCTGGGTGCAAGCCTCAGAACGGAATTGCTGAATCATATGGTATTTCTTATTTTTTAATGAAATTTATTGTCACAATGGTTTCCATACAACACCCGATGCTCATCCTAACAGGTGCCCTCTTCAGTGCCAATCACCCACTTTCCCTTCCTTCTTACCCCCCATCAACCTTCAGTTTATTCTCATTTTTTAAGAGTCTCTTATGGTTTGGCTCCTTCCCTCTCTGTAACTTTTTTTTTCCCATTCCCCTCCCCCATGGTCTTCTGTCATGTTTCTCAGGATCCACATGAGTGAAAACATATGGTATCTGTCTTTCTCTGTATGACTTATTTCACTTAGCATAACACTCTCCAGTTCCATCCACTTTGCTAAAAAAGGCCATGTTTCCTTCGTTCTCATTGCCACATAGTATTCCAGTGTATATATAAACCACAACTTTATCCATTCATCAGTTGATGGACATTTAGGCTCTTTCCATAATTTGGCTATTGTTGAAAGTGCTGCTATAAACATTGGGGTACAAGTGCCCCTATGCATCAGCACTCCTGTATCCCTTGAGTAAATTCCTAGCCGTTCTGTTGGTGGGTCATAGGGTAGATCTATTTTTAATTTTTTGAGGAAACTCCACACTGTTTTCCAGAGTGACTGCACCAGTTTGCGTTCCCACCAACAGTGCAAGAGGGTTCCCGTTTTTCCACATCCCCTCCAGCATCTATAGTCTATTGATTTGTTCATTGTAGCCACTCTGATTGGCATGAGGTAATATCTCAGTGTGGTTTTGATTTGTATTTCCCTGAGGAGGAGTGACATTGAGCATCATTTCACGTGCCCATTGGCCATCTGGATGTCTTCTTTAGAGAAGTGTCTATTCATGTTTTCTGCCCATTTCTTAACTGGATTATTTGTTTTTTGGGTGTGAAGTTTGGTGAATTCTTTATAGATTTTGGATACTAGCCCTTTGTCTGATATGTCTTTTGCAAATACATTTTCCCATTCCATCAGTTGCCTTTTAGTTTCGTGGATGGTTTACTTTGCAGTGCATAAGCTTTTTATCTTCATGAGGTCCCAACACTTCATTTTTGCTTTTAATTCCCTTGCCTTTGGAGATGTGTCAAGTAAGAAATTGCTGCGGCTGAGGTCAGAGAGGTTTTTTCCTGCTTTCTCTTCTAGGGTTTTGTTGGTTTCCTGTCTACATTCCAGTCCTTCATCCATTTTGACTTTATTTTTATGAATGATGTAAGAAAGTGGTCTAGTTTCATTCTTCTGCATGTGCCTGTCCAGTTCTCCCAGCACCATTTATTAAAGAGACTGTCTTTTTTTCCATTGGATATTCTTTCTTGCTTTGTCAAAGATTAGTTGGCCATACTTTTGTGAATCCAATTCTGGAGTCTCTATTCTATCCCATTGGTCTATGTGTTGTTTTTGTGCCAGTACCATACTGTCTTGATGATTACAGCTTTGTACTAGAGGCTAAAGTCTGGTATTGTAATGCCTCCTGCTTTGGTCTTGTTCCTCAATATTACTTTGGCTATACGGGGTCTTTTGTGGTTCCATACAAATTTTAGGATTGCTTGTTCTAGCTTCGAGAAGAATGCTGGTGCAATTTTGATTGGGACTTTATTGAAAGTGTAGATTGCTTTGGGTAATATTTACATTTTAACAATATTTATTCTTCCAATCTATGAGCATGGAATGTTTTTCCATTTCTTGGTATCTTCTTCAATTTCCTTCATAAGCTTTCTATAGTTTTCAGCATACAGATCTTTTACATCTTTGGTTAGGTTGATTCCTAGGTATTTTATGCTTCTTGGTGCAATTGTGAATGGGATCAGTTTCTTTATTTGTCTTTCTGTTGCTTCATTATTAGTGTATAAGAATGCAACTGATTTCTGTACATTGATTTTGTATCCTGCGACTTTGCTGAATTCATGTATCAGTTCTAGCAGACTTTTGGTGGAGTCTATCAGGTTTTCTATGTATAATATCATGTTATCTGCACAAAGTGAAAGCTTGACTTCACCTTTGCCAATTTGGATGCCTTGGATTTCCTTTGTTGTCTGATTGCTGATGCTAGAACTTCCAACACTATGTTAAATAACAGCGGTGAGAGTGGATATCCCTGTCATGTTCCTGATCTCAGGGAGAAAGCTCTCAGTTTTTTCCCCATTGAGGATGATATTAGCTGTGGGCTTCTCATAAATGGCTTTTTATGATTTTAAGTATGTTCCTTCTATCCTGACTTTCTCGAGAGTTTTTATTAAGAAAGGACACTAAATTTGGTTAAATGCATTTTCTGCATCGATTGATAGGGTCATATGGTTCTTATCTTTTCTTTTATTATTGTGGTGTATCACATTGATTGATTTGCAAATACTGGACGAACCCTGCAGCCCAGGAACGAATCCCACTTGATCATGGTGAATAATTCTTTTTATATGTTGTTGAATTCGATTTACTAGTATCTTGTTGAGAATTTTTGCATCCATATTCATCAGGGATATTGGCCTGTAGTTCTCTTTTTTTGCTGGGTCTCTGTCTGGTTTAGGAATCAAAGTAATGCTGGCTTCATAGAATGAGTCTGGAAGTTGTCCTTCCCTTTCTATTTTTTGGAGCAACTAGAGAAGGATAGGTATTATCTCTGCTTTAAAATTCTGGTAGAATTCCCCAGTGAAGCCACCTGGTCCTGGACTCTTACTTGTTGAGAGATTTTTGATTTTTGATAACTGATTCAATTTCTTCGCTGGTTATGGGTCTGTTCAAGTTTTCTATTTCTTCCTGTTTAAGTTTTGGAAATGTGTGGGTGCTTAGTAATTTGTCCATTTCTTCCAGGTTGTCCCGTTTGTTGGCATATAATTTTTCCTAGTATTCCCTGATAATTGCTTATATTTCTGAGGGATTGGTTGTAATAATTCCATTTTCATTCATTATTTTATCTATTTGGGTCCTCACACTTTTCTTTTTGAGAAGCTTGCCTAGAGGTTTATCAATTTTGTTTATTTTTTCAAAAGACCAACTCTTGGTTGGTCTTGGTCTTATTGATCTACTCTACAGTTCTTTAGATTCTATAGTGTTTATTTCTGCTCTGATCTTTATTATTTCTCTTCTTCTGCTGGGTTTGGTGTTTCTTTGCTGTTCTGCTTCTAATTCCTTTAGGTGTGATGTTAGGTTTTTTATTTGCGATTTTCTTGTTTCTTGAGATAGGCCTGGATTGCAATGTATTTTCCTATCAGGTCTGCCTTCGCCGCATCCCAAAGTGTTTGGATTGTTGTATTTTCATTTTCATTTGTTTCCATATATTTCTTAATTTCTTCTCTAATTGCCTGGTTGACCCATTCATTCTTTAGTAGGGTGTTCTTTAACCTCCATGCTTTTGGAGGTTTTCCAGACTTTTTCCTCTGGTTGATTCAAGTTTCATAGTACTGTGGTCTGAAAGTGTACATGGTATGATCTCAATTCTTGTATACTTATGAAGGGCTGTTTTGTGACCCAGTATGTGATCTATCTTGGAGAATGTTCCATGTGCATTGGAGAAGAAAGTATATTCTGTTGCTTTGGGATGCAGAGTTCTAATATATCTGCCAAGTCCATCTGATCCAATGTATCATTCAGGGCCCTTGTTTCTTTATTGACCGTGTGTCTAGATGATCTATCCATTTCTGTAAGTGGGGTGTTAAAGTCCCCTGAAATTACCACATTCTTATCAGTAAGGTTGCTTATGTTTGTGAGTAATTGTTTCATATATTTGGGGGCTCCTGTATTCGGCACATAGACATTTATAATTGTTAGCTCTTCGTGATGGATAGATCCTGTAATTATTATATAATGACCTTGATCTTCATCTCTCGTTACAGGCTTTAATTTAAAGTCTAGTTTATCTGATATAAGTAAGGCTACTCCAGCTTTCTTTTGACTTCCAGTAGCATGATAAATAGTTCTCCATCCCCTCAATCTCAATCTAAAGGTGTCCTCAGGTCTAAAATGAGTCTCTTGTGGACAGCAAATAGATGGGTCTTGTTTTTTTATCCATTCTGATACCCTATGTCTTTTGGTTGGTGCATTTAGTCCATTTACATTCAGTGTTATTATAGAAAGATATGGGTTTAGAGTCATTGTGATGTCTGTAGGTTTCATGCTTGTAGTGATGTCTCTGGTACTTTTTCTCACAGGATCCCCCTTAGGATCTCTTGTAGGGCTGGTTTAGTGGTGATGAATTCCTTCAGTTTTTATTTGTTTGGGAAGACCTTTATCTCTCCTTCTATTCTGAATGACAGATATGTGGATAAAGGATTCTCGGCTGCATATTTTTTTCTGTTCATCATATTGAAGATTTCCTGCCATTCCTTTCTGGCCTGCCAAGTTTCAGTAGATAGGTCTGCCACTCGTCTTATGGGTTTCCCTTTATATGTTAGAGTGTGTTTATCCCCAGGTGCTTTCAGAATTTTCTCTTTATCCTTGAATTTTGCCAGTTTCATTATGATAGGTCATGCAGAAGATCAATTCAAGTTACATGTGAAGGGAGTTTTTGTGCCTCTTGCATTTCAATGCCTTTTTCCTTCCCCAGATCAGGGAAGTTCTCAACTATGATTTGTTCAAGTACACCTTCAGCCCCTTTCTCTCTCTCTTTCTCTTCTGGAATTTCTATTATACGGATATTGTTCCATTTGATTGCATCACTTAGTTCTCTAATTCTCCCCTCATACTCCTGGATTTTTTTCTCTCTCTTTTTTTCAGCTTCCTCTTTTTCCATAATTTTATCTTCTAATTCACCTATTCTCTCCTCTGCCTCTTCAATACATGCTATGTCTGCCTTCATTTATTTTGCACATCATTCATAGCATTTTTAAATTCATCATGACTATTTTTTTTTTTTTTTTTTTTTTTTTTTTTTTTTTTTTTTTTTTTTTTTATTTTTTATTTTATTTATTTATTTATTTATTTATTTATTTATTTATTTATTTATTTATTTTTTTAAATTTAGTCCCTTGATCTCTGTAGCAATAGATTCTCTTCTGTCCTCAGCTTTTTTGAAGCCCAGTGATTAATTTTATGACTATTATTCTAAATTCTTCTTCCGTTATATTGCTTAAATGGTTTTTGATCAATTCATTAGCTGTTGCTCCAACCTGCAGGGCACTTCCTCTGTGCTGTCAGGAGAAACTTGTGTTGGTGGGCGGGGCTGCAGTCAGACCTGATGTCTGTCCCCAGCCCACTGCTGGGGCCACAGTCAGACTGCTGTGTACCTTATCTTCCCCTCTCCTAGTGACAGGACTCACTGTGGAGTTGTGTGGCCCCTGTCTGGGCCCCTTGCATACTGCCAGGCTTGTGGTGCTGCCTCGATGGGATCTGTCCATTGGCGTATTAGCTGGGGTTGATCCGCCAGGTGCACAGGGCGGGAGGTGCAGGCTTAGCTAGCTTTGCTGTCAGTGGTCCCCTGTGAGAGGGGCCCTGCAGCACTGGGAGGGAGGCAGGCCCATCCGAGGGATGGATCCACAGAAGCACAGCATTGGGCATTTCCGTGGTGCATGCAAGTTTGGTGAGGGGGACTGGTTCCCTTTGGAATTTTGGTTGGGGATGGAAGAGGGAGATGGCACTTACCAGTGCCTTTGTTCCCTGCCGAGCTGAGCTCTGTATTCCTGGGCTCAACAACTCTCCCTCTTGGTGTCCTCTTGCCCTCCCAGTTCTCTGAAAGTAGAGCTGTTGACTTTTAACATTCCAGATGTTAAGTCCTGCTGGCTGTCAGAACTGTCAGAGTTCAGGCCCTTCTGCTTCTGCAAGCCAGACTTTGGGGGCTCTGCCTTGCCCGGCAGGCTGCCCTTCCACTGTCCTGGATCCTTCCTGCCAGTCCATGTAGCACGCACCACATCTCTGCCCTTCCTACCCTCTTCTGTGGGCCTCTTGTCTACGCTTGGCTCCAGAGAGTCTGTTCTGCTAGGCTTCTGGTGGTTTTCTGGGTTATTTAGGCCGATGTGGGTGGAATCTAAATTATCAGCAGGACGAGGCTAGTCCAGCATCCTCCTATTTTGCCATCCTCCGCCAATATCCTCATATAGTATTTCTATATTTAACTTTTTGTGTAATCACCAAATCTTTCCACACTGAAGTCTCTTTATTTTGTTTATGCTTCTGCATTTAACTTTAATGCCACTGATAACTTAATGAAACAAAGATGTTACTTAAAGGACAAATTCTACACAGTAAACTTTTAAGACATTGAAGATAAATGATGAATCACTAAATTCTACTCAATATTGTAATATTGGTTTCAGGAGTAGAATTCAGTCATTCAACATTTACATACAACACCCAGTGCTCATCATAACAGGTGTCCTCCTTAATAACCATCACCCATCTAGCTGTTCCCCCAACCACCTTCCTCCATAAATCCTTAGTTTATTCTCTATTATTAAGAATCTCTTATGGATTTTCCCCCTCTCTCTTCTTTTACACCTCCCATATATTCATCTCTTTTGTTTCTTAAATTCCACATATGAGTGAAATCATATGGAATTGTATTTCCCTGACTGACTTATTTCACTTAGTATAATACACTCTAGCTCCATCCACATTGTTGAAAATGCCAAGGTTTCATTTTTTGATGGCTGAATAATATTCCAATTCACACACACACACACACACACACACACACACACACACACACACACACATCTTCTTTATCCATTCATCAGTTGATGGACATTTGGGCTCTCTCCATCATTTGGCTATTGCTGATAATGCTGCTATAAACATTGGGGGTGCATGTATCCTGTATCCCTTCTTATCTGTATTTTTGTATCCTTTGGATAAGTACCTAATAGTGCAATGGCTGAATCATAGGGTACTTCTATTTTTAACTATTTGAGGAAAATCCATACAGATTTCTAGAGTGGCATCACCAGTTTGCATTCCTACCAACAGTGTGAGAGGGTTATCCTTTCTCCACAGTCTCATCAACACCTGCTGTTTCTTGTGCTGTTGATTTTAGCCATTCTGACAAGTGTGAGCTAATATCTCATTGTAATTTTGAATTGCTTTTCCCTGATGATAAGTGATGAGCCAATGTATCTGTTGGCTATCTGTATGCCTTCTTTGGAGAAATGTCTCTTTATGTATTCTGCTCATTTAAAAAAAAATTTTTACATTTTATTTATTTTTGATAGACAAAGACAGAGCACAAGTGGGGGAGGGTCAGAGAGAGACGGAGACACAGAATCCGAAGCAGGCTCCAGGCTCTGAGCTGTCAGCACAGAGCCCAATGCAAGGCTTGAACTCACAAACTGAGAGATCATGACCTGAGCTGAAGTCGATGCTTAACCGACTGAGCCACCCAGGCGCCCCAGTATTCTGCCCATTTTTAAATTGGATTACTTGTTTTTTTTGGTTTTGAGTTTTATAATTTCCTTATATATTTTTGATACTAACCCTTTATCATATATGTAACTTGCAAATATAATTTCCCATTCTGTAGGTTGGTTTTAGTTATTTTTATTATTTCCTTTACTATGCAGAACTTTTTAATTTTGATGTAGTGACATTGGTTTATTTTTTATTTTGTTTCCTTTCCCTCAGGAGACACATCTAGAAAGAAGTTGTTCTGTCTGATGTCAAAGAAATTACTGCCTGTGTTCTCTTTTAGGATTTTTATAGTTACAGGTATCACATTTAAGTCTTTAATCCATTTTGAATTTATTTTTGTGCATTGTATAAAAAAATCCAGTGTCCTTTTTTTGCATGGTGGAGTCCAGTTTTCCCAACACCACTTGTTGAAGGGACTTTTTTTCCCATTAGATATTCTTTCCTACTGTGCTGAAGATAAACTGACCATATAACTGTAGGTTTATATCTGGATTTTCTACTATATTCCATCGATCTAGATATATCTATATTTCTGCCAGTAACATACTATTTTTCCCCCAGTTTTAATTTTAATTCCAGAGAGTTAACAGTGTAATATTAGAATCAGTTATAGAATTTAGTGATTCATCACTTAGATACAACATCCAGTGCTCATCATTACAAGTGGACTCCTTAATACCCATAATATATTTATATCTTCCCCTGCCTGCCTACCTCCCACCCAGTAATCATCAGTTTGTTCTCTATAGGTAATACTTTGCTTCATGGTTTGATTCTTTTTATTTCCCCCCATGTTTATTTGCTTTGTTTCTTAAATTCCACATATAAGTGAAATCATATGGCATTTGTCTATCTCTGACTGACTTATTTACCTTATCATAATACTCTCTAGTTCCATCCACATGATTGCAAATGGCAATATTTCGTTCTTTTTGGTATATATATATATATATATATATATATATATATATATATATGACATCTTCTGTATGCATTCATCAGTTGATGGATATTTGGGATCTTTCCATAACTTGGCTATTGTTGATAATGCTGCTATAAACATCAGGTGCATGTATCCCTTTGAATCAGTATTTTTGTATCCTTTGGGTAAATACCTAGTAGTGCAATTGCTGGATCATAGGGTAGTTCTAATTTAAAATTTTTGAGGAACTTCTATACTATTTTTGATAGTGGCTGCACCAGTTTGCATTCCCAACAACAGTATAAGAGTGTTCCCATTTCTCTGCACCTTGCCACCTGTTGTTTCCTGTGTTGTTAATTTTAGCTATTCTGACTGGTGTGAGGTGATATCTAACTGTAGTTTTTTTAACTTTATTTTTTCTTTTTTAAAATTTACATCTCAATCAGTTAGCATATAATGAGGCAATGATTTCAGTAGATTCCTTAATGCCCCTTACCCATTTAGCCCATACCCCTCCCAGAACGCCTCCAGCAACCCTCAGTTTGTTCTCCATATTTATGAGTCTCTTCTGTTTTGTCCCCTTCCCTGTTTTTATATTATTTTTTACCTTCCCTTATGTTCACCTGTTTTGTCTCTTAAAGTCCTCATATGAATTAATTCATATGATTTTTGTCTTTCTCTAATTTCATCTAGCATAACACCCTCCAGTTCCATCCACGTAGTTGCAAATGGCAAGATTTCATTCTTTTTGATTACTGAGTAATACTCCATTGTATAAATATACCACATCTTCTTTATCCATTCATCCATCAATGGACATTTGGGCTCTTTCTATACTTTGGCTATTGTTGATAGTGCTGCTAAAAACATGGCAGTGCATGTGTCCCTTCGAAACAGCACACCTGTATCCCATGAATAAATGCCTAGTAGTGCAATTGCTGGCTCTTATGGTAGTTCTATTTTTAGTTTTTTGAGGAACCTCCATACTGTTTTCCAGAGTGGCTGCACCACTGTTTGCATTCCTACCAACAATGCAAAAGAGATGCTCTTTCTCCGCATCCTCACCAACATCTGTTGTTGCCTGAGTTGTTAATGTTAGCCATTCTGACAGGTGTAAGGTGATATCTCATTGTGGTTTTGATTTGTATTTCCCTGATGATGAGTGATGTTGAGCACTTTTTCATGTGTTGGTTGGCCATCTGGATGTCTTATTTGGAGAAGTGTCTATTCATGTCTTTTGCCCATTTCTTCACTGGATTCTTTGTTTTTTGAGTGTTGAGTTTGATAAGTTATTTGTATGTTTTGGATACTAACCCTTTATCTGATATGTCATTTGCAAATATCTTCTCCCATTCTGTCGTTTGCCTTTTAGTTTTGCTGATTG
Source organism: Neofelis nebulosa (assembly GCF_028018385.1). NCBI lineage: Eukaryota > Metazoa > Chordata > Mammalia > Carnivora > Felidae > Neofelis > Neofelis nebulosa. Next base: position 67,272,718 of record NC_080800.1, read on the forward strand.
TTTCCTTCACTATGCAGAAGATTTTTATTTTGATAAGGTCCCAGGAGTTCATTTTTGCTTTTGTTTCACTTGCCTCTGAAGACGTGTTGAGTAAGAAATTGCTGCAGGCAAGATCAAAGAGGTTTTTGCCTGTTTTCTCCTCGAGGATTTTGATGGCTTCCTGTCTTACATTGAAGTCTTTCATCCACTTTGAGTTTATTTCTGTGTATGGTGTAAGAAAGTGGTCCAGGTTCATTCTTCTACATGTTGCTGTCCAGTTTTCCCAGCACCACTTGCTGAAGAAACTGTCTTGATTCCACTGGATATTCTTTCCTGCTTTGTCAAAGATTAGTTGCCCATATGTTTGTGGGTCCATTTCTGGGTTCTCTATTCTGTTCCATTGATCTGAGTGTCTGTTCTTGTGCCAGTACCACACTGTCTTGATGACTACAGCTTTGTAGTATAGCTTGAAGTCTGGGGTTGTGATGCCTCCTGCTTTGGTTTTCTTTTTCAAGATTGCTTTGGCTATTCGGGGTCTTTTCTGGTTCCATAAAAATTTTAGGATTATTTGTCCTAGCTCTGTGAAGAATGCTGGTGTTACTTTGATAGGGATTGCATTGAATATGTAGATTGCTTTGGGTAGTATCAACATTTTAACAATATTTGTTCTTCTTATCCAGGAGCGTGGAATCTTTTTCCTTTTCTTTGTGTCTTCTTCAATTTCTTTCATAAGCTTTCTATAGTTTTCAGTGTATAGATTTTTCACCTCTTTGGTTAGATTTATTCCTAGGTATTTTATGGTTTTTGGCACAACTATACATGGGAACGATTCCTTGAGTTCTCCTTCTGTCGCTTCATTGTTGGTGTATAGGAAGGCAACCGATTTCTCTGCATTGATTTTATATCCTGAAACTTTGCTAAATTCATGAATCAGTTCTAGCAGTTTTTTGGTGGAATCTTTTGGGTTTTCCCTATAGAGTATCATGTCATCAGCAAAGAGTGAAAGTTTGACCTCCTCCTGGCCAATTTGGATGCCTTTTACTTCTTTGTGTTGTCTGATTGCAGAGGCCAAGACTTCCAATACTATGTTGAATAAGAGTGGCGAGAGTGGGCATCACTGTCTTGTTCCTGACCTTAGGGGGAAAGCTCTCAGTTTTTCCCCATTGAGGATGACATTAGCCTTGGGTCATTCATATATGGCTTTTATGATCTCGAGGTATGATCTTTCTATCCCTATTTTCTTGGGGGTTTTTATCAAGACAGGATGCTGTATTTTGTCAAATGCTTTTTATGCATCTATTGAAAGGATCATATGGTTCTTGTCCTTTCTTTGATTGATATGATGAATCACGTTAATTGTTTTGTGGATATTGAAGCAGCCCTGCATCCCAGGTATAAATCCCACCTGGTCGTGGTGAATAGTTTTTTAATGTATTGTTGGATCCAGTTGGCTAATATCTTGTTGAGGATTTTTTGCATCCGTGTTCATCAGGGAAATTGGTCTATAGTTCTCTTTTTTAGTGGGGTCTCTGTCTGGTTTTGGAATCAGGGTAGTTAATGTTGGCTTCATAGAAAGAGTTTGGAAGTTTTCCTTCCATTTCTATTTTTTGGAACTTCAAGAGAATAGGTGTGAACTCTTCCTTAAATGTTTGGTAGAATTCCCCTGGAAAGCCATCTGGCCCTGGACTCTTGTTTTTTGGCAGATTTTTTATTACTAATTCAATTTCCTTACTGGTTATTGGTCTGTTCAAATTTTCTATTTCTTCCTGTTTCAGTTTTGGTAGTGAATATGTTTCTAGGAATTTGTCCATTTCTTCCAGATTGCCCATTTTGTTGGCATATAATTGCTCATAATATTCTCTTATTATTGTTTTTATTTCTGTTGTGTTGGTTGTGATTTCTCTTCCTTCATTCTTGATTTTACTTATTTGGGTCCTTTCCTTTTTCTTCTTGATCAAAGTGGCTAGTGGTTTATCAATTTTGTTAATTCTTTCAAAGAACCAGCTTCTGGTTTCACTGATCTGTTCTACTGGTTTGGTTTTTTTGTTGTTGTTGTTTTTGATAGCATTAATTTCTGCTCTAATCTTTAGTATTTCCTGTTTTCTGCTGGTTTGGGGTTTTATTTGCTGTTATTTTTCCAGCTCCTTAAGGCATAAGGTTAGGTTGTGTATCTGAGATCTTTCTTCCTTCTTTAGGAAGGGCTGGATTGCTATATACTTTCCTCTTATGACCTCCTTTGCTGCATCCCAGAGGTTTTGGGTTCCGGTGCTATCATTTTCATTGACTTCCAGATACTTTTTAATTTCTTCTTTAACTGCTTGGTTAGCCCATTCATTCTTTAGTAGGATGTTCTTCAGTCTCCAAGTATTTGTTACCTTTCCAAATTTCTTCTTGTGGTTGGTTTTGAGTTTCATAGCATTGTGGTCAGAAAATATGCACGGTATGATCTCGATCTTTTTATACTTACTTAGGGCTGATTTGTGTCCCAATATATGGTCTATTCTGTAGAATTTTCCATGTGCACTGGAGAAGAATGTATATTCTGCTGCTTTAGGATGAAATGTTCTGAATGTATCTCTTAATTCCATCTGGTCCAATGTGTCATTCAAAGCCATTTTTTCCTTGTGAGTGAGGTGTTCAAGTATCCTACTATTATGGTATGACTATGGATGAGTTTCTTTATGTTTGTGATTAATTGGTTTATATATTTGGGTGCTGTCACATTTGGCGCATAAATGTTTACAATTGTTAGGTTTTCTTGGTGGATAGACCCCTTGATTCTGATATAATGCCCTTCTGCATCTCTTGATACAGTCTTTATTTTAAAGTCTAAATTGTCTGATATAAGTATGGCTACTCCGGCTTTGTTTTGTTGACCATTAGCATGATAGATGGTTCTCCATCCCCTGATTTTCAATCTGTAGGTATCTTTAGGTCTAAAGTGGGTCTCTTGTAAACAGCATATAGATGGGTCTTGCTTTCTTATCCATTCTGTTACCCTACGTCTTTTGATTGGATCATTGAGTCCACTGAGGTTTAGAGTGAGTCCTGAAAAATATGAATTTATTGCCATTATGATGCTTGTAGAGTTTGAGTTTGTGGTGGTGTTCTCAGTCCTTTCTAATCTTTTGTTGCTTTTGGTATTTTTTTTTCATCTTTCTCCCCTCAGAGTGTCCCCCTTAAAATTTCTTGCAGGGCTGGTTTAGTGGTTACAAACTCCTTTAATTTTTGTTTGTCTGGGAAACTTTTTATCTCTCCTTCTATTTCGAATGACAGCCTTGCTGGATAAAGAATTCCTGGTTGCATATTTTTATGATTCAGCACACTGAATATATCCCACCACTCCTTTCTGGCCTGCCAAGTTTCTGTGGATAGGTCTGCCGAAAACCTGATCTGTCTTCCCTTGTAGGTTAAGGACTTTTTTTCCCTTGCTGTTTTCCTGATTCTCTCCTTGCTTGAGTATTTTGTGAATTTGACTATGATATGCCTTGTTGATGGTCGGTTGTTAGAGGTTTATTAATTTTATTAATTGTTTCAAAGAACCATCTCCTGGTTTCATTGATCTGTTCTATTTTTTTAAATTTTCTATATCATTTATTTATGTTCTAACCTTCACTCTTTCCTTCCTTCTACTGGATTTAGGTTTTGTTTGTTATTGTTTTTGTAGCTCCTTTACGTGTAAGGTTAAGTTGTGTATTTGAGATTTTTCTTGCTTCTTGAAGTAGACCTATATTGCTATATACTTACATCTTAGGTGTTCTTTTGCTGCATCACAAAGGTTTTGGACCATCATGTTTTCATTTTAATTTGTCTTTATGTATTTTTAAATTTCTTATTTGATTTCATTTGACTCATGCATTGCTTGGTAGCATGTTGTTTAACCTTCATATATTTGTTGTCTTTCCAAATTTTTTATTGTGGTTCACTTCAAGTTTTATAATGTTGTTGTCAGAAAGATGCATGGTATGATTTCAGTCTTTTTGTACTTGTCGAGGCCTGATTTGTGACCTAGTATGTGATCTATTGTGAAGAATGTCCCACGTGCACTCGAGAAGAATGTATTCTGCTGCTTTAGGATAAAATGTTCTGAATATATCTGAATATATCTGTTAAGTCCATCTGGTCAATGCCATTAATTCCTTACTGGTTTTCTCCTTAGATGACCTGTAAGGTAGGGTGTTGATGTGTTGTTGTATTACTGTTGTATTATTATTATTTCCTTTATGTTTGTTATTAATAGTTTTATGTATTTGGGTGCTCCTATGTTGAGTGCATATATATTTACAATTGTCGTATCTTCTTGTTAAATAGCTCCCTTTTTTATGATATAGTGTCCTTCTTTATCTCTTGTTATAGTTTTTTTTTTTAATTTTGTCCAATATAAGAATTGCTAGTCTTCCTTTTGACATCCATTTGCATGATAGATGATTCTTTATGCTCGAACTTTCAATTTTCAGGTGTCTTTAGGTCCAAAATGAGTCTTTTGTAGGCAGCATATGGGTGAGTCTTTTTAAAAAAAATCTGTTCTGTTACCTTATATCTTTTGATTCAAGTGGTTAGCCCATTTACTTTTAAAATAATTATATATATATATATATATATATATATGCACTTGTTGCCATTTTATTACTTGTTTTGTGGTTGTTTCTGAAAATTTTCTCTGATAGTTTCTTGTATTTCTGCCTTTCATGTTTTGCCCATTTTCTCTAGTGATGTATTTGCATTTTTTCTCTATATTATTTTCATATTTATTATTGGTTTTGAGATATAGTTCCCACTGGGTTTGTATTAAGATTTTCTCTATATAGTAGTCTATATTAAGTTGGTGTTCATTTAGTTTGCACTTACTCTTTTCCCTCTGCTTCCTATGTTTTAGATATATATTATCATATTTTATATACTTTTGTGGTGAGTTCCTTGAATGATTTTTTTACAGAAATATTCATGTTTGCTGTTTTTTTATCTGCCTCTATACTGTCACTTTGTTCTCTCCTTTACACTCAAAGTGTCCCCTTTAATACTTTGCACAGGGCTAGTTCAGTGGTCATGAACTCCTTTAGTTTTGTTTGGGAAACTCTATATCTATTCTTTTATTCTGAAACATAGTTTTGGTGGATATTGAATTCTTAGCTGCAGATTTTTGCCATTTAGCATTTTGAAGATACCATGTTTCTCCCTTTTGACTTGCAAAGTTTCTTTTGACTAATCTGATAGCCTTTTGTGTTCTCCCCTATAAAATAATGACTATTTTTGTCTTGCTGATTTTAAAATTTTTTCTTTAACACTATATTTCACAGATTTAATTATAATATCTTGGTGTGGATCTGCTTTTGTTGATTTTTTGGGGGTTTTCAGTGCCTCGTGGATCTGGATATCTGTTCCTTTCCCAGGTTAGGGAAGTTTTCAGGTATGTTTTTCTTCAAATAAATTTTCTGCCCCTTTTTTTCTCTCTTCTAAGAATCGTATAATACAAATGTTAATACATTTGATCGAGTCATTGAGTTCCTTAAGTCTATCCTCATTTTGCATAATTCTTTTTTCTGTCTTTGGTTCAGTTTGAATACTTTAGTCTGTCATCTAGGTTAGTAATTTATTCCTCTGCTTCTTCCATTGTTCTCTTCATTCCATCAAGAATGTTTCTCATTTGTTTATTGTGCCCTTTATCTATGCTTTGTTATTCCTTCTCTCTGTGTTAAGGGTCTCACTCATGCCCTCCACTTTTTTCTCAAGTACAATGAGTATCCTTATGATCATTGCTTTAAATTTTCTATCAGGCATGTTACTTATATCTGTTGTGCTTAGATTTCTGGCTGTGGCCTGGCCTCTTCTCTCATTTTGGATAAATTCCTCTGTCTTCTCATTTTGTCTACATCTCTGTACCTGCTTGTCTGTGTTAGAAACATAAGCTACATTTCCTGTCCAGTCTCAAAGTTAAAGGCTTCCAAGGGGTTAGAGGTCTTGGACTGCCCTGCTTTTCACCAGAACCTGGCACTTCATTAGAGTGCCCTTTGTGTGTTGTTTATGCCCTGCTGTTGTGTCTGAATCACTTTTTCTTTCAGTGCAGTCGTGTGCACTGACTCTCTGCCTGTTGTGGGATGTGCTTGCTTTCTGTGGTGTTAGTGGGACCCAGGAAGGCCAACTCTGAGAGGTCTGTGCCTACTGTGGAACTTGAGAGCAGCAGTGTTACTAAATTTGCACTGGGCCACTAGTCCAATGCTGGATCCCTTGAAGCAATGCTTTCTTTGACTCAAGGCTGTGCACTGGGGTGGTGTGAAGCACAATACTGGGGAGGGTGCACAAAGATGGCTGGGTGTGGCTGAGTGGGGCATACAGATATGTATGGTGCACACTAGTAGCCCTGCACCCAGTGGCTGGGCAGGGCACATGCATGGCTTTAACAAAATTTGTACTGAGGCCAGGGCCCAGGGTAGCAGGCTTGGAGTGGGTGAGTACTCAGGAGAACTCATGGGTGTAGTACACTGCTAGGAGGTTAGATAGCAAGTATCTGTGCAGCTCCACCTCTCACATGTGTCTTTTTTTGTCCTAGAGGGTGGGGAAGGAAAATGGCACCTGTCAGCTCCCTCATTTTTGAAGTCCCTCAACAGGCTCAGAAATAAGTATGAACAGATGTCTTTCATTGGCCTCTGCCATTGTGTAAACTACTCTTTTTATGTTGCCTCTTCACATATGCTGCTGTTTCTTTAAGGGCAGCATCCCAGCTCTCACTGCCTTCTGAGCTTGCACAGTGCTGAATCAGATTACTTAAAAGTTCCAGGTTCCAAGTCCCACTAGTTTTACAAACCATGGAATTCAGCCCCTTTAGGTTTTACAGCCAAATTTTATAAGGATTGGTCTTCTCTGGGTGAGCTCCCTGGTGTGAGGGCCCATTTCTCTGCCCTCTATACATGTGCTTTTCCCTTCTTCTTGCAGGCAGCCTCCCTCTGCCTTTCTGACCTTCCTAACCTTTCAGATGTAGCTTCCCCTCTATATTTAATTGTAGAGTTTGTTCTTCCAGTCTTCAGATCACTCTCTGGTTTATTGACTTGGATGTGGATGATATCTAGTTGAAAATGAGGGATGGTGTGATCTCAGAGTCCTCCCACTCCACCATTTTCCAAAGCTCCCCTGAAGTCTCTTTAAAAGCACTGGATTAGGGGCACCTGGGTGGTTCAGTTGTTTAAGTGTCCAACTTCGTCTCAGGTCATGATCTCATGGTTCAGGAGTTCGAGCCCCAAATCAGGCTCTCTGCTGTCAGCACAGAGCCCGCTTTGTATCCTCTGTCCATCCCCTCTCTCTGCCCCTCTCCTGTTCACACACACTCTCTCAAAAATAAACATTAAAAGCATTGTATTATAATTTCTGATGTGTTTTTCAAACAATTTGTTCACCATTGTCAAAAAAGATTTTCCTTCTAGTTAAAGTGTTTCTTCATAGGATATTGGTGTTTATAATCAACAACTTATGGGTTTTTTTCATTGTTTATACTAAATATTCTCTTGCTTTCCATATATATATATGTATATATATATGTGTATGTATGTGTATATATATATGTATGTATATACACATACATACACACACACACACACACTTCAATGAGTTGAAGTTACTGTTGACAGTTAATGCTAACACATAGACATTTTGTGTTGTCTATGAGAGCATAATTCTTTGGGATCTCTTTCTTTTTGTGTACCTTCCCTAACTTATTTTGACAAGGCCATAATCTAATAGCAATTCTGACATTTATTTAGGCACATTTGCCTTCAAAAGTTGAAAGAATAAGACTAATTTATCATGCTATTTTTTAGGGGGGAATTGCTCCTGATCAATAATTACATGCTCTCTTCTCAGTGTTAAGGCCTTTAGTTTCCTAAAGCATAATTTTAAACATGTGTATTTTTCTTAATTAATAAATTGTACTAATGACCAACATATAGTATCATGTCACAATTTCTTTTATTATTTTTTAATATGAAATTTATTGTCAAACTGGTTTCCATACAACACCCCGTGCTCATCCAAAGAGGTGCCCTCCTCAATACCAATCATGCACCCTCCCCTCTTTTATTATTTTTTTAAGATTTCTATATTTTATTTTATTTATTTTTTAAATATAATTTATTGTCAAGTTAGCTAACATCCAGTGTATACAATGTGCTCTTGGCTTCAGGAGTAGATTCCCACAATTTCTATTTTACCTCAAGTGACTTTATGGTACAAATAAAATGTCCTGTTTATTTCTACCTCCAGTACAGAATGTGCAAAAGAACTCGTGGATGCATAAAAAGAAATCAAGGTGACTAGAACTATTCTATTATTATTGCTAATATCAGTGAATGTGACAAAAATAAGTGTGCTGGGAGTATCCTTAGATGTACTTATTTCTAAAAGACAATGTTGCCAACATATTGGCAGGATCAAGAATTAAACCAAATATTTATCTGCAAACCTATGATATGCCAGCTAATCTAGATTAACAAGAGAGAGAGATGGTCCTTTTCATGGAGTTTCCAGTCTTGTGCCACAAGACAAAGCACAAATAAGGAAAAATAATTCAAATAGTGATGATTACTAGATGGAAAAGGGCTATTCTTTAGATAAGACAGCTAAGAAAGACTTTTCTAAAGAGATAATATTTGAGCTGATGCCTGAATGACAAGGAGGAGACAGCTATGCAAAATATGATCCAGACAGAGGGAATAGAAAGTACAAAGGCCATGAAGTAAGAGGAGAGGTACACATATGCCAGACTTAAAGTACTTATAAGTGTAGACCCATGTGTAAGACCCATGTAAGTCACTATAGGGAACATAGATTTTTATTGCCAGCTCAATTTATATCAATAAATTTATATCAATATGGTTAAAGTACTTTAACCAAAATATTAATCTACCATGAAAAGTCCTAAATCTTGATTCAGAATTTTACATGAGAATTAAGTGGCAATTTCCCAACTCCTGTGATAGAGGACAAGCCATTGGAAGTAAATCCATTATAAGTCCAAAAATGATATCACTGTACCTTTTTTTTTTTTACCAGAAATTTATGTTTGAAATAACCTCAGACACTACTGATGAAAAGGAAAATGGTTTAGTTACAATAATGCATTTTTGTAATGCTTTCACATGAATTATGTTGTAATAGGAGAAAATGGGGCATTTGATTTTTAAGAGCTTTAAAACTATATGGTTTTATGGTTTTAGGGGTCAAGCCTGAGACAGTTAGGGCCAGGGTGAGGAAGTAAACCATTTATTAGTTGCAGTACAAACTTAAGGGCCTCATCATGTTCCAGCTAATACTTATTCTTTGAAACAAATAGTATTTGGAGTTAGAGAAAAGGAATCTGGACAGTCATTGGGGTTTTGCCATTTTTATGTCAACTTCCTTACTCCTCTATCAAACTCTGTTTCCTATACTGCTTCAGGAGAAGGAAAGGAACAATGAGATTTGGAAGGTCAAAATGTGACTTTTGTAAAGGACTGGAGCTCCTAATAACCAGAGGGATAATGGAAGTGTGTGGGCCTTGAAGAAATACCTCATCTGTTTGATGAGGCTCATAAGCAATCTCACATCACCACATCACATACTCAATGAGGACCCTCCCCTGAGAGTTTCTGAAGGATGGACTACAGGAGCAACCTATCTAAGAAGGCTTTGATGTTGCTGCATGTGATGATCCTGCTTTATTTCCCAGGAAACTAGATATAAAAATGGATTTTGTCACAATTCAAAGTAGCTTCCTAGTCTTGGGAATAAACCTCCTTTTTGCAAATAAGTGATCATGATATCCTCAGGCTAATATCCCACCACTCAAGTCTTTTTGGCCTGGGTCTGAACATGCAGAAGTAAATATCATTCAGGAAATTATTTGCATTATCCAGGAACCCATTACTCTTTTCCACACACCTATGTCTGGATACCACTAATATTTCTTTTGCCCTATTACTCGTGGTTGACTTAGATTGGGTGGAAGATATGGGATTGGAATGACAGTGGTAAATTACTAGCAGGAAAGGGCATTCTTCTAATTTGTCACTTTTGTTCTGATTTTTTTTTAATTTGAGTGGGAGAAAAAATCTTGAGAAGGGATTAGAAACATGATTTACCTATTAAACAGAAAACGTTTTAATTTAAAAAATTTTTTATTTAAGTAGAAATTAGTTAACATATGGTTTAATATTAGGTTCAGGTACACAATCTAGTGATTCAGCACTTATATACAATACCTGGTGCTCATCACAAGTGCACTCCTTAATCCTCATCATGTTTTTTAACTCATCCACCCACTGTCCTCTGGTAACCATCAGTTTGTTTTCTATAATTAAGTGTATAATTTAAAATCCAGAATAGTGATGCCTCTGCTTTTCTTTTCTTTTTCAAGGTAGCTTTAGCTATTTGGGGTCTTTTGTGGTTGCACACAAATTTTAGGGTTGTTTTTTCTAGCTATGTGAAAAATGCTGTTGATATTCTGATGGAAATTGCATTAAGTGTGTAGATTGCTTTGGGTAGTATAGACATTTTAACAATATTTGTTCTTCTGATCTATGAGCAATGGAATGCCTTTTCATTTCTTTATGTCTTCAATTTCTTTTATCAGAGTGTTATAGTTTTCAGAGTCCAGGTCTTTGACTTCTTTGATTTGGTTAATTCTAGGTGTCTTATGGGTTTTGGTGCAATGGTAAATGGGATTTATTCCTTAATTTATCTTTCTGCTGCTTCCTTATTGGCATATAGAAATGCAACAGATTTCTGTACATTGATTTTGTATCCTGAAACTTTACTGAATTAATTTATCAATTGTAACAATGTTTTGGTGGAGTCTTTTGAGTTTGTACCTATTCTTCTCAAACTATTCCAAAAAAATAGAAAAGGAAGGAAAACTTCCAAACTCATTCTATGAGGCCAGCATTACCCTGATACCAAAACCAGATGAAGATGCCACTGAAAAAGAGAACTACAGGCCAATATCCCTGGTGAACAAGGATGTAAAAATTTTCAGTAAAATACTAGCAAACCAAATCCAACAGTATAATAAAAGAATCATTCATCGCAATCAAGTGGGATTTATCCTGGAATTGCAAGGATGGTTGAATATTCACAAATCAATCAATGTGATACACAACATTAATAAAAAGAAAGAATAAGAACCATATGATCCTTTTTATAGATGCAGTAAAAGCACTTGAAAGAGTACAACACCCATTCATGAAAAAAAAGAACTTTCAACAAAGTAGGGTTAGAGGGAACATACCTCAACATAATAAAGGTCATATATGAAAAACCCACAGCTAATATCATCCTCAATGTGGAAAAACTAAGATGTTGTCTGCTATAGTCAGGAACAAGACAGGGATGTCCAGACTCACCAACGTTATTTAACATAGTACTGGAAATCCTAGCCACAGCAATCAGACAACAAAAAGAAATAAAATGTATCCAAATCAGCAAGGGAAGGGTAAAACTTTCACTATTTGTAGATTACATGATACTCCATATAGAAAACCCAAAAGACTCCACAAAAAAAAAAAAAACTTTTTTAATTTTTAAAGAAAATCTGATTTTATTGGCTTGTCCCTATTTAAGGTACCACACATTTTCTTAACAGCTTTTTTGAGATATAATTTTCATATCATAAAGTTCATTACTTTAAATATAGAATTCAATAATTTTTAGTACATGCACAGAATTTTGCAACCATTACATTATTCTAATTATAAAACATTTTTATGATGCTAAACAAATATCATATCCATTAGCACACCCCACCATCTCCCCCCAAACCCTGGGTAACCACTAATCTATTCTCAGACTCTATAGATTTACCTTTACTGGACATTTCATATACATGTAATCATTTAATATGTGACCTTTGTGATTGGCTTTTTCACTTAGCATGGTATTTTTAAATTCAGTTTTAGCATGTATTATCAGTACTTCATTCTTTTTATGGCTCAATAATATTCCAATTTATTATTATACAGCATTTGGTTTATCCACTGACTAGTTAATGGTCATTTGGGCTTTTACTTTTGCTGTCTTATGAATAATACTGCTGTGATCCTTAGTGTAAACCTTTTTGCTTAAACGTGTGTTTTCCATATTATTGGGCATATACCTTGTACTGGAATTGCCAGAATATGTGAAGTCCATGTTTTAACTTTTGGAGGAACTGTCAAAGTGTTTTCCAAAGCAGCTGCACAATTGTTCATTTTCATTTGCAATGTATAAGCATTCTGATTACTCCACATCCTCACCAATAGTTGTTACTGTCTTTTATTATTATAGCCACCCTACTAGATGGAAAGTAGTATCTCACTGTGGTTTTAATTTGAATTTCTGTACTGTTATGCTGAGCAACTTTTCCTGTCCTTACAGGTCATTTGCTTATGTTCTTTGGAGAAATATTAAAATCTTTTGGCCATTTTTAAATTGAGCTGGTTATCTTTCAGTTGTTGAGATGTAATAGTTCCTTATATATATTCTGGATACTAGGTCCTTATGATATATATGATTTGAAACTATTTTTTCCTATTCTCTGGGTTATCTTTCTACTTTCTTGATAATGTCCTTTGAAGCAGAAAAGTGGTTAATTTTGATGAAGTCCAATTTACTTTTTCTTTGGTTGCTTATGTTTTAGGTGTCATATCTAAGAATCTATAGCCTAATCTAAGGTAACAAATATTCATACCTAGGTTTTCTTCAAAGAGTTTTATAATTTTAGCTTTTACTTTTAAGTCTTTGATCCATTTTAATTTTTTTATGTTGTGTGATGTAGTGATCTAAATTCATTGTTTTGCATGTGGATATCCGATTGTCCCAACGCTATTTGTTGAAAGAAACATTCTTTCCCCCATTGAATTATCTTGGCACCATTGTCAAAAATCAATTGATCATAGATGCATGGTTTATTTCTGGACTCTCAGTTCCATTCCATTGACTTAATATGTCTATCTTTATGTCAGTACCACATAGTGGTGTGACTTATAGTAGCTTTTAGTAAGGCTTGAAATTGGGGAGTGTGAGTCCTCCAATTTTGTTCTCTTCAGGATTACATTGGCACTTCTCAGTCCCTTGCATTTCCACATGAAATTTTTGAAGTTTCTGCAAAAAAAATCCAGTTGGGATTTTGCTAGAGATTGTGTTGAGTATGTAGACCAATTTGGGTGTACTGCCATTTTAATATTATCTTTCAAACCATGAACGTGAGATATCATTCACTTATTTAGGTCTTCGTTAATATCATTCAACATTTTGTAGTTTTTAGTGTACAAGTTCTGTACTTCTTTTGTTAAACTTATTACTAAGTATTTTATTCTTCTTGATTCTATTGTAAATGGAATTGTTTCCTTGATTTTATTAGATTCTTAACTGATAATGTACAGAAATAGAACTGATTTTTGCATATTTATCATGCATCATGCAAAGTTGCTGTATGTATTCATGTGTTCTAATACTTTTTACATGCATTAAGATTTTCAATATATAATAATGTAATCTGCAAACAGATAATATTACTTCTTCCTTTCCACTCTGGATGCCTTTTGTTAATTTTCCTTGACTAAATGTTCATGTTATGACCTCTAGGAAAATGTTGAACATAAGTGCAGAGAGTGGAAACCCTGTCTTACTCCTCATCTTAATAAGAAAATATTCAGTATTTCTCTATTAAGTCTATGACTTGTGGCTTTTTCATATATACTCTTTATCAGGTTAAGACAATTTTCTTCTATTCTGTTTGCTGCACATTTTTATCAAGAATGACTGTTGAATTTTGTCAAATGATTTTTTAAATTTTAATGACAATATCATGTGTTTTTCATTTTTTCTATTAGTATGGTAATTACATTGTTATTCAGATTTTAAACCAAACTGCTTACCTGAGATAAATCCCATTTGATCATAGTATATATATCTTTTTATATGTTAATGGATCTGCTAGTATTTTTTTTGACAATTTCCATACCTATACTGATAAATAATATTGGTCTTTAGTTTTCTTTGTGATATATTTGTCATGTTTTTGTATCTGTATAATGGCTTCATACAATGAGTTGGAAAGTGTTCCTTTCTCTTCCATTTTCTGTGATAATTTTTGAAGAATCACTGTTAATTTTCCTTTGTATATTTAGTAGAATTCACCAGTGAAACCATCTCGGACTGGGGTTTACTTTGTGGGATGTTATGAATTCAACATTTTTGTCAGTTAAGACTGCTATAACAAAAATAGCATAGACTAGGCAGCTTAAATAGCAAACATCTATTTCTTAGTTCTGAAGGCTAGGAAGTCTAATATCAATACACTAGTCATTTCAAAATCTGGTGAGGGCCCTCTTCCTGGCTTCCAGGCAGACATATTATCCTTGTATCCTCACATAGCACAGAGAGCAAGGTCCAGTCTCTCTCTCCTTTTACAAAGACACTAACCACATCTTGGTCCCCACCTCATGAATTCATCTAAAGCTAATTATCTCCCAAAGGTACCACCTCCTAATACCACCCCTTTTGGGATTGTAGTTTCAATATATGAATTTTAGGGAGGCACAAACATGCAATCCATGACACTTGTGATAGGTATATCCAGATTTTCTATTTATTTTTAGTCAGTTTTGATAGTTTGTGTCTTTTCAGGAATTTGTCTACTCCATGCATGTTATATTATGCAGTTTATAATGGGCTAAATTAGGTCCCCCTATATATTGAGGGCTTTAACCCTTAATATGACTATATTTGGAAGCAGTCTTTAAGGAGGTAATTAAGGTTAAATGAGGTCATAAGGGTGGGGCCCTAATCCAATATGATTGTTGTCCTCTTAAGAAGAGGAAGAAACATCAGGGATGCGTGTCACAAAGAGGCATGTGAGGAAACACTCAGGCTGCTGTCTGCCAAAGAGAACTCAAATGAAACCAATACTGCCAACACTTTGATCTTGAGCTTCCGATCTCTAGAACTGTGAAACAATAAATTTGTTTTTTTAGCCACTGTCTGTGATACTTTGTTATGGCAGACCTAGCAGACTAATATACCATTATTCATAGTATTCACTTATAGTCCTTGATTTCTGTAAGATAGGGAGTGATATCTTGTTTTACATTCCTGAATTTAGTAATTTGAGTTTATTTTTCTTAGTGTAGCTAAAGGTTTCTCAATTTTCCTGATCTTTTCATAGAGTATTTTGTTTCATTACTCTCATTTTTTTTCAATTCTCGATTTCTTTTATTTCCACTCTAATCTTTATTATTTCCATCATTCAACTTGCTTTGGGCTTAGTTTTCTCTCATTTTTTAATTTCCTAAGGTAGAAGGTTAGGCTATTAATTTGAGAGCTTTCTTCCTTCTTTTATGTAGGTATTTATTTACAACTATAAATTTTCCTTACAGCACAGCTTTTGCTGATCTCTTGTTTTGGTATGTTTCATTTTTATTCATCTCAGTGAATAGTTTCCCTTATAATTTCTCTTGATCAATTTTTTTTTTCTAAAATTCATTTGGTGCAGAGCACGTGTATCTTTTTTTAAAAGTTTATTTATTTATTTTGAGAGAGACAGAGACAGTGCAAGTAGGGGAGTGGTAGAGAGGGAGACAGAGAATCCCAAGCAGGCTCTTCCTCACTATTAGCACAGAGCCTGACATGGGGTTCAAACTCACGAAACCATGAGTTCCCGACCTGAGCCAAAACTAAGAGTTGGACACTTAACTGACTGAGCCACCCAGGTGCCCCTCTTGATTAATTGGTTATTTAAGAGAATTGTTTAACTTCCACATAACTGAAAAATTTCCAATTACCCCCTACTGTTGATTTCCAATTTCATTCCACTATAAAGGGAGAACATACTTTGCATGATTTCAATCCTTTTAAATCTATCAAAACCTGCTTAATGGCTTTGCATATAGTATATTCTGAAGAATATCCCATGTGCACCTGAGAAGAATGTGTATTTTGCTGTAATTGGATACAACGTTCTATATATGTCTATTAGGATTATTTGGATCATAATGCTGTTCAAGCCTTTTATGTCTTTGACTTTTTTCCTAGTTTTTTTTTTCTTTTTACCTATTATTGGAAATAGGGTACTGAGTCCCCAAACATTGTTATTTAACTGACGATTCCCCCATTGTCACTTTTTGCTGCATGTATTTGGGGGATGTTATTAGATGCATTTATGTTTATAATTGTTTATAAACCAGTCCCTGAGGTCTTGGTCCTTTTATTATAAAATTAATCTCTTTATCTCTAATCAGTTTTTGTCTTAAAGTCTACTTTTGCTTATATTTACTATACCCTCTCCACATTTTGTCACCCTTTTATTTTCTACACAATAATGTGCATCTTTAAATCTAAATGTCTCCTGTAAATGGTGTATAGTTGTTTTCTTTTCACCCAGTCCAGATTATCTACCTTTAGACTATATTGTTTAATCCATTCACATTTAATGTTATTTATATGCTTAGATTTACTTTTGCATTTTAGTTTTCATTTTCTATGTCTCATAATTATTTTTCTGGAAACTGAATGTTTCAAATAATGTATTGCAGCACTGTGGGTGCTGATCTCCACCCAGAGCTTGTTGTTATTTGCATATCTATTTCTTTAGTAGTAAATGGCTAGATTATTTTAGTAAGGTCTATTTCTCCTCCTACAGTGTCAAGAGTCTAATGTTGTTCCTCAAGGAGCTTCAGCTTCTGGTATACCCACAATCACCCTGGGATGACAGTAGTTTGTGAAAGGGTCTCTTTTTCTGATTGCATCCAGCTGTTAAACTCCCCTAATTACAGGCTGATTACTCAGCTGTTTTCAATACGTCCCTGTGGTATAAATTGCTTTGTAAACTAAGATTTTTTGAGGTCAGTGTTTGATTATTTGTTCTGACCTTAGGAGGGCTCCTGTCAACTGCCTTATTCCCTGGTTCTCTCCTGCAAACTAGCCTCCCTACGGTTTAGCCAATTTCTTGAATCTCCTTTCACTGGCCTTTCACCACACTCTACCGTTCTTGAGAAGACTCAGGCAAATAAATTCCATTCTTATGGGAAGACATTAGAAACATTTTTATGGCCTGCTTCTTTAACCAGGCAAAATCTGAGCTGGGGCTCAAACCACTGGTGGAGACAATGGCAAGTTTCTCTCTGAGTGACACACTCACTCTAGGAGTTGAACATTCAGTGGGGGCAGAGGAAGAAGCCTGAGATTTTCTCCAGGTATAGAACTACCATATCATGAGCTGGGGCAAAGGTGGTCAGGGTCTCATTCTTCTTAGCCTGTAACACCAAAGCAGAGTTTCCATTCCATGTGAGGGGGCTGGGAAGAAGTGAGCTTCCACCACACTCACTTGAATTTAGCCTTAGTAAAAGCTATGCCTTACTGAGGCTAAGTTTCTACCTTGCTGACCTGGGATGGCATAGGAAGAGAGTAGTCTTGGTTTTGGTTCAAATACCATAAATTCTAATCTTACAGAAATTTCAGATTTTCTTAAGCAGATTTATTTTTTATATTTGCTGTTTGTCCTCAGGGCCATCTCTAGAGGTTTTGTTTTTTAATAGTTTTCACCAGTTCCACTGAGAAATCAGTGGAGTTCCTCAAATTGCCATTGCTAGGAGTCAATATTTTTGTTTCAAAGTTTAGTTATTTTTAGAGAAAGAAAGAGGTGGGAGAGGGGCAGAGAGGGGGAATCCCAAGCAGGCTCCACACGCTGTCAGCACAGAGCCCAACATGGGGCTCTAACTTACAAATAATGAGATCATGACCTGAGCCAAAATCAAGAGTTGGACACTTAACTGACTGAGCCCCAAGGAGTCAATATTTCTAATTACCTTTTTTACACTTCCTAAATTGCATTTTGAAAGCCTTCCTTTGTGAAAACTGAAACCTCTTAAAGCAGTTCAGAATGGACATTTGTCTCCAAATGAATAACTTTAATTGGTAGGATATTGGGTTTATCAAGACTTGTAATTTATGTGGCTGATACTTTTTAAAGTTTACAATATTTGAAATTAAAAAAAAAATTTGAGAAAAAATTTACTAAGAAAATTGAGCCTCCAATGGAAGTATGTTTCAGAGATTAGGAAGATGCATAAAGAAAAGATAAGCAAGATATTTAAAACAATAGAATCATAAGGATCTTAGAAATCACTTAGTAATTAACTTCAGCTCTATGTAGCTAAAATCTGAAACCAAAAAAGAAAAGGGTTGTGGCCAAAGGCACAGAGCTAGGACTAAAACTAGCCCAATAAGAAGTGTCATGTGTGATAAGAGTTAGGCACACAGATTTTGTAAACATATCTGAGTGTAAATCCTGCCATTTATTATTATCTTGGGCAAGTTTCTTTGCTTTTCCATACCTCAGTTTCCTTATCTGCAAAATGGGGCTAACAATACTTTCCTAATAGTGTTGAGCTCTCAAGAAATGTTAACTATTATTACTAATACAGCAATTCTGACATTAAAATCCCACCATCACCACCAATGATCCCTTTGTAACCACTCTTCCCTCAAAAAAAACCAAAAAACAAAAAACAAAAATGTGAGGCTTCCCTTACCCTGCTTCTGAAGCTGCTGTGCTTGACACCCTGAACACTAAGGAATTTCATTCTGCATTAACCCTCCAAACCCCATTACTTTCTCTCTCTAGTTAAGATGGACCTTAGAATTCAAAGTTTCCCCTTAGCTATCCATTTCCCCTTACCCTTCACCATAATCACAATACCTGACTCCATGTCAGGCTACTTCTATCTAAATACACACTGTCAAACATATAGGCCAGGTCACAAAAGAGCATTTAACCACAGCACAAGACTCCAACTCAGATTTCTAGATTATATATATTTTTAATGCAAGCAAGGATTAGTGTAGATATAATTAGCTAGCCAAACCTGACTTGGCTATGTAACTAGGAAAATAAACTCTATTTTGAAGCCCCAAATAAGGCAGAACTGATTTATTAAGAATTAGGCAGCAAGCCCAGAGAAAATTAATACTCTATTTTCTACTCCCTTTCTGTTTACTTTTTACAGCAATCTTTGTTGGTTAAAAAAAAGCCCTCAATTCTGCTACAAACCAATATTTCTATTCCTTATATGACAATCAGAATGAGTAGAAGTTGGTTAGAAAAGCTGAAATTGTGAAATATGAATGAGACCAATATAAATGCCATGAACCAAATATACCTTGAGCAGTCCTAATGGCTTTTCAAAACCTGTTGCAAAATTGTGCTCTTTAAGATAATGGAAATGTACCATGTAACAAACACCTAGATCCTGAGTTAAATTACTTGAAACTTTTTCCAATAATAACCATATATATTCTAGAGAACTGTTATAAAACTCAAAAGCAGGGAGGTGCCTGGGTGGCTCAGTCAGTTGAGCGTCCGACTTCGGCTGAGGTCATGATCTCGCAGTTCGTGGGTTCAAGCCTGGCGTCGGACTCTGCTGACATCTCAGAGCCTGGAGCCTGCTTCAGATTCTGTGTCTCCCTCTCTCTCTGCCCCTTCCCCACTCATGCTCTGTCTCGCTCTGTCTCTCAAAAATGAATAAAACGTTAAAAATGTTTTAAAACTCAAAAGCAGGGACTCCAATGCAGTTCTACTGTATTTACAGGAATAGTCAACCCCTCCCCCCAACTACTACCCCTGCCCCAAAGTCTTAATTAGGAAAAAAAAAGTCCCTATCATTCAACTGATATTAAAGAAGTAGGGGTATATGAAAGATAGTAAATGTTTTCTTTTGAAATGGTCTTATTTACCCTGGACATTTTGGATTTGGGGCAAATTTATAACATGAGGGTTCAAAGGAAGAATGACAAATTATGTAATGAGTAAAGCTCAGAGGTAGTTCAAAGAATGCTAAAAACACCCCAAAACAAAACAAAAAACCCTAAACTAAAACTCCTGGATTAAGTCAGGAACTTTGCTGCACTCTTTGAAAAGTATGCATGAAACCCATCTAAATTGAGAAAGAAAAACAAATTCTCAATTTTGCAACTGGCAAAAGAGCAGAGTGTGGAAGGTAGCAATAACTGACAAATTTTATATCATGTACTATAAAGCAGACTAGTGTACACGACTAGCAGAATTAATCCTCACAGTAAGATAGGAGTAAATTCCTTGAGTTCTCTTTCTACTGCTTCATTATTGGTGTCTAGAAATATAACCAATTTCTGTATGTTTTTATATCCTACAACTTTGCTAAATTCACGTTATCAGTTCTAGCAGGTTTTTGGTGGAGTATTTCGGGTTTCTCACAGAGTATCATGTCATCTGTGAAGAGTGAAAGTTTGACTAATTCATTGCGAATCTGTAGGTCTTTTATCTCTTTTTATTGTCTGCTTGCTGAGGCTAGGACTTGTACTACTATATTGAACAACAGTGGTGAGAGTGGACATCCCTGTCATGTTTCTGACCTTAGGGAGAAAGCTCTGTTTTCCCAATTGAGGATGATATTAGCTGTGAGCCTTTCATACATGGATTTTATGATGTTGGGGTATGTTCCTTCTATCCTTACTTTCTTGAGGGTATTTTTCAAGAAAGGATGCTGTATTTTGTCAAATGCTTTTTCTACATCAGATGAGAGATGATATGGCTCTTATCCTTTCTTTTATTAATGTGGTGTATCACATTGATTAATTTGTGCATATTGAACCAGCCCTGAAAAAATCCCAAGAAAAAACCCCACTTGATCATGGCAAGTAATTATTTTAATGTACTGTTGAATTTATTTGCTAGAATCTTGTTGAGAATTTTTGCATCCAGGTTCACTAGAGATATTGGCCTGTAATTCTCCTTTTTAGTGGGGCCTTTGTCTGGTTTTGGAATCAAGGTAATGTTGGCTTTATAGAATGATATTGGAAGTTTTCCTTCTGTCTCTATTTTTTGGGAGTTTGAGAAGAATAGGTATTAACTTTTCTTTAAATGTCTGGCAGAATTCCCCTGGGAAGCCATCTGGCTCAGGACTCTTATTTGTTGTGAGATTTTTGATAACTGATTCAATTTCTTTGCTGGCTCTGAGCCTGTTCAAATTTTCTACTTCTTCCTGTTTGAGTTACGGTAGTGTGTGTTTCTAGGAATTTGTCCATTTTTTTGAGATTGCCCAATTTGTTGGCATATAATTTTTCACAGTATTCTTTTATAATTGTTTGTATTTCTGGGGTGTTGGTGTGATCTCCTCTCTTGCATTCATGATTTTATCTATTTGGACACTGTCCCTTTTCTTTTTCATAAGTCTGCCTAGGGGTTTATCAATTTTGTTTATTCTTTAAAAAAACAGCTTTTAGTTTAATCGATCTATTCTACTTTTTTTGTTTGTTCCTATAGTGTTTATTTCTGCTCTAATCTTTATTATCTCCCTTCTTCTGCTGGCTTTGGGCTTTATTTACTGCTTCCTTTCTAGCTCTTTTAGTTGTATGGTTAGGTTGTGTATTTGGGACCTTTCTTGCTTCTCAAGACTTTGCAATATACTTTCCTCTTAGGATTGCCTTTGCTGCATCCCAAAAAGATTGGACTGTCGTGTTTTCATTTTCATTTGCTTCCATGTATTTTTAAATTTCTTTAATTTCATGGTTAACCTATTCATTCTTTAGTAAAATGTTCTTTAACCTCCCTGTATTTGAAGGCTTTCCAATTTTTTTCTTGTGGTTGATTTCAAGTTTTGTATTGGTGTGATCTGAAAATATGAATGGTATGATCTCAATCTTTTTGTACCTGTTGAGGGCTGATTCATGACCCAGTATGTGATCTATTCTGGAGAATGTTCCATGTGCACTCAAGAAGAATGTGTATTCTTCTGCTTTGGGATGAAATGTTCTTAATATATCTGTTAAGTCCATCTGGTCCAGTGTGTCATTCAAAGCCATTTTTCTCCTTGTTGATTTTCTGTTTGGATGATCTGTTCATTGTTGTAACTGGGGTATTAAAGTCTTCTTTTATGGTATTATTATCAATGAATTTATGTTTATTAGTTGATTTATATACTTGGGTGCTTCTAAGTTGGGGCACAAATATTTATAATTGTTAGATCTTGATGGATAGACCCCTTAATTGTCATATAATGCCTTTCTTCATCTCTTGTTACAGACTTTGTTTTAAAATCTAGTTTGTCTGATGTAAGTATGGTTACTCCGGCTTTCTTTGGACCTCCATTAGCATGATAGATAGTTCTCCATCCCCTCACTTTCAATCTGCAGGCCTAAAATGAGTCTCTTGTAGGCAGTATATAGATGGATGTGGATTTTTTTTAATTCCATTTGGAAACCCTATATTTTTTGATTGGAGTATTAATCCATTTACATTCAAAGTGATTATTGAAAGATATGAATTTAATGCCATTCTGTTACCTGTAGAGTTGGTGTTTCTGGTGATGTTCTCTGGTCCTTTGTAGTCTTTATTGTTTTGGTCTTCTTTTTTTTTTTTTTTCCTCCTCTCAGAAAGTCCCCCTTACAATTGCATCAAAAGCCATAAGATACCTAGGAATAAACCCAACCAAAGAGGTAAAAGATCTGTACACTGAAAACTATAGAAAGCTTATGAAAGAAACTGAAGAAGACACAAAAGAAATGGAAAATTTAATGCTCATGGATTGGAAAAACAAATATTACTACAAGTAATCTACACACTCAAAGACATCCCTATCAAAATAATACCAGCATTCTTCACAGAGCTATAAAAAACAATCCTAAAATTTGTATGGATCCAGAAAAGATCCAAAAAAGCCAAAGTAATGTTGAGAAAGAAAACCAAAGCTGGAGGCAGTATGGTACTGGCACAAAATAGACACATAGGTCAATGGAACAGAATAGATAACCCACAAATGAACCCGCAGATATGTGGTCTACTAATCTTCGACAAAGCAGGAAAGTATATCCAATGGGAAAGACAGTCTCTTCAATAAACGATGTTGGGAACACTGGACAGCAATATGCAAAGGAATGAAACTGGACCATATTCTTACATCAAACAAAAAATTAAATTCAGAATGGATTAAGGACCTAAATGTGAGACCTGAAACCATAAAAATCCAAGAGGATTACACAGCCATTAACCTCTTTTCATCAGCCAGAGTAACTTATTACTAGATATGTCTCCTGAGGCAAAGGAAACCAAAGCAAAAATAAACTTTTGGGACTTCATCAAAATAAAAAGCTTCTGCACAGTGAAGGAAACCATCAACAAAACTAAAAGGCAATCTATAGAATGGGAAAATATATTTGCAAATGACATATCTGATAAAGCATTGGTATCCTAAATATATATATATAAATTATAAAACTCAATGCCCCAAAACTGAATTATCCAGTTAAAAAATGGACAGAAGACAATGAATATACTTCTTTTTCAAAGACATCCAAATGGCTAATAGACATGAAAAGATACTCAACAAATATTGTCAAAATGTTTATACTACCTAAAACAATCTATACATTTAATGCTACCCCTATCAAAATATCAATAGAATTTTTCACAGAGATATAAAAAAAAAATCCTAAAATTTGTATGCAATCACAAAAGACCCCGAATAGGTAAAGTTACATTGAAAAAGAAAAGCAAATCTGGAGGCATTCCAATTCTGGATTTCAAATTATATCACAAAGCTGCAGTGATCAAGGCAGTATGGTACTGGCACAAAGACACAAAGCTCAATGGAGCAGAAAAGAGAACTCAGAAATGGACCCACAAATGTATGGCCAACTAATCTTCAACAAAGCAGGAAAGCATATCCAATGGAATAAAGACAGTCTGTCAGCAAATGGTGCTGGGAAAACTGGACAGTAACATGCAGAAGAATGAAACTGGGCCAGTTTCTTACACCATACACAAAAATAAACTCAAAATGGATGAAAGACCTAAATGTGAGACAGGAAACCATCAAAGTCCTAGAGGTGAAAACAGGCAGCAACGTCTTTGACTATGGCTGCAGCAACTTCTTACTAGACATGTCTCCAGAGACAAGGGAAACAAAAGCAGTAATGAACCATTGGGACTTCATGAAGATAAGAAGCTTCTGCACAGAAAAGGAAACAATCAACAAAACTGAAAGGAAGCCTAACAGAATGGGAGATAATATTTGCAAATGGAATATTGGATATAGGGTTAGTATCCAAAATATGTAAAGAAATTATCAAATTCAACACCCCAAAAACAATCTAGTAAAGAAATGGGCAGAAGACATGAATAGACACTTTTCCAAAGAAGATATCCAGATGGCTAACAGACACATGAAAAGATGCTCAACATCACTCATCAGAGAAACACAAATTAAAACCATAATGTAATATGACCTCACACCTATGAGAATGACTAAAATTAACTCAAGAAACCACAGATGTTGGCGAGGATGCAGAGAAAGGGAACCATTTTGCACTGCTGGTGGGAATGCAAATTGGTGCAGCCACTCTGGAAGACGGTATGGAGTTTCCTCAAAAAGTTAAAAACAGAAATAACTTACGGCCCAGCAATTTCACTACTAGGTATTTATCCAAAGGATACAAAAATGCTGATTTGAAGGGACACATGCAGCCCAATATTTATAGCAGTGCTATCAATAGCCAAATTATATAGAGTCCAAATGTCCATCGACTGATGAATGGATAAAGATGTGGTGTACATATATATACATATACAATGGAGTAATACTCGGCAATCAAAAAGAATGAAATCTTGCCATATGCAACAACATGGATGGAGCTAGAGTGTATTATGCTAAGCAAAATAAGTCAGTCAGAGAAAGAGATAAATCTCATATGACTTCACTCTTATGTGGAATTTAAGAAACCAAATAGATGAACATACAGGAAGGGAAGGAAAAATAAGATAAAAACAGAGAGGGAGGCAAACCATAAGAGACTCTTAAATAAAGAAAACAAACTGAGGGTTGCTGGAGGGGAGGTTGGTTGGGTGAGGACTAAATGGGTGATGGGCATTAAAGAGGGCACTTATTGGGATGAGACACAGACACTGGGTGTTATATGTAAGTGAGCAATCACTGGGTTCTACTCTTGAAGCCAATACTACACAGTATGTTAACTTGAATTTAAATAAAATAAATTTAAAAAAAGATAGGAGTAAATTCTCTACATTTTTCTTGGACATTCACCCTTGTGTGTGTATAAATATATGCACTTTAAGAGCTCCATTCATTTTCCTACTTGTGATTTTGAAGATACACATGCATGACTTTGGAGTCCCCATTTCATGGAGAACAGGAAGGAGGAAAATGGATCCAGAAACTATCCCATTAATAAGATATAAAGGTTAAAACTGGAAACTTGTAAGTGGATATTCTGGAGGAATCAAGGCTTTTCTATTACTAGCCATGTGACCTTTGCACATGATTTGATTTCATTGAAACTAATTTTTCTCATCTGAAAAGTGGAATTTACTAAAAGTTGCATTCTGGTGATTTAGAATATGTTTGAGGGATGGTCTTTGTAAACTCTAAAGCTCTTTATAGAATTACAGTGCTTGGCACATAGAAGGTACTCATCAAATGTTTAATGAACCAATAAGCAAGTCTGGGAAGAGACAGACTAGTCTTTCTTCAGCCATCTTTTATCACTGATATAAATATGGGCTAAAATTCCTGCTGGTAAATATCTTCTTGAATGAATGAGATCCCTGTATGTATTTGGAGTTCCTCAAATGTATCAGTGAAGGATATGCCCACATGTGACTCATTATCTCAGACTGTTCTCTGATAATTTCTCTTTGAATAATTATAAGCAAAGTGATAAAAGATTAGTATTTTTACAGTGTTGAAAACTTGTTACTGTATTTACCAGTCTTATATTTTTGAGGCAATTATAATGCAAAAATGTATCTACCATAAACTCAAACTATTATTTTTCCTTAATACTATTTTTCTTTATCATGAAAACTATTAACCACAATCACAATAAAAATGAACAACATCTAAAAGTGAAAGGATTACTTGGTGATGTGACTATGAGAATATCAAGGGCATATTTTCTACTCCCTACGATCAGACTAGAGAAATTTAACACTTACATTTTTAGATACAAGGTTTGCTCTAATTTATAAATTAAAATTTAAAAATGGAAACAATTCAGAAACATCAGCACCTCACTTTTTTTAGATGAACAGTGTGCAAGTGTAACAAAACATCTCCCTAACAATGATTATACAATTTGAGCTGCAAATCTCATTTTAACGTGCTATTCACTTAAAAAAAATTTTTTTTAATGTTTACTTATTTTTGAGACAGTGAGAGGACAGAGTGTGAGTAGGGAAGGTGCAGAAAGAGAGGGAGACACAGAATCTGAAGCAGGTTCTAGGCTCCAAGCTCTCAGAACAGAGCCTGACACAGTGCTTGAACTCATGAACCATGAGATCATGACCTGAGCTGAAGTCGGATGCCCAACTGATTGAGCCACCCAGGCACCCCCATGATATTCACTTTTTTTAAAAGAAAAAAAGATATACGCAAAAACAAACAAAAAAACCTTAAAAAAGATTTACTGCCTTAAATTACTTGACTACACAAAATTCCAAATATAAATTAATGTTTCTACAAAAATTCTTAGAGTTGTAACATGAAAAAAAAAACACAAAAAGACCCCTAACGATAAATTCTACCAAGTAATATTAGTAACCTAAATCAAGCAATTTGAATTGTTTTGACTTCTTCATAGATTTACTGCAAAATGTATTCTCTGAAGAGAATCCTAAAGATGCTGAGCAGGAAAGTTGACAATTCAAAATTTATGCATTAATGAAAGGATACTAGCTTTTGGAAGTTGTTTTTAAAAATTCTCCAATATCAAACTCAAACTTTAATTTGTTAATAATAAGTTAAATTTATTAGATGCTTGTAATCTCCAGATAATCTCCAGATAAGAGGTAACTTTATTAAAGCAATTGCTGCAGCTGGCAAAGGAAAACATTCTAAAGTTACAAAGAAAGGAAAGAAAAAGAAAAAAAAATGTTTCCTCAAAACTGGGAAAGCATTAGCACCATAAAAAAATTTAATAATATATTTGTTTTTCCAGCCATATGTAGCATAAAATATCATTTAAGTAATAATATAAAAGATCTAAGATAGCAAATGTAAGTAAAGTGTATGGGCTTAAATATCCCAAGAAAACCAACTCACAGGTTCAATATATTATTGGCTTCAATTTACTTTGTGAATTTTTGGCAAGTAGCTTTAAATTGTTATATAATTTATATAATAAGTTATATTGGCATATAACTGAGAAAGAGGGTAGAGAGTACTTTGTTCTTGACCTTGTCAACTAGGAAAAAAATGGATCTTCTTCTGAATACTGCCGTAATATTTTGTTATAAAAATTATTTATTTAAAAAAAACCTAGCAGGTGAAGCCAGACAACATCAAAGCCTGCTACTAAAGAAATTTTAATGTATACTTTTACATCTTTAATAGGGCTATCTTTAACCAATCAAGCAACTAAACGCAAATATGAAACAATATATCTGTCTCACTCCAAATATTGTGAAAATTTGGGCTACTTTCATAGCCATTGGGTACCGTATGAGAAGACAAAGATGGTATTTTTTCTAAATACCTTGTTTCTTGATTCTGAATACATAAAACAGACGATATATGTATAAAACATACAGTCCAGTCTTTGGCCAGTTTACTTACCTTGAACCAAGTGAAGTTCTTGCCACTGGAAAGAAAATTCCCAGTGCATTAAGTAGAGTAAATGTTCATGTTAGGGCTTTCAATTCCTGGATCAAAAGTTACTTCTCACTTTACTTCTCTCCTTCCTTCACATATATTTATAATACAGTTAAGCCTCTGTGGGCAATATTATTGTAAATAAAAAAAATGCCAGGGATTCATAGCTTAGCTGTTAAAACTTATAAACCATAAAGACATTAGAAATCTATTCATTTCAAAACAAAATGTTGACTAAAGCTTTGCAGGCTGTTATTTAATACACCAAGCAGCCCACACTTAAAATATTAAAACATTTATTACCTAAAAATGACCTAAAGAATATCTGCAATGGCAAAAACAAAAAGCCTTAATTTTCTTTGATAAGCAGTCTAGTTTTTCAAATAAAAAATAGTAATAAAATATATAATAAAGAAACAAGAAAGAAAGGGCCCAAGAGTTACATGTTAAAATCTCTGAAGCTCAATAATGGAAAGGAAACTCCTTATTTCTTTCTTCTTGTTAATTATCTCCGGTACCTGAGTTAAGGCATAAAGTAGCAAGAGTGCAATTGATTCCAAACAACTTGGAATTTTATTGTAAACATCCCATAAGAATGGCCAACAAATTAGTCCAGTTTTTTGTCTTTGAAGATAATTGCTTATAGTGACTGGTAACTGCCAAACAAAACATCTTTTATAAACCAAGCCAATTAGTTTACCTTTCTTTACTGAATTTTAGTTTAATGGACATTTTGTCCATATACAACATCACATTAACTATTAACTCAATGACTTTCTATCTTAAAATTTGTGGATACTAATAACAAACATAAGGTACAGTTTTGTTAATACTTTGTAAGGGATTACAAAAGACAAAGATGGTAAGTTACAGGACAAAGAAATAAATTACTGATTGCCATCACCACAGTATTGTTTAAAAAATTAACATTTCTAGTACTGCTTAATGTGTATCTGGTGACATATGTAAAAACACATTTCCCAACTGGGTTTCTAAATATTTTTGTATGTGATTTTAAAAGTCAATTACCAATGGTGATTATATGTATCAATAGTTTTATTTTTTAGAAAATACTTATCATGCTTTTATATGTCAAAGTCTCATATTATAGATTTAATTAAGATAGGTATAAGAATAACAAATGGACATACATATAAATAAACACACCTTAACTCTAAACTGCAGGGCCTTTCTACTGTTCTTCTCCCATCAGTGAATCATAAATTGCTAGTCTTGTTGAAGTATGCTAAATTAGGTGCAGTCTTCATCGCAGTAAGAGAAATGAGGATAAAAGTAAGCAGGGGAGGAATGATCGAAAAGAAAATAATCAAGAATAAGGCTATATAAGAAATAAATGTCTAGAAACTTGAGGGCAACTCATAGTTCACAAAATACAGCACCATGAAAAAAATTAACTTTATATTAGAATTTAAACAAAACTTGGTAAACTTCATAATTAAAACTTAATAAAGAAACTTTACTAAGAAATGAAAATCAAAAAAGCATGAAAATATTTTCACACTGATTTTCAAAACAAGCCTTAAAAATTATCTTACTCTATTTTCAATACAATTTTCATAAAGCCTCATGTACCACAAAACTGTTGGGGATGGGGTTAATATTTAAAACAATGAATTTTAAATGTCACAAGTTCCATTCCCTCCCCCAGAGCTGAACTATTCATTTTGGAACTCAAAATGTTGGTAATAAAAGTAAATGTTGGATATCACAGCAAACTGAAAATTATACAGGGTGTAAGTTTCCTTTTTGTGGATGTGAAAATTCTAACTTTAAAAATTAGTGCCAGTTGGTAAATGTGCATAAAATAATTCCCAAGATATATAAGTAATAAAGGTGTTTATCACTACCACTAATGTACAAGTTTTGAAAAATGATCAAAAATTTTTTATCAAAAACTAAGAAGTGGCATTCACGTTTTTCTTTTCAATCACTCTGTTATTGTCTGATGACAACCTATAGGATTACAACAAAAACAACAAAATAATGAATCACTCAAATCTATTTCAAATTCTACTCAGTTTCTCAGCCTCTGGGTGAAACAAAGTGCTGTATGAAGAATTCTAGCAAAAGCCTGATCTCTGGGAAGGGAAACAGAAAAAGAAACAAATGAAGGAAGGATAAATTAAAAATAGAGGGACACATGTACATGATAAAACCTAGTTTACCTATAAGGCATAATGAAGTGGATGATCAAGCAGTATATATATATAGGTTAAGTGCTTTACACAGAGACAAAGAGTTGGTAGACTGTGAATATAGCTGTCTTCTATACAAAATATTCTTTTTTAATGTCTGAGACAAAGTGTGTCAAGTTGGGAAAAAAATCTACACACACACACACACACACACACACACACACAAATTTAGTTCTTAGGCTGATAGGCTACTGAATGTTTTGGAAAGCATCCTATTGCTGGAAGAGATACACACAGAAAGACATAGAAGAAACACAATTTGTTTCATAAACAGATATACATGCTAAGATCTTAAAGCTGGGAATTAAAAGATTATTAGCATTCACGAGAAATATTATAGTTCACTGACTATTAATATCCAGCATAGGATTAGGCTTATACATATGTATGTTCTCACACACGTGTTTATTTCTTAGCAACTTATTTAATATTTAGACTTTTCTTCAAAAATTTCAGCTCATTTCCTACTTGCTTTGCTATGCCTGAATCTGATATTATTTAGGTTTAAAGGTACTCTAAAAAACTAAAGTGTAAAATATTCACTGTGATACAAATTACAACACATTCACAGGAGGCAGCGTTACAAAAAAGCAAAGTATAAATCGGGGGGAAAATGTTCAGATATAAAAGTAAAAATACTATCTTTCAAACTTTTATTTTCACACTTATTAAAATAATTTGCATGCAAACAGAAAATATCTGTTTGTTTTGTAATAAATGGCAAATATGCTCATCTAACATACCCTGGTGACTTTTGAATCCTAATAACTGAAATCAATATTACAGCAAAATGCTGTTCACTAGTGTTTTCACAGTATTTCACTACATATAAAATGTGCTTAAAAATGTCTTCAGCCTCATTATTCTAATTATCTAAACCTAGAAAATCTTGACATATGGGAAATAAATGTGGCATTTTTATTTCTCAAAATAAATTATAAATAAGCTTGAGATAGCTAAAATCACACAAATGGTAATTCTTCTACATTTGAAGAGATTAGCTCTTCATAGAAGAAATGTCAACAAAAAATTTCACACTAAAATGATACACACAATACACGTTTGGGTATATCCATCAATTTAAGTAACTCTATGTTACTTTGATTAGGGTAAGCCAAATTGTTATTGATTCTAGGGAAACAGGCACAAATTTAGTTTAAATGCAAAATTAGTCTAATTAGCAAAAATCAAAGGTAGAGTTTCAAATGTGAATGTTTTTAAATCTATAGTATGGTTAAAACTGTCAGCTGAGTTACAACCAGAAGTCGTTTTGGTTTAGTGAAAAAACAAAACAAAACAAAACAAGACTACAACAACAAAAAAATCAGCTTGATCTACTGTACAGTAACAGAAGTTAGTGCCATTAACAATTCATAACAATACTTTCTTAAAGCCTGAACATCATTCCTACTGCATGTGAAAACTGTTTAAAGTTGTTAGTACAGGAACAACCCAAACAAAAGAGCAAAGTTATGTGTGTACTCCTTCCTTTGCACTTAAGGATTTTCAGATGCATAAAATGTTTGGAAGCATGAAACAAACAAACACATTAACTTAAGAAATGTCCTGGGATTACTAGGAATACATTAAAAAGTTTCTTTTATCCCCAAAGTCTGATATAAGTGTAACAAATCTTCTGTTACAATAACAGAGATCAATATTATCCCACTCACCTCAAAAATCTAAGTATTTAACAAATTAGTGAATTTGCAATCTCTCAAATTTGAGGAGTAAAACTGATCTTGGAACTCAATCTCACTTATGGAATCATGTGCACTCTACTGCTGTAAACAAGACCATAAGGGTTTTAAAGATTTTTTTAATCTATGAAATAATCACTCAAATATTATTGTGCAGTGTAATGAGGTTCTTTTCTGAAAGACTGTAACAGAAGAACCCTTTGGAATGGAATGAGCAAAACCTATTAAAGTTGACTCAAAATATTTGCTAGCCAAAACATCCAATTCAAACTAGCTGCTTTGTTACATTTTAAAATTCAAATGAAAACCAATCACTCACAGCTGTAAATAGTAAGTGGTAGCAGAGATACATAAGCAGTAGACCAAGTCTACTTACACAAATATGTTCTAAGAAAAGCCTAAGGTACAGCATACTACACTTATGAAAGTTTGTTAATTACAACTATTATTTTGAGAGCCAATACAATTATTAACAACCTCTCAGCTTATAACATAGGAGTATTCATTCCTACCAAGTTTGTTCTATTTTTCCTTAGTCAGTAATGAATAACAGCATCTATTTTCTTTAACATTTCCAGTAGTTGTAGTTAATAGAGGTAGCTGAGCTACTATTCAAGAAATTATTCTTTGTGGATGAGGATTTTTTCAAATGTTTAAGTTACTCTTTAAACTACACGAATTCTATTAATGCAATAAAATATAATAGGAAAAAGAAAATGGATGCAAGAAACTTTTGCATTTGGCACCTTGTCTAGATCGATACCTCAAATGTTATTTTTTAATAAAGTTAATGCACACATCAAGACACACCACAAAGATTTGCTACATATTTACAAGGCACCAACCCTTTCTCACCTTTAACATGAATTAAGCAAATCAATGAAAAGCATATCAAGATCCCCCCACCCCCCAAAAACTGTAGTATAAATATATACTTCAGTTCAGTACAATGAAAGTTTAGCCTGGGAAGAGTAAAATAATCCAGATCGTTCTTACAATATAGAAACTGTAAACATTTAATAGCTGCCTATAGGATTGGTGTATTGTGCAAAAGTTATTATTACTGGGTACAAGAATCAAAATGGCAAAAACAAACTATATAAAACTCTGTAAGAAGGTGCTATACTTCTGATACAAAAGCAAAAGAGGGATATTCCATTGAGATAAAAATGTCATGCTACTCTTAAGAAGCTGAATGCTCCCTTAATGTAGTAAATCTGTAGTGTGTTTGTGACGTGTTGTGTGTGTGTGTGTGTGTGTGTCTATATGTGGGCAGAATTTTTTTTTTTAATTTAAGGCCTAATAAGTAAGGCTTGTTTGAATAAATGAAGTGTGGAGATCAAAAGTCTTGAAAAAAATGTATACTGGCATAATGGAAAAGCACCAATGTGAAAGGAAGCAGAAGTCCCCACACAACTTGCTTTGTAGATTTCCTAGTAAATTCCCTGCAGTAGAAGGCCATTTAATTTTTTTTTAATTACTCTAAATTTATTAACTGTTAATAATTCCATCCCATGAGATGGCTAACCCTGGCTTTTTCTGTCATTTTACGCACTCTGCCTGATCTGGATGTACCAAGATTCAGAGGATCTTCAGTGGACACAAAATTGTCATTATCAGAATCATCATTATATAAAACAGTCCTCCTGCCTTGGTTTCTTGTTTTAATTCGAGGCAGTCTACTGAAACGTCCTGAAAACATGGTATCAAATTCATCATCTGCAATACGTGCACGTTTGGCTCTGGTGGCTCCTCTAGAAGTACCTCTTCCTCCTCTCCCTCTCCCTCTCCCTCTAGTGGCACCTGCACCTCTTCCTCGACCTCCTCGTCCCCTGCCTCCTCTTCCTCGGCCTCCTCTACTCCATCTACCCCATCTGCCCCATCTGCCCCTTCCTCCTGTGCCTCTTGTCTTCCAGTTTCTTTTTCCATTGGCATATTGCTTTCTGAGTTTTCTTTTAGGCCTGGTTTGTATGAATTTGCTATAGTCGTGGTCTCCATCTACATAATCTTGATCTGTTCTGGAAGTTGATTCAGAATCAGAATCAGAACCACAGGTACTTTCAGAACTCAAACTGGATCCTAACTCTCCACTCTCTGAGGAGGATAAATGTGATTTCTCTTTTGTTTCTTTTTTCTCTTTCTCTTCTCTTCCCATGCTTTCATCTTCTTCTGATGCACTAAGTAGTTTTCTTTTGATTCCTGTCCGAGGCTCTCTGCCATCACCATTTGTAAGGGGTCCATCAAGGGAGTGATCTAAATCAAGATGAATAATTTTTTAAAGTTAAGCTTTGACACGGAAGATTGGTTACTTAGGTTCAAAAGTAAAATAAACATTGTATCAAAAAATGTTTAGCACCCAAAGATACATGGGGTAAAATCATGGAGCATATTGGAGTATAAATTTAAATCTGTTAGAAACTGAAGACACTGAAGTTTTTATTTTTGTCTGTGTTTTTTAGGGGGCCAGGGAGGAAAGTATGGAAGGATGATGGGTAATGATGAAGCTGAGCAGAAATCTCAAGGGCTTGAACTCTAGAAAGAATTATCTAGGAATATGCATCAAAATAATTTCACTGACACAGTGAACAAATATTTACTGATTACCTAATATGATGCTTGAAGTTTGAAATAAGGCAATAATGAGACAAAGTCCTTGCTCTTTGAATTTATATTTTAGTGGGGAAAGCTTGATAGGCAATGAAGTAAATAAAAATATAATTTCAAGTAATGATACATGCTATAAAGAAAAAGAAAAGAGGGTGATTAAAAATGCTCAAGTGTATACATGGGGGTATTTTAGATAAAGACTTTCATATTGAGGTAGTATCTGAGAAAATAACTGAATGAAGTGAGATCTGGGAAAAGAACATTCCATTGGAGGAAACAGAAACCCAGTGTAACTAGAGTGTAAGAGAAAAGCAGAGTTGTGGTATATAACTTCTAGTGGTGAAGGGTTTTAAAACCAGAGAATGACAGGATCTGACTTATATTTTTAAAAGGGCACTACAGTTGCTCCACATAGAACAGATTATAGAAGGAACAAGATTAGAAGCAGAGACAAGTTGGGAGAACACTGCAATTGTCTAGGCAAGATATGATAATGGGATGCACCAACAGAGGTGATGAGAAGTGATTAGATTTAGATTATTTCCTTCTAGAGGAGCCATCAGAACCAACCTTTTATTTTTAAGGTTCAAACTGACAGGAATTAATGATGGATAGGATGTCAAGTGTTAAGTGTAGTATGAAGGTCAACTCCGAGGTCTTATGGCCTGAGAAACTGGTTGAATGGTAGAGATATTTTGCTAAGTTGGAGAATCCTGAAAGAGGAATAGGTTTACATAGTCTGGTAGAAAAAAAAATCAATGTTCCAGTTTTAAATACTACAAGAGATCCAAGTAAAGACAACAGAAAAAGAAACAAGCAGATAATGTAACTGTCAAGAGGTCAGGGGAGACTCATTCAGAGTTAGAGATATAATTTTGGAAATTTTCAGTAAGAGATGACATTTAGGGTCAAGAGAACTGAGGGCACTTATTCAGAGGGCAAACAAAGAAAAAGAAGGTGGCTGATGACTGAGACTTGGGATATTCCAGCCATCTAAAGATAAAGAAGAATTGGAAAAAATAATTGAGAATGAACAGCTAGTGAGGTAGGAGAAAAAAAAAGGAGAGTGGACTGAAAAACTTGGAATGAGCAATGACTAGGGTTGTATGGCAACCATAGCAACAAGATTACTCTAATAGTCTTGGTATTATAGACTGAATTATGTTCCTCTCTCAAAAAAATACATATGTTGGTTTTCTGGAGAAAGATGATAATGGAGTAGGAGGACCCTAGGCTCATCCTGTCCCACAAACAACCAGATAACAACCAAATCATCCTAAATACTTCAGAAAACAACTTGAAGACTGACAGAACAAACTCCACAACTAAAGGGAGAGAATAAGCCACACTGAAGAAGGTAGTAAGTCCACAGATATGGTTTAGGTGAGAAAAGGATCATGGGTGCTGCAGAGAGGAGGGAGCCTTGGTCACAGAGAAGGGCGCAAAAGAGTAGAGCACACAGGGGAATGCAAAAGGAGAACAATTACCCAAAACCATTGGCTCAGAAAATAGAGGGGCTGATTTTCAAGAGTTCTTACAACCAGTGGGGCTTAAAGCCAAGAGTTTTAAAGGTTAGCAGGCTTGGCTGGGATAGAGACCTGAGGGCACTGCCTTGCCCTTGGAGAAAAGGCAAGCAAACAACCTGGGGGAAGAGCAAGGAAATAGTGATTTGAAGAACACTTGGGACACACATAGGGGAGATTATTCACTCTTCTTGGAGGGCTTCCTTGAGAGGCAGTTTTCACAGAGAAGCTTCTCCAGAAACAAAGGAGCTGACCAAAGCCATTTCCCTCCCCTACCCCTCAGCATAACCACAGAGCCACCAGTGGGAAGCAGTACAGGCCCAATACCGGTTAAATAACTTGTTTATGAGAAGCCCCACACCCCTGCACATAGTGGGACTGTCCTTTTCAGTCAAGCTTGCCTCAGTCCCAGCACAGCTGTGGGCCCATCCCCCAAAAGACTAGCACAAGCCCCTACCACATGACATGTCTAAAGCCTAAAGTTTTAAAGGGCACCAGGATTGTCTTGGATAGAGCCTGGCAGGCACTGTGCTGCTCCTGGAGAGAAGGGAGGCAAAAAACCTAGAGGCAGACAGCTTGGAAACAGCAATGTAGAAAATGCTTGGGGCACACAGGTAGGAGATTATTTGCTCTTCTCAGAGTGTTTTGCTGAGAGGCAGCATTCACAGAGACTCCTCTCAGATAACAAAAGAGCTGGCAGGTGCCATTTTTCTCCCCAGCTCCTCAGCATAAACAGAGAGCCAGCTGCAGGAATCAGCACAGTGCCTATACTGGCTTCCTAACGTGCTTACACCAAGTCCCACACCACAGCACTCTGGTGAAGACTGCCTTTCTCAGTCAAGCTTGCACCAGTACTAGTGCGGTGGGCTCCTTCCTGAGAAGTACAGCAGAAAATTCTGCCCAAACTACAACTTCCAACAGAGTTCTGCAGGGCTTTAGTTCTAGTGGAAATAGTATCAGGAAACCAGAGCATTTGACAAGGAAACCAGAGCCTAGTTAGAACTTGCCACATTCTGGCCAAGGAATAAACACTACACACTGCAAACAAGGAGAGCCTATGCAGGCAACTGGCCTGAAGGATAGAACAACTAAAACACAACAGCAGAACAGAAGCAGCACACACCAGAGAGAATCCCTGAAGTGCCAGCTACTGGAAACTACATGACATCATAAAACAATTATTTTCAGGAGCAAGACACATAACTGGCTTTCCTGATACACAGACAAAGACAAAGACTTAAGACAAAATACGACGATGGAGGAATTCATCCCAAATGAAAGAACAAGATAAGGCCATGGCCACAGATCTAAGTGAAACAGATATAAGTAGCATGCCTAATGGAAAATTTAAAGCAACAATCATAAGGATACTCACTGGGCTTCAGAAAAGAATGGAATACATCAGGTAAACCCTTACCACAGAGATAAAAGAGTTAAAAAACAATCATTCAGAAGTGAATAATGCTATAAATGAGATTGGAACAGGCTTGATGCAATGAACAGCAGGCTGGAAGAAGCAGAGGAACGATTTAGAGATATAGAAGACAAAATAATGGAAAATAAAGAAGCTCAAAAAAGAGAAAGAAGAATTAGGGAACACAAAAATAGACTTAGAGGAATTAATGATTCCATCAAATGTAAAAGCATTTGTATTATAGGAGTCCCAGAAGAAGAGACAGAAAAGGGGACAGAAAAGTTATTTAAAGAAAAAAAACAGCAGTAAACTCCACTAATCTGGGAAAGGAAAGAGACATCCAGATCCAGGAGGCACAGAAAACTCCCATCAAAATCAACAAAAGAAGAACAGTATCAGGACATATTATAATTATACTGGCAAAATATAGTGATAAATAAAAAACCTTAAAAGCAGCAAGACAAAAGAAGTCCTTAAGTTACAAGAGAAGAACCGTAAGGCTACCTGCAGATTTCTTAACAAACAGAAACTTGGCAAGCCAGAAGGGAGTGGCATGATATATTCAACAAGCTGGATGGGAAAAATCTCCAGCCATGAAGACTATGTCCAGCAAGGCTGTCAATCAGAATAGCAGAGATAAAGAGTTTCCCACACAAACAAAAAGTGAAGGAGTTTCTGACCACTAAAGCAGCCCTGCAAGAAATATTAAAGGGGATCTTTAAGTGGAAAGGAAGGACCAAAAGTAAGAAAGAAAAGAAAGGAACAGAGAAAATCTCCAGATACAATGACAAAACAAGTAATAAAACATCACTAAATACATATCTGTCAATAATTACTCTGAATATAAATGGACTAAACACTCTAATCAAAAGACAGAAGGTGTCAGAATGGATTAAAAAAAACAAGACCCATCTATATACTGCCTATAACACATTCATTTTAGACATAAAGATGCCTGCAGATTCAAAGTGAGGAGCTAGGGAAACATTTATCACACAAACTCCTGTAAACAGAAAGCCAGAGCAGCAACATGTTTATTGGACAAATTAGACTTTAAAACAAAGACTGTAATAAGGGATAAAGAAGGTCACTATATCATAATAATGGGAAATACAAGAAGACCTCAAATTATAAATATGTAAGTACCCAACCTGGAATTACCCAAATATATAAAATAATTAATAACAAACATACAGGAACAAATTAATAACAACAGTAATAGTAGGGGACATTAATACTTCACTTACATCAATGGAAAGAGCATCTAAACAAAATAAAAAAGGACACAATGGTTTTGAGTGCCACACTGGATCAGATGAATTATCATATATACTCAGAACATTCCACCCTAAAACAGCACAATTTACATTCTTTTCAAGTGCACATGGACATTCTCAACAACAGATCACATCCTAGATCACAAATCACGGATTGACGAGGTAGATGAGAGAATAGGTGAATTAGAAGATAAAATTATGGAAAAAAAGGAAGCTGAGAAAAAGAGAGATAAAAAAAAATCCAGGAGTGTAAGGGAAATATTAGAGAACTAAGTGATGCAATCAAATGGAACAATATCCGTATCATAGGAATTCCAAAGGAAGAAGAGGGAGAGAGAAAGGGGCTGAAGGTGTATTTGAACAAATCATAGCTGAGAACTTCCCTCATCTAGGAAAGGAAACAGGCATTGAAATCCAAGAGATACAGAGAACTCACTTCAGATATAACCTGAATCGATATTCTGCACGACATATCATAGTGAAACTGGCAAAATACAAGGATAAAGAGAAAATTCTGAGATAAACAGGCCCTGACTTAAAAACATAGACATATAAGGGTAGTGGCAGACCTATCTATGGAAACTTGGCAGGCCAGAAAGGAATGGCAGGGAATCTTCAATATGATGAACAGAAAAAAATATGCAGCCAAGAATCCTTTATCCAGCAAGTCTGTCATTCAGAATGGGAGGAGAAAGGTTTTCCCAAACAAACAAAAACTGAAGGAATTCATCACCACTAAACCAGCCCTACAAGAGATCCTAAGGGGGATTCTGTGAGTGAAATGTTGCAAGGACCACAAAATACCAGAGATATCACTACAAGCATGAAACATACAGACATCACAATGAATGTAAACCCATATCTTTCTATAATAACACTGAATGCAAATGGACTAAGTGCTCCAACCAAAATACATAGGGTATCAGAATGTATAAAAAACAAGACCCATCTATTTGTTGTCTACAAGACACTCATTTAAGACCTGAGGACATCTTCAAATTGAAAGTGAGGGGATGGAGAACTATCTATCATGCTACTGGAACTCAAAGAAAGCTGGAGTAGCCACACTGACATCAGACAAACTAAATTTTAAATTAAAGGCTGTAACAAGAAATGAAGAAGGGCATTATATAATAATACAGGGTCTATCCATCAGGAAGAGCTAACGATTATAAATGTCTATGCACTGAATACAGGAGCCCCAAATATATAAAATAATTAATCACAAACATAAGCAAACTTTTTCCGAGAATGTGGTAATTGCAGATTTTAATACTCCACTTACAACAATGCATAGAACATTTAGACAGAGAATAAACAAAGAAACAAAGGCCCTGAATGATGCATTGGATCAGATGGGCTTGAGAGATATATTTAGAACTCTGCATCCCAAAACAACAGAATATACATTCTTCTCGATTGCACGTGGAACATTCTCCAAGATAGATCACATACTGGGTCATAAACCAGCCCTTCATAAGTATAAAAGAACTGAGATCATACCATGCACACTTTCAGACCACAATGCTATGAAACTTGAAATCAACCACAGGAAAAAGTCTGGAAAACCTCCAAAAGCATGGAGGTTAAAGAAAACCCTACTAAAGAATGAATGGGTCGGGGCGCCTGGGTGGCTCAGGCGGTTAAGCGTCTGACTTCCACTCAGGTCATGATCCCCTGCGTCAGGTTCTGTGCTGACAGCTCAGAGCCTGGAGCCTGCTTCAGATTCCGTCTCGTCCTCTCTTTGCGCCTCCCCTGCTCATGCTCTGTCTCTTTCTGTCAATAATAAACGTTAAAAAAATTTTTAAAAAAAGGAAAGAATGGGTCAACCAGGCAATTAGAGAAGAAATTAAAAAAATACATGGAAACAAATGAAAATGAAAAGACAACATTCCAAACGCTTTGGGATGCAGTGAAGGCAGTCCTGAGAGGAAAATACATTGCAATCCAGGCCTATCTCAAGAAACAAGAAAAATCCCAGATGCAAAATCTTAACAGCACACCTAAAGGAAATAGAAGCAAAAGAGCAAAAACACCCCAAACCCAACAGAAGAAGAGAAATAATAAAGATCAGAGGAGAAATAAACAGTATAGAACCTAAAAAACTTTAGAGCAGATCAATATAAACATGAGTTGGTTTTTTGAAAAAATAAACAAAATTGATAACCCTCTAGCCAGGCTTCTCAAAAAGAAAGGGGAGTTTACCCAAATAGATAAAATCACAAATTCAAATGGATTTCTTACAACCAGTCCCTCAGAAATACAAGCAATCATCAGGGAATACTACAAAAATTTATATGCCAACAAACTGGACAACCTGGAATAAATGGACAAATTCCTAAGCACCCACGCACTTCCAAAACTCAAACAGGAAGAAATAGAAAACTTGAACAGACCCATAACCAGTGAAGAAATTGAATCTGTTATCAAAAATCTCCCAAGAAATGAGAGTCCAGGACCAGATGGCTTCCCTGCGGAATTCTACCAGACATTTAAAGCAGAGATAATACCTATCCTTCTCAAGCTGTTCCAAAAATTAGAAAGGGAAGGAAAATTTCCAGACTCATTCTATGAAGCCAGCATTACTTTGATTCCTAAACCAGACAGAAACCCAGCAAAAAAAAAAAAAAAAAAAAAAAAAACAACCACTACAGACAAATATCCCTGAATATGGATGCAAAAATTCTCAACAGGATACTACCAAATCCAATTCAACAGCATATAAAAATAATTACTTACCATGATCAAG
This sequence comes from Neofelis nebulosa, assembly GCF_028018385.1. Taxonomy (NCBI): domain Eukaryota; kingdom Metazoa; phylum Chordata; class Mammalia; order Carnivora; family Felidae; genus Neofelis; species Neofelis nebulosa. The sequence continues at coordinate 67,313,821 of NC_080800.1, forward strand.
TGGGATTCATTCTTGGGCTGCAGGGCTGGTTCAACATTCTCAAATCAATCAATGTGATACATCACATTGATAAAAGAAAAGAAAAGAACCATATGATCCTGTCAATCGATGTAGAAAAAGTATTTGACAAAATTCAGAATCGCTTCTTAATAAAAACCCTTGAGAAAGTCGGGATAGAAGGAACATACTTAAACATCATCAAAGCCATTTATGAAAAGCCCACAGCTAATATCATCTTCAATGGGGAAAACTGAGAGTTTTCCCCCTAAGATCAGGAACACGACAGGGATGTCCACTCTCACCGCTGTTGTTTAACGTAGTGTTGGAAGTTCTAGCATCAGCAGTCAGACAACAAAAGGAAATCAAAGGCATCAAAATTGGCAAAGATGAAGTCAAGCTTTCACTTTTTGCAGATGACATGATATATACATGGAAAACCTGACACACTCCACAAAAAGTCTGCTAGAACTGATACATGAATTCAGCAAAGTTGCAGGATACAAAATCAATGTACAAAAATCAGTTGCATTCTTATACACTAATAATGAAGCAACAGAAAGACAAAGACACTGATCCCATTCACAATTGCACCAAGAAGCATAAAATACCGTGGAATCAGCCTAACCAAAGATGTAAAAGATCTGTATGATGAAAACTATAGAAAGTTTATGAAGGTAATTGAAGAAGGTATAAAGAAATGGAAAAACATTCCATGCTCATGGATTGGAAGAATAAATATTGTTAAAATGTCAATACTACCCAAAGCTATCTACACATTCAATGCAATCCCAATCAAAACTGCACCAGCATTCTTCTTGAAGCTAGAATAAGCAATCCTAAAATTCATATGGAACCACAAAAGACCCCGAATAGCCAAGGTAATATTGAAGAAGAAGACCAAAGCAGGAGGCATCACAATCCCAGACTTTAGCCTCTACTACAAAGCTGTAATCATCAAGACAGCATGGTACTGGCACAAAAACAGACACATAGACCATTGGAATAGAATAGAAACTCCAGAATTGGACCCACAAAAGTATGGCCAACTAAGCTTTGACAAAGCAGGAAAGAATATCCAATGGAAAAAAGACAGTCTCTTTAACAAATGGTGCTGGGAGAACTGGACAGCAATATGCAGAAGAATGAAACTAAATCACTTTCTTACACCATTAACAAAAGTAAACTCAAAATGGATAAAGGACCTGAATGTGAGACATGAAACCATCAAAACCCTAGAGGAGAAAGCAGGAAGAAAAATCTTTGACCTCAGCCGCAGCAATTCCTTACTTGACACATCTCCAAAGGCAAGGGAATTAAAAGCAAAAATGAACTATTGGGACCTCATGAAGATAAAAAGCTTATGCACTGCAAAGGAAACAATCAACAAAACTAAAGTGCAACCAACGAAATGGGAAAATGTATTTGCAAATGACATATCAGACAAAGGGCTAGTATCCAACATCTATAAAGAACTCACCAAACTCCACAGCCGAAAAACAAATAATCCTGTGAAGAAATGGGTAGAAGACATGAATAGCCACTTCTCTAAAGAAGACATCCAGATGGCCAATGGGCACGTGAAAAGATGCTCAATGTCACTCCTCTTCAGGGAAATACAAAGCAAAACCACACTCAGATATCACCTCATGCCAGTCAGAGTGGCTAAAATGAACAAATCAGGAGACTATAGATGCTAGAGGATGTGGAGAAATGGGAACCCTCTTGTACTGTTGGTGGGAATGCAAACTGGTGCAGCCACTCTGGAAAACAGTGTGGAGGTTCCTCAAAAAATTAAAAATAGATCTATCCTATGACCCAGAAAATTCATGGCTAGGAATTTATCCAAGGGATACAGGAGTGATGATGCACAGGGGCACATGTACCCCAATGTTTATAGCAGCACTTTCAACAGTAGCCAAATTATGGAAAGAGCCTAAATGTCCATCAACTGATGAATGGATAAAGAAGTTGTGGTTTATATATACACTGGAATACTATGTGGCAATGAGAAGGAAGGAAACATGGCCTTTTTTAACAAAGTGGATGGAACTGGAGAGTGTTATGCTAAGTGAAATAAGCCATACAGATAAAGACAGATACCATATATTTTCACTCATTTGGATCCTGAGAAACTTAACAGGAACCCATGGGGGAGGGGAAGGGAAAAAAAAAAGAGAGGTTAGAGTGGGAGAGAGCCAAAGCATAAGAGACTCTTATAAAATGAGGACAAACTGAGGGCTGATGGGGGGTGGGAGGGAGGGGAGGCTGGGTGATGAGTATTGAAGAGGGCACCTTTTGGGATGAGCACTGGGTGTTTTATGGAAACCAATTTGACAATAAGTTTCATATATTTAATAAAAAAGAAAGTTAAAAAAAAAGAATAAACTGAAGGTTGATGGGGGGTAAGAGGGAGGGGAAAGTGGGTGAAAGGCACTGAAGTGGGCACCTGTTGGGATGAGCATTGGGTGTTGTATAGAAAACATTTTGACAATAAATTTCATGCTAAAAGAAAAAAAAGAATAGATTATATCCTAGGTCACAAATCAGGCCTCAACAAATACAAAAATACTGAGATCATGCCATTCATCTATTCTGACCACAATACTATGAAACTAGAAGTAAACAACAATAAAAAAATTTGGAATGACCACAAATACATGGAGCTTAAACAACATGCTACTAAAGAATGAATGGGTTGACCAGGAAATCAAAGAAGAAATGAAAAAATACATGGGAACAAATGAACATGAAAACACAAAAGTCCAAAACATTTGGGATGTAGCCAAGAAAAGAGGTCCTGAGAGGGAAGTACATAGCACTACAAGCCTACATCAAGAAGCAAGAAATGCCTCCAATAAACAACCTAACCTTACACCTAAACAAGCTCGAAAAACAGCAACAAATGAAGCTTAAAGCCAGAAGGAAGGAAATAATAAATCTTAGAGCAGAAATAAATTACATAGGAACAAAGAAAACAATATAACAGATCAATGAAACCAGGAGCTGGTGCTCTGATAAAATTAATAAAATTGATAAACCTCTAGTCAGACTTATCAAAAAGAAAGGACCCAAACATTAAAGAAAGGAAAATTAAAAAAAAAAAATTAAATGGGCGCCTGGGTGGCTCAGTCAGTGGGGCGTCTGACTTCAGCTCAGGTCATGATCTCGCAGTTCATGAGTTTGAGCCCCACGTCGGGCTCTGTGCTGCCAGCTTGAAGCCTGGAGCCTGCTTTGGATTCTGTGTCTCCCTCTATCTCTGTCCCTCCCCTGCTCATGCTCTGTCTCTGCCTCTCAATAATAATGAATATTAAAAAAAAATTAAAAAAAGAATGAATCCAAATAAATAAAATCACTAAAGGGAGAGGAAAAATAATGATAAACACCACAGAAATTGAACTATAAAGGAATATTATGAAAAAAAAATGCCAACAAATTGGATAATCTGGAAGAAATGGGTAAATTCCTAGAAATATATAAACTACCAAAACTGAAACAGAATGAAATAGAAAACTTGAACAGACTGATAACCAGCAAAGAACCTGAGTCAGTAATTAAAAATCTCCCAATAAACAGAAGTCCAGGGCCAGATGGATTCATACATTCACAGGTGAATTCTATGAAACATTTACAGAAGAGTTAATATCTATACTTCTCAATTTATTGCAAAAATAGAAAAGGACAGAAAACATCCAAACTCATTCTATGAGACCAGCATTACCTTGATCCCAAATCAGATGAAGACTACTAAAAAAAGAGAACATTAGGGCAATATTAATGATGGATATGGACACAAAAATTTCTCAATATAACAGTAGTAATTTGAATCCATCAATAAATTAAAAGAATCATTCACCATGACCAAGTATGATGTATTCAGGCGTTGCCAGGGAATTTCAATATTTGCAAATCAGTGTGATATACCACATTAATAAAGAAAGGATAAGAACCATATGATCATTACAATATATGCAGAAATAGTATTTGACAATGTATAGCATCCATTTATGATAAAAACGCTCAACAAAGTGGGTTTAGAGGGAACATACCTCAACATATAAAGGCCATATATGTAAAACCCACAGGTAATATCACCCTTAATGGGGGAAAAATAGAACTTTTCCTCTACGGTTAGGAACAAGACAGGGATGTCCACTCTAACAATGGTTATTTAACATCGTACTGGAAGTCCTATCCCCAACAGTCAGACAACAAAAAGAAATAGAAGGCATCCAAATTAGCAGGAAAGAAGTAAACCTTTCACTAGTTGCAGATGGCATGATAATCTTTATAGAAAACCCAAAAGACTACCAAAAAACTGCTAGAACTGATAAACGAATTCAGTAAAGTCACAGGATACAAATCAATGTACAGAAATTTGTTGCATTTCTATAGACCAATAATGAAGCAGCAGAGAGAAATTAAGAAAACAATCCCATTTACAGTTGCACCAAAACTATACGATAAATAGGAATAACCTAACCCAAGAGTTGAAAGACCTGATCTCTGAAAACTATAAAACACTCATAAAAGAAATTGAAGATGTAACAAAGAAATGGAAAGACATTCTATGCTCATGGATCAGAAGAACAAATATAGTGAAAAAGTCTATATTACCCATAGCAATGTATATATTTAATGCAATCCCTATCAAGACACCAAAAGCATTTTTCACAGAACTATAACAATCCTAAAATTTCTTTGCAACCTCAAAAGACCCCAAATAGACAAAGCAACCTTGAAAAAGAAAAGTAAAACTGGAGGCATCACAGTTCTGGAATTCAAGTTATATTACAAAGCTCCTGGGATGAAAACAATATGCTACTGGTACAAAAAGAGACACATAAATCAATGGAACAGAACAGTAAACCCAGAAATGAACCCACAACTATATGGTCAATTCATCTTCAACAAAGCAGGAAAAAATATGCAATGGGAAAAAGATAGTATCTTCAGCAAATCGCATTGATAAAACTGGACAGCAACATGTAAAAGATGAAATGGACCACTTTCTTACTCCATATACAAAAATAAATTCAATATGGATGAAAGACCGAAATGTGAGACACGAAACCATTAAAATCCTAGAGGAGAACACAGGTAATCTCTTTGACATTGGACGTAGCAACTTCTTATTATATATGTCTCCTCAAGCAAGGGAAATAAAAACAAAAATGAACTACTGGGACTTCATCGAAATTAAAATCTGCACAGTGAAGGAAACAATCAACAAAACTAAAAGGCAACCTATGGAATGTGAGAAGATATTTGCAAATGACATATCTGATAAAGGTTTGGTGTCCAGAATATATAAAGAACTGCTAAAACTCAACACCCAAAAAATGAATAATCCAATTTAAAAATGAGAAGACATGAACATTTTCCCAAAGAAGACATACAGATAGATGGTCAACAGACACATGAAAAGATGTTCAAGGGGCGCCTGGGTGGCTCGGTCGGTTGGGCTTCCGACTTCGGCTCAGGTCATGATCTTACAGTCCGTGAGTTCAAACCCCGCGTCAGGCTCTGTGCTGACAGCTCGAAGCCTGGAGCCTGTTTCAGATTCTGTGTCTCCCTCTCTCTCTGCCCCTCCCCTGCTCATGCTCTGTCTCTCTCTGTCTCAAAAATAAATAAAAACATTAACAAAAAATTAAAAAAAAAAGATGTTCAACATCACTCATTATCAGGGAAATACAAATGAAAACTACAATGAGATTATCATATCACACTTGTCAGAATGACTAAAATCAGCAACACAGTAAATAACAGGTATTGGCAAATATGTGGAGAAAGGGGAACTTTCTTGCACTGTTGGTATGCAAAGTGGTGCAGCCACTCTGGAAAACAGGATGGAGTTCCTCAAAAAGTTAAAAAATAGAACTAACATATGATCCAGCAATTGCACTACTAGGTATTTACCCAAAGAATACCAAAATACTAATTCAAAGGGATACATGCACACCAATGTTTATAGGAGCAATAGCCAAATTATGGAAATAGCCCAAATTCTCATCCACTGATGAATGGATAAAGAAGATGTGGTATACATAAACAACAGAATATTACTTATGTAATGACATGGATGGAGCTAGAAATTATTATGCTAAGTGAAGTAAGTCACAGAAAGAAAAATACCATATGATTTCACTCACATGTGGAAATTAAGAAACAAAACAAATGGGTATGGGGGGAAAAGAGAGAGGCAATCCAAGAAACAGACTCTTAACTATAGAGGACAAAGTTTTACCAGAGAGGTCGGTAGATGGATGGATCAGTCAAATAGGTGATGGGGATTAAGGAGTGCACTTGTGATGAGCACTGGGTGTGTATGGAAGTGTTGAATTGCTATGTCGTACACCTGAAATGAATGTAACACTATGTTAATAAAGTAGAATTTAAATAAAAACTTTAAAAAATAACCTATGTTAAAGCCCTATCCCTCAAAGTTTTTGTATTTGGGACAGATCCTTTAAGGAGGTCATTCAAGTTAAATGCAGTCTTAAGTGTCAGCGCTAAAGCACTAGAATTGGTGTACTTATAAGAAGAGAAACAGACAGCAATGCTCCCTGTCCTTTCCTATCTGTGTATATACAATGAAAAAGTCATGTGAGTACATATCAAGAAGGCAACCTAATATTAGCAAGCCAGGAAGAGAATCCTGACTAGACACTCTGTTGGCACCTTGATCTTGAACTTTCAGCTTCCAGAACTGTGAGACATTAAATGTTTCCTGTAAGTATATGAAAAAGTACTCAACATCTCAAATCATCAGGGAAATGCAAATCAAAACCTCAATGGGATATCATACCTGTCAAAATGGCTAAAATCCACAACACAAGAAACAAGTGTTAGTGAGGATGTGGAGAAAGGGAACCCTCTTGCTTTGTTGGTGGGAATGCAAACTGGTACACCCACTGTGGAAAATAGCATTAAATGTCTTCATAAAGTTAAAAAATAGAACTACCCTATGATCTAGTAATTGCACTACTAGGTATTTACCCAAAGAATACCAAAATACTAATTCAGAGGGATCTATGCAGGGTGCCTGGGTGGCTCAGTCAGTTAAGCATCCGACTTTGGCTCAGGTTAATGGTCTCGCGGTTTGTGAGTTTGAGCCCCATGTCGGGCTGTGTGCTGACAGCACAGTGCCTAGAGCGTGTTTTGGATTCTGTGTCTCCCCCTCTCCTTCCCCCTCCCTCCCTCTCTCTCTCTCTCTCTCTCAAAAATAAATAAACACTAAAAAAAACCCACAAAGGATCTATGCACCCATATGTTTATTGCAGCACTATTTACAAGAGCCACTTTATGCCTAGAGCCCAAATACCCATTGATAGATGAATGGATAAAGAAGATGTGGTATACATATGGAACATTAGGCATAAAAAAGAATGAAATATTGCCATTTACAATGACATGGTTGGAGGTAGAGAGTATAATGATAAGGAAAATAAGTCAGAGAAAGACAAATACCATATGATTTCACTCACATGTTGAATTTAAGAAAAAACAAATGAACAAAGGAGAAAAACAGAGACAGAGAGAGAGAGAGAGAAAGAGAAAACAAGAGGCACTTATAGAAAACAAACTGATGGTTACCAAAGGGGAGGTGGGTGGGAGATGGGTGAAATAGGTGAAGAGGATTAAAGAGTACAGTTATTATGATTAGCATTGAGTAATGTACAGAGTTGCTGAATCACTGTATTGTATACCAAAAACTATTACAACATTGTATGTTAATTATACTGGAATTAAAACAGAAAAATTAATACAAGAAAGACAAAGACAAGAGGAGAGAGGAGCTTGGGAAGATGGTGGAGTAGGAGAACGCTGATCTCATCCCATTCAATGTTTTCACTATATATCATCAACATCCAAATCAATAAAAAAAAGTGTAACCCAAAGACTGGAAGAACAAACAGCACAACTAAATATAGAGAAGAAGCTGCATATGAAAGGTTAGAAATGTCAGAAAGGTGGAGGGACGCTGCTGGTTTCTTGGAGGGATCTATGTGATGGAGAAGGTAAAGAAATGGGCCCTTGCACCAGGGAGATCACATATGGAAGACTAATCCCCATAATATCTGGCTTTGAATACCACTGGGGCTGAATTCCTGTGTTTGTTTAACCACTGGGACTTGGATCATGGAGCCTGAAGGCAGCTGACTCAGCACAGGGCAACCCTAGAGGATGATACCTGGGTGATGCCCTTAAAGAGATAGCAGCCTCCACGAAGAAGCAACATAAAAACGGCAGTTTACACAACACTGGGGGCAAACAGGAAACATATCTGTTCATAGTGATTTTGGAGTGTGTTGGGGGACTTCTCTGAAAATGAGGGAGCTGGCAGGTGACATTTTCCTCTCCTTCCCCCTTGCACAAACAATGGGCCATGGGCAGGAGACAGGATTGCACAAATACTTGCTATCTAACCAACTAGCAGTGCACCATGCCCATGAGTTATCCTGAGGGCTCACTCCAAAACTGCTGGCCTGGGCACTTGGCTAAGGGCTACCAGGTACACAGCTGCCAAAATGACCACATTCATTTGCTGTGCTCTGCCTTGTTGCCTGACTATGCTGAGCCACAGAAGTCTGGCTATACCCAGTCACCCTGGTACACAGACCCAGGTGCCCCTGCACCTCAAGGATCCAGCATGAAACTGGTGGCCCAGTGCAAATTTTGCTAACACCAGTGCCACACCCCTAGTTGCCTGGCATACACACCCCCTCAGAGCTGGCCTGCCTGTTCTCACCAACACCACAGAAAGCAAGCACAGCCCACAACAGGCAGAAAGACAGTGCAGGTGACTGCATTGAAAGGAAAAGTGACTCAGACACAAGAGCAGGGCGTACATAACACACAAAGGATACTTTCATAAAGTGCCAGGTTCTGGTGAACAGGGGACACCACTTCAGGGCTTTCCAGGACCTCTTCTTAATAAAGTAACTACTTTCAAGAGCACAAGATGTAGCTGACTTTCCTAACACACACAAACAGACACAGAGAGGCAGACAAAATGAAGAAACAGAGAAATGAAAGAACCCAAATGAAAGAATAGGAAAAGGCCATAGTCAGAGATCTAAGCAAAACAGATATAATTAACATGCCTGATAGAGAATTTAAAGCAATGATCATAAGGAAACTCACTGGACTTGAGAAGAAAGTGGAAGATATGAGTGAGATCCTTAACATAGAGACAAGGAATAACACAGCAGAAATAAAGGGCACAATAAGTAAAATGAGAAACACTCTTGATGGAATGAAAACATGGAAGAAGCAGAGGAATGAATTAGTAGAAGAGAAGACAGAGTAAGGTATTCAAGCTGAACCAAAGACTGAAAAAAGAATTATGCAAAGTGAGAAGAGACCTTAAGGAACTCAATGACTCCATCAAATGTATTAACATTTGTATTACAGTAGTCCCAGAGGAAGAAGAGAGAAAAGGGGGCAGAAAATTTGTTTGAAGAAATAATAGCTAAAAACTTCCCTAATCTGGGCAAGGAAACCGATATCCAGGGGGCACAGATACACCCCAACAAAATGAGACCCACACAAAGACATATTATAACTAAATTGGCAAAATATAATGATAAAGAAAAAATTTAAATCATCAAGACAGAAGACATAGAAGGGAAAACCCATAAGGCTAGCAGGGGATTTTAACAGACACTTTCTAAGCTAGAAGGGAGTGGAATGATTATTCAAAGTGTGAAATGGGAAAAATTTGCAACCAAGAATACTTTATCTAGCAAGGCTATCATTCAGAAGCGAAGACAAGATAAAGAGTTTACCAAGACAAAAATTAAGGAAGTTTATGACCATTAAACCATCCCTGCAAGAAATATTAAAGGGGGCTCTTTGAGTAGAAAGGAGAGACCAAAAGTGACAATATAAGGGTAGAAAACACAAAAGCAGTGAACATGAATATTTCTGTGAAAAAATCAGGCAAGTAACTCACAAGATAAAAGGATATGAAATATACCAACATATATCAACAACGTGGGGAGAAGGGAGGTAATGAATGTGTCCAAACTTAATGTGTACCATCAATTTAATGTGCACTCTTATACAGAGGAGGTGCTATACAAACCTGTTGGTAACCATATATCAAAAACTTCTAATAAATATGTAAAGAATAAAAGAAAGAAATATATCACTAAAGAAAATCAGCAAAACATAGAAGAGAGAAAGACAAGAAAGTATCAGAGAAAACCTTGAGAAACAACCACAAAAGAAGCAAGAAAATGTCACTAAATACATATTTATCTATAGTTACTTTGAAAATAAATGGACTAAATGCCAGAATCAAAAGACACAGGGTGACAGAACAGATGAAAAAACAAGATCCATCTGTAAGTTGCCTACAGCGTGACTCACTTTAGACCTAGGCACATACAGATTGAAAGTGAGGGGATGGAGAAATATCTATTACAAAAAAGGATGTCAAAAGAAAGTGGAAGTAGTGATACTTATAGCAGACAAACTAGACTTTAAAGCAAAGAAAGCAAAGACTGTAATAAGAGACAAAGAAGGACACTAGACAATAAAGAAAGAATCCAACAAGAAGATAAAAGAATTGTAAATGTTTATACACGTTACATAGAAGCACCCAAATACAAACAACAGTTAATAACAAACATCAAGGAATAATCAATAATAATACAATAATACTAGGGGGATTTAACACTACACTTACATGGATGGACAGAACATCTAAACAGAAAATCAATGAGGAAACAATGGCTTTGAAAGACACACTGGAATAGATGGAGTTAACATATATATTCAGAACATTCCATCCTAAAATTGTGGAGTACCCATTCTTTTCAGGTGCACATGGAACTGTCTCCAGAACAGATCATTCATTAAGCCATAAAAGGAGCCTCAACAAATTCAAGAAGATCAAAGCCATACCATGCATCTTTTCTGACCACAATGCTATGAAACTAGAAGTCAACCACAAGAAAAAATTTGGAAAGACCACAAATACATGGAGGTTAAATAACATGGTACTAAGTAATGAATGGTCAACCAGGAAATAAAAAATAAATAAAAATATATGGAAACTAGAGTGTATTATGTTAAGTGAAATAAGTCAGAGAAAGACAAGTATCATATAATTTCACTCATAAGTGGAATTAGGCAACCCAAAGATGAACATGGGGGAAGGGAAGGAAAAATAAGATAAAAACAGAGAGGGAGACAAAACAGAAGAGACTTTTTTTGTAATGTTTATTTTATTTTTGAGAGAGAGAGAGAGCAAGCATGAGCAGGGGAGGGGCAGAGAGAGACGGAGACACAGAATCTGAAGCAGGCTCTGGGCTCTGAGCCATCAGCACAGAGCCCAACACAGGGCTTGAACGCACAAGCCATGGGATAATGACCAGAGCCAAAGTGGATGCTCAACCAACTGAGCCACCCAGGTGCCCTGAGACTTTGAAATACAGAGAACGAACTTAAGGTTGCTGTTGGGGAGGTGGGTGTGGGGGATGGGCTAAAATGGGTGATGGGCATTGATGGCACTTGTGAATAGCATTGGGTGTTATATATAAGTGATGAATCACTGAAATCCTGAAATCAAAGCTACACTGTACGTTAACTAACTTGAATTTAAATAAATAAATTTATTTTAAAAATATATGGAAACATGAAAATGAAAACATAACATTCCAAAACCTGTGGGAGGCAGCAAAAGTGGTTCTAAGAGGGAAGTTTATAATAATACAGCCCTATCTAAAGGTGAAAGAAAAATCTGAAATAAACAACCTAACCTTATCCCTAAAGGAGCAAGAAAAAGAAAAACAAACAAATCCTATAGCCAGAAGAAGGAAAGAAATGATAAAGATTAAAGGAGAAGGGTGTCTGAGTGGCTTAGTTGGTTAAGCATCTGACTCTTGATTTCAGCTCAGGCCATGATCTCACAGTCATGAGATCAGGCCCCACATTGGGCTTTGGGCTGGGCAAGAAGCCTGCTTATGATTCTCTCTCTACCTCTCACTCTGCCCCTCCCCTGCTCTCTTGTTCTCTCTCACTATCAAAAAAAATAATAAAGATAAAGGAGAAATAAATGATATGGGAACTAAAACAACAATAGAACAGATCAATGAATCCAGGAGCTCGCTCCTTGAAAAACATCCATAAAATTGATAAACCTCTAGCCAGACTTAGGAAGAAAAAAGAGAAAGGACTCAAATGACTAAAATCACAAATCATAGAGGAGAAATAACACACAATACCATATAAATACAAACAATCATGAAGAGCATTATGAAAAACTAGGTACCATCAAATTGGACAACCCTGGAAGAAATGGATAAATGCCTAGAAACATAAAAACTACCACAACTGAAACAGGAATGTAGAAAATTTTGACATATTGAAATCAGCCAAGAAACTGAATCAGTAATAAAAAAAAAAAAAAAAAAAAAAAAAACAAAAAACTCCCAACAAACAAAACTCTAGGACCAGATAGCTTCACAGGGAAATTCTACCAAACATTTAAGGAAGAGTTAACACCGATTCTTTTCAAACAACTCTGAAAAAATAAAAGGAAGGAAAAATTCCAAATTCATTCTACGAGGATAACATTACCCTGATACCAAAACTAGATAAAGACACCACTAAAAAACAGAACTACAGACCAATACCTTCGATTAATATAGATGCAAAAATCCTCAACAAAACAGTAGCAAACTAAATCCAACAATAAATTAAAGGAATCATTTACCATCAAGTGGGATTCATTTCTGGGTTGCAAGGTTAGTTCAACATTCAAAAATCAATGTGATACATGACATCAAGAAGAGAAAGGATAAGAACCATATGATTATTTCGAGAGACACAGAAAACGCATTTGACAAAGTACAACATCCATTCATGATAAAAGCCTTCAACACGGTAGATTTAGAGGGAATATACCTCAACATAACAAAGGCCATAAATGAAAAACTTACAGCTAATATCATCCTTTATATATCATCCTTTATAATATCATCCTTTATATAATATCATCCTCAGACAAAACTGAGAGCTTTCCCCCTAAGTTCAGGAACAAGACAAGGATTTCTACTCTTTAGACTTATTCAACATGGTACTTGGAGTACCAGACACAGCAATCAGACAAGAAAATGAAATAAAATGTATCCAAAGTGGTAAGGAAGAAATATAACCTTCACCAGTTGCTGATGACATGATACTGTAGAGAGAAAACCTAAAAGACTCCACAAAAAAACCTGCTAGAACCGAAACAAATTTAGTAAAGTCACAGGATAAAAAAAAACAATGTATAGGAATCTGCTGCATTTCTATACACTAAAAATGAAACAGCAGAAAGAGAAATTAAGAAAATAATCCCACTTACAAGTGTACCAAAAGTAAGACACATAGGAATAAACCTCATCAAAGAGGTGAAAATCATGGACTCTGAAAACTACAAAACACTGATGAAAGAAATTGAAGACAACACAAAGAAATGGAAAGACATTCCATACTTATAGAATGCAGGAACAAATATTGTAAAAATGTCCATACTAACCAAAGGAATATACAGATTTAATGTAATTCCTACAGCATTCTTCACAGAGCTAGAACAATCCTAAAATTTGTGTGAAACCACAAAGACCCTGAATAGTCAAAGTAATCTTGAAGAAAAAAGCAAAGCTGGAGCCATCACAATTAGAGACTTTCAAGTTATATTACAAAGCTCTAGTTATCAAAATAGTATGGTACTGGCATTAAAACAGACACATAGACCAATGGAACAGAACAGAAAATCCAGAAATAATCCTATAACTATATGGTCAACTAAGCTTTAATAATGGATAATAGGAATAATAGGAATGAATATCCAATGGGAACAAGACAGTCTCTTCAACAAATGGTGTTGAGAAAACTGGATATAAACATGCACAAGAATGAAACTGGACCACTTTCTTACACCATACACATACACAAAAATAAATTCAAAATGGATTCAAGTCCTAAATGTGAGACCTGAAACCATGAAAGTCCTAGAAGAGAACACAGGCAGTAACCTCTTTGACACTAGTTGTAGCAACTTCTTACTACTTATATGTCTCCTGAGTCAAGGGAAACAAAAGCAAAAATAAATTATTGGGACTACATCAAAATTTAAAAAAAAGTGAAGGAAACAATCAATGAAACTAAAAGGTAATCTACTGAATGGGAGAAGATACTTGCAAATGATATATCTGATAAAAGTTTAGTATCCAAAATATATAAAGAATGTATAAAACTCAACACCACAAAACAAATAATCCAATTAAAAATGAGCAGAAGAGATAAACAGACATTTCTTCAAGGAAGACATCTAGATGACTAACAGACACATGAAAACATGTTCAACATCACTGATCATCAGGGAAATGCAAATCAAAACTACAATGAGTTATCACCTCATACCTGTCAGAATGTCTAAAATCACTAACACAAGAAACACAGATGTTGGTGAAGTTGTGGAAAAAATGGAACCTTCTTCCGCTGTTGGTGGGAATTCAATTTGGTGCAGCCAATGTACCAAACAATATGGCTCCTCAAAAAGTTAACAACAGAACTACCTTATGATGTAGCAATCACACTACTGTGTATTTACCCAAAGAATACACAATACTAACACAAAAGCATACATGCACCCCTATGATTATATCAGCATTATCAACAATCCCTAATATATGGAAGGAGTCCAAGTATCTATCAAATAATGCATGGATAAAGAAGATGTGGTATATATTGAATAGAATATTATTCAGCCATAAAAAAGAATGAAACCTTTCCATTTGCAATTACATGAATGGAGCTAGTGAATATTACGCTAAGTGAAATATAGCAATCAGAGAAAGACAAATATATGATTTCACTCATATGCAGAATTTAAGAAACAAATGAGCAAAGGGAAAAAAAGAGAGAGACAAATCAAGAAACCGACTCTTAATAAAGAACAAACTGATGGTTACCGTAGGCAAGGTGGATGGGGAAATAGGTTAAATATGTGTTGGGCAGTAAGGAGTGCACTTGTCAGGATGAGTACTGGGTGATGTATGTAATTATTGAATCACAATATTGTACACCTAGAGTCTATGTTAGGTAACTGGAATTAAAATAACATTTATTAAAAAAGGACAGGAATGTGTCTGATGTGACAGGGGGTACAACACCCACATGTCTATGTCCTGTTTCGTCCATCCTCCATCCACACCCTTCAGCAGCACTCCCTCATTCTTCCCAGGTCTCACGTACAGTGCCCCTGAGGGAGGAAATTCAGAGCATGGGAAAGGTCTGACCTATACGGGCCCTTGGTGATCTTTTCGTGCACTCACCTTGTTTTATAGAAATAAGTATTACTGGCAAAGTTCTTTGTCTTTGAAAAAAAAGACAAGGGATAACCATTATTGGTGAGGATGTGGAGAAAATGGAAAATTAGTACAGCAATTGTGGAAATGGTTATGGAGGTTCATCGAAAAATTAAAAATAGAGGGATGCCTGGGCGGCTCAGTCGGTTGGGTGTTTGACTTCATCTCAGGTCACGATCTTGCGGTTCGTGGGTTCAAGCCCTGCGTTGGGCTCTGTGCTGACAGCTCAGAGTCTGGAGCCTGCTTTGGATTCTGTGTCTCCCTCTCTCTCTGCCCCTCTCCTTCTTGCACTCTCAATCACTCTCAAAAATAAATAAACATTTAAAAAAATTAAAAACAGAACTACCATTTGATTCAGTAATCCTACTTCTGGATCCAAAAGACCTAAAATCAGGATCTTGAAGATATACCTGTAGTCCCATATTCACTGTAGCATTATCCACAATAGCCAAGATATGGAAATAATCTATATGCCTTTCTATTGATGAATGTAAAAAATGTGATAGGCACACACACGCATATACCCCACAATAGAATATTACTCAGACTTTGAAAAGAAGGAAATTTTGCTATTTGCAACAACATGTTTGAAGCTCAAGGACATTATGCTAAGCAAAATAAGCAAGACAGAGAAAGAAAAATATTACACGTCACTTATATATATATATATAATCTAAAACAGTCATACTTGTAGAACCACAGAGTAGGATAGTGGTTGCTAGGGGCTGCAGGAAGAGGACTTGGGGAGGTACAAAGATCCAATTATTCAGAATGAGTAAGTTTTGGGTATCTAAGGTACAACATGGTGACTACAGTTAATAATACTGTATTGTACACTTGAAATTTGCTAAAAGGAGAAATCTTAATTCTTAACACACACACACAGGGTAACTATGTAGAGGTGATGGATGTATTATGATTAGTTTGATTGTGGTGACCATTTCACAATGTACACACATATCACAACATCATGTTGTACACTTTATGATTATATAGAATTTCTATATGTCAGTGATATCTCAATAAAGTTGCTAGAAATAAATACCTGCTGTTTAAGCCATCTAGTCTGTGGTATTGTATTGTAACAGCCCAAGCTGACTAATATAGTAGGCCAGAGACTAAAGTAATAGCAATAGAAACTGTAGACAAGAGATTTGGGTGGTATTAAAGAGTTGTAGAATTCATAAAACCGAACAATTGACTGGATATGAGGGATAAAAGAAGAGTCTAAGAACACTAGGATTTTAAGCTGGGTGACTAGGAAGATGGTGGTGGCATTAATTAAAATAGTGAATGCAGAAATAGAAGTAAGCCTGAGACAGAAAGATGGATGATAAACACCCAAGGAAATTATTTGAAAAAGCACTTGGAAATGATACTGGTAGAATAAGGAAATGTTAGGGCTAGATATGTGAATTTGGAGAGTCCTTAACATAAGGATGATTGATGTAGCTAATAGATACCCTTATTTGTAGAAGACCAAAAAAAAAAAAAAACCCCACCAAAAACCAAACAAACAAATCAAGAAACCACTGGGGAACAGTAAAAAGGAGGTAAGTAGGGCCAAAGAAACAGAAAATATAGAAATACAAGAAAAACAGAGATGTAAGATAATCAGTACAGAAGTCTGGCAGTAGAGTTACTAGAAGAGGTATTCAAAAGTATGCAATAAGAAACAAAATCAAGGAGACAGGGACTAAGAAAAGAACACTGGTTGGTTTCTAAAGAGAATTAGTAATTCTGGAGAGGACAACTTTGGGACAGTAGTGGGGTCAGAAGCCAAACTATAAAGGATAAAGAAATTTTTAGATGGAAAGAAAATAGAAGCAAGAAGTATAAGCTATTCTTTCTAATAGCTTGTGAAGGGGAGGGGAAAAAAAGAAAGTGGCATGAGTAGGCAATATGCAGCAGGATCAGAGAAGAGAATAAAGATACAAATTGGGAAAAATAAAGGCACTAATTATTTTAAAGTAATCACATGTTTTAATGTTTTTCACATAACCAATATAAAATACATCTTTAGAAAGTTTATTTTTGAGTTATTTGGTATTTCAACAATGGCTATCCTACTTAATCTTTTTAAAAATTTATATAAAATAAAAATATATTTCATATATTAAACTATATTAGTAACAAAAGGAAAAAAAATCCAAAATCATCTTTAGATAAGTTTTCTACTTTTAAGGGCTATCTCAATTTTTAAAAAGCACTTGCTTTGAAATATCTCATTTAGTTTTTCCTACCTACTCATTTCATATTTTATTTTAAAAGACTAAAATATGTTTTGGAATAATTACTGGAAATCTGCTAATGGCCTGTTCCTGGTTGTGGATATGAAACCCACAAATTTATTTGACAATATTAAAATCATCATTAACTATAAGGACATGCTAATTTTTACCACCTAAATACATCAGTTTTTAAATGCTTCATCTGCCATCACAAGAAAATAAAGAATAAATGCCCTGTCCATATGTCTTTCCTACCTTGTTTAATTGGTAAAACTCTATTCCGAAATGATTTGGCCTTCCCTGGGTCATGGCTATTTCCACTTCGGCTATAACCACTGAAGCTCGACGAAGAAAACGGCCCATCCAGTTCATCATCAAGTAAATATAATGAAAGGCCTTCAGCAGCATCTGAAACTTATGTTTAAAAAGATTTTAATATTAATATAAGTATCATGTTCTTAGGAAAATTAAACAGGCTGTTTTTAAAACTGTCTCACTGTTATTCTACTCCAACATCAAAAATGCAAGTTGCTTGAAAAGGGAAATATGAATATTTTGAGAACAAAATGTTTCATCACATTATTAAGTTTTCAAGCACAGAATATCCGAAAATTTTGTACAAGAAGACTACCTCCCACAGATAATGAATCCTCAATTTGCAAATATGTTGTAGATGACTGCTCTGAAATATTATAGCTTTAAAATTATAGTTACAGAATTTTATTTTATCTTTATTTATTTTTTATTTTTTTAATGTTTATTTATTTTTGAGAGAAAGGGTAGACAAAGCGTGAGCGGGGGAGAGGCAGAAACAGAGGGAAACACAGAATCCGAACCAGGCTCCAGGTTCCGAGCTGTCAGCACAGAGCCTGACGTGGGGCTTGAACCCACAAACTGCGAGATAATGACCTGAGCCGAGGTAGGACACTTAACCCTGAGCCACCCAGGTGCCCCCAGAATTTTTTTATTATAAGTTTCTTTTTTTTTTTTTTTATTTATTTTTGGGACAGAGAGAGACAGAGCATGAACGGGGGAGGGGCAGAGAGAGAGAGAGGGAGACACAGAATCGGAAACAGGCTCCAGGCTCCAAGCCATCAGCCCAGAGCCTGACGCGGGGCTCGAACTCACAGACAGCGAGATCATGACCTGGCTGAAGTCGGACGCTTAACCGACTGCGCCACCCAGGCGCCCCTATAAGTTTCTTTTTTAAATTTATGTATTTTGAGAGAGAGACAGAGAGAGAGAGAGAGAGAGAGAGAGAGAGAGAGGAAGGGGCAGAGAGAGAGAATCCTAATTAGGCTTCGTGCTGTCAGCGTAGAGCCCTGTGACTCATGAACCACGGATCATGACCCAAGCTGAAATCAAGAGTTGGACGCTTAACCAACTGAATCATCCAGACACCCCTACAGAATTTTAAAACTAAGAGATTTTAAAATTCATTCAGTCTTAACACTTTCATTTTCAAAATGAAGAAACTGAATCCTAATGGCCTAATGTCTTACCCAGGGCCACACAGATAAAGAGAATAATTGGGAATAAAACATAGCTTTTCTACATCCAAATCTATTGCTCTTTGCACTATAAACCATGCTGCCTCTTCTAAGTTCTTAATCTCAGTATTAAACTAAATACAGAACACCAAAAACAATAGACATATTTACCAGGAGATGAGAAAGGAGAGCTAGTCCTGACATAAGACACTGAGGTATTCTGGTCATTTTTAGGCTGCAACTTCATTTGTTTCTGTTTTCCTTTTGGACTACAATTAAAAATATAGAACAATGAACACTTTTTTTTTCTATTAGCAATAAAGATAGTATGATACAAAATGCTTAAGCTGACCAAAGAAATGCCTATATTTAAAGTGAAATGCTTCAAATTAATAATATGACAAAGTTAAATTTCAATCATTAAAATAAAAAAATCAGTTTTTGGCATAATAAAACCAACTCCAACTTTACACACGTGAAAGAGTTTGTAAAAAAATCGTTTGGGTCTTTGGATCTTCTCAACCTATTCGATAAACTTTAAGAGATGAGGTAATACATACAAATGCCTTGAAAACATAAAATGCTACAATAGTGTAATATACCTAGGAACTCTGCTACTAGACAACGAACTGCTGCTGCTTCTTGGACGTTTTCTGTACCGTGGCCTCCTCCTCTTCTGACTCTGGATTCCTGACTTATATTCAGAGATGATATTTTTAATATGACTTTCAAATAAGGCAGATAATCGCAGTGTCATGCTATAGATCTGAAAGGTAGAAACCAACTACTTTAATGATAAAAAAAATTAAAAAAAAGTATAAACATGCCTGGGCCAATATCAGCATTATCCTTTCAGACAAAATCTATGTGCTTTTTCATATACTTGAAAAACTTTTCCTAAAGAATTAAAATACCATTTTCATCTAAAAATTAACAAGATTTTTAAAAGATCAATCCAATGTTAAGAGTAGAAAAAAGATTCTCATACACTGCCAGTGAGTATTTTAATTGGAACATTTTAAAACAGCAATTTGCATTATGTACTCAAACTCTTAAAAATATACCTATCCTTTCACTAATAATTTTGCTTCTGGGAATTTATCCTAAGTAAATACCAGCGAATGGCACGCACAAAATAACTATGTTCAAGGATGTTAAAAATGAAAGCCACAGCATTATTCATATAAAGTTAAAAAGTAGAAACCACCTAAATCTCTAGCACCAGGACACTGGTTAAATAACATAAAACAACCATACAGTAGAAAAGTACAGGAGACATTAAAACTCCTGTTTTCAAAGAGTCATAATGACATGGGAAAATGTTCATAATACATAAGCTGAAAAAAGCCTTCAAAATATAAAACTTACAGTTTTAAAGAGTATACAAACATATGTAAGTATAAACAGTATATAAACATCTGTGAGTATATATGTAGGAAATAAACCAAATGTGAAAAAATTATGCCTACAGAAATTACTGAAAATTCATTTTATATGAGGTGAAAGTGGGTAAATATATATCTAGTGCAAAACTGATTTAAAAGTTAATCCAATCCCAGTGATTAAAAAAAAAATTATTACTACTTTTTTGTTCTTAATATATTTAAGTTCTGACAAAACATAGGGAAGGTATTAAATGTGAGTATGAATAAACAGTTATCACTTCCCAACATGGTTCATTATTTGTTATAATAAAGGAAACATAAATACCCAGAGCTAATCCAAATATTTCATATAAATACTGTCAACCACTTTTATTTATAAAATTATTATTGGACATATTAAAGGGTACTTAAATTACTACCTCTCTTTTCTTTGACCTCTCTCTGAAAGACATAAGTATTACTAAAGAGTAATGAAGAGGCAGGTAGGAGAAAAGAAGTGCTTAATGTCAAAAGGACTATGCTAAGTGTACCTTTATTTAGCACACCTAATAAACTTGTTTCAGAGAAGATACAGAGAATCAAACTTCATTAACTATGTCAGAATTATAGTATATACTTCTTCAGCAATTTTAAAACTAGTTAAAGAAAACTACCTGATACATATATAATTTAGTAAATGCTTAGATAATTAATCCACCTAATATTGTTTTTTCATACCCTTGACTTTTTATTAGAGGTATAAGCTTTGGAGTTGCTGAATATTTGGCAAACGTCCTTATAAAATTCCAGAGGACTACCATAATTTCCTGCTTCCAAAGTTTCTTTCACAGTGCTGAAGTCCATAGGAGTGTCTATAACATCTGAATTATCCTACAAAGAAGAATGTGTTATTAAATACACAGTATGGGTAACAATACTACATAATACAATGGTACTGAGATTTGCATCACCAATCAACCATGAAATAAACACACTACTTTTCAATCTGCCAACTATCTACCCCAACCAAAACCATTCATTTAAACAGTTTTTTTGATACAACCAAAACCATTCATTTACAGAGTTTTTTTGATAGCTCAGGAAAGCAGCAGGGGTGTTTGGGAGGGTCTCAGCCTTCCCCTCAGCTTTACCCCTACAGAGTACATAATATGTAATTCCATTTCTTGCTTAAAGACTGAAGCAATCTTCAATTCCCCGGCAAAGTGCTCAATGAAGGTAGAAGATGGGATTATTCACATATAATTAAATAGTTCCATGTCACAAATTAGCTACATATTTTCAAGATATTCCCAGCTATGAGGGCAATCTACCTAAAATGTCATTAGTTGAAGGTCAAAGTCAAACTGGCCATGTCTGTGCCTACCTCCTATCTTTCTGCTTTTTAATGAATGTGACACTTGTGCTTTATTGAAGGTCTGCAGTCTCATAAATTCAGAATTAGTTTGATTTTGATTAGGGGAGGGAGAAGACTCTATTTTAACCTAAATCTGTCCAGCCTAGTTAAGATTTGCCTAGGGTTATCATATGGAATGACATCTAAAACTTATGTATAACACAACCATCAATAAAAAACATATTGGAATGAAAACCATAGTCAGTATTAGATCCCTTATCCTATTTAGAATTATTAAGTAAAACTACATTTCTTTCAAAGAAGAAGCCAAAGAATCAGAAGAATGGGCAGAGGAAAAGTATTATAAAAAAAGAGAAAATATTTTTCCAAGTATAAGAAACCATGATTGCTCTTAATCTATCTTAAATTTTTTTTGCTTAAATTCTAACAACTAGAAGTATATTCCAACATAGCACAGCTTATGAAACAAATATCTTCATAGAGGAAAAATGTTAGAACTTGTTAAATGTCACCAAAACTCAAAAGACTGAGTAAGTTTGATGAATGAAGTCCCAATGGGTACAATCAGCTGCAATAGAGATATAATTATATTGTGTAACTGATGTTTTCTACTCTGCTACAGTAACTCTAGATCTATAAAAACAAATAAACATGTATGCAGATGCCACAAAGAACACACCTAACAACACATGTTGATTTTAAAAACAAAATATAAACAACCAAAAAAAATCAAAGATAAAAAGACAGTAAGAAGAACTGGAAAACAGCTTTACACATTATAAAAGTTTCATTTACAGTATGGAAATTTTAAAAAGTAAAACAGTGCAGAAACAACTACTATATGTCTTTTGAGAGACAACTAGGTCTACCTCAGAAAGAGATGGCTCTTGTTGTCTTTCTGGAACAACTGATTCTGAGGATTCTCCCTCTTGCTCCTGATGGCCCTATTAGGGTATAAAGAGGATATATTGTATTTCCAGACTACCACAACAAAATATCAATACTTGCAATGCAATTATGATTTAAATCTTAAAGATCCATAGGAATTCTGTTTTTCTTGACTGTACTTCAAGATGAAGGAATTCTACATTCATCCTTTCCTCTACTATGAGAAACACAAGATTAATTTATTCTACCCAAACTTCCTACAAACAAAACAAGCTTTGTTGAATATAATTTTGTTTATTATTTGAATATTTTTCTTAACTAAAACATGTCTATGCAGAAAATATTTGTTTATTAACTTCAAATACCTTTTCTCTGAATACATTAAAATAGATTTCCTATCTATGGTAAAAGGTTATTCAAAACATAAACAGATATACTCCTTTAAAAAAAGGAATCCTATAATTTAAGTTCTTATGTTTTTATCTTTGATGAAAAGTAACATGGTATATATTGCTTATTCTAAGTGATAATATCGGATAACACATTTGCTATAATTGAAACAGGGCTGATATATGTTGCCAAGGGTCTCCAATGAATAGAAATGTAGTAGAAGTTAGTGAAATTTATTAAACAAATATCCAAAATAAAAGAATCGCAAAGATATTTACATTCAAATTTGGTTTACACGCAAATTTACACACAAAGTACATGACAGGAATTTTAAAGTCATGATTAATCCCACTACCCACTTTCACAATTTAAAGATATACAAAAAAGGAAGAAAGAGGAAGGGGAAAGGAGGTGGAGGAAGGGAGGAAGGGAGGGAGAAGAGAAGAAAGAAAGGAAAAAAGGGAAATGTGACTTGTAACTAGATTTTAGCATGTATATTTATGGGAAATTACATATTGGCAATTATTTAAACAAGTGTATGTTTACTGGGTAAGAAAGATGATCAGCTGGCTGTCGAAATGGCTCTGAGTCTTCACGTTCATAAATGAGGCTCAACAGTTCTTTGCATTGTTTTCTCCAAGCATCAGGATTACACTTCAAAGACTGTCTTCTGCCTCGGCATTTGACCTGTAGATTTATATAGAATTATATCTAAAAGCTCTTTTCTTAATTCTTCATTGATTTTCTCCTGTTTTCCTAATGTTAATATATCTATATAACATAGAGCAGCTGCTATTTAAGTTTCTTAGTCTAGATTAGACATCATTCTCCCTGACAGAAATATAAACAATAAAAACTAGACGGTATATTCACAGAATGGCAAGAATTCTAGTATTCTGAATTTTCATGTTAAGAAAATTTGAACTACAAATAAAACCAAGTGGAACATTTTTTTCCTTTACAAGGTTAATAATCTTAATGCCTTAATATTTGTTGGTAATTAAGTATACTTGACAATGGCATCATAATTTTCTTAAAATTGAAACATATATATAATACATTTTATGTATATATTTATATATTAGGTATTTATTAGTTATTTGTATTTATAGCTATTTATCTAATATCTATCTATCTATCTATCTATCTATCTATCATCTATCTATCTATATCCTTTGTTGTCATGATACATTCTAGCCCTTACTATTTGATGCTTTTCATATGATTTCCTTCAGTATCTCAAAGTAAATTTTCCTTACATCAAAGAAGTATTTGTCTAACTGCCATGGAGGGGAAGTGTACAGAACAGAGTTAACAGATATGAAGCTGCTATCTTTACCAGGGTTTGCTTATAAGGTTGAACTTCTGTTGGCATTCTGGGTACTTGGTACTTGAACCATTTCCTGTTTGTACAAACATTGTGATTTGTAATGAACACCTGCTTTCCTGTACTTTTCCTGTGTTTTCCTGCTTTCTGGGAGTCTGGAATCTTGGCATGTGCTAGTCAGTCTCTACATAACCAGTTCCCAATAAATTCCTTGGAGTCTGAGTCTCTAATCACATATATTTTGCTACATTTTCACTGCAGGGGGGAAGAGTGTGTTCTGTATGGCTCCTCAAAGAAGGGGGAGAGCATTAAAAAACCCTGCACACGGATTCCTCCAGACCCTGCCTATGTATATTTCACTGTGATCCAGCTGCATATCCTTATTGTGCCACTGCAATTAGCAATGAATCACAAGTATATATACTGAGTTTTGTGAGTCTTTATAGCAATTCTCCAAATAGGTGGAGTTGGTCTTAGGGATCCCTGACACAGGAAGCCTGAAAATTTTTCTTCTCAGCAGTTTACTTATTCACTCACCATTCTTCCAGATGAAGTACCAGGACCATCTGAATCTAAATCAACCATTTCTGTATCCTAAAATTAAAAGGAAAGAGTGGGAAAAGATATTAAGTTATATTCAAGGTCTTACAAATTTGATAAAAATTTACAAATAAATGGCAAATACAATCACAATTAACATCCTCATTAGAGCAGGCAACAAGCAGAACAAAGTTTGAAGTGACAATTACTCCAAACTTTGCCTATATGCTAGATATAAGCTGGAAAATATACTCAGAGAGTAAATAAGGTTTCTCTTTAAATCAGAATAGGAAATGAAAAAAAAGTACAATGGTATCTAAAGTTGTACCTAATGTTAGTACTAAAAAAAAGTTATTCTATATGACATGCTATTTAATACATTATAATCATGAGTTACTCATGATTAATCTAATACTATTTCAAAAAATACATCTATTTTCTATAGCAAAAATATGAATGTGTAGTAAAACCTAAAGATTCAGTCAAGTATCCCTCTGAGGGACAGTTATTTAATACAAGGAGGTAAGGTCCACACACCATTATTCACCTGGTGGTGGTGAAGCACATAGGTAATGCCTAGGAGAAAATAAAAGCAGCTCATGAGCTATTGGAACTCCTTTCCAATAAAATAAAGTTGCATTGCATTTTACCGTAATTTTCTATTGTAACCCAAGGAATGCTACATTGAGCAGGACACCACCAACTCATAACAAAAAACTCTCAAGGAAATAGGTGTAGAGGGAACATACCTCAACATAACTCCCACAACTAACATCATGATCAATAGTGAAAAACTAAAAGCTTTTTTTCTCAGATCAGGAACAAGATAAGAATACCCACTCTAGCCACTTCTATTTGACATAGTATTAGAAGTCCTTGCCACAGCAATTAGGTAAGAAAAACAAAATACATCCAAATCATAAAAAGACGTAAAACTGTGTCTATTAGCAGATGATATATTACATACATAAAACCTTAAAAAGTCCACTGAAAAACTGCTGGAACTAATAAATGAATTCAGTATAGTTGCAGGATACTAAATCAATATACAAATATAAGTTGCATTTCTATAAACAAAGGACTATCAGAAAGCCAAATTAAGAAAACAATCTCATTTATAATTGCATCAAAAGGAATAAAATACCAAGGTATAAATTTAACCAAGGAGATAAATGATCTGTACACTAAAACAATAAGACATAGGTGAAAGAAACTGAAGACACAAATAAATACAGATACTCTGTGGTAATGAATTGGAAGAATGAATATTCAAATGTCCATAAGACTCAAAGCAATGCACAGATTACATACAATCCCTATGAAAATTCCAACAGCATTTTTCACAGAAATAGGAAAAACAACCCTAAAATTTGTATGAAACCACAAAAAAGGCTAATAGACCAACACAATCTTGAGAAAGAAAGACAAAGCTGGAGGCCTCAAACTTTTGGATTTCAAGATATATTACAAAGCTATGGAAACACAAACAGTATAGTATTGGTATAAAAAATATATGTATAAGAGAGCAGATAAAACAGAATAGAGAGCCTAGAAATAAACCTCTATGTATGGTCAATTAATTTTAAAAAAAGGAGCCAAGAATATACAATTAGGAAAGGACAGTCTTTTCAATAAATGGTGCTGGGAAAACTGGATATTCACATGCAAAATAATGAAACTTGATCCATATCTTATATCATATATAAAATTCAACTCAAGATCAGGAATTAAGATGGTGGAGTAGTAGTGGGACGCTATGTTTGCCTTGTCTTTTGAACACAGCTAGATAAACATCAAATCATTCTGAACAACCAAGAAATCAAAGTGAGGACTGAGAGAACAAACTGCACATCTAGAGGGGGGAAAATGGCCAAACTGTGGAAGGTAGGAGCTGCAGAGAGTTGATTTGGGGAGAAAAGGATTGCAGGTGCTGTGGAAGGAAGGGAGCCCTGATCATAGAAAGAAGAGAGAGAGAGAGAGAGAGAGAGAGAGAGAGAGAGAGAGAGAGAGAGAATGAGAGGGAGGGAGAGAGAAAGCAACATGCAGGGGATTGTACAAGAAAAACTCTTCACCAAAATCACTGACTGGGAAAAGGGGAGGGGCTGATTATCACAAGTTTTTATAAGCAGCAGGGTTCAAAGTCTGAAGTTTAAGAAGTTGAAACCGTCACTGGGGTCATGCCTGGGGGGCTTAGTGGTGTCCTATGATGAAGGAGGCTAGAGGCAGAAGGGCGGACAGTGTGACCTGAAGATATACTGGGTTGCACCAGGAGAAACCGCTCCCCTTCTTGGAGGTGGCACTGACTCTCTGGACAAGAGACAGCAGAATGCATTGAGCAACCCTGTTAATTAACATAGCAGCAGAGGCACCTGCTAAAGCTGCTAACCTATCAGCTGCACTTCACCTTAAATTCAGAGCTCTTGCACGGTCATGCAACTGCTTTTCTGGGATAAACTGGCACCAGACACAATATGGCAAGATCCTCACCCAGTGGATCAGTACAGGTCCATGCTGTGCTGGGTCCCTAAATTTGTGGAGTTTTGAAACACAGTGTGCCTGAGATAAAAACTGCCGCTGGGTGGGCAGATGGCTCGGACAGAGACAGGGTGAGGGCAGGATTCTGATGGCAGCCTGGGACACAAGAGGGATTGTATGCTCTTCTGTGAAGGCTTCCTGAACAGCAGTGGGCATGAACTCCCCTCTCTGGGGAGTACTGAGCTGGCTGACGCCAATTTCCCCCTGTTCATCAGCATGGACAGACTTCAGTGAGCATCACAGCGCTCCTCAGGGGCGGATGGAGCTGCTTACACCAAGCTCTGCCCCACTGTGCCCTGCAGGTGCATCATTACTAGAGCAAGGTGACCTGAGAACCAGTGCCACTAGGCCTCTCTCCCAGAAGATGAGCACAAACTCACTGCATTTACCAAGTCTACTGATCAGAGAGTGCTGCAAACCTTCAGCTTTAGTGGAAATAGGATCAGGCTTATTTAAACAAGAAGACCAAGGCACACCTAGTTAAAAATGCTACATAGTTGACAAGGTCCAAACACTCCACACTGCAGGAAAGGAGAAACTCTGCAGAGAACTGACCTGAAGGAAAGAACAGCCAAAGCACAACAGCAGAGTGCACACTCTGAAAAACTTCCTGAAGCACCAGGCCCTGGAGAGTATATGTACTCTTCTTAATAAAGCCATTACTCTCAGGATCAGGAAATATAACAGGCTTTCCAAACACACATAAAAAAACAGTGACCCACAAAATAACAAGACAGAGGAATTCACACCAAAAGAAAGAACAAGAAGAGGTCATGGCCAGGGATTTAGTCAAAACAGGTAAAAGTTAATGTGCCTGAACAAGAATTTAAAATAATAACCATAAAGATACTAGCTGAACTTAACGGAAGCATAGAATACAGCAGATAATCCATTACTGCAGAAATAAGAGAACTAAAAGCTAGTCACGCTGAAATAAAAAATGGTATAACTGACTATAGATGCAAAATCAACGAATGTAATGACAATGAGGATGGACAAAACAGAGGAACAAATCAGTGATATAGAAGATAAAATTATGGAAAATAATGAAGCTGTAAAGAAGAGGGAAAGAAAAGTATGAGATCATCTATGTAGACTTAGGGAATTTAGTGATTCCATAAAGCATGATAACATTTGTATCATAGGAGTCCCAGAAGAAGAGAGGGGAAAGGGGGCAGAAGGTTTATCTGAGAAATTATATCTGAAAACCTTCATAATCTGGGGAAGGAAATAGACATCCAAATCCAGGAGGCACAGAGAAATCCCATCAAACTCAACAAAAGCCAACCAACACCAAGATGTATCAGAGTAAAATATTTAAAATATAGAGATGAGAGGGGCGCCTGGGTGGCTCAGTTGGTTAAGCGGCCGACTTCGGCTCAGGTCATGATCTCGCGGTCCGTGAGTTCAAGCCCCGCGTCGGGCTCTGTGCTGACAGCCCAGAGCCTGGAGCCTGTTTCAGATTCTGTGTCTCCCTCTCTCTGACCCTCCCCCATTCATGCTCTGTCTCTCTCTGTCTCAAAAATAAAATAAATGTTAAAAAAAAAATTTTTTTTTAAAATATAGAGATGAGATAAGGAGAGGTGTCTGGGTGGCTCAGTTGATTAAGCCTCCAACTACTGATTTCAGGCTCAGGGCACAATCTCATCGTTCGTGGGATCAAGCCCTCTGTGCTGACAGCACAGAGCCTGCTTGGGATTCTCTCTCTCTCTCTCTCTCTTTCTCTCTCTGCCCTTCCCCTGCTCACACACACACTCTCTCTCTCAAAATAAATAAATAAGACATTAAAAAATAGAGATAAGGAAAAAATCCTGAAAGCAAGGGCAAAGAAAACCCTAATCTATAAGTGAAGATAAATCAGGTTCACAGCAAATCTTTCCAGAGAAACTTGGCAGGCCAGAGGGGAGTGGCATGGTATATTCAACATATTGAAAGGGAAAACATGAAGCCAAGAATACTTTATCCAGTAAGGCTGTCATTCGGAATAGATGGAGAGTTAAAGTGTTTCCCCAAATAAAAACTAAAGAAGTCTGTGACCACTAACCCAGCCCTGCAAGAAATATTAAAGGGGACACTTTGAGTGGGAAAGAAAGAACCAAAGCAACAAAGACTAGAAAGGAACAGAAAAAATCTCCAGAATCAGTGAGTTTACAGGTAATACATTGGCACTAAATTCTTATTTACCAATAATTACTCTGAATGTAAATGGACTAAATGTTTCAATCAAAAGATGTAGGGCACCAGAATGGATAAAAAAATTAGACCCATCAATATACTGCTTACAAGAGACTCGTTTTAGATGTAAAGACATCCCCAGATTGAAAGCGAGGGGATGACGAACCATCTACCACACTAATGGACATAAAAAGAAAGCCAGATACCCACACTTACATCATACAAACTAGATTTTAAACCAAAGACAAAAGATAAAGAAGGGCACTATATTATAATACAGGGAGGGGTCTATCCAACAAGAAGAACTGACAATTGTAAATATTTATGCCCCCAACTTGGATGACTCAAATATATGAACTGATTAATAACAAACACAAAGAAACTCACTTATAATAACATGATAATAGTAAGGGGCTATAACACGCTATTCACAGCAGTGGACAGATCATCTAAGTAGAAAATCAACAAGGAAACAATGGCTTTGAAAAATACACTGGACCAGATGGACTTAACAGATATATTCAGAACATTTTATCCTAAAGCAGCAGAATACACATTCTTTTTCTTTTAAATTTTTTTAATGTTTATATTTTTGAGAGAGAGACAGAGTGCAAATGGGGGAGTGGCAAAGAGAGTGGGGGAGACACAGAATCCAAAGCAGGCTCCAGGCTCTGAGCTGTCAGCACAGAGCCTAATGTAGGGCTCGAACCAATGGACTACCAGATCATGACCTAAGCTGAAGTCGGATGCTTAACTGACTGAGCCACCCAGGCACCCTGAATACACATTCTGTGCAAATGCACATGGAACATTCTCCAGAATAGATCACACACTGGGTCACAAATGAGGCCTCAATAAGTACAAGTACAAAAAGATTGAGATCATACTATGCATATTTTCAGACCACAAGCTATGAAACTTTAAGTCAACTAAAAGAAAAAAATTTGGAAAGACCAAACCCACAATACATGAAGGTTAAACAACATCCTACTAAAGAATGAATATATAACAAGGAAATTAAAGGAAAATTTAAAAAATACATGGAAGCAACAGAAAATGAGAATATGACAGTCCAAAACCTTTGTGATGTAGTAAAGCTGGTCTTAAGAGGGAGTATAGAGCAATGTATTCTTACCTCAAGAAGCAGGAAAAGTCTCAAATATACAATCTGACCTTACACCTAAAGGAGCTAGAAAAGGAAAAGCAAAGGAGCACCTGGGTGGCTCAGTTGGTTGAGCATCCAACATTGGATCAGGTCATGACCTTGCAGTTTGTGAGTTGGAGCCCCACGTCAGGCTCACTGCAGTCAGTGCAGAGCTTGCTTCAGATCCTCTGTATCCCTCTCCCTCTGCCCCTCTCCCACTTGCACTCTCTCAAAAATAAACATTAAAAAAAAGGAACAGCAAATAAAGCCAAAAACAAGCAGAAGGGAAATAAATTGCATGGAAACAAACAAAAAAACAGAACAGATCAATGGAACTAAGATCTATTTCTTTGAAAGAATAAAATTGATGAACTCCTAGCCAGATGTATCAAAAAGAAAAGGGAATGGACCCAAGGAAATAAAATCACAAATGAAAGAGGAGAGGTCACAACCAAAACCACATAAATACAATTATAAGAGAATACTATGAAAACTTATATGCCAACAAACTGGGAAATGTGGAAGAAATGGATAAATTCTTAGCATCATACAAACTACCTATAACTGAAACAGAAAGAAATAGAAAATTTGAACAGACCCATAACCATCACAGAAATTGAATCAGTAATCAAAAACCTCCCAACAACTAAAGTCCAGGGCCAGATGGCTTGCCAGGGGAATTCAACCATACATTTAAAGAAGAGTTAATACCTATTTTTCACAAAATGTTCCAAAAGATAGCAATGAAGGAAAGCTTCCAAACTCCTTCTACAAGGCTAGCTTTACCTTGATTCCAAAAAGCCAACAAAGGCCCTACTAAAAAGGAGAATTACAGGCCAATATCTCTGATGAACATGGATGCAATAATTCTCAATAAGATATTAGCAAATAAAATCCAAGAGTACATTGAAAAATTATTCACCATGATCAAGTGGGATTTATTCCTGGGTTATGGCATGGTTCAATATTTGCAAATCAATCAACGTGACACACCACATTAATAAAAGAAATAAGAACCATATGATCCTGTCAATAGATACAGAAAGAGCATTTAAAAAAAATACAGTATCCATTCTTGATTAAAACCATCAACAAAGTAGGGACAGAGGGAACACAACTCAGCATCATAAAGGCCATATTCAAAAGACCCATGACTAGTATCATCCTCAATGAGATTTCCCCCTAAGGTCAGGAACACAACAGGGATGTCCACTGTCACCGTTGTTATTTAACACAGTACTAAATTTACCAACCGCAGGAATCAGACAAATCAGACAAATAAAAGGCATCCAAATTGAAAAGCTTTCACTATTTGCAATGACATGATACTCTGTGTAGAAAACCTAAAAGACTCCACCAAAAAATTACTGGAACTAATACACAAATTCAGTAAAGTCATAGGGTATAAAATTAACATACAGAAATCTGTTGCACTTAGACACACCAATAATGAACCAGCACAAAGAGAAGTCAAGGAATTGATCCCACTTACAATTGTACCAAAACCCATAAGATACCTAAGAATAAACATAACCAAAGAGGCAAAAAGAAATATACCCTGAAAACTATAAAACAGTTATGAAAGTAATTGAGGAGGACACCAAAAATGTAAAAACATTCCATTCTCATGAATTGAAAGAAAAAATATTGTTAAAATGTCCATACTACCCAAAGCAATCTATACATTTAATTCAATCCCTATAAAAATACCACCAGCATTTTTCACAAAACCTGAACAATCCTAAAATTTGCATGGAACCACAAAGACCCCAAAGTAGCCAAAGCAATCCTAAAAAAGGAAAGCAAAGCTGGAGGCATCACGACTCTGGACTTTAAGCTATATTACAAAGCTATATATATATAGTCCTCCAGACAGTATGATACTAGCACAAAAACAGATTAATGGAACAGAATAGATTAATGGAACAGAATATAAAACCCAGAAATGGACCTACAAGTCTATGGTCAACTAATCTCTAACAAAACAGGAAAGAATATTCAGTGGAAAATAGTATCTTCAACAAATGGTGTTAGGAACACTGGGCAGCAACATAGAGAAAAATGAAACCACTTTCTTATACCACACACAAAAATAAGTTCAAAATGGATGAAAGACCTAAATGTGAGACAGGAAATCATCAAAATTCTAGAGGAGAACACAGGCAGCAACCTCTTTGACCTTGGCCAGAATAACTTCTTACTAGACACATCTCCAAAGGCAAGGGAAACAAAAGCAAAAATGAACTATTGGGACTTAATCAAGATAAAAAAGCTTATGTACAGTGAAGAAGACACTAACAAAACTAAAAGACAACCTATGGAATGGGAGAAGAGATTTACAAATAACATACTTGTAAAGGGTTAGTATCCAAAATCTATAAAGAACTTATCTAACTCAACACACAAAAAATAAATAATCCAGTTAAGAAATGGGCAGAAGACATGAACAGACATTTTACCAAAGAAGACATACAAATGGTTAGCAGACACACGAAAACATGCTCCCTATCACTCATCATCAGGGAAATACACATTGAAACCACGTTGAGATACTAGCTCACAATTGTCAGAATGGCCTAAATTAATAATAGAGAGAACAAAGGATGTTGGTGAGGATGCAGAGATAGGGGAACCCTCTTACACTGTTGGTGGGAATTCCAGGTGGTGAAGTCACTCCAGAAAAAGTTAAAAATAGAACTACCCTATGATCCAGGAATTGCATTACTAGGTACTTACCCAAAGGATACAAAAAAAAAAAAAACAAAAACAAAAAAACAAAAAAGCAAAAACAGATTCAAAGCGGCACATGCACCTCCATGTTTATAGCAGCATTGTCAACAATAGTCAGATTATGGAAAGAGCCCAAATGTCCATTAACTGATGAATGGATAAAGAAGATGTAGAATACATATACACAATGGAATATTACTCAGCTATCAAAAAGAATGAAATTTTACGATTTGCAACAATATGGATGGAACTAGAGTATATTATGCTAAGTGAAAAAGACAGAGAAAGACAAATACTGTATTATTTCACTCATATTTGGAATATAAGAAAGAAAACAGATGAACACAGGGGAAGGGAAAAGAGAGAGAAAGAGAGAGAGAAGCTAGAGAACAAACTGAGGGCTAATGGAGGGAGGTGGGCAGGGGATGGCTATTTGGTGAGGGGTGTCAAGGAGGGCACTTGTTGTGATGAGCACTGGGTATTATATGTAAGAGAAGAATCACTAAATTCTACACCTGAAACCAATTTTACCATGTATGTTAACTAACTAGAATTTAAGTACAAAAATTGAAATAAAAAATAATAAATTCTATTTTCTAAAACTAAAATACATACATATATGCATAAATGAATAAAACTAAAAATGGATTAAAGACTTGTAATAAGACATGAAATCATAAAACTCCTAGAAAAAAAACACAAGGGGTAAGCTCATTGACATTGGTCTTGGCAATGAATTTCTTTTGGATTTGATAAAACCCAAAGGCAACAAAAAATAGCAAAAGTAAAGGAAACGACTGGGACTGTATCAAACTAAAAAGCTTCTGCACATCAAAGAAAACCATCAGCAAAATGAAAAGGCAACCTACTGAGTGGGAGAAAGTATTTGCAAATCTTATATCCAATGAGGGTCAATATCCAAAATATACAAAAATCCCATACAACTACATAATAAAATGAAAATCCCATTAAAAAATGGGCATTGGAAGTGAATAGACATTTTTATAAAGAAGAAATCCAAATGACCAACACATAGTGAAAAGTGCTCAATATCACTAATCATAAAGGAAATGCACACCAAAACCACAATGAGACATCACCTCTCAGGTATCAGAACGACTCTCATCAAGAAGACAAGAGATAACAAGTGTTGGTAAAGATATGGAGAAAAAGAAACCCTTGAGCACTGTTGGTGGGAATGTAAACTGCTATAGCCACTGTGGAAAACAATATGGAAGTTCCTCAAAAAGGTAAAGATAGATCTATCATATGATCCAGCAATTCCACTTCTGGATAAATATCCAAAGGAAATGAAAACAGGATTATCAAAGAGATAAAGTTGCATCACATGTTCACTGCAGCATTATTCACAACAGCCAAGATAGGGAAACAACATAAGTGTTGTCAACAGATGGATGAATAAAGATGTGATATATACAAACAATGGTATATTATTGAGTCTTGAGAAAAAAGGTAAACCTGCCATTTGTGACAATATGGATGGACATTGAGGGCATTATGCTAAGTGAAATGAGCCAGAGAAAAACAAATACTGGATGGTATCAGTTATACATGGAACGTTTAAAAACAGTGAAACTCACAGAAACAGAGAATAGGAAAGTAGTTGCCAGGGTCTGGGTGGTAAGAGAAATGAGGAGGGATTGGTAAAAGTGTAAAGATTTTCAAGAATATGAATAAGGTCTGAGTATCTAAGGATCTAATGTAAAACATGGTGACCATAACTGACAAAACTATATTGTATAATTGAAATTTGATGAGAGTAGAACTTAAATGTTTTCACCAAAAGAAAAAGTTGTTCACTTAAATTTTATTTTAATTTTCTATTCTAAAACAAATATGTCACTCTGAGGAGTAATTCTTGCTACATCAGATCCTGAGTCAAAATACATTTTTGTGAAATGTCAGATAAATTATCAGAAATAAAAATAATTTTTTCATTAGTTTCAGAAGAATATCTAACTGGCATATTTCCATTTTCCTTATTATGTGAATAATAACATTTAACACTGATAATACAATGTTCTCTACCAATTACACTTTCATGAAAAAGTAAAAAAACAACACTGGAACAGAGAACAAACTGATGGTTGTCAGAGGGAAAAGGGATGAAGCTGATGAGCACAATGGGTGAAGGGGAATGGGAGATACAGGCTTCCAGTTATGGAATGAATAAGTCACATGAATAAAAGGCACAGCAGAGGAAATGAAGTCAGTGATATTGTAACAGTGTTGTATGGTTACACATGGTAGCTCCAATTGTGGTGAGCATAGCATAACATGTAGAGAAGTTGGTGTATACACTATGGTGTATGTCTGAAACTAATGTAACATTGTGTGTCAACTATACTCAAAAAAATTTAAAAAACAAATAAATAAAAACAAAATGGGCAGAGAATCTAAATAGACATTTTTCCAAAGAAAATATAGATGACTGGTATGTGAAAAGTTGTTCAACATCAATAACCATCAGGGAAATGCAAATCAAAACCACAATATCATCAAACACTTGTTAGAATGGCTTTTATCAAAACAACACAAAACAAAACAAAAACAAAAACAAGAAATAACAAATGTTGGTTAGGATTTAGAGAAAAGGGAACACTTGTGCAGTGTTGGGGAAAATTGGTGCAACCTATGTAAAACACTATGGAGGTTCCTCAAAAAATTAAAAGAAAAGAGCTACATTATGATCTAGATATTCCACTTCTGTGTTTTTATCCAAAGAAAATGAAAACATTAACTCTAAAAGATATACATATATTTATTGCAGGATTATTTACAATAGCCAACATATAGAAACAATGTTAAGTATCCATTAAGGGGTAAAATGATAAAGAAAAAAATGGTATATATACCTAATGGAATATTATTCAGCCATAAAAAGGAAACTTTCCATTTGGGACAAAAATAGATGGAACTTGAAGGCATTTTGCTAAGTGAACAGAAGTCAGAGAAAAGCATCTATAATCTCATATGTAGAATAAAAAAATCATTTATAGGAGGAGCCAAGATGGCGAAACAGCATGGAAGTTTGTGTGTCTCGCATCCATAAAATACAGCCAGACCAACACTAAACCATCCTACACACCTAGAAAACTGATTGAAAGATTAACACAACAATCTGCAGAACCTGAACCACAGAATTCAGCAGGTATGTGGCAAAGAGAGGTGAACTTGGGGAGAGAGAAGCCGGTGGAGGGCAGGGATCCACCTTGGCAGGGGGAGAGAGGACGGAGATTCAGGCGGGGGAGAATACAGGAAAAGAACTCCTCCCCAAAAGCAGCTGGAGAGAACGTGAAAACTTCGAAATAGCCACAGGGACTAAACTAAAAAGGGAGAAAAGAGAAAGGAGATGGTTTAAATTCCATTAAGACTGTAAACAACGGGAGTTCAAAGGCTGCAACTCTGCAGCTCGATATCTGGCAGTGATCTGGTGGGAAGGGCGAATCCCCACAAGGAGAAAAGTGGTTCCACTGCTGGAAGGACATTTGGTAAAGACTGTTGAAGCCACCTGATCCCAGAAGACCCCAGAAAACAGCCACATTCGCTGGTGCTGGAACAAAGTCGTTAAGTGTGAAGCCTGGTGCCAAATGTGTTGTGATTTTCCATAATCCCTGAAAAGATGCTGCTACACTATCTCACAAACTATTTCTGGGGCAGGCTGGCAACTGGCCGCAGTCTCGGGGCACCGGCAGCAGCAGGGTCCAGTAGGCATTCCTGGGTACAGCAGGCATACAGCCATTGCTCAGTGAGACCCTCCAGCAGAGGGACAAAATGAGTCACCCTGCAGTTCTTCAGAACTTAAGGGGCCAGGGAAAACAGCTGCAACTGAGAAAAAAACCTGGGAGAGAGGTATTGCCTGGGGTTTTGTCACAGACAATGAAGAAGCCAGGAGTGGACAAAAACTGAAGACAGAGGACAGGTGCGCAATTGCTGATCAGAGAGAACAGAGTTCCCATACTAGAGACTGGGTAAGCTGGGTGACGCCATTTTCACCACTCCTGCACATGCACATAGGCACCAACCAGCACTGCAATAATCCACCCCAGTAGGCTAGCAGTGCCATCTAGTGGAGAACGGAGCCATTACTCTGAGCCCCGCCCAACTGGACCAACCTAGCTCTTCAAGAACACAAGTCTCACCGCCTACTTAGTTTATGGACTATAAAGTGCTACATAGTCTGACTTCTAGGGGAAAACGAAGTAATTTTAGTCCAATTTCAATCTGTTAGCAGACTCATCTATTCAATTTTTTTTCTTTATATTCTTTCTCTTTTACACTATTCTTTTTCTTGAATACAGAAAAAGAAAATATCATTTTTATTTTCAATTTTCATTAAGAATATTTTTCCTTATTTTTTCCTATATCTTTTACTTTTGTGTAAATTTTTTCATTCTATCTTACTTCCATCATTCTATTTTAGTCTACTGCAGTGTATTCACCTTTTCAAATTTTCAAAATATTTCCTTGTTTTCTTTTTTCCCTTTTTCTCTTTATCGCCTCCTTTCTTTTTCTTGAATGCAGGAATTGAAAAACTTCATTTTCACTTTCAATGTCTATTAAAAACATTTTTATTTATTTTTTTACAATATTTTTTGCTTTTATGTAGTCTTTTTCAAATTCTATTTTACTTCCATCATTCCATTTTAGTCTAGTACAGTGTATTAACTTTTTCAAATTTTCAAGAGTCCTTTTTTTCTTTTTACACTTTTTCATTGTTTTCTTCAATACAGAAAGAGAAAAAATTTCATTTTTATTTTTAATTTTTATTAAAAGTATTGCTTTTCTACTATATTCTTTACTTTTCTGTAATTTTTTTCAAATTCTATTTTACTCCCATCATCTCATTTTAGTGTACTTCAGTGTATTCATTTCTCAAATTCTTAAACGATTTCCTTTTTTTTTCCTTTTTTTTTTCTCTAATCTGTCAAACCACTTTTAACACACAGACCAAAACAGACCTAGGATATAGCATCATTTATCAGATATGCGTGTGTGTGTTCTAATTTTAATATTTATTTAATTTTAATTTTTTAAATTTTTTTTCTACCTCATTAATTCCTTTTCTCCCTTCGAAATGACAAAATGAAGGAATTCACCCCAAAAGAAAGAGCATAAAGAAACAACAGGCAGGTTATTTAACCAACACAGATATAAGCAAGAGGTCTGAACCAGAATTTAGAATCGCGATAATAAGAATACTAGCCGGAGTCGAAAATAGATTAGAATCCCTTCTGTAGAGATAAAAGAAGTAAAACACAGAATGAAATTAAAAATGATATAACTGAGCTGCAAACACGGATGGATGCAGTGGCAGCAAGGATGGAGCAGACAGAACAATTAGCAATATAGAGGACAATGTTATAGAGAATAATGTAGCAGAAAAAAAGAGTGACATAAGGCAAAAGAGCACGATTTAAGAATTACATAAATCAGTGACTCATTAAAAAGGAACAACATCAGAATCATAGGGGTCCCAGAAGAGGAAGACAGAGAAATAGGGGTAAAGGGTTATGTGAGAAAATCATAGCAGAAAACGTTCCTAACCTGGGGAAAGACACAGACATCAATCCAGAAAGCACAGAGTACCCCCGTTAGATTCAAGAATAACCAACCATCAACAAGGCATGTATCATAGTCAAATTCACAAAATGCTCAGGCAAGGAGAGAATCATGAAAGCAGCAAGGGAAAAAAAGTCCCTAACCCACAAGAGAAGACAGATTAGGTCTGCAGCAGACCTATCCACAGAAACATGGCAGGCCACAGAGGACTGAGAGGATATATTCAGTGTGCTGAGTCAGAAAAATATGCAGCCAATAATTCTTTATCCAGCAAGGCTGTCATTCAAAATAGAAGGAGAGATAAAAAGTCTCCCAGACAAACAAAGTTAAAGGACTTTGTGACTACTAAACCAACCCAGCAAAAAATTTTAAGGGGGATTCTCTGAGGGAAGAAAAGATGAAAAAATATATATAAAAATAAATAAAGACCAAAAGCAACAAAGATTAGAAAGGACCAGAGAACACCACCAGAAATTCAAACTCTACAAGCATCACAATGGCAATAAATTCATATTTTTCAGGACTCACTCTAAACTTCAATGGACTCAATGATCCAATCAAAAGACATAGGGGTAACACAATGGATAAGAAAACAAGATCCATCTATTGACTGTTTACAAGAGACCCACTTTAGACCTAAAGACAACTTCAGATTGAAAGTAAGGGGATGGAGAACCATCTATCATGCTAATGGTCAACAAAAGAAAGTTTGAGTAGCTATACTTATATTGCACAATCTAGATTTTAAAATAAAGACTGTATCAAGAGATGCAGAAGGGCATTATATCATAATCAAGGGGTCTATCTACCAAGAAGACCTAACAATTGTAAACATTTATGTGCCAAATGTGGCAGCACCAAAATATACATCTCGATTAATCACAAACATAAACTGATTGAAAGTAATACCATAATAGTAGGAGACTTCAACACCCCACTCATAGCAAAGGACATATCATCTAATCAAAAAGTCAACAAGGAAACAATGGCTTTGAATGACACATGGGACCAGATGGACTTAACAGATACATTGAGAACATTTCATCCTAAAGCAGCAGAATATACATTCTTCTCCAGTGCACATGGAAAATTCTACAGAATAGACCATATACTGGGACAAAAATCAGCCCTAAGTAAGTACAAAAAGATCGAGATCATACTGTGCATATTTTCAGAGCATAATGCTATGAAACTCGAAAGCAACCACAAGAAAAAATTTGGAAAGGTAACAAATACTTGGAGACTGAAGAACATCGTACTAAAGAATGAATGGGCTAAACAAGATGTTAAAGAGGAAATTAAAAAGAATATGGAAGTCAATGAAAATGATAACACCACAACCCTAAACCTCTGGGCTGCAACAAAGGCTGTCATAAGAGGAAAGTATACAGCAATCCAGGCCTTCTTAAAGAAGGAAGAAAGATCTTAGATACATAACCTAACCTTACGCTTTAAGGAGCTAGAAAAAACAGCAAATAAAACCCAAAACCAGCAGAAGACAGGAAATAATAAAGATCAGAGCAGAAATTAATGCTATTGAAACCAAAAAAAAAAACAAAAAAAACAAAAAACCAGTAGAACACATCAGTGAAACCAGAAGTGGGTTCTTTAAAAGAATTAACAAAATTGATAAACCACTAGCCAGTCTGATCAAAACCAAAAGTAAAGGACCCAAATAAATAAAATCAAGAATGAAAGAAGAGAGATCACAATCAACAGAGCAGAAATAAAAACAATAATATGAGAATATTGTGAGAAATTATATGCCAATGAAATGGGTAAAATGGAAGAAATGGGTAAATTCCTAGAAACATATACACTACCAAAACCGAAACAAGAAGAAATAGAAAATTTGAACAGACCCATAACCAGTAAGTATATCGAATTCGTAATCAAGAATCTGCCAAAAAACAAGAGTCCAGGGCCAGATGGCTTTCCAGGGGAATTCTACCAAACATTTAAGGAAGAGTTAACATCTATTCTCTTGAAACTGTTCCAAAAAATAGAAATAGAAGGAAAACTTCCAAACTCTATGAAGCCAGCATTACCTTGATTCCAAAACCAGACAGAGACCCCACTAAAAAGGAGAACTATAGACCAATTTCCCTGATGAACACGGATGCAAAAATCCTCAACAAGATATTAGCCAACTGGATCCAACAATACATTAAAAAAATTATTAACCATGACCAAGTGGGATTTATACCTGGGATGCAGGGCTGGTTCAATATCCACAAAACAATTAACGTGATTCATCACATCAATCAAAGAAAGGACAAGAACCATATGATACTTTCAATAGAGGCAGAGGAAGCATTTGACAAAATACAGCATCCTGTCTTGATAAAAACCCCCAAGAAAATAGGGATAGAAAGATCATACCTCAAGATCATAAAAGCCATGTATGAACAACCCAATGCTAATATCATCCTCAATGGGGAAAACTGAGAGCTTTCCCCCTAAGGTCAGGAACAAGACAGGGATGTCCACTCTCGCCACTGTTATTCAACATAGTATTGGAAGTCTTGACCTCTGCAATCAGACAACACAAAGAAGTAAAAGGCATCCAAATTGGCCAGGAGGAGGTCAAACTTTCACTCTTTGCTGATGACATGATACTCTATAGGGAAAACCCAAAAGATTCCACCAAAAAACTGCTAGAACTGATTCATGAATTTAGCAAAGTTTCAGGATATAAAATCAATGCAGAGAAATCGGTTGCCTTCCTATACACCAACAATGAAGCAACAGAAAGAGAACTCAAGGAATAGTTCCCATGTATAGTTGTACCAAAAACCATAAAATACCTAGGAATAAATCTAACCAAAGAGGTGAAAAATCTATACACTGAAGCCTATAGAAAGCTTATGAAAGAAATTGAAGACACACAAAGAAAGGAAAAAGATTCCATGCTCCTGGATAGGAAGAACAAATATTGTTAAAATGTTGAAACTACCCAAAGCAATCTACATATTCAATGCAATCCCTATCAAAGTAACACAACTTTCTTCACGGAGCTAGAACAAATAATCCTAAAATCTGTATGGAACCAGAAAAACCCTGAATAGCCAAAGCAAACTTGATAAAGGAAACCAAAGCAGGAGGCATCACAATCCCAGACTTCAAGCTGTAATCATCAAGACAGTATGGTACTGGCACAAGAACAGACACTCAGATCAATGGAACAGAATAGAGAACCCAGAAATGGAACCACAAAGTATGGCCAACTAATCTTTGACAAAGCAAGAAAGAATATCCAATGGAATTAAGACAGTCTCTTCAGCAAGTGGTGCTGGGAAAACTGGACAGCGACATGCAGAAGAATGAACCTGGACCACTTTCTTACACCATACACAAAAACAAACTGAAAATGGATGAAAGACCTCAATGTAAAACAGGAAGCCATCAAAATCCTCGAGGAGAAAGCAGGCAAAAACCTCTTTGATCTTGGCCGTAGCAACTTCTTACTCAACATGTATCCAGAGACAAGGGAAATAAAAGCAAAAATGAACTCCTGGGACCTCATCAAAAGAAAAAGCTTCTGCACAGTGAAGGAAACAATCAGCAAAAGTAAAAGGCAATCGACAGAATGGGAGAAGATGTTTGCAAATGACATACCAGATAAAGGGTTATTATCAAAAATCTATAAAGAACTTATCAAACTCAACACCCAAAAAACAATTAATCCAGTTAAGAAATGGGCAAAACACATGAATAGACACTTCTGCAAAGAAGACATCCAGATGGCCAACCAACACATGAAAAAATACTCAATATCACTCATCATCGGGGAACTACAAATCAAAACCACAATGAGATACCACCTCACACGTGTCAGAAAGGCTAACATTAACAACTCAGGTAACAACAGATGTTGGCGAGAATGTGGAGAAAGAGGATCTCTTTTGTATTGTTTTCAGAATGCAAGCTGCTGCAGCCACACTAGAAAACAGTATGGAGGTTCCTTAAAAAAACTAAAACTAGAACTACCCTTTGACCCAGCAAGTGCACTACTAGGTATTTATCCAAGGGATACAGGTGTGCTGTTTTGAAGGAACACAAGAACCCCAATGTTTATAGCAGCACTATCAATAATGGCCCAAGTATGGAAAGAGCCCAAATGTCCATCGATGGATGAATGGGTAAAGAAGTGGTATATATATACAATGGAGTATTACTTGGCAATCAAAAAGAATGAAATCTTGCCACTTGCAACCACGTGGATGGAACCAGAGGATATTATGCTACGTGAAATCAGACAGTCAGAGAAAGACAAAAATCATATGAAGTCACTCATAGGAGGACTTTAAGACACAAAACAGATGAACATAAGGGAACGGAAAGAAAAATAATAAAAAAAAAGGGTGACATAACAGAAGAGACTCATAAATATGGAGAACAAACTGATAGTTATGGGAAGGGTTGTGGAAGGGGGAATGGGCTAAATGGTAAGGGGCACTAAAGAATCTGCTCCTGATATCATTTTTGCACTATACGCTAACTAATTTGGACATAAATTTTAAAAAATAAAAAAATAAAACAATAAAAAAACAAAAAACATTAAAAAAATCATTTATAGATTCACAAAACAGATTGGTAGTTGCCACAGATGGGGCAGAGTGGAGTGGGGAGCCAAAATAGGTGTAGTGGGTCAAAACATACAAGCTTCAGTTACAAAATAAATGAGTCTTGGGGATATAATATAAAATTGTTAAGAAAATGAATTTTAAAAGTTATTATATGAGAAAGTTAAAACAATGTACAGGTGACTAGTCTTAATTTAGTGATTCTTTCACAATATATATGTGATTTAGAATCATTTGTACATCTGAAACTAATATAATGTTTTATGCCCATTATACCTCAATAAAAATTAAAAACAGAAAAAAAACATTGAAGATTTATTATTCTAGACATTAACAGTACAGATAATAT
The DNA here is from genome assembly GCF_028018385.1 of Neofelis nebulosa. NCBI lineage: Eukaryota > Metazoa > Chordata > Mammalia > Carnivora > Felidae > Neofelis > Neofelis nebulosa. Next base: position 67,357,893 of record NC_080800.1, read on the forward strand.
AAATATGTAAAATATATCCATACAATATCCATTTCGATAGTATCTTGCATGTTTGAATTACTCATCTTTGGGGCAAATTGTTTTCCACTAAAGACTTTCGAAATATCACATTCCATTATTGATTTCAGCCCCTTCTTGGTTTTTGCTTCTTTTTATCACAGCTTGTAATAAAAAATGGCTTTATGTAGGGGCACCTGGGTGGTTGAGTCAGTTGAGTGTCTGCTCCGGCTCAGGTCATGATCTTATGGTCTGTGGCTTAGAGCACTGCATCAGGCTCTGTGCTGACAGCTCAGAGCCTGGAGTTGCTTGGGATTCTTTTTCTCCCTCTCCCTCGGCCCCTACCCCACTCTTTCACTCTCTTTCTATCTCTCAAAAATAAAAATTAAAAAAAATTAAAAATTGGCTTTATGTAAATTGGGAATATGGCTGGGTGGGGAAATTAATTATATGAAGGTCTGGTGTTAATACTAATTTGACTTCATTAAGAAAAACTGGCTTATGTTTATAAATTTCCATAATGTATATCAAATAGAAATTCCATGAAACTATTAAAAATGTAGACTTTCATACCTGAAATCTAAAAATACTTTAATATTTTACATATATGGTGTAGAAAATGTAACCCTATTAAAATTTCCAAAAACTAACTGTTCTTTTAAAATATTTAGTGCCTTGACTTGTTTTCTTTCTTTTTAAGATGAAATTTATTGTCAAATAGGTTTCCATACAACACCCAATGTTCCTCCAAAAGGAACATTGCCCATCAATGCCCATCACCCACTCTCCCCTACCTCCCAATCCCCATCAACCCTCAGTTTATTATCAATTTTTAAAGTCTCTTCTGTGTTGGCTCTCTTCCTAACAGTTTTTTCCTTCCCCTCCCCCATGATCTTCTGTTAAGGTTCTCAGGATCCACATAACAGTGAAAATATTTGCTATCTGTCTTTCTCTGTAAGACTTATTTCACTTAGCATAACACTCCAGTTCCATCCACATTGCTAAAAACGGCCCTATTTCATTCTTTCTCATTGCCATGTAGTATTCCATTGTGTATATAAACCACAATTTCTTTATCCATTCATCAGTTGATGGATATTTAGGTTCTTTCCATAATTTGGCTATTGTTGAAAGTGCTGCTGTAAACATTGGGGTACAAGTGCCCCTATCCATCAGCACTCCTATGAATTTACCCCTTGGGTAAATTCCTAGCAGTGCTACTGCTGGGTCATAGGGTAGATCTATTTTTGATTTTTTGAGGAAACTCCACATTGTTTTCCAGAGCAGCTGCACCAGTTTGCGTTCCCACCAACAGTGCAAGAGGGTTCCCGTTTCTCCACATATCTCCAGCATCTACTCTCCTGATGTGTAAATTTTAGCCACTCTGACTGACTTGAGGTGGCATCTCAGTGTGGTTTTGATTTGTATTTCCCTGAAGAGGAGTGATGTTGAGCATCTTTTCATGTATCTGTTGGCAATCTGGATGTCTTCTCTAGAGAAGTGGCTATTCATGTTTTCTGACCATTTCTTCACTGGATTATTTGTTTTTCAGGTGTGGAGTTTGGTGAGTTCTTTACAGATTTTGGATACGAGCCCTTTGTCTGATATGTCATTTGCAAATACATTTTCCCATTTCGTTGGCTGCACTTTAGTTTTGTTGATTGTTTCCTTTGCAGTGCATAAGCTTTTTATCTTCATGAGGTCCCAATAGTTCATTTTTGCTTTTAATTCCCTTGCCTTTGGAGATGTGTCAAGTAAGGAATTGCTGCGGCTGAGGTCAAAGATTTTTCTTCCTGCTTTCTCCTCTAGGGTTTTGATGGTTTCCTGTCTCACATTCAGGTCCTTTATCCATTTTGAGTTTACTTTTGTTAATGGTGTAAGAAAGTGATTTAGTTTCATTCTTCTGCATATTGCTGTCCAGTTCTCCCAGCACCATTTGTTAAAGAGACTGTCGTTTTTCCATTGGATATTCTTTCCTGCTTTGTCAAAGCTTAGTTGGCCATACTTTTGTGGGTCCAATTCTGGAGTTTCTATTCTATTCCAATGGTCTATGTGTCTGTTTTTGTGCCAATACCATGCTGTCTTGATGATTACAGCTTTGTAGTAGAGGCTAAAGTCTGGGATTGCGATGCCTCCTGCTTTGGTCTTCTTCAATATTACCTTGGCTATTTGGGGTCTTTTGTGGTTCCATACAAATTTTAGGATTGCTTATTCTAGCTTCAAGAAGAATGCTGGTGCAGTTTTGATTGGGATTGCATTGAATGTGTAGATAGCTTTGGGTAGTATTGACATTTTAACAATATTTATTCTTCCAATCCATGAGCATGGAATGTTTTTCAATTTCTTTATACCTTCTTCAATTACCTTCATAAGCTTTCTATAGTTTTCATCATACAGATCTTTTACATCTTTGGTTAGGTTGATTCCACGGTATTTTATGCTTCTTGGTGCAATTGTGAATGGGATCAGTGTCTTTATTTGTCTTTCTGTTGCTTCATTATTAGTGTATAAGAATGCAACTGATTTTTGTACATTGATTTTGTATCCTGCGACTTTGCTGAATTCATGTATCAGTTCTAGCAGACTTTTGGTGGAATCTATCGGGTTTTCCATGTATCATATCATGTCATCTGCAATAAGTGAAAACTTGACATCACCATTGCCAATTTTGATGCCTTTGATTTCCTTTTGTTGTCTGACTGCTGATGCTAGAACTTCCAACAATACGTTAAACAACAGCGGTGAGAGTGGACATCCCTGTCGTGTTCCTGATCTTAGGGGGAAAACTCTTAGTTTTCTCATTGAGGATGATATTAGCTGTGGGCTTTTCATAAATGGCTTTGATGATGTTTAAGTATGTTCCTTCTATCCCGACTTTCTCAAGGGTTTTTATTAAGAAGCGATTCTGAATTTTGTCAAATACTTTTTCTACATTGATTGACAGAATCATATGGTTCTTTTCTTTTCTTTTATCAATGTGATGTATCACATTGATTGATTTGAGAATGTTGAACCAGCCCTGCAGCCCAAGAATGAATCCCACTTGATCATGGTAAGTAATTATTTTTATATGCTGTTGAATTGGATTTGGTAGTATCCTGTTGAGGATTTTTGCATCCATATTCATCAGGGATATTGGTCTGTAGTTGTGTGTTTTTTTGTTTTTGTTTTTGTTTTTTTTTTTTGCTGGGTTTCTGTCTGGTTTAGGAATCAAAGTAATGCTGGCTTCATAGAATGAGTCTGGAAATTTTCCTTCCCTTTCTATTTTCTGGAACAGCTTGAGAAGGATAGGTATTATCTCTGCTTTAAATGTCTGGTAGAATTCCGCAGGGAAGCCATCTGGTCCTGGACTCTTATTTCTTGAGAGATTTTTGATAACAGGTTCAATTTCTTCACTGGTTATGGGTCTGTTCAAGTTTTCTATTTCTTCCTGTTTGAGTTTTGGAAGTGTGTGGGTGCTTAGGAATTTGTCCATTTATTCCAGGTTGTGCAGTTTGTTGGCATATAAATTTTCATAGTATTCCCTGATGATTGCTTATATTTCTGAGGGACTGGTTGTAAGAAATCCATTTGCATTTGTGATTTTATCTATTTGGGTAAACTCCCCTTTTTGAGAAGTCTGGCTAGAGGTTTATCAATTTTGTTTATTTTTTCAAAAAACCAACTCATCTTTATATTGATTTCCTCTAAAGTTTTTTTAGATTCTATATTGTTTATTTCTCCTCTGATCTTTATTATTTCTCTTCTTCTGTTGGGTTTGGGGTGTTTTTGCTCCTTTGCTTCTATTTCCTTTAGGTGTGCTGTTAAGATTTTGCATCTGGGATTACTATTGTTTCTTGAGATAGGCCTGGATTGCAATGTATTTTCCTCTCAGGACTGCCTTCGCTGCATCCCAAAGCATTTGGATTGTTGTATTTTCATTTGTTTCCATATATTTTTTCATTTCTTCTCTAACTGACTGGTTGACCCATTCATTCTTTAGTAGGGTGTTCTTTAACCTCCATGCTTTTAGAGGTTTTCCAGACTTTTTCCTGTGGTTGATTTCAAGTTTCATAGCACTGTGGTCTGAAAGTTTGCATGGTATGATCTCAATTCTTTTATACTTATTAAGGGGCTGTTTTGTGACCCAGTATGCAATCTATCTTGGAGAATGTTCCATGTGCACTCGAGAATAAAGTATATTCTGTTGCTTTGGGATGCAGAGTTCTAAATATATGTCTCAAGTCCATCAGATCCAATGTATCATTCAGGGCCCTTGTTTCTTTATTGATCCTCTGTCTGGATGATCTATCTGTAGTTGTAGGTGGAGTATTAAAGAGTCTTGAAATTTCCATATTCTTATCAATAAGGTTGCTTATGTTTGTGATTGTTTTATATATTTGGGGGCTCCTGTATTCAGCGCATAGACATTTATAATTGTTAGCTCTTCCCGATGGATAGACCCTGTAACTATTATTAACAGCCTTCTTAATCTCTTGTTACAGCCTTTAATTTAAAGTCTAGTTTGTCTGATATAAGTAAGGCTACTCCAGCTTTCTTCTGACTTCCAGTAGCATGATAGATAGGTCTCCATCCCCTCACTTTCAACCTGAAGGTGTCCTCAGTTCTAAAATTAGTCTCTTTTAGACAGCAAATAGATGGGTCTTATTTTTTATTCATTCTGATACCCTATGTCTTTTGGTTGGAGCATTTCGTCCATTTACATTCAGTGTTATTATGGAAAGATATGGGTTTACAGTCAGTGTGATGTCTGTAGGTTTCATGCTTGTAGTGATGTCTCTGGTACTTTGTGGTCCTTGCAACATTTCACTCACAGAGTTCCCCTTAGGATCTCTTGTAGGGCTGGTTTAGTGGTGATAAATTTCTTCAGTTTTTGTTTGTTTGAGAAAACCTTTCTCTCTCCTTCTATTCTGAATTACAGAGTTGCTCGATAAAAGATTCTCGGCTGCATATTTTTTTCTGTTCATCATATGAAGATTTCCTGCCATTCCTTTCTGGCCTGCCAAGTTTCCATAGACAGGTCTGCCAGTACTGTTATGTGTGTACCTTTGTAAGTCAGAGCCTGTTTATACCCAGCTGCTTTATTTTCTTTATCCTTGTATTTTGCCAGTTTCCGTATGATATGTTGAGCAGAAGATGGATTCAAGTTACTTCTGAAGGGATTTATCTGTTTCTCTAGGATTTCAATGCCTTTTTCCTTCCCCAGATCAGGGTAATTCTCAGCTATGGTTTGTTCAAGTACACCTTCAGCCCCTTTCCCTCTTGTTCTTCTGGAATTCCTATGATACAGGTATTGTTCCATTTGATTTCATCAGTTAGTTCTCTAATTCTCCCCTCATAATCCTGGATTTGTTTATCTCTCTTTTTCTCAGTTTCCTGTTTTTCCATAATTTTATCTTGTAATTCACCTATTCTCTCCTCTTCCTCTTCAAATCAAGCTGTGGTCGCCTCCATTTTACTTTGCACCTCATTTATGGCATTTTTTAGCTTCTCATGACTATTTATTAGTCCCTTGATCTCTGTAGCAATAGATTCTCTGCTGTCCTCTGTGCTTTCTTCAAGCCCAGGAATTAATTTTATGGCTATTACTCTAAATTCTTATTCCTATTTATATTGCTCAAATCGTTTTGATTAATTTGTTAGCTGTTGCTACTTCCTAGAGTTTCTTTTGAGGAGAATTCTTCCGGTTCATCATTTTGGGTAGTCTCTGGGGTGGCTCCAAACTGCAGGGTACTTCCCCTGTGCTGTCAGGAGAAACTTGTGTTGGTGGGCAAGGCTGCAATCCGACCTGATATCTGTCCCCAGTCCACCGTTGGGACCACAGACTGCTGTGTACCTTATCTTCCCCTCTCCCAGGGGCAGGACTTACTGTGGAGTGGTGTGACCCCAGTCTGGACTATTTGCACACTATCAGGCTTGTGGTGCTGGTTCGATGGGATCTGGCGTATTAGCCAGGGTGGATCAGCAAGGTGCATGGGGGTGGGAAGGGTAGGTTTAACTCGATTTGGTGTCAGTGGTCCCCTGCGGCAGGGGCACTGCAGCACCAGGAGGGAGGCAGGTCTGTCGGAGGGATGGATCTACAGATGTACAGCGTTGGGGAAGCAAGTTCGGTGATGGGAACTGGTTCCCTTTGGAATTTCAGCTGGGATATGGGAGAGGGAGATTGTGCTTGCCAGTGCCTTTGTTACCCCGCCGAGCTGAGCTCTGTCTTCCAGGGCTCAACAACTCTCCCTCCCAGTGTCGTCTTGCCCTCCCTCTGGTGGAGCAGAGCTGTTGACTTTTAACATTCCAGCTGTTATGTCCTTCTGGCTGTCAGGACTCATGGAGCCCGGCCGCTCCGCGTTTGCAAGCCAGACTTTGGGGCTCTGCCTTGCTGGACGGGGTGCCCTTCCGCTGCCCCGGCTCCCTCCTGCCAGTCCGCCAGTCCGTGTAGCTCGCACCGCCTCTCCGCCCTTCGTACCCTCTTCTGTGGGCCTCTTGTGTACACTTGGCTCCAGAGAGTCTATTCTGCTAGTCTTCTGATAGTTTCCTGGGTTATTTAGGCAGATGTGGGTGGAATCTAAGCAATCAGCAGGACGAGGTGAGCCCAGTGTCCCCCTATGCCGCCATCTTCCCCTGTCTCTTCCAGGATCCAATAGATCTGATTCAATCTAATAAAATATATGAATTTGGTTCAGGGGTAGTCCAGTTCAGGCTGTCTACTTTAGATAAAAAACCACTGTTCGTTCCTCTAGTCCATGGAAGGTGCTCCATGTCTGTTAGACTCATTTACCTGAAATCTGCCTTGTCTTGTTTTTAAGGCTGGAAAATCAAGTGGTGATTTCTCATTACTGAAACCCGCTGAGTCCATTAGAACGACTGGCTACGTGTCTCAAAAAATTTTAGCACCAGCACATTTCTGGTATATACCATCTAAATACAGGCTAAAGAGTTGAATATAAAAAGATGAAGGTGATTAGCCAGCTTTCAGAAATCAGTTTCAACGCTTATAGCCAGTTATAACACACACAATACTTACTGTATTTTGAAAAACAGAAAAGAAATTCATGCCTATTAATCATGCTGTGATTCTCACCTCTTCTGCATCAGTGCTGTTTAGTTCTTCTGCTTTAATTTTATTGTAAGTATCCAATATATCAGTACAGCTCTGATCCCTAAGAAACAAGTCAAAAGATACTTCAATATATTATTTTTAAAATCAGAAGTCAGCTCCTCTGGAAGATAAAACTGCTTCTTACCCAATAAATCGAAGTAAGACATCAGTTACAATTTTGGCTGCTTTAACTATAGGACTATCTGGCTCATTGAAAGTCCTGGCATTATGCTCAATGTAGCGAACCTCCCACATTAATGCTGATATTCTCCTATGAAAGAAAAAATAACCCTGTTACTTTTTTGATACATATAAAGTCTGTTCTAAGAATTTACAACATAGAACAACTAGGCACTCAATCATGGCATGTCAAAGGTGTTCTAATATATGTATGTAACTTAATATATGTATATAACTGATATGCACTAATATAAAGGTATATAGTTCCAGTATTTGAAGTGTAGGAAGCATTAAGAACCAGTGGACTGCATATTGGAAAGAACTGACCCAGGACATCATGGGTAAATAGGGATTTTAATGAAGTAAGTATAAACACAGTGTTTTGATAAAGTCAAGAAAATGTTTAATTTTCAGTGGAAGAAATGAGAAGATCAAGAAAAAAAAAGAAACCAGGTTTCAGAAAAATAATTTTATGTAGTTACTTTTATGATATGTATTATCAAATTAAATTGTAGGTAATGTTATAAAATATACCCAATTGGCTATATTTACAGCCAGCTCATGTTGGAATAACTGTGATTAGGACACAGTGGACTCTGGGGTTAGAGATGTACCAAAGGGTGCCCTCTACTACTCTCTCATAATTGACTCCCAACTGAAATGAAGAAAAAAATTTACTTGGCCCTTTATCTAAACACATTTTAGGGCTGGTAATTAAATCTAACTGCTGCCTAATTCCTCAACAAGGGATTTAAACATGCTTCAACTTTCTAGAGCACCTTAATCATGATGAATCCACAAATCACTTACTTAATCTGCCTTTAATAAACTAAAGTGAATGATAGTTTTTGTTTCACATGTGATTTGTGCTACTCATAATTTCTTCTCTGTCCTTTATTCCATACTCCTTACCCTGGAAGACTGAGAATCTATCAAAAAAGGTAAATTAGTGTTCCAAATCTTTAGAAGAAATTTTGGAGTATACTGAATGATTATTTTATAGTAAGAAAACACAGATCTCACTGTATCATTATACAAAAAAGAACACAAAAGATGTAAAGCTATAAACTTTATAAATAATAAAACTAAACAGACCTGTAAAAGCGATTTTCAAGTCTCCGCCTGATGGTGTTGAGGTCAGTTGGATAAGCAACTACAGTACAATACAAGGGATAGGCACTGAGATCCACTGGAACAGCAAAAGGGCTGGCAAAATCTATAACATTACCAAAATCAAAAAAGGTAGTTATAAAAGATATTAATGTTTCATGTTAACAAACAAAAACTTTATAAATTAGAAGGGAGGACAATATACTACATTACTAAAATTAAATGATCCAATTATGCAAATATTAGACAAGTATCATTAAAATGTTATTCTTTTTATTTGGACATAATATCTATGAATCATGTATGATACATTGGTTCAAATCAGGTGCAATGAGATGAATAAAAGGAGAACTTCAAATCTGTCTTTTCTGGATAAATGCCAAACAGCTCAAGTGATATGTTTTAGATAATATAGCTTAGACATGTAAGTAAAAAGTATTACTCATCCACTGTGTATCAAAAAACTCAACCAAAGTCAAGCACAGAGAATAGCTAGAGAGCCAAAGTGACTCAAGAAAGTAAAAGACCACTATATACCACGTCTTCACTATTATATAAGCTCCCAGAGAATAGAAAAAAATTTATCAATCATTACACTGGCCAAACATATAAAATATTAATATTAAAACTAGAATCACTTGATTAAAAGTGCCTCTTGAGTTAAAAGTATACAGTGAAAAATATATTTCCTTTTATAGAACTTAAAATTCTGCTGGTTTTCCTTGTTCCTTCCTAATATTCTTTCATATTCACCGTACCCAGGGACAGAAGGTGGTTGATGCCCTGAATAACCCGTTCACATTCCTCATCTCTGGAGTGAGCCCCCCACTCTCCTTCCTGGGGTTTGTATAGCAAAGCAGTCAGTTCCTCCTGGGACACAGGAACACCAGCACCAACTTCATCTGGAAAGGCAGCTATGTATAAGATTAAAAATCAGAAATGATTAGCTTCCAATACTGTGCTACTGATACTGAATTATAATTCATTTTTAAAAGCATATTTACTTCCTTCTGGAATTGGCTCCATATCCCAAGGGCTCATCTTTTCTCTCTCATTATTGTCCCAGCTATTAAAAAATAACAAGATACAAATCAAATTCACAGGACACTTACTTTTATATACCACCATAATTTGCATGACTTCCTGGGGGTAAAATTTGGAAAAGGGCAATACAGTTTTTCTTAAAGTACAATTTCACTTACATAAAGATGATTAACCTTTAATTAATAGAGAAAGCAAAAAAAAAACATTAGAGAAAATATAGTTCACCAATATGAAATAGAGAGAGCAGTAAACTTACACTTAGTTTTACTTGGTTTTTGGTTTGAATTCCAATCAAGCATGTATTCAATATTAGCCCAGGGTACATAACGAAAAGACCTCTTTGGAAAATTCCTTTCAGGTTAAGAAAGTCAATTTTAATAGATCAATTCTTTCTGTGAGATAATCTACTTTATCCTAATAGTTTAAGAATAACAGCATCTCCAAAATTTTATTATTCCCTTGTGATCCACAATATGCAAACTTAAAGTCAGTCCTCACAGAATAAACATGAATCATTCTTGAGAAGAAAACTTCATTCATTAAGAATCTTAAAATGCTGGTATTTAATGAAAAACTAAAGTAAATGTTGTAGACAAAGAGTACGTCCAAACATAATACAGTCACCTGTGCCTAGAATTCATACCATTAAATAAAAGACTGGGTACTAATATTTATTGCTATGTTCCAAACAATTACTTTAAACAATGAATTAATTTCAGGATTCTTCATGAAATAATAGTTGCAATTCTTGTCTAAAACAGAAATACTTAAAAGAAAATACAGGCATAAGGGAGGTACAAATAAGTCTTCAGTTCCTGCTTTGTTTTAGCATGCATATTGGACCAAGAAGTTTATCATCAAATTCCTTCCTTACAGGTACCAGGATTACTTCCTTAATGGTACAGGTTAGATAAAGATAAGTCAAAGTAACAATGTAGTATTCCTGGTAGGGTCAGAAAGTCCAGTTAGTACCACAGTATTATATCAGGCATAAAATACCATAACTGTACTTACTGAACACTGTAGCACTGGAAAGAACTATCAGGATACTCTGGTTGAAAAGGTTGCTGACTCTCCACAGTCCCAAACCACCAGGCATCATCAATTATACTGCGGAATCTATCACCTATAACGTTTTTGGAAATTCTTAAAAGGATGTTTTTGAGAGTAACAGCTTTGTTCACACTTTAAATTGCTACTTTTTGTTGGACAAAGTAGCCTTGTATCTAGCATTATTAGAGGTTTCAATCTGAGTTTCCCAGATAACTAAATTTTATATTTTACTCTAAGGTTTTGACTTCCAAGTACTAGCAATCTTTCTGAGATAAATCAAATATGTCCATGTCTTCTTAAATAAATGTTACCACATATAATCTAATTTTTAACAATTACTTAGGATCATTATTAGGCATACTTTTTCTTGTACTGTACATATGTTACTACAGTTCTTTTCCTTTTTGCTTTCAGCTTTTTGTCTTTAATAATCTCTTCATACTATTCTGCCCCTAAAGGGCTAAGGATTATAAAACCAAACCATTGCAGACAAAAATGTTTCTCCCACATAAGAAAGGAGAATTCAAAAGTACTAATAGCAACCATTTACACCGTATAAATTTTACATATTTAGGTTCCATCTTAAGTGCTATCATTTATTGCTCACATCACCTTGTGGGTGTGTTCTGATGTGATTGTTATCATAAAGATAATGGAAGTGGGACACAGAGAAATTAAAAACTTGCCCAAGATCAAATAGCTAGTGAAGGGTTAAAGGAAGGGATAGGAGAGGAGGGAAAGGGAGAGGAAGAGAAAAGATGCAGAAAGAGGTAGAGGTACAGAGAGAAACAGAGTGTGAGAGAGAGAGAAAGAGTGACAAAGAGAGAAAGAAAGAAAGAAAATCACAATCAGTAATGGCCTGCTTAAGAGCCCAAGTGTTAAGTACTCTATATTAGGCAGTACTCTACATTAGGGCAAGTGACATTTGATGGTTTTTTTTTTAATTCAGATTTGTATTCTAATGGATTAGATATTTGCAGAAAGATTAGAGGTTATATGCTAAACACAATGTGCATAAAATCACCTAAACATAACTGAGAAGGAAAATTTAATTTGATTTTTCTAATTTGGTTAACAGCTTTTACCAACTAGATGTTATACTAGCTTATTTCTATTAAATTATAATTAAAATGTTACTCTATTTCAAACTTAATTGTTATTAAGTGAGAATTTTATACTCACCAATCTGCCAGTTCCTTTCTTTGGCTTCATTATAAAACTGATGTAGCACAAGGAAGTCAATGACATCTGGCATGTCATGATACCTGTATAAAAAATAAAGCACATATGAATCAATATACAAATATAACAGCATATGATATTAAATATCCAGAGATCTATGTTTAAAGTGGAGTCATTTAAAAAATGTTGTAAGCCTCAAGGTTCCTGCAAATGTCTTTACTTAAACTCCATCTGCTTTTGTTAGTCCCCTGCCTATTACTCTATCACTTTAATAACATAAAGACACCAATGAAGGTCCTTAAAGCTTAGTATAAGGTGTTTTATATTATGGGGTCTTAATATAAAAGAGTCTATAATTAGAAAAGTATGAATTGATGTTCTTTCATCTCCTCAGATTTCAAACTCTAAGAAATGTGCCACTGACTAATCATTTCTTTTATTATTAATAGAAGTAAAAGCAACTACCATGTTTCAACCACATCATTAGGCATTTATAAAGGTTTTTCTTTTAATTCATCACAACAATCTTGAGGCAGTTACTAACATTTACATTTGCAGATGAAGGCATAAATTCAGAGAGGTTAAGTAACTTGCTCACAGATATATATCTAGTTGATCCTTAAACAATACAGGTTTGAACCCCTGCAGGTCAACTTATATGCAGACTTTTTTCAATAAATATGCATATATATACTGTAAATATATTTTCTCTCTCTTTATGATTTTCTTAATTACATTTTATTTTCTCTTGCTTACTTTATTGTAAGAATACTATATATAATACATAAAACATACAAAATACATATTAGTCAAAAGTTTATTTTATCAATAAGGCTTCTGTTTAATAGCAGGTTATTAGTAGTTAAGTTTTTGGGGAGTCAAAAGTTACATACAGATTTTCAACTGTGGGGGGTCAGTACCCATAAGTCCCCACATTGTTCAAGGGTTAACTGTATACACACACAAACATACTACAGTACATATATGTTTGCTACACACACACACATGCATGCACACACATGGAAGTTTATAAATATGTATATATATAGCTATTACGTGTAAAGAAAAGAATTAAACATTAAACCCTGGTCTTTAAAACTCTAAAGCCCATAGTACTATAGTATTTTCTCTCCCATCAAGCCTTGTACTCTGCAGAATAAATGACTGGGATTAAAACACACACACACACACACACACACACACACACACAAGCACACACACACACACACACAACCAGAGACAGCTACTCACTTAATGGAAAAAGATTCTCCAGTCATTTTGCCTGAAATGGGGTCCAGAAATGCAAGCTTCAAGCAACACAGTGTAGGTGGTCCAACCTCATATTTGATTCCTACAATCTTAACAAACTCTTGTTCCTATTCATGAGAATACCAATAAATTATTACTTTCAATATAAATGCCTGACAGTTGCATATTATTTCATTATTTTTTGAACAATTAAAAAACTATCTGAATACCCACCAAATACTAAGCATTCCACTATGTGTTAAAGGCAGTAAGACATAGTCCTTGACAATATCAAGTCATAGTATACTTCAGGGCTCTAAACCAAGGATAAGCAACCAAATCCCCTTGAGAACATTTTTAAAATTCATATTCTTAAAACCTACTCCTATAGAATTGAATTCAATAGGTCTGGGGTACAAGTTTAGTCATACATATTTTGAAAGAATTCCCCAAGGGATTTTGATGTTTTTGCCTGGTTAAGACATGTATTATGTAAGTATGTGGGTAGACATGTATGTGTATATTTGGGGAAAGGGCTTATATATTTTAATGCCTACAATATTATTTTATAAACCACTCTCATAACTGATTATTAGTCATACTTAACAGTTGGCAAAACTGAGCCTTATGGGCATAGTGACTTGTTTTACTCTACTTTCTCCTGATTTAGAATAGTGATAGCATCCCTATCTCCCAGGAGATGATTGTGTAAAGCTCACTTGATAAGATATTTTCATACCTCACAACCTTAATACAATATTTTACAAGTATCTAAATCTTTGTTTCAATAAATCTACATTTTTTCATGTATGCTTCCTGCTAAGTATCATCACACAACAATCCTTCATTTACCTGGAAAACCACTGTAACACTGCTCTTAAGTCTCTTGTTCTTCAAGTTGGAAAAACAAAAGAAGAAAACATGCATAAACCTAACTAGAAATGATGATGTATGTATCTATGTATTTATGAAGGAATGAATATGTATTTACAGTCAGAAAAACCTCCAAAATATTAAACATACCTATTTTACTCAATACCATGTAGCTATATAGGTACTGTATCAAAAAGGATAATCCATAAAGTACCACAAAGTTCTGAGTTTCTTGGGATTTATGATATTTATGATATTTACTTAAAGCCACTGGAACCTCAAGGGTATCTGTAATCCACACACAAAGTCAGTTTATAGAGCCTCAGAATATACAAAGCTGCTCAGGAAAATAACCACACCAGGGAACTACTGCTTTGCTCCAAATATAGAATGGTATACACTAGACGACTTGAAGCTTGAAGAAAATTAGGTCAAGTAATCAAGACAAGAAATAGCATACAAATTTCAGGAAACATAAAATGAGACCCATAACCCATGTACAAGAGTATGGTACATCTCCTTATCTTAGACACACAATCAATAATGAAATATGTACGAAACTGAGAAAAAGCTATATATAGGCAAGTAACTTAATTCCAAAGCTACTTCAGTTAGTTTATGAAGTATCAAAACTACTTCATAGTTTATGAATTTGGCCAACTTACCCTGAGATCCATTTTATTCCATGGCTGTTTTTGTAAATTAAGGCTGTATATTTTTGACTTCCTTACAGCCCGCACATAAGCTTCATGTCCTTGCCTGAAATAGATAAGCTAAAACAAAAAACATAAGGTATTAACAAGCAGTATCCTATTTGATTAACAACTCTATGTATCCCAGTATATACTGTTACAAATGTCTTCTTCTCTTTACAACGAAATTGTAATTTTGAAAAAAAATGTATAACTATTTGTCACTATCAAATAATGTTCATTCAGTATTCATGTCTATGTTGCCTGTACTAAGTGCTGCATAAAAACACTGCATATAAGTATTGCATATAAACACTGTATACACAATCCTTTTCCTTCTAGCTGCTTCATAAATTTCTGAAGAAAGAGGAACCAATGACAAATGTACACAGAACTGATATTTTAAAGTACTATTTTTAAAACTATAAGAGTAAAAATATCAATAATAACCATGTTATTCAGATATAATTTATTACATATATATTACTGTATACAACAAATATTGATTGAACATATGTGTACAAGGCACTGGGTGCAGTGGTAACATACCAAAATAAAATCCTTTCCCTCGAGGATATGGGCAGACAGGTAAACATATGAGTATAATATAAGGCTGAATATACTAAATGTCGTAAGAGAGAAATAACTTAGGTGAAAGCTCAGAAGGAAAGAGCAGCAGGTAAATGGAAAGTAGGAATAACATCCAGGAGAAGTTGGCATTTAAGTTAAACTTGTAAACATGAGTATTTTCAAAGGCAATGATCTGTGGCTATGGCCATTCCAGGCAAAATACTGAAGGCTTAACATTTAAAGTAAAAAGTAATGGTGCCATTAAGAGATTGGTTTTATAAAAAGTATCAATTTTATGAATTCTTTAAAAACATTTAATTTATGTATTTCACTGTCTGATTCACTTATATATATCCTCCATTAGAAGAAGTATGAGTTTTACGAGTTCTTTAAAAACATTCTTTCATTTATGTATTTCACTGACTGACTCACTTATATACCTCCTTCGTTACCTGCACAATTATCATTACCTAATACACACTACTCCTGAGGCATATAAGCATATTCTAAATTTAACAAAGTAGAGGGAAAGTGATTCCACCAAGGTAAATATGGTCTTATATAAGAAAGGTGTCTCATCAGACATATAATATACAGATTCTTGTTCTCTTTTGTAAAGACTTCTAAGATTAATTAAAGATAACTCTCCTTAGAGGAAGACGGCAGCAGAGCAGGAAGTTCCCAGGCTCCTTTCATTCCAAGAAACACAACTAGATAAATTTCAAATCATCCTAAATACCACAGGAATGGACCTGAAGACTGGCAGAACAAACTCCAAAACTGAAGGGAGAGAAGAGGCCTCATTGAAGAAGGTAAGAAGTGGAGACATGGTTTAGGGGAGAAACAGATTGTGGGTAATGCAAAGGGGAGGGAGCCATGGTCATGAAGTGGGAGAGAGGAGCTCATAGGGGTACACACAAGGAGAACATTTCCCCAAAGCCATTGGCTTGGAAAAAGACAGGGGATGAATTTTGTGAGGTCTTACAATAAGCCGGGCTTTGTTAAAGTCTAGAGTTTTAAAGAACAGTGTGTTTGGCTGGTATAGAGCCAGGAGGGCACTGCCCTACTGCTAGGGAGAAGGCAGGCAAACAACTCGGGTACAGACAGTAGGGATACAGTTATCTGAAGCGTGCATGGGGCACACACTAGGGAGATTTTTTGCTCTTCTTAGAATATGTCCCTGAGAGGAAGCATTCACAGAGACATCTCTCTGGGAACAAAGGAGGTGGATGGTGCCATTTCCCTCCCCTGCCTCTAACTATAAACACACAGCCACCACAGGAAGCAGCAAAACACAAACATTGGCTGCCTAGCTTCCCCACACCCCTGTGCTCTGGTGGAACTGCCCTTCTCAGTCAGGCTTGCCTTAGTCCCAGTGGAACAGGCCCCTCTCCCAGAAGACCAGAAGAAACCCCTGCCCACACCAAGTCTTCCTACCAGAGAGTACTACAGGGCCTCAGTTCTGATGGAGGTGGTGACAGGTCTCACTACACAAGATCAGAGCCCACTTAGTTAAAACTCATCACGTTCAGGCCAGGGGACCAAAGTCAGCCCACAGCAGGCAAGGAGAACCTCTGCAGATGAACAGCCTGAAGAATAGAGCAGCCAAAACACAACAGCAGAGTGCAAGCAGCACACATTTGAGACACTCCCTGAAGTGCCAGGCCCTGAGCTCTACATAATCTCTTCTTAATAAGGCCATTACTTTTAGGAGACGGATGCATAACTTTTCTTTTTTTTTTTTTTTATAAAAAAGAAGAGAAGAAGGCAAAGACTTAGACAAAATAACAAGATGGAGGAATTCATCGCAAATGAAAGAACAAGATAAGGTCACAGGCCAGAGATCCAAGTGAAACAGATATAAATAACATGCCTGATGGAAAATTTAAACCAATAATCATAAGGATACTGATACTGAAAAAAGAAGACATCAGGGGCACCTGGGTGGCTCAGTCAGTTGAGTGTCGGACTTCGGTTCAGGTCATGCTCTCATGGTTCATGGGTTCGTGAATTCAAGTCACCCATCAGGCTCTGTGCTGATAGCTCAGAGCCTGGAGCCTACTTAGGTTTCTGTGTCTCCCTCTCTCTCTGCCCCTCCCCCACTCTCACTCTGTCTCCCTCTCTCTCTCCTAAAAATGAATATTTTTTTTAAAAAAGAAGACATCAGTGACACCCTTAAGACAGAGATAAAAGAGTTAAAAAACAATCAGATATGAAGAGTGAAATAGAAGAGATTAGAAACATGATTGAGGCAATGAACTGCAGGCTGGAAGAAGCAAAGGAATGAATTAGTGACCTAGAACACAAAGTAATGTAAAGTAATGAAGCTAAACAAATGAGAGAAAGAATTATGCAACAGAATAGATTTAGAGAATTCAGTGACTTAATCAAATGTAATAGCATACACATTACAGGAGTCAAAGAGGAAGAAGAGAGAAAAGGGCATAGAAAATTTATTTGAAGAAACAATAGTTGAGACCCTCCCTAATATGGGGAAGAAAACAGGCATCTGGATCCAGGAGGCACAGAGAACTTGCATCAAAATAAACAAAAGCAGGCCAAACAAAGACATACTATAATTAAATGTGTAAAATACAGTGATAAAGTCAAGTCTGAAAGTCAGCAAGAGAAAAGAAGTCCTTAACTACAAGAGAAAAGACATAGGCAGCTGCAGATTTTCTAAAACGAACTTGGCCAGCCAGAGAGGAGTGCATGATATATGCAAAGTTCTGAATGGGAAAAATCTGTAGTCAAGAATGCCCTATCCAGCAAAGATATCATTCAGAATAGGAGAGATAAAGAGTTTCCCAAACAAAAACTGAAGGGAGTACGTGACCACTAAACCAGCCCTTCCAAGAGATATTAAAGGGGACTCTGAGGGGAAAGCAGAGACAAAAAAATGACAAAGACTAGAAAGGATTAGAGAAAATCTCAGAAACAATGATAAATCAAGTAATAAAATGGTACTAAATTCAAATCTGAATTACTCTGAAGGTAAATGGACAAAATACTCTAATCAAAAGACCTAGGATATAAGAATAGATAAAGTAGATAAAAACACAAGACCCATCTATACACTGTCTATAAGAAACTCATTTCAGACCTAAAGACGCCTACAGATTGAAATCAAGGGGATGGAGAAGGATTTATCATTCAAATGCATGTCAAAAGAAAGCTACAGTAGCAATAATTGTATCAGACAAACCAGACTTTAAAACAAAGACTGTAACAAGAGATAAAAAGGGCAAGATAGCATAATAAAGGGGACAATCACAAAGATATAACAATTGTAAATATGTATGCACCCAACAATGGAACAATCAAATATATGAAACAGTTAATAACAAACATAAAGGAACTAACTGGTGGTTATACAATAGTAGGAGATTTTACATTTTTTTAAAATTTATTTATTTAAAAAAATTTTTTTTAACATTTATTATTCGAGAGAAAGAGAGAGAGAGAGACAGAGAGCAAGCAGGGGAGGGGAAGAGAGAGAGCGAGACACAGTATCTGAAGCAGGCTCCAGGCTCTGAGCTGCCAGCAAACAGCCCAGCACAGGGCTCGAACCCACAGACCACGAGATCATGACCTGAGCTGAAGTCAACTGCTTAACCAACTGAGCCACCCATACACCCCTATTTATTTATTTTGAGAGAGAGATCATGCATGCATACAAGCAGGATAGGGGCAGAGACAGAGGGAGAGAGAGACAACACCAAGCAGGCTCTGCACTATACACACACACACATATATACACATACAATGGAATATTACTCAGCCATCAAAAAGAATGAAATCTTGCCATTCTCAAGGACATGGGTTTAGCTAGAAAGTATCATGTTAAATGAAATAAGTCAGTCAGAGAAAGACAGATACCATATGAATTCACATATATGTGGAATTTAAGAAACAAAACAAATGAACAATGGAAAAAAAGAGAGAGCAAGGGAAATGGAGAAACAGACTTAACTATAGAGAATAAACTCATGGTTACCAGAGGAAAAGTGGGTAAGGGTTATGGGTTAAATAGGTGCTAGAGATTAAGGAGTGCACTTGTGATAAGCGCTGGGTGTTGTATGGAAGTGTGGCATCGGTATATTGCATACCTGAAAGTAATAAAATTCTATGTTAAGTAATTGGAATTTGAATAAAAGCTTAAAAAAATTCCTCCCCTAAAGCTTCCATAAAAACAGGCAATAAATACAAGAAATCATGATTTTGTATATGCCCCTGAAAAATCTCTTTAGGTTTTTTTAATACAGCATTCATCACAGCATGTTCTACTAAAATAACCAAACAAACAAGCATTGCTGAAAAGTCCAATACTTACTGGAAGACACACTACAAAAGGAAACATTTTATTTTATTTTAAAAAAAAAAATTTTTTTTTCAACGTTTATTTATTTTTGGGACAGAGAGAGACAGAGCATGAACGGGGGAGGGACAGAGAGAGAGGGAGACACAGAATCGGAAACAGGTTCCAGGCTCTGAGCCATCAGCCCAGAGCCTGACGCGGGGCTTGAACTCACGGACCGTGAGATCGTGACCTGGCTGAAGTCGGACGCTTAACCGACTGCGCCACCCAGGCACCCCAGGAAACATTTTAATAATATGAATGATTATTCAATGTATCAGAGAATGTACAAGCCAATTAGAGTTAAAATATTATAATTTAACATAATTTTCATAAAAAAATAAAAAATTTTCTCACCAGATAGAATTTAAATCAATTTTTGACTCTATAAATAGAGTTATATTATTCAATCACAGGCTTAGTAGGAAGGACTGTCTCATGAAATGACGTTCCTCTAATCACTTAAAAAGGTAGTTATCCTCTAGCATATTCTCTATCAGGTTGGGCATGGGCTTTTTTAAAAAAAAGAATATCAGGACTTGAATTAGGACTCCAAATACCGCTCAATTCTGCTAAGTAGAAAGTAAGTTAAAAATAGACAATTATTTTCATGACTTCACCAGCCAAACAATGTATTTCAATATACTGGAGACACTGTGCCAAGTTTAAGAAGTGAAACTGCTTAAAGCATAAAGTTGAACAAAAATCAAAATGGCTACACAAACGTTTTAGTGAAGCTGGATTTTATTTTTTTTATTAATTTTTTTTAACATTTATTTATTTTTGAGAGACAGAGAGAGACAGAGTATGAAGGGGAGGGGCAGAGAAAGAGGGAGACACAGAATTCGAAGCAGGCTACAGGCTCTGAGCTGTCAGCACAGAGCCCGACGCGGGGCCTCAACTCACAAACCGCGAGATCATGACCTGAGCCGAAGCCGGGCGCTCGACCAACTGAGCCACCCAGGCGCCCCAAAGCTGGATTTTATTTTATTTTTTTAATGTTTATTCATTTTTGAGAGACAGAGCATGAGCGGGGAAGGGGCAGAGAGAGGGAGACACAGAATCTGAAGCAAGGTCCAGGCTCCAAGCTGTCAGCACACAGCCCGGCAGGGGGCTTGAACTCACGAACAGCGAGATTATGACCTGAGCTGAAGTTGGACGCTCAACCAACTAAGCCACCCAGGCGCCCCAATGAAGCTGGATTTTAAAGTAACCTTTTACGTCTCTTCTGCAAACCTCCCCTCCTCCCTTTAGCCTTTTGTTTCAGCAACCTGGTACCATCTTAAAGACATGACAAAGGAGGCTGGTAGCAAGTACGCAATTCCTGTCAAAATCAGTTGGATTCTGTATTTCCCTAAAACACTCTCTAGCCCCTCCCTCCAGTGGGCTTGCAGTTGTTGAAGGCCATAGCCTGCTGCAGCCTCCTTTGCCTGGGAAAGCAATAAAGCTATTGTGCCTCTTTATCCCAAACTCTGTCTTCACATTATGTTTTGGCTCTGAAGCATAGAGGTAGATTTTTGACAACACAAAAGATATAAAAATTAATAAGATTCAATCACTGTCCACAAGAAATATATAATGGAGGAGAGCTGCTAAGACAGTGTACATATAGCTATAATAGAGAATATAAATGCCCTAAGACTGATTCAAGTGAGTACTCTTGAGGTTCCAAAAGAAAAAGATTATAACTGGTAACAATTACCTCATCTCCCATCTGTGGGACAAATGGGGAACGTCGTGGTATGGTATCCAAAATCCACTGAGGGGCAAACCATTCTTCATTGGGTTCACCTGCCATAGAAAGCAGTCCTCCTTTCTAAAATATAGTTCACAAATATATAAACCATAAATATATATGAACAATAGTATGAAAAGTAACAGAATATTTTAAAAAATCAGATTATAATAAAACCTAAAAGTACAAATTTTAAGCATTTTTATTTATCAAGTAATTATGTACATCTGTACCAATAAAATAATCAAGTGAATTCTTTAATATATTGCTCAATTTTGGCTGACAGATAATAATATGACATTATATACTATCTAAAAAACCACAAATTTTCATGTTCCTAGAATACCATGTGAATTCAAGTACAAGTAACAAAATAATTTTTTGCCAATAAAATGGTGACAGTCAAGAAGACAATTCTGTCTACTAAAGCAAGAGGATACAGAATATGTACATAATAAATTTTTTAAATACTATTCAAAAAACTATGTGGATTAAGTCTTTATAAAGTCCAAATGAAATCATAGTGAAGAGAAACCATCACTGGGATGAAATAAAAACAAAGAAATGGAAGAAGTCCTACATGATTTATTCTACCCTTTCATTTTACAAGTCAAAAATGGAAAGAAATTTATGACTGGAAACATGACAAGAATAACACTTTTATTCTCTAGTGGCTTATCATTTAAAACTACTATATTTAAAAAAAGTGATTATCAATATGTTTACATAACAACGAAGATATTCTAGTCTCTACTTTTGGTAACAAAAAATTTAAAAGTTTTTCTTTTAAAGTCATTTTAAACAATTTAGTTTCTCAGATGGAATGTTATTTTTAGAGAAAACTCAAGTGTTATTGATGTGGAGAAAGGCAGCAAAATTTCAAAAAAATTAAACTTCCTTACAATTTATAGCCCATTAACAAGTGCCTGAGATAGGAAGAGTGACCTTCCTCAAGGAACTTACCTGCCTCAATGTTAAAACTTTGTTAGAGGCAAAAGGCAACCTTAGCCTCACATTAGCCCAACCTCCAAGATCCTGTAAAAATCCCACTGGAAACTTCCTTTATCTATACCCTCTCAAGATAGATGTTAGCAATCATCCTCTAAGCATAGGGACTAAGATTTTACTAGATAGTAGTAAATTACCTTTTCCTAACAACAGGTAGCCCTCAAGGTCCTGGAAACCTTCCTTCCAAATTCCTTAAAACTTAGGCTATCCCTAACTCCCTCCCAACTTGAAAGTATATAATCAGCCACTCCTCCCAACCCCAGTGCAGTTCTTTCTGCCCAGGAGTCCTGTCCCAGTGCTTAATAAAATCACCTTTTTGTACCAAAGATGTCTCAAGAATTCTTTCTCGACCATTTGTTCCTAAACCCCAACATTTCAAATATTACTATTAAATATTCAAATGTCAGAGGCAAAAACAAAAACAGAAACAGCTTGTAAATTTACAAACCTTCTTTCTAGTTTGTTTAGGTTTCTTTTGCCTGTCTTCTAGTGACTTCAAATTCTCCTCCTCAGAGCTGCTGCATATTTTACGTGTTGCCTGTCTCGTTTGTCTTTTTGGAGGTTGCAAATTTATTCCAGCATCTGCTGTCCAATCAGAATATTCACTTGATGAATCACTGTAAATATTTCAAAATTATGAATAATAGGTTTAGAAAAAGGAATAGTTTGCCTTTTAATTGAAAGATGATCATTTTGTAATAAAATAGCATTATAAATGACATGGTTTTTGTTCTAACTGAACAGAAAAAATACCAATATAAATTTTTTATCATTAAGGGATTTCAGTGAAATAATTCTTGGATAAAGTATAATGGTTAGTTTCCCATAACAGAATTTCAAATTCAAAATTCCTAAAATAAATAAATACATAAAATAAAATAGAATTCAAAATTCCTGTCCAAGTCACAAAATCTTTAAATAAAGATGCCTCTTATCCATGGAAATGGTTACATGTAGCTGTTTTAAAACTCAAATAAATAAACACAGTCTGCTAAGATGCAGAATCTTGGATTTACAAAGCATCTTATTTTACAAATGAGGAAACTAAAGCCCACAGTGACACGCCCAAAAAGATACTGGCAGGACCAGGATGAAGCAAGTCTCTGGACTCCCAACCCAGTACTCTTTCTGCTATAAAACACTATTTTAACTCTGGTTTTAAAATGGACAAATAATTTTGACCAAATCTAAACCATTAAAACTACCTGGAAGAGCTTTCACTTTGCCATTCAATAACAGGATCCTCTACAGAAGCATCACTTGTGCCAATGGTTTCATCTTCCTGCAACAAGGAGCCAGCAATTGAGATATATGGTTATTAACTAGCATATTATTAATTAGCACACACTACCTGTTTTATAACACTTTCTATATTTCCTCCAACAAAACAACATTCCAGGTAAAATGTACATAATCATCTTTCTACATATATCTATAACTCACAACTAAGCCTACCAGGTATTTAAAGCTTTCTAACATCTACTATCTTATTGATATGGGACATCTTTTATTATTTCAAAGACTAAACAAACTCCTTAAGGCTCCCAAATAGAACCCTCTTAAATGTTAAGGCCATTGTTTAAAAAGTATCTATAGGGGCGCCTGGGTGGCTCAGTTGGTTAAGCGTCCGACTTTGGCTCAGGTCATGATCTCACGGTCCATGAGTTCGAGCCCCGCGTCAGGCTCTGTGCTGACAGCTCAGAGCCTGGAGCCTGCTTCAGATTCTGTGTCTCCCTCTCTCTCTGACCCTCCGCCGTTCATGCTCTGTCTCTGTCTCAAAAATAAATAAACATTAAAAAAAATTTAAAACGTATCTATGTGCCTCTGCTAAGTGACTATAATTACTCTCCATAAGAAAATTAACAATATTTTTATGTTAAATTTCAAACATACCAAAGTAGAGGGAATAAATTACCTTTGTGTATACAATTTCCAGTTTAGACAATAACTCACTGCCTACCTTGTTTTATTTGTGCCATCACCAACTGCCTCATACATGAGGGATTATTTTGAAGTAAATCCTTATAAAAATAGCATTTTAACTATAAACATTTAGTAAGATTATGATTCTTTTCAAAACACAACCATAACACCATTATGACATTCGAAGGGTAATGTCAATTCCTGAATATCTAACCATTCTTTTCAGTTGAATATTTTCATAGGTAGGAGAGAGAAGGAAGGACATCACTGATAAGAATTAAACAACGTGTCAGGGGGCGCCTCGGTGTCTCAGTCAGTTAAATGTCTGACTTTGGCTCAAGTCATGATCTCGTGGTTTGTGAGTTCGAGCCCTGTGTCGGGCTCTGTGCTGACAGCTCAGAGCCTGAAGCCTGCTTCACATTCTGTGTCTTCCCCTCTCTCTGACCCTCCCATGCTCATGCTCTGTCTCTCAATAATAAATAAATGTTAAAAATTTTTTTAAAAAATTAAAGAACTCTCAGGGAGCCTGAGTAGCTCATCTGGTTAAGCGTCTGACTTCGGCTCAGGTCATGATGTCACGTTTCATGAGTTTCAGCTTGGGATTGTTGCTCTCTCCACTCTCTCTGCCCCTCCCCTGTTCACACTGTACTTTCTGTCTCTCTCTCTCTCTCTCTCTCTCTCTCTCTCTCTCTAAATAAACAAATAAATAAGGATTAAAGAACTGTCCATGGTGGAAGGAAAATGGGAGTGCCATATATTGTCAATGGATAATTAAACCCTAATTATCTATTTAAAAACTAAAGTTATTAAGAGAACAAAAGGACTGGAGAAGAGAAGAAGAAAAGAATTGGTATAATCTATTCCATTACCATGAATAATTACATCCGAAAAACCATCACTTAGTAATCTCCATAGCTGATGAAGTCAACAATAATGAAAAATGTGCATATTCTGCTGATTACACAGTCAACCAGTTCTAGGACTGTAAACTAGTTATCATTGTTTATGTTCCACTTTTTATTTCTGGGCAGATTTCCTCTCACTCTCTTTTCTCACTGTCCCAAAGCCAAACTTTTGCCGGCATGTCTGATATTCTCAAACAAAATATCTTAGGTACAAATCAGAGAAGATATCTAAAGAAATTCAATTATATTGCTCAAATTTGCCTATTAAAGGCTTTACTAATAAATAATTTTCTTAAAAGAAAAACACTAAAATAAGTCTCTATTAAAATGACTTTTAAAAGTAAACCCAAGGTGATAGTACTAACTGGGAAACAAACAATTACACTGAGTAAATAATAGTAGATATCTAACCTCTGAGGAGCTGTCTGAGTCTTCCTGTACACCTGAAGTTTGACATGATGCTTGTGAATTATGTTCTATATTGGACCGTGTTTGGTAAGTATGCTGACGCTTGCGCTGTGTCCTTCGTAAAGACCGCCCATAGCTAGGCTGATAATCATTCTGTAATACAAAAAAAAAAATAGATTTAAAAAAATGAAAGGCTCAGTGAACATACACAAATGAATATATATAAAGCAAATCAATTGGGCAGGGGTAGGGTGTGGGTGGAGGTAATAATCAGGAATAAATTCCCAAAAAGAAAACACAAAATATAGCTATATATATATATATATATATATATATATATATATAGATATATAGATATACATATATATACACACACATATATACATACATATATATGTATATACATACACATATATACATACACATATATGCACATATATATACATATACACATATATATGTATATATATACGCATAGGTATATATATATGTAAGTATACATACACACACACACACACACACACACACATATTTAAACCACCTTCCATTAATATTGATTACTTTCCTACTTTGAAAATTTTGTGATCAAATTAAAGACAGTCCTGAAAGTTTGGGCTGCAAGAATGTGCCCACTCAGAATTTACATATACCATTTTATTCACAATTTATTACAAGATGAAGCACGATACCTATATCATACCTATATATACATAATTCTTTTTTTAATCTATTTATTTTGAGAGAGAGAGAGATTGAGTGCATGCACACGAATGTAGGGGGGTGGGGTAGGCAGAAAGAGAGGGAGAGAGAGAGAATCCCAAGCAGGCTCTGTGCTGTCAGCCCAGAGCCCAACGTAGGGCTCCATCTCACAGACTGTGAGATCATGATCTGAGCCCAAGATCAAGAATCAGACTCTTAATTGACTGAGCCACCCAGGCACTCCTATATAATTCTTAATATAATATGTTCTTTAAAAAATGACATTCAGCAAACTGATTAAAAATAAAGACTTAATTTTAACAACTACAGTGTAAAGTGAAAACTATTTTATTCTAACCTTTACAAGTCTAAAATAGTATTAATGATATACCATTATGTAACAGTTACAACCCTCGCATGTTATCAGGAGTAAATAAGGGCACCTGGGTAGCTCAGTCAGTTAAGCATCCAACACTCAGTTTCAGCTCAGGGCATGATCTCAAGGTTCACGGGTTTGAACCCCACATTGGGCTCTCTACTGACAGTGCAGAGCCCGCTTGGGATTCTGTCTCTCTCCCTCTCTCTGCCCCTCGAGCTCTCTCTCTCTCTCTCTCTCAAAGTAAATAAACTTAAAAAAACCTCATAAATAAATATCAACACCAGTTTCTTATCGTATACATAAATATTTCTCAGTTTTGATATAAATAAAATGTTTATAGACTCAACTACTTTGTTTATTAATCTCAGACAAATCTGATATTTGAGAAATCAGCTTAGCAGTTAAAAATAATATAAATCACGGATCTGAGCCATTGAAAATCTCTAAGAAAATAATCTTATCAGAACATCAAATAAGCTAAGAAAACCTCAACAGAAATTAAGACAGTAGGCATCAAAATGATCTAAGGATACTTGGAGATATTCATATGATACTTACCTAAAATTGTGTTTATCAATACTGAAAAAAAACATTTAAAATTCAGTATCCATTGCCTAGATATCTTTCATAATGTTAAAATCATCCTAGACTCTCCAACTTACTGTACTTTTCAGGAGTTATGGTTAAATCTGGGAACAAGAACATACATTCTCATGCCACTAGTTTGTTCAATCTTAGAATAGTAGCAAGGGGCTTACTATGTACCTAATCAAGTATATGAATCTTACTCTCTGCTTAGCAGTTTCTACTGGGAATATGAATCTTTCCAGTGTATAGATAAGATTTTGCTCCTATATGATCAGGTAGGCCAAGAGTGGGCCTTTTCTGTAAAAGGCCAGAGTATAAATATTTTTGACTTTGAGGTCATATGATCTCTGCTGGACTCATTCAACTCTATACTGTGAAAGCAGCCATAGGTAATATAATAAGTGTGGCTGTGTTCCAATAAAGCTATTAACAGGAATGGGCAGTAGTCTGCCAACCTCTGACCTAGGGTATCTAAACATTTATTTTACAGTGATTAGTGATCAGCCAACAATTTTAAGCTTTTACTCTAACCATATGAAAATGGCATTTTAATACAAATGTCCTATATCTACGATGACAACATGTCCTAAATTTGGGGACACAGTCCTAACTTTGTGTAATTTCAACTTTATTAATAAGAACTATATATTTCAACTTCAGGTTAAAAAATAGGTTACCTATATGTAGTCAACTAGCAAAATAGCCCCTTAATACATAACTCTTACCTTTGAAAAATCCAGTATCTGCAAATATTTGAAAACAGTGTACCCCAAAGTACTGTAAAACTAAACTTACCCTTTGGGTAGTATAAGATGGCTTTTTCTTCTTTTCAACTGTATAAAGACTGATTTCTATGTCACCTTTTGCAGTTCGACATTCTTCCTGAACCCTAATAACAAAGGTCAAAGTGACAGAAAATCACCAAAAATCAAACCAAAGGTGTAAAAGACTAACAAAAAAAGAGACAGGCAAACCATAAATCAGACTCTTTTTTTTTTTTTTAATGTTTTTTATTTATTTTTGGGACAGACAGAGACAGAGCATGAACGGGGGAGGGGCAGAGAGAGAGGGAGACACAGAATTGGAAACAGGCTCCAGGCTCCGAGCCATCAGCCCAGAGCCTGACGCGGGGCTCGAACTCACGGACCGCGAGATCGTGACCTGGCTGAAGTCGGACGCTTAACCGACTGCGCCACCCAGGCGCCCCCAGACTCTTAACTATAGAGAACAAACTGAGGGTTGCTGGAGGGGAGGTGGGGGGGTGATGAGTGATGGGTATTAAGGAGGGCACTTGTGATGAGCACTGGCTGTTATACATAAGCAATGAATCACAAAGTTCTACTGAAACTAATATTACAGTATACGTTAGCTAACTGGAATTTAATTAAAAACTTAAAAAAAGAAATGCATTTGAAATATAACATTGTATTAGTTTAAGGTATATAACAAGATGTTTTGACATACTTATATATTTCAAAATGGTTACCAAAATAAGTTTAATAACACCCATCAAAAAAATAAAGTGTTGCTGTAACAGAGAAAAAAAGTCAGATAACAAAAGTACCCTTTAAATATAAAATTTGCCACTTTAATCATTTTTAGGTATACAATTCAATGGTGTTAATGACATTTACAATGTTATGTAACAATCATCACCAAAACTTCCAAAACTATCCTTATTTTTAAATCCTAACATTTGTTTTAATATCAACTCCAAAACTTCCAAAACTTTTTCACCACTCAAAACTTTGTAACCATTAAGCAGTAACTCTATTTGTCCTTGTACCAGCCCTTGTTAACTTTTTTTTTTAATTTTTTTAACGTTTATTTATTTTTGAGACAGAAAGAGAGCATGAACGGGGGAGGGTCAGAGAGGGAGAGAGACACAGAATCTGAAACAGGCTCCAGGCTCTGAGCAGTCAGCCCAGAGCCCGACGGGGGGCTCGAACTCCCAGACCGCGAGATCGTGACCTGAGCCGAAGTCAGACACTTAACCGACTGAGCCACCCAGGCGCCCCAGCCCTTGTTAACTTCTAATCAACTTTACATCTGTATGAATTTGTCTAACCTAGATTTCATAAGGGGAATCATATGGTATTTGTCCTTTTGTGTCTGGTATTTCACTTAGCATATTTTCAATGTTTATCCATGTTGTAACAGGTATCAGAACTTCATTCCTTTTTATGACTGAGCAATATTCCACTGTATGTATGTATGTATATATATATATATATATATCACATTTTGTTTCTCTATTCATCTGAGTACAGACACTTGAGTTATTTCTACTGTTCCCTATTGTGAATAATGTAGCAATGAACATGGCATACAAGTATCTATTTGAGCTCCTGACTTTCAATTCCACATTAATGTTTTGAGAAAAGAATTATTTCAAATTGTTCTATTGCCAAGGGTTCATAAATTACCTATGTCTCCCTTTTTCTTATTACTGCTGTAGAAAGAAAAGGTGAAACTAATTATGTTTGCTACTTGTTGACTTAGCTGGCAAAAGGCTTGGTAAAAGAGACAGCATGATTAAGAAATTTTGTATATTCTCTGTCTAATGTCCTTTTTTCTTTTCTAAATCTATTCCCAGTCTATGTGGATTACCTGGAGTTGATATTAAAACAAATGTTAGGATTTAAAAATAAGGATAGGTATTCTAAATTTGAAATTCATCCTAATGAAATCCTTTCATGCAAGGAAGTCTACTTAAATGGCATTTCTAAATATACCCTAAGCACTGGGGTCTACAACATACTTATATGGCACTCCCAAACTATTCCAATATTAAATCGATGGCCCTTTCCTCAGAACTATTGTTGAATTTGGGGTCTATATATCACAGACATACTTAATCACATATGGTCTAATGTTCTTACTTAATAGTATTTGTATTCTTATCTTCTAAACGAGACGATGAACTCATCGAAGACAAACTATGTTTTTCATTTTTCAGTATTTCCCAAACCATTTAGCACAAAGCCAAACAAACTGAAGATGATCATTAAATAGCTGTTATGGAATGAAGTAACTGGAACAATGTAGAAAAACATATAAAACTCAGTTTGATTAAAAACTACCTTAGTTATTCAAATTTATTAACTAAACTGTAAAGCTCTCAATTTTCTTATGAATGTAACCTTATTGACTTACCTACTAACTCCAGTATTTAGTTCATTGACCACCACTCTTCTGCTCCATGCCATGAGATCTCGTTCAGTGGCCATCTGACTCCGAGGAGCATTGTTATGCATTTGTCGGACACCTTCAATTTGACCACTACGTCGAAGCCCAATATTTGGGGAAGAAGATACGTCCATATTTGGACTTCTCAGAGCTAAAACAAAAATAAAGGTACCACTTTCTGAACAAAGGCACCAAACTTTTTGACAATGGTACTCTAAAATAGAAGAGTCTAAGATAGTACTTTTCAACAATGCTGCTATCTATTTGCTCTAAATTTTCTATACCACCTTTATGGTTTTTTTATAGTGTGATGAATAAAGCAAAGCACTCAATAAATGTTTAAAGTTTCTATCACTCTTAAATGTTTTCAAAGTACATTCACATCTGTTGTCTACCAAATGCTCAAGAAATACTAAAAGTATATTTAACATGATTTGGTAGATTTGCAAATGTTTATTAGTACTAGTTCAGAAAGCAACTTGTAACCTAAATCCTACATTTAGCCTATTAAAAGGTTTATGTATAAAGCTTCAATAGGCTTTCAAAAATAATAAGAGAAAAAGTATATTTTTTTAATTTATTTATTTTGAGCAGGGGTGGACAGAGAGAGAGGGGGAGAGAGAATCCCAAGCAGGCTCCTCTTCAGTGTCAACACAGAGCCCGATGCGGGGTTTGATGCCACAGACCATTAGATCATGACATGAGCTGAAATCAAGAAGTGGATGTTCAACCAACCGAGCCACCCAAGGGCCCCCCCAAAGTATTTTTTAACTATCAAAATTTCATTTTCAAAACTGATATGCAGTTAAAGAAAGGAAAAATAAAATAATGAAACTTTTCAAGTCCCTAGATATATCCCTGTTTTTTAATTTTTGTTGTATTTGCAAATAAAATAAAAATGGAAATTGAATCATTCATTCAACTGTTAAAAGAATCACCAGGAAAGATAAAAAAATTGAAATAAACATTGGAAATAGAAGTCAGTGGGTCCACTTTGACTAATGGCATTTCAAATCTATCCACAGAAATCTATTGAGGGTAGAGCTGAACACTGATTTCATTAAGGAATCTCTATATCAAGGTTCTTAAGAAAGTTTTATGTCTTAGAAAGAAAGGGCCTAGATATATAGGATTATCAGTCCACATCTTATCTTGTTCCAGGTCAAGGAAAGCTCATCTGAATTAGATGCTCCTTAGGTAAACAAAGAATGGTTTTATTTTAATTTTATGGGATACTTAAGACTCAGGAAATGAGTAAAATATACTGTGAATCATTCAACTTTAAATCACTTTATTCATTTCTTGGACTCCAAAAGCCATACCTGAAAGAACCACAATTACATAAACGTAAAAAGAAATACATTTTCCAAAATCCCATAAAAAGACTGCATTTTAAAGTACAACTAATAGTTCTTGATAAAACTAAAATTGACACTGCTCACTTTGGCAGCACAGGACACTAAATCTGGAATGATACAGAGAAGATTAGCATGGCCCCTGAACAAGGATGACATGCAAATTCACGAAGAATTCCATAGTTAAAAAAAAAAAGTAAAAATGACAGAAGCTAAGATTTATATAAAATTCAGATTCATAAAGTGAAGGAAAAGATACAATAAATTAGAATACTGCTAGTAATTTTTATCAAACTGTTGTGAAATTCAATTCAGAAGTTTCACCTGGGGGCGCCTGGGTGCCTCAATCAGTTAAGTGTCCGACTCTTGATTTTGGCTCCGGTCATGATCTCAGAGTTGTGAGATCAGCCCCACATGGGGCTCTGCGGTGGGCATGGAGCCTGCTGGAGATTCTCTTTCCCTCATCCTTTGTCCCTCACCTACTTGAATGTGCGCACACACTGTCTGTCTCTCTCTCTCTCTCTCTCTAAAAAAAAAAAAGTATCTGTATTCCCTAAGAATAGGGCTTATCTTCCAGTGTATTTCTGTAAATTCAAGAGAGGAAGGGGATAATGTTGCTTTCTTTTCAACAAAGGAGGGTAAATTTTTTGTTAGTAATTTTTAAATTCACAGTGGTTTTAATTTTGAAAACTATAAGTTGGTTCCCCTTTTACAAAAAGGCTGTACACTTATTGCAGTACCTTACTTCCCTTAATGGAACAAAAGTAAAGGCTGAAAATACATTAATGAGTTAAGAGAATACAGTATATTAAAATATACTACCTGTATCTTGTAAGAGATGCTAAGACATTTAGCAACAAATGGCAATGATATTATGGCACTTTGATGTATTTAATATCACAACTGTAAGTTAATAAAAATGTTTTTATTTAAAAAATCTCAAATGTTCCTTACACAGACTTAGTACAAGTAAAATAAAGTACCTTCATTATATAAATATATACATACTTACCACCATTAGCAGAATATGATCTATTAATTGGAATATGTGGAATATCTCCTTCATTAATTAGTCTCAGATCTTGTTCTCTCTGTAGCTCCCTGATTATTCCATCAAGAATGCTCTCATCTTGGTCATTGGTTTGTTGCCCAATTACTTGTTCTACCACTTCACCATCACCTTATTGAGACCAAAGATATGAAGCCAAAAGATTACTTACATTTTAATATACCCTAAATACGGTGAAACAAACCTTAATCTATAAAATTTCCAGGCAAATAATTAAAAAACAATATTAAGATGAAAATAAAACATACCAAATAGTATTTGTAAGGAACTTTTAAATTGTTTGATACATCAGCTTGTATGTATGATTTAACAAATGCCTCCAAATTAGCCATTACTATGAGGGTCTTATCATCTTAAAGAATAATCATTAAATTATGAATTTTCAAATGTACATTCTTGATTGAATATTCCAAGCAAAAAGTCCAGAGTAGAGATCTGAGTAAGGTTTAAATTAAGTTCAACCATAAATACATGAAATGTTTTGCATCTTTCATGAGAATTTCATTTCTGAAATAAATCAAAATAATGGTCTTTCAAATATTGTCTGTTTTGAAAACACCTCAGTATATTGATAAGTACAGAAATTCTTTCTACTGACACACTGAAATCCATTGATTACATGTGAATAAAACTTTATTTACTACCATATTCTTTTTCTTAAATACATCTTACACATGTTTTTTATCTTGTCCTCTAGTATCCAATAAAAGGTATCCAAAAGAGTAGCTAAGTTATCAGGTCCTATAGGAAATGAAGTGTGATGAACTATAGATTTTTTTATTCAAATGTTTTGAGTGTTTTCTCCCATTTAATATTCATGCTTCTCACCCTTAACACATATGACATTATAAAAGTAAATATTAGCAAATGTGTAACATCATTTCATTACTCTACAAATCTTTATGAGAGTACATAAAAACATGTGCAACATTTCACTCTATTAAGGACAATTCAAGTCTTAAATCCCTAGTAAGGAAATAAAATTCCATTTATAAATCAATACCTACACCTCACACCTGGAAGAAAACCTACAAATAACAAACTAAGGCATTATGGTATGTGGGATGGGGTGTAGAGAGCAGAGTATGCAAGAGAAATATATAAATGAGGTATGTTATTGAAGGGAAGATGGCTGGAGTAGGAGGACACTAAGCTTGCCTCCTCCCATGAATAAAACTAGATAACAACCAATTCATCCTAAATACCCTAGAAATCAATCTGAAAACTAGCAGAACAAACTCCACGACTAACTAAAGGCAGAGTATAGGCCACATCAGAGAAGGTAGGAAGATGTGGTTTGGGAGAAAATCAGATATAGCAGCCATGGTGAGGAGGGAGCTCAGGTTGCAGAGAAGGGCAACCTGTTGTCCTGTCTGGGCCTCAGTTTCTCCACTAGGCCCTGTAGGGAGACACAGGGGGCAGTCTGAGAGTGCCAGAGAAATCCAGGTCCTCACAAGACCTACAATACTTTGGGACTGTCACCTGGCCTTATCCCAGGGGACCTACTTCCTTCCTGGCATCCCACTCCACAATCTCCCACACAACCTCCCCTGAAAAAAAAAAAAAAGTCTTTCTTTAATTATAACTGTCTGAAACTTCTGTGGGTACAGAAACCACAAACTGGTTGGCAGAGAAAGGAGAAGAGAGGGAGAGGCAACCAGAAATCATTTGGGGCCAGTCTCCTCTCTGCCCAGGTTTCTTCCCCCAAACCCCCTCAAAAGCTCAGCCCAAAGCCTGTTGGGAAGTTTGCTGCCACGATGTGCCCTTGAAGGCACTCCTATACCACACACATCTGCATATGCCTTCACCTCCCTTCCCCACAGACCCTTAGCTGGCAGCACTCAGACAATAGAAAAAAAAGACAACAGAGAAAACACATATCTAGTCAGGGTGATGTGGAGAGACACCCTGCACAGGTGCCTCAGTATTCTACCTCCTCAGTGGTAGGGGGTTTATTCTGGGACCTCCCCTAGGCCTGGGCAGTCACCTGCAGCCACTGAAGCTCCATCTGTCACTGGACCTTGTGGGCAGTACTCGGGGTCATATATCTGCCAGCCAAAGCCAAAGATCAGGCCACTCTGGTTGGTGCCTTGTGTTTAGTCCATCTGCAAGGACATGGATACCCCAACTTGGTACTGTACATGTGCCAATGGGTCTCAGGAGCTGTTATGCCCATCTGGCTGGCATACTTGTTTGTGCCTATCAGGAGGCTGATGGTTGAGTGGTCCACAGGTAGCAGGATATGGTTCTTGGGGTCATAGAGATGACTTCTTGTGCCATAAGCTATCATGCCTGACTGGCTGGCACATTTGTTGGTGTCCATCAAGGAGCCCAATGACGCACTGGCCTGCCTTCATGGTGGTGTTATTGAAATTGCACTCCTGCTTCTCTGAGTATTTAACACAAATGTCCATGCCACTCTGCAGCCCCTGGCCTTCCCAACCAGGATGAGAAGAGACACTTGCACCCATGTCATGTTCCCACTCTCAAACAGTTGTTTGTCTCAAACAGGTCCCATGGGGTTCATGCTGTAGTTGACCATGGCCTTGAGGAAGGTGGAGAGGTTTTCTAGTCAGTGCCAGTTCTGCATGGAGTGGCTAATCTTGGGGACTAAGCCTGGCTGCAGCTTATTCATTAATATACACACAATAATTTCCATCTTTCAGACCCTTCTGAAAGTTGGGCCCAACAGAGAAGCCTGTGAGTCCCTGGATCCAGCTGCAGAGCTCCACGCCCTTCTGAAGGTCATATTGGGACAGGAGCCAGTTCTTGACCCCAGTTGAAAGCCTGTACAAGGACCCTCGTTGAAATGTGTGGAGCTCATGGCTGTGGCACAGCAGGACCAAGAATGGGTTGAATCTTATATGACCATCAACTTAATATAGACAGCTACAAGATGGTGGTGCAGTAGGAGGACCCTAGGCTCACCTTGTCCCTTGAACTCAACTAGATAACTATCAAATCATTTTGAATACCCAAGAAATAAACTTGAGGACTTAGAGAACAAACTCCAGAACTAGAGGGAGAGAAGAGGCACATCGAGGAAGACAGGAAGTGTGGAGACATGGTTTGGGGGAGAAACAGAACACGGGTGCTGTGGACATGAGGTAGCCCTGGTGACAGAGAATGGCAAGAGAGAGATGACCACACAGGAACACATAAAGAGAACACTTCCCCGAAGCCATTGGCTGGGAAAACAAGAGGGACTGATTTTTATTAGTTTTTGCAACCAGTGGGACTTGAAGACTGGAGTTTAAAAGGTTGGTGGGCTTGGATGGAATAGAGCTCTGAGGGCACTGCCCTACTCCGAAGAGATGGCAGGCAAACAACCCTGGGGCAGAGAGAGTGAAAAGGGCAACTGAAAAACACCAGGGAAACAGTGGGAGAGATTATTCACTCTTCTCAGAGTGTTTCCCTGAGAACAGCAAGCAGAGACCCCTCTCCTGGGACAAGAGATGGGTGGTGCCATTTCCCTCTCTCACCCCTCACATAAACACAGAGCTACCTTCAGTAAAAAGCACAGCACTAACACTGGCTGCCTGACCTGCTTACACCAGGTCCCATACCCCTTCACTATGCCAGTACTGCCCTTCTAGATAAAGTTGGCCACAGTTCCAGCAGGGCAGGCCCCTTCCCCAGAAGATTAGCAGAAATCCCCACACACACCATGACTCCCAACCATGGAGTTCTGCAGGGCTTCAGATCTAGTGTTAAGTTGCATCAGGTCTCATTTAACAAGAACAAGGCACACATAGTTAAAACTTGACACATTCTGGCCAAGGTCCAAACACTGTCCACTGCAGGCAAGGAGAACCTCTGAAGATTGATTGGCCTTAAGGATACAGCGGCCAAAACACATCAGCTGAGTGTACCCAGCACACACCAGAGACACTCCTGGCCTGAAATGCCAGGCCCTGAACACTATTTGCTCTCAGGAGCAGGAAACATAACAGGCTTTTGTAGCACACAGAAGAAGACAGAGACTTAGGCAAAATGCCAAGATGGAGAAATTCATCACAAATGAAACAAGATATGGTCATGGCCAGAGATCTAAACAAAACAGATATAAGTAATATGCCTCATGGAGAATTTAAAGCAATAATCATGAGGATACTCGCTGGGCTTGTGAAAAGAATGGAAGACTTCAGGGAGGCCCTTACCAAAGAGACAAAAAAGTTAAAAACTAATCAGTCAGAAATGAAAAATGTGGGGCATTCACTTTCAAATGTCCCCTCTCTATAAAGAGAGCTTTCCTACTATTCTTATTTTCTAATCCTATACTCTAATTTCCTGCTGCTCATTTTGAGTCCACCTCTTCATTCTTTGAAGTGGTGAAACAACAAATCCTGGGTATTGTGGTAAAAAGTCCTGCAACATTTCTTTGGGGGCTCGTCCTGGGATATCAACATCTTCTATCCATAAGAGCAGCCGGCACCCCCTCTTTTCTTTCTATTCTAAAGAAAACTCGAAAACCAAATAATGGGCACCCATCAGCCAGTTAAGAGTGAATAGCATGGCTGCCATTTTTCAAGTCTCAGGTGAAAGGCTCCTTGGGTCTCCTCTCAGCTGATCCCCCAATGTAGTTGGGAACATCAGTGTGGTGGAGCCCCAATTTCCTTTTGAGAAGAACTTCCCAGATGCATGGGACTCAGGGGAGGCCAAACAGCAATTGAAGTGTCCTGACCAAGGCTACTCTTTGGTGGATGCCTAAAGGCTGTTGGCAGAACCTGAACCCTGAATGCCCGATTAGGCATCCGGTGAAATTCTCCTCTTTCTGTTTTGGCCAGCCTCTCCCTTTGGGAAAGGAGTAGAAAGGCCCAAGACTGATTCCTCAGATATCCTCCTAGGAGTGATCTGGGTGACTTCCAAGGGGTCCTACTGACAGGTTTCCCAACTACAGTGGAAGGTGGCTGGCTCTCTACTTGCTTCCATTTCTGACACTCTGGCATGGCTCACCTCCCAGGTCCCATTTTTGGACCTTTTATTTTCAAATCTCTCTTGGGGAGTGGAAGCATGACTTACTTGAATGCCTTCTGGGCTCACCACCCCGCTCCTGCCCCTGATGTCCATGGGGGGATGGGAGAGAAGACATTTGGGAGGCTCCCACAACATCCAGATGATAATTAGAACCAACTGTCTCTGGTTAGTCTACCTCAGGACAGGGACTTTGAGGAATGAATATTCCCTAGCAGCTGCTGAAACTCCTTTTGTTTTGGGGAACTTCCCTACCTTCTCTGGCCCAACACGGACTGCCTATTTCCACTTGTTGATGAAAAAAAATCTGCATCTGCTCATCTGTCCAAGCTGACAGACTTTGAGACCAGCAGACCTCCTTCTCTGCCCTATGGGCTTTTCTCTACCTCTAGGCTTCTTGTCTGAACCTCACCTCTTCAGCCTTCCCCTCCCTCCTCCTGTTTCTGCATCACCTTGGCTACTGCTTACAAACTGGTTCCTATACCACCCTCAGTACCTCAGGCACCACTGGCTCCTCCTCCCACCCTCATGTTAAAGAGCGAAGAGCAACCCACTTGGATCACCGACTTCAGATTTCC
This sequence comes from Neofelis nebulosa, assembly GCF_028018385.1. Lineage (NCBI taxonomy): Eukaryota > Metazoa > Chordata > Mammalia > Carnivora > Felidae > Neofelis > Neofelis nebulosa. The sequence continues at coordinate 67,396,102 of NC_080800.1, forward strand.
CCACTGGTGCCCCGGGTAAAAATTGACAATGGGGAAAAAATTAACTCTTAAATGGATACAGATAGAACACACTTGGTATTTTGTTGGTTTAAGATAGACATGTCTTTAGGGTTATCACACAAGTTTGTTGGTTTAAGATAGACATGTCTTTAGGGTTATCAACATTAAATATATAAAACTTTTTCTACCTAGGTTTACTGAAGGTCAAATAAGCTCGTGTTATCTCTGATGCAATTTGTCAGCAAAAAGATGACTTAAAATAGTAGTTAAATCTGTCTTAAGTTTTTATGGGTAATTGTTCATATAGCTTTCAGGGTTTTTGATAACCTGAAAGTTTAAATTTATAGTTTTGCTTGGATCATAAACTAGATTAAATGTGTTGGACATTTAGGCCTTTTCCAAATCAGATGGAATGCTAAAGTATTGCTTACTAAACATAGGTTTGTTCTTTTGACTTATTGTAGAGAAACTAAGGATATTTGGGTCTCTTGGAAAACATGCTTTGTGATGAATTAATTCATAAATTTGCCATGTAAAGAATTCTGGTGTAACAGTTCACAATTGGTTGCGACTTAGTTTTCACTGGAGACTAAGGATTCTAAGAGTTTAAATTCTGCTAAATGTAGTTAAAACTGACGGAAATAAGGAACCATATGTAGAAAAGTAGATGTGAAGGAAGGTATAAGAAGTGGAAATACATTTTTGTTGAAGGTGAAAAAAAAAAGTAATTTTGTCCTAAATGAGACTGGTTATTTGGAGAGAAATGGCTTGGGACAAAATCTAAATGCAAAGGAAAGTTGCAGAAGGTTCATGAAGGGAAATCTTTGGAAAGGAATTTTATGTGTGGTCAGGATGGATAAGGTTAAAATGAATGGATTTTAAAAGTACACTCCTATAAGATTAAAACTACCCTCCTTTGATCCAAAGGCTAGGAAAATGGTGGTGATGTCCTCACTGCTGGCCTCCAATGGCTCCACACTTGTGTTGTTCCTGTTTAGTAAAGGAATGGATGCGTATGCCATATGAGGGATGGATGGATGACATATGAAGCGCTTTTACTGGGAGTCATTTTGCTAAACTTAGCCCAGTGTATGTCGAAAATGGATATACACATGGCTGGAACATATTTATGTGGGTATTGCTAAACAAGGCAGGGGAACAGACCTTGACTTTGGCCCTTTTAACCTCCCCTCAATGGCCGAGTATCAATATGTAAATGACTGATAGGCTAAAATAAAATTAGTGCATACTTCTACAATCAGGGGAGTCTTGCTTGATCACAGTCCATAACCCCAAGTTCCTGCAGGAGGGAAATGGAGGGGTAGGAGAAATCAGAGAAGATGGGTCAACTCTCAGAGGTAGGGTCAAGCCTGAATAAGAGTTACCACTCCCAGCACCTTGTGAGACTGACAGGGCTTTTGGCTGCCAGTAGCATAGTCAGCCAAACTGCGGGGCAAGGAGATGAGGCTTCTCCTGACCAACAATCAGGGTCAGGAGATAAAGTTTCTCCTGAGCAGCTATAGGAAATTGAGATAAGGGATGCCTTTTCTTCCTTTTCCCTATAGACAGGCAATTCCCCAACCAAGGCCAATACTCTGTTAGGATGCATTCTGAAAAACTGGGATGATTTTGATACACAAATCCTAAAGAAAAAGTGACTCATTTTCTTTTATGCCAAGGCTTGGCCCCAATACAAACTGGAGGAGGAAACTAGGCAGCCAGAGAGAAATATCAATTATAATACTATCCTACAATCAGATTTGTTTTTGTAAGGGAAATGGGGAGAAGTCTCCTATGGTTCAATGTTTTTGGACTTTAAGAGAAAATTGGGACATGTGTATGCAATACAAGGTTAACCCTGGCTTATTGACAGCCCTTTCCAAGGTCCAGAAATCAGGAGGAGAAACAATCAAGGGGCCCTTGCCTGTACCCAAAGCAAACCTAGATAAGGAGGAAGGGAAGTCTTACCTCAACCTCCTCCTCCTTGGGTCCTCTATCTATAGATCCAGACTTAAGAAAGAACGTGAACTTCTGCTCCCTGCTGCCCACCTTATCCAGGCCCTCCCCGTAATTTAACAGGCATGTTTCCCCTACAAGAAGCTAGAGTGCCAGAAGGAGAAATGCAGGGAGACACCACTATGACTTGGTGTTCTGGCAGCAGTTGAGAGACCTGGAGATGAGCAACTCATTAATTAACATGGGACTGGAGGTCCTACAGGGGACTTCCAATTCCCTACTGGAGCCCAGGCAATTCCATCCCAAGATATTAATTGGGACTATGACCATCCCATTGGAGAATGGTGTCACTGCCACTTCCAAGCTTATGTTTTGGAGAAATTAAGGTCTAAGGTTAAAACTTTTAAATTATAGTAAATTAGCCACTATCTTACAGACACAGGATGAAAACCTGGTGGCCTTCCTAGAGAGGTTAAGGGAGCCTCTCCTTAAATATACAGCTATCTCCCTTAACACCCTGAGGCTGAGATGATTCTGAAGGAAATTTGTCAATCAGCCCCAGATTTGGAGAAAACTGCAAAAATTGGTTGTTAGCCCAGAAGGGACCCTGGAGGAGCTTTTAGGAGCTGCCAATTGGGTATATTACAAATGAGATCAAGAGGAGAATAAGGAACAGGAAAGGAGGCTTAAGAAAAATCTGAGGCCTTAGTTGTGGCTTTATGTACTATGTCAGACCAGACTTTCTGAGGTCCTGGCACCAAGTGCCATTTATGTGGCCGTTTAGGGCACTGGAAACGAGAATATCCTCAGAGGGTACAACTGATATTGAAACCCCATAAGCCATTTCCTTTGTGTGGAGACAGTCACTGGAGATCTGAATGCCCTCAGGGACCTCAATCTGCGAGGGCTCAGATAAACAATGTCCCTGATGGGGCCCAGGGCTCTTTGTGGTGGCTCCCCCAAACCAACTGTCCATTGGAAACCCAGAGCCTTCAGTAACTCTGGATACAGAAGAAAAGCCGGTTGATTTCCTTCTTGACACTGGAGCCACTTTTTCTGTCCTCCTTTCCACTCCCAGCCAACTCTCCAAACGCAATATAATAATTAGAGGCGTCTCCGGAAAACTTGCGACTAAATATTTCTCTCAGCCATCAGGGTATGTATGGGGAGACTTAATATTTTTCACATTCTTTTTTGATAATGCCAGAGAGCCACACTCCCTTGCTAGGAAGGGACATTATGACTTAATTAAGGACTATAGTGCTACTAACACCAGGACAGATAAACAACAGCTTAAACTTATAGGACTCTGGATATCAAAGATCAATCTTTCCTTAAGGCAAAATTAAATACGCTTCATGGAGTTGGTCCTATGGAAACTGGATGGCCAAAGAAGCCTTGAGGATTGAGAACCAAAAACTAATTCAGGTGCTTAATTATTCTAATCAACAGTATCACAAGATCCAAATAAGTATAGAAGAGGAAGAAAAATAACTATAGTTAAATTTATATACATATATATGTGTATATACACATATATACATATATATACATATATGTACATATACATATATGTGTATGTGTGTACATATATATGTATATACACATATATATACATATATGTGTATGTGTGTGTGTGTGTATATATATATATCTATAGATATAGATATAGATATAGATATAGATATAGATATAGATATAGCCAGACATGTCAGGGACATTTTGGATGGCTACAATGCAGCTTTCCTCTTCCTAATGGTGTGGCCTCCTCCCTAGGAGGCATTGCATTTGGAATATTAATGCTTGTTGGTCTAATACTGTTGGTATGTCATTTGTAGAAACTGTCTCATCTGCCAGAATAAGAAGACATCCAAGAAAATTCTGCTAGCCTAGATGTTCCAAACACCCTCCCATTAAATTGGACCTTTGGATGACCTCTGAACCTGCCCTCAGTGCCATTCCCCTGTAATTTCTCCCCTTTAGTAGGAAGCAGTTAAGATCAGTCATCGCCCCAATTCCTAATGGCAGTTAGGAGCCACGTGTTCAGAGGGGGATATATGAGAGAAAAAGATAGTATAAAATAGGCAGAGAGGGAAAGGAGGATCTGAGGTCCCTGGGTTGGGATAAACACATATTTTGGAACAATGCTGGGAGTGTCTGACCACAGCAAACTCCCTCAGGTTTAAGGTTCCTCAGAATGTAACAGACCCCATCTACTTCCCCTAAGGTTTCCCTCAGGAATTTGACAAAAGACCTAAGTATGGCCATCAGCCATCTGTCTTACAATGGAAATGAGCCAATCAGGAATGCATAACCCAGCACCTAGAGCTATCAAGCCAGTAAGGGTAGAACCTGAGAAGGAACAAGGGGGAAGGGAAGGGGGGGGATTGACAAGAACTTTATAAAACAAGGACTCTTGTCTATAGTCTTCTGGCATTCACTTTCAAATGTCCCTTCCCTATAAAGAGAGTTTTCCTACTATTCTTACTTTCTAATCTTACACTTTAATAAACTTTTGCCTGCTGCTTAAAAATAAATAAATAAAAGAAAATTGTAATAACTGAGATTTGAAACAAACTGAATGCAGTGAACTTAAGAGAGACAGCTATATGCACAAGAGGTTTTATATAAACCTAATGGGAACCACAAATAAAAAAAAATAATAGACAAAGAGTAAAGAAAAAGTAATCCAAATATATCACTAAAGCAAATCAGTAAAACTTGAAAGATAAGAAAGGATCTTCAGAAACAGTCACAATTCAAGTAATAAAACAGCAATAAATACATGTCTACCAATAATTACTTTTATGTAATTATTATAAATGGACTATATGTTCCAATCAAAAGACATAGAGTGACAGAATGCGCACACACACACACACACACACACACACACACACACACACACAAGGACCCATCTATATACTGCCTACAGGGAACTCATTTTAGACCTAAAGACACAGGCAGGTTGAAAGTAAGGGGAATAAAAAACATTTATCATGCAAATGAATGTGAAAAAAAAGCTGGAGCATCAATACTTATATCAGAAAATATAGATTTTATTTTATTTTTAAAAAGTGTTTATTTAATTTTGAGAGAGAAAGAGAGAAAACAAGCAAGGGGCAGACAGAAAGGAGGAGAGAGAGAATCCCGAGCAGGCTCCATGCTATCAGTGCAGAGACTGACATGGGACTCGAAGCCATGAACCATGAGATCATGACCTGAGCTGAAATCAAGAGCTGGACACTTAACCAAATGAGCCACCCAGGTGTCCCCAAAAATATACATTTTAAAACAAAAACTGTAACAAGAGACAAAGAAGGACTCTATAATAACAAAGGGGACAATCCAACAAGAAGATATAACAATTGTACCCAACATGGAAGCACTAAATACATAAAACAGTTAATAACAAACATAAAGGGACTAATGAGTTATAATACAATAATAGTAAAGGACATTAATATAACACATCTGAATAGAAAATTAAACAAACAATGGGTGTGAATGACACAGTACACCAGGTAGACTTAATAGATATATTAAAACACTCCATCTTAAAACAGCAGAATACATATTCTTTTCAGGTGCACATGGAACACTCTCCAGAACAGATTACATGTTAGGCCAGAAAAAGAGCCTCAACAAATACTCAAGGAGATCAAAGTCATACCATGCATATTTTCTGATGACATTGATATGAAACGAGAAGTCAACCACAAGAAAAAATATGGAAAGACCACAGATACATGATGGTAAAATAACTTGCGATTAAACAATGAATGGTTAACCAAGAAATGAAAGAGGAAGTCCAAAAGTACATGGAAACAATGAAAATGAAAACATAATGCTCCAAAAGCTTTGAGACACAGCAAAAGTGGTTTTAAGTGAGGAGTTTATACCAATACAGAATCAACTCAAGAAGCAAGAAAAACCTCAAACAAACAACCTAACCTTACACCTAAAGGACTGAGAAAAGGGACACCAAACAATACCTAAAGCCAACAGAAGTAAGGAACTAACAAAGATTAGAGCAGAAATAAATGATATAGAGACTAAACAGAACAGATCAATGAAATCAGGAATTGGTTCTTTGATAAAATAAATTCACAAACCTCGAGCCAGATTCATCAAAAAGCAAAAAAAGAAAAAGAACGCAAATAAAATTACAAAAGAAAGAGGAGAAATAATAACCACACCACAGAAATACAAACAATTATAAGAGAATATTATGAAAAACTATATGTCAACACAATGGACAACCTAGAAGAAATAGATAACTTTCTAGAAACATATCACCTACCAAAATGAAAGTTGGAAGAAACAGAAAATGTGCCTAGACCAATTACCAACAAGGAGATTGAATCAGTAATCAAAAACTCCAAACGAACCAAAGTCCAGGACCAGAAAGCTTCACAGGTGAATTCTACCAAATATTTAAAGAGTTAATACCTATTCTTCTCAAACTATTGCATAAAATAATGGAGGAAGGAGAACTTCCAAATTCATTCTATGAGCCCAGCATTACCCAGATACCAAAGCCAGGTAGATATCACTAAAAAAGAAAACTACAGGCCAGTATGTTTGATGAATGTAGATGCAAAAATTCTCAAAATACTAGCAAACAATCCAACAATACATTAAAAAAATCGCTCACCATGATTAAGTAGGATTTATTCCCAGTATACAAGGTTGGTTCAATATTCGCAAACCAAACAATGTGATATATCACATCAACAAGAGAAAGAATAAAAACCATATGATCATTTCAATAGATGCAGAAAAAGTACTTGACAAAGTACAACATCTATTCATGATAAAGCCCTCAACTAAGCAAGTTTAGAGGGAACTTACTTCAACATAATAAAGACAATATATGAAAAACACAGTGAACATCAGAGTCAATGAATGGAGAAAAACTGAGAGCTTTCCTCTTAGGGTTAGGAACTAGACAAGGATGTCCATTCTCACCACTGTTACTGAAGACGGTACTGAAATCCTAGCCACAGAAATTAAATAAAAATAATAAAGGGCATGCAAATTGGTAAGAAAGAAGTTAAATGTTCATTATTTGCAGATGACATGATATTCTATATACAAGATCCTAAAAACTCCACCAATAAACTACTAGAACTGATAAAATGAATTCAATAAAGTCACAGGACATAGAATCAATGTGCGAAAATCTGTTGCATTTATATATATTGCATGTATTAATAATGATGTAGCAGAAAGAGAATTTAAGATAACAATGACATTTAAAATTATACCAAAAATGTTACCTAGGAATAAACCTAATAACCAAAAGGTGAAAGACCTATACTCTAAAAAATATAAAACACTGATGACAGAAATTGAAGATGACACAAAGAGATGGAAAGACACCCATGGTTATGGATTAGAAGAGCAAATATTTTGTGGTGCCTGGGTGGCTCAGTCGGTTGGGCGTCTGACTTCGGTTCAGGTCATGATCTCGTGGTTCATGGGCTTGAGCCCCGCATTGGGCTCTGTGCTGACAGCTCGGAGTCTGGAGCCTGTTTTAGATTCTCTCTCTGCCCCTCCCCTGCTCATCCTCTCTCTCTCTCTCTCTTTCTCTCTCTCAACACTAAATAAACATTAAAAAAATTGTTAAAAAAGAACAAATATTTTTAAATGTGTATACTATCCAAAGCAATCTATACATTTAAGGCAGTCCCTATCAAAATGTCAATAGCATTCTACACACAACTAGAACAAAAAGTCCTAAAATTTATATGGAACCACGAAAGACCCCAAATTATCAAAGCAATTTTGAAAAAGAAAATGAAAGAAGTATCACATTCCAGACTTCAAACTGTATTACAAAGCTGTAGTATTCAAAACAGTATGATACTAGCACAAAAACAGACACAGAGATCAATGGGATTGAATACAAAATCCAGAAATAAACCCACAATTATATAGGACTTAATCTTTGAAAAGGCAGGAAAGATTATCCAATGGGAAAAGACAGTCTCCTCACCAAATTGTTTTGGGAAAACTGGACAGCAACATGCAAAAGAATGAAATTGGACCACTTTCATACACCAAAAAAAAAAATTCAAATGGGTTAAAGACTAAATATGAGACAGGAAACTATTAAAATCCTAGAAGAGAGCACAGGCAATAATTTTCCTGACATGAGCCATAGCAACATTTTTGTAGATATGTCTCCTAAGGCAAGGGAAATAAAACAAAAAGTAAACTATTGGGACTGCATCAAAATAAAAACTTCTGCATAGCAAAGGAAATAATCAACAAAACTAAAAGGTATCCTACTGCATGGGAGAAGATATGTGCCAAGGATGTATCAAAATAGTCAGTATCTAAAATATATAAAGAACTTACACAAGTCAACACCAAAAAAACCAAATAATCCAATTAATATATGCACTGAAGAAATAAACAGATTTTTTTCCAAGAAGATACCCAGATAGCCAAGAGACACATGAAAAGATGTTCAACATCACTCATGATCAGGAAAATGCAAATCCAAACTACAATGAGATACCACTTCGCACCTATCAGAATGGCTAAAATCAAAAACACGTGAAACATGGAGAGGATGTGGAGAAAAATGAACCCTCTTGCGCTGTTGGTGGGAATACAAAATGGTGCAGGCACTGTGAAAAACAGTATGGAGGTTCCTCGAAAAGTTAAAAATAGAGCAACCCTAAGATCCAAGTATCCACGCTACTGGGTATTTACCCAAAAAACACAAAAAACACCAATTCAAAGGGATACATGCACTCCTATGTTTGTAGCAGCATTATCTACAATAGCCAAATTATGGAAGTAGCACAGTGTCAATCGATAGATGAATGGATCAAGAAGTTATGGTGTGTGCGCACACACACACACAGACACACAGACACACATAATATGGAATATTATTCAGTCATAAAAAAGTGAAATCCTGGGGCACCTGTGTGGCTCAGTTAAGCATCTGACTCTTGATTTTGAGTCAGGTCATGATCTCATAGTTCGTGAGTGTGAGCCCCACATTGGGCTCTGTGCTGACAGTGTGGAACCTGCTTCCCTCTCTCTCTGCCCTTCCCCCACCTCAAAATAAATAAATAAACTTGAAAAAAAAACACAAAATTCCAGCCATAAATATGCTCTAGAAAAATTGAAGTCCTTCCATTTGCAATGACATGGATGGAGCTAGAGAGTATAACGTTAATTAAAATAAGTCAATCAGAGAAATATAAATACAGTATTATTTCATTCATACGTGGAATTTAAGAAAAAAACCAAACAGCAAAGGAAAAGGAGGGAGGAAAGCAGGGAGGGAAAGAGAGAGAGAGAGAGAGAGAGAGAGAGAGAGAGAGAGAGAGAGAGACAAGCCAGGAAACAAACTCTTTATAGAAAATAGACTGATGGTTATCAGAGGGGAGGTAGGTGGAGGAATGGGTGAAATACGTGATAGAGATTAAGGTGTGAACTTGTGATGAGCACTGTGTGATATATGGAATTGTTGTATCACTGTTTTGTAGGCCTGAAACGAACATAACACTGTATGTTAAATATCCTGGAATTAAAATAAAAAAAGAGTTGCTTTGACAGGGAATAGCATTATTTCACTGTCTTATTCTACTATCTTTACATCATGTATTATGCTTATCACTGCTTCCTCAACATCCTCCAAGACTGTTATTTAAACACTAAATAGTTTCACCAATGAGAAAAGCTTGACAGGTTAAAGTTAGTACATTTAATCATAACTAGAAGTCAAAACCATAAGCAACAGGATCATATATATGTTTAGGTTTCTAAGGAAACAGGTCAATACATTCTCTACTTGAGTATATGCCTGTTGTCCTAATCCATTTATCTGTGTTCAAGTGACATAAAAATGTAAAAGTACTCTGGTAAGGTCAAAAGTACTATGCAAATGGGACATCTGGGTGGCTCAGTAGGTTAAATGTCAGACTCTTGGTTTCAGCTCAGGTCATGATCTCATAGTTTGTGAGTTCGAGCCCCACATAAGGCTTTGTGCTGACAATGCAGAGATTGCTTGGTATTCTCTCTCTCTCCTTCTCTCTGCCCCTCCCACATCTCTCCCTCAAAATAAATAAAAAATAAAAGTTAGAAAAGTAATATGCAAATGAAAATTAATAGAAGTATTAGGTACATACATTCTAACCTACTACAGAGTTTAGCAGGAAGTATGTATCATAGAAAGAACAGTAGGAAGTATAACATTTTGCAAAATATTTTAAATTTAATTTTGGAGATAACATACCATTAGCCACATATCCCAGCTGTGGTATAAGTTGTTCATCTTTACAATTTTCCCGTCCTGGTACTAGTCTTTGGAATTGTGTAGGATGCGGATTGCCATCAACATCCACCAAGAATGGGGGAGGCATGAGGTGAGGAGCTTGTTGGGTCTGTTCATCCAGTACATAGTTGTTGGCATCACGGATAAGAGGTCGATAATCCGTGTGGAAGAACATCTGATCTGGAATCTTTATCACAGGTTTTAAGTATTTAACATGCACAGGGAATTAATTTTCATTCCTAAAGAACATGCACTTTTCAAACCAGATACTTTTTGCATTCCCTTATAGCCCTCTATTGCTATATGTTTCCTCTAAGTAAAAGTGAATCACCTGAATTGTAATCCTATCTTTTCTCCACAAAATCCTATAATCTGTATTACTTTCTGGCCCTATATCATATTTCTCCAATTAGCATATGAAGAATGAGAGCAATAACATAGTAGATAAAGTTACATATTTTTATTTAAGTTGCAAATATCATACAAACCTTTATAACTATTTTTATTTTTTTTCAAATATGAACCGATTAAGTATAATATAAATGGCAAAGCAGGTAAATACCAAATGCATCAAAAACACTCAAAGGTGATACAAGTATTGAGCTAAACTCAATGATTCTGAGTTCTCTTCCAACTCCAAGAATCTATAATCTATTCCAAATTCATAGCTAGTAAAATATAAAGAACCAATTAAGTTAGTTTCCAAAGTATTTTAGCAAGATGGATAATAGGTAAAGTGGCCAAGGAAGAAAATGAACATTTAGTCACCAGCTATTTGTTTCCAATTTATGATAAGTAGAGAATGCAATCTGGTAAACTTGTTTTCCCATTACACCTGAAGGCCAGTACAGAGAATATGTTCTAAGTAAAAGGATTTCCTAATGAATTTTTATTTTTATTTTTTTTAATTTTTTTAAAGTTTTTATTTATTTTTGACAGAGAAAGAGAGAGCACGAGCGTGAGCTGGAAAGGGGCAGAGAGAGAGACACACAGAATCTGAAGCAGGCTCCAGGCTCTGAGCTGTCAGCACAGAGCCTGATGTATGGCTCGGACTCACAAATCATGAGATCATAACCTGGGCCGAACTTGGATGCTTCACCAACTGAGCCACCCAGGAGCCCCTATTTTTTAAATTTTTTTATGTTTATTTTTGAGAGAGAGAGAGCGCGCATGAGCGGGGGAGAGAGAGAGGGAGAGAGAGAGAGAGAAAGAGAGAGAGAGAGACAGAGAGAGACAGAGAATCTGAAGCAGGCTCCAGGCTCTGAGCTGTCAGCACAGAGTCCAATGCAGAGCTCGAACTCACGAACCGTGAGATCATGACCTGAGCTGAAGTTGGACGCTCAACTGACTGAGCCACCCAGGCGCCCCCCCTTAATGAATTTTTACATCTACATCATCCTATATCTTAATAGTGATTCAAACTGTGAAGCCTTATGTTCTGGCAGTGATGAAAAATTTTACCAAGAAAAGTGACTTGGTTATTTCATATCTGTTGACATACAATGGCCCTTATTAACCAGAAGACTTCAAATAAAATTTATGAATGATATAATCCAAAATTATAGTGTATAACAAAAATTAAATAGACTAACCTTTTCATAGTATTTACTGCATCCAAAACCAAAAAGCAGCAAATGCCCATGAGAATCTGTGCAGGCAAAATGGTTTCCATCTGGTGAAAATTTACAATCAAACACTGCACCATGGCCTTGGCCTTCAATCTGAAAATTAGAGGAGTCACTTTAAGTCATTTTAAGAGGTGATTTTTCAAATAATAAGTAGGCAATAGATTCTGCTTCTTAATATCTTGGATTCTATAATGTACCAACATTCCAATGTACTCTCTGGCTTCTGCAGCCAGAATCCTACTGAAACAGTAAAGCTCTGTAAGATGTTAGGAAGAATCAAAATGCATTAGATGGCACCAAACATTACCAGCAATGTCATATCTTAGAAGTACTAAATGAGTGACTGAGACACATCCAAAATGACAAAAACACTACCTCAGCAAATCTTAAATTGTAATGCAAGTAAGCCTTAAAATAACCTTCCTAAAATTAAAGCACACAAGTCAATTTTACTAACAAAAGACAGAGGGTATTAACAGTCTAGAACTATACAAAGCCTCAAAAGTTGACAATGTAGAAATGTTTACAGAGAACTATTCTTCAGAGAGGAACAATAAATATGGAGGATATGAGTATTCCCATTACCATAGAAGGATATTCTACTGGGAAAAGAGATAGCTCATCAGATTTTTCCAGGGTTTGTATGAAATATATCTTAAGAGTAACTATACCTCCAATTCCACATTTGCCAGACAACTTCCTGATTACTAACTAAACCATAAGGGGTTTACCAGAGGCAGATACAATACAGTCACTGTTATGATATATACATTAGGATTATTGTTTAAATATTAACCTTTTTGTGATTTTGTCTAGTGTTAGCTCCAAAAGCTTATTACATTTGAGTTTATAGAGTTTAGAGCTGGGCACAAGAATTTGGAAAACGCTAATGCCATGATAACAGAGTCATTCTGAAAGGTGTAATTCTCGACTGGCCTTACTCTCAGGTCTTGAGACATTCTCTAAGTTACTGTATGGATTTAAACACAGATGATAAGAGGTTCCTTGGCACTAAGTACACTTTAATTACCAAGCTGGCATATAAGAGATGTCCGTTATAATATGAACTAAGCACAGATTTTCCTTACCATGTTAAAATAATTCCGAATTTTGGTCCCCCGGTCAAGGTCCCAAATAAAAATGTTCCCATCATGACCAGCTGAAAGTATAATCCTTTGATCAAATGGATGTGCTTCCAAAACAAATACTTCATCATCATGTCCCTGTGATAAAAGCAATATTAAACATGAAAAGCAACACCGAGTATCTGGTTTATTTAGCCAAAAGGTCTCTGGAGTGTGCTATCAACCTGGTTCACATGAATTTATGCACACCACAGCACTTACTACATGGGCACTACAAGAAATGGTTCTATTAGCGTTCCTTATATGTTTACATGCTGATTTCAAAAAGTATTCAATAGAAGATGCAGAAAGGTGTTTAAAATGTAGTCCAAAAACAGTTACAGGTTATTACCAGGCCCCTGAAGTAGAATTCATATTTCTATGACTCTTCTATTTAAAATACCAACAGAAAATGGGACAAACAGAATTTTTCACTAACACCCAATTCTGCAACAGAGATAACAGACAAACCTTCACTGTTCTTCATCCAGCATTCTATCCCTATTATTCAAATTGTATTTTGGAAGGCCCCGTGGTACATTCAAACCAAAAAAGCATAGTGGTTCTGCCCTTTATCTACTTTATACTTGAAGGTTTCATTAATATGCTATCTGAAAAATGGGTTTACTGTTTTAAAAAAAGGTTTGAAAAACAATGCTCTCTGTATGTTTCCCTTACCAATGAATATTGGCATATTCAGATCAAGAGTCTGCAACTGTAGCCTGCAGGCCAAATCTAACCCCTAGCCATTTTTGTACACACAGCCTGTGAGATTAGAATGGTTTTTACATATTTAAAAGGCTGTAAAACATCAAAGAATATGCAACAGAGACCATATGTGGCCTGCAAAGCCTAAAATACTTACTACTTGGCCTCTTAAAAAAATAGTTTGCCAACACCTGATTCAGATCATTGTTAAGAAGAATACATGATTAACAATAGGCTCCAAGTTTAGAAAAGCGTGCATGACATCCTGAAGTTGCATTTCACTTAGAAAAACATCAGCATATTACATATCAGGAGCTTTTAGAAATCATCATATCTTATGACCCTAAAATGTGCATTTTATCCCAAATCATTGTACAAAAAATGGAATAATAGAGCATCCTACCATATTGCCATTATGGACAAAAAATATAACTTACTGCAAAATAAATGCATACTGGCTCAAAATGTATAGGTAAAATCACATTACAATAAATATTGTCACAACTTAAAGTTTACCAAAACTCTTTTCCCAGTGACTACTAAAAAATTACTTCTTTGTTATATGCTAAATAATCAACTTGATATAACAAAAACTTTCTAAGGTCCCTAAAAAGAAAACAATATAATTACTTTGTTAAACTCAAATGATAGTGTTACAGTGATTTCCGTGTACACTGGCAAAGAGAGGCTTTTAAATAGGGGATTTTATTTGTTGGTCACATGCCTTAGGATAGGACATAGTCACTGGATCATAGGGAACAAAACCTAATCAAATTCAGTAATATCTTAAGATATATCATCTGCCTTAAGGCACACTTCTATCTCCACCACTGCCACACAAATCCAAATTATCATCATGGCCAAGGCCCATCCTAAAGTCTACTCAGAGTCACTCTTATCTCCATTACAATCTATTTTCTATTCTGTTGCCAGAATTATAAAGGTATTCTTCAAAGGCAAAATTCACATGTCATTCCTTAGCTTTTAAACCTTTAAATGGTTTCCTATTGGTCTAGGAGAGATCCCATAAGACCTTAAGTAGTCTGCCCCTGTCTATTTCTCCAGTCCTATCTGGTGACACTCTTTCTGCTCTCCATGCTCTAGCCAAAAATTGGCTTTCTTTCAACCCCCTTGTACCTCAAGACCTTTGAGTTCTTTACCCTCTGCCTGTAAGGACCTCCCAACTTCCTCACATATGTAATTTATCAAATATTTATTGATACTGTACCATATTGAGACAGAAAATAAACAAAATATAATAAGTAAATATTAGGTAGTGATAAATGCCATGATGAAAATAAAGGTGACTGAATAAGACAAAGACTGGAAGGCTACTCTAGATTGTTTGATCAGGGAAGGCCTTGTGAAGGAGGTGACATTTAGGCTGAGACCTGGGTAATTTCTACATATCTTTCAAATCTTAACCCAAATTTTACTTCCTCAAGAAGCTTTCTCTTATCCTCCTAGACCAGGTTTGGTCACCCTATTAGAAACTTGCACTGTATTTTGTACTTTTCTTTCTTAACATTTATTTAATTAAAAATTTTTTGTTTTTGTTGTCATTTTTTTCTTAATAGGCTGTAAATTCTAGGATGACAGGGACTCTTTAATTTACTCTTTATTCATAACATCTAACTCAGCTGCTGGCACATAGTAGATGCTCAGTAAGTATTTGCAGAATGGAAGAACTTTACCCCACACATTAAGACCCTGATAAATTAAAGAAAAAAATTTTAATATTTATTTATTTTTGAGAGAGAGAGAAAGAGAAACAGCTCAAGTGGGGGAAGGGCAGGCAAAGAGGGAGACACAGAATCTGAAGCAGGCTCCAGGCTCTGAGCTGTCAGCACAGAGCCCGATGCAGGGCTCAAACTCACAAACAGTGAGCTGAAGTCAAATGCTTAACCCACTGAGCCACCTAGGCACCCCAACCCTGATAAATTTAAAAAAATTTTTTTAATGATTATTTATTTTTGAGAGAGACAGAACATGAGTGGCGGAGGGGCAGAGAGAGGGAGACAGAATCCAAAGCAGACTCCAGGCTCTGAGCTGTCAGCACAGAGCCCGACGTGGGGTTCAAACTCACAGACTGCAAGATCACGACCTGAGCCGAAGTCGGACGCTCAACCGACTGAGCCACCTAGGCGCCCCACAGACTCGGATAAATTTTTAACATAGAAAATATAAATATCAAAACTAAACAGATTTGATTGTAACCAGGAATAAAAATAGTCCATTCTAAAATTTTTTTCAGTAAAATTCACTGAAGACAGATGACCCATGAGCCCATGGGAAGAGTACCATTAAACAGAACTCTAAATTAAGGTACTTATTAAGACAGGATTTTACACAGATTTGAAAACCAGTAGCTATAACCTGAACTTTGAAATTGGGAATTTTAGACATATGGACTTGTGCTGTCTAATACTATAGCCACTAGCCACATGTGGCTATTAAGCATTTGAAATATGGCTAGTCCAAATTGAGATGTTCTGTAAGTATAAAATAAAACACTAGATTTCAAAGATTTAGTGTTTTCTAATGTTTACTTATTTTGAGAGAGAGAGCAGAGAGGGAGAGAGAGAGAATCCCAAGCAGGCTCCATGCTCAATGCAGACCCTGACATGGGGTTGATCTCATGACCATGAGATCATGACCTGAGCCCAAATCAAGAGTTGGAGGCCTAACTGATGGAGCCACCCAGAAGCCCCCAAATATTTAGTATTTTTAAATGTAAAATATTTAATAATTTTTATATTAATTACATGTTGAAATGCTACTATTTTGGATCTACTAGGTTAAATAAAATATGGTATTAAAATTAATTTCACCTGTTGTGCTTTACTTTTTCTGTTGCAGCTACTAGAAAAATTAATATTACATATGTGGCTCACATTATATTTCTATTGGATCATGCTGCATAGACAAACATTTCTCAATAAGAAAACAATATACATTTTTCTACACATATTAACAGAAACTTGTATCAGGGAATAGGGAAAAGCAAAAGGGGTAAAGAATTGGTTAAACATTAAAAAAAAAGAATCTAAAACTCCACTGACACAGTTTTAGGGTTTTATTTAGAAAAGAGAATTTGGAGTCATATGGAAATCCTCCCTAAATTAAACAAATTCTTTAGAAACCTCAGATATATACAATATTATAGGTAATATTATTATTATATTATTACCTTACAATAGATAAGATTATCTCAAATAGGAGTCAAATAAAGATGATAACCATGGTATACTACAAAGCAAAGTGAGTCACAAGAATTAGATTCTAGTCCCTATCATTTACTACTTTGTACATCATATGGGAATCACTTGGCCTTTGTCCTTAAAGTATTTATGAACCGATAATTAAAGCAGATAGGAAAAAAGCTTTTAAGTGGCATTTAACCTGAAGCGTACATGATAAACCAACAAGCCTGCCCATGTGATTTCTGCTATTAATCCCATCAACTTTTCATGTCACAAATATTGTAGCCTTTTACAACAACAAATACATTTTTTAAAAGAGGCAAAGCCACCTTTTCCCTCCTACTTCTTCCTCTTACCTCTACTTCTTGCATAAACTAAACCCTGAAGGTAAAATATAAAGGATACCCTTGTCAAAATAAAGTAGGCTCTACCCCTATAATAGTAACAACAAAAATCCCAACTCATACTAAAAGCAAAATAACTCACATACTTTGACTGCATTTAACAAAATAAATAATTATAAGACCTCAAAAGGATCTTGAAAAGTTTTTATATCTGCTTTTAGCAGCTATACCATGTACCATCCTCATTTTGCAGAGGTGGCTGAAATAATTGCTTCCCTGATAGTCACAGAAAGTAAACTAAAACTTAAATTTCCTGTCTTCTAGAATAACGCCCTTTTGATCATTGTAATTATTCCAAGAATACTTACAGATAAAGTATGAAGAAGTTGCCCTGTGACAGAATTCCATACTTTCAAAAGGAAATTGTTCACTGCAGTAATAACTGTGGTGTCATAGCGATCCCAGGCCACCATAGTCACTTTAAGTTTAGTGACCTTGTCTTCTCCAGATGGCAAATTATTCCTAAGTAAAATAATTTTCAATATTCATACATTGTAAATTATTAACAAAGGTACATCTAAAATAGCAAATTATGAAAAAAAATCTCTCCAGGAGCTTGCAAAATTTTAGTTTAAAAATCCTAAACTAAAAATACTTTTAAGTATTCACAAAATAAAATAATAAAAGTATTTAAATAGGGCAATATTTAGGCTTATTTTAGGGAAAAAAAAGACACAAAATGACAAAAAAAATTGTAGTTAGTTACACAAGGACAAAACAAAAGTGAAACTAGAAAAAAACATCTACAAATTCCTTGAAAAACAAAATACAAAGTCCTGTTGCCTACCAGAAAATATGAAGAAAAATATAATGGACATTTTATCACCTTAAATAATAAATATTTGAAACTAATAGGCCTTATTAAAAAGCAGCAAAAAAATTCATTAACTTTTGATTTAACTGAATATGACATGAATAGCTGGCTATGCCTACAATGTCAGTTCTATATTGTTATTAATGGGAAGACAGTTAATTTCAGAGTTATACCATATAGAAACTGTAATGTTCTAAAGAGGTAATTATGTATCTTCCAATCAACAGGGAAGATGATTAAACAGAATGCTGATTAAGTGTATTTATAATGTCCAGTGGGAATGCTAACCATATCAAACATTATAAAGGTATCCTCAGTAAGACAGTTAAATTTATGATTTAATTAATAATTTTTATATTAATTACATAAATAAATGTTGACATTTAATAGGGACAACCCTCAAAGTAGAAAGTAGTATATAGATAGATATAAAAATTACCTATAGAAAATTAAGGCAGAAAATAACTCTGGGTATTAGTAGAGCAGAGATCTTTGGGTTACAAGGGACCAGAATTTTGAATGACTCAGCAATGTTCCTATCATCCAGTCTGTCAATCAACAGCAAAAGATAATTTACTTAGAGACTAAATACAGATGTAAACTTCAGGTCCATCAGTTAACTCCTAACTATTTACTAATCTAAAAAGATATTTTCATTATTAGATATAATTCATTAATGTAACAGATACTATAACCATATGACAACTACTGAAATATCTAACATCCAATCTTACCCAGTCATTTTAGTAGCCATATCTAGCACTATACTTTTCCATTCTTGTTGCTGATATTGCCAAATTCTTGCTGTTCCATCTCTACTTCCACTAACAAATCTTAAACTGCAAAGAAACAGTTAAAATACCTTTATTATATTCTTCCAAAATAGAAATCCTTTTTTTCTAATTATGAAAGTAATACATTCATCCCCATACACTCCTAGTAGGAATGAAAATGATATACTTTGGAAAACAATTTGGCAGTTCCTCAAAATGATAAACACAGTCACCATATAACTCAACAATTCTACTCCCAGGTAAAAATCCAAGAGAAATGACACATAAGTCCACATAAAAACTTGTACATGAATATCTATGGCATTATTCATCATAAGCCAAAAAGTGGAAACAACCCAAATGTCCATCAACTAATAAAGAGATAAACAAACTGTGGTATCCATACAATCAAATAGTATTCAGCAATAAAAATAAATGAAATAATGATACATGTTGCAACATGGTTGAATCTTGAAAACATTACGCTAAGTCAAAGAAGTCAGTCACCAAAGATTACATATTGTATAATTCAACTTATATAAAATTTCCAGAACAGACAAATCTATAAAGATAAGAAGTGGATTAATGGTTGCCCAGAGTTAAGGGTGGGGGTGTAAAGAGGTTGGGGAATGATAACTAAAGGGTATGGGAATTTTGGGGGTGCTAAAAATATTCTAAAATTGATGGTGGTGAAGGTTATACAACCCTGTGAATACACTAAAAACCACTGAAATTATGTTATATGCATTAAATCTCAATAAAACTTACAAAAATACATTCATTCATACACCCATAATTCTATCATTGTTCATACTTTCATTTCTATTCTTCTAGACTCTATTACAGGCATACATAAACACATATATTTCCCCCTATAGGAAAGAGAATTGTACTACATATAATATTTTATGTTTTTCCCCAACTTAAGTGTTATTTCATAGACACATTTCTAGGTTTACAAATATAAAACTACCATCACTTTTAATAAGAGTTCAACTATATGGATGTATCAATTTAATCAGTCCCTAATGATAAATATTTATACTACTTCCATTCGTCACCATAATAAATAAGCTTGTAATGAATATCTCTATACATATTTTATACAATCTTATACATATCTTTGCTGAATCAAATGGTAGAAACATTTTTAAAGTTTTTGACAAATTATTTCCCTGAAAAAAATTTTTTAACAATTTACAATCTCATCAAAAGTTGTGGGAGACTGAGTGCCCACTTTCCCTAAACCCTTGGCAATACTGGGTGCTAACATTCTTCATTATCCTGTCATTGTGAAAGAAAAAAAAAATGTTACTTTTATTCTAAACTGTATCTTTAATTATTTTTAAAATAAAATTGGACAACTTTTGTTTATTGTCCACATAATAAAGATAAAATAATGTTTGTCCTTTAAGGAAAAGGCAAAGAATTAAAAACTTCAGTTTCCTCTAGCATGAAAGAATCATAGCTATACAAACCTTCAAATGTATAACTCAGTATACTGCAATAAGCCAACCCCAAAAAATTATTTGAAGGTTTTTTTCATTCCTAATATAAACTTCACTCTATGTGGACCATCATTATTTTACTCTCACATTTAATAAAGATGAACAAATTCATCATAGTAATCACCCACTGTCTGAAAAAATATTTACAAATAAAACATGGTCAAAAAAATTAAAAAATAAAAATAAAATAAAAATAAAACATGGTCATCCACATACAGTCCTTATAGAAATATATGGATACAAATTTATGTTAAGTAGTTACATTTTTATATCTATTCTAGGTCAATTTTTAGACTAGGGCAAAAGATAATCATATTTTTGGTATCAAATATTTGAGAGCATGTACAAATACCTGTATATAATTTCTGAGTTTCAGACACAGAAAATATGCATCATATGAGTAGTAGAGATAATAAGTAATACAGATTTTCAGAGGAAGACCATATGGCTAAAATCTGGAGCAGTCAGAAAAGGCTTCAGGTAGAGCATGAACCTTAAAAGGAAGATAGGACTTAGGCAAGAAGAGAAAGGGACTGGAGGGAGAAGAAAAATAGAGTGAAGGATAGGGAAAGGGAGAGGGAGGCTGTAGGAGATGAAGAGAAAGAGTGAGGGGGAGTAGGGGATGATATTTCTGGGTAAGAATGGTGTGCAGTAAAGCATAAGCAAAGAAATGAATGAGAGAATAGAGAAGACAGACAGAAATATACAGGTATAGATGTGGAATGTAACAGAAGCAATGGTTAAGTCAATTAGGCTAGATGTAAATATTTATATGGGAATAGTAAATGAGTAAAGAATGTAAAGTCTAAGTCAAGTTATAGAAAGTTCGGAATTCAAGGCTAAGACATGTGAATTCTATTCTACAGACAAAGAGAAAACAGTAAAGATTTCTGAACAGAGCAATGTGGATCTGGCAGAAATGGACAGGATATATTTAGAAGGGAGAAGAAAACTGAAAGTAATGTGTCAAATAATAGAATCCTTGACTGAGGTGAGTGATAACAGAAATGGAAAAAATAAAATAAACAAAAAAGAAGCCAGTCAGAAAGGAAGGACTGATTAAGTATGGCTACTACTTGGACAGCTGTTTAAAAGAGATGGGGTAACAATGTCATCAAAAATAGACAAGGGTTTTCATCTTATGAAACTAAACAGAAATAAATTATTATAGCAGAGGGTGCTACTTCTGAAGGAATAGAGGTAAAATATATCAAAACTCTGTTTACACAGATATGCACTACATAGTTACCTGTCTCCATTGTTACAGAACTGAACAGCAACAACTTTGTCCTAAGACATAAAACAACAGATTTTTGGTTAGAGTTCATTTATTTGTAAAATGAATAAAGTATGCTCCCCTTCAAATTCACATACAAAAGCATCATGAAGTAGAATTTTCAATGCTATGATTTTCTTGGGAAAAAAAAAAACCAATTTTCTTTTAAAAAATTAATGAAGGCTAAACCAATGCATTAACTGAGGAGGAATACTTACTAGCAGTAATTTGAGACAAACCAGACAAAAGCAAAAGCTGTTTCTAAATCATAATCTCAAGAGACAGTTTTGAATAGATACTAGTTTATTATGTCTCCCATAATAAGACAGCACACTAACCTAAAATGCCACCTTAAAATAGCTGATTTAATAGTTAACTAAATCTCCCTCTTAAATTTTTTTTTTTAATTTCAGAAAATAAATCAGCCATTTCCTGTTTCTCACATGGTTCATTCAATTATTTTACAAAGGATTCATCTGCCTGTAGGTACTATATATACTTCTGCTTGCGTCTTCTTTTATAATGACTAAGTTATACTTTTATGATATAATGTGTATTGTAGTGATGAGAAGATTAAAGTGTAAGCCAGAATGTGCATTTTCCTTCTCTTTATTCCTTGATAGTAAAGCTAAAATGTACCCTCAAACGTTGAGCACATTTTCACAAACCCCTCAGTGGCTTAACTGCATTTGAATTTTTAATAAAAAGCTCAGATATTAAATGTCTTTATATTTAATTACTTTTAATTTTTAAAAATTATTAAACTTGTCTTCATATGTTCAGAGGTAGCCATGATTCACACTGCTCTATGATTTCACTGTAGTATTTATCTGACAGATTCTGGATTCTCACTGCCTTTTGCAATAACTGGTATTAGATGTTCTGAAAGGACATCTTATTTTCAATGACCAACAACAGCCACTGGCTTCAAAAAAAAATGACTAACAACAGCCACTGACTTCAACAGGGAGAATTTAGATTTCCTGACTTTCTCTTAGCTGGACCGCTATAAAAAAAACTCCACAAAACCCTAATAATCAATTTTTCTTCATCTCATCCCCACTGAATTCTTGCCCATTGTTTTTACTACCTCCTTCTCACTCAGCTCCCAATAAACCTGAATGCATTTGTATATACAACCTACTTAGATGGTAATTATAAAGATGCCTCCTTTGTATACTCTAGTACAAATGTATTTCTCCCACTGGATATTCTCAGATTGTGATCTTTATGGATTTCTTAAGTTTTTCTCTTTCATAATTTGAGTAATATTCTAGGACTTTAGCATCTAGGAATAAGTTACAGCAAGGTAAGAGCTCACCTTGG
The DNA here is from genome assembly GCF_028018385.1 of Neofelis nebulosa. Classification (NCBI taxonomy): domain Eukaryota; kingdom Metazoa; phylum Chordata; class Mammalia; order Carnivora; family Felidae; genus Neofelis; species Neofelis nebulosa. The sequence continues at coordinate 67,419,124 of NC_080800.1, forward strand.
CTCAGTAACTGTTTATAAGTAACTGTTCAATTATGTTTATGGGATGGGACAAAATCAGGAGGTTGTTTCTAAAAGCTGAAGGAGAAGGTTTCTAGTGTCTCTTTTACTACAAATTTCAGGAACATGATTGATTTTGTAACTCACAAAGTATCTTTTCCTAAAAGTCATCATTCAGGGAAATTGTGCGTGTTTTATTGATGTGCACTAATACTATTCCAAATGAAAGGTCAACAGTACTAAGAATAGTAACCTTAAGAATTGCAAAGCTGAGTGCTTTCAATTGCTGACTATATCGCTTTGACAATGAGGTACATGAGATACACAGTAAGCTGAAAAACAAGTACTCCCATATACCACAGGAAATAATTATCTAGAGAAAAAGGTAATGAAAGAAAGAGGAGTTAGAGATGAAAGATACATAGGTATATGAAAAAACAGTACTGGTTCCAAGCTTCCTGAAAAGGAAAGTGGAAATAGCTTGAGTGGACAAGTGCCAGTCATCAATGGCTGTCACCCACGGATAAAGCTGTTCCCTGCTGTTATTGATAACTGAGTAGGATTAGATTTCAGTTGTCTTTGATAGCAATCTGCAACAATCATACTAAAATCGACAGGCTAAATTAGTAAATTAATTTTTCCTAAGATATACTTAATATGTCTTTTGCTTATTTTTTTGGTGCAAATTGGCATATAGCATCATATAAGTTTCAGCTGTACAATATTATAACTTGATATTTATATATACTACAAAGTGATCACCACCATAAATCTAGTTACCATCCATCAACATACATTTGAGCACTGTCACCCATCCCCCAACACCCTTTTCCCTCTGGTAACCACCAAACTCTGTATCTATGAGTTTATTTTTGTTTAGTTTTGTTTGTTCCTTTGTTTTGTTACTTTAGAATTCACATATACTGAAATCATGTTATTTGCCTTACTCCATCAGATTTTTCACTTAGCATAATATCCTCAAGGTCCATCCATATTGTTGCAAATGTCAAAATTTCCTTGTATGTGGATGAGTGGTATTCTAGTGTGTGTGTGTATGTGGTGTGGGTGTGTGTGCATGTACAACACATCTTTATCCATTCATCCATGGATGGACACTTAGGTTGTTTGCACTTTCTGGCTACTATAGATAATGTTGCAATGAACATAGGGGTGCATATATCTTCTTGATTAGTGTTTTTATATTCATCAATAAATACTCAGAACTGGGGCGTCTGGGTGGCTTAGTCGGTTAAGCGTCCAACTTCGGCTCAGGTCATGATCTTGTTTGTGGTTCATGGGTTCAAGCCCCACATGGGGCTCTGCGCTTACAGCTCAGAGCCTGGAGTCTGTCTCAGATTCTGTGTCTCCCTCTCTTTCTGCCCCTCCCCTGTTTGCACTCTGTCTCTCTCTCTCTCAAAATTAAATAAACATTAAAAAATTTTAAATAAATACTCAGAAGTGGACTATTTAGATCATATGGTAGTTCTATTTTTAATTTTTTGACAAATATCCACATTGCTTTCCATAGTGGCTACACCAATTTACATTCCCACCAATAATGTATGAGAGTACCCTTTCCTCCACATCTTCTCCAACACTTATTATTGTTTGTCTTTCTGATAACACCCATTCTACTAGGTTTGAGATGATATCTCATTGCAGTTTTCATTTGCATTTACCTGATAATTAGTGATGTTGAACATGTTTTCATGTGATTGTTGGCCATATATATGTCTTCTTTAGAAAAAATGTTTATTTAGTTCCTCTGCCCAGTTTTTATTTGGGTTGATTTTTTATTGTTGAGTTATATGACTTCTTTATATATTTTTGATATTAACCCCTTAGTGGATATATGATTTATAAATAACGTTTCCCATTTAGTGGGCTGCCTTTTTGTTTTACTAATGTTTTCCTTCACTGTGCAGTAGCTTTATAAGATGTAGTCCTATTTGCTTATTTTTGCTTTTGTCTCCCTTCCCTATAGACCCAGATTTACAAAAAAATTCACTAAGACAAATGCCAAGGACCTTATCAATGTGGGAAAGTCATCAAAAAGATGTGAATGCCAGTTGACCTGTGAGCTGGACCCCAGACGATTGGAGGGTCCTCACCTTCTTCCATATCCTTGGAATATGGGTTCCCACTCCCAGAGGCTATTCCAAGGACAAAGCCTTGAGACGATGATGTGGTATTGAGAATATCTGCACAGTATACTTGAGTGAACACAGTTAAGGCTTCTTTATAAACTTTTAAGATTTGGCGGGCAGGCACAAAGATCCATTTGTCTTGCTGCCACCCAAGATAAGCCTCATGTGTAAATTTTGTTTGCTTATTAAAATTGCCACCTACCAACCTAGAGTGGCCTACCTCTTTCTTTGGTCTTTCTCTGCCCTCTGGGTTATATGGGCCAGTTTCAGATTAAATCCAAGAAGCTCCCAAGAAGGTTATGAACTGGCAATTGGCAAGCCAGACAGGAGACCAAAGAAATGGGCCTTGGGAATGAGGCATCTGCAGTAAATATACCAAATCAGCCATCAACTTCTGTGGGAGGAAGGTGCCTATATGGTAGATACTTGTGGACTACTGCGTGAGTATGGGGATACCCAGAAAATGCCACCCAGTGTAATGTTCTTGTTGGAGGAAATGCACATACCACATTGAGGCAGAGAAGGGAAACACGTGGTTGCCACAGTGGGTCTCTACTGTGAGTAGTTCAGCTAGCTACCGATGCCCAACTAAAGGCTGAAGCTCAAGTTAGAAAGTTAGTAGAGCTGAGATTAGAAATGGACATACAAGTGTCCACCACTCTGCTAGCTCTGGGGCTGGCAGACAAGATAGAAGAGCAGAATGATAAATTAAATACTTTAGTGTGCTTTTTGCAAAGCAAGGAGGGTGCAAGCTGCCATGTGTTAAGATATGAGAACTTATAACAGAGCCTGATTAGGATGCTAAGAGGTGGAAACTTGGAGAAAATGATGAAAATGAAGAAGAGGACGTTGTGGTAATTGGTGAGGAAACAGATAAAATGTCCCATACCATCTCACCCCTAATCTTAAATAGCAATTGCCCCAAAACTCCTAGGAAAAAACATAACATCTTTCCTTGTCCCTTGAAGTTTATAAATCTTACCATGTCTTTGAAACATCAACACCCCTGGAGATAACCAAAACACTGCCAGAAAAAAATAATACAGACTGCTATAGTTCTCTCGTCAACTGCATTATGATGAACTCTCATCAAACCAAATGGCCATTTTTAAGTCTTCTGTCATTTGCAGTTGCTGTTTTGCTCTGATGCTTTGCAAAAAATGTTCCTACAAAAGTGCTTCATCTTCAAGAAAACTCATGGAAAAGACTTTGACAGGTTTCTGATAACTAAGATTAAACCTTCATTTTGGAGATAATAATGAACCTATCAACTGTTCCCCCAAGGCTACATGCATAGCCACAAAGTATGTCATAGGATGGTAGTAGCTGGGGACCTATTGCTGTTTTCCTTCTCCCATCAGCAAAATGGGTCCATTACATTGATAATATGTTAACATGTAAAAATTTACCTCTGCTACAGGACACCTGCAGGCTTTGCTCAGGAACATCTGTGAGGAAGAAGATGGGCAATGAACCCGAAGAAAATTTAAGGCCCAGACACTGCCATAAAGTTTTGGATGTCATCCGGTCAGCTAAGACCCATAAATCTGTAACTGAAAAGGTGCAAGCCTAACCAACCCCTAAGAATGTAAAAGAGGTGTAATCCTTTATGGGAATTTTGGGGGTTTGGAAGACATTTAATCTGCACCTGGCATAGTACTCCCCATTCCTTATGCTGCCTAGTAAAAAATGGACACATATGGGACTGGGGACCACAGCAGCAAGCTGCCTCTTGAGAAGGCAAAAATACTAATAAAACAGATTAAAACCCTGGGCATCTCCTACGCAGCACTACCATTTGAGTTAGATATGTCCATGACTCCAAACGATGGCAGAGATAACAAAAGGGGAGGATGGCCCTGGGATTTTGGTTCCAGCTCCAGAAGTGGGTAAAGCCCCAATATACCCCATAGAGCAATAGCTCCTAGCAATGTACACAGTGCTCCTCCAGGTAAAGCCTCTCACATAGCAGTCAGGACAGCAGCCAGTGCACTTAGCTCAGAGTGGTCTTGGCTGCTGATCACTCATGAGCCCTGGCAATTAGCCCTTTGTACTGTTAATTAGGCTATTCTACAGGGATTAAATTTAAGGCCTGAACAATGGGAAACTGAGGGGCAGATGACCATTAAAAAGTCCTTGTGGGGTCAAGATATATATAAAATGACATTTGGGTCCATCTGCAAGAGCCTGAAGTGATTCTCACTGTTTTTCATGCCCTAGCTCTTAAGACACAGACACCCCTTGGCAATCAAGAAGCTGATGCCCCAGCTCGGGATTAAGCCTTAGCTACTGACCTTTTCAGTAGTGATAGCAGATTGGGTACATAAAAAGAGTGGCTCCCAAAATGCCCAAGTATGATAGCATACTGTCAAGGATGCCAGAGACTGTCCTCAGAGTCCAGTGACTTGGTTAAAGAAAGAAGAGCATGTTGTGTGTTCCAAACAAACCCAAGGCAACTGCCAAAAGACATGGGCCATCCACTGGAGTTCACAACCTGTGAGAAACTGGAAAATTGACTATATTGCCCTCCTTTGAGTGAGGGTTGTAAATATGCCTTGGTTTATGTAGACACTGCATCTGGCCTAACCCAAGCTTTTCCCTGCCACCATGTAAACCAGGCTGCCATGATTAGGTGATTATAAAAAAAAAAAAAAATTGAGTACCATGTATGAATACCTTCACCAAACACATAACAATCAGAAGTCACATTTCGAAGGCCATGATGTGCAAGACTGAACAATAAAATATGACATTAAACAAAGGTTCCATCTTCCCTATAACCAACAAACAGCAGCGTTGGTAGAAAGGAAAATGGAATATTAAAACAGCAAATTAGATACTTAACAGGCAAGACCACCCTGACCAACCAATCTAAAATACTGTCCTAGGCTTTAAAATATTTAAGTGACCAACCAGTAGGGCCTATTGCCCCACATGTCAGACTAGAGATCCCTGCCTAGGCACCTGATATGTAAAGATATAGAAGCTTCGGGAAACAGCCATTGCCCCAAATCTCACAGTGGATCAACACAATATGCTGTGGAAAACACCAAGCCCCATCATTCCTGGAAAATAAATTATCTACCAGAATTTACAATGCAATGTCCTATGAGATAGGTGACTTACTTCACACCCTGGGGTGAAGAATTACTCAACTTCCACTAACATCCTCTTGTCCTGCTACATGCCAGAGCTGTTAAAATACACTATAACTGAAACGAAACACGCACTACTGAAAGAAGGGAGTAAATGGGGGTCCTGATAATGGCATATCCTGACCCCAGTTCAGCTCTTTACACCTGACAGAACTGCTTCCCCTGTCCAACATTTATGGTATGTGAGGAATAAGCTTAGGAATTTCCTGAGTCTGCATTGATGGATTAACAAGGCATAAAGAATTAAAAAGCCATAGGATGAACACACCTAAGTTTGGGTAAACAAGATTAGGTAAATAAGATTTGACAAACAGGGCAAAGGCCCCCAGTATAGAACAAAGGTATAGGACAATAGCAGAAAGCTGCTTTCACAGGAAGGAAGGACCAAATAAGGTAAACAGGTAAATAGAGCTCCAGACCACAGTGGGGCTAAGTTGCTCAGAGCAGAGCTAATTAGCAAAAAAGGGTGCCTTGTTGACACTGAGATAGCATGCTCTATCTTTCTTGTCCCCTAGGCCAGTCTAGCTCTATCTTTCTTGTTCCCTAGGCCAGTTTAGGTCCAGCCTCATGTTTGCTGTAAACAACCTTCCACCCAGCACCAGAATCTTGTTTTGTATTGACCCAAACCCCTAACACCGCATATCTCTAAAACCCCCTTCTCCCCACAGCCATGAGTTAATGTTCACGGTTTCATTGTCTCTCTGTGGACACCCATCATGCCAGTAAGCCTTCTGATCCTAATAAAAATCAGGGCTCTTGTCTCCTCCCGGATGTTAGCCTCTCTCACATTTTTAACCCTGCATCCCGCTCTCCTGCTGGACAAGAGAGAACACCAGACCCAGAGTCTAGGACAATGGTATATACAACCAAGTCAAGTTTCTAAAGGTGCTAACCTCCCTCTCCTCAAAGTCAGAAGAAATGTTCAGTTTTTCCACTGATCTAACCATTTTGCCACTGTCTTTGTTCGCTCCAGTGGCTTAGAAGGCATTACAGCAAATGTGAAGCCCTTAATAAATTCACTCAGCAAGCATTCAATCATAACAATAAAACCTGTCCTTACTATTTTACTGTCCAAAAAAAAATGGCAATAGACATTATTACGCCTCACAAAGAGGTATCTGTGCCATTATCCAAACATAATGTTGTATGTTCACACCTAATGAATCTGTTAATGTATCTTCTTTATTAAATCACATGAAACACAAGTGAATGCCCCTAATAATCCAATTCCCAGCTTAGGATACCTAATAAATCAGTCAGTGGCTAAGATCATGGGCTCTTATAAAAAAAACAGTTGTCACTGATTTTGAAATCATTGTATTAATCTATGTTTCCTTTATATGTCCCTGTACTGTAACTGTTGCATTAGCCTACAAAGCAGCCAGCCAGGCACCAAAGAGGCGCTGCAATGCTAATAAAACCCACTACTGACCACTTAAGGCCCATTGCACAAGAGGGCACGTGAGATTGTGAAAGCTGGTCATGAGAGATGGACTATTGGGGAAGAACACTGAAAAGATGTGACCATTGCATATTCTTTCCTGCTTTGTCAAAGATTAGTTGTCTATACTTTTGTGGGTCCAATTCTGGAGTCTCTATTCTATTCCTTCGGTCTATGTGTCTGTTTTTGTGCCAATACGATGCTGTCTTGATGATAACAGCTTTGTAGTAGAGGCTAAAGGCTGGGATTGTGATGCCTCCTGCTTTGGTCTTCTTCTGCAAAATTATTTTGGCTATTCAGGGCCTTTTGTGGTTCCATACAAATTTTAAGATTATTTGTTCTAGCTTCGAGAAGAATGTTGGTGCAATTTTGATTTGGATTGCATTGAATGTGCAGATAGCTTTGGGTAGTATTGACATTTTAACAATATTTATTCTTCCAATCCATGAGCAGGGAATGTTTTTCCATTTCTTTGCATCTTCTTCAATTTCCTTCATAAGCTTTCTATAGTTTTCAGCATACAGATCTTTTACATCTTTGGTTAGGTTTATTCCTAGGTATTTTATGATGCTTGGTGTAATTGTGAATGGGATCAGTTTCTTTATTTGTTTTTCTGTTGCTTAATTATTAGTGTATAAGAATGCAACTGATTTCTGTACATTAATTTTGTATCCTGTGACTTTGCTGAATTCATGTATCATTCTAGTAGACTTTTGGTGGAGTCTATCAGGTTTTCCATGTATAGTATCATGTCACCTGCAAAAAGTGAAAGCTTAACTTCATCTGCCAATGTTGATGTCTTTGATTTCCTTTTGGTGTCTGACTGCTGATGCTAGGACTTCCAACACTATGTTAAACAACAGTGGTGAGAGTGGACATCCCTGTCATTTTCCTGATCTCAGAGGGAAAGCTCTCAGTTTTCCCTATTGAGGATGATATTACCTGTGGGCTTTTCATAAATGGATTTTATTATGTTTAAGTATGTTCCTTTTATCCTGACTTTCTCGAGGGTTTTTATTAAGAACGGATGCTGATTTTTTTCAAATGCTTTAAAGAATATTCAATGGAAAAAAAGACAATCTCTTTAAAAAATGGTGCTGGGAGAACTGGACAGCAACATTCAGAAGAATGAAACTAGACCATTTTCTTACATCATTCACAAAAATAAAGTCAAAATGGATGAAGGACCTGAATGTGAGACAGGAAACCATCAAAACCCTAGAGGAGACAGCAGGAAAAAAAAACCTGACTGCAGCCGCAGCAATTTATTACTTGACACATCTCCAAAGGCAAAGGAATTAAAAGCAAAAATAAACTATTGGGACCTCATGAAGATAAAAAGCTTCTGCACTGCAAAGGAAACAATCCACAAACTAAAAGGCAACTGACAGATTGAGAAAAGATATTTGCAAATGACATATAGGACAAAGGGCTAGTATCGAAAATCTATAAAGAACTCACCAAACTCCACACCTGAAAAACAAATAATCCTGTGAAGAAATGGGCAGAAGACATGAATAGACACTTCTCCAAAGAAGACAACCAGATGGCCAACAGGCACATGAAAAGATGCTCAACGTCACTCCTCCTCAGGGAAATACAAATCAAAACCACACTGAGATCTCAAATCACACCAGTCAGAGTGGCTAAAATGAACAATTCGGGAGACTACAGATGCTGGCGAAGATGTGGAGAAATGGGAACCCTCTTGCACTGTTGGTGGGAACACAAACTGGTGCAGCTGCTCAGGAAAACAGTGGGAGGTTCCTCAAAAAATTAAAAACAGATCTACCCTATGACCCAGTAATAGCACTGCTAGGAATTTACCCAAGGGATACAGGAGTGCTGATGCATAGGGGCACTTGTACCCCAATGTTTATAGCAGCACTCTCAACAATAGCCAAATTATGGAAAGAGCCTAAATGTCCATCAACTGATGAATGGATAAAGAAGTTGTGGTTTATATATACAATGGAATACTACTTGGCAATGAGAAAGAATGAAATATGGCCTTTTATACCAATGTGGATGGGACTGGAGAGTATTATGTTAAGTGAAATAAGTCATACAGAGAAAGATACCATATGTTTTCACTCTTCTGTGGATCCTGAAACACTTAACAGAAGACCATGGGAGAGGGGAAGGGGGAAAAAAAGTTACAGAGAGGGAAGGAGACAAACCATAAGAGACTCTTAAAAACAGAATAAACTGAGGTTTGATGAGGGGTGGGAGGGAGGGGAAAGTGGGTGATGGGCATTGAGGAGGGCACCTGTTGGGATGAGCACTGGGTGTTGTATGGAAACCAATTTGACAATAAATTTCATATATACACACACACACATATACATACATGTATATATACATGTATATATGTGTGTGTGTATGTGTGTGTATTAAAGAAAAGAGAAGAGAAAAGAAAAGAAAAGAAAAGAAAAGAAAAGAAAAGAAAAGAAAAGAAAAGAAAAGAAAAAAGAAAAGAAAAGAGAAGAAAAGAAAAGAAGAGATGCGACCACCAGCTAACCTCTGAGCTGGACCCCAGGGCAATCAAAGGCTCCTAAACTCTGCCCTTGAAATGCAGGTTCTTCTTGCCTTTCCACTACCAGAAGCTGCTCCAAGGGCAAAGCCTTGAGATAATGATGTGGTGTCGGGAACACCTGCACAGATTACTTGGCTGAACCCACGTAATGTCTCCTTATAAACTTTTAAGATTTCGTGGGCGGACATGGAGATCCATTTGTCTTGCTGCCACCCAAGACAAGCCTTAAGTGAAAGTTCCTTTTACTTATTAAAACTGACACCTACCAACCTGGAGTGCCCTGGCTCTTTCTCTCCTGCTCCTCTGAATACAGAGGCCAGTTTGAGATTACACTCAATAGGCTCCTTAGAGGGTTACAAACTGACAACTGCCTATGTTTTCTTCTAGGAATTCTTATTTCAGGTCCTACACTCAGCTCTTCCTTTATGAGTTAATTTTTGTGGATGGTATAAAATAGTGGTCTGGAGTTTTATTCTTTTGAATGTGGCTGTCCAGTTTTCCCAACATCATTTATTGAAGAGACTACTTTTTTCCCATTTTATATTCTTGGCTCCTTTGTTGTAAATTAACTGATCATATATTTGCAGGTTTATTTCTGGGCTCCTTATTCTGTTCCATTGATCTACTTGTCTGTTTTTCTGACAATACCATGCTGTTTTGATTACTAGAACTTTATAGTATAGTTTGAAGTCAAAAAGTGTGAGGCCTCCAGCTTTGCTTTCTCAAGTTTGCTTTGGCTATTTGTGGTCGTTTGTGGTTCCTACAAATTTTCGAATTATCTGATTCAGTTCTGTGAAAAATGCTGCTGGGATTTGATAGAGATTGCATGTAATCTCTAGATTGCTTTAGGGAGCACTAAAATAATATTAATTCTTTCCATCTATAAGCATGGAATATCTTTCCATTTATCTCTCTTCTTCAATTTCTTTCATCAGTTCTGGATTTCAGTGTGCAGATTTTCCTTTCTTTACATAAATTTATTCCTAGGTATTTCATCCTTTTGATGCAATTGTAAATGGGGATGTTTTCTCAGTATATTTTCTGATAGTTTCTCAGTGTATACAAACACAATAGATTTCTGTATACTGGTTTTCTATCCTGCAACATTACTGAATGCATTTATGAATTCTAACAGTTTTTTAGTAGAATCTTTAGTTTTCTATATATAGTATTATGTTATCTGCAAATAATTATAGTTTTTGCTTCTTCCTTTCCAATCTGGATGCCTTTTAGTTCTTTTACATGGCTAATTGCTGTGGCTAGGACTTCCAATACTATGTTGAATAAGGTGACAAGAATGGGTACCCTTATCTTGTTCCTGATCTTAGAGAAAAGCTTTCACCTTTATCACCACTAAGTATGATGTTAGCTGTGGGTTACTCACGTATCACCTTTATTATATTCAGATACATTGTCTCTATCCCACTTTGAGATTTTATCATAAATGAACGTGGAATGTTTTCAAATATTTTTTCTGCATCTATTGAGAGGATAATATAACTTTTATCCTTCATTTTGCTAATGTGGCATATCATGTTGATTGATTTGCAGATATTGATCATTCTTGCATCCCTTGCATACACCTGATCATGGTGTATGATCCTTTGAATGCATTGCTGAATTCATGTTGCTAATATTTTGTTAAAGATTTTTGTATCTCTATACATCAGGGATATTGTCCTGTAATTTCCTCATTTTTTGGCATTCTTGTCTGGTTTTGCTATCAGAGACTGACCTTGTAAAATTAGTTTGGAAGCATTCCTGCTTTAATTTTATGTGGAGTCTGAGGATGGTGATTAAATCTTTGAATGTTTTACAGTATTCACCAGTGAAGCCATCTGGTCCTTGAATTCCATCTACACTGATCTTTTTTATTTCTCCATCATTCAGTCTTGGAAAACTGTACATCTTAGGAATTTATCCATTTCTTCTAGGTGATCCAATTTGTAGGCATATAATTATAGTAGTCTTTTATGATCCTTTGTGTTTCTGTGGTATCAGTTGGAACTTATCCTTTGTTTCTGATTTTATCAATTTGAGTCCACTCTCATTTTTTCTTGATGAGTCTAGCTAAATGTTTGTCAACTTAATTATTTCAAAGAACTACCTCTTACTTTTATTGATCTTTTCTACTGTCAGTCTCTATTTCATTTATTTCTGCTCTGGTCTTCCTTCCTTCTATTAAATTGGGCTTTGTTTTTCTTTTTTTAGTTCCTTTGTGTGTAGAGTAAGATTGATTCTTCCAGATTTCTCTTATTTCTCAATATAAGTCTGTATCACCGTAAACTTAACTTTTTTTCCCCTTACTCCTTCATTTTCTTTTTTTTTAATATGAAATTTATTGTCAAATTGGTTTCCATACAACACCCAGTGCTCCTGCCAACAGGTGCCCTCCTCAGTGCCCATCACCCACCCTCCCTCTCCCCATCAACCCTCAGTTTATTCTCAGTTAAACTTAACTTTTTTATTTTAAATGTTTTTATTTATTTTTGAAGGAGAAGGAGAGAGAGAGCATGAGTGGGGGAGGAGCAGAGAGAGAGGGAGACACAGAATTCGAAGCAGGCTCCAGGCTCTAAGCTGTCAGCACAGAGCCGGATGCGGGGCTCGAACTCACAACCTGTGAGATCATGACCCGAGCCAAAGTTGGAAGCTCAACCGACTGAGCTACCCAGGCGCCCCTAAACTTAACTCTTAAAACTGCGTTGTTGCATCCTATATGGTTTGGACCGTTATATTTCCATTTCCATATGTCTCCAGGTATTTTTTTTTCCACTTCTTTGATATCCTAATCAATCCAATGAGTGTTCAGTAGCATCTTCTTTAAATACCCACATACCTGTGATTTCTCCAGTCTTCCTTCTGTAATTGATTTCTATTTTTATACTATTGTGATAAAAAGAAATGGTCGATATGATTTCAATCTTTTTGAATTACTAAGATTTGTTTTGTGACCTAAATATGATCTATACTGGACAATGTTCCATGTGTACTCTGGTGCTTGTAGATGGAACATTCATTATATGTCTATAGAGTCCATCTGGTCTAATGTGTCATTAAGACCAATCTTTCTTTATCCTTCCTTTACCATTTGGTAATGCCTTTCTATACCTTTTATTACCATCTTTGTTTGAAAGTTTATTTTGTCTAATATGTGTACAATTTCACCAGTGTTTTTTTCTCCTTAGAAAATTTCATTTTTACTGTTTTTTATTTAATCCCAGCTAGTTAACTTTCAGTGTTATATTGGTTTCAGGTGTTAAATATGCTCATTCAACACATCCATACAACACCCTGTGCTTATCACAAGGGAAGTCCATAATCCCCATCAACAACATAAGCCATCCTACACCCACCTCCCCTCTGTTAACCATCAGTTTGTTGCTTATTGTTAAGAGTGTTTCTTCAGTTACCTCTCTTTCTTTTTCCCTTGGCTGATTTGTTTTGCTTCTTAAATCCCACATATGAGTGAAGTCATATGCTATTTATCTTTTTCTGACTTTTCTCACTTAGCATAGTATTCTCCAGCTCCAACCACATTGTTACAAATGGCAAGATTTCATCCTTTTTTATGGCTAAGTAATATTCCATTACACACACACACACACACACACACACACACACACACACACAAAACACACCATATATACCACATCTTCTGTCCATTCATTAGTCAATGGACACTTGGGCTGTTTCCATAGTTTGGCTATTGTACATTATTCTGCAACAAACATCAAAACACATGTATCCTTTTTAATTAGTATTTTTGTATTTTTTCAGTAAATACCAAGCAATACAATAGCTAGATCATAGGGTAGTTCAATTTTTTGAGGAACCTCCATACTGCTTTCCAGAGCAGCTGCACCAGTTTACATTCCCACCAACAGGGCAAGAGGGTTTCCCTTTCTCCACATTCTGGCCAACACCTGTTATTTCTTATATTGTTGATTTTAGTCATTCAAACAAGTGTGAGGTGATATCTCATTGTAGTTTTAATTTTGTGATGATGAGTAATTTTGAGCATCTTTTCATGTATCTATAGGCCATTTGCATGTCTTCTTTGAAAAAAGATATATTCATGTCTTCTGTCCATTTTTTAATTGGATAATTCATTTATTGTGAAGAGGTTTTTTTTCTTTTAATTTAATTTTTTAAATTTACATCCAAGTTAGTTAGCATATAGCGCAACAATGATTTCAGGAGTAGATTCCTTAATGTCCCTTACCCATTTAGCCCATCCCCCCTCCCACAACCCCTCCAGTAACCCTCTGTTTGTTCTCCATATTTAAGAGTCTCTTATGTTTTCATCCTCCTCCCTGTTTTTATATTATTTTTGCTTCCCTTTGTGTTCATCTGTTCTGTGTCTTAAAGTCCTCATATGAGTGAAGTCATATATTTGTCTTTCTCTGACTGAATGATTTCGCTTACCATAATACCCTCTAGTTCCATCCATGTAGTTGAAAACAGGAAGATTTCATTCTTTTTGACTGCCAAGTAATACTCCATTGCATATACATATGTACCACATCTTCTTTATCCATTCATCCATCGATGGACATTTGGGCTCTTTCCACACTTTGGATATTATGGATAGTGCTGTTATAAATATTGGGGTGCATGTGCCACTTCAAAACAGTACACCTGTATTCCTTGGATAAATACCTAGTACTGCAACTGCTGTGTCATAGGGTACTTCTATTTTTAATTTTTCGAGGAACCTCCATACTGTTTTCCAGAGTGGCTGCACCAGTTTGCATTCCCACCAGCAGTGCAAAAGAGATCCTCTTTCTCTGCATCCTCACCAACATCTGTTGTTGCCTGAGTTACTAATGTTAGCCATTCTGACAGGTGTGAGGTGGTATTTCATTGTGGTTTTGATTTGTATTTCCCTGATGATGAGTGATGTTGAGCATTTTTTCATGTGTTGGTTGACCATCTGGATGTCTTTGGAGAAGTGTCTATTCATGTCTTTTTGAGCAGTGAGTTTTATAACTTCTTTATATATTTACAATACCAAACCTTTTTCAGATATGTCATTTGCAAATATACTCTCCCATTCCGTAGGCTGCCTTTTAGTTTTGTTGATGGTTTCCTTCGCTGTGCAGAATTTTATTTTGATGAAGTCCCCCAAATTTATTTTACTTTGGTTTCCTTTGCCTCAGGGGACATATCTTTTAAGAAACTGCTATGGCTGAAGACAAAGATGTTAATGGCTGTATAATCCTCTAGGATTTTTATGGTTTCAGGTCTCACATTTAGGTCTTGAATCCATTTTGAATTTATTTTTGTTTTTGGTTTAAGAAAATGGTCTAATCGCTTCTCGGCCTTTTGGCTAAGATCAAGTGAAGAAAATGGTCCAGTTATATCAACACCATTTATTGAAGAAACTGTCTTCTTCCCATTGGACCTTCTTTCTTGCTTTGTTGAAGATTAGTTGACTATATATCTGTGGGTTCATTCCTGGGTTTTCTATTTTGTTCCATTGACCCATGTGTCTATTTTTGTGCCAGTACCATACTGTTTTGATCACTATAGCTTTGTAATATAATGTGAAGTCCAGAATTGTGATGCTTCCACCTTTTCATTTCTTTTTCAAGATTGCTTAGGCTATCCAAGGTTTTTTGTGGTTTCATGCAAATTTTAGGATTGTTTGTTCTAGTTCTGTGTAAAGGGCAGTTGGTATTTTCATGGCATTGTATAAAATGTGTACACTGCTTTTGGTTGCATACACATTTTAACAGTATTTGTCATTCTAACCCATGAGCATGGAATGCCTTCCAATTTCTTTGTGTCTTCTTCAATTTCTTTCATCGGTGTTTTATACTTTACAGAATAACCACCTTTCATGTGTTTGGTTATGATTATTCCTAGGTATCTTATTATATCTGGTGCAAATGAAAATGAGATTGATTTCTTAAGTTCTCTTTCTGCTGCTTCATTACTGGTGTATAGAAATGCAACATATTTCTGTATGTTGATTTTGGAGTCTGCAACATTACTGAATTTATTTACCAGTTCTAGCAGTTTTTTGGTAGAGTCTTTTAGGTTTTCTATATACAGTATCATGTCATCTGCAAATAGTGAAAATTTTACTTCTTTGCTGCTGATTTGAATGCCATTCATTTCTTTCTGTTATCTGATTGCTGTGGCTAGGACTTGCAATACTATGTTAAATGACAGTGATGAGAGTGGACATCCTTATCTTGTTCCTGAACATAGAGAAAAAGCTCTCAACTTTTCCACACTAACAATGATATCAGCTGTGGGTCTTTTATAGATGGCCTTTATTATGCTTAGGTATATTCCCTCTAAACCTACTTTGTTGAGGGTTTTTAACATGAATGAGTGCTGTATGTATTTTATCAAGTGCTTTTTCTGTATCAATTGAAAGGATGATATGTTTCTTAACCTTAACTTTATTAATGTGGTGTATCACATTGATTGATTCGTGAATACTGAACCATGCTTGCAACCCAGATATAAATCCCATTTCAATGTGGTGAATGATTCTTTCAATGTATTGTTGAATTTGGTTTGCTAGTATTTATCAAGAAGTTTTGCATTCATGTTGATCAGGGATATTGGCCTATAGTTCTCTTTTTTAGTGAAGTCATTATCTGGATTTGGTATCAGGGTAATGTTGGCCTTACAGAATCAAATTTGGAAATTTTCCTTCCTTTTCTATTTTTTTGAATAGTTAAGAATAGGTATTAACTCTTCTTTACATGTATGGTAGAATTTGCTGGCGAAGCCATCTGGCTCTAGACTTTGGTTTTCAGGAGTTTTTTGGCATGTAGTAAAAAAAAGTGGTCCTAAAATTAAAAGGCCTACCTCAAGAATCAAGAAAAATCTCACATAAACAACCTACCCTTACACCTAATTGATTTAGAAAAAGAGTAAGTGGAAGCCTAAAATCAGCAAAAGGAAGGAATAGACATTAGAGCAGAAATAATTGATATAGAAACTAAAAAACAAAACAAAACAAAACAGAAAAGATCAATGAAACCAGTAGATAACTCTTTGAAAAAATTAATATAATTACCAGGAGATACTTCTTTGAAAAAATTAATATCATTAATAAACTTCTAGCCAGACTTATCAAAAATAAATGAAAGAACCTAAATAAATAAATCACAAATGAGAGAGGAGAAATAGCAACTAATACCACAGAAATACATGTAATTTTAAGAAACTATTATGAAAAACTATATACCAACAAATTGGACAAGCTGGAAGAAATGTATAAATTACTAGAAACATATAGACTATCAAAAACTGAAACAGAAGAAACAGAAAACATAAACATATTAATAACCAAGAAAGAGATTGAATCAGTAATCAAAAACCTCCCAACACACAAAAGACGGGCATTCTTTTCTTTTCCATTTGCATGGAATACCTTTTTCTACACTTTCACTTTCAGTTTATTCATGTTCTTAGATCTGCAGTACCTTTTTCTATACTTCCATTTTCAGTTTCTTCATGTTTTTAGATCTGCAGTGACTGCACACACAACATATTAATGAACCTTGCTTTTTAAAAAAAAAATCAACTTATCTAGTCTATATATTTGATTGGACAATTTAGTCCATTTACATTTATAGTAATTGTAGATAGGAATGTATCGATATATTCTTTAATATTTTCTTTTTACTTCCTCTCTGTTCCTTTCTTTTTTTCTTGGATTTTTCCTTTGTGGTTTGGTGATTTCCTTAGCTTTATTCCTTTCTCATTATATTTTGTTTTACTATAGATTTCTGCTTTGTATTACATGAGGTTAACATTTAATATCCTATATATACATCAACTTATTTTAAGTTAATACTATCTGATATTTAAATGTATTCTAAACCTATAAATCTTTATTACCCCTCACATGTTATTTTTAATGTTGATTTTAAATCTGTTCATTATGGATGTCTACCGGGAAAAGGGGTAGAGTAGGAGAACCATAAGCTCATTTTATACCACATTTACTAGATTTACTAGATTTACACATTTACTAGAAGTGTGACTCAGACACAACTGCAGAACACAAGCAACACACACAGGTTACTCTGCTGAAGGCCAGGTTCAGGAAAATGGGACACTGCACTTCAGGGCACTCTAAGAGCTCTTCTTCATAAAGGCACTACTTCCAAGAGCAGAAGACATAGCTGAATTTTTTAACATATAAAAGCAGATGCAGAGAGACAGACAAAATGAGAGAAATATATACCAAATGAAAGAACAGACAAGGCCATAGACAGGTATCTAAGTGAAACAGATATAAGTAACATGCCTAATACAGAATTTAAAGCAATGATCATAAGGACATTCACTGGAATTAAGAAAGGAGTGTAAGACAAGAGTGAGACCCTTAACACAGAGATAAAGAATAACATAGCAGAGATAAAGGGGTCAATAAACAAAATGAGAAACATGCTTTATGGAAAGAAGAGAATAATGGAAGAACCAGAGGAACAAGTTAATGATCTAGAAGACAGAGTTATAGAAAGTACTCACACTGAACAGGAGAGAAAAAAGAATTATGCAAAATGAGAACAGACTTTGGTTATCTCAGTGACTCCATCAAATTTAATAACATTCATATTATAAGAGTCCCAAAACATGAAAAGGGAGAAAAGGAGGCAGAAAATTTATTTGAAGAAATAATAGCTGAAAACTTCCCTAATCTGGAGAAGGAAACAGATATACAGATGCAGGAAGCACAGAGAACCCCCATCAAAGTGAACAATAATAGGCCAACACATATTGACATTAAATGTGCAAAATATAGTGATAAAAACAAAATCTTAAAAGCAGCAAGACAAAAGAAGATAGTACCTTAAAAGGCAAAACCCATAATGCTAGCAGGAGCTTTTTAAATGGAACTTATGCAAGCCAGAAGGGAGTGACATTGTATACCAAAATGCTGAATGGGAAAAATCTATAGGCACGAATAGTCTATCCAGCAAGGCTATGATTTAGAATATGAGATAGAGTTTCTAAGACAACAGCAAAAAAATAAAGGAATTCATGCACACTAAAACAGCCCTGCTAGAAATATTTAAGGGGACTCTTTGGGTGAAAAGGAGAAACAAAAAGTGACAATATAAAGGTAAGAAACACAGAAGCAGTAAAAATGAATATTTTAGTTAAAAAAAAATCAGTCAAGTATCTCACAGGAGAAAAGGATATAGATTATAACAACATACACATTAAATGCAGGGAGTAGAGAAAAAAGGAATGGGTCCAAACGTAAAAGACCATATAGACTCCTATATACAAAAGAGGTTATACACAAAATTTCTGGTAACAATATACCAAAAACCACTAAAACATATACCAAAAATAAAAACAAAGAAATCGAGAATATATCATTATTGAAAATCAGGAAGACATGAAAAGAGAAAAACAAGAAAGGATCAGAAAAATTTTTCAGAAACATCTACAAAACAAATAGTAAAATAACAATAAACACATATCTATCAATAATTACTTTG
Organism: Neofelis nebulosa; assembly: GCF_028018385.1. Lineage (NCBI taxonomy): Eukaryota > Metazoa > Chordata > Mammalia > Carnivora > Felidae > Neofelis > Neofelis nebulosa. The sequence continues at coordinate 67,437,882 of NC_080800.1, forward strand.
AATACAAATGGCCTAAAAAGTTTAATCAAAAGATATAAGGTGACTAATTGGGTAAAAAAACAAGACCCATTTATGTGCTTCCTACAGGAGACTGATTTTAGAACAAACAACACCCGCAAAATAAAAGTGAGGGGATGGAAAAATATCATGCAATTTATATACATTATGGTAAAGCAGCAGAAAGAGAAATTAAGAAATCAATACAACTTACAATTGTACCAGAAATAAGAAGATACCTAAGAATAAACCTAACCAAAGAGGTGAAAGACCTGGACTCTGAAAACTATAAAACACTAATGAAAGAAACTGAAGAAGACACAAAGAAATGGAAGACATTCCTTGCTCAGGGATTGGAAGAACAAATATTGCTAAAAGGTCTATACTATGTAAAGTAAGCTACACAGTTCAGACATTCTCTATCAAAATACTATAAGCTTTTATCACAGAATTAGAACAATCTTAAAATTTTTATGGAACAACAAAAAACCTCATTTAACGAAACCAATTTTGAAAAAGAAACACAAAGCTGGAGGCATCACATTTCTGGATGCCATGTAACATTACAAAGTTACAGTGATCAATAAAATAGGGGACGACATGGCAGAGAAGTAGGGGGATACATACTTCGCGCGTCTCTCAAACAGAAGTGCAGAAGCCAAAGGACTTTGAACAACAGAATCTGGGAGGAAAAGAGACTGAATCTACTAGGAAGAAAATGGGAAAGCTGGAAAAAAGATAGGGCTACTCCAGGAAACAAATCAAAGTACGCCTGGTGGAGGGTCCAAAATATCACTATGAGTAGGGGAATAAAATAACCAAAGTCACAAAAACAGAGAGCAAGTAACAATCTCTGAAAAAACACCTCGTGAAGGGCCAGGCCCTGGACAGTGTTTGACCCTCCTTTAAAATAGCAGTGCTTGCAGGTGCAGAGCACATAACAAGCTTTTAAAACTCATAAGAGACAGAAACTAGCCAAAATGATGAAATGGAAGAATTCTCAAAAGAAACTCCAGGAACTAGCAACAGCTAACAAACTGATCAAAAACGATTTAAGCAATGTAACAGAAAATGAATTGAAAATAACAGTCATAAAATTAATCGCTGGGCTTGAAAAAAGCATAGAGGAAAGCAGAGAATCTATTTCTACAGAGATCAAAGGACTGAAAAAACAATCCTGAGGAATTAAAAAATGCTATAAATGAGGTTCAAAATAAAATGGAGGCAGCCACAGCATGGACTGAAGAGGCAGAGAGGAGAACAGGTGACTTAGAAGATAAAATTATGGAAAAAGGAAGCTGAGAAAAAGAGATAAAAAAATCCATGAGTGCAAGGGAAGAATTGGAGAACTAAGTGATGCAATCAAAAGGAACAATATCTGTATCGTGGAATTACACAAGAAGGGAAAGAGAAAGGGGCTGAAGGTGTGTACTTGAATAAATCATAGGTGAGAACTTCCCTGACCTGGGGAAGGAAAAAGGCATTGAAATCCAAGAGACACAGAGGACTCCCTTCAGACATAACTTGAATCAATCTTCTGCACGATATATCTAGTGAAAATGGCAAAACACAAATAAAAAGAGAGAATTCTGAAAGCAGCTAGGGATAAATGGGCCTTAACATACAAAAGTAGACACGTAAGGATGGTAGCAGACCTATCTACTGAAACGTGGCAGGCCAGAAAGGAATGGCAGGAAATCTTCAATGTGATGAACAGAAAAAATATGCAGCCAAGAATCCTTTATCCAGCAAATCTATCATTTAGAATAGAAGGAGAGATAAAGGTCTTCCCAAACAAACAAAACTGAAGGAATTCATCACCACTAAACCAGCCCTACAAGAGATCCTAAGGGGGATCCTGCGAGACAAAGTACCAGACATATCGCTACAAGCATGAAACCTACAGACGTCACGACTCTAAACCCATATCTTCTATAATAACACTAAACGTAAATGGACTAAATGTGCCAACCAAAAGACATAGGGTATCAGAATGGATAAAAAAACAAGACCCATCTATTTGCTGCCTACAAGAGACTCATTTTAGACCTGAGGACACCTTCAGATTGAAAGTGAGGGGATGGAGAACTATCTATCATGCTACTGGAAGTCAAAAGAAAGCTGGAGTAGCCATACTTATATCAGACAAACTAGACTTTAAATTAAAGGCTGTAACAAGAGATGAAGAAGGGCATTATACAATAATTACAGGGTCTATCCATCAGAAAGAGCTAACAATTATAAATGTCTATGCGCCAAATACATGAGCCCCAAAATACATAAAACAATTAACCACAATCATAAGCAACCTTATTGATAAGAATGTGTTAATTGAAGGTGACTTTAATACTCCACTTACAACAATTGATAGAACATCTAGACAGGGAACCAATAAAGAAACAAGGGCCCTGAATGATATACTGGATTAGATGGACTTGACAGATATATTTAGAACACTGCATCCCAAAGCAACAGAATATACTTTCTTCTCGAGTGCACATGGAATATTCTCCAAGATAGATCACATACTGGGTCACAAAACGGCCCTTCATAAGTATAAAAGAATTGAGATCATACCATGCACACTTTCAGACCACAGTGCTATGAAACTTGAAATCAACTACAGGAAAAAGTCCGGAAAACGTCCAAAAGCATGGAGGTTAAAGAACACTCTACTAAAGAATGAATGGGGTCAACCAGGCAATTAGAGAACTAATTAAAATATATATGGGAACACATGAAAATGAAAATACAACAATCCAAATGCTTTGGGATGCGGCAAAGGCAGTCCTGAGAGGAAAATACACTGCAATCCAGGCCTATTTCAAGAAACAAGAAAAATCCCAAATACAAAATATAACACACTTAAGGAACTAGAAGCAGAACAGAAAAAACACCCCAAACCCAGCAGAAGAGAAATAATAAAGATCAGAGTAGAAATAAACAACATACAATCTAAAAAAAAAACTGCAGAGCAGATTAATGAAAGCAAGAGTTGTTTTTTTTTTGAAAAAATAAACAAAATTGATAAACCTCTAGCCAGACTTCTCAAAAAGAAAGGGGAGATTACCCAAAGAGATGAAACCACAAGTGAAAATAGATTTATTACAACCAATCCCCCAGAAATACAAGCAATTATCAGGGAATACTATGAAGATTTATATGCCAACAAACTGGACAACCTGGAAGAAATGGACAAATTCCTAAACACCCACACGCTTCCAAAACTCAAACAGGAAGAAATAGAAAACTTGAACAGAGCCATAACCAATAAAGAAATTGATTCAGTTATCAAAAATCTCCCAACAAATAAGAATCCAGGACCAAATGGTTTCCCTAGGGAATTCTACCAGACATTTAAAGCAGAAATAATACCTATCCTTCTCAAGCTGTTCCAAAAAATAGAAAGGGAAGGAAAACTTCCAGATTCATTCTATGAAGCCAGCATTACTTTGATTCCTAAATCAGACAGAGACCCAGCAATAAAAGAGAACCACAGGCCAATATCCCTGATGAATATGGATGCACAAATTCTCAACAAGATACTAGCAAATTGGGGCGCCTGGGTGGCTCAGTCGGTTAAGCGGCCGACTTTAGCTCAGGTCATGATCTCACGGTCCGTGAGTTCGAGCCCCGCGTCGGGCTCTGTGCTGACAGCTCAGAGCCTGGAGCCCGTTTCAGATTCTGTGTCTCCCTCTCTCTCTGACCCTCCCCTGCTCATGCTCTGTCTCTCTCTGTCTCAAAAATAAATAAACGTTAAAAAAAAAATTAAAAAAAAAAAGATACTAGCAAATTGAATTAACAGCATATAAAAAGAATTATTCACCATGATCAAGTGGGATTCATTCCTGGGCTGCAGGGCTGGCTCATTATTCGCAAATCAATCAATGTGATACATCACATTAATAAAAGAAAAGATACGTACCATATGATCCTGTCAACCGATGCAGAAAAAGCATTTGACAAAATTCAGCATCATTTCTTGATAAAACCCTCAAGAAATTCGGGATAGAAGGCACATACTTGAACATCATAAAAGCCATTTATGAGAAGCCCACAGCTAATATCATCCTCAATGGAGAAAAACTAAGAGCTTCCCCCTGAGATCAGGAAAATGACAGGGATGTCCTCTCTCACCGCTGTTGTTTAACATAGTGTTGGAAGTGCTAGCATCAGCAATCAGACAACAAAAGGAAATCAAAGGCATCAAAATTGGCAATGATGATGTCAAGCTTTCACTTTTTGCAGATGACATGATATTATACATGGAAAACCCGATAGACTCCACCGAAAGTCTGCTAGAACTGATACATGAATTCAGCAAAGTCGCAGGATACACAATTAATGTACAGAAATCAGTTGCATTCTTATACACTAATAATGAAGCAACAGAAAGACAAATAAACTGATCCCATTAACACCTGCACCAAGCATCATAAAATACCTAGGAATCAACCTAACCAAAGATGTAAAAGGTCTGTATGCTGAAAACTATAGAAAGCTTTTGAAGGAAATTGAAGAAGACACAAAGAAATAGAAAAACATTCCATGCTCATGGATTGGAAGAATAAACATTGTCAAAATGTCAATACTACCCAAAGCAATCTACACATTCAATGCAATCCCAGTCAAAATTGCACCAGCATTCTCCTCGAAGCTAGAATAAGCAATCCTAAAATTTGTATGGAACCACAAAAGGCCCTGAATAGCCAAAGTAATATTGAAGAAGAAGACCAAAGCGGGAGGCATCACAATCCCAGCCTTCAGCCTCTACTACAAAGCTGTAATCAATAAGGCAGTATGGCAATTGCACAAAAACAGACACATACACCAATGGAATAGAATAGAGACTCCAGAATTGGAACCACAAAAGTATGGTCAAGTAGTCTTTGACAAAGCAGGAAGGAACATCCAATGGAAAAAACAGTCTCTTTAACAAATGGTGCTGGGAGAACTGGACAACAATATTCAGAAGAATGAATCCAGACCACTTTCTTACATCATTCACAAAAATAAAGTCAAAATGGATGAAGGACATGAATGTGAGACAGGAATCCATCAAAACCTTAGAGGAGATATCAGGAAAAAACCTCTCTGACCACAGCCGCAGCAATTTCTTACTTGACACATCTCCAAAGGCAAAGGAATTAAAACCAAAAATGAACTATTGGGACCTCATGAAGATAAAAAGCTTCTGCACTGCAAAGGAAACATTCAACAAAACTAAAACGCAACTGACGAAATGGGAAAATGTATTTGCAAATGACACATCAAAGGGCTAGTATCCAAAATCTATAAAGAACTCACCAAACTTCACACCTGAAAAACAAATAATTCTGTGAAGAAATGGGCAGAAGACATGAATAGACACTTCTCCAAAGAAGACATCCAGATGGCCAACAGGCACATGAAAAGATGCTCAACGTCACTCCTCCTCAGGGAAATACAAATCAAAACCACACTGAGATCTCACATCACGCCAGTCAGAGTGGCTAAAATGAACAATTCAGGAGACTACAGATGCTGGAGAGGATGTGGAGAAACGGGAACCCTCTTGCACTGTTGGTGGGAACACAAACTGGTGCAGCCGCTCTAGAAAACAGTGTGGAGGTTCCTCCAAAAATTAAAAATAGATCTACCCTATGACCCAGCAATAGCACTGCTAGGAATTTACCCAAGGGATACAGGAGTGCTGATGCATAGGGGCACTTGTACCCCAATGTTTATAGCAGCACTCTCAACAATAGCCAAATTATGGAAACAGCCTAAATGTCCATCAACTGATGAATGGATAAAGAAGTTGTGGTTTATATATACAATGGAATACTACTTGGCAATGAGAAAGAATGAAATATGGCCTTTTATACCAATGTGGATGGAACTGGAGAGTATTATGCTAAGTGAAATTAGTCATACAGAGAAAGACAGATACCATACATTTTCACTCATAGTTGGATCCTGAGAAACTTAATCGAAGACCAGCGGGGAGGGTAAGGGGGGGAAAGTTACAGAGAGGGAAGGAGACAAACCATAAGAGACTCTTAAATACTGAGTGCTACTGAGAGTTGATGGGGGTGGGGGACAGGAAAGTGGGTGATGGGCATTGAGGAGGGCACCTGTTGGGATGAGGACTGGGTGGTGTATGGAAACCAATTTGACAATAAATTTTATATAAAATTAAAAACAACAAAATAATAAAAAACACTACAGTGATCAAAACAGTATAGTACTGGCACAAAAATGGACGTATAGAACAATGAACAGAATGTAAAACCCAGAAATAAACCCACAAGTATATGGTGAATTAATCTTTTAAAAGCAGGAAAGTATCCAACAGGAAAAAGACAGCCTGTAAAACAAATGGAGTTGGTAAAACTGGATGGCAATATGCAAAAGAAGAAACTGTAAAAGGAAGAAACTATACCAATTTCTTACATCATACACAAAAATAAATTCAAAATGGATTAAAGACCTAAATGTGAGACCTAAAACCTTAAAAATCCTAGAGGATTACACAGCCATTAACCTCTTTGTGACATTGGCCATGGCAACCACCTTCTTGTATGTCTCCTGAAGCAAGGGAAACAAAAGCAAAATAAACTATTGGGACTCCATAAAATAAAAAGCTTCTGCACAGTGAAGGAAACCATCAACAAAACTAAAAGGCAACCTATGAAATGGGAGAAGATATTTGCAAATGACATCTCTGATAAAAGTTTAGTGTCCAAAATACATAAGGAACTTATAAAACTCAACACCCAAAAAAACAAATATTCCAGTTAATAAATGAGCACAAGGCATCAACAGACATTTTTCCAAAGAAGACATACAGATTGCCCATAGACACATGAAAAGATGTTCATCATCATTTACCATTAGGCAAATGCAAATTAAAACTACAATGAGATATCATCTCACACCTGTCCTAATGGCTAAAACCAACAACACAAGAAACGTCAAGAATTGGCAAGGATGTGGAGAAAAAGGAACACTATTACACTGTTGGTGGGGATGCAAACTGGTGCAGCTACTGTGGGGAACAATATGGAGATTCCTCATAACCTTAAAAATAGGGGCACCTGGGCGGCTCAGCCAGTTTCAGTTCAGGTCAGCTCTCAAGGTTTGTGAGTTTGAATCCCATGTCTGGCTCCATGCTGACAGCTCAGAGCCTGTTTGGGATCCTCTCTCTCCTCCTCTCCTGCTCTCTTTCTCAAAATAAATAAACTTTACAAAACTTTAAAAATAGAACTCTCCTATGATCCAATTGCACTACTGTGTAATTACCCAAAGAATACAAAAACACTCATTCAAAGGGTTACATGAACTCATGTTCATGGCAGCAGTTTTGACTATTCAGTTATAAAAAAATGAAATCTTGCTATTTGCAATTACATGAATGAAGCTAGAGAGTATAATGCTGCAACAATATGAATGGAGCTAGAGAGTATAATGCTAAGTGAAATAAGTCAGAGAAAGACAAATACCATATGATTTCACTCATCGTTGAAATTCAGTAAGCAAAAAAAAAAAAAAGCAAAGGGAAAAAAGAGAGAGAGACAAATCAAGAAACAGACTCTTACTTACACAGAACAAACAGATGGTTACCAGATGGGTTTTGGGGGGATGGGTTAAATTGGTAATGGGGATTAAGGAGTGTACTTGTGATGATCACTGGGTGATGTATGGAATTGTTGAATCACTATATTGTACAGCTGAAGTAATGTAACACTTTGTTAAGTAAGTGAAATTTAAACCTTAAAAAAAACTTAATTAAAAAATAAATAAATCTTGGGGTGCTTGGGTAGCTCAGTTGGTTAAACGTCTGACTGTTGATTTCAGCTCAGGTCATGATCTCATGGTTTGTGAGATATAAGCCCCACATAGGGCTCTGTGCTGACAGCATGAAGCTTAACTGGGATTCTCTCTCTCCCACTGTCTCTGCCCCTCCCCTACTTGTGGTCATGTGCTCTCTTTTTCTCTCAAAATAAATGGATAAACTTTTTTTTTAAAAAAAGATAAGCATTTAATAAATAACTTGTTTTGTGCATCCCTATACTAATTATTATATAATTAATTTTACTAATTTTTTCTTTTAATCTTCCTATTAGCTTTATATGTAGTTAATCCCCTACCTTTAATATATATATGCCTTTATCAGTGTCATATTTTACTTTCACATGATTTCTCATTACTAGTTAATTCCTTTTCTTTTCAGCTGAAATTCTCTTTCATATTTCTTATGAGGCTGGTTTATTGGTTTAGTTTTTGCTTGTCTGGAAAACTCTTTATCTCTCCTTTAATTCTTAATAACATTACCAGGTAGAGAATTATTGGTTAGATGTTTTTTTCCCCTTTCAGTATCTTGAATATACCACCCCACTCACTTCTGCCCGACAATGTTTTTGTTGAAAAATCAGCTTGGGGCGCCTGGGTGGCTCAGTCGGTTGAGCGTCCGACTTCAGCTCAGGTCACGATCTCGCGGTCCATGGGTTCGAGCCCCGCATCAGGCTCTGGGCTCGGAGCCTGGAGCCTGCTTCCAATTCTGTGTCTCCCTCTCTCTCTGCCCCTCCCCCATTCATGCTCTGTCTCTCTCTGTCTCAAAAATAAATAAAGGTTAAAAAAAATTTAAAAAAAAATCAGCTTATGGTCTTATGGGGGTTCCCTTTTATGCAACAAGTTGTTTTCCTCTTGCTTCTTTTACGATTCTCTTTAACTTTTAACATTTTAATTTGAATGCTTTTTCTTACTTGGAACTCTGTGGGCTTCCTGGAACTGATTGTCTGTTTCCTTCCCTAGATTAGGAAAATTTTCAGCCATTATTTCTTAAAATAAGTTTTCTACCCTTTTATCTCTGTCTGACCTTTTAGGACCCCCTACAATGCAGATTTTATTCTCATAGTCCCCTATGTCCCTTAAACTATCTTAATTTTTTTAATTTTCTTTTCCTTTCACTGTTCTCAGTTATTTCTGGTACCCTGTCTTGCAGGTCACTCATCCATTCTATTTTGTCTAGTCTGTTGTTGAACCTCTTAGCATATTTACCACTTCAGCTATTGTATTCTTCAGCTTTGTGACTTCTCTTTGTTACTTTCTTTATGGTTTAATATCTCTTTGTTGAAGTTTTCACTGTGTTCATTCATTCTTCTCCTGAGTTTGTTGAGCATATTTATGACCATTACTTTGAATTCGTCATCAGGTAGATTACTTATATCCATTTCATTAAGGGCTTTTTCTAATGTCTTCTCTTGTTCTTGCATCTGAACATATACCTTGTCTCCTCAATTTGTCTGACTCCATGTTTGTTTCTACGTATTACATAAGATAGCTACCTCTCCTCCTTTTAAAATTTTTTATTATAGTTGACACACTATTGTATATTAATTTCAGGTGTACAACATAGTGATTTGACAGGTTTATGCATTATACTATGTTCACCACAAGTGTTGCTACCATCTGTCACCATACAATACTATTACAATGATTGACTATATTCCCTATGCTGTACTTTTTACCCCCATGACTTATTCATTCCATAACTAGAAACCTGTATCTCCCACTCCCCTTCACCCATTTTGCCAATTATTTCACTTCCCTCCCCTCTGGCAATCACAAATTTTTTTCTATCTATGGGTCTCTTTCTGCTTTTTAATTTTTTAGGTTCCACATATAAATGAAATTGTATAGTATGACTTTGCATTGGAAATAAACCTTACCAATTCAACCATACCCTGGCTTTTGGTTATCTATAAGTTATCTTATCTATAAGAACAATTTGTTCTTCAGAGGTCCCAGTTGTTGAGGGTATGCCAAGACCTGTCATTGTTCCAAAGGGAGGGATCTCAGACAGTGCCTAGTTTCAGGCTAATTGTAAGCCAGATTGTCAGGCAGTATCTTTTAAGATATGCAAATCATAGTCTTTGAGTCCACAATTGTAAACACTGCTGATTTCCACACCAGTTCCAGAGGTGTCCCCTGGTAAAGTTGCAAAAACCATAGCTTTAGACGTGCGTATAATCTCCTTTCTGTGAGGTATCAGCGAGCTATGATGGGGCCAAGTGAGGGCACTAATATGGTAAATTCCTACTCATGTTCCCTGAGAGCATTTCTGCAGCCTCTGGTTGTATGACATGCCCCAGGACAAGAAAATAGGCCTTTTTCACATCAAGACTGCAGGTGAGTTTCAGTCTTCTGTTTGTACAGTACCCTGGGAATGCTAACTCCCAAACACTGTCTCTAATTGCTTGAAACTCATGGAGTACAGGGGTGCCTGGGTAGCTCACTTAAGCCTCTGACTCTTGATCTTTAGCTCAGGTCGTAATCTCACAGTTTGTGAGATCAAGCCCTGCATCAGGCTCTGTGCTGACAACATGGAGCCTGCTTGGGATTCTCTCTTTCCCTCTCTCTCTGCCCCTTCCCCACTTGTGCTTGTTCTCTTTCTCTAAATAAATACACTTTAGAAAACGAAAAAACCATGAGGTCCAAAAATGCAATACCCGCCGGGGCCACAAGAGCCAGGTGCTCAAGGGGGTATCTCCTGTGTGGGCTGCACATCCCTGCCCAAGCAGGTTTTGAATGTGGTATGGTGTGGGGTACTCAGCCTACCTGGCTGTGGTGGGATAGGCCACAGCTGCAGTGTGCATGGGCAAGGTGCTCCCATTGAAGCTAGTAGACTTAAAGACATAAAGGAGGGATTCAACAATGGCACCCATCTGCACCAGGACCAACAAGGCAGGAGAATTCAAAAATGGTACCCACCTCTATCCCAGGAGAGAGTCCCAACAGGTTCTTGCCTCTCCAGCAGATGCTTTAAGATTAGCAAATGAGTCTCCTTCACATAGGGTCTAGGTGCCTTGCAAACTGTTGCTTTTGAGCTGGGTCCCAGGGCTAGTGAATCTGTATAAGAGCCTTTAGGGGTGGATTTTTCATTCCCTATGGTTCTCCTAGAAGTAAGCCCCATTGGTTTTCAAGGCTAGATGCTTTGGGGGCTCATTTCTCCAGTGCAGGTCCCAAGGGTTGGATTGCCTGATGTGGGACACAGACACCTTGCTCCTCAAGAATAAGCTCCATATTATGAGATCAGTCCCAACTGTGGATTGCTGCCCTGGGGTGGGGCTTTTTCTAAGAACGTCTCTACCCCTCCTACCCATCTTGATGTGGGCCTTTTATCTTTTGTTGTGGAAGCACTGTTTAGCTAGATTTCAGGTCCTTTTCAGAGGGAACTGTCCCATTACAGCTGTAGTTTTGTTGTGTTCATTGGAGGAGGTGATTTCAGGATCCTTCTATGCCACCATCTTTCAATATGTCTTTTAATAAGTATGTAGATTTTAAAGTAACAAATAGCTTATACAATTAATTAAATACAGCAGGATAAAAGAAGATTTTCATAAACTATTACTATAATATGTTTTTCTTTTCCTATATAGTCAAACAGAACTCATTTTAAATACTGGGGCCATAGTAAATCCAGAATTTCACACTTATCTTCATTATTACAGAGATGTCTTACTGTACAGATTTTAGCACCTATATATTAAATTAAGGTACAAATCAGAAAAGAATAAAATCAACTTTCCACAGGTGTTACGTAAGAAAGCAACATATTTAAGTTTTTCATTTTGTTCTTACCGTATGTGATTCTAATTCAGCAATTTTCTCAGGGATCTCAGAACCCAAATAATATATTCTAATCACATGGTCAGTGCTACCTGTTGTAATGAACATACCACCTGGAGGATTAAAAAACAAACAAGCAAACATTGTACCAAGGAACTTTAAAAACCTTCCAATTGCCTTCTCAATTATATGCTCCTGATATTAGTAAGAGGGCTTCAAGAAATACGTTATCTTCTCACCATTAACAATATCTCAGAGAAAAGTAAGTATAATTCAAGAGAAATAAGGGAAGTATTTAAAGGACAACTATACATACCACTCACCCAACAAAAGTCCACCAACTATACACTAAATACAGGCCCTTGAATAATAAACATTAAAGATCAGGGCCTTGAGGAACTCATTTCTTTATATTTTATGTGAAAACATAATGCTCCAAAATTGTTTATAAAATGACCTATAGCTACAATTGTCTTTACAGGGCTATAGAGGTGGAATGTAAAAACTCAACCACTTTTGGGATGATGAATAAATTCTAGAGATGGGTGGCGGTAGTGTATCCAAAACAAAGTGAATATACTCAATGCCACAAAACCGTACACTTAAAAATGGTTATTAAAATAGTAAAGTTTAGGGGCGCCTGGGTGGCGCAGTCGGTTAAGCGTCCGGCTTCAGCCAGGTCACGATCTCGCGGTCCGTGAGTTCGAGCCCCGCGTCAGGCTCTGGGCCGATGGCTCGGAGCCTGGAGCCTGTTTCCGATTCTGTGTCTCCCTCTCTCTCTGCCCCTCCCCCGTTCATGCTCTGTCTCTCTCTGTCCCAAAAATAAATAAAAAATGTTGAAAAAAAAAATTAAAAAAAAAAAAATAGTAAAGTTTATGTTATATTTTACCACAGTAAAAGAAAAGGTGAACTAGCATAGTAATAGAAAAGCACTGTTTATATACTGCAGAAGTTTCTTCTATATGGAGCCACAGTACATTTTTTCTGAAATGTCAGGGCAGGATTTTAGTGTTGAACTGTGTGTGTGGCAGGGGTATACTTTTTACCAACTAAATTCTGAATTAGATAAAAACATATAAGCAAATAATAAAAACACTCCAAAGCTATTACATGTGTTAATTAAAAGTCCACAAACGTCCCTCTATAGTATCATATGGTTCACATTTTTTATTATGTTTATTTTGTTTTTTGTATTTTGTTTATTATGTTATATTATTATTTTATTACGTTTATTATGTTTCCATTAACAAACATACATTTTTTTCTCCACAAAATTGAAAAATATATCTTTTACAACTGGATTATTTAATATTTTGGGTACTCAAAACTTTGAATTTTTACACATACCAGAACTGAAAGATGAACAAGATATCTGAACTCCAGGTCTAGATCTCTCAGTAAATTTCACTGGGCGATCTCTAAAAGAAAAGGAAGGTATTTTTATTTTCCATCATGTTCATTTAACATGCAAGAATCTTTGCACACTGCTGGATATCTATAGATTTAACATCAATATTATAAAACACACATTTGAAGTAGTCAATAAGTTCTATTCCCATCATTCAGGTTAAAAATGCATTTAAACTTCAAATATACTTTAAGATACCAGAATTATTATCATAGCTTTGCAAAGAAATTGCCAAGTAACTTACTACCACAAAGAGAAGTTCGAAGTCTTCTTATCAGAGTAATAAATGAAACAAACACTCTGCAAAAATTTTGTGTATAAGTTAAATAGTCTCTCCAACATTGGTTTCATAAAAGTTCTATTCTAGAATCTCTAACATCTAATTGAAGTAGGTATAGATGTGTATATATACACACATCTACACACAGACTTACATACTTAAATAAATCAACTATTAAGAACGTCTCAAGATAACAAAGAAAATGAGACATGCTTGATTTTGCACAAAACTCCTAACCCAATTCTAAACTTACCTAAACTTCATTGTTTTTACATGCCATTGCCAGAAACAGATTGTTCCATCAGCACCAGTAGAAGTGAGGTATCTGGTTGTGCCTTTAGTTGATGGACAAAACTAAAAAGAAAATTCTAATTCAAATAGAAAGCTTTCATGTTCAAACTTATTTTAAACACAGCATCTTCTAAAATTAAAATCACTTTAATAGATATACCTTAAATAAATTCAATTAAGAATTTCACATTCAAGATATCAGTTATTTAAATTTCCTAGATTAATGAGTACCTTGCAAAAATTTACAATATCAAGAAATTGTAGAAAAAAGTCATCAAATTTAGGATAAAATATATTAGCTTAAAAACAATTATTTTTAGGGGTGCCTGGATGCTTCAGTCAGTAGAGCATGCAACTCTTGATCTCAGGGCGAATTCAAGCTCCATATTGAATGTAGAGATTACTTTAAAAAAATAAAATTTTAAAAAATAAATAAATAATTATTTTAAAATTACTGAACATCACAGTTTAAGATTATTTCATTACTTTTAATGGAGAAAAATATTACAAGGTGATTACTAGTAAGCCATTATAAGTGTACTAAATATATACTTATATAGCAAAAAATTATGGAATTTTTATAGCTCATATGAATATGGCATCAGAAATCAATCTAAAATCAATGATTAGGAAGTTATATCTAAATATTTTGGTCTTATCATTTTATTTTAAACTCCAACTGCAATAATGTATGATATAAATGTTGTCCTTTTAAAATTTAAATCATTTTCATTTTTTTTAATAGAAAATGTATAATAGGTCAAATATCTGTATCATTGTGGACAAAATAGATTAAAAAATATACTTAAGTTGCCAATTTAAAGGACGACTACTACCCTAGATGAACCATGGATGGCCTTATCATGAAGGATTCTCAGGCTCTGACTCTCAGTATTTTACACATCCTCAGAAGAGAATCAGATAAGGGAAGAGCCACTGGGCTCCTGATGCCTGAGATGCAGAAAAAAGTTGGAAATCAAACCAGGGCCTCTGCATGCCATGAGTTTTAAAAATCCCAAATACAGGGGCGCCTGGGTGGTTCAGTCGGTTAAGTGTCCGACTTCAGCTCAGGTCACGATCTCACGGTCCGTGAGTTCAAGCCCCGCGTCGGGCTCTGGGCTGATGATGGCTCAGAGCCTGGAGCCTGCTTCTGATTCTGTGTCTCCCTCTCTCTCTGACCCTCCCCCATTCATACTCTGTCTCTCTCTGTCTCAAAAATAAATAAACGTTAAAAATTTTTTTAAAAAAATCCCAAATACAGATAAATCAACACCACTAAGATGAATATTAAGGATCTGAATAAATTTTGACTCAAATCTAAAGAAAATGATCATTATAGATATTAGAATTCATTTATCTAGTTTTCTTGACAGGAAACAGAACTTCTACCAAGACTAGAGAATTTAAATCAAACAAAGATTATCAATTAATGTTAACCATTAACAGTTGATATACAGTAAAGAACCAGTACTCAGGTATCATGCCTATATTTTCCTTTCTGAGATAAAGAAACTTGCAATTGAAAACTTAATCCACAATTTACAGCAGGAGTCTGCAAATTATAACACACATGCCAAATCCAACTTGCTGCCTGTTATTGTAAATAAAGCTTTATTGGACAAAGTCACCTTACACTGCCTATAGCTGCTTTTGGCCTGCAGAGTTAAGTAGGTATGACAGAGACCACACGGTCTGCAAAACCTAAAATATTTACTATCAGATCCATGAATTTGCTGATCTCTGATATATGCAAATAAGACAAGTAAATATAACAGAGTATAATTGTATTAAGTTTGAAAAAAACACTAAAACTTTTATTATCACCATTATATTTAAATACATTCATCAATCACAAAGGTGGATCTGGCCTATTAATGCTCCCTAATTGGATTGTTTTTAAATAATAAATCATGTTAGAGATTATACAAATAAGATATGTACACTTCTGAATATAAATTAATACATCATTATTAAAGTAAATTTAGTAAATATAGAGAAACAATAAAAGCTACTCATAATCCCACCACCCAGGGGCACCTGGGTGGCTCAGTTGGTTAAGCGTGACTTCAGCTCAGGTCATGATCGCACAGTCTGAGTTTGAGCTCCGCACTGGGCTCTGTGCTGACAGCTCAGAGCCTGGAGCCTGCTTCAGATTCTGTGTCTCCCTTTCTCTGCCCCTCCCCCTGCTTGCATTCTGTCTGTCTTTCAAAATAAAATAAAGACATAAGATTTTTTTAAAATAATCCCACCACCCAGAGGCAACCTCTATTAACATCATATCATTTTATATCTGTTTTGTTTAAAAAAAATCTGAAAGGAAAATACACCATGATGTTAATGGAGACAGTCAATTAGCAAAGAGTATAGTACATAGAATTCACACTAAATGGTACTGATTACTATGGAAAAAAATAAAATTAAGGGGAGATAAAGAGTGCTGGTTCAGGGAACAATTTACAATTTTAGAGTGGTAAAGTGGTTAGAGAAAGTCCCTGAGAAAGAGAAATTTACACAAAGTGCAAAGAAAGTGAAGGAATAAGCCATATCTAAGGAAGACCATTCCGTTCCAGAGACATGAAACAGAGCAAAGGCAGAATTGGATGCAGAGTGGTCTAACAAAGCAGAGTGCATAGCAGCAGCTAAAGCAGAATGAGAACAGAAAACTAGTAGAAGATGAGGTCAAAGAGAGCAAGGGGCTGAGAATGTAGGCCTTACAATGTGGGTAATTGTAAAGACTTCAACTTTAACACTGAGTTTGGAACAACGGAGGGTTCTGAGTACCAGTGACGTGATTTAACTTCCATTTTAAAATCACACAGCCTGCTATGGCAGAGGTTAGACTGGGGCAAGAAAGAGGGAAGGGTAGAAGCAGGAAGATCAGTTGGAAATGTGCTTCAATAATCTGGGTCATAGATGATAACTATTTGAAACGTAATAGAAATGATAAAGATCATGATAATTTGTCAGATTCTGGATTTATTCCGAGGGTAGAGCCAAAATTATATGCTAGCAAGTTAGATATGAGATATAAAAGAGACAAAAAAAAAGTCAGGGATGACTACTCTGAGCAATTGGAAGGATAAAATAGCCATTTGTTTAGTTGAAAAAAGTTTTAGGAAAAGCAGATTTAAGAAAGGAAAATAGAAGTTCAATTTTGAGTATGCTGAGTTTGAGATTCATGAAATTCATGTGATGATACAAAATGGGTAGCTGAATATACAAGTATGGAACTAAGAGAAAGGTCCCAAGATGAAAATATAAGTTTGAAAATCATCAGCCTACAGATGAAATCCAAAACTATGAGACTTAATGAGATCACTAAAGTAAAGAATGTGATAGAGATCCATCAATCTTTAGGGAGCTCCTACATGTAAACAAAGTGAGATAGAAATTAGAAAATCAACCTATGAGGAAGCCAAGGGTATCAAAACATTTTTCAATATCAGTGGCCATTTTTTTTTCATTATATGAGAGTATTTCTGAATTCCAGAAATAATCCGGCAGATACGATGGTAGGAACACAAGTAACTAATAAACTCCTAAAACAAAAGACATAAAATAATTTCAACTGATTAAAAGTTTGATATACAATTTTTAAAATCCAATATACATTAAACCTAATTCTTGCTAGCTCCTCATAAACAGGTGATATTTTATTTAAATAACACACAAAAATTGACTGACATACTTTTTAGTGACTAAAGAACAAGGAAAAGTAAATGGGAGTTAATTATCTCATCCACAAAAGTGGTCTCCTTGACCAAAGTGTATAACACAGTTTCAGAGGGATTCCTCTATTTTGCTTTCAACACAAAGAAGAGGACAAATTCAGCTTAGTTTTCTTAAATAAAAGTTTTTTGGGGGCTATCCAGGACTTTCACTACCAACATTTAGTAAAAATGCTCTATGAATAAGAATTTAAAAGAAGTCAATGTATCTTATGTCAAATATCAAGTTGAAATAAGAAATCACTGTAACTAAGAATAAAATTTCTTTAACATCAAACCACACACACATACACAAACACACACACACAATCCGACTGACAAACATCTTGCATTAAATATTAACACAAAGTATGCCAATATTCAAGTTAGAACCTGTTTATAACCTAACAGGTATTAGTGTTGCTTCCTTATGGCATTTATAAGTCTTCTCCCTTCTTCACAAATACTAGTGAGATAAATAAGATGTTTTACACTGCATTTGAAAAATCTTTTCAATGAGGTTTTAATTATCTCTGAAGGGAATAAATTTATATAAAACAGGAACTTTAAAAAAATACCAGAGCAGAGTAGGGACAAAGCTCTTAGAGATCAATATTTTTCTGTTGCTATTCTTTATAAATATCCACACAATATAACAAAAACTGAGAGAATTCCTACCCTCATTATATATGTTAGAGATATCTTTTCATTTTTCTTACCTGTATGGAAGTAATAGAAGCTGAATGTCCCTGAAGGACTGCAACTGGTGCACAAGTTCGAAGACACCACACCCTTACAACCTTATCACAGCTGCCTGCAGCAATAAGAGTGTTTTCATAGTTAACAGCCATGTCAGAAATTTCAGCAGAGTGCCCTCGAAGTGTAGCAAGGAGACGTCCATCATCTGTTGCCCAAATTTTCACCAAACAGTCATCTGAACCCTATAGTAATACAAAAGGACAGAAGATTTACAATGTAGCGAAAATTTGCAATCCCCCACCCCAGAAAAAAAGCCAAATGACAAAGGCAGGATTTTTATTAAATTACTTCTGAGCCTTCACTTTCTAATCTTTTTGTCCATATAATATGGATCCAGTAAGAAATAGAACTGATGTCCAAATGATGGCAATGACAAAGCACTGTCCAAACTGACAATGGCATTTGTGAAGAACTCCTCAAAACTACCAATCTTAACTCAAAATATTTTTAACTCACTTTTAAGTGATTTGGCATTAAATGTATCTGCATTATTTCTTTCCTTATACCTGATGGCCTTTTATCATAACTGAATATTTTTTTCTATAGATACTTAAAAATTTAAGTCTACATGCATTTCTCTTTTTTTAACCTTTATTTATTTTTGAGACAGAGAGAGACAGAGCATGAACGGGGGAGGGGCAGAGAGAGAGGGAGACACAGAATCGGAAGCAGGCTCCAGGCTCTGAGCCATCAGCCCAGAGCCCAACGCGGGGCTCAAACTCACAGACCACGAGATCGTGACCTGAGTCAAAGTCGGACGCTTAACCGACTGAGCCACCCAGGCACCCCAGTCTACATGCATTTCTTAGTAAATATGAGTCTTTGTTAACAATCTTTGCTGAAAATATTATGTTGCACTTCCTACTGAGAATTTCAAAAGAGCTTTTTTTTTTTTTTAAACGTTTATTTATTTTTGAGACAGAGAGAGACAGAGCATGAACAGGGGAGGGGCAGAGAGAGAGGGAGACACAGAATCTGAAACAGGCTCCAGGCTCTGAGCTGTCAGCACAGAGCCCGATGCGGGGCTCGAACTCACGGACCGTGAGATCATGACCTGAGCCGAAGTCGGACGCTTAACCGACCGACCCACCCAGGTGCCCCAAAAGAGCTTTAAAAATACTAAAATCAATTCTAATCTAATGTGGTAAATAAGCTATTTAGTAATTATGTTTATAGAAAGATGGCAATTGTCATTCTCATCATGATCATCAACATCCAAATACTTAAACGATGCATTTGGAGTTATGAAATGTCAATGGAAGAGTCTTTAATGAACTCCAAGGAGTCATAATTTCTCAAATGCAAACTACTTCATTTACTGTATCATAGAAATTTAAAAAGAAAATTATGCCACTAACTCTACTTCTATGTTAACTTAGTACTAAAGCAATGACACTAAACCCTTTCTTAGAAATATTAGCGTGCTAAAATTTTGTGCTCAAAAACACACAATATGATCTGGTTAATAAAATGCTAAGTGATAGAAGTCAGAGAAAGACAAATACCATATGACTTCACTCATACGTGGAATTTAAGAAACAGAACAAATGAACAAAGGGTAAAAAAGAGAGAGGGAGGCAAAACAAGAAACAGACTCAACTATGGAGAACAAACTGATGATTAATAGAGGGAAGGTCAGTTGGGGGAATAGGTAAAATAGGTGATGGGAATTAAGGAGAACACTTGCGGTGATGAGCGCCATGTATTATATGGAAGTGTCGAACCCAAAACTAGTATTACACTGTATGTTAACTAACTGAAATTTAAATAAAAGCTTAAAAAAGCTATTTAAAAAATAATTAGTACTAAAACAAAAGAAAGATATACACAGTAACTAATCTTGGCTACTAACGGTGTAGTACAATTATTCAACTATATGAATGGTGTAATTTTAATTAAGCAGAATGGACACCAATTACACTAAGTGACAAATGGAAAATGCATTTTAATAAATGTTTGCTAAAATGAAAGGAAATGAAACTGAGTAGATAAAATTGTTTCACATAAATTAACCATCTCTATGTATATAAGACCTTAAGATTTCATTGTTTTTAATTACATTTCCCAAAACATAGAGGACATTATAGTTTACTCATTTAAATAGAATGAGAAAAGACTTTCAATTTCTATTCATCTTTTCCTGCATTCATGTGTCTAAGAAGGATGAATTGCTTACAAGTATAATTCAGTGCCATGAAGCCTACCTTTAATTGTTGTAAATCTCTATTATGCTATAGTATTATAAATTTTAAACTCACTGTAAAAATTCTTCTCCCACTTCGGTCAAATGCTACACAGTAGACAGATGACAAGTGCCCCAGAATTCTCTTATGCATCTTAATGTGCTGGTAAGCAGATGAAGGGAAAATATGGCTGAAGCGACTGCATCCAGTTAATTGCCTGGCAGAGGTGATATTCACTGAAAAACATAAAATAGGAGACTCCTTAAAATCTAAAAGCGAAACCTACATCATGAAGTTAAATCATAAAAATTAAGATGAGGTAAAACAGGGTATATACACCACAGCCATTTTACCCTGTGAGAAGTCTAAATTCCATTACACATTTCATGATTTTATGAACTCAAGTTTACTAACACAAAGCACTAAGAATACTCTTCTTTTAAATCCCACAAGTCTGATTTTCTGTTTGCCTTACTCTCATTTCCCAGGTACATTCTTGTTTTGCCTTTCTTGGTAAACTACAAAGATACTGTCACTCTAAGTATATGGGTAAATCTTACTATAACATGAAGGAATTTTATAATAAAGACTATATTTGGTTAAGTAAAATACACCTTAAAAATTACATAGGGAGGGGCGCCTGGGTGGCTCAGTCGGTTAAGCATCCGACTTCGGCTCAGGTCATGATCTCACAGTCCATGAGTTCGAGCCCCGCATCAGGCTCTGTGCTGACAGCTCAGAGCCTGGAGCCTGCTTCTGATTCTGTGTCTCCCTCTGTCTCTGCCTTTCCCCTGCTCATGTTCTGTTTCTCTCTGTCTCAAAAATAAATAAAAACATTAATTTTTTTTAAATTACATAGAGAATTTTATGAACTCCTGTCCTACCTCCTCAAATCCATTCACTCCATATGAAGCTGTCTCTAAAATTTCAAGAGTAATAGATTTACACAGTGAAAAAAGAAAGGAAGCTATGATAACACATTAAGTTTTGAGTAACAAACAATCTTTCCTAGGTTTCTCTATAGGTTCTCCACTTTTAGGCTCTCCCACTAGTTACCAATGAATTTTTGAAACTGCATTTCCTATAAGGTCAACTTACACCAGGCTTTTTGTTTGCCTTATTATTTATTTTCTTAAAAAACAGACAGAAGAAAGCATAAATCTGTCCAATTCTCCTCCAATGCCACCTAGATTCTTCTCACTTACCTAAAATGGAGATCTTAACCTCCATGTAAGGATTTACAAGCACCCACTTGCTCTGTGAAATTCCTCCAGTATTCCCTTATGCACTGAAAATATTTAACATCCCAAACATTATATTTTAATCAAATCATAAGATCTTCATAAGTGGAAAGCCACATTGAGGCAAGGTGACATTTCATCCTAGTGCATAAATAATATAGTACAAATGATAATAGCTTAATTTTGAAGCCAAGGCAAAATTAAGGCAAGAATGGATTTGTAGCTAGATTAATACAGTTAGAACCATGCCACCACCCCCCCACACACACACACAAAATGAAACCTTTCCATATCCCAGTCTTAAAGAGCAATGGAGTGTTTTCTTAGGCAAAGGTAGATCTGCTGGCCATTTTAAACTGACAAAATGACAAAAAAACGAGTGATGAATAGCAAAACCAATGAAACTTTGAATGTAAACCATAAGAACATAATAAAGATCTGAGTATTTATATAACACTGTGAGATGTTAAGTAAATAATGGTAGAAAACTTGTAAGCAACACTACCAGCTAAGAGGATTTCTTTTTGGCAGCTGCTCCCCATCCCAACCTCTAGAAATTTTCACAACTCTAAGGTGGAAAGAAAAGACACCATAACTTTGGGACTTAGTAATCTTCCTTCTCCAGTCAAACATTTCTTACTGCTCTTAGTTCCCTGAAACAATCAATCATCACTTCTGCTTTGCTTTTTTCTATCCACACTTTGCAAGTAGATAGAAGAAAAGTTGTGTTACTTAAGGCAGGGTTTCTCAGCCTTAGAAATAATGGCACTTTGGGCCTGATAACTCTTCAGTGTATGGGGCTGTTTATTGAAGAGTATTTAGCAGCAACCCTGGACTCTACCCACTAGATGTTCATAAAAACCACCATGAAGCCGTGACAAGGAAAAATATCTCCAGACATTGCCAAATGTCTCCTGGTGGTAATAAACAAAAACTAAAAAAAAAACTGCCCCCAGTTAGAAACCACTGCTTAAAGGATAAAAACAAAAAACAACATCAATAGGAAGAAAAATAATCAGAAGAGCAACTCTGAGAAGAAAAGCAGAGACATAAAGAAAACAAATAATCAATGACAGAGAGAGGTAATAGCTACCAGAAATCCAGTCATTCATCTAACAAATATCTGATTTTTTCGAAGGCCAAAGGAACACAACTAAGCATATAAACAAAATATTTTTTTTAGATATTTATTTATTTTTTGGGAGAGCGCAAGTGGGGAAGGGGCAGAAAGAGGGGAACAGAGGATCGGAAGCAAACTCTGTGTTGATAGCAGGGAGCCCGATTTGGGACTCAAAACTCAGGAGATCATGACTCAGGAGAAGCTCAACCAACTCAGTCACCCAGGTGCCCAATATTCTTCACCCCAAAGAGACCCCATTAATACTCTCAGGCCAAAACTGTTAAATCAGGAACAATGACTAAAAACTTCATGCATTTTTATAGTGTATACAAATTAGCTTTTACTTTTTAAGACTCCTTTACAAAGAAAACTAATAATTCATTAAAAAGAAAAATGGAAAATATTTGCAACAAATATGACATAATCTTAATATTTTAAAACACATATTAATCTAACCATCTATAAGAACACCACTAAGATCTAATAGATTAGTGGATAAAGAAAATTAACAGATAAGTCACAATATAGGAAATACAAATAAAGGAAGTCACAAAAACATTTAACTATTTTGCCAACTATCAAAAGAAATTTAAATGAGAATGATGAAATATAATAGTATACCTAATAAATTAGCATTTTAAAAATTCTAAAACTTAATGCCAGCAATTACTACCTGAAACTGGTGTACACCTACATTTCTAGATGCACCATAAAGTGACATGATCCATTTGGAAAATAATTTTGGCAATATACTTCAAGAGGCATGAGAATATACACACCCACTGCTCAACCCCTGAGAATCTATTCTAGTGACATAACTGTTTAGCAAAAATGGGTTACATGTACAAAATGCTTTTATAATACCAAAGAATGATAAATAACCTAAGTCCAACAACAGGGGAATGGTAAATTAAGTTACAGAATATGTGATGGACTATTCTATAGGAATTAATTAAAATACAAATATTATAGCACTGTGGAAAAACTTAGTAACTACAAAGCAAAAAACATAAAATACAACCTTGCAAGTATACTATGATTTAAATTATAGAAAAAATGCATACATATATAATAAAGACTAAGAAGAAACAAGAGAAATGGAACCAACTGCTTTGTAATCAAAGTATAGGCAATTTTTTTTAAATTTCACTTAACAATACATTTTTATATGAAATACAATTTTTCTATTAGGTTCTTCTTAGTTATCACTAATAGCTATTCAAAAAAATTCTAATATAAGGTACGTTGAATATCTGACAGAAGCAGCATCAAATATTCCTTCTTTCCGATCTCAGGGATTTTTTGTTTTTTCACCTAGCACCTGAAATGGTAACATTTATACCTTTTTTTCAGTCATTTGATATCAACAGGCCTTAGGCTCTATACATTAAGGAGTCCTGTCAACACTCTTGCATGCATTGTACATTTAGCCACTATTTTTCAGTATTACTGCTTTTTGCTTTTCTTATCTATTTACAGAGTACTTTATCAGGAACATTCTTGTCAATTGTTAATAGCTGATACCTGACTATAAAGATACAATTGAGTTCACTTTTGACCAACCCTTGAGTATTCTACCAGGAAGAAGTAGATCTCACTCTTCTAGCACAAATGTTACATAGCTCTTTTAAGGGAGGGAAATACTAAAAGTCATTATTCTTTTTCTCAAAAGTGACAATAAAATAGACACACATACACAAACACAATTATCACTGTGATGTATCTGAATGTCTCTATCAAATGTACTACTTGAATGAATTATTTTTCTATTTTAAGTATAATGCAAGTTGGAAGATGAACAATTTAAATTTCTTTCACCTTAAAGTAAAATGAGGTATTCATGAGAAACCTACAAATAAATAAAAAGTTCCCACAATCCTATGCCAAAATATCCACTAGAATGCCATTATTGCATTCTCACTATTAAGCCTTCTAAAATCTATAGTACTTCAAAGGCATGTAAATAAGTTTTAGTATCTACAACTAATTACCTTGATTAATTACTTAAGTTTTCAAAAACACTATAAAGGTTAAGTTATGTTATTTCAGCCTCTATTTACTAAGGAATTTAGCTCCATATAGTCACAAAAGTGAAATGGCAAAAACAATAGTTGAAACTGGGCGAGCAATCAACGTAATTTTAGTCAGAACAAAATTCCTGCTTTTCCATCAACAGTTGTTAAGGATTTGGCAACTTTAGAGAAATAATACCCTATGCTATAGTTGTAACTCTTTTCTATCTAGGGACCTGGCATAGTTATGGTCAGGTTCCAACAATCAACTATAGAGCATTTTCTCTTGAGCAGTGATGTGAACATGCCAACTTTGTCTTGAAATATTTTAAGAAGCA
This sequence comes from Neofelis nebulosa, assembly GCF_028018385.1. Classification (NCBI taxonomy): domain Eukaryota; kingdom Metazoa; phylum Chordata; class Mammalia; order Carnivora; family Felidae; genus Neofelis; species Neofelis nebulosa. The sequence goes on from NC_080800.1 coordinate 67,462,831, forward strand.
TCCTTTTCAGACAAAAATCCTTGATGCCACATTTCTTTGTATTGACAAACTCAACTAGTAGATAAATTAGTCAAATGTGTATATGTATAAAATGTATTTAAATATAAAATAATCTATTCAGAATCCATCATGTTTGTTTTTTTCTTTAAAATTTTGTAAGATAGACATCTAAATGTTCTCTACCAAGAGATAAGATATATGAACTAACTCAGTGACAGAGCAAAATGCTTGAAGATTCAAGTAAAAACAGGATAAAACTGTATTTTATAAATTTATTAAGTCATAGAGATCAGTGAACAGCTATTATTGGAATAATTGTTTTTTCATTAAAACCTATGTTTGTTGACCACCTACTATGAGCTAAGCACTATGACAGACACTGGAAATACACCTTATAAACAAATCAAACAAGATCCTCATTCTCATGGAATTTACATTCCACTGAACAAAGCTTTCATCATTCATTTGCCCAATTTCATGAGTGAATAAGATACTTTAATGAGGAAAATTATCTAAATTATTAAACTTATAATGTATAATATATTATATGTTATATAATATATATTAAAAATATATACAGCTTTAGAAATGTATTTTTCTAATAAGCTCTACAAGTGATGCTGATACTATGTCAAGTTTGGGAACTACTAATTCTAGTCCAATCTCTCTCCTCCCAAAATTATCTTTTCTATAACATTATCTGGCAGATGGCCATTTAGTCTCTGCCTAAACACTTCTGGTAAAGAGAAGATTATTATTTCTTAATATAATGGCCAATTCATATGTTAAGCTACTCTAATTTTGGGGAGACTCTACCATTAATTGAACTCAATCTCTTTACCTGTAACTTCTACAATCATACAGCCTCTGCCCTTGGGAGCTACACTGGGAAAAAAAAAAAAAAAAGAAACAGTCAAATCCCTTTGTCACATGGTAACCCATGAAATATTTTTAAATAGCTGTTACTTGGGGTGCCTGGGTGGCTCAGTCAGTTAAGCATTTGACTCTTGGTTTCAGCTCCGGTCATGATCTCATGGTTCGTGGGTTTGAGCTCCACATCGGGCTCTGCGCTAACAGTGTGCAGCCTGTTTGGGATTCTCTCTCTCTCTCTCTCTCTCTCTCTCTCTCTCCCCCCATCCCCTGCTCATGCTGTCTCTCTCAAAATAAATAAAATTTTTTTAAAAAACTTAAAAAAAAAAAAGGAAGTAGCTATCACTTGTGCCTTAAATCTTCTCTCAATATGTGAGGTTCCTTCTACATTACTCACAGCCATAGTTTACAAACACCTCTCTTTCTTATCATCCCCTATAGAAAAACACTCTTTCACACTAAACACTACTGTGGTTGCTTTTTTCTATGATGTCTCTAGTTCATCAATGTCTCAGCCTCTTAAAATAACAAGAATTCTGCAAAATATTCCAGTGGTTTAATCAGCACAGAGTGGATTATTTCCAACCACATTTCTATGAATGCAATTTAGGATTGCAAAGACTACCTCAGTTTTCTAAAACAGCTGCTTTATACATCTTTTGATTAAAGAGGAAATAAAGCTAGTTTGACATTCTTTTTTAATAAGCATTAAGTTCCTAGTGATCACCTCTTTCTTTTCTAAGAGTACACAAACCACTTGTTCAATAACGAGTCTAAAATTTTGCCTAGGGTTAAATTCACCAATCTATAATTCCTAGAATGTATCATTTTTTCCCCTTTGATATATTTGTCCATTGTGTCATTTCCATTTCTCCTGTCCACTCTGATTTCAAGCAAATACCTGCCAGGGAAAATTATTTCAGTATACCAGGATTTAATTCATTTAGGCTTCTTAAAGCAGATAGGTACTCATATATCTTGGGTTTTCTTTTCTTTAACCATGCTCGTTACAGTTTAGAGATCACTCTCTTTGATAATGGAAAATATGGTTATCCCCAGCTCTTACATTTTACCTATCAATGCATACCATCTATTCCCTTTTGATAAATTTATAGATTCTTTCTCTAAATGCTAATTGGGACTTTAAAGGTGTTTTGAAGTAATCCTATATAGGTTGAACTGGAAGAAATTGTTGATAATTGACTATTTTCTATATAAAAAATAGTGATTTTAAATTTAGGCTCAATATAACAGCTATAATGGAAGTGGTGGGATTGGCAGACATCAAGGATTAGTCTGATCTAGGTATCCTGCTTCTTTACTTCTCCAGTAGGAAAGCATCATCAATATTGTCAGGTCTATAGTATAATTCCTTATCCGTTTATCACTACTTTTACCTGTACTCATTGTTTCTCACAGTATAGCCACATTTATACCATTTCAAGTTTGTATCTCTTGATGTAAAAGTTTCTAGTTCACTTTGTTTCATTGTAAGTAATATTTATAAATATTCTACCCAACCTAATGTTTTCTATTGTGAATTACTGGTCACTTCCTCCTTTGTGGATCTTTTCCTTATGTTATAGCCACTGTATTTCATCATATATTTTTTTTAAAACTGGGTATTTTTATGAGTGTCCCTAACAAAAATAAAAATTAAGCTTCCTGAACATCAATTAGAAGTGCCAGTGAACAGGGGCGCCTGGGTGGCGCAGTCAGTTAAGCGGCCGACTTCAGCCAGGTCACGATCTCGCGGTCCGTGAGTTCGAGCCCCGCGTCAGGCTCTGGGCTGATGGCTCGGAGCCTGGAGCCTGTTTCCGATTCTGTGTCTCCCTCTCTCTCTGCCCCTCCCCCGTTCATGCTCTGTCTCTCTCTGTCCCAAAAATAAAAAAAAAAAAAAAAAAAAAAAAGTGCCAGTGAACAGTAAAAGGGAGAGAATATGAGGTCACAGTCATCACATAAGCCTCAAATTTTATCAACAACATATTAAAGAATTAATTAAAACCAAATAAAATTCATATAAAGGTTCTCCTGAAATTGGTCATTTTTTCTAATATTTTAAATGCTGTCTCTGTCTCAAAGCAAATAAAATTTTAAAAAGACTTTAAAAAATAAGAAAATAAAACTAAAATATAAAATGTAAATAAAAAATAAAATAGCTATCACTGTGCCTTAAATCTTGTGCCTTTAGGGGGGCGCCTGGGTGGCTCAGTTGGTTAAGCGTCTGACTTCGGCTCAGGTCATGATCTCGCAGTTCGTGAGTTGGAGCCCCTCATCAGGCTCTGTGCTGACAGCTCAGAACCTGGAGCCTGCTTCGGATTCTGTGTCTCCCTCTCCCTCTGCCCCTCCCCTGCTCATGCTCTGTCTCCCTCTGTCTCTCAATAATAAATAAACATTAAAAAAAATTAAATCTTGTGCCTTTAGAAATTAAGAATACTGAGTGTTCTTTGAAAAAAGCACAGTAAAATGTCATAATTTGAAGTATATGATATTCTAGTATATATTGGATATTAAAACATCATTTCACATATTCAAATTCTATTTCTTTCACAATTATAATATGGAATGCTATAACCCAAATTAATAGAGTTTGAACCAGAATGACGTTTTTCATGTATTCCTCAGTAACAGCTTTGCCATCCTAATTCTGCGGCATCCTGAATTATAAGGATGTGCTTCTTATGTTAATCAATACTTCATTGTTCTCCCCATTTGATATCCATCCTGTGAGTTTAAAGGAAAAAAAAATGCCAAAAACTTGTTAAAATCCTGAGTGTGTCCATTTTAGAACATTTGTTGCATGTGGTACAAAATATACTATTTATATTATCTTGACTTAAAAGCTTTGTACTAGAACCTCACATATTAAATGGTAATGAAAACCCTAAAAAGCAATACAGGACACAATAACAAGAACATTTAATAACAATAAATGAAAATCAAGGATTTATTACAGGGTTGTTATACTAAGAAAACTTTGTGAGTACATGGGCTTTTTCCTACAATGGTCAAGAACACAAGATAACAAGAGAAAAGAGTCTCTTATCCTAAATTCAGTCAATCATATCAAAACACCTAGGTCAGTAAGCAAGAAGAAATAGAAGGATCACTGCAAATGCATACCTTCAGTGAAAAACACCTCAAACCACATTCTCTTCTATCAACTCCATACATGAAAAACAGAACATTAGACCAAAAAAGATCAGGAAGCCTATGCTGAAACATACTGAAAGAATTATATAACAAGTAGGACAAATTGTAAAGTAATAAATAATTTAAAGTCTTAGAAACTGGAAAAGTAGTAATAAAGTATAAAATATTTATTTTATACTAAATTTAAGGTTTTATATTTTATATACTTCATAAAGGAAATTTTACTTAGATTTCTAAATTATTTCAAACGATCTATTTTATCACATAATCTATTCAAAAGTGATTCCATTTTAAAAATAAAACAAGTGTTTCTTATAGAATCTCATTTTACACGTGTTTTATTGCTAGGACACAACTATCAATAGCAAAATCCAAATTTAAAATGCATTAAGGGAGTGAGAGGAATTAAGATGGAAGAAAAGTAGGAGGACCCTGGGCTTTCCTCGTCCCTCAAACATATTGAGGTCAGATCACTTGGAACACCCAAGAAATAGATCTGCAGTGTGGCAGAAGGATCTCCACAGTTGGAGGGAGACAGCTTGGCAGGTGCAATGTGCATGGGAGTGAATTGGGGGAGATAGATAGTGTGGCAGAGGGGAGACAACTCTTTCCGTAGAAAGACAAAAGAGAAAGAAAGAGGGGTTGAGAAAGTTCAGCACTGAGTTAGCACAAGATGAAAGCCTCTCTAGACCATGGACTGGGGAGCGAGAATTACTGAGTGTCCCAGTTTTCTTTTCTTTCAAACAGCATTTGGAGCTCAAACTCTGAGGTTGTAGAAGTGCATGACAATCTCCAGAATGGAGCTGTGGCATGTGCTTCTGGGGAGGAGGGAGCTGACCACAGAGTGCACAGGGTGGTGTAGAGATCTCCAAGACACATTGGGAGAGAACATTCACTTCCTGGAGATTGTTTGGAAGAGGGTTTACTGCCTCCCCAAGGAAAAAGGACCCTGAAGGTACCACCCAAAGGCCTTTCATGAGCAGGGTCGAAAGGCTCTATTCCAGAGGACAAGACCAATCTGAATGGTGCCAAGTCCTTTAAGAATCCCAGCCAAGCGCCAAAGAAAAAACACACAGGGTTTGGCACAGGGTGAGCTGACTGCCCTTGCTAATCTTTGAGAGCTGCCTGAACAGTGTGGGCTGTCCCCCATGTCCGGGGACAAGAGATTTGGGTAGCTCCATTTTCTCCCAAAACCAAGGTGGGACTTCAGAAAGCAACACAGAGGCCTCCAGGGGAGGCAGACACACTTACACCAAACCCCACCATCCCATGCCTGGCAACTGTCTGTTTACTGGCACAAGAATGACTCTGAGCCAACACAGTGGACTTCTCTCTCTCAAAAGACCAGCACACCCAGCACCCCCCATGTACCAAGAGCACTGAAAATCAAATGCTTCAAAACAACACCTGCAGTTCTTTTTACTTGCTTACTTTCTTCTTTTTTCATTTTTAATCAGGTTCATAGTTTCTTCTTGGCTTTTTCATTTCCTTTTCTCATTTTTTTTGAATCAGTCATTTTTATTCTTTTCTTTTTCCTTCTCTTTTTTCTTTTCTTCTTTTTTTCTCTTATTTTTCTTTTCATTTTCATTGGAATCATCCTAGAGTTTTTTGATTCTCTGGGGGGATTTTGTTCCCTTTTCTTTTCTCTTTTTATTAGGATCAGGCTTTTCCCAACTCCTTTTTTTCCAGGATTACCTTAACAAACAAATCAAAGCACACTTAGTTAAAGGTCCAAACACACCACCACTGCAAGCAAGGATAAGCTCTGCAGAGGACTAACCAGTGAGAAAGAGCAGCCAAAATGCAACAGCAGAGTGCACAAAGCATACATCAGAAACACTTCCTGAAAGGCCAGGACCTAGACAGTGTATGACCCCTTTTTGATATAGCAGTACACTCAGGTGATGGAAACACAAAAAGCTTTTAAAACATGCAAACAACAAAAACTTACTCAAAATGACAAAATGAAGGAATTCTTCCCAAAAGAAGGGTCAAGAAGAAATCACAGCCAGGGACTTGCTCAAAATAGATATAAGCAATATATCTGAACAATAATTTAAAACAACAATCATAAGCCTACTAGGTGGGCTTGAAAAAAAAGCATAGAAGACACCAGAGAAATCCTGCTGCAGAGATGAAAGACCTCAGAACTAGTCAGAATGAATTTAAAAATACTATAACTGAGATGAAAAACAAACTGGAAACAGTGACAACGAGGACTGAAGAAGCAAAGGAGCGTATAGGTGATATAGAAGATAAAATTTGTAAAACAATGAAGGTGAAATAAATAGGGACAGGAAATTATTAGATCATAATGGGAGGCTTGGGGAACTAAGTGATTCCATGAAACAAAACAATATCTGTATCAAAGGAGGCCCAGAAGAAGAAGAGCTTGAAAAAGGGGAAGAAGGTTTATTTGAACAAATTATAGATGAGAACTTCCCTGATCTGGGGAAGCAAACAAGCATTCAAGTCCAAGGAGCACAGAAAACTACCCTCAAAATCAACAAAAACAGGTAAACACCATGATATATCACAGTAAAACTTGTAAAACATGAAGATAAAGAGAGAATTCTGAAAGTAGCTAGGGACAAAAGGTCCTTAACCTACAAGGGTAGACACATAAGGTTAGCAGCACACCTGTCCACTGAAACTTGGCAGGCCAGAAAGGAGTGGCAGGAAATATTCCATATGCTGAATGGGAAACATATGCAGCCAAGGATTATTTATCCAGCAAGGCTGTCATTAAGAATAGAAGGAAAGATAAAAAGTTTCCCAAACAAAAACTAAAGGAGTTTGTCACCACATAACCATCCCTGCAAGAAATATTAAGGGGGATTATCTGAGTGGAGGAAAAAAAAGAAGATCAAAGTGATAAAGACGACAAAGCACCAGAGAACATAACCAGAAACACCAACACTACATATAATGTAATGGCACTAAATACATATCTTTCAATAACCACTCTGAAGGTAAATGGACTAAATGCTCCAATGAAAAGGCACAAGATATCAGAATGAATAAAAAAAATAAAGATCCATCTACATGCTGCCTATAAGAGACTCATATTAGACCTTAAAATATCTGCAGATTGAAAGTGAGGGGATAGAGAACCATCTATCATGCTAACAGAAATCAAAAGAAAGTCGGAGAGGCTACACTTATAACAGACAAACTAGATTTTAAGACAAAAACCTTAACAAGAGATGAAAAGGGGCCTTATATCATAATTAAGGGGTCCATCCATCAAGATCTAACAATTATAAATATTTAGGCCCCCAACTTGGAACCCCCAAATATATACATCAAATAATAACAAACAGAAAGATGGGACACCTGAGTGGCTCAGTTGATTAAGCGTCCAACTTCAGCTCAGGTCATAATCTCACGATTCACAAGTTCGAGCCCTGCATCGGGCTCTGTACTGACAGCTCAGAGCCTGGAGCCTGCTTCAGATTACGTGTCTCCCTCTCTCTCTGCCCCTCCCCTGCTTGTACTCTGTGTCTTTCTCTATCAAAAATAAATAAAATATTAGAAAGAAACTCACTGATAATAATACCATAAGAGTAGGAGACTTTAATATCCCACTGACAACAATGGACAGATCATCTAAGCAGAAACTCAATAAGAAACAATGGCTCTGAATGACATATAACACACTGGACTACATGGACTTAACAGACATATTCAGAACATTCATTCCAAAGCAGCAGAATACACATTCCTCTCCAGTGCACATGGAACACTATCCAAAAGAGATCACATACTGGGTCACAAATCAGCCCTCAACAGGTACAAAAAGATCGAGATGATACCATGCATATTTTCAGATCACAATACTATAAATCTTGAAATCAACAACAAGAAAAAATTTGGAAAGCTCTCAAATACATAGAAGCTAAAGAACATCCTACTAAAGAATGAATGGGCTAACCAGGAAATTAAAGAAGAAATAAAAAATGCATGTAAGCAAATGAAAATGAAAACATGACAGTCCAAACCCTTTGGGATGCAGCAAAGGCAATTCTGAGGGAAAAGTACATTGCAATTCAAGCCTATCTCAAGAAGAAAGAAAGGTGGCAAATACACAACTTAACCTTACACCTAAAAGAGCTAGAAAAAAGGAGCAAAGAAAGCCTAACACCAGCAGAAGAAGGAATAAATAAATGATATAGAAACAAACAACAACAACAAAAACAATAAAAAACAGTAGAACAATGAAACTAAATGCTAGTTCTTTTAAAGAATGAACAAAATTGATAATCCCCTACCCAGACTTATCAAAAGAGAGAGGACCCAAATAGGTAAAATCACGAATGAAATAGGAGGAATACAGGGGCGCCTGGGTGGCTCAGTCAGTTAAGCGGCCAACTTCAGCTCAGGTCACGATCTCGCGGTCCGTGAGTTCGAGCCCCGCATCAGGCTCTGGGCTGACGGCTCAGAGCCTGGAGCCTGCTTCCGATTCTGTGTCTCCCTCTCTCTCTGCCCCTCCCCTGTTCATGCTCTGTCTCTCTCTGTCTCAAAAATAAATAAAAACGTTAAAAAAAAATTAAAAAAAAAAAAAAGAAATAGGAGGAATACCAAACAACACAGAACTACAAACAATTTTAACACAATACTATGAAAAATTATATGCCAACAAACTGGGCAATCTGGAAGCAATGGACAAATTCCTAGACACTCACACACTGCCAAAACTGAAACAGGAAGAAATAGAAAATTTCAACAGGCCCATAACTAGCAAAGTAATTAAATAAAAAGCTATCAAAAATCTCCCAACAAACAGGACTACAGGGCCAGATGACATCCCAGGGGAACTCTACCAGACATTTAAAGAAGAATTAATACTACTTTTCTCATACTGTTCCAAAAAATAGAAATGGAAGGAAAGCTTCCAATCTCATTCTATGAATCCAGAATTACCTTGATTCAAAAACCAAAGACCCCAATAAAAAGGAGAAGTGAAGGCCAAAATCCCTGAAAAACCTGGATGTAAAAATCTTCAACAAGATACTACCTATCAAATTCAACAATACATTAAAATAATTATTTATGATGATCAAGTGGGATTTATTCCTGGGCTGCAGGGCTGGTTCAATAATCACAAATCAATCAGTGTGATAAACCACATTAATAAAATAAAGGATAAGAACCATATGATCCTCTCAATCAATGTAGAAAAAGTATTTGACAAAATACAGTATGCTTTCTTGATAAAAACTTTCAAGAAAGAAGGGAGAGAAGGAACATACCTCAACAACATAAAGCCCATATCTGAAAGCCCCACAGCTAACATCATCTTCAAACTGGAAAAAGTGAGAACTTTCCCCCTAAGGTCAGGAACACAGAAGGGATGTGGACTATCACCACTGTTGTTCAACACAGTCCCGGAAGTCCTAGTGTCAGCAAACAGAAAACAAAAAGAAATAAAAGGCATCCAAACTGGCAAAGGAGAACTCAAACTTTCACTCTTCGCAGATGACACAATAGTCTACATGGAAAACCCAAAAGACTCCACCAAGAAACTGCTAAAACTGATGCATGATTTCAGCAAAGTCACAGGATAAAAAATCAACCGGTGGAAACTGGCTGCATTTCCATACACCAATAATGGAGTAACAGAAAGAGAAATCAAGGAATGGATCCAATTTACAATTGCACCAAAACCCATAAGATACAAAGGAATAAACCTAGCTAAAGAGGTAAAAGATCTGTACACTGAAAATGATAGAACTTATGAAAAAAATTGAAAAAGACACCCAGAAATGGAAAAACATCCCATATCATGGATTGAAAAAAAAAATATTGTTAAAATGTTGATACTACCCAAAGCAATCTACATATTCAATGCAATCCCAATCAAACTAACACTGGCATACTCCACAGAGCTCTATAGAACAAACAATTATAAAATTTGTATGGAACCAGAAAAGTCCCCAAATAGCCAAGGCAATGTTGAAAAAGAAAACCAAAGATGGCGGCATCACAATTCTAGACTTCGAACTGTATTACAAAGCTGTAATCATCAAGACAGTATGGTACTAGCACAAAAACAGATGCATAGATCAAAGGAACAGAACAGAAAACCCAGAAAGGGACCCACAAATGTATGGCCACCTAATCTTTGACAAAGCAAGAAAGAATATCCCCTAGAAAAAAAGACAGTCTCATCAACAAATGGTGTTGGAAAAACTGGACAGCAACATGCAGAAGAATGAAACTGGACTACTTTCTTAAACCATACACAAAATAAACTCAAAATTAATGAAAGACCTCAATGTGAGACAGGAAACCATCAAAATTCTAGAAAACAGTCAGCAACCTCTTTAACCTCAGCCTCAGAAATTTCTTACTAGACATGTCTCCAGAGGTGAGGGAAACAAAAGCAAAACTGAACCACTGGATGTCATCAAGATAAAAAGCTTCTGCACAGTGAAGGAAACAATCAACAAAATTAAAAGGCAACTGATGGAATGGGAGAAGGTATCTGCAAATAACATATTCGATAAACGGTTGGTATCCATAATCTATAAGGAACTTGTTAAACTCGACACCCAAAAAACAATCCAGTTAAGAAATGGGCAGCAGACATGAATAGACACTTTTCCAAAACAGACATCAGGATGTCTAACAGACACATGAAAAAGATGCTTAATATCACTGATCATCAGAGAAATACAAATCAAAACCACAATGAGATACCACCTCATACCTGTCTGAAGAGCTAAAATTAACAACTCTGGAAACAACAGACGTCGGTAAGGATGCAGAGAAAGGGGAACGCTTTTGAACTGCTGGTGGGAATGCAAACTGTTGCATCCACTCCGGAAAAAAGTATGGAGGTTCCTCAAAACAACAATAAAAGTACCCTATGACCCGCAATTGTACTACTATTTATCCAAAGGATACAAAAATGCTGAGTAGAAGGGGCACATGTACCCCAATGTTTATAGCAGTGCTATCAACAATAGCCAAATTATGAAAAGAGCCCAAATGTCCATCGACCGATGAGTGGATAAAGATGTGGTATACATACACAATTAAATACTACTCAGCAATTAAAAAGAATGAAATCTTAACATCTGCAACAACGTGGATCGAACTAGACACAGTGTGTTACGCTAAGTGAAATAAGTCAGTTAGAGAAAGACAAGTATCATACGGTCTTACTCATAGCTAGAATTTAAGAAACACAACAGGTGAACACAGGGGAAGGAAAGGAAAAATAAGATAAAATCAGAGAGGGAGGCAAACCATAAGAGACTCTTAAATACAGAGAACAAACTGAGGGTTGCTGAAGGGGAGGTGGGTAGTGGGATGGGTTAAATGGGTGATGGGAATCAAAGACAGCACTTGTTGGGATGAGCACTGGGTGTTATATGTAAGTGATGAATACAACACTACACTGTATGTTAACTAACTTTAATTTAATTAATTAATTTAAAACACACACAGACACAAAAATAAAGTTCATTTATTGGAGTGATGTCAGCATCATGTCAGATTGTTACACTTTTCTCTCCATTTTTGTTAACTGATTAGACATTCATAGCAGAATAAACGTGTTTCTACATACCACACCAGAATATCAGGAAGTTTCTACCCACCTATGCATCCAAAAGTGGGTATACAGGGCTTTGATGGTGGCTGTAATCCAAGGGATTGGACTAGAATGTCCCACCCCAACTCATGGTGATCATAGGATAAAAGGAAACCTGGAGCGTGCAAAAGTGAGTGGATACCCACAGGCAATAGAGAATTTGTGGGTTCCTGCCTGCATAAAGGGAGAATCTGGCATGCTATCAGAATGGAATAGAGATTAATTTGAACAAAGGAGATGGACGAACTTGCCAAAGGAGCACTGCTTCCCTGGATGATATTGCAAGGTGCTGATATTTTGGCAGCTGCAGGAGCACCCTCAAGTAGAAGAGGTGGAAAGCCGCAACCACTCTCATAGATAGGTAGAAATCAAAAGCAGTAAGTGACTTCCCAGCTGATGAAAATGTGCAGGTTGCAACTGAACCAGATTTTGAAGGACCGACATCCTTGACTGGGGGCGTGGGGAGCGGAATAGGGGAAAAGCTAATAAGAATATCAAAGAGCATCAACAGCACAAATTTCATGCTGTTTGCTTCAGAACATCAGCAGGTCTACCCACAGATCTCTGGGAGTGCTCCACTTAGAGGATCCTTCTCCTGGCCAACTGTTGGCACCCTTGAATTCCCAGATGCTAAGCCCATACCACACTGCACTCTCAGGTCCTTGTGCATCTTCCCAGCACACCTGAGAGAACCAATTCCAAAAGGAAAAAACATACTCTCGAGTTACTGTGCCATGCCACATTCTGGAATACAAAATAAAGGATTCTAATAGCCAGGCTGTTGAATTATAAGAATCAAAGAAGGGGGCATCTGAGTGGCTCAGTCGGTCAAGTGTCTGACTCTTGATTTTGGTTCAGGTCATGATTTCCCAGTTCATGAGATTGAGCCCCATATAGGGCTCTTCACTGACAGGGCAGAGTCTGCTTGGGATTCTCTCCCTCTCTCTCTGCCTTCCCCATTCATGCTCTCTCTCAAAATAAATAAATATTAAAAAAAGAAAAAGAATCAAAGAAGACAAAGCCTTAATAAAAGGATTATCTGACACCTCACCTGTGAAAGCATAAGGCCATACCATCAAACACCATGGAAAATCAAGGAAATATAGTATCAAAAAAAGAAAATGATAATGCAACAACTGAACTCAAAGGCACAGAATATTGCAATCTCGCTGATAAAGAATTCAAAACAGCTGTATGAACAGAATCAACAAAAAAACAAGATAACTCAGAAACACAATTCAATAAACTCAGGAATAAAATTAATAAAGAGAAGGAATTCTTTAACAAAAATTTGTAATTACGAAAAAGAACAAAACAGAAATTCTGAAGCTGCAGAACTCAATGAATGAGATAAAGAATGCAATAAAGGGCATTGGAAACAGGTCAGACCAAACAGAAGAAAGAATAAGTGATTTAGAGGATAGGAATATAGAAATAATCCAGTAAGAGAGAAAACTTAAGAATTTAAAAGTGAAGACACTCTACAAGAGCTATCAGATTTTATCAGAAAATCAAATACCAAAATAATTGGTGTACCAAAAGGAGAAGAGAGGGAAAAGGGAGCAGAGTTTACTTGAACAATAATAGCTGAGAACTTCCTAATTCTAGGAAAGGACATAAACATACAAGTTCAAGAAACTAATAGAATGCCCTATTATATGGTGCAAAAAGACTTTTTACAAGACACATTATAATGAAAATATCACAAATCAATGATAAAGAAAGAATCTATAGGTAACAAGGGGGAGAAAAGTAAGTAACCTACAAAGACACTCTATTAGGCAATTACCATATTTCTCAGCAGAAAATCTACAGGCCAGAAGAATACAAAATGTCATATTCAAAGTGTTGAAATATGAAAACTGCCAGCCAAGAATACTTCATCAAAGCAAAGTTATCAAAGTTATACTCCAGATACAGAAGAGAATAAAAGTTTTCCCAGACAAACAAAAGCTAAAAGAGTTCAGCTAGACTTACCTTACAAGAAATGCTGAAAGAAGTTTTTCAAGCTAAAATGTTTTTTTTTAATTTAAATTCTAATTAATTAACATATAGTATAATATTAGTTTCAGGTGTACAATTTAGTGATACAACATTTAAATACAACATTCAGTGCACATCATAACAAGTACACTCCTTAATCTCCATCACCTATTTATGAGTGAAATCATATGGTATTTTTCGTTCTCTGACTGACTTATTTCACTTAGCATAATACTTGCTAGCTCCATCCACATCACTGCAAATGAAAAGACACTAATACATAATGTGAAAATATATGAAAGTAAGTAACATTCTGGTAAAGGTGAAAAACTGACAGCATAATAAACCTGTAATTCTGTATTAGAATAGTGTGCTAAAGACTTAACTATACTATAAAGGTTAAAGGAAAAAGATTAAAAATAACTCTAGCTGCTATAATTTGTTAATGAACACACAGCACAAAAAGGTAAACTGTGACATCAAAAATAGAAAAGCAGAGGAGAAAAGGGTGGGAAATATTACAGGAGAACAAGGATTAAGTTGCTGTCAGGATAAAATAGACTGTTTTATCAAGAAATGCTCAAGCCTCATGGTAACCACAAAGCAAAAATCTAGAATAGATTCATGAAGCTAAAAATAGGAATCAGAGCATACCACCATGGAAAAACAACGATTTACAAAGGTAGGCAGAAACAGAAAAAGAAACAATGGAGGCATAAAACAACCACAAAGCAAACAATAAGAGCACTAGTAAGGTCTTACATATCAATAATCACCCTAAATGTAAATGAGATTGAATTCATCAATCAAAGTCACAGAGTGGTTCGATGAATAAAACCACAAGACCCAACTACATGCTGCATACAGGAGGTTCATTTCAATTCTAAGGACACATTGAGTCAAAGTAAATGGATGAAAGGCAACTGTAAACCAAACTGTAAACCAAATTAAGTGGCGATACCCATACTTATATCAGACAAAATAGACATCAAGCAAAAAATGGTAGCAAGAGACAAAGGAAGGTCATTATATAATGATCAATTATATACATATAAGAAGATATAATAATTGTAAATACACGTTTCAAACATAGGAGCATCTAAATATATTAAAGAAATACTAACATACCTGAAGATAGAAACAGACAATAGACAGACAATATGGGGCGGGGGCGGGGGGACTTCAACAACCCACTTTCAACAATGATACATCATCCAGAGAGAAAATCAAGGAAACCACACTGAAACATACTCCAGACCAAATAGATTTAACAAATATAGATAGAGCATTCTTACAACATCAGGATAATACATTCTTCCCAAGTGCACACATAACACTCTACAGAGTAGATATTATAATAGGACACAAAACAAGTCACAGCAAATTTTAGAAGACTGAAATCATACCCCCTATCTTTTTCAGACCACAATGGTATTAAAGTAGAAGTCAACAACAAGAGGAAGCTGAAAAATCTATGAATGTGGAAACTAAATACTTCTGAACAATCAATGGGTCAAACCAAAAAAATAAACAAGGAAATAAAAAATTTCTTGAAACAAACGAAAATGGGAACACAACATATCAAATCCTATGGGATGCTGCCAAACCAGTCCTGAGAGGAAGGCTTATGCTAAAAAATGCTTAAATTAGGAAATTATAATAATATCAAATAAATGTAATTTTACACCTCAAGGAAGTTCTAGAGTAAGAACAAATTAAGCATTAAGTTGCCAGGAGGAAGGAAATAATAAAGATCAGAGAAGAAATAAACGAAATAAAGGCCAAAACAAAAAATAGAAAGATCAACAAAAAACTAAGAGCTGGATTTTCAAAAAGATAAAATTGCTGCACTAAGATAAAAAAGAGAGAAGACCTCAGATAACATTATAAATAAAAGAAGACACATTACAACTGATACTACAGAAATACATAGGATCATAAGAGACTACAATCCATTATATGTCAACGAATTGGATAACCTAGAAAAAATGAATAAATTCCTAGAAACACACAACCTAACAAGACTGAATCAGGAAGAAATAGAAAATCTGAACAGATCAGTAACTAGTAAAGAGATTGAATCAGTAGTCAAAAACATTCCAATACAGAAAACCTCAGGACAGGCAACATCACAAGGAAATTCTACCAAAACTTAAAGAAATAACACCAATCCTTCTCAAACTCTATCAATAAACTGAAGAGGAAGGAACATTTCCAAACTCAAGCAAGGAGGCCAGCATTACTCTGATACCAAAGTCAGATAAGGAGACTACAAGAAAATTAAACTATTATAGACCAATATCCCTGATAAACACAGACGTAAAAATTCTCAACAAAATATTAGCAAACCATATTCAAGGACACATTAAAAGGATTATACACTATGACTTAAAGAGTTCTATTTAAAGCCCCCTATCCAGCCAAGCATACAGACAAAACTCACAGGTGTCTGTACCTGGCCCTAACTCCTTGTTTTTCTAGGTCATGGTACCCCTCATTCTCAGAAAACAGACTACAACTACAAAGCATATTCTTCTCTAGCCTGACCACAACCCACATCCCAGTCGATCCCCAGACAGAGCCCCTCAAGAAACCTGCCACCTCCTGCCCTATCTGGCCAAGAATCAAGCCCCTTCCCACCCACCCCCCAGGAGTGCAGCTACAACCCTCTCACATCTTTAAAAAAGAAAAACATGTAGGTAATGAATCACTAGATTCTACTCCTGAAATCATTATTGCACTTTATGCTAACTAACTTGGATGTAAATTTTTAAAAAATAAATAAATATATTTTTAAAGGCCTAGCCCAACAGAAGCTTGGGGCCAATATCTCTCTTGATGTCTGACCCCTCTCCTCCCTTGGAGAGTGAATAAACTATGTTGTGTGTGTTTCTCCACTCTTTGGCAATTCTTTGCCACCCATATCACTAGCTACCCTAACATTTTTGGTGGCCCATACAGGGAATGGCCATTGCCTGCTGACCAAAATCCATCTCAACCAGATCTCCTTTTTGACTAACCTTGAGTCAAATTTTCATTTTTGGAAGGTGTCTTTGAGATCTTGAGCACTGGGGACAATCACCAGTCTTAGTTGCTTCCCCACCACAAGGTTTAAGCCCCAGTACTGGGCTGGATAAACAATCAATGGACCAACCATTGGAAGGATGCCTCCTCTAGGTCTTTCTGCAGTCTTGGGATCCTCGATCCCTTCCCTCACACAAACACTTGAGTTTAGGGGACATCGCTTTCTCTCAGGCTCTACACTGGTTGCTATCCTAAAAATGACCAAGTGTGATTTAACTCTGGGATTCAAGGATGGGTCAACATCTCAAATCAATAAATGTAATACATCACATTAATAGGATGAAAAATAAAAATCACATGATAATTCAATAGATGTTACAAAAGTATTTGCAAAATATGACATCCTTTCATGATAAAAACCTTCAACAGGTTGGGTACAGAAGGAGCTTACTTCAACATTATAACATCACAAACAACAAATGTATAGTTAACGTTATACTCAATTATGAAAAACTTGAAGACTTTTCCTCTATGATCAGGAATAAGACAAGGAGGCCCACTCTCATCACACTTTCCAATACAGTACTGGATGTCCTAGCTATGGCGATTAGGTAAGAAAGAAATAAAAGGCAACTGAATCAGAAAGAAAAAAGAAAGAAACATAAGTGTTATTTGCACATGATCATTTTAGAAAATTCCAGATTCAAACATAAAACTGTTGGAAAAAATCAACGTACTCAGTAAAGTTGAAGGATATAAAATCAACACACAATTATAATTTACATTTCTTTTCTTGTTAAGTTTTTAAGTTTTTAAATTTCAGTTAGTTACTATACAGTGTAATATTAGTTTCAAGTGTAAAATATATCAATTCAACATTTCAAAACACTTGGTGACCATAACAACAAGTGCACTCCTTAATTCCCATCACCTATTTTAGGCATGCCCTCACCCACTTCCCTCCTCTGATAACCATCAATTTGTTCTCTATAGCTAAGGATCTGTTTCTTGGTTTGCCTCCCTCTCTCCTTTTTCTTCCCTTTCTTCATTTGTTTTGTTCCATAAATTCCACATATGAGTGAAAACATGGTATTGTCTTTCTCTGACTCATTTCACTTAATATTCTCTAGCTCCATCCATGTCCTTGCAAATGGCAAGATTTCATTATTTTTTATGACTAATATTCCATTGCATACATACACACCACATCTTCTTTATCCATGTACCAGTCGATGGACATTTGGGCTTCTCCCATAATTGTAGGTAATGCTGCTATAAACATCAGGGTACATGTATCCCTTGAATTAGTATTTTTGCATTCTTTGAGTAAATACTTCGTAGTGCAATTGCTGGATCATAGGGTAGTTCCATTTTTAAGGTTTTCAGGAAACTTCATACTGTTTTCCATAGTAACAGCACCAGTTTGCGTTCCCACCAACAGCACAGGAGGGTTCCCCTTTCTCCACATCCTCGCCAACAGCTGTTGTTGCTTGTGTTATAGATTTTAGCCATTCTGACTGGTGTTAAGTGATATCTCTTATTGAGTTTCAGAATTTCTTTAAATATTTTGTATATTAACCCTTTATCAGATATGTCATTTGCAAATATCTTCTCCCATTCTGTAGGTTGTTTTTAGTTTTGTTGATTATTTCCCTCACTGTGCAGAAGCTTTTGATTTTGATGAAGCCACAACAGTTTATATCTGCTTTTATTTCCCTTGTCTCAGGAGACATATCTAGAAGGAATGTTCTATGACCAATGTCAGAAAGGTTACTCCCTGTTATCCAAGAGGATGTTATGGTTTCAGCTCCCACATTTAGGACTTTTATCCACTTTGAAATTATTTTCTTTAGTGTAAGAAAGTGGTACAGTTTCATTCTTTCCTCACCATTATTCTTCTGGATGATGCTGTCCAGTTTTCCCAACACCATTCATTGAAGAGACTGTTATTTTCCCATTGGATATCCTTTCCTGCTTTGTCAAAGATTAATTGGCCATATAGTTGTGGGTTCATTTCTGGGTTTTATATTCTATTCCATTCACCACTATTTTTGTGCTAGTTCCATACTGTTTTGATCACTACAACTTTTAAATGTAGCTTGAAGTCCAGAACTGTGATGCCTCCAGCATTGCTTTTCGTTTTCAATGTAGCTTTGGCTATTTGAGGTCTTTAGTGTGGTTCCATACAAATTTTAGGATCGTTTGTTCTAGCTCTGTGAAAAATGCTGATGGTATTTTGATAGGGATTGCATTAAACATGTAGACTGCATTGGTAGTACAGACATTTTAACAATGTTCTTCCAATGCACGAGTATGGAATGTACTTCCATTTCTTTGTGTTGTCTTCAATTTCTTTCATTAGTGTTTTCTAATTTTCAGAATCCAGGTCTTTCACCTCTTTGGTTAGGTTTATTCCTAGCTATCTTACTGTCTTGGGTGCAACTGTAAATGTGATTGATTCCTTGATATCTTTCTTCTGCTTCATTGTTGGTGGATAGAAATACCACAGATTTCTTCAAATTTTGTATCCTATAACTTTACTGAATTAATTTACCAGTTTTAGCACCTTTTGCTGGTCATTTGGGTTTCCTACATTCAGTATCATGCCATCTGCACATAGTGAAAGTTTGACAACTTCCTTGCCAATTTGGATGTCTTTTATTTCTTTGTATTGTTGTGGAAATAAGTTTAAGAATTCTCTATGCTTACACCAATGGGTTAACAAGGCTTAGGGCAGAAAGCGACCACAGGGTGAAAGCGTCCAAGGCTATCATTAAGTAAAACAAAGAATAGGGTGGAAAGCCAAGGCAGGGCGAAAGTGCCCAATGCTAGTCACTAAGTAGAACAAAGCACAGAGCAGAAAGCCACTTCCACAGGAGGAAAGCATCTGAGGAAAGCTAAGGAGGAAAGCCTCCTTAACAGGACAAAAGCGCTTGAGAACAGCTAATGATATATATGTCTTAATGGAACCTTGAGTAACCTATCATTCTCAGGATAGCATACTCCATTTTTCTCAGTCCTTAGAAAAGTTAGATTAACAGATATGGTGCCCAAGGAAAGGGCTGTCTGCTTGGCTCTGAGATGTTGATTTGTCTTGACTATAACCTCTAACACCACATACCTTTGAAACCCTTTACCTCTTACACAGGAACTAATGATTACTGTTTTATTGTTTTTTTCTGCAGGTCGTCACGTATGTAAGCCTTCAAGATCCTAATAAATACGGAGAAAGAACCCTTACTCAGGGCTCTTGTCTCAGCATAGACATTAGCCTCTCTCATTTTCTTCTGCACCGGCTCTCTTGCTGAACAAGAGAAAACTCCAGACTCAAAATCTGCGACATATTGTCTCATTGCTGTGGCTAGGATCACCAGGCCTAATGTTAAATAACTGGTGAAAGTTCATATCCCTATATTGATCTTGATGATAAAGAAAAAGCTCTCAGCTTTCCCCCACTGAGAATGATATTAGCTGCGGGTTTTTCATATATGGCCTTTATGATGTTGAGGCATGTCCCCTCTAAACCTACTTTACTGAGGGCTTTCATCATGAATGTACTTTATCGAAGGCTTTTTCTACATCTATGGAACGGATCATATGGTTCATAGCCTTTTATTTTACTAGTGTGGTGTATCACAATAATTGATTTGTGAATACTGAACCACCCTTGCAACCTAGGAATATATCCCACTGGATAGTGGTAAATGATTCTTTTAATGTATTGTTGTAGTTGATTTGCTAGTATTTTCTTGAGAATTTTTGCATCCATGTTCATCATGGATATTGGCCAGTAGTTCTCTCTCCTTTTTTTTTTTAGTGGTGTCTTTACCTAGTTTTGGTATCAGGGTAATGCTAGCCTCACAGAATGAATCTGGAGGCTTTCCTTCCTTATATATTTTTTTGGAAAACATTGAGAATAGGTATTAACTGTTCTCTAAATGTTTGGTAGCATTCCCAAAGCCATCTGGGAAGCCATCTGGTCCTGGGCTTTTCCTTGTTGCAAATTTTTTGATTCCTGATTCAATTTCTATGCTGGTTATCAGCCTGTTCAAGTTTTCTATTTCTTCCTATTTCAGTACTGGTAGTTTGTTTCTAGAATTTATCCATTTCTTCCAGGTTGTTAAATTTGTTAGCATATAGTTTCTCATAATATTCTCTTATACTTGTTTCTATTTCTGTGGTGGTGCTAGTTGTTACTTCTCCTCTCATTTTTTATTTAATTTGTGTACTTTCTCTTTTCTTTTTGGCAAGTCTGGCTAGGGGTTTCTCAATTTTGTTAATTTTTTCAAAAAAAAACAGCTCTTGTTTAAATTGATCTGTTCCATTGTTTCCTTAACCTCAAAATCATTTACTTCTGCTCTAATATTTATTTTTTCTTTCCTTCTGCTGGCTTTAGGCTCCATTTGTTGTTCTTTTTCTAGCTCCTTTAGATGTAAGGTTAGGTTGTTTCTTTGAGACTTTTCTAGCTTCTTGAGGTAGGCCTGTATTGCTATATACTTCACTCTTAGGACCTCTTTTGCTGCATCCCCAAGAGTTTCGGCCATCGTGTTTTCAGGTTATTTGTTTCCACATATTTATTTCTTCTTTGATTCCTAGATGACTGATTCATTGTTTAGTACTATTTTGTTTAGTTTCCACGTATCTGTGGTCTTTCCAGACCTTTTGTGTATGTGTGGTTTACTTTTAGTTTCATAGCATTGTGGTCAGAAAAGGTGCATGGTACAATTTCCATCTTTTTATATTTGTGAGGCCTGTTTTGAGGGCCAATAAGTGATTTATTCTGGGAAATGCCCAAGTGTACTTAAAAGAATGTGTTTTCTACTGCTTTAGGATGGAATATACTGAATATATCTGTTAAGTCCATCTGGTTCAGTGTGTCATTCAAAGCCATTGTTTCCTTGTTGATTTTCTACTTAGGTGATCTGTCCATTGTTGTAAGTGGGGTGTTAAAGTCCCCTACTATTATTGTGTTATTATCAATTAGTTCCTTTTTGTTTGTTATTGTTTTATGTATTTGGGTGCTTCTGAGTTGGCGGCATAAATATTTACAACTGTTGTAAGTTATTGAATTATCCCATTATGATTATATAGTGCTCTTGTCTCTTTTTATAGCCTTTGTTTTAATTTTTTTATTGTTTATTTCTTGAGAGAGAGAGAAAGAAGGAAGAGAGCAACCCGGGAAGAGATAGGGAGAGAGGGAGAGAGAAACCCCAAGTGGGTTCTGTGCTGTCAGCACAGAACCCGAGATGGGGCTCAAACTCACCAATAATGAGATGATGACCTGAGCCAAAACCATGAGTTGCACGCTTCATCTACTGAGCCACCCACGTGCTCCTTTATAGTCATTGTTTTAAAGTTTAGTTTAACCAATATAAGTATTGCTAATCAGGCTTTCTTTGGACATCCATTTGCATAATTGTTTCTGCATCCACTCACTTTCAATATGCAGGTATCTTTAGGTCTAAAATGTGTCTTTTGTAGGCAGCATATAGATGGTCTTGTATTTTTATCCATTCTAACATCCTATGTCTTTTGATTGGAGCATGTATCCCATTTGCATTCAAAGTAAGCATTGACAGGTATGTATTTATTGCTACATTATTTTAACTTTTTTATGTTTTTATTAATTTTTGAGAGAGAGCACGAGCAGGGGAAAGGCAGAGAAAGAGGGAGACACAGAATCCGAAGAAGGCTCCAGGCTCTGAGCTGTCAGCACAGAGCCTGATGTAGGGCTCAAATTGACAAACCACGAGATCATGACCTGAGCCAAAGTCAGACATTTAACCGACTGAGCCACCCAGGTGCCCCCTATTGCTACATTATTACTTGTTGTGTCATTGTATCTGGAAAGTTTCTCTGATATTTTCTTGTCTTTTTGGTCTCTCCTCTGGAGTCCCCTTTAATATTCTTACAGGGCTGGTTTAGTGACCAGGAACTCCACTTTTTATTTCTCTGGGAAACTCTAGCTCTCTTTCCATTCTGAATGATAGCCTTGCTGGATAAATTATTTCTGGATGCAGATTTCTCCCATTCAATCCTTTGACTAGATCATGCCATTCCATTCTGGCTTGCCAAGTTTCTGTTGAAAAATATCAAGCTAACCTTATGGGTTGTCCCTTGTAGGTTAGGGACTTCTTTTGTCACTTTTAAGATATTTTCTTTATCACTATGTTTTGCAGATTTCATTATAATATGTCTTGGTGTTAGACTGGTTTTGTTGTTTTTGATGGGAGTTCTCTGTGCCTCCTATATCTGGATGTCTATTTCGTTCCCTAGATTAGGGACATTTTCAAGTATTGTTTATTCAAATAAATTTTCTGCTGCCTTTCCTCTCTTTTTCTGGGGCTCCTAGAATACAAATGTTATTACATTTGATGGAGGCACTGAGTTCCCTAAGTGTATTCTCTTGCTGAATAATTCTGTCTCTTTTTTCAGCTTATTTTCCATTATTTTGTCTTCTATATTAATAATTCATTCCTGTTTCTTATAGCTTGCTGTTCATTGCATCAAGCCTGTTTCAAATCTCGTTTATTGCATTCCACATCTCTGACACTTTTTCAATTCCTTTATCTCTGTGATAAGGGTCTCATGGATGTCTTCTATTCTTTTCTCACACCCAGTGAGTATCCTTATGATTGTTGCTTTAAAATATCCATCATTCATGTTACTTATATCTGTTTTGCTCTCTGGCAGTGGCCTTACCTTGTTGGGATAAATTACTCTATCTTGGCATTTTTATGTAAGTCTCTGCCTTCTTCTCTGTGTTAGAAAAGCCAGTTATGTCTCCTGCTCCTGAAAATAATGGCCTTATGGATAAAAGGTCATATAATGCCCAGGACCTGTTGCTTTGGGGAGTGTCTCTGCTATGTGCTGTGTGGGTTCTGCTGCTGTGTTTCAGCTAGTCTATCCTTCAGGCCAGGTGTCTGGAGAGGCTCTCCTTGCATGCTGTGGGAAGTGTTTGATCCCTGGACTAAATGCGGTGACTAAGTGCACTAACTAAGTGTGCGCTGGTCTGCTTGTGAAATGAGACCTGTCACCAACTCCACCAGAAATGAGGCAGTGCAGCACTCTGTTCTGGAGACATGTGGGCAAGGATTTGTGCTGGCCTTCTGAGGGAGGGGCCTGCCATGCTGGGACTTACGGAACTTGACTGAGAGAAGCAGTCTTGCCAGAGAGCATGGGGTGGAACTTGTAAGTAATTTAGGGAGCCATTATAGGCACTGCACTTCTTCCTGCAGGTGGCTCTGTGTTTATGCTGAGGGGCGGGGGAGGGCAATGGTGCCAGCCAGCTCCTTTCTTCCTGGATAGGTATCTCCATGAACTCTGCTTCTCAGGGGTGTGTTTCAAAAAGAGTCAATAATCTCCCTGCTGTGTGCTTGAGGCACTCTTCAGATCTCTGTTTCCATGCTGTCTGGCTCTGGTTGTTTGCCTGCCTTCTCTCCAGGAGCAGCACAGTGCCCTCTAGTCTATTCCAGCCAAGCCCGCTGTCCTTTGTAACTCTAGGGTTTAAGCTTTGCTCTTTGTAAGAACTCACGAATTCAGCCTCTTTCATTTCCAAGCCAATGGCTTTCGAGAAACATTCTGCTTCTGTGTTCCCATGTCCTCCTCTCTCTCTAGTCCTTTTATGCGACCACAGCTCTCTCCCCTCTGCAGCTCCCATGACCCATTTCTCCCCTGAACCATATTCCCACACCTCCTACTTCATTTGATGTGGCCTCTTTTCTCCCTTTAATCGTCGATATTTTTCTATCAGTCTGCAAGTTGATTTCCAAGGTATTTGATAGTTACCTAGTTGCATTCATGGAACAAGATGAGTCTAGGGTCCTCCTACTCCACTGCCATCTTCTCCATCAGTTTCATTTTTATGTAGTAATAATGAAACACTGGAAAACAAAACTATCCTATTCATAGTAGCATCAAAAACAGTAAAATACCTAAGAATAAATTTAACCAAGGAAGTAAAAGATCTGAACAACAAAAACTACAAGGTTCTGTTGAAAGGAATCAAAGAAGACATAAACAAAACAAATGACAAGACATCTCACATTAATGGGTAAGCATAATGAATACTGTTAAAATGTCCCTATTACCCTAAGCCATCTATAGACTCTATGCAATCCCTATCAAAATTTTAATGGCACAATTCACAGAAACAGAAAAAAGAATACTCCTAAAATTTGTATGGAAATATGTAAGACCCCAAATAGTCAAAGAAATCTTGACAAAGAACAAATTCAGAAGCATCATAATGCCTAATTTCAAACTATACTATAAAGCTATAGTAATAACAACAATATGACTGGCATAAAAATAGACACACAGACCAGTGGAACATAATATAGACTCCAGAATGAATCCTCTCATACAGAGTCAACTGATATTCAATAAGGGAGCCAAGAACACACAATGAAAAAAAGTCTCTTCAGTAAATGGTACTGGGTAAACACATGCTGAACAATGAAACTGGATCCCTATCTTACACCACTCACAAAAATTAACTCAAAATGGACTTAAACATAAGACCTGATACTATAAAACTCATAGAAAAAAACATAAGCTCTTCAACACGGGTCTTGGCAATAATTTTTTGAATGTGACACGAAAAACACAAATGATAGCCAGCATAAACAAGTGGGACTACATCAGATTTAAAACCTTATGTATAGTAAAAGAAACAGCAATGAAAAGGCAACATAATAATGGGAGAAAATATTTAAATACAATATTTTGGACAAAGGGTTAATGTCCAAAATATATAAAGAACTTTACAACTCAATAACAACAAGAAAACAAATTATTTGATTAAAAATGGACAGAGTAACTGAATAGACATTTCCAAAAAGGACATCCAAAAGCCCCATAGGTACATGAAAAAAAAATGCTCAACATCACTAATTATCCAGGAAATATAAATCAAAACCATAACATTATCACCTCGTACTTATTTCAACAGCTATCATCAAGAATACAAGAGACTAAGAAGTGTTAGGATGTGAAAGGGAACCCTTGGCTACAGCTGGTAGAAATGTAATGAATGTACACTGGTTCAGCCACTATGGAAAATGATATGAATCTTCCTCAGTAAATTATATACCCAAAGGAAATAAAAACAGGATACTGAAAAGATATATGCACTTCCATATTCATTGAAGTATTTTTCACTAGCTGTATTATGGAAACAACCTATGTTCCCATCAATGGTTGAATGGATAAAAAAGATGTGGTATATATGTATAATAGAATAGTGTTCAGCCATGACAAAGAAAAGCATCCTGCCATTTGTAACAACATGAATGGACCTTGATCACATTATGCTAAGTGAGAGAACTCAATCAGAGAAAGTACTGTATGAAATCACTTATATGTAGAACCTAAAAAAGTCAAACTTAAAAACCAACATTTTATGGTAGTTACCAGGGGCTGGCGGTTGGGGGATAGGACAGATGTTGTTTCAGGGTACAAACTTGCACAAGTAATAAATAAGTCCTATGGATCTAAAATCATGGTATATGGATATAAACAAAAATATTGTATTATATAACAAAACTGCTAAGAGACTAGAACTTAATTATTACAATAAAAGGAAATAATAATTATGTAATGTGATAGGAATGCTAATTATTGCCACAATGGCAATCATATCACAATATATAAATGTATCAAATTAATATGTTGTACAACTTAAATATATACAATGTTTTATATCAAATATACTTCAATTTAAAAAGTACATTAAAGGGGCACCTAGGTGACTCAGCTGGTTAAGCATCTGACTCTCAGTCTCGGCTCAGGTCACAGTCTCATGGTTCCTGAGTTTGAGCACCACATTGGGCTCTACAGACACCAGGTAGTCTGCCTGGGATTCTCTCTCTCTCTCTCTTTCTGCTCATCTCCCACTCATGCGTGCACTCTTCCTCAAAATAAATAAACATTTTTAAGTACATTAAAAACACACTTTTTTGTAGAAAGCATAGATTCAAATAAGCTTTTGATTCAACCACATGAAGAGACATTTGTCCATAGATACAATTAGAAATTCAGTACTTCTACTCATTTTCTATTACCATAGGAAATTTTCATTGTGATTTACATTTTAAATGTAACTGAGCTTTGTGCGTTTTAATTCTAAACATAGAAAATATAGACAAAAATACCAACAAAACATAGAAATTTAACTTAATTTAATGTAATTAAAATTACATTTAATTAAAGACATTTAATTCTAAAGATAGAAATACAGACAAAAACAACCCCAGCTGCCTTTGGCAATAAGTAAATGTAATCCTGCCATCTGTAACAACACGGATGAACTTGGTGGACACTATGCTAAGTGAAATATGCCAGACAAAGAAAAAAAATCACATTATCTCACTGATATGTAGAATCTTCAAAAAAAGTTTAATTCATAGTAACAATAATTGGAATGGTGGTTATCAGAGGCTGGGAGGGTATGGGAAAAGGGGAGACACTGATCAAAGGGTATATTCAGTTACCTCATATACAATATGGTGACTGTAGCTCATAATCTAGGTATCTCATATAGAGCATGAAGACTATAGCAAATAATAATGGAATGTATACTTGAAATTTGTTAAGAGAGTAGATCCCAAGTGATCTCATAAAAGAAATGATTACTACAGTAGCTGATGGACATGTTAATTTTTATTGCAATAATCATTTTACAACATAGACCTATATAAAAACATGCTGCACACGCTCAATGTACACAATTTTTATGTCAAAATAAATAAGAAAACTTGCAAACCATCATCAGGGAAATATAAATCAAAACTACAATGAGATATCACCTCACACCTGTCAGAATGGCTAAAATTAACAACACAGAAAACAACAAATGTTGGTAAGGATGCAGAGAAAGAGGAACCCTCTTACACTGTAGGTGGGAAGGCAAATTAGTATAGCCACTCTAGAAAACAGTATGGAGGTTCCTCAAAAAGTTAAAAATAGAACTACCCTATGATCCAGTAATCGTGCTACTAGGTATTTACCCAATGCATACAAAAAATAGTGATTCAAAGGGATACATGCATCCTGATGTTTATAGCAGCATTATCTACAATAGCCAAATTATGGAAAGAGTCCAAGTGTCCATCAACTGATGAATAAAGATTGTGTGTGTGTGTATGTGTGTGCACGTACACACACACGTGGGTGTATAATGGAATCTTAGCCATAAAAAAGAATAGTATCTTGCCATTTGGAATAACATGGATAGAGCTAGAGAGTCTTATGCTAATAGAAATAAGTCAAAGAAAGACAAATACATGATTTCACTTATGTGGAATTTAAGAAACAAAACAGATGAACATAGGGAAAAAAGAGAGGCAAACCATAAAACAGACTCTGAACTATAGATAAACTGAGGATTGTTGGAGGGGAGGTGGGCAGGGGGGGATGGGATAAATGGGTGATGGGTATTAAGGAAGGCACTTGTGATGAGCACTGGGTCCTGTATGTAAGTGATGAATCACTAAGTCCTTACACCTGAAACTAATATTACACTGTATGTTAACTTACTGGAATTTAAAGAAAAACTTGAAACTACAAAAGAAAATTTAATGCTATCTAATCACAAGACTATATTCTATCTTCATCTTTTTGTATTGTTTTAAGAAACTAAATTTAATTTTCTTCATGAAGTAACAAGTATTCCAAATCAGAGCTCTTGAGTTCTCTTCCAGCTAGCTACAACTCAACAATCTTTCTCCAGTGTATATTTAATTCAAAGAAATAGAGAATAGTGTGGCAGAATTCCCCACTATGTTAACAGTGAATAAAAATGTCAGGTTTGTAATGTTATCAGACAGAGGCCAGACTATGCCCACAGGAGATCTGTTTACAGTGACATAATCCATCATACTGCCATTGTTTGACAGTCACAGACAAAAAGAAATACATAGGAACTACAAATGTATTTTCTAATAATTTATAGCAATTTGCAGAATGTCATAATTGGCATATTTTCTTCACATATGTTCCATATGTTACAATAAAAAAGGGAAGCTGTAGGGGCACCTGGGTGGCTCAGTCGGTTAAGTGTCCGACTTCGGCTCAGGTCATGATCTCACAGTTCGTGGGTTCAAGCCCTGCATCGGGCTTTGTGCTGACAGCTCAGAGCCTGGAGCCTGCTTCGATTTTGTGTCTCCCTCTCTCTCTGCCCCTCGCCTGCTCACACTCTGTCTCCCTCTCTCTCAAAAATAAATAAACATAAAAAAAATTTTTTTTAAAGGGAAGCTGTTTAAAAAAAAGAAAAAATGCAAACCAACACTAATAAAGATTCTGAAGCTAATCACCATTTCTATAGGCCCAGGAAGCAGTCTATCAGCAAATATGTTTTTTTCTTTTCTTTCTTTGAACTAGTGTCTGTTACAGAATTATGATAGAGCTTAAAGGGACTTTAAAGACTAATTTTCAGTCCAACTACTCCTTTTACATATAAAACCGTATGATCCAGGCTGGTGATGCAAGTTTTCCAATCATATAGGTGATAACTGACAGACAAAGAAGGTACCTGAACTTGGGTCCAGTGTTCTTTTTCTTATACCAGAGCTGCCTCTCAGTTAGTGCTTTATATTTAAATATATCAGCAATGTTTATCTCCCACCAAGCAAAAGATATTGATGGGTCTAGAGCAGTGAACTCACCTTATTTTTGTGGGTACTAACTGCTATTTAATACAAAGAGGTAAGCCATGGGACATGAGTTTGCTAGAAGAAATGGGGGTAAAGGACATAATACATAGTGATCCTGTGGGAAAATCAAAGAGCCATGTGAATAGCTCAGCAGTACTGGCAGATTTGGCTCTGGCTTTACCAATTCTATTTTGGTAGAATGATATAAAAAGGCAACATAGAATTGAAAAAAGAACAAGCAGCCTAGCATCTTCTTTACCTATAAAATTTATAAAATAGGCATAATACCACCTACCTTGAGAATTAAGTAAAGCAGATTTTGTAGAATGTCTAGTACAATAGGCTTAGTTCCTATTCTCTGGGACCTCAGTGTTCACATTTCAAAATGGGTCGGGTGGAGGAAAGGGGAAAAAGGTGGTATTATATTGGTGACTCTAATGAACAGTGTTCTCCATGCTAAATAAAATAAAATATATACAAAAATATTATCCATACATTGATGACCAGAATTGACAAGACAATCCTTTGTTATATATAATAAAATCTAACATTTAACTCCTTTCATGTGCCAGGAACTATGCTAAACACTTTATACGTTTAAGTTATTTAACCCTATAAATTAATATTCCATTTATATTTTTTAAATGTTTATTTATTTGTGAGAGAAAGAGAATGGAGGGCAAGGCAGAGAGGAGAGAGAATCCCAAGCAATTTCCATGCTGTCAGCACAGAGCCTGATGTGGGGCTTGATCTCACAAACTGTGAGATCATGACCTGAGCTGAAATCAGGAGTCAGATGCCACCCAGGCGCCCTTACACCCTTTTAAAGACATGGAAACTGAGGCATAGAGGGGTTAAGTAATCTCTCTGAGATCCCAATGTAGTAAGTGGCAGAGCAAGGTTTTAAACACAGGCAATCTGGCTTCAGAAGTTGATCTCTTAACCAATATTCTATAATATCTTTTCTGAAAATGAGAAAAAAATTTTTTAATTATTTGCCCCAAGAGCTATACCATGTTCCAATGACTGTAACAGGTTTTACCACAAACTTTAAATTCTAGCTCAAACCAACCCAAAACATAATTAAATCTTTCAAATCATCCAATCCCAAAACTATAACATAAAAATAGCAGGATGGAATATGTTTAAAAAGAGAAAACTTCTAGAAATAACAGGTAAGCAAGCTCAGCAAGGTAGGAGGAAATGAGGTCAACAAACACAAATTAATGGTATTTCTATACACTAACAATGAATTTGCAGAAACAAAAATTATGAACACAATACCATTTACAATCATTCAAAAAAATTAAATAGTTGGATATACATTTAACAAAGTATGTACAATTTCGGTATGCTGTAACTGCAAAATGCTAATGAAAGAAATCAAAGACCTCAGTAAATGGAGAGACATACCGTGGTCATGGAATGGAAGGCTCCACATAGTGAACATATCAGGTCTCCTAAACTGATTTATAGACTTAATGCAAAAGGCTTAATTCAAAAGGCTTTTTCAGACACTGACAAGCTTATTTTAAAATATACATGGAAAGGCACTGTCCCTAGAATGTTGAAAACAATCTTGACAAGGAAAAATTAGGACAGACTAGTCTCTCCAATGTTAAGGCTTACTATGCAACTATAGTAATCAAAGCAAGGTTGTACTGGTAAGGAGATAAACACATAGAACAGTGGCATCAGAGGACCAAGAAATAAATTCTTGATGGGTGTTTGAAACATTCTTGACTGATATTTGGCAAAAGTGCAAATCAAAATCAGTGGAGGAAGAATAGCCTTTTCAACAAATGGTGCTGGAGCAATTAGACATTCATAGGTAAAAAATAATGAACCTCCACCTAAACCATTTATACATTACACAATTTAACTCAAAATGAATCACAGAATTAAATATAAAACTATCAAGCTGTTTGAAAAAAATGACACGGGAGAAAATTGTCAGAATTCCGAGGCAAAGAATTCTTCAGCTTGTTAACAAAAGCATAACCCAAAAAGAGAAAATTTGGTATGTTGGATGTCATCAAAATTTAAAATTTTTGGTCTGTGAAAGCCTCTATAAAGAGGATGAAAAAAACAAGCTGTATATAGGGAGAAAATATTTGCAAATGATACAAATTTGCAAATATGTATGCAATGATACAAAGGACTGGTATCTAGAATATATAAAGAACTTGTAAAACTCAACAATAGAATAAAAATAATCCAATTAGAAAATAGGTCAGAGACTCGAACAAAGACATTTCATCAAAGGACATATATACAGTAAATAAGCACTAAGAAAAAAGTTCAACATCAGTAGCCATCAGGGAAATGCAAATTAAAACCAAAATGATATAGCATACTACACAGACATGAGAAAAGCTAATATAAAATATTGTGACAATATCAAATGCTGGCAAAGATGTGGAAAAATTAGATCACTCATAGATTGCTGGTGAGAATGTAAAATGCTACAGCCACTCTGGAAAACAGTTTGGCAGTTTCTTAAAAAACTAAGCACGTAATTACCATATGACCTACAATTGTACTCTTTGGATTTTGTCCCAGAGAAATGAACACTTACAGAAAAAGAAAGCTTATGTTCTCTCTCTCTCTCTCACATACACACACACCCCAAAC
Source organism: Neofelis nebulosa (assembly GCF_028018385.1). Classification (NCBI taxonomy): domain Eukaryota; kingdom Metazoa; phylum Chordata; class Mammalia; order Carnivora; family Felidae; genus Neofelis; species Neofelis nebulosa. Next base: position 67,494,748 of record NC_080800.1, read on the forward strand.
AAAACAAAACAAAACAAAACAAAACAAAACAAAACACCTATGCACAAATGTTCACAGCAGCTTTATTTGTAACTGCCCAAAGCTACAATCAACCTAGATGTCCTTGAACTGGTGAACAAATAAACTGTGGTATACCCATACCATGGAATACCAATCAGCAATAAAAATGAATAATATTAACACATTCAACAACCTGGATGAATGTCCAGATAATTATGCTAAGTGAAATAAATTTATGTACTATATGATTCCATTTATATAACATTCTTAAAATGATAGGGGCGCTTAGGTGGCTTAGTTGGTTCAGCATCCAACTTCGGCTCAGGTCATGATCTCACGGTTCGTGAGTTCGAGCCCCACATCAGGCTCTGTGCTGACAGCTCAGATCCTGGAGGCTGCCTCAGATTCCGTGTCTCCCTCTCTCTCTGCCCTCCCCTGCTTGTGCTCTGTCTCTCTCTCTTTCTCAAAAGTAAACATAAAAAATAAAAATAAATTTGTTAACATTCTTAAAATGACAAAACTGAACAAAAATGGAGTATGGATTAGTAGTTGACAAGACGGGGGTAGTGGGTAGAGACAGGCAGAAGATAGGTGGGTGTGGTTATAAAAGGGCAGTATGAGGGACCTTTGTGGTGATGAAACTATCTGAAGTATCGAGGTGAATACACAAGTGATAAAACTATAGAAGCAATTATGCACACACACTCAAATGAGTATAAGCAAAACTGATAATATCTGATTAAGACCATAGGCAATCTCAAGGCTTACACTTAAACCAACTTCTCAGTTTACCACCCCGGCACATTTGCTTATGTATTCCTTTAGCCTTATGCTTATGTCTGATATTTTAGCCTAACAATATCCTCCTTAACTTTGCAGACATAACCTAAAACAACCGCCTTTCTTGAAGAAATCTTTCTCCATCACTTCAATCAAAAGAGAACTTTCCTAATTCAATTCTGGACCTTATCATGGTACTTGTATTAGTTACTTCTGAATATCTCTGATCTAATAAGACAGTAAACATTTTAAAGATAGAGATTAACGTTTAATGCATCATGAAGTGATCTAACTCAATCCCTTGGAAGCAAGACATTCAAGTATTTGTTAAATTAATCTGGTCCCACCTTTCTCAAAATATCCAACCATAATTCCTACTCTTCTAGAGCATTAATTTTCCATTTGAAATTAGATAAGACTTCTTGTATGTCCTATACAGACATCCTCTTAAATGGAATGTTCCATCCCTCAGGTAATAATTAATCCTTCAAAGTTCACCTCAAAGTCCACTTATTCTTCAAAATTGTTCCTTATTTCTCTCAATCAGTTTCATGTCTCCTTCCTGAATGCCTATTACATTTTGTATTTCCCTTAAATCACTTAGTTTATACGTCTGCTATAGACTGTTTGTGCCCCTATCCATGAATTCATGTTGAACACCTAATGTCCAATATGATGGTACCAGGATGTGGGGTCCTTTTGGGACGTGATTAGGTCATGAAGGTAGAGTCCTCATGAATGGAATTAGTACCCTTACAAAGAGGCCTAAGAAATCTCCCTTGCCCTTCTTCCATGTGAAGTTACAGTGAGAAGGTACAATCTGTGGACCAGAACATGGGCCCTCAGCAGACACTGAATCTGCTGGTGCCTTGATCTTGACTACTCAGACTCCAGAACTGAGAAAATGCTTGTTGTTTATAAGCCACCAGTCTATGCCAGTTTGTTGTAGTAGCCTGAAAAGGACTGAGACGATGCCCTACACTACAATCGTATTCTGGCATCTGTTCAAACCTCTCCAAAGAGTAAAATCCTTGATAGCAAGGTCTGCCGTGAACAGGCAGGCTTTGTCTATATCTGGTATTCAAATATTTGCTAAACTGAATTAAAAACTATTTTTTTAAAGTTAAGTAATTGTGATTACCCTTCAAACTTCCAAAACCATTCAGAATTTAAATTCATAGTCAGAAAGTTTTATAGGGAATATTGATAAAGTTTGTAATCCTCTTCTTGTAACTTACAAGATCTCACTTATGATCCTCCCACTGTCTCTCTAAACCTTGTCCTTCTTAGATCCTTGTATTATTTTTTAACCCTGACTCACTCTTGATGAAATACTGATAGTTGACTTAAGTTCTATCCAGGGTTCTCTTCTGTCTTCATGCTGCCCCTGCAATCACATACTAATTACTGCCAAATCTTTATCTCTAACCTTTGTCTTTCACCTTAGCTTCTGGCCCACACTTTCAACCACCTCATGAACATCCATCCCCTCTACTTGGATATAACATAGATGGAGATTTCCCAAATCAAGTTAATTATCCTTCCATCACAAGTTTCTTATATTCTCTCTCTCCTCAATTTTATCATTAACAGATAATTTTTTACTCTTCCTCTTTTATTCCCTATATCCAACCAACCTGTATTAATCCCGCTTCCAAAATTTTGCTTGAAATAAATCCAGTTATCTCCACTTCTATTGCCACTGACGCCATACTTATCACCTATCTATATTTATGGTAATAGCCCTCCCTCTGATTTCCTTGTCTCTTCCAATCTCTCTCCTCTCCAATTTATCCTACTCTGCCACCTGGGTTATCTTTCCAAAATGAAAATCTGATCACGAAATTTTCCTATTCAAAAATATCCAATGGTATTTTAGTATCTACAAGATAAAATCTAAATTCATTTGTATAGTATAGAACACAGGTTGACAAATTACAGGCAATGGGCCAATTCCAGCCCACCACCTGATTTTGTAAGTACAGTTTTACTAGAAAACAACTATATTCTCATTCATTTACATATTATCTGTGGCTGCTTTCACATTACCACAAAGCTGGGAAGTTGCAACAGAGACCAAAAACTTTTACTATCCAGGGGTGCCTGAGTCGCTCAGTTGGTTGAGTATCCAACTTTTGACTTCCGATCAAGTCATGATCTCACAGTTCATGTGATGGAGCCCCCGCATTGGGCTCTGTGCTTACAGAATGGAGCCTGCTTGGAATTCTCTCTCCCTCTCTTTCTGTCCCTCCTCCGCTCACTTTCCCCCTCCCCTTTCAAAATAAATAAATAAATAAACACTTAAAAACTTTTACTATCCAGCCCTTTATCCAAAAATTCTGTAGACTCCAAGCATGGACAGTTCAGAATAATTGGGCCACAACCTCCCTTTCCAGTCACATAACTCACTGAAAACCACAGGCTCTTATTTTATCAAACAAGTAATTCTCTTCTGAATAATACCACTACTCATTTACAAGGGGCTATAATGTGATATAGGTTGACCACAAAGTATATTGAATAAAATGGTGCTTACCAATTCCCACCATATTCTCTCATGTTTTATTTAAAATACACATAACAGGGGCGCCTGGGTGGCTCAGTCGGTTGAGTGTCTGACTTCGGCTCAGGTCATGATCTCACAGCTCTGTGAGTTCGAGCCCCACATTGGGCTCTGTGCTGACAGCTCGGAGCCTGGAGCCTGCTTTGGATTCTGTGTCTCCCTCTCTCTCTGCCCCTAACCTACTCGCATTCTGTCTCTGTCTCTCTCAAAAATAAATAAATATTAAAAATTTTTAAATACACATAACAATGTGAAAACTATGATTCTAAACATAAATCAGAGGTTGGAAACTATTTGGGAAACTGAGAGCAAATATGAGGATTATAAATATCTCAGAGCACCTATAATGGTTGACAAGAGGTGCTACTATGGTAACCAGGAAATATATATAATTTGCTTTGCTGAGAATTCTGTTGCAAGAGCACTACATTTATAGTCAAAGGGCAGGTATGACACAACTTTAGATATTAAAGTAGTACCTTAATATAGTTTCATGTGCACTAGACAATATTTCCACAAAGATAACTCAAATATCACATCTTTAATCTATGAGTTATTATTATTAACATTATCAGGATTTGTCACCCAATATCATAATTACAAATTACATCTGTATGACATTGTAAAGTTAATAAATTAATTCCACAGACATCTCATTTGAGTTCACAGTAATTCTGTGAGAACGAAGGAAAGCATTTTCTTCAATTTGTAGATGAGGAAATTCAGGACCAGAGAAACTAAATGACTTATCTAACATCACAAAGCCAAAATATGGTTGGGCCTAGGTTCAATACAGATCTCCTAATTCCAATTCAGTATTCTTCATACTCTTCAACTATCTACTTTAATGATATTATACAAAATACATTCTGCTATGAGCCCGAAAAATTAATTTTAACAGCAAAAATTCTACATTATGTACTTCAATCTTCCCACAAAAGATACTGAACAGTATCAGCAGGAACTCTATCCCTACTAAAATTGGTTTTTACTGGAAAGTTCATCAGATTTAAAGATTATCCTAAAATGACCACCACATCAGAGTTCTTAGACCATAAGTCTACTCTGTTTATTCTCTACTTACAGTGGAGAAAAATCTGTTTGTATTAAAATTATTTTACATGGACATGGAACTTTGAACTGGTGTCAGAAAATATTTCTAAGCTGAAACAAATGATTTTCAACTCAACAGACTAAGAACAAAGAACACACAGAAATGCCCTTAAATACAATTAATAAACTGTCATATGCTGACTACGTTCTTTTAAAAGATTTACAATAGGGGTGCCTGGGGGCTCGGTCAGCTAAGTGACTGACTTCAGTTCAGGTCATGATCTCGTGGTTTGTTGAGTTCAAACCCCACATTGGGTTCTCTACTGTCAGGGGGGAGCCTGCTTCAGAACCTCTGTCTCCCTCTCTCTGTCCCTCCCCCGCTTATGTACACCAACTCTCTCTCTCTCAAAAATAAACATTAAAAAAATATTTTTTAATAAATAAATGAAAGATTTATGATAATAAATATTTATCCACCCAACATGGACCACCCAAATATATAAAACAATTAATATCAAACATAATGGAACTGATTGATAATAAGACAATAACAGTAGGAGACTTTAACGTCCAAATTACATCAATGGACAGATCTAACAGAAAATCAACAAGGAAACAGTGGCTTTGAATGACATACTTGACCAGATATAATTAACAAATATATGCAAAACATTTAATTAGCAGCACAATACACATTCCTTTGAAGTGCATGTAAAACATTCTCCAGAACAGATCACATAGTAGATCCTAAATCAGGTTTCAACAAGTACAAAAAGACTGAAATCATACCAGGCATATTTTCTGACCACAATGCTATAAAACTAGAAGTCAATCAGAACAAAAAATATGTGGAAAGACCACAAATACATGGAGGTTAAACAACATGCTATTGAACAATGAACAAATCAACCAGAAAATCAAAGAAGAAATAAAAAAAACACATGGAAACAAATGAAAATCAAAACACACAAATCCAAAACCTTTGTGATGCAGCAAAAGCAGTCCTAAGAGGGAAGTATATAAGCAATACAGGTCTACCTTAAAAAGTAAGAGGAATCTCAAATAAACAATCTAACCTTACAACTGAAGGAGCTAGAAAAACAACACATGAAGCCTAAAGCCAGCAGAAGGAAGGAAATAACAATGATTGGAGCAGAAAAAAATGATAGAAACAAACAAACAAAAACTAGTAGAAAAGATCATGAAACCAGAAGTTGATTCTTTGAAAATATTAATAAAACTGATAATCCTCTAGCCAGACTTATCAAAAAGAAAAGAGAAAGACCCAAATAAATAAAATAAAAAATGACAGAGGAGAAATAACAACCAACAGCACAGGTATACAAAAAATTAGAAGAGAATATTACAAAAAACTATATGCCAACAAATTAGACAACCTGGAAGAAATTAATAAATTCTTCTTTAGAAACATAAATTGCCAAAACTGCAACAGGAAGAAATAGAAAATTTGAACACACCAATAACCATCAGAGAAACTGAATCAGTTATCAAAAAACTCTCAACAAAGTATAAGGACAAATGTCTTCACAGACAAATTCTACCAACTATTTAAAAAAGAGTTAGTACCTATTCTTCTCAAACTATTCCAAAAAATAAAGAAGGAAAACTTCTAAATTCATTCTATGAGGCCAACATTACCCTGATACCAAAACCAGATAAAGACCCCACTAAAAAAAAGAATGACAGGTGAATATCCCTGATGAACATAAAATACTCAATAAAATACTAGCAAACCAAATCCAATAATACATTAAAAAATCATTCATCATGATCAAGTAGGATCCTGGGTTGTAAGCAGGGGGGGAGGGGGGTTCAACATTCGTAAACCAATCTAATGATACACCACATTAATAAAAAAAGGATAAAAAAATGACCATTTCAATAGATTCAGAAAAAGCATTTGATGAAGTACAACATCCTTTCATTATAAAAGCCCTCAACAAAGTAGGTTTAGAGGAAACATCTCAATATCATAAAGGCCATATATGAAAAACCCACAGCTAACATCATTCTCAATGGGGAAAAGCTGAGAGCTTTTTCTCTACCACCAGGAGCAAGACAGGGATCCCCATGCTCATCACAGTTATTTAACATAGTACTAGAAGTCCTAGCCACATCAATGAGATAACACAAATAAATAAAAGACACCCAAATCAGCAAGGAAGAAGTCAAACTTTCACTGTGTACAAATTACATGTTACTCTTTATAGAAAATCCATAAGACCACAAAAAAAAAATACAACTAAGAAATGAATTCAGTAATACAAAATCTATGTACAGAAATCTGTGGCATTTCTATACACCAATAATGAATCAGAAGAAAGAGAAATTAAGGGATCAATCATATTTACAACTGCACCAAAAACAATAGGATACCTAGGAATTAACCTAACCCAAGAGGTGAAAGACCTGGACTCTGAAAACTACAAAACACTAATGAAAGAAACTGAAAATGACACAAAGAAATGTAAATGTATTCCATACTCATGGATTGCAAGAACAAATATTGTTAAAATGTCTATACTACCCAAAGCAATCTACACGTTTAATGCAATCCCTATCAAAATACCATCAACATTTTTCACAGAGCTAAAACAAACAATCCTAAAATTTGTATGGAAACACAAAAGACCCCAGATTGTCAAAGCTACCTTGAAAAAGAAAAGCAATGCTGGATGCATCACAATTCTGGACTTCAAACTATAATACAAAGCTGTAGTGATCAAAACAGTATGGAACTAGCACAAAAATAGTGATGAATGGAACAGAATAGAAAACCCAGAAATGAACTGTTAAGTATATGGTCAGCTAATCTTCAACAAAGCAGGAAAGAATATCCAATTGGAAAAAGACAGTATCTTCAACAAATTGTAATGGGAAAACTCGACTGCAACATGCAAAAGAATCAAACTGGACCACTTTCTTACACCATACACAAAAATAAATTCAAAATGAAATAAAACCTAAATGTGAGACCTGAAACCATAAAAATCCTACAGAAGAACACAGGCAGTAACCTCTTTGACACTGGCAGTAGCAACTTCTTTCCAGTTGTCTCCTGAGGCAAGGGAAATAAAAGCAGAAATAAATTATTGGGACTTCATCAAAATAAAAAGCTTCTGCACAGTGAGGAAAACTATCAACAAAACTAAAGCAGTGGGAGAAGATATTTGTACATTACATATCTGATAAAGGGTTAGTATCCAAAATATTTAAAGCACTTATGGGGCACCTGGGTGGCGCAGTCGGTTAAGCGTCCGACTTCACCCAGGTCACGATCTCGCGGTCTGTGAGTTCGAGCCCCGCGTCAGGCTCTGGGCTGATGGCTCGGAGCCTGGAGCCTGTTTCCGATTCTGTGTCTCCCTCTCTCTCTGCCCCTCCCCCGTTCATGCTCTGTCTCTCTCTGTCCCAAAAATAAAATAAAAAACATTAAAAAAATTTAAAAAAACTAAATAAATAAATAAATAAATAAATAAATAAAGAACTTATAAAAGTAAGTGCCCAAAAAAGAATAATCCATTTAGCAAATGGGAAGAAGTCATGAATAGACATATTTCCAAAGAAGACGTCCAGATAGCCAAGAAACACATGAAAAGATGTTCAACGTTACTTATCATCAGGGAAATGCAAATCAAAACTACAATAAAATATCACCTCACACCTGCTAGAATGGCTAAAATTGACAACATAAGAAACAACAGGTATTGGTGAGGATGTGGAGAAAAGGAACCCTCTTATACTGTTGGTGGGAATGCAAACTGGTGCAGCTATTCTGGAGAACAGTATGGAGGTTCCTCTAAAATTAAATATAGAAATACCCTACCCTAGCAATCACACTACTAGATATTTACCCAAAGAATACAAAAATGCTAAAACCTATGCTCCCCTATATTTATAACAGCATCTTCTACGACAGCCAAATTATGGAAACAGTCCAAATGCTCACTGACTAATGCATGGTTAAGGAAGAACACTTCTGGGCTTAAACAAGAATATGATGAACCATAAGCAACTGTCACTACCAACATGAACTCACTGAATTCTACTGCTTGTATCACAGAAAATATCTGAGCAATGATGCTAAGAGGTACAATACTTAACCAAAGCCAGGTAATTACCATATCTACTGGGAGAATTAGTATATTATTAACTTGGCATCAAGCTCCAGATAAAACCAAAAGTTTACAAATCAGTGGTATTATCTGATTTTTAATATAAATGATTCACATAACTCAAGCAATTTTACCTGTCACCTACAATCTAATAATGTACTACACCTGGTGTTCATGAAATCCTTATATCATTTTCTAACTTTTCATTTTTAAACTTTAAGACAGATTATATAAGAAAGCAGAATATTTCCAATTCTTCTTTAAGTGGCATTGAAAGATAAAATGAATTATTTTAACCATAGGTCAGGCTAACTTCATATCCAAAGAAGCCATAAACAACCCTGAGAGTTTAAATGTGATTCACTACCAGTAAAACTGGAAAATAGTGGGTCTAGCTATTTTAAAGAATAATCTCAACTTGACTTTGCTAGGTCAGCCTTTTGAAGGGAATGAAGGACAAAGGATATTACCAAAATCACATTGCAATATGATGCCTATAGTATCGAGAAATGTGTTAAAGTCCACTAAAACAACCTCAAAACAATAAAGCAAAGTTTTGAACTTCTAAGCAATAGTAATTTGCACACCTACCTCAAAGATAAACCTCAAGAATGTGGGGGTGGGGTGAAGGATGAAGTAGAGCGGGGGTGCTTTCAGCAAAAGCTTAAGACTGAATCAAAAACAGTATCAGAGGTTCAGCAAATAACTGCTAACCAAATAACAGTCTTAGGGCTTTATACACATAAAGCAAAAAGAACTATTGTTCACAAATCAGGCTTCTAACATCACACCCATCACTATCAATATCATCTTTCAAATAAAACAATTTTCAGAAACTAAGCTATATTTAAAGAGGGCTAAAATAATCTTGGATTAATCTTTTTACAAAAAGTCACTTGATCAACATTTGTAGTTTTATTTTTCAAAATTTTCATCAGAAAATAGAATGATAGCAAATATGCAACCTTCTGATTGCTTAAAATGCACTTGAACATAATGGCTCCTATAAGTAGAGAGGACAATAAACTAAGAAAATCCTCTTTCCAGAACCTTGAAAAGTGACTTGTGAAATTCACTGTCACATCTAGATTTACAATAACTAGTAATATATTCTGTGTGAAGCTTGGTTCAATTCCTAAAAAAATCTCTAACAGCTAAACAAATAAAGCATGAAAGAAGCCAGAAAAAGAGCAAAAATAAATTTTAATAAAACCTGAAAAAGCGTAAGTAACTAGTAAAAAGCATAAGACAACAGAATTATTTCTCTCTCATGGATGTGATGCTACTATGGATCAAATTATGTCTCTGAAACCTTAAACCCACAGAACAGCTTTACAGTCTTTAAGGCTGATGCCATTATCACCCTATAACACCCATCCACGGTACAATTTAAATTACACTACTAAGTCCTACACACACTATTTGCATTCATGATCACTGAATGCCTTATTTCTAAGATAATTAAGTGAGATATAGCAAATTAACAATATTTCTAATTCCATTCAACCTTTCTGCAAAGTTCACTTAATATAGTTTGGGAATAAATATCCTAAATCTTTATTTTACTATCTTCTAAACAATTTAACCTGATTTGGCTAGTATACACAAACATTGTAGACTGACTTTTCCTCCAACTAAACAAATCTAAATTGTTTTATAGCTTACCTTTGTGAACTATAAATATGAAGTTCTATTTCTATAAGGTACCAAGTAAAATGCATAAAACAAATACTAAAAGATTCTTCTAGAATACTTTGGTGTATGTTGAAAGAAAAAGCTGAAGGAATGACAAAGAATAACGAGGAAGGGAAAGAATGTTCAAAATAGGAATAGAGAAATTCTTTTTTTTTATTATACTTTACATGATGATATTGATACTTACAAACTAAAAGCTGCTTATCTTTCAAATAAACAAATTATTAATCCTAATATTAACACAATATTGACTCCAGAAATGGACAGAAATGAGAAACTCATGAGCTGTATAAAACCATATCATTGCCTTTAAAATGGATGCTTAAGTTTCCATGTGGCAGCAATTATTCTACTTCTATTCATGTAATATTTAGTGAGCACTCATAATGTAGCACATATAAAAGATTCTGAGTTTATGTTCCAGTTCTAATTACTTGCAGGTGTGACAAGAAACCCCTGTTCCTCTCCAGACACATAAATGTAATGACTTTATAATCAACTTGTTTCATGCAATTATGTGAACACAAAAAGGAGGAAAGGGAAGTGAAGGGAAGGAGGCAACGAAAGCAAGGCCTGGCAAAAGTGTGATCCATGGGCAAAAGATAAGAACTGCATAAAATAAGAGAGAGAGGAGGACAAATATTCCTGGCAGAAACCCAGTCACCTCAGCCAAATAAAAAGTTTAAATTAGACTTCCTTTCAATTTACACTTACACATTAACAAGAGGCAAGTTTCCCACCTCCAAGTGAATTATGGGTTTAAATGTGACATATAACCATAGAATGGCCAATAACAAGAGCCAATCAATGCTAAATGGAAGCTTATGGCAATATATAAATATTAATTTGGCTTTAAAGTTAATGCAAGCCTCTTGAGCTGTATACAATATAAATAAAAGGCCTACTATGTAAATTATAGGACACTGCTATATATCAATTTTTCAAAAAGAAAAAAGAAAAAAAAGGTTTGAAAATAGTCTTGTCATATCATGCCCTACAGTTTAGAAAGGTAAGCATGCATTATTTGTTCCTTGGGTAAAATGTCAGTCTCAAACTAGAGTGAACAAGCCATCCTGCTGCCATTTCTAGGGATAATTTTATGGAAATTGTTTAGTAGAATATAATAATTAGAAAAATTTTTGAAACTTTTACCATGATGGAAAATAACTATAATAGTAGTTCTTCCAAATATTCATTTCAAATGGACATGAAACAGACTTTGAAATTACTTCTGTACTGAAAAACCAGCTCAGCAGTAGAGTTGTATTTGTGTGAAATTTGATTTTCAAATTTTAGTGCAACTACTACAAAGTTTCCAAAATAAATACTAATCTGTAAAGGAATGAAGAAACAATAATATTTAGTGATTATAGTGCAAAATCTCAAATAATACTACAAATATTAATTACATATGTTCCAGGATTCTTTTGATTGGCATAAGGTATTAATATTGTTTTGAATTTAGTTCAATTTTCTTCCTTTGATTTAATTTTGGCACAATGCAAAACCAATCTGGTTAGTCAGGCATACAGCTAATGAAATGGTATGACTGGAACTTAGACTTTATAATAGTGTAAATATCACAGGCATCTTTGATTTTTCCTTATAAGGATTTGGAAATTCACCTTTGGTAAACTTACATACACATATATTTAAAGTATTACAGTAATTAGTCTATGCTATGCCATGCTCCTTCACCTCCATTTCATTAAATTACTAAATAACATCATCGATTAACTGCACAAAGGATGGGAATACTGAATATTTGAATATATAATCCAATACAGTGGAAAGTCCAGCTAAGGTCAAGATTTTATTGTTTTTGGCCAAAGATAATTGCGAAACTCATTAGAAAGAGGTGGCACAATATGATCTTTGAAGTGAGTTACTAAAGTCAAATTAGGAAAAGCTAGTTTCTAAGTACAAAAGTAGAAAACATTCCAGGTTGAATTTATAAAATGCATCATTAGTCAATACATTATTACTAAATTATGTACCTATCCATAAAGCTGCTTACTGGTTTTCATATTGTTCTAGATTTTACTGTCTACTACAGTAGTCAATAGCCATATGTGGTTATAGATTTTAAAATTACTAAAAATTCTGTAAAATTAAAAATTGAGTTCTTCAGATACAACAGCCACATGTGGCTAGTGCTTACTGTTTTGGATAGCACCAAATAGAACATCTCCATTATTACAGAAAGTTCTACTGAGTAGCACTATTCTACATAAAATAACAGGCAAAATAAGCCCTAAGAAATAACTGGTGTTAAGTCTAACTATACTGGATAAAATTAAAAGTGGGACATATCTATTTATGATAAAAATTCTATGCAAAGTAGGAACAGAAAGGAACATCCTCCAACTGATAAGGGTATCTACAATCATACTTAATGGTGAAAGACTACCTACTTTCCCCCTAAAATCAGGAACTAGGCAGGAATGTCCAGTCTCATCACTTCAATTCACCATTGCACTAGCAGTTCAATAATGGAAGAGAAAAAACTATAAGCCAGGAAAAATTAGAAGAAAAAAGTAAACCTGTCTTTACTTGTAGAGAACATGATCATCTATGCAGAGAATCCCAAAGAATCTAAAAATAATGCTATTAGATCTGGTTAGTGAATTTAGCAAGGTCAAATTACAAAACAAAAAAAAAGTTTCTATTTACTACCAACAAACAACTGGAAATTGAAAATTTAAAACATACAATTTAAAATAGCACCAAAAAAACGTGAAATCCTTAGGGAAAAAATTCACAACAGACATGCAAAACCTATACACTAGAAATTACAAAATAACTGCTGTGAGAAATTATAGAAGACTTAAATAAATGGAAAATTATACCATATTCCTGGATTATAAGGTTCTGTGTTGTTAAGATGTTAATTTTCTCCCAAATTATCTATAAATTCAATGTAATCCCAAAAAATTCCTTGTCATTTTTTTTGTAGAAATTGAAAAGCTAATTCTAAAATTATACACTATTGGTAGAAACACAAAATGGGACAGCCACCTTCAAAATGATTTGGCAGCTTCTTAAAAAGTTAAACCTATATTTACCACATGATCCAACAATCCCATTAACTAGATATTTACCCAAGGAAATAAAAACTGATGTTCATGCTCCAGAAAGAAAGTTTATAGCAGCTTTATTTATAATAGCCATAATCTGAAACACCTCAAATGTGCATCAATTGATGAATTGACAAACATATCATGGTATATATCCATACACTGAAATACTGCTTGGTAATAAAAAGGACTAAATTACTAATACATGAAATGACATGTATAAATCAAAAAAGCATTAGGTCTAAGAAAAATAAGACATAAACAAAAGGCTACATGCTTATTATTTAATCTAGATGAAATTCCAAAAGAGGCAACAGTAGAGTGGATAGAGAGATTCGTGGTTTCCAGGTGTTGAGGGAGGGGCAGGGGATAGACTGCAATGAGACATGAGGAAATTTAGGAGGTGACAGAAATGTTCTACATTTTTATTGTGCTATTAGTTATACAAATGTATACATTTGTCAAAACTCACTGGACTATACAGTTAAAAAAGAAAATTTTTATTTTATATGAATTATACCATAAGACATCTGACTTCAAAAAAGTGATAATGGCTAATCTTCTATTTTTGGGGCTTTGTAAGTATAGATCTGTTACACCAAAAAAATATGCTGTGGAAATAGGAAGGCAACCAGTATAACTTATGCCAATTACATACTTCTCTGGACTTTGGCTTTTTCTGCTATAAACGGGGGTTTATAACCGTTTCCCAAATCTGTTCCCAGGAAATTTTCAGAATGTTACAGGCATTTTGGGAAAAGGGTCTCCACTATCAAATTATTTAGGAAATGCTCCCCATAAGGTGATTCACAATGCATTTAGCATATGGAAGACTCTGAGCAGCCCTACATACGTTCATTTTTTTCTATACTTTTTGTAAAATCAGTATTTCCCACATTTACTTGACCAAGGAACACTTCTATTAAAAATGGTGTTACTGGGGCGCCTGGGTGGCTCAGTCGGTTGGGCGTCCGACTTCAGCTCAGGTCACGATCTCGCGGTCCGTGAGTTTGAGCCCCGCGTCAGGCTCTGGGCTGATGGCTCAGAGCCTGGAGCCTGTTTCCGATTCTGTGTCTCCCTCTCTCTCTGCCCCTCCCCCGTTCATGCTCTGTCTCTCTCTGTCTCAAAAATAAAGAAACGTTAAAAAAAAAATTAAAAAAAAAATGGTGTTACTAAAGCTCTAAGATTGGTTGATTAAACTTTCAAGATTACCTTAAGTTTTTATTTACATTGGGAAACTATGAAAATAATTGATTTTATTTTTTTAAATTTATTTTTGAGAAACAGAGCGAGCAGGGGAGGGGCAGAGAGAGAGGGAGAGAGAATCCAAAGCAGGCTCCACACTGTCAGTGTGGAGCCCGATGCGGGACTCAAACCCACAAACTGTGAGATCATAACCTGAGCCAAAATCAACAGTCGGATGCTTAATCGACTTGAGCCATCTAGGAACCCCTGCATAGCTGCTTTAAAATCAGTTTTAGGGGTGCCTGGGTGGCTCAGTCAGTTAACTGTCTGACTTTGGCTCAGGTCATGATTTTGCAGTTTGTGAGTTTGGGCCCCATGTTGGGCCTTGTGCTTACAGCTCAGAGCCTGAATCCCACTTCAGATTCTGTGTCTCCCTCTCTATTCCTCCCCCACTCTCACTCTGTCTCACTGTCTCTCTCTCAAAAATAAATAAAGAATAAAAATAAAATTTATAAAGTAGCTATGCAGAACGATATCCCAGAATGAGAAAACTCTCAAATCAGAAATTTTAAAAGACATCTTATTCATATTGCTTAATTTTCTAGTCCACTCCTCTAAGTTTTTACTAGGTTCTGAATTCTAAATATCCTAAACTTAAATATTTTTACTGGTATATACTACATGAAATGCATTATGGTTGAATTATCTCTATTGTAATAGCTTCTCTTCAAATAACAGTAGATTTAAGAATGTGAAAGCATCAATACCAGGAACACTAAAATTTATAAGCAATAACAGTAACACAGTGATCTAAGTCAGAATAAGAATAACAAAGTGATCTCAGTCAGAATGCAAAGTGTTCACTATATAAAACCAGAAGAAATTTGAATGTATATAGTTAAAAATAATTTTTAAAAAGGGAAGGGAAGAAAACACTAAAGAAAAGATGGAAAACCTAATACTCTAAATGCTGTTCTTCAGCATTTTACATGTGACCACTGAAGGAAGTACAGAACATTACAAATAATGTTGATAGTGTGGTAAAAAATACTGTATCTTTGAGTGCCGGGGTGGCTCAGTCAGTTAGGCATCCACCTTCAGCTCAGGTCGTGATCTGGTGGTTCATGAGCTTGAGTCCCACATCAGGCTCTGCACTGACAGTGCGGAGCCTGCTTGGGATTCTCTCTCTCTCTGCCCCTGTCCTGCTCATGCTCTCTCTCTCTCAAAATAAATAAACTTAATATATATATGTTGTATCTTTTGGACATAAATAAATACATGAATAATAAAAGCTATTTTAATTCAAGTCAATAAATGAATTATGAATAAAGCTTTAAGGGAAAAGTGAACACTGGAAAATTATAAACAATCCATTCCTGAAAATGAAAAAAAATGTTAAAAATGCCATGTTCAATTAGACCCAACTCAGTAGTCTTTTCACCCAAGAACATCCAGGCTATGGAAAAATATTGCTAGTAATGTACACCAAAGTATCCGATTTACTTTAATAACCCTTACGAATCTTTATCAGTAACTTGTCTAAGTAAATTTTAAAATTATTTCTAGCCTAAATTTGTTTAATCTCTTGGGGTAAGTAACTTCTATAAGCTTATTATATAAAATAGCATGCATTTTTAAGTTTTTATTTTTCAATTTGAATTTAAGGAATTTTCTCTAGGCACTAGGCACTATATAAAATAATTTTTTAGAAGTGTGAGAAAATAGGGAAACAGAGTGGCAATTACTCATCTAGCTGTATGGTTTTGTTCATTCTTTTTAAGAGTTAACTTTTAGTACAAATGGTTTTGTAGCTATATCTCCTTGGAAACCACTACTAGTATTTCTTCATAATGGTCTGGCCAGAAATGTCTCAGTAATAATCTGAATGGAACACGTGAATTTCAGTAAACTAAAAGTGGGAAGGGTGATTTTTTTGTTTTAATAAAGATAAAAATTTAATAATTTGTTTTAATAAAGACAAAATTTATCACATCATAATATGTTTAGTAAATAGATATAAGCAGAATGTATTATGTTTTGTTCGGAAAGCTATCTTTACATAGTTCCATATAAAACCTTTAAGTTCAGCACATAGATATATAAATAAACATCCACACAGTTAAAAAAACCTATACTATATAAAACAGGAAATGCTTCTGCTAAGAAGAAAGGAGGAAAGGAGGAAGGGAGGAGGGAAGAAGGGAGGAAGTAAGGAAGGACAGATGAAAACAAAACAAAATCTCAAAACCATAATTATATTTGATTTAAGTAAAAATGCTTTAAAAAAGTTGGACCAACCATGAAACTCCTCAAGAATGTAAGCAGTTCGTTCACACTTCAAATTTAATTTTGGCAGTATAATGAGTTCAGGAAAAAACAAATCAAGAATATGTTTATAGCTCACATGGACATTACTCACCCACATTTGGAGGTTTCACATAATTTACAGGTAGTTCTGGAGGTCTGCCTCTATGTAGAGCTGCAAAAGCAGACCCATTCCATAGTGTACTCTTACAGTCTATACAAAAAGATTCAAACGTTAGTCAAGAAATAGAACAGTGTTTTTTTTAATTGTACCTCAGAGGTAAATGTCTGTTTTCAATTTCATTTGTTGGAATATATTTTTAACTATTAACACCACAATAAAGATAACATGCATATTTTTAAACATGTTATAAACTGTATTATCACTAAGGGGCGCCTGGGTGACTCAGTCGGTTGAGCTTCCGACTTCGGCTCAGGTCATGATCTCATGGTCTGTGAGTTCAAGCCCTGCATCGGGCTCTGTGCTGACAGCTCAGAGCCTGAAGCCTGATTCAGAGTCTGTGTCTCCCTCTCTCTCTGACCCTCCCCCATTCATGCTCTGTCTCTCTCTGTCTCAAAAATAAATGAACATTAAAAGATAAATTTTAGGGGCGCCTGGGTGGCGCAGTCGGTTAAGCGTCCGACTTCAGCCAGGTCACGATCTCACAGTCCGTGAGTTCGAGCCCCGCGTCAGGCTCTGGGCTGATGGCTCAGAGCCTGGAGCCTGTTTCCGATTCTGTGTCTCCCTCTCTCTCTGTCCCTCCCCCGTTCATGCTCTGTCTCTCTCTGTCCCAAAAATAAATAAACGTCGAAAAAAAAAATTAAAAAAAAAAAAAAAAGATAAATTTTAAACTATATTATCACTGGGAAACACCAACACTTTAATATATACCAGGGTATTTTACTTCTGCACTGATCTAGAACTAAAACTTTTATTACGCATGTATTTGAATCTTATGCAAATATGTCATGGATTAATAACGTTTTAAGTTTTTCTTGATCTTTAGGTTTATACATTTCTACTCATATAAAACTATATAAGCAAGGTTATGACTACAGCACAAGTATTCCAGGTAGAATTCAGAAAAATTTATACTTGGTGCATACTCACATTATGGGGTACCTGCCAATTGTGCCGTAACAGGTAACAATATTGCATATCAGATGACAACAGACTATGAATAGCTGTGTTTTTTGTATTTGATGTTTATGTCAAATAACTCAAGCAAATATGAAATATTCTGAATAATTCAATTGTGATACAAAAATATTCTACTATTCTCTTGAAAGCTTCCAAATCAACTGATTTGAAGAATTTCCTTAAATTACAAAAGGAGATGTTTAAAACTGGTATTTTTGAAACTATTTACCTTTGTGAATTAGAATTTGAAAACATTATGCTAATAAAACAAAACAGAAGTAACCTGGTTGCTAGACCTGAAGTATTTATTATACTAACAGACATCCTTAATGCCTAGTTTCACATTTTTATGTTCACAAAATACTACTTTACATGTTTTAGGGAAAATCTTTCAAAGACTGCAAAACAGGGGAGTAGAAACACTATTATTGAGCAATTACATATTTTTTAATATTTTAATTATAAAAATTTTAATATATCATATGTGAATTTTTACATATCATCTCTCATTTACCTGTTATAAAATATACAATGTGATTAGGATGATATAAAGACTTAATATACTTAAAAATATTAAAACATAATGAATTAAGCATTAATACTGTACTAATCAGAGCAGTGATCTTTTAACATCTCTACTCCACAGGATTACAAAAAGATTCTATATTGTTGTTTATTTCTACTGTATTCACTGTTTTACAGCAGAGGGCTTCTTTTAGGCCTCTAAATATTTACCTGTAAACTAAGAAAATAAAAATAAGATTGTCAAAATAAGAAAAACTAGAAGAAAATTAGTATTTAGAAAAGCATGGGAACATTTACTTAACATAAAAATATGCTGTTCTCCACTCCTTCCTCTAAAAATTGTGAAAATCTTACCTTTGGCATCCCGTAACAGAGACTGCCGACCAACACCCAGTAATGTCTGCACCCCAGGAACACTCTGAGGGATCTCCTTATCTAGTAAGGGGCCAATCCGCTCACAAATTTTAAGGAGGTAGTCTGGAGGAATGTGTGCATTGGCTGCCACCTAAAAAGCATAAATAAAACAGGAAAACCAATTTGGTTTAAAAATATAACTAGTCCATTAACAAACTATTTCATCATGGAACAAAGTACAATTTTTAAATAAAGAATAAGGAAAATAATATTTTAACTATTTAATACTTCAGTCAAATTAAAGAAAGAGCTACAAAAATTAAGCACATCTAAATGATAACATTTTGGGGCACCTGGGTGGCTCAGTTGGTTAAGCGACCGACTTCGGCTCAGGTCATGATCTGGCAGTTTGTGCGTTCAAGCCCCGTGTTGGGCTCTGTGCTAACAGCTCAGAGCCTGGAGCCTACTTCAGATTCTATGTCTCCCCCTCTCTCTACCCCTCCCCTGCTCATGCTCTGTGTCTCTCTTTCAATAATAAATAAATGTTAAAAAATTTTTTAAATGGTAACATTTAAATGATATGGCACTCAAACTTACTTTTGCATGCCTTGATTAAATCATTTGCTTAGCTGTTAATCTTATGAAATAAGTGTTGCAAAACAGCAAAAGTGAGCATGCCTAAAATTAAAGTACAAAGACAATGCGTAAACTCTACTTGTACTTGATTTATTCACTAGTGATGAACTGATCAAAAATCAAAGGACCTAGATTCTATATAAATGATAAGAAGGCAAAGTTATTACTTGCACCAAACTCTCACCCAAATCCCAAATTTTCTTAATAAAGCAGAACTGGTTTCCCTAAAAAATAGTTAACTGGTTTCTAAAACAGTATCCAATTAATGATTTTATAAATACTATGCTCTAAACAACTAAGCTATATATACTCAAAATTCATTGCAACATTAACTCATTTTTATTTATTTTTTTTTTTTAATTTTTTTTTTTCAACGTTTTTTATTTATTTTTGGGACAGAGAGAGACAGAGCATGAACAGGGGAGGTGCAGAGAGAGGGAGACACAGAATCGGAAACAGGCTCCAGGCTCCGAGCCATCAGCCCAGAGCCTGACGCGGGGCTCAAACTCACGGACCGCGAGATCGTGACCTGGCTGAAGTCGGACGCTTAACCGACTGCGCCACCCAGGCGCCCCCATTAACTCATTTTTAAAACACACAAGCAAATTTCTGAAGATGGTTAACATAGGTAGACAGGAGTGAGAAAATGAAACAACAAAACTTCATTTTTTTAATCTAAGCTAATGTTCAAGTCCATGATGTGTTTCATATACCTAATTATTTAAAGGAGCAAACAGAGGGGTGCCTGGGTGGCTCAGTCGGTTAAGTGTCCAACTCTTGGTTTCAGCTCAAGTCATGATCTCATGGTTTAATGGATTCAGGCCCTGCATCGGGCTCAATGTTGACAGTGGGGAGCATGCTTGGGACTCTCTCTCTCTCTGCCCCTCCCCCACTTGTGCTATCTCTGTCTCTCTCAAAATAAATAAATAAACTTTAAAAACATAAAAAAAATAAAGGAGCAAACAGAAAACTAGACTATTAAAAATATTCAGATAAAAAGGACATCTACATTCTCATCTTGACATAAAGGGTGAGGGAGAGAATGAACAATAAATGCAAATACACACACACACACACACACACACATACATACACATATATATATTTGTATCATCAGTATATCACCACCAGGTCAAGAAAAATACAACATGAGAGAATAATTTTGTAAATCATCCCTAATGACCATGAAAGAAGAAATTATGTATGTTCTAGATAAATATTTGTTTAATGAATCTATGAACGTACAAAAACCAAAGTAAAGTCTATCTGTAAGCAATATCACATGAACTCAGAGGAAAAATGTTAGATTCTCCTATCAAAGTACCATTTTGTTTTCTTATAAAACATAGGTCAAAGAACTACAATCCAACATGTGTTCAGAATTCTGGGAAGAAGTAATTCTATTTTGATTTTTAAAAATTATTTCCTGCCAATTATCTTTTTTAAATCCCAGCAAAAATTAATTTTAATCTGTCAAAATAACTGAGGCCTGGGAACTGTCAAGCTACTCAGAAAGAATGACAACTTAGCCTGATTATGTTATATGTACATCTACAAGGTTTAGCTTCTGGATTGGGAAAAAGGATCAAGCAAATTCTTTTAAGTTATTTCTCACATTTCTAGTTTTGTTTTTGAGGCAAATTCCTACATAGAACCATCTCTCAGTAAAATGTACAGGTAATATTAAAGTCAAAGCAGCTGATGATTCAATTCAATCTAAATATCTGTTATCCACACACACTGATATCCTAAAATCCTAGTTTGTAATTCATTCTCTCCACATTAGAACATTTCCTAAATATGCCTAAAGGCAAATAAGAGTTAGTACCCCAGAAAATACATATCTCAAAGCAAAATACTGCATATGAACATCTGTAATAGTTTATGCATTTTTTCCCACCAACACTGTCTCAGATACACTCGGCTTGCATTATCAGCCATTACTTTTGCATCAAGTACACACTACACAAAGGCTTTACACAGGATGGTAGTTTATGTCTTTATTGGCACTTTTTTTTTTGTATCAATTTTCTTTTTTTTTATCCCATTACCATCTTAAGAGCTAATCCCTTCCTAGAATTGCAATATAATCCAGAAAACAGGAGCTCTCTAATATGAATTTTTTTTTAGTTTTTTTAACATTTATTCATTTTTGAGAGACAGAGAGAGACAGAGCATAGCCAGGGAAGGGGCAGAGAGAGGGAGACAAAATCTGAAACAGGCTCCAGGCTCTGAGCTGTCAGCACAGAGCCCAACGCAGGGCTCCAACTCACAAGATCCTGACCTGAGCCAAAGTCAGATGCTCAACTGACTGAGCCACCCAGGTGTCCCTCTAATATCAATTTTTAGAATTATCCTTTTATAGAAAATCTGTCGAGGGCACCTGGGTAGCTCAGTCAGTCAGTGTCTGACTCTTGGTTCTGGCTCAGGTCATGAGTTCGAGCCCAACATCAGGCTTCGCACTGACAGCAAGGAGCCTGCTTGGGATTCTCTCTCTCCTTCTCTCTCTTACCCCACCCCTGCTCACTCTCTCTCTCTCTAAATAAATAAACTTAAAAAAAATCTGTCAGAATTATATCTTAAACTGACATCTTAAGTTGCCTGGCTACTTCATTTTATAGAAACAAATGATTTTGAGCCATTTATGTAAATTTTTTCTATCAATTCCTCAGTAATAATTTTAAAATATGGAATCATTAATTAATCAACCAAAACAAGGCCTTTCTACACCCAAATTCTCCCACTTGAAGATTTTTTTAAATTATAAATTATTAAATAAATTTCACAAGTTTGAATTCCACCCTATACAATTACAAATTGCTTAATTTCTAAGTGGTCCCATTCAAAGAGTCCATTCCCCTAAAATCAAT
Source organism: Neofelis nebulosa (assembly GCF_028018385.1). Lineage (NCBI taxonomy): Eukaryota > Metazoa > Chordata > Mammalia > Carnivora > Felidae > Neofelis > Neofelis nebulosa. The sequence continues at coordinate 67,517,064 of NC_080800.1, forward strand.
AAAAATTTGAATATGAAACAATGGTAGAGAAATATAGATTCTATCAACACAACACCAATAACAATACATTTGAATTTGAACATGCTAGCGTCTCCTTTAAATAACATTAACAGGCTTTCAAACTCTATCAGCTCAGTTCTTGCAATAATAATTTCTTCTAAATCAAATTTCAAGACTTATAACTGGTAGTCGACATTTATTTCAATCCATCTGCTTTGATTAAAGTTGGAATTTTTTAAAGGTGATCTTTTTTGGCATATAAACTCATCTACTCTCAATAATTACTCTTCTAAGTTTTAAAAAATTCTATATTAGAATTATGTATGAATATAATAATAATATAATGCAATATAAAAAAGTATGTATTAAAATATTCTATGAAATTTGTAACATATTATAAGCCCCTCTTTTCAATTAAAGCTCAAATACTCTAATTTCAGTTATTTAACCACATTTTTCTCTCTGGAATATAATGGCCAACAAGTAACACAACAAGTACTTTGATATTTGCAGAAGAAAAGCATTCTCTAAAAACAAAGTTCAAAAGTATATTATAAACTTCTATATTATTCTATAAAACAGCTCCAAGGAATTAAATTATAGAATGTTTGAATTATAAGTATCCTTGTGCATAATTAACCTAACTTCACATCTTATAGTAGGAAAGACAGATCCAGAGAAGTGAAGTCTAGTGGTCACAATGAACGTACAGAAATCTGTTTCCCTGTCCACTGCTCTATTACTGTCTTATTAAAGCAGTTGGAAAATTATTAAGATAACTAACACAAAGACTGCAAAAAAAATAAAACTATAAATTCAAATAAACTGAAAGATATTAAATGAAGCCTTCTTGATAGGAAGACTGGCTTGATAGGAAGATAGGATATATACCAAATCTAACAACTGAATCACCGCACTTCAGAATTATTATGACAAGTGAGAAGACCAGGGAGTTCACAGACATGATCCTACTCATCATAGTTAGTTAAAAGGTATACAGCTGGGAATTGAATAAAATGCAAAAGGTACCTAATTTCAAGGTACAAGGCCCATACCAACAAGCACTACATTTGAAATACTAATTTTCATATAGCAATGATAACATTTTTACCTTGGCTTTTAGAAAATATAGGATAAGTAACTCCAAAAAAACAAATAAAAGAGACAATTGTTTCTGCGTTTTGTTTTCTAAGATCATGATTGCACAGGTAAAATGAAGAATCAAACTGGGACCATATGTTGAAAAAGTGAAATATAACATTTTATCCGAGATTTTAATTTTTTTTGGTGTGGCGGGAGGGGAGAAGCACATACAAAAAATTAGTCACATGATCTTTTTTATATTTAGAGACAGAATACAAGATAGATTTTGAAAAATACAGCAAGCCTTTAAATACATCAAATAGTACTTTGAAATCTGGAACACTAGATTATTCAGGCTCTAAAATTTACTAGCTGTTACTGCTTCTGGCAGTGTGATACAGTAGAAAGGACTTAGATTTTAATTTTTTACCATCCTCAGTTCCTACTTAGGTGACCTGCAGAGTTACTCAGTCTGAGAGCCTGAGCTTCTGCATCTGTAAAGCAGGAGTAATGATAACTATCTCATATGACTTGTAAAACAAAAACAAAATCATTCACTCATGCATTCATTCATTCAGGCATTTAAAATACAGAGATGAAATGGGAAGATTAAACTCCTGCCCTAAGGGAACCCATAGTCCCAGAAGAGGAAACAAACTAGTAAATAAATCAAAGCTACAAATGCCTAGAGGTTAGTACAGAGGGCTAATTAGAAGCAAAGAAATACAGTACCTACATCAGCCTAGGAGTAGGGGTTTTTGTCCAATTGCACACTTGAAGCCTAAGTGAAAATTCACAAGATAGACAAAGGGAAAGGAAGGCATTCCAGGCAAAGAGAAAGGTACCCCTACCCAGTAAATGTACTCTGCACAATGACTAACATAATATCCCTCAGTGTTTAAGATTCTCCTCCATGATGTTAAGTTAAAAAAAAATAATAATAAATAACTCGCAGAGGGGCGCCTGGGTGGCTCAGTGGGTTGAGTGTCCATCTGACTCCTGATTTCAGCTCAGGTCATAATCCCAGAGTCATGGGATCAAGTCCTGCATCGGGTTTAAGATTCATTCTCATTCTCTCATTCTCTCATTCTCTCATTCTCTCATTCTCTCTCTCTCTCTCTCTCTCTCTCTCTCTCTCTCTCTCTCCCTCCCTCCCTCCCTCCCTCCCCCTCCCCCTCTCCCTCCCTCCCCCTCCCCCTCTCCCTCCCTCCCCCTCTCCCTCCCTCCCCCTCCCTCCCTTCCTCCTTCTGTTCCTCTCCCCCACTCACACACTCTCTCCAAAACTAAAAACTAAAAATAAATAAATAAAGGGAACTCAGAAAAACCTCGCAGAGTATCATCTGATTTTGAAGAGAAAAAAATACATGTATAAAAAAAGAAAACACAAAAAGTAAGTTTATTTTCTTTTTGATATTGAAATTTATATTTCAGTAAAATATAAATGTCTGCAATAATCCAATATTATATCTTAAAGTGTCGAGTTTTAACATTTGCTGAATTTGAAGGAGGAAAGGGAAAAAACTGGGCACAAAAGTAAATAAAACAGGTAGGCTTTTCTACTGTAGTAATACCACTGGTTTGTACAATGAGCTACAAAGTGTTAAGGCTTCCTATCACTTTCTTTTCAAAACGTAAATCATTGTTCACAGCATTTTTTTCTATTAGTTTTAAGATTTCCTCAGGAATGAAAGTCAAGAGCAACCCACCTAGGTTTATGTATACTCTGGGTTTCAGTACCTCAAGAAGGCAAGTACTGAAAGTACTATTACCTTGAGGACAGATAATGTCAAGACATGGACAAGGAGCCCACCCACATTCTAGAAGTTTATCCTTAAAGAAATGTCCAATAAAAGAACTCAGTACCATCTAGCATATTAAATAAGCCTAAGAAACATGTATCATGAAATGCTTCTAACAAAAGTTAAGAAAATCACACAAATAATAACTGAGGGTCAGATTATTATAAACTACCATGGTAGATGAGAAAACATCTTCAACAAGGTAATTTAAAAAACAAGAAATTACTTATCAATAATGCATAGAAAATAAGTTCGGGATAAGAAAAGATCAAGCAGAAGGGCTGAGGATCCCTACAACAAGACATCAGAAAGACATACCTCCCACTTCAAACAACAGCGAATACTACACCAGCATTGTACTAAATTGCCTTTCTCTAATTAATAATAATGTAAACAACACTAAACATCTTTTGACATAACAATAATTTCTTGTTTTGAGTTAACACAGATGCACTTTAAAACACTCATTTCAGGTTCAATTCTAACACTCACTTTTTAAATACTTTTTTTCCAATGGTACTGTTTTATACCTCCTCACCTTATAAAAATATTATAAAAATTAGGTGGTGATTATTAGCTAGCTAAGAAAATATAAATTGTGGGGTCATAGTTCTTTAGATGTCCATTTTCCATTCAACCTCTATGTCCTATTTTTAAATTTTTGTTAAAGTTTATTCATTTTGAGAGAGAGAGAGAGAGAGAGAGAGAGAGCATGAATGGGGGAGGGGCAGAGAGAGGAGACACAGAATCTGAAGCAGGCTCCAGGCTCTGAGCTGTCAGCACAGAGCCTGATGCGGGGCTTGAACCCACAAACTGTAAGATCATGAGATGAGATGAAGTTGGCCGCTTAACAGACCTACCCACCCAGGCACACCTATGTCCTAGTTTTAAAATGCAGTAACCAATTAATTTGCAATGCATTTTTAATTAACAAAATGCTTTCTTTCATATTTAACTCATTTGGTTCAAGAACAACCTTGTAAAATAGACAGAGGGTTTTATTTTATAAATGAGGAAACTGAATCCCTGAGAGGTTAAGTAACTTAACTTGCCCACAGTCACTCAGCAAGTAAAGGCTATCTCTCAGACTAAATCTTATGGTCTTTTCTACATACTACTCACAAAATCTTATATGAGAAATATCAAACAAGGACATCCCCAAAATTTAACACAAACACTAAACTGCCTTGAAATTACTTATTTGCTCTCTACCAAAAAAAAAAAAAAAAGACCTGTTTATTAATCAATCAGTAATCAACATCAGTAAACCAAGAACAAAAACACAAACTAAACTAATATTCAAATTGACAAAGGTGCTTTCAGGACAAAATTTTATAAGGGACATTCACCCAACCCAAATTATTACTCCCTAACAGCAGCTCTCTTCACTTTCTTAATGCCATCTCATTTGTATTGAGTTATCAGTTTTCCTAAGACTAATGATAAATCTCCAAAAGGATTTTAATCATTGAAAATATGTTCTCAGACCAAAGTGTGAAAAAAGACAATGACCAATCCAGACAAATAGTTAAAGCCAACATATTATAGAAAGCAAAAGAGTACATGTAGCTCAAGCAAATCAAAAGTGAGGAAAACTAGTTTCCAGCATCGATTGCTCTCTACCATAAGAACTATCAGGTAGCATTATATCCCATTGGGGTTGAGCAGCACATGCCTTTTGGTTTCCCAAAATGCATTCTGTTCTTCCTAACTATGGTTGTGTATCCATGCAGCAGTTAATAAATCACACACACTTAAATTACTTCCACACTTAGAGACGCAATAACTATGCCGCCAGCACTCAGAAATCATTCTACTATTTAATAAACAAATTAAGCTATTATTAGTAATTAGAGAACAAGAACCCGGTAAGGTTAAGAAAAAAATATAGGCATGTCTGGAATTCAAATACAGTGTTTTACAGTACTTTGTGAGGATCAAATGAGATAATGCGAAAATATTTTTAAACTTGCACAAGTTATATGCAGATTCAAGTTCTTACAATAACATATCATAATAGATGCTTATATATTTTTAAAGATAGTAATGAACATACAATCTTGATAAACTTTCTTTTAATAGCATAAAATTGCTTCAAGTCTTTTGAATATAAAATGAAGGTAAAACAATCTATGTCACTCCAAATGAAAGCACTAATTAAGGCTTTCAATTCTAGAGATGAAAAATTATATATATATTTTACATTATATACCACACCTAAAGGTAATTATGCCTTTGGTTCAGTCTTATGATACAAGTCCCCTTAACATGATTAAAAAATATTAAAACATGCCTTTAAAAAAGTTTCCCAGTCACAATTTCAATATATAAAATTTGTATGCTAACAAAAACTATTCATTTAAACACACAACACATACACATACCCCTCATTACTATGTTTGCAGTCCCCAATAAAGCTCCAAGGAGGAAGCAATAAAATAGCCAACAATTCAACAGGGTCACCAAAAATGAACAGACATCTGTAATTATTTAAATTATCTACCATAAGATAAATTGTAAGAAGCAAATCTAATTCTATTATGTTGTAAACAAGAGTCAAGCAGACATGAAAAATGTCCAGATCAAACTTCGAAAACACTCACCATGACTTCAAATTTCTCCCTGTATCATTACTTAAAATTCTGAAAGTTAATTTAGAATGTCTTATTTTGAATGCCATATTCAAAAACCTTACAGTTCAACATAAACTGGCAAACGCTTCATATACAGGCCCATTTTTTAAAAGGCACTTCAGATCTGGATATGTCAATACTTGTCTGCCAGTAGCTTTAATAAAATAGCACCTTAATTGTGTTCCAAATTATAAGTAAAACACTAAATCAGATTTAAGAAAGAAAAAAGAAGATTTCTAGATATATAATACTAACAGTAATAATGAGGTGTTGAAGAAATCCAACTTATTATGCTAATATTCTTCTGGATAAATCAAGGTAAGCAGCATAGACAATTTAAGTAAAAGTATATATACAGACAGAAAGGCAATATTTTTGTTTCATATTGCATGGCTATGTGATCTTTCAGTATTTTGATACCCTTGTTTATAATTCTTTACCTCTGCATCATGCATTTGTATTCTTTCCTTTTTATACCCTCGTACATCTTCAGTTTGAAGTACTCCTATATAATTTAACATATCAGATTATACTACTTATAAAGACTGTAAGTACATATAAGGTTATACTTCTTAATACTTTACCCTAAACTTCAACCTGAAACATATAGCTAAATCAAAGATGACACTGTATAAATCCATTGTTCTAACAGCATTTTAAAAAATACCTACCCTAAGAAAAAAATCCATCTCTCCCACAATGAAGCCACACAAAATCAAAAATAAAATGTGAAATAATTTTAATCAACTATAAAACTGATGCATCTAGCAATCAATCTATCACAGAACATTCAGTTATCAGCCACTCCATTTCTTTTCCTTCTGTTCAAATTCTCACTCAGCCCTACCCCATCTTCCCTTACAAAGAAATCTATAGGTAGAAAACAGATCTTTGACTTAAAATAGGACCATATCATCAAAATATAATATTCCTAGAAACACTGGATCCCAGAAAAATAAAAACTTCAAGATGTACAAGATGAAAAATTAAAAATAAAAAAGATACACTGTCTAAACTATAGACAATGTTCAAACAATAGATGAAATTCTGTGTATATAAAAATAAAAATGTGTAAGGAAATATGAAAAACCAAACAATATATTTATAAGATAAAAATGAAAATCAGGTATATGTAGGGATATACACAAACGGATTAACAACTATACAACTGGTTAAAATTTAAGCCTCACTAATAAAAAAAAGAGAACGAATTAAATCAACTAAGGGCTATTTTCACCCCATTAAAGCCACCTAAAGATTCAAAAAATATTTAAAAAGTCACTCTAAGTACCTAGATGGTGACATCATGAATTAGTATTATCTTCTGGAGACCAATTTTACAATACATCACAAAAGCTATAAAACTGAAGAGACCCTTTGACCTGATAGCTCCACTTTGGAAAAATAGCCCAGGAAAATAAATCCAAAAAAAGGAAGGAAGAAACAAGACTACTTAACTATGCAAAGATATTAGTGAAAACCTAGAAGGAACCCAAATGTTCAACTGAATGTTGAGTTCAAATCATAGCAAACTTAATCTTTTCTTAACATTAAAATGACAATAACTATTCAAATATAGTTATATACAAAAAATGTTAAGAAAATATAAAGCAGAAAATGGACATTGACTACAGTTATGTAAAAATATGCCTCTATAATATAAGGAAATGAAGTCTGGTAAACTGAATTTTGTTTTTGTTTTTTGTTTTTATGTTTGTGTGTGGTTAGTACTGTTTTTAATTATTTTGATGTTCATTTGCTTTTTATTACTGTCAAGTAATTTTTAAAAAGCTTTTTCTTTTTTTAAAAAAGCTTTTTCTTTTAAGTCTCCTTTTGCTATTTACTTAAAATGGTCTGCTTACACATAAATGTAAATGAAAACATCTTCAATACACCTCAGTATAAAACTATCTTCCAAACCACATTAGTCATAAAGTGTTTAAATATATATTGGTAGGCACTGTTTTGCCTCTTTTTTTGGCAGGACTGCAGTCCAACAAAAAGTCTGACTACAAATTAAATACACTGATAAATACAAATTAAATACAGTGTTTACAAAATAATTTTTATCCATCTGAAAATTTTTTACCATTAACAGTACAGATATTGGAATTTATCCATATCACAACTATTAGAGCATTTTATGATTTGCAAAAAATAAAATAGTCAGCAAACTAAAATTATTACTTAGTAATAACTATTAACATCGTCTCATTATTGTAATTCAATATAAAAGAATTATCAAACGAACACTAAATCAGTTTAAATATTGTTATTAAATCATTTTATTTATATTTAGAGTCTACCATACCCCTTTAACTTACTTTAATTTTGATCTTCCTCCATTTGGATCTTATTTGAAGGAAAGATAGCTGAATTTAGATTTTAGTAACATCACCCCTTTCTCTTTTCATTTCCTTCCAATTCACTGTACCAGTGGCTAACGCGAGAGGACATCTTCCCCAAACTAAAAAAAGATCACCTTTTTGTATCAATGCTGAACAGAAGGTGCATGTTGACTATGGATTATATATTTAGGAGAAACAACACAGTCAATTCAATGCCTTTGGTCCTTTACTAAAGTATATTTTAAAATATAATCATTGTTATCTCCTTCTAAATCCCAGATCCTGTTTCATAAATTCTCAAAAAGGTCATAATCCATAGTTGTCGTTTAATGAAAATGTATCTGCAGAAATGCGACCTAATAATGATTTAATGAGCTATTTTCTAAAATATGATATACACAATTATGCTTTTTCATTCGGTAGTTGATTACCTAAAATCGGCAAATTTTGGAATTCGTTTGATGCTTCCCATTATTTTTAATTGTGCCGTTTTGCCCAATTCAGGGTCGGTTAACTCCCCTCCCTGAGCTCCCTCCACCGTACCCCCCTCCCCCCCCCAAAAAAAAGACTAAGCCTGGCCTTAGTTCCCGTATTTCAAGCCAGGACCAACCAGAAACCAGTTTTCTTCCACTAATCCGGAACTCTGGGCTGTTACCAACGCTGTCATTGGCCAACGTCAGTCCTTGGTACGTGCCCCAAGATAACCCCCTGGTTTCTCTCCCTTATTCCCCCTACAATGGGCCTTTCTCGATGTTTGTAACATATTCGTAATCCACAAAACGGCATCCCTGATAACTCACATTCTTCAAAGTTTTCGAGTGGAAATAAGCGAGGCCAAGGGAAGGGCAAGGTACCCTTTCTCTGACTGGCAGGGAGCGGGGAAGGGGCAGTCGTTCTTTGGCCCAGCTAGGAGCTCTAAAGCTGGGGAGGCGGAGGGGTCGGGAGCGGGTTGGAAGAACAAGGTGGGGAGGGAGTGGAGAAAGAGTTGGGTTAAGTTGAAATGAAAACTTTACTCACCAGATCCTCGAAGCTTCTTCGGTGCTCTTTTCCCTCCCAGTCTAAGCGGCGCGGAATCAACTGGGGGCGGGAGAAAAGAAAAGGTGGGGGGTGGGCAAACCGTACAGGCCAAGCCTCAGCTCCCACTGAAGTCGACCCAACCTGGGTCCTGGTCCCCGACCCTCTGGCGTCCGTATTTCTCGAGTCACATAGCTGTTGCCTCAAAGCTAGTCCAGTGTAGGAAGCAGGAGGCCCAGAGGGAGGAAATCCTGAAAAACCGCCTCCCACGGGCATAAAGAGGGGGCGAGTTAAGACCCCAGCGATATCCGCCCCTTTTGAGGGAAGAAGCCGGTTCACTCCAGTGACAACAGTTCTGAGTGTCCAGATCCAAGCTTCCCTCCCAGCCCCAGTCCTCCGCCCCTGACTTGCCCTCCCCTTCCTCCAGTCTAACCCCAGCCCTCCCCACGTCTTCCCGAAGGGGCTCCGTACCTGATGCTCCTCGAGCTCCTGCACTAGCACCTGAGCAAAAGGGAAAAACGAATATGAGGAGCAGCTCAGACCATTAACCCATTCCTCCCTCCCCACTTCGAACCCAGCCGCTGACGGCAGGACTAGTCAAGGCCGGCCTTTCCCTCACTCTCAGGGAAACCGCACGCCCCGATGCCTCAATTTCCCCATTGGGAACGTTCCCCACGACTCCCAGATCTCCTTCTCCCTCTCACCTGAGCGGATTTGTTGCAGGGTCCGGACTGCAAGAATCTAGCGATCAGGTAATACAGCTCTGCGGAAGAGGGGAAAAGAGGTTGAGTGGGAGGTAAAGAAAAACAGCTTTTTCAAAAGAAACTGACAGCCGTTGCGCTAAGCTCCCATCTCCTTAGCTCCCAGCCACAGTTACCCACCGGCTTCTATCTGGGTAGGTGCCGCCGCCATCCTTTTCCCTAAGGGGTTTGGGGGCTCCACTCCGGAGGAGCTAGCGGGGGCGGGTGGGGGCGCTGCCTCTATTGTGAAGCCCCCATGCCCAGGAGTCCCGCCGCTTCCGCCCCACTCCTCGTCCTAGTTTCGGTCTCTCTCGGATTCATCGCATCACGTTTCGACCCATAGATATTCTAGCCCAAGAGCAGAGGAGGCGGAGGAGGAAGGCGAGAGAGAGCGAGAGCGAGCGAGAGCGAGCGAGAGCGAGAACGAGCGAGAGCGAGCAAGAGAGCGAGCACGAGAGTGAGAGTGAGCGCGAGCACGAGCGCGAGCAAGTGAGCCTGAGAGAAGAAAGGGGAGGAGCCAAAGTGGCGGAGGGGCGGACGGGGGTAAAGGGGGTGGAGAGAGCAGAGGGTAAAACCTGTGAGACGGAACTGCAGCGTTCGTCGTTTGCCGCTAGGAGCACTAAAGCAACCAAGTGTCCTCCGCTCTCCTAGACCGCCGGCAGTTGCCTAGCTACCGCTCCCGGAAACAGGGGGAGGTGCAAACTGACGGCCGACGCTCTGGCAGACGCCGTAAAACTCCATGGTGGCGTTCTCCTAAGAGAGGTCTTGAGACAGTTTGCCTTCCTGTGAGGGCGGTAGGACTCTCCCATTGAGGACCATTCCCTCTGGCGTTGTGAAGAATGTGTGAGGCGCTGACTTGATTCAACTGCTTTCTTCTTTTTCGTCCCGTCACCAAAGAGACTTTGGGGTTATTTTGCCTTTTCCTCCACCGAAAAGAGGCCAGTCACTGAAGGATCCTGTGACTGACGGAAGAAAAAGAGCCCCTATAGCGACGTCACTCGTTTCTCTTTAAAATGGTTTTTGTACCAGATTTAAATGTTGTACTTACCAGTCCAGGGGGCAAGGTTCATATTGTTATAAAGACCAGTTCTAAAAACCGATACTGTGGGAGGAATTTGCCATCAGATATGAGGCATTTTATTTTTTCCCCTTCTGTGAGTTTAACACATGCCATGTCTGTCTCATTCGTGTAGGATATTTTTTTTTAATTCATATTTATTTAGTTTTGAAAGAGAGCAAGCATGAGTGGGGGAGGGACACAGAGACAGAGGGAGACACAGAATCCAAAGCAGGCTCCAGGCTCCAAGCTGTCAACACAGAGCCCCATGGGAGGGTGGTGTTGGGGGCGGGGGGGGGGGGGGGGGGAAGGGGAGGGGGGGTGTCTCGAACTCACCACTATGAGATCATGACCTGAGCTGAAGTAGGATGCCCAACAGACTGAGCCACCCAGGCGTCCCTTGTAGGATAATTTTCAATTGTATTTTCAACTACTGCCTTAGTATTTTACATTGACCATGGATTTTTATGTATTACATATCTGTATGCAAGGGTAGTTTTGTGTAGTATTACATATCTGTATGCAAGGTTTGGAACAACCTTTTTGAATACATATAATCTTAAAATTTTAGTACAGTACCAGCTTGCAGTATTTGGTTACTAAAGTCTTAAGTGATTAAAAGATTTGTAGAGTAATTGGTACATATGTAATGAACTGAGTCTCCTTCCCTACTGTTTCTTAATATTTTGTTCCCACTTCAAGCCTTAACCCAAAAAAGTAATTAATAGAAGCGGAACCCAGTGAGACCAGAGATTATGTTTAAGCTGCATGTACCATTTACATTCATTAAAATATTCAAATTTGAAAGTTTTACCTTTTTAAGTTTAGGGATAGAGTCTTAGGAATTTGGTTTCCTCACTCAGAGTTTAGACATTTATCACAGTTAACCCAGAATTGCATTATACTGACATAATCTCAGCCTGGGTTGTTTAGCTCTCACTCTGACCATTTTTTCCCCTTAGAAATAACCACGCAAGGTAATTGTGATACAATAGTTATATCTTTGGTGATTATGCTGTACTACTTGAAAAAATGCCATTAACCAAAAGAAAAAAAATTTAGATATTGAAAAGACAGATAAGTCCTAGACAACCCATTGCAAGTAGTTTAGCAAAACACAAGATTGAATATATTTTACAAGCCAAGTACAATATATATAAAAGTTAACATTTATCAAGCCACTACCATGTACAAAGCATCTTACATACTTCACCTCATTTAATCTATAATTACCCTAGGAGGTAGGTTCCATTGTTATACTCGTTTTACAGATAACAAAAATGACTATAGGATTTTGGAAAACTTACTTAAATTCTGTGAACCTTATTCCTCATCTATAAAATGTGAGGGAATAGTACTTGCTGTGCCCACTTCACAGGAATTACTTGCAGTAAAAGTAATATGAATATATTTGTGTCATATTTCAAACTTTATAGGACATTGTTTTTCCAGTGATCACCTCAGGATCAGTCTGGGTGCAATCAGGAGGGAAAAGGCACATAGTAATTTGAATAGGGAAAGTTTAAGATACAGAATTATTAACGACAACAAGAGACTGGAGTAATGAGATATTAACTAGTAAGGAGTAAAGAGAATTCTAACAAATACAGGAATAGCAGATACATAATAGCAGATAAAATAGCCACTACCCCTAGAGCTGAGATATAGTAACCTCAACCCGTACTCCCAATTTAGGGCTAAGATCCAGATTTGGTTGGAGAGAATAAAGCCAGCCAAGGTTCACTAAATGGCAAGAAATATGCTGTGGTACCTTGCAAGCTGAAACTACAACCTCTGGAAATCACTGGAACTCTGGCCTCTTGAGCTTTATAGAAGCCCACCCTCTGGGATCAGTCCTCTAGGGTGCCTGAGAAATGTGTTCATGGGGAAGTATATCACCAGAAGCATGTGATATACTACAAAACCACCAAAGGAAGGGTACCAGGAGAAGGTGCTGGGGGTGCTACCAAACAATGCACCACAAGAACAAGACACTGGAGAAATCTGTACAAGCTGGAGGAGCAGTATACCCAGTAAAAATGTCAGAAACAGGAAGCAAAACCCTTTCATACTTCACTCTTTCCAGTTCCATCTAATGACAAAGCTTCAGTTCTAGCTGACAAAAGGAAAAATATGTAGAAGTCCCAAATCCATTTTCACAGAGCAGTCAAAAAGGGAGAATTTAGAGATGATAAGCAACAAATCAATAAACTGGCACACTTTCCTTGCTTTTCTCTTGATTGTAATGACTAGGTTGACAAAAGGAAAGTTTTTAAATGTGTATGTTAACATAAAAAGTGCCCATTTGTTGGTTATTACAAGCCAAATGCTTTGAATTCTTTTGTTGCAATTTAAGTCACCAGTATTAACCTGTGGCCAAAAGCTTAATGAGGAGGGGAAGGAAATTTTCATAAATGAAAGTAAATATGGATTTACAAAGAAAAAATCTGGAATGTTTGCCTGATTGGGTGTGTTAAAACTGATTGGGTAACTTAAAACAAGAGAAATCTGTTCTGTCACAATTCTGGAGTCCATAAATTTAAGATCAAAGTATCACTAAGGCCACATACCCTCCAAAATCTCTGGGAGAGAATCTTTCTTTGCCTCTTCCAGCTTCTGGTGGCTCCTGGCATTCCTTGCTTTGTGGCAGCATAACTCCATTCTCTTAATCCATCTTCACATAGTCTTCACTATATGTGCCTGCATTAAAACTCCCTCTTCTCATTCTTATAAAAACACCAGTCATTGTATTTCAGGTCCACCCTAAACCCAGAATGATATCATCTCAAGAGCCTTAATGATTTATATCTGCAAAGACACTATTTTCCAATAAGGCTGTATTCATATATATGGGGGTAGGGAAATGGACGTATCTTTTCGAAGAGACCTAATTCAACCCACAAAATAACTTATTTTATTCTGTTTCTTTAAAAATAACTTTTGGGTCGCCTGGGTGGCTCAGTTGGTTGAGCGACCGACTTCAGCTCAGGTCATGATCTCACAACTCCTGAGTTGGAGCCCCGCGTCAGGCTCTATGCTGACAGCTTGGAGCCTGGAACCTGATTCGGATTCTGTGTCTTCCTCTCTCTCTGTCCCTAACCCACTTGCATTCTGTCTCTGTCTCTCTCGAAAATAAATAAACATTAAAAATTAAAAAAAAATAACTTTAGGGACGTCTGGATGGCTCAGTCGGTTAAGCGTCCGACTTCGGCTCAGGTCATGATCTCGTGGCTATGTGAGTTTGAGCCCCATGTCAGGCTCTGTGCTAACAGCTCAGAGCCTGGAGCCTGCTTCAGATTCTATGTCTCCCTCTTCTCTGTGCCTCTCTCTCTCTCTCTCTCTCTCTCTCCAATAAACATTAAAAAAAATTTTAAACATGACTTCCTGTCATAGTTCTCATAGTTCTCAGTTGAAGGGCTATCTTTCTGAGTGGGACAGGACAAAAGTGTTTCTTGTAATTCACCCAACTACCTGTTCTTGAGGCTAAGTTCTGATCCACTCCAGCCAAGAAGTGGTGGGCATCATTCTTTCTCCCATTCCCCATTTATGGGACAAGGCTAGATTTGGGACATGGTGGCACTGAGAATGCCGGGGCCCTTTTCACCCTTGCACTGAATTGTGGCACAGGAGATGTATACTAGGACAAGCAAGACAAAGAGACCTAAGTCTGCTATGTCCCTCCTACATTGAGCACTCATCTCCAAAAGCTGGGATGTCACAGAGAAGTGTGCCACTTTGCTGGCTCTTGGTACCAGAGCTGTAGCTCAGAGATTTTCAACTAGGAAAGAAGGAGGGCTTAGAAGAAAACTCTGAATCTTTCACCACAGTAACTTACTCTGTTTAGAATAGAGTGTGGAAACTTTAAGTCTAAGGGCACTCTAAACAACAGTGAAGGTAGTGGCAAAGGCAATTGGAATGAAATTGATAGAATCCTTTGAATTATAGGCTACACCTTAGACTAGATATTTTCCTGAAGAGAAAAAAGGAGAAAAGGCATCTGAAAAGAGCCTTCCTGACATCAGAGCAAATCCCAAACACTGATCTAGGGAAATACCCCTTCTAAGGAGCTCAAATTTAACTTCAACGGACTGTAAGTCAATTTATGCCCTAGGGCGTATTTTAAAAAATATGTATAGACCAGTCAGCAGGGAATTAGTGAAACTTAAGATCTGGGAGCGACCAGGGAAGAAGACAAGGAGAGACTTGCCAATATTAGTGCTCTCCAGGAATGAATGTGTGCATAATCAAGGCAGCACCCTCTGAAAGGCAATGTCAGAGGCTTTGCAGAGTAGTGTAAATAAGCACATAACAATAATAAGACCTGAGGGAAAGGTGGACCAGTACCCAAGGTTGCTACACTATATTATTTTAAATGTCCAGCCTCATAAAGTGGCCGAATGGAAAAAAAAAAAAAACACACAGCCCATCTATATGCTGCCTAGAAGAGTTCTATTTTAGATCTAAAGACACCTGCAGATTGAAAGTGAGAGGATGGAGAAATATCTATCATGCAAATGGGTATCAAAAGAAACCTGGAGTAAAAGAGGAAGATATAAGTGGAGTAGGAGGAAACTAGAATCTCCTAGTCCAATGAACACAACCAGATAGCCATCAAATCATCCTAAATATCCTAGAAATTGACCTGAAGCCTGACAGAACAAACTCCACAACTAAAGGGAAAGAAGAGGCTACATCTAAGAAGGTAGGAAACTAGGAAGCAGGAGAAATGATTTAGGGAAGAAACAGACTGCTGGTGCTGCAGAGGGGAGGGAGCTGTAGTTGAGGAGAAGGGTAAGAAAGAGAGGAGCACACAGGGGAATGCACAATGAGAACATTTGGCCCAAAGCCATGGGCTTGGAAAATGAGAGGGGCTGAGTTTCATGAGTTCTTGCAACCAGTGGGGCTTAAGGTCTGGAGCTTAAAGGTCAGTGGGCTTAGCTAGTATAGAGCCTGGAGGGTGCTAATGCTCCTGAAGAGAAGGCAGGCAAATAACCAGGGAACACACAGCCTGGAAACAGCAATCTGAAGAAAACCAGGGGGGCAAACAGTAGAGAGCTTATTCACTCTTCTCAGAGTGCATCCATGGGAGGCAGCATTCACAGAGACACCTCTGTAGGAACAAAGGAACTGGCTGGTGCCACTTCCCTCCCCCAATCCTCAGCATAAAAACATAGTCACCTGTGGGAAGTAGCACAGCACCAACACTAGCTGCCTAAGTGCTTACACCAAGCCCCACTACCTTGCACTCCACTAGGATTGCCCTCCTCAGTCACAATTGCCAAAGTCCTGGGGCAAGCCAGCCTCTGAAGACCAGCATAAAATCTTGCCAACACCATGTCTCACAGCCAAAGAGTTCTGTAGAGCTTTTGTTCTGGTAAATGTGATGACAAGTCTCATTTTGCAAGCAGACCACAGCACACCTGCCCACACCACATCTCCTGACCAGAGAGTCCTGCAGGGTCTCAGTGTCAGTGGAAGTAGTGACAGGTCTTGTTTCACAAGCAGACCAAAGCACATCTAGGTAAAACTCACCACATTCAGGCCAGGGACCAAACACTTCCCACAGAAAGCAAGGAGAACCTCTGCATATGACAAGCCTAAAGGATACAGCAACCAAAGCACAACAGCAGAGGGCATGTAGCATATATACCTGAAGTGCCAGGCTCTGGGCACTATATGACCTCTTCTTCATAAGGCCATTACTTCCAGGAGCATTGAGACATAACTGCTTATTCTAACACAGAGAACAAGGCAGAGACATAGGCAAAATGTGAAGATGGAGGAATTTATCACAAATTAAAGAACAAGATAAGACCATGGCCAGAAATCTAAGTGAAAAAGATATAAGTAACATGGCTGATAGAGAATTTAGACAAAGATCATAGGGATACTCACTGCATGTGAGAAAAGAATAGAGGATATATGTCAGAATCTTACCACAGAGATAAAGATTTAAAAAAGAATAAATCAGAGATGAAGAGTGCAATTAGTGAGAAAAAAAATACTCAATTCAATGAACACCAGGCTGAAAAAAGAAGAAGAACGAATTAATAACCTAGAATATGAAGTATTAGAAAGAAATGAAGCTGAACAAAGAGACAAAGAAGAATTATGCAACATGAGAATAGATTTAGGGAACACAGCGTCTCCATCAAACATAATAACATTTGTATTATAGGAGTACCAGAAGAAGAGAGACAAAAGGGAGCATAAAATTTATTTGAATAAATAATACCTGAAAATATCTCTAATCTGGAGAAGGAAACAGACATCCAGATCCAGGAAGTACAGAGGACCCTCATCAAAATCAATAAAACCAGGCCAAAAAGAAGCTATATTAAAATGGAATTTGCAAAATATAGTGATAAAGAAAATATCTTAAAAGTAACAAGACAAAAAAAGTCCTTAACTTACAAAGGAAAACACATAGGTCTAGCTGGAGATTTCCCAACAGAAACTTGGCAAGCCAGAAGGGAGGGGCATGATATATTCAAAGTGCTCAATGGGAAAAATCTGTAACCAAGAATACTCTATCCAGCAAGGCTATCATTCAGAATAGAAGGAGAAACAGAGTTTCTCAGACAAACAAATACTAAAGAAATTCAGGACCACTAAATCAACACTGCTAGAAATATTAAAAGAAAGGGGAGACCAAAAGTGACAAAGACAAGAAAGGATCAGAGAAAATCTCCAGAAAAAAAAATAAAACAAGTAATACAATGGCAATAAATACATATCTATCAATAATTATTTTGAATGACAATGAACTAAATGTTCCAATCAGAAAACATAGGATGTATGAATGGACACAAAAACAAGATTCATTTATATGCTGAGTACAGAGATTCATTGTAGACCCAAGGCACCTGCAGGTTGAAAATAAGGATTTTGAGGATCATTTATCATGCTAATGGAGGTGAAAAGAAAGATGGGATACTAATACTTCTCAAACAAAATAGACTTTAAAACAAAGACTGTAAAAAGAGACAAAAACACAATGCAATATAATCATGAAGGGGACCATCTAATAAGAAGACATAATAATTGTAAATATGTATGCATACAACATGGGAGTACTCAAATATATGAAACAACCAATACCAAATATAAAGGAACTAATCAAGAGTAATACAATAATACTAGGGGATGTTACCACTCCAATCACATTGATGCCCATATCAGGCAAATGAAAATCAACAAGGAAACAGTGGCTTTGAATGACACCCTGGGCCAGATGAATTTAACAGATATATTGAGAATACTCAACCGTAAAACAGGAGAATACACATTCTTTTCAAGTGAAAATGGAGAATTCTCTGGAATAGATCACATAGTAGGTCACAAAACAGTCTTCAACAAGTACAAAAAGATTGAAGTCATAGCACACACCTTTTCTGACCTCCAAGTGATGAAACTACAAGTCAACCACAAGAAGGAATCTGGAAAAACCACAAATATGTGGAGGTTAAACAACATGCTACTAAACAATGATTAGGTCAACCAAGAAATCAAAGAAAAGAAAAAAAACTGGAAATAAATGAAAATGAAAACCAAATGGTCCAAAAATATTGGGATGCAGAAAACATGGTCCAAAGAGGGAAGTATAAAGCAATACAGGCCTACATCAAGAAGCATGAAAAATCTCAAAGAAACAACCTAACCTTACACCTAAATGAGCTAGAAAAAGAGCAACAAATGAAGCCAAAGCCACGAGGAATAAAATAATAGTGATTTGAGCAAAAACAAATGAAAAAAATAAAATAAAACAGATCAATGAAGCCAGGAGCTGGTTATTTGAAAAATTAATAAAACTGATAAACCTCTAGTTAGAATTATCAAAAAGAAAAGAGAAAGGCCCTAAATAAATAAAATGACAAATTATAGAGGAGAAATAACAACCAACACCACAGGAATATAAACAATTATAACAGAATATTATGAAAAACTGTATGCCAACAAATTGAACAACTTGGAGGAAATGGATAAATTACTAGAAACATATAATTTGTTGAAACTGAAAAAGGAAGATATAGAAAATTTGAACAAACTGATAACCAGCAAATAAATTGAATCAGTAATGAAAAAATATTTTTTTACAAACAAAAGTCCAGGATCACATGGCTTCACAGGGAAATTCTACCAAACATTTCAAGAATAGTTAAGAGCCATTCTTTTCAAACTATTCCAAAGCCTAGCAAAGGAAGGAAAACATCAAAATTCATTCTATGTGGCCAGTCTTACCCTGATACCAAAACCAGATCAAGACCCCACTACAAGAGAAAACTACAGGCTACAATACCTGATAAGTATAGATGAAAAAATTCTCAATAAAGTATAATACCTGATAAATATAGATGCAAAAAGTCTAAGTAGTAGGAAAATGAATATAACAATATATTTAAAAATTCATTCACCACTATCACGTGGTATTTATTCCTGGGTTGCCAGGGTGGATCCATATTAACAAATCAATGAATGTGATATGACACATTTATAACACAAAGGACAACCATATAATCATTTCACTAGATGCAGAAAAAGCATTTAACAAAGTACAACATCCATTTATGATAAAAACACTCAACAAAGTAGGTTTGGAGGGAACATACATCAACCAAATAAAGGCCATATATATAAAACACATAGATAATATCATACTCAATGGAAAACAACAGAGGTTTCCTCTATGGTGAGGAAGAACACAAGGATGTCCACTCCACCACTTTTATTTAACACAGTACCGGAAGTTCTAGCCACAGAAATCAGACAACAAAAGAAATAAAAGCCATCCAAATCAGCAAGGAAGAAGTAAAATTTTCAATTTTTGCATATGACATGATACTTTATATAGAAAACAAGAAAAACTCCAACAAAAAGTGCTCAACCTGATATTCAGAGAAGCCAAATTATAAAAAATCCATGTATAGGAAATCTGTTGCATTTCTATACTGCAAAAATGAATCAGCAGAAAGAGAAATTAAAGAATCAATCAAATTTAAAATTACACCAAATACAATAAGATACCCAGGAATAAACGCAACGAAACGTGAAAGACCTGTACTCTGAAAACTATAAAAAAAACTGATGAAAGAAATTGAAGAGGACACAAAGAAATGGAAAGATATTCCACGTTCATGGATTGGAAGAACAAATATTGTTAAAATGTTTACAGTACCCAAAGCAATATACCTATTTAATGTAATCCCTATCAAAATGTCAACTGTATTTTTCACAGAACTAGAACAAACAATTCTAAAATTTTTATGGAGCCACAAAAGGCTCCAAATCTCTGAAGCAATTTGGAAAAAGAAAATAAAAGTGAAGCTGGTGGCATCACAATTTTGGACTTCTAGTTATATTAAAAAGCTGTGGTGATCAAGACAGTATGATACTGGCATGAAAATAGACACATACATCAATGGACCGTAGTAGAAAACCCAGAAATAAGCCCACAACTATATGGTAAATTAATGATCAACAAAAAAGGAAAGAATGTCCAATGGGAAAAACAATGTGTCTTCAAAAAATTTTGTTGGGAAAATTGGACACCAACATGCAAAAGAATGAAACTGGACCACTTTCTTATCCTATACACAAAAAGAAATTCAAAAGGGATCAAAGACCTAAATATGAGACCTGAAAGTATAAAATTCCTAGAAGAAAACAGAGACAGTAGCTTCTTTGACATCAGCCTTAAGAACTTCTTTCTTGATATGTCTCCTGAGGCAAGGGAAACAAAAGCAAAAGTGAACTATTGGGACTTCATAAAAATATAAAGCTTCTCTGACTGACTTATTTCACTTACCATAATACACTCAAATTCCATCCATGTTGTTGCAAATGATGAGATTTCATTCTTTTTGATTGCCAAGTAATATTCCATTGTGTGTGTGTGTGTGTGTGTGTGTGTGTGTATACCACATGTATGTTAACTAACTTGAATTTAAATAAATACTTTTTTTAGAAAATCTTCTGCACAGTGAAGAAAACAATCAACAAAACAAAAAGGCAGCCTACAGAATGGGACAAGATACTTGTAAATGACATACCTGATAAAGGGTTAGTATCTGTAATATATAGGGAACTTATAAAACTCAACACCCCAAAAATGAATAATCCAATTTAAAAATGGACAGAAGGCATGAATAGATATTTTTCAATCTATTGACATACAGATGGTTAACAGACACATAAAAAGATACTTAACTTCGCTGATAATCGGGGAAATGCAAATCAAAACTACCGTGAGATATCACCTCACACCTATCAAAAGGGTGAAAATCAACAACACAACAGTGTTGGAGAGGACGTGTACACAGGGGGATACTCTTGCACTTTTGGTAGGAATGCAAACTGGTGTAGCCACTGTGGAAAACAGTATGTTGGTTCCTTAAAAAGTTAAAAATAGAACTACCCTAGGATCCAGCAATTGCACTATTAGATATTCACCCAAAAAAATAAGAACACTAATTCAAAGGGATATATGCACCCAGATATTTATAGCAGCATTATGTACAATAGCCAAATTACGGAAACAGCCCAAATGTCCATTGACTGACAGATAAAGTAGAAGTGGCGGTATATATATATACGTATATATATACATATATATATACATGTATACACGTGTATACATATATATATATACGTATATATATACGTATATATATGTATATATATATATATATATATATATATATAATGGAATATTACTCAGCCATCAAGAAGAATGAAATCTTGCCATTTCCCACATCATGGATGGAACTAAAGAGTATTATGCTAAGTGAAGTAAGTCACTTAGAGAAAGACATATACCATATGATTTCATTTATATGTGGAATTCAAGAAGAAAACAAAGGAGCAATGGAAAAAAAAACACATAGAAACAAACCAAGAAACATACTCCCAACAATAGAGAACAAACTGATGGTTACCAGAGAGTAGGTGGGTGGGGGGATGGTTTAAATAGGTATGGGCATTGTGATGAGCATGAGGTGTTGTATGGAAGTGTTGAATCACTGTATTGTACACATGAGACTAATATTATACTGTATGCTAACTAAGTGGAATTTCAATAAAAACTTAAAATATAAAGGAGTTCAATCACAAAAAACAGAAATAAATATGGGGTGGCAATACTTATATGGACCAAAGTAGGTTTTAAAACATATCCTGCAACCACAGACAAAGCAGGACACTACATAATAACAATGATAACAATCCAACAAGAAGATAAAGAAATTGTATGTGTGCATATATATATATGTATATATATACATATGTATATATGTGTGTGTGTATGTATATGTACATATATATATATACACACACACACACACACACACACACACACACAGACAATGGGATATTACTCAGTCATAAAAAAGAATGAAATCTTGCCATTTCCAATGACGTGGATGGAGCTAGACAGTATTATGCTAAGCGAAATAAGTCAGTCAGAGAAAGACAAATGCTATATGATTACACTCATATGTGGGATTTAAGAAACAAATGAACATAGGGGAAAAAAGAAGCAATTCAAGAAACTGTTAACTATAGAGAATAAACTGGTGGTTATAGGAGAGGAAGTGGGGGGGATGGTTTAAATAAGTGATGGATATTAAGGAGGGCACTTGCTGTGGTGAGCATTGGGTGTTGTATTTAAGTGATGCATCACTAAATTCTACACCTGAAACTAATGTTACACTGTATGTTAACTAACTCGAATTTAAATACTTGAAAAAAAAAGAATTACACAAAGATGCCCATGAAAGACTATTCATTGAATATAGTACTGGAATAGTAGATACAGCAGTTAGGCAAGAAAAATTTTTATGCATCTAAATTAGAAACAAAATACAATTGTAATTGTTAGCAGTTGACATAATTTTGTACAGTCCCAAAGACTCATGAAAAAAAGTTGAAACTGATCGACACATTCCATAAACTTGCAAGATGTAAAGTCAACATAGAGATATCAGTTGCATGTCTACACACTAATAATGAAGAATCTAAAAAAAGAAATAAAGAAAACTATCCCATTCAATATAGTATCAAAAGCAATAAAATAACTAGGGATATATTTTACTAAAAGAGAGAAATATCTGTACAATGAAAACTAAAAGACTTTCTTAAAACAAATCAAAGACAAATTGAAAGACATTCCATGTTCATCAGTCAGGACAATAAATGTCATTAAAATGTATGTGCCACTTAAAGCCAACTGTACAGTCAACACAATCCTTAACAAAGTTCCAATGGCATTTTTCACAGAAAAATAATCTTAAATTTTGTATGTATCCTCAAAAGACCCTGAGAAATCAAAGCAATCCCAAGGAAGAACAAAGTGCAGTCATCACACTTTTGGATTTCAAACTATACTACACAATTATAGTAAAAAAAAAAAAAACATCATGGTACTCTCATAAAATAGACATAAAGACCAATGGAACAGTATGGAAGGCCCATAATGAAACACCTGCATATACACTGAAATCATAATCAAAATGGACACCAAGAACACCCAACAGGGAAAGTACAGTCTCTTTAGCAAATGGTACTGGGATACTGTATAAACACATGCTGGACAGTGGAATTAAACTCTTATCTCACACTACTCACAAGTAGTGGATCATCCTACTATACATACTATATGAAGTGGATCATATAGTTAAACACAAGACCTGATATCATAAAACTTCTAGAAGAAAACAGGAAAGTAGCTCTTCAACATTGATCTTGGCAATGATTCTTTTAATATGACACCAAAAGTATAAACAACAAAAATAAAAATAAACAAGTAGGGCCACATCAAACTTAATAGTTTCTGCTCAAGAAAAGAAGCACTAAAATAAAAGTGCTGATTCTGATCTGCAGAATGACAGAAAAGATTTAGAAACCATAAACTGAATAATGGGTTAATATCCAAAATATATAAGGATCTACTTAAAACTCAATAGCAAAACAAAACAAAACAAAACAAAACTGTCTTATTTTGAAATGGGCAGAGGCACTAATTATTGTCCCAAAGAAAACAAATGGCCAACACATACATGAAGAGTTGCTCAACATCATTATCATGGAATTACATATCAAAACTGCGATGAGATACTACTTCACACCTAGTAGAATGACTATCATCAAGAAGAAAAGAGATAGCAAAACACTTGTCTACTGTTGGTGGGAATGTAAATTGGTCCAGCCATGGAGAATTCTCAAAATATGGAGGGCCCTCAAATGGAGAGTCCTCAAAATGGAAAGTCCTCAAGAAAATTAAAAATAAAATCACTATATGATCCAGAAATTCCACTTCTGGTCCAATGGAAAATAAAGCATGATTTTGAAATCATATATGTGCTCCCAAGTATACTGCAACATTATTTACAATATACAACATTGGAAATAATCTATGTGTCCACTGGTGAATGAATGGATAATAAGATGACATATATATATGTACAATAAAATATCATATGGCTGGAGAAAAAAAAGAAATCATGTCATTTTCAGCAACAAGGATGGACATTGAGGACATTATTCTAAGTGAGATAAGACAGAGGACGGTAAGTACTGTATGATATCATTTATACGTAGTAGTTAAAAAACCCGAGTTCATAAAAACAGAATGAAATGATGGTTATTAGGGGCTGAGGGGTAGGGAAAGAGAAATGTTTTTTAAGGGTACATGACTTGAATTAGCAGACAGATAAGTCATGGATGTCTAATTCACAATATATTGAACAAAGACAACAATACTGTTTCAATCATCAAACTTGCTAAGAGACTTGATCTTAATTATTCCCCCACAGAAAAGAAATAATAATCATGTGATATGATGGACATACTAGCCATCACAATAATGTCAGTCATGTTATAATATATGAACATATCAAACAAACATGTTGTATGTATGTAATAAAAACAATATTTTATCTCAAATATATTTCAATTAAAAAAGAAAAAAGAATGATGGCATATAAGAATGACTATTTTTTTTAAAAAATATAAATGTACACAAAGGTGTAACAAAAGGACAAAATATATGAGATTTGGACTTAACCAGAAAATCTAAGATGCACAATCACTATACCATATTCTAAATCTTTTGTCACAGTTAACTAGGTTCCAAACTATTAAAGAATATCCTGTGGTGTTAATGATACCCATTGGGGCTATTTTGTTGGGATCAAGATAAATTTTTAAGAGGAAATGTTGTTGCACCATTCCAACTTTTTAAAAGGGAAAAACGTAAAACACAAATTTGTCTGTCATATCAGTTATTTTTTACTTGTTTTCCCCTTCAATGAGAAAAAACATGCTTCTCAAAGCATTTACAAATCTTTCTCTAAGAAATTAAAAGAGTGAAAAAAGGAATTCTAAACTTGTCACTGTTTTAAAAATGGAGGTCAAGCAAACTAAAGATTGCACAGATATATACATGGTAGTTCCAGTCTAAGAAAGAGGAAAATGTAACCTAAACTGAAACTTATTGGATTACAGATGAAGTTATGAGAAAGGACTCCCAGGGCACATTCTTCATTGTCCATCAGTAAAGGCAGGAATTAGCTCTAGATTTGATTGACATGATCATTGGGAAACTCTGGTTGGGAACTTGAAGTGGGCGTGGTCACATGCTCAGACTGTAATTTGAGAGTGGAGCAAAGGACTTCTGACCAAAAGAATATTCATTCACTTGAGAATACTCACTTACTCTCTAGATGCAACCTTCTGCTTAAGATTGGTTATTTTAATTAAAACTTTGTACCTCTTCAAAATTATTAAGTACCTGAACAGATTTTAAGCCAATACTGGTCATTTAATCACTAGTGTGAATGGAACTTTAAGCCACTGTTAGTCATTTATACCTTGGTATGAATGACTTTGGCTAAAGTTATTGAGAAAAGAGGGATTTTTAAGGTTTCTGTGTACTTAGTAGGCAGAAAGGAGGGACTATGGAAGATAAAAGGTACAAAAAATGGTGAGATTGGATCCTAAGCAGACATGGAGAGGGAAAAAAAATCTAATCTGTGGCAGCAACATGTGAAAAGCCACAGAAGATAGAAATAGTCTGGAGCACTTAGTGTAATTAAAAAAAAAAAAGCTCAAAATAGGTAGAATATAAGGTGAAAATTAAGGAATAGTAGATGATTCTGGAGAAATGACCAGGGGCAAACCATGAAGTGTTTTTTAAACTACTTTAAAGGATTTAGATTTTATCTTTAATGGAGAGCCATTAAAGTTTTTAATATGGGGACTGGAATGAACACTTTCCTTTTATTTTATTTTATTTTATTTTATTTTATTTTATTTTATTTTATTTTATTTTATTATTTTACACTTTTCCATTTTAAATATCTTACTGGAGCCAGTAAAGAATATAAATTGGAGGGAAAAATATGGAGACTACTGAAATAGACCAGACCAGATGAGAGATGATGACAAATCAAGGCAGGAGCAGTGGACACTGGGGCGAGGGGTGTCCAGGAGGCTATATTTTTTTCAGAGTGTCCATAGAAATTCTGATGTAAGTTTCCTGGGAAATCATCCTTTCAGGAAACATTGCTTTAAGGATTTTTCAGCAATTTTAGAAGTTAAAAAATTGCATAGTGCAAGGACTGAAAAGAAGAATGAGGATGGAAGGAACATTGGTGGCAGATTTTAGCTTCTCCTCACTTTTTCCAAAAAATTTATTTACTTTCCAAGAAACCCTGTTTTCTTCCAAAGTTTTAATAATCTATTCTGCAAAATAAAAACCTACAGTTATCTAGATTTATCACACTTGAAGACAGTTTAAAATTATCGATTATTTCTCAAGCATTTCCTTGGTAATCCCACCCTCATCTGCCATAATCTAAATTTCAACCACTCTAAAAATAATTTTTCTCAGTAAAATTTTTGCCATTTAATTGAATTTCCAAGGATTTTTTTCATTTTTTTATTATGGTAAAAACACGTGAAATAAAGTTTACCATCTTAACTACTTTTAAGTGTACATTTTAGTAGTGTTAAATATATTCATGTTAGGGCACCTGGGTGGCTGGGTCAGTTACGTGTCTGACTCTTGATTTAGGTTCAGGTCATGATCTCACTGTAATTGGAGCCCCACATTGGGCTCTGTACTGACAGTGTGGAGCCTTATTGAGATTCTCTCTCTCTCCCTTTCTATCTGCCCCTCCCCTATTCACGTGTGCACTCTCTTTCTCTCAAAATAAATAATATATTATATATATAATATATAAAATAAAAAATATATAATATATATTATATATTCACAAAATATATAATATATATTATATATTCACGTTGTTGTGAAATATATCTCCAGAACTTTTCAATCTTGCAAATATAAAACATTATTCAAATTAAACAATTCTCTCTTGTTCCCTCCTGCCAGTCCTCAGTAATCATTATTCCACTTCCTGTTTCTATAAATTTGACTACTTTATATACCTCATATAAGTGGAAACACACAACATATGTCTTTCTGTGACTGCCTTATTTCATTTAGCATAATGTTCTCGAGGTTAATCAATGTTGTAGCATATGACAAGATTTCCCTTTATTTCAGGCACCTATCAATAGACATTTGTATTTTGTACACTTCTTGGCTATTATGAGTATTATGGCAAACATAAGTGTGCAAATATCTCTTTGAGACCCTGCTTTCATTATTTTGAATAAATACCCAAAAGTGGGATTGCTGTATCATATGGTGTTTCTAGTTTAATTTTTTGATAAAACTTCATACTATTTTCTAAAGCAATTGCACCATTTTTACAATCCCACCAACAGTGCCTAAGGGTTCCTTTTTCTAAACATCCTCATGGACACTAGTTATTTCTTGTGTTTTTGATTTTACCCATTTTGACTGATGTGAGGTACTACCTCATTGTGGTTTGATTTGCTTTTCCATGATGATTAGTGACATTAAGCATCTTTTTGTGTATCTGTTGGCTACCTGTATGTCTTCTTTGGAATAATGTTTAATCAGGTCCTCTATGTATTTTTTAATCACATTATTTGGGGGTATTTTTGTGTTAAGTTTGTATAAGTTTTTATATATTTTTTACATTAACCCCTATTGTATACATCATTTGCAAATATTTTCTCCAATTCAGGAGCTTGACTCTTCTTTTGTTGATAGTTTCTTTTGCTATGCAAAAGCTTTATATTTTGGTTGGGTCCCACCAATTTTTTTTTTTTTTGCTCTTGTTTCCCTTGACTGAGGAGATATATTCATAAACATGTTGCTAAGGCTAATATCCAAGAGATTACTGCCTAATTTTCTTTCAGGAGTTTTATGATTTCGGGTCTCATATTTAGGTCTTTAATCCATTTCAGTTTGTTTTTGTGTATACTTTTGTGTATAGTATACCTTATACTCTCTTATAGTAGTAGTCGAGTTTTATTTTCTTGTGTGTAGCTGTTCAGTTTTCTCAATACCATTTATTGAAGATATTGTATTTTTCTCATTGTTTATTCTTGTCTCCTTTGTCATAAATTAAGTGACAATATAATCATGGGCTTATTTCTGGGATCACTATCCTGTTCCATCGATCTATGTGTCTACTTTTGAGCCAGTACCATACTGTTTTAAGTACCATAGTTTTGTAGTATAACTTGAATTCTTGGATTTTGTTACATTAAGTTCTGTTCTTTTTCTTTTTTTAAATTATTTTATTTTTTTAATATGAAATTTTATTGTCATATTTGTTTCCATACAACACCCAGTGCTTGTCCCAAAAGCTACCCTCCTCAATACCCATCACCCTTCCTTCCCTCCCTTCCAACCCCCAACAACCCTCAGTTTGTTCTCAGTTTTTAAGAGTCTCTTATGCTTTGGCTCTCTCCCTCTCTAACCTCTTTTTTGTTCTTCCCCTCCCCCATAGATTTCGGTTAAGTTTCTCAAGATCCACATATGGGTGGAAACATATGGTATCTGCCTTTCTTTGTATGACGTACTTCACTTAACATAACACTCTTCAGTTCCATCCACGTTGCTAAAAAACGCCCTATTTCATTCTTTCTCATTGCCAAGTAGTATTCCATTGTGTATATAAACCACAATTTCTGTATCCATTCGTCATTTGATGGACATTTAGGCTCTTTCCATAATTTGGCTATTGTTGAGAGTGCTGCTATAAACATTGGGGTCCAAGTGCCCCTATGCATCAGCACTCCTGTATCCCTTGGGTAAATTCTTAGCAGTACTATTGCTGGGCCATAGGGTAGGTCTATTTTTAATTTTCTGAGGAACCTCCACACTGTTTTCCAGAGTGGCTGCACCAGTTTACATTCCGACCAACAGTGCAAGAGGGTTCCCGTTTCTCCACATCCTCGCCAGCATCTATAGTCTCCTGATTTTATCAGTTTAGCCACTCTGACTGGCTTGAGGTGATATCTGAACGTGGTTTTGATTTGTATTTTCCTGATGAGGAGCGACGTTGAGCATCTTCATGTGCCTGTTGGCCATCTGGGTGTATTCTTTAGAGAAGAGTCTATTCATGACTTCTGCCCATTTCTTCACTGGATTATTTGTTTTTCAGGTGTGGAGTTTGGTGAGCTCTTTATAGATTTTGGATACTAGCCCTTTGTCCACTATGTCATTTGCAAATATCTTTTCCCATTCCGTTGGTTGCCTTTTAGTTTTGTTGGTTGTTTCCTTTGCTGTGCAGAAGCTTTTTATCTTCATGAGGTCCCAATAGTTCATTTTTGTTTTAATTCCCTTCCCTTTGGGGATGTGTCGAGTAAGAGATTGCTATGGCTGAGGTCAGAGAGGATTTTTTCCCTGCTTTCTCCTCGAGGGTTTTGATGGTTTCCTGTCTCACATTCAGGTCCTTTATCCATTTTGAGTTTGTTTTTGTGAATGGTGTAAGAAAGTGGTCTAGTTTCATCCTTCTGCATGTTGCTGTCGAGTTCTCCCAGCGCCATTTGTTAAAGAGACTTTTTTTCCATTGGATATTCTTTCCTGCTTTGTCAAAGATGAGTTGGCCACACTTTTGTGGGTCTAGTTCTGGGGATTCTATTCTATTCCATTGGTCTATGTGTCTGTTTTTGTGCCAATACCATGCTGTCTTGATGATGACAGCTTTGTAGTAGAGGCTAAAGTCTGGGATTGTGATGCCTCCTGCTTTGGTCTTCTTCTTCAAAATTACTTTGGCTATTCGGGGCCTTTTGTGATTCCATATGAGTTTTAGGATTGCTTGTTCTAGTTTCGAGAAGAATGCTGGTGCAATTTTGCTTGGGATTGCATTGACTGTGTAGATAGCTTTGGGTAGTAATGACATTTTGACAATATTTATTCTTCCAATCCATGAGCATGGAATGTTTTTCCATTTCTTTGCATCTTCTTCAATTTCCTTCATAAGTTTTCTATACTTTTCAGCATACAGATCTTTTACATCTTTGGTCAGTTTTATTCCTAGGTATTTTATCCTTCTTGGTGCAATTGTGAATGGGATCAGTTTCTTTACTTGTCTTTCTGTTGCTTCATTATTAGTGTATAAGAATGAAACTGATTTCTGTACATTGATTTTGTCTCCTGGGACTTTGCTGAATTCATGGATCAGTTCTAGCAGACTTTTGGTGGAGTCTATCAGATTTTCCATGTATAATATCATGTCATCTGCAAAAAGTGAAAGCTTGACTTCATCTTTGCCAATTTGGATGCCTTTGATTTCCTTTTGTTGTCTCATTGCTGATGCTAGCACTTCCAACACTATGTTAAACAACAGGGTGAGAGTGGACATCCCTGTCATGTTCCTGATCTCAGGGGGAAAGCCCTCAGTTTTTCTCCATTGAGGATGATGTTAGCTGTGAGCTTTTCGTAAATGGCTTTTATGATGTTTAAATATGTTCCCTTTATCCCGACTTTCTCGAGGGTTTTTATTAAGAAACGATGCTGAATTTTGTCAAATTCTTTTTCTGCATCGATTGACAGAATCATACGGTTCTTATCTTTTCTTTTATTAATGTAATGTACCACACTGATTGATTTGTGAATGTGGAACCAACCCTGCAGCCCAAGAATGAATCCCACTTGATCATGGTGAATAATTCTTTTTATATGCTGTTGAATTCCATTTGCTAGTATCCTGTTGAGAATTTTTGCATCCATATTCATCAGGGATATTGACCTGTAGTTCTCTTTTTTTTACTGGGTCTCTGTCTGGTTTGGGAATCAAAGTAATGCTGGCTTCCTAGAATGAGTCTGGAAGTTTTCCTTCCCTTTCTATTTTTTGGAATAGCTTGAGAAGGATAGGTATCATCTCTGCTCTAAACGTCTGGTAGAACTCCCCTGGGAAGACATCTGGTCATAGACTCTTATTTGGTGGGAGATTTTTGATGACTGATTCAATCACTTTGCTGGTTATGCTTGGCTCCAGAGAGTCTGTTCTGCTAGTCTTCTGGCAGTTTTCTGGATTATTTAGAAATATGAGGGTGGAATCTAAGTGGTCAGCAGGACGCAGTGAGCCCAGCATCCTCCTATGCCACCATCTTCCTTTCCCTTGTCAGCTCTGTTCTTTTTCAAGATTACTTTGGATATTTGGAGTGTTGTGTGGGTTTATACAACTTTGAGGATTATTTACTTCAGTTCTGACAAAGATGCTATTGGTTTTTTGGTAGGGATTGCATTAAATCTATAGATTTTTTAAGTAGTATAAACATCTTAACAATATTAATTTTTTTTTGATCCATGAGTATGGTATATTTTTCCATTTGTATTGTCTTCAATTTTTTCTGTGCATTATACTTTTCTGAGTAGAGGTCTCTCATCTCCTTGGTTGTTTATTCTGAAGTACAGTAGTTTATTTTTGATGCAATTGTAAATGGGATTGTTTTCTTAATTTATCTCTCTGCTACTTCATTATTTGTGTATACGAATGCAAATTTCTGTATGTTACCTTTGTATACTGCAATATTACTGAATTAATTGATTAGTCCTAATAGTTTTTTGTGTGTGTGGAGACTTTAGAGTTTTCTCCATAAAGTACCATTGCATCTGCAAATAGTGAAAGTTTTACTTCTCTTCCTGATCAATTTGAATGCCTTTTCTTTTTCTTGCCTGATTGCTGTGGCTAAGACTTCCAGTACTATGTTGAATAAAAGTTGTGAGAGTAAACACCTGTGTCTTGTTCTTGATCTTAGAGGGAAGGCTCTCAGATGTTCATGATTCTCAGATTTTCATGATTAAATATGATGTTATTTGGGATTTTTTTCATATGCCCTTCAGAACCCACTTTGTTGAAAGTTTTTATTATGAATCATTGTATTTTGTCAAAAGCCTTCTTGGTATCTATTGATGCAATCATTTTGTTTTCATCATTTCTTTTGTTAATATAATGTATCACATTGATTGATTTGTGAGTATTAAATTACCCTTGAATTCCTAAATAAATTCCACTTGATCATGGTACATTATTTTTCTAATTTATTGCTCAATTTGTTTTGCTAATATTTTGTTGAAGATTTTTACATATATGTCCATCAGAAATATTGGTCTGCAGTTATATATATATATATATTTGGAGTGTCTTTGTTTAGTTTTTGCATCAGGGTAATGCTGACCTCATAGAATAAATTGGGAAGTTTTCCTTCTTATACTAATTTTTGGAATGATATAAAAACATAGATATTAACTACTCTTTAAAATTTGTTAGAACCAGGGCTCCTGGGTGGCTCAGTCGGTAAAGCATCCGACTGACTCAGCGTCCGACTGACTCAGGTCATGATCTCACCATTTGTGAGTTCAAGCCCTGCATCAGGCTCTGTGCTGACAGCTCAGAACCTGGAGCCTGCTTTGGATTCTGTGTCTCCCTCTCTCTCTCTGCCCCTCCCCTGCTTATGTTCATGCTCTGTCTTTCTCTTTCTCAAAAATAAATAAAACATTTAAAAAATGTTTTTAAGTTGATAGTATTTTACCTGTGACATTATCTAGTCCTGCAGTGTAGTTTGTTGACAGTTTATTTTTATAACTGATTTAATTTTATTACCAATAATCAGTCTGTTCAAATTTTATGTTTCTTCCTAATTCAGTTTTGAAATACTGTTTCTAGGACTCTATCAATTTCTTATAGGTTGTACAATCTGATGGCAAATAATTTTTTGTTGTAGTCTCTTGCAATTCTAGTATTTCTGTGGTGTCAGTTGTGTTTCCTCCTTCATTTATAATTTAATTAATTTGATTCCACTGTCTTTTTTTCTTGATAACTATGGCTTAAGCTTTATTAATAAATATTTTTTAAAAATTTTCAAGGAACCAGACACAAGTGTTATTGATATTTTCTATTTTTTAATTCTCTGTCATTTATTTCTGTGCTAATCTTTATTGTTACTTCCTTCTACTAGTTGTGGGCTTTTTTTTCTTTTTCTTTTCCTAGTTCCTTTAGGTGTAATTAGGTTGTTTATATGGGATTTTTGTTTCTTAAGGTAGGCATGTATCACTATGAACTTCTCTCTTAGAAATTAGGTTGCATCCAAAATGTTTTCTTAAATGTTTATTTATTTTGAGAGAGAGAGAGAAGGAGAAAGAGAGAGAGAGAGAGAGAGAGAGAGAGAATGAGAGGAAGAGAGAGAATTATTGGAGGAGGGGCAGAGGACATCCCTGTCTTATTCCTGACCATAGGAAAAGACTTAGGTTTTCCTCATTGAGGATGATATTAGCTGTAGGTCTTTCATATATAGCCTTCATAGTGTTGAGGGTTGTTCCAACTATCTTTACTTTTTTGAGGGTTTCTATCAAGAATGGATGCTATATTTTGTCAAATGCTTTTTCTGCATCTATTGAGAGGATCATATGTTTCTTATCCTTTCTTTCATTTATGTGGTGTATCACATTGATTGATTTGCAAATGTTGAACCACCCTTGCAACCCAGAAATATATCCCACTTGATCGTGGGCAATAATTCTTTTAATGTATTGTTGGATTAGATTTGCTAGTATCTTGTCGAGAATTTTTGCACCCATGTTCATCAGGGAAATTGGTATGTAATTCTCCATTTTCGTGGGGTCGTTGTTGCATTTTGGAATTGAGATAATGCTGGCCTTTTTTGGAAGCTTTCCTACCATTTCTATTTTTTAAAATATTTTGAGAAGATTAAGTATTAACTCTTGTCTAAATGTTTGGTAGAATTCCTCTGGGAAGCCATCTGGCCCTGGGCTTTTGCTTCTTGGGACATTTTTGTTTACTGATTAAATTTCTTTGCTGGCCATAGTTCTGATCAACTTTTCTATTTATTCTTGTTTAAGTTTTGATAGTTTGTATATTTCTAGGAATTTATCCATTTCTTCCAAATTGGCCAATTTGTTGGCATATAATTTTTCATAATATTCTCGTATACTTGTTCATATTTCTGTGGTGTTGGTTGTAATCTCTCCTCTTTCATTTGTGATTTTTAATTATTTGGGTTCTTTATCTTTTCCTTTTGCTAAGTCTGTCTAGGGGTTCATCAGTTTTATTAAATCAAAGAAATAGCTCCTAGTTTCATTGATGTGTTCTACTGGTTTTTTTTGCTTGTTTGTTTCTATATAATTTATTTCTGCTTTAATCTTCATGGGTTCCCTTCTTCTGATGGATTTAGACTTTATTTACTGTTCCTTTCCTAGTTTCTCTAGGTGTAAGTTTAATTTGTGTATTTAAAAATTTCTTGGGGGAAGTTAAGATGGTGGAGAAGTAGGGGGACCCTGGGCTTTCCTCATCCCTCAAACACAGCTGTATTGATGTCAAATTACTTGGAACACCCAGGAAATTGATCTACATATTGGCAGAAGGATCTCCACAATTCGAGGGAGACAGCTTGGCAGGTGTGAGGTACATGCGTGTGAATTGGGAGAGAGAAAAATGGCAGTGCCACAGGGAGGAGAGAACCCTTTCTGTGGAGAGAAAATAGGGAGAGAAAGAGAGAAGGGTTGAGAAAGTATGGCATCAAGTTAGCACACAAGGAAAACCACTCTGGACGATGGATTGGGGAGCAAGAAGTACTGAGTATCCCAGTTTTTTTTTTTTATTTTGCAAACCGTGTTTGGAGTTCAAACTCTGAGGTTTTGGAAGTGTGTGACATACTCCAGAGAAGAACTCTGGCACCCACCTCTGGGGAGGAAGGAGCTGGCCTCAGAGTGCATACTATGGTGTAAGATTCTATAGAGAGTAGTGGGAAAGAACAGTTCCCTTCCTGGAGTACTTTGGGAACAGGGTTTATTGTTTCCCAAAAACAAATGACACTGCAAGTACCAGCCAAAAGCCTTTCATAATCAGGGGGAAGAGGCTCTACTTCAGAGAAGGGGGGTGGATCCTCACCATGTTGGGTTATTTAAGACTTTGTGTTTTGAATCCCAGCTGTGCTACAAAGAAAAAATGCAAGAGAGTTTTGGCGCATGGTGAGCTGACTTTCCTCACTATTCTGTGAGGGCTACCTGAACAGTGGGGGTTGAGATCTTGGGTCTGAGGACGAGAGATTGGAGTGGCACCATTTTCCCACTAAAACCAATATGGCGGGACTTCAGAGAGAGGTAGAGAAGCTCCCAGTGGAGGCAAGACCTGCTTACACCAAATCCTACCCCTCCCTGCCTTGCAACTGACTACTTACTGGGGCAAGACTCTCTGAGCCAAGGCAGTTGGCCCCTTCTCCAGACCAGTATAGTCACCATCCCTCAGGCAACAACAGACAACTCTTTTCTTTTTCTTTTTTCCTCCCTTATTCCTTTTTTCTTTTGGAATCAGTCTCGTAGTTCCTTATTTTTTGTTTGTTTTTTTGTTTCCTTTTTTTTTGGGAATCAGAATTTTTTCTTTTTTTTTCTTACTTTTCTTCTGCTTTTTACCCTTATTTTTTACCTTCTTTTTCCTTGGAATCAGCCTTAATTTTTTTTGATTTTCTGTTTGTTTTTTTCTGGTTCCTTTTTATTTGGGGATCAGGCTCCCCCCTTTTTTTTCAGGGTTACTTCAACAACAAATCAAAGCACACCCAGTTATAAGGCCAGACACTCCACTAGTGCAAACAAGGAGGAGCTCAACAGAGGACTGACCAGTGGGAATGTGCAGTCAAAATACAATAGCAGAGTACATACAGCATACACCAGAAACATTTCCTGAAGGGCCAGGCCCTGGACAGTGTATGACCCCTTTTATATATAGTAGTACTGTCTGGTGCAAGGTTTTAAAAGACACAAAAGACAGAAACTTAACCAAAATTACAAGATGGAAGACTTCTTCTGAAAAGAAAGGTCAAGAAGAAATCACAGCCAAGGACTTGCTCAAAGCAGATATAAGCAAAATATCTGAAAAAGAATTTATAACAATGGTCATAATAGCTGGGCTTGAAAAAGGCATTGAGGAAACTAGAGAAAACCTTGCTGCAGAGATCAAATACTTAAGAACTAGTCAGGATGAATTTAAAAATACTATAACTGAGGTGTAAAATAAACTGTATACAGTGACAGTGATGATTGAAGAAGCAGAAGCAGAGGAGATAATAGGTAATATAGAAGATAAAATCATGGGAAAAAATGAAGCTGAGAAAAAAGAGGAAAAATAAATTCCTAGATCACCAGGGAAGGCTCAGAGAACTAAAAGATTCCATGCAGCAAAACAATTTTCACATCATAGGAGTCCCAGAAGAAGAGCAGGAAAAAGGGGCAGAAGATTTGTTTGAACAAATTATAGCTGAGAAGTTCCCTGATCTGGGGAAGGAAAGAGCCATCCAAGTCCAAGAGGCATAGGAATTGCCTTCAAATTAACAAAAACAGGTCAACACCATGACATTTCATAGTTAAACTTGCAAAATACAAAAATAAAGAGAGAATACTGAAAGCAGCTAGGGACAAAATGTCCTTCACCTACAAGGGTAGATACATAAGGTTAGTAGCATGCCTATTCACTGAAATGTGGCAAGCTAGAAGGGAGTGGCAGGAAATATTCCATGTGCTGAATGGGAAATATATGCAGCCAAAAATCCTTTATCCAGCAAGGTTGTCATTCAGAATAGGAGGGATAAAGAGTTTCCCAGACAAACAAAAATTAAGGAGTTTGTCACCACTAAACCATACCTGCAAGAAATATTAAGGGGAACTCTTTGAGTGGAGATGGAAAAAAAAAAAAAGACCAAAGCAACAAAGACTACAAAGGACCAGAGAACATCACCAGAAACACCAAGGCACTAAATTCATATCTTTCAGTAATCACACTGGATGTAAATGGACTAAATGTTCTTATCAAAATACAGAGTATCAAGACGGATAAAAAACCAGAATCCATCTATATGCTGCCTACAAGAGACTCAGTAGATCTAAAGACATCTGCAGATTGAAAGTGAGGGATGGAGAACCATCATCTATCATACTAATGGAGGTCAAAATAAAGCCAGAGTAAACCTGTTGGGTTTGGCTCCTCAACAGGTACAAAACGATTGAGATGATACCATGCATATTTTCATATCACAACATTATGAAATTTGAAATCAACTACAAGAAAAAGTTTGGAAAGTGATCAAATACACAGATGTTAAAGAACATCCTACTAAAGAATGGGTTTATAAGGAAATTAAAGAAGAAATGAAAAATACATGGAAGCCAGTGAAAATTAAAAACACGACTGTCCAACCCCTATGGGATGCAACAAAAGCAGTCCTAGGAGGAAAGTACAGTGTATTTCAGTCCTATCTCATGAAGCAAGAGAATTTTCCTGCTTCTTCAGGTAGTTCCTGTATTGCTATATACTTCCCTCTTACGACTGCTTCTTTTGCATCCCAAAGTTTGGACTGCTTTTGTTTCATTTTGATTTGCTTCCATGTGATTTTTAATTTCTTCTTTAACTTCCTGGTTAAACCATTTATGTTATTTAACCTCCATGTATTTGTGGTCTTTCAAAATTTTTTCTTGTAGTTGACTTCTAGTTTCATAGCTCTAAAAATATGCATGGTAGTTTTTAGAAAGTTTATTTTGAGAAAGACAGAGACACTGCAAGTGGGAGAGGGGCAGCGAGAGAGGGAGAGAGATGGAATTCCAAGAAGACTCCACGCTGCCAGCACAGAGCCTGATGCATGGCTTGAACTCATGAAACTGTGAGATCATGATCTGAGTAGAAACCAAGAGTCTGATGCTTAACCAACTGAGCTATCCAGACCCTGCAATATGCATGGTATGATCTGAATCTTTTTATACTTGTTGAGGCCTGGTTTGTAACTCACTATGTGATCTATTCTGGAGAATGTTCCACGTGTACTTGAAAAGAATGTGTATTCTGCTGCTTTAGAATGAAATGCGAATCTGTCCGTTAAGTCCATCTTGTCCAGTGTGTCATTCAAAGGAATTGTTTCCTGGGTGATTTTCTGGTAAAATGATCTCTACATTGCTGTAAGTGGGGTGTTAAAATCCCCTAGTATTATGTTGTTGTTATCAATGAGTTCTTTATGGTTTTGATTGATTTATATATTTGAGTTCTTCCAAGTTGGGGGAATAAGTATTTACAAATGTAAGATCTACTTGTTGGATAGACCCCTTTATTATTATATGGTGCTCTTCTTCATCTCTTATTACACTCTTGGTTTAAAATCTACTTTGATATAAGTATGGCAACTCCAGCTTTTGTTTGATGTCCATGAATATCATAAATTGTTCTCCATCCCACACTTTCAATATGCAGGTGTCCTTACGTCTAAAATGAGTCTTTTGTAGGCAGCACATTGTTGTGTCTTGTTTTTTATCCATTCTGACACCCTATGTCTTTTGATTGGGACATTTAGTCCATTTACATTCAGAGTAATTATTAATACACAATAATGCCATTGTCTTGACCATAAGGTTGCTGTTTCTGGAGATTTTTCTTTTCTACTCTTTGTTGCTTTTTGTCTCTCTTTCTCACTCACAGAGACTCCTTTAATATACCTTTCATGGCCGATTTAGTCATCACCAACTTCTTTAGTTGTTTGTTTGTTTTTTTTACCTTTGGGAAATTCTTTATCTATCCTTCTATTCTGAATGAAAGCCTTGCTGGATGAAGTATCCTTGGCTGCGTATTTTTCCCCTCAGCAAATTGAATATATCAGGCCACTCCCTTCTGTCCTGCCAGGTATCTGTGGAGAGATCTGCTGCGTACCTTATTTGTCTTCCTTTTGTAGGTTAGGGATTTCTTTCCCCTTGCCTCTTTAAGAATTATCTCCTCATCTGTATATTTTGCAAATTTTACTATAATATGTCTTGGTCTTAACCTGCTTTTGTTGATTTTGATGGGAATTCTCTGTGCCTGCTGGATTTCTATGACTGATTAATTCCCCAAATTAGGGAAGTTTTCAGCTATAATTTGCCAAAATAAACCTTCTACCCTTTTTTCCCTCTCTTCTTCTTCTAGGACTCTACGATTTTAAATTTAGTACACTTTATGGAGACACTGAGTTACCTAAGTCTACATTTGTGATCCAATATTTTTCTTTCCCTTTACTTTTTCAGCTTCATTATTTTACATAATTTTATTCTCTATATCACTTAGTCACACCTCTGCTTCTTCCATCATTGTGGTCATTACACACAGTTTTCCATCTTGGTTATAGAATTTTTTATTTGGCCTAAATTTTAGGTCTTTTATTTCTGCAGTTAGGAACTCCCCAGTGTCTTCTATGCTTTTCTTTATTTCAGCTTGTGTCCTTATGATTGTTGTTTTAAATCCTGGTTCAGGCACATTACTTATATCTGTTTTTATTAGATCCCTGGCTGTAACCTCTTTTTTTTCTTTCTTTTGGGTTGAATTCCTCCATCTTGTAATTTTATCTGTCTTCTCCATGTTAGGAAAGCCTGTTATGTTTGCTGCTCCTGAGAGTAATGGCTATATTAAGAATAGGTCATATACTATATATACAGGGGCTGACACTTCAGGTAGTGTTTCTGGTTTATGCTGTGTGTACTCTGCTGTTGTGTTTTGGCTGCTCTTTCCCTCAGATCAGTCCTCTACAGAGTTTCTCCTTGCCTGCTATGTGTAGTGTTTTGACCTGTTCCAGTCTGTGACAAGTTTTAACTAGGTGTATTTCGGTCTGCTTATTAAAAAGGAGCTAGATTCTATTTCTCCTAGAGCTGAAACTTTGCAGCACTCTATGGTCAGTAGACTTGGTGGGTGCACAGAGTTTGTTCTGGTCTTCTGTGGGAGGTTTCCACTGCTGCTCTGACGCTCAG
This sequence comes from Neofelis nebulosa, assembly GCF_028018385.1. Lineage (NCBI taxonomy): Eukaryota > Metazoa > Chordata > Mammalia > Carnivora > Felidae > Neofelis > Neofelis nebulosa. Next base: position 67,556,893 of record NC_080800.1, read on the forward strand.
GCCCATTTACTGTATTTAAAAAGCACCTGCAGGGGTTCCTGGGTGGGTCAGTTGGTTGCGTGTTTGACTCTTGATTTTGGCTCAGCTCAAGGTCTTGTGGTTCATGAGTTTGAGCCCTGCATAGGGCTCTGTATTGACAGTGCAGAGTCTACTTGGGAACCTCTCTCTCCATTTCTGTCTGCCCCTCCCCTGCTCTCTCTCTCTCTCTCATTCAAAATAAATAAATAAAAAATAAAAAGCATCTGCAGAGTGCAGGGGGGTGTGGCTTTGTATAAGCAACTCAGGTCTCCACTGTGGGAATTATGTTACTCACTGAACTCTGTCTGTGCTGATGGATGGGGGGAGGGGGGAATGGCACCAGCCAACTCTCTAGTCCTTAGAGAGGAGAGTTCTCACCCACCGCTGTTCAGGAAGCCCTTACAGAAGAGTGAAAAATCTTTCCTCATTTGTTTCAGGCTTCCCTCAGATCCCTGACTTCACCCTGTCTGTGTCTGAGCCACCTGCCCACTTTGCAGCCAGTGATCCTGTATTTTATCTCAGGCACACTAGCTGGGTTTTAAAACTTCAAATTGTAGGGACTGATGCAGCACAAACCCACACTGATCACTGGGGGATGGTCTCACCATGCTGTGGACTGCACCAATTTGTCCGAGAAGGGCAGTCACATGAATGCACCTGGGCTTGGAGTTTATTGTAAAGCACAGCAAAAGGCCAGCATCCAGGTAAGCTGCCCTTAACAGGTGCCTCTGCTTCTGTGATAATGAATAGCAAATCTCATTGTCACCCACCAGGCACCTCTCCCAAATGCACTCCAAGAAGATGAAGTATCTCTCCGAGTGTGACCCAGGAGATCCTCAGACCACACTGTCCATTCTTAGGCCTCTGCCCTCCTTCTCCACAGGATCGCTTCTACTCCTGCCTGGCTCTATCCCAGTGATGGCATGGACTTCTAAGACTTCAGACTTTGAGCTCAGTTGCTTGTAAAAACTTGCAATAACCAGCCCTCTTATTTTCCCTGACAATGGTTTTGGATAGTGTTTTTCTTGTGAAATATCCTTTGCCCTGATCTCTCTCTCTCTCTCTCTCTCCTCTCTCCCTGATCAGGGTTCCCTCTCCTCTGCATAAGTGGTGATTCTTTTCTCCTTCAAATAATGTCGCCACACCTCCTGCCTTCCACAAGGTGGCCTGTTTTCTCCCTGTAGTTGTGCAGTTTTTTTCAGTCCTTATATTAATTTCTTGGGTGTTCAAAATGACTTGATACTTATCTATCTGCCTTTGAGGGAAGAGGCAAGGATATGGTCCTCCTACTCTGCCATCTCATCTTCCTCCTCTCCTGATATTTTATTATAATTCATTTCTAGTTTCATATCATTTTGGTTAGAAAAGATGCTTGGAATGATTTCAATGTTCTTATTGAAATTTGTTTTATGGCCTAACATGAGGTCTATCTTGGAGAATGTGCACTTGGAAAGAATCTTCTGTTTTTGCATCAGACGTTCTATTTATAAGTCCATCTGGTCTTATGCCAAAGACACTGTTTTCTTGCCCTGATGATCTATTCATTGATGTATGGTTGATGTTAAAAATCCTCTTCCATTATTATATTAATTTTATTTTTTTCTTTTATTTCTATTAATATTTGTTTTAACTGCTCCTGTGTTCATTGCATAGAAATTTACAGTTGTTTTATCCTCTTGTTGGATTGATCCCATTAATGTTATAATAGTGAACATCTTGTCTTTTGCTACAGTCTTTGCTTTAAAGTCTATCTTTTATGATATAAATATTGCTACTCTTGCTTTTGGTTCACTATCATTTGCATGGTATGTTTTTCTAGCCCTTCACTTTCAGTCTGTGTGTGTCTTTGAGTTGATGTAAGCCTTTTGTAAGCAGCATAGAGATGGGTCTTGTTCTTTATCCATTCAGTCACATTCGTCTTTTGATTGGAGGATTTAGTCCAGTTACATTTAAAGTAATTATTGATAGGTATGTACTAATTGACATTTTGTAGTTGTTTTCTGTTAATTTTTGTTTCTCTTTTCTTCTGCTTCCCTTCTTTATGGTTTGGTGGGTTCTTTTTCATGTTATGATTGAATTTTTCTTTTCATTTTTTGTGTATCTATTATAAGTTTTTATTTGCTGTTACCATAAAGTTCACATATAACATCTTATGTGTATAGCAGTCTATATTAAACTGATGGTTGCTTAAGTTTGAATACATAGTAAAAGCACAAAATTTCCCCATTTTATGTATATAATGTTATATCTTACATCTTTTTATTTTGTGTATTTCTTGAGTAATTTTTTTATATATAACTGCTTTTACTACTTTTATGTTTTAATCTCCACCCTGGATTTATAAGTTATTAGTCTACTACCTTTACTATATGTTTGCTTTAACTGTGGATTGCTTCCTTTTATCATTTTCTTACTTCTACTTTTGGTCTCTTCTTTGCACTCAAAGAATTCCTTTTACATTTCTTATGAGACTGGATTAGTGGTTATTAATGGCTTTCTCTTTTGTTTACCTGAGATATTTCATCTCTTTTATTCTGAATGATAACCTTTCTAGGTAGAGTATTCTTGGTATTCTTTTTTTCTTTCAACATTTTGAACGTATCATGATGTTTCTTTCTGACATGAAATGTTTCTACTGAAAAATTAGTTTATAGTCTTATAGTGTTTCCCTCATATGTAAATATTTTGTTTTTTCATGCTGCTTTTAAAATGGTTCTCTTTTAAAAATGGTTTCCAAAATCAGTTTATTTTTTTAAGTTTTTATTTAAATTCCAGTTAGTTAACATACAGTGTAATATTAGTTTCTGGTGTACAACATAGTGATTCAACACTTTCATACAACATATATATATATATATATATATATATATATATATATATATAATGGACTATTACTCACCCATAGAAAAGAATGAAATCTTGCCATGTGCAATGAGGTGGATGGAACTATAGTATTATGCTAGGTGAAATAAGTTAGAGAAAGACAAATATGATATGATTTCATTCATATATGGAATTTAAGAAAGAAAACAAGCAAGCATAAGGGTAAAGAAGAGAAAGAGAGCAAACCAAGAAACAGACTCTTAACTATAGAGGACAAACTGATAGCTACCAAAGAGGAGGTGGGTGGGAGGATGGTTATATAAGTGATGGGGATTAAGGAGTGCATTTGTTGTGATGAGCATGAGACGTTGTATGAAAGTGTTGAATCACTATATTGTACACCAGAAACTAATATTATATATATATATATATATATATATATATATATATATATATATGCCACTTCTTTATCCACTCATCTATTGATGGAAACTTGGGCTGTTTTCATACTTTTGCTATTGTAGGTAATGCTGATATAAACATCTGGGTACATGTATCCCTGTGAATTACTATTTTTAGTATTATTTAGTTAAATACTTAGTAACGCAATTGCTGGGTCATGGGGTAGTTTTATTTTTTTACTTCTTGAGGAACCTCCACACTGTATTCCAGAGTGGCTGCACTAGTTTTCATTCCCACCACCAGAGCAAGAGTGTTCCCCTTTCTCCACATCCTTCCCAACACCTGTTGTTTTGACCAAATATTTAAAGAAAAGTTAATACTCATTATTTTCAAACAATTCCAAAAAAAAGAAAGAAAAAAGAAAAGGAAGGAAAACTTCCAAATTCATTCTATGAGGCCAGTGTTACCCTAATACCAAAAGCGGTTAAAGACCCTACTAAAAAAGAGAACCACAGGCAAACATCCCAGATGAACATGGATGCAAAAAATTCTCAAGAAAATACTAGCAAACCAAATCCAACAACACATTTAAAAAATCATTTGCCACATCAAGTAGGATTTAGTTGTGGAATACAAGAGTGGTTCAATATTTTTAAATCAACATGATACAACACATTAATAATACAAATGATAATAACCGTATGACTCTTTCAATAGATGCATGAAAAGCATTTGACTAAGTACAACATCTATTCTTGATAAGAAAAAAAAACCCTCAACAAAGTAAGTTTGGAGGGACATACCACAACATAATAAAGGTTGTATATGCAAAGCCCACTGCTAATATCATTCCCACAGAGGAAAACATAGGCAGTAACCTCTTGACATCAGCTATATACCACCCTTTTACTAGATATGTCTTCTGAGGCAAGAAAAACAAAAGCAAAAATAAACTAGTAGGACTTTATCAAAATAAAAGCTTCTGTACAGCAAAGGAAACAATCAAAAAAACTAAAGACATCCTATGGAATAGGAGAAGATATTTGCAAATGACATATCTGAGAAAATTTTAGTGTTCAAAATTTGCAAAGAGCATGTACTTAAATAAATATCATCCTCAATGGGGAACAGCTGAGAGTTTTTCCTATACGGTCAGGAACAAGACAGGAAAATCCAATCTTACCACTGTTACTTAACATAGTACTGGAAGTCTTAACCACAGCAATCAGATAATAAAAAGGAATAAAAGACATCCAAATCTGCAGGGAAGAAGTAAAACTTTCACTATTTGCAGATGACATGATACATTATACAGAAATACCAAAGAATCCACCAAAAAACTGTGAGAATTGATACACAAATTCAGTAAAGTCACAGTATACAAAATCAACATACAGAAATCTGTTGCATTTCTATACACCAATAATGAATCAGCAGAAATAGAAATTAAGGAATCAATCCTATCTGCAATTGCACCAAAAACCATAGGATAGTTAAGAATAAACTTAACTAAAGAGGTTAAAGGCCTATACTCTGAAAACTACAAAACACTAATGAAAGAAATTGAAGACAACACAAAGAAATGGAAAGATATTCATTTCATGCTCATGGATTAGAAGAACAAATATTGTTAAAAAGTCTGTACTGCCCAAAGCAATCTAACCATTTAATTCCATCCCTATCAAAACACCACCAGCATTTGTTACATAGTTAGAAAAACAATCCTAAAATTTGTATGGAACAACAAAAGACCCTGAATAGCCAAAGCAAATTTGAGAAAGAAAAGCAAAGCTAGAAGTATGACAATTCACTACTTCAAGTTCTATTACAAAGCTTTAGTGATGAAAACAGTATGGTAATGGCACAAAAATAGACACATACATAGATCAGTGGAACAGAATAGAAAACCTGGAAATGAACCCACAACTATATGGTCAATGAATTTTCGGCCAAGCAGGAATGAATTCCCAATGGGAAAAACACAGCCTCTTCAACAAATAGTGTTGGGAAAACTGGACAGAAACATGCAAAATGTCATGTGGGTCTTTCATCCATGTTGAATTTGTTTTCATGTAATAACATATATAAAGTGGTCTAGGTTCTTTATTTTGCTAATTCTGACATCTGTGTCAGTTATGGATTGATTTCAATTGAGTAATTTATATCCTCATTTTGGGTGTTATTTTCTGCTTGTTTGCATGCCTGTTAATCTTTCACTGGATGCCAAGCACTGTCCATTTTACCTTTTGTTTTCTGTGTATTTTTGAATTTGTACCAATATTTTTTAACCTTTATTCTAGGATACAGTTAAGTTACTTAGAGATATTTTTGTCCTTCCATGTCTTGTTCTTTATGATTTGGCAGGTCTAGAATCATTCTCAGGGTTAATTATTTACCACTCCTGAGATAAGTCCTTATTTTTTGAAGTTGTTTTAATGTTTATTTGTTTTTGAGAGAGAGAGAGAGAGCAGGGGAGGGTCAGAGAGAGAGGGAGACACAGAATCTGAAGCAGGCTCCAGGCTCCAAGCAGTTAGCACAGAGCCCGATGAGGGGCTTGAACTTATGAACTGTGAGATCATGACCTGAGTCAAAGTCAGATGCTTAACCGACTGAGCTACCCAGGAGTCCCCTGAGATAAGACCTTCTTAAGTACCCTACCTAATATCCCATGAATTAAGAATTATTGTTAGTCGGCTAAGGGAAATATATTGGTATTGTTTCTGGCTCTCTGTTAGTGCTGGGTGATGATATTCCCTCTAATCCTATTGGCTGGCTTTTTCTTTGGCTTAAGTAATTTCCTCACGTATATGAGCTGACCAGGTCTCTACTGAATACTCAAAGAAGAACCTTTGCAGATTTCAGGGATTCTCTGGGAAATTCTCTCCTTTACATTATTCTGTCCTTCATACTCTAGCCATCTTGGTCTCTACAAATTCTCAGTTCTATCTCACCATCTCAAGAAATCTAGCTAGCCCTTTTCTGATTTTTCCATCTCTCTAGCATGGGCTGGAAACTCAGTAAGGCATTAAACTGGAACAACAGTTGGGCTCACTTCCTTTGTGTCCTGTCTCTCAGGTATCACTCTCCTTCTTTGCCTTGTCTAGTTTCTTAAAAACCACTGTTATATATATTGTCTTCTATTTTGGTTGTTTAAGGAAATGGTGTTTAAATACAGTCCTTATTAGTGCCATTACCAGAAATAGAAGTCTCAAAGTCTATATTAGATTTCAACAACTGTATTATACTGCCACAGTGTTGAATGAGGTCACCCAGTTAGAAGAAATCAAATGCAAATAGAAGAAGAATAATGTTAGTTCTGCAACATTTCCAACATGAGTAGTGAAATAAGTAAGGATTAGTAATAATGAATAGGAAATGTCAGAGATGTTAGGGGGAAAAGAAAAAGGAGACCAAGGTGCCCTGGAGACTAAGGGAGGAAAACATTTCAAGAAAAAGTGACAGATAATGTTAATTTCTATGGATAAATGGTAAGACAACACCATGAAAATGGACAAAATCTTCTAGGAAAAGAGTATAGGTCATTTAATTTGGTGAGGGAGCTAGTAATTTGAGGGAAGCAGTGTAAAAAGTGGCTTTCCTTAAGATGAATTTTTTTAAAGAATGAATATTTTTTAAAATTTTGGCATAATTGTCATATAAAATTAACTTCAGGTATACAATGCAATGATTTCATGCTTATATATATTGTGAAATGATCACCACAATTAACATTTGTCATCATTCATAGTTATAAATTTTTTTCTCCTGATGAGAATGAAATTTTTAAAAAGATTTCAGTATGTATGAAGTAGCTCGTAGAGAAGGAAACAATAGAGGTATGTAAATTTTCGCTTTGCCTGACACTGTATAACTTGTAAATAAATTAGGGTATATATATTTTAGCACTATACAGGATGTACCCAGTAAGATAAAGAATAGAATTTTTACAAAGCTCTATTACTTAATATAAGGCTTTGAAGACAAAGATAACATTTAGCCAAAATCAGTGAAACTTTTTTGGCATGTGCTACAGCACAATATACATTATTATAAACATAATTTATTTTTCTGCTATTTCTTACAAAAATTAATCTAAGAAAAACAAGGATTCTTGCAATCCTATAGACATTTTATTACAACAAAATTCCTTATTTATATTTAACTTGCTTATCTAAACCTTTGGGAAAAAACCATGATTTGGCTCTTATTTGTATTATCAAATTGCCATTCCAGGCTTCTAGATTACAATAATGAGCTGACATATATGCCCAATTTTGTTCACTCCCTATTCCACTAAAATAATGGATTGAAAGAACAGAGAAAGAAAATAGCCATAAAACATTAGAACTTGGAAAACAGGCAGCCCTAAACCTTAGCAAAACTGATGAAGTTAAATCCCAACCCAGCAATGGGAAAAGCTAAAAACCAATCTATTTACACCACAGAATCTTTAAAAGGCACAAAAACTGATAGCATCGGTTACCTCTATAACCAAGGTGGACAGAACTAAAATGAGGACCAGGTTGAAAGATGTTTGGGACTTTAGGCCCCATGATCCCTTCTACTCCACACTGACCTTCCCCAACTGCAGCAGAGATTTGAGTTCTATTTCCTGGAAAGGATAAAACAGAGTGTCAGGACAGAGGGTATCAGGCCCATTCAAGGGCAAGAATACTGTACTGAAAACACAAGTGAAAGGACCAAATGCAAAACTGAATGCTGAATGCAGAAACCACCAATTTTCTTCTCTTGCATACTCCTACAGCGCCGTCAAACCAGATCTTTACCTGAAAGCAGGCAATTGGAAGACTCTTTCCCAGGAAATCTACAAACTGTAAAGGACATAATTTAATGATAATGATGCAGATAGGGGTTTCTCCCCAAAAGCCCACCCAGATAATTTTGAGTGAAGCTCAAAATTGAAAACAGCAACCCGTAGATTAGAGTTTCAAATGAGATTTTTACTTTAAAAAAATGTTTATTTTGAGAGAGAGTAAGCAAGTGAGGGGTTGCAGAAAGAGAGGGAGAGAGATAATCCCAAGCAGGCTCCATACTGTCACACAGAGCCTGATGCAGGGCTTGATCCCACAAACTGTGAGATCATGACCTGAGCTGAAATCAAGAGTCGGACACTTAACCGACTGAGCCACCCAGAGGCCCCTCAAATGAGCTTTTTAGTCTTCCATTTTCAAAATAAGTAAACAGTGAAAGACTGGAAGATTTGAGGAAAGACTATAATGGAGGATAGAGGCTGAAAAAATAGGAAAAAAATTCAAGGAAACAAACTATGCAAGAATTTGAGAAGTTAGTAAAAGAACTATCATTAGTATCCCCCATAGGATAAGAGAACATGTTACTTTCATAAATTAAGAACAAAATACTCTAGAAAAAGGAACATTCAGAGTACAAAAACGAACTCTTGAAAATTAAAAACATGGCCGCATATACAAAAAACTCAGCAGAAAGTTTGGATGACAAAGGTGAGAAAATCTCCCAGATGTGAGTATAAAAGACAATAATATGGAAAATAGGAAAGAAAAAGAAATGAGAATTTCTGGAAGACTGGTCCAGAAGATCCAACATTCTACTAATAGTAGTTCCAGAAAGAGAGTATAGAAAAAATAGAGGGCAGGATCAATGAAATAATTTAAGATAATTTTAGATCTCAATGACATTAGTTACCAGTTAAAAAAGATCCATTAATATGCTGATTAGAATGGATGAAATAGATTCATACCAAGGCATATCATTGTGATATTTCAGAATTCTGAGGACAAATAGATAATTCTACAAACAAAAAGAGCAAAGTAAAGAGAAAGAGAGAGATACATAGAGAAATTGCCAAGTCATAGAGAAAGAAAGTAGATTAGTGGTACCTGGAGCTGGGAATCGGAACTAAGGTTAAGTGTAACCAAGCATGAAGAATCTTATAAGTGTGATGGGAATGTTCTAAAACTGGATTGCGGTGATGGTTTCAAAACTCAGTAAATTTCTTAAGAATCATTTAATTGTACACTTAAACTGAGTGGCTTTTATAAAATGTAATTATTCTTCAATAAAGCTATTTTAACAATGTACCGATAAAAAAGATACATAGGGAAATAGAAAGAAGTAGAGATAGATTTGTAGAAAGTAAAAGTCACATTATACAAATATATAAAAGATTAGATTTGGAATGCTTTTGTGTTTCTTACAAACAACACTAAAAGCAAGAAGATAGTGTTAAAATTCCTTCAAATTCTGAAAGAAAATTCTCTCTCATGTAAAATTCTATAGGCAGCCAAACTCTCAAGTATAAAGCTAGAACAAAAATTGTTTCAAACATGCAAAATCTCAAACAATTTACATCCTATGCACTTGTTCTTAAGAAGCTGAGGGAGGATGTATGCATAAAAACAATAAAGTAAATCAATAAGAAGGAAAATTTAGGATACAGGAAACAGTACCTTCAACATAGGAGATAACCTAAAGAGATCCTTGTGAATAAGATGAAGAGAGATCCCAGGACAACTTTTATGCAACACACATAGAAAGCATTAAGACCAGATTGAATCAGTGTGATTCAGAAAGCAGAAATACTGAGAAATACTGAGGGAAGCCATGACCAAGATCTCTGGTCCATTATACTTATTTTTTTAATGTTTATCTTTGAGGAGACACACATACACAGAGTGTGAGTGGGGGAGGGGCAAATAGAGAGGGAGACACAGAATCTGAAGCAGGATCCAGGCTCTGAGCTGTCAGCACAGAGTCCAACGTGGGGCCCAAACTGACAAATGGTGAAATCATGACCTGAGCCGAAGTTGGACACTTAGTCGACTGAGCCACCCAGGCACCCCCATTATATTTATTTTTAACCAGAAGACATAGCCTGCTGTGGTTTGCTTAGATTCTATGTCTACTTTACTTATCTTAACAGAGTGATGATGAAATTTTGCTCCCCAAGTACCTCCAAATCAATGCTCCCTTTCAGGAGTTAACTAAGAACACTTATTTAATCCCTTAGAATTATTTTGCTTTGATCTATATCTGAAACTAGTGATAGACCATAGTGTGCTTAACATCAGAAAATATATAGTATAGCCTGCTTCCTCTAGCCATATTTATGCTGGATGTACTTTACTTGGCCCATACAATAGCACTTCCAAATACTCTGAGGTAAACCCTGACAATTTTCCAGTTTCCACCTATGATCTTACCCACTAACATTTCAGGAAATATTATGACCTAGAGACTATTCAGCTAATTGGCTTCTGGTAACCTTGATCTGATAAGGGCAATATTGTCCTTTACACGGCTAAGTTTGTGCTTAGTACTCAGTTAAAAGACAAAAACAGGGGTGCCTGGGTGACTCAGTCAGTTAAGTGTCCAACTCTTGATTCGGCTCAGGTCATGGTCTCGTGGTTTGTGAGATAAAGCCCCGGCCTTGGGTTCTGCACTGACAGCACGGAGCCTGCTTGAGATTTTTTTTCTCTTTCTCTTCCTCTCTCTCTCCCTCTCTGACCCTCCCCTGTGCTCTCTTTCTCTCTCAAAATAAATAAACTTAAAAAGATAAAACAAAAGTCCTGTATACAGTATACTCCTACCCAATAAATTGTTTATATATACATTACATAGGTGGTAAGCCTTGGGAATAAAGGAGGGAATTAATGGCACTGAAGTCAGAATAGGGGTTGCTTCTAAGTCAGGCAGAAAGGGAATGCAATTAGGAAGGGACATGTAGGGGTCTGCCAGCATGCTGGTAATGTTCTATTTTGTTGCACGGATGATGAGTGCACATGTGTTTGTTCATTATCATTTTTTAAACTACTCTTATGTGTCTTATATACTTGGCTATATATATAATGTTTCATGTTAAAATAATTTAACTGCAGTTTCAGATGTCCTCTATTATCATGCCCATTGGGATATTTTTATATAAAATTCTATTAGGAACACCTGAACAAACTTAGCTTAAGTGATAAAAGTTTAATTATCTCACATAACAAGAATTCTAGAAGTAGGAGTCTTCAGAGTTATTATATACTACCTCATCATCAAGGAATTAGTCTCTTCCCACTTTTATTTTGCTTTTGTCCTTAATATGCTGATATCCTTCCTCTCTCTTCTTGGTCACAAGAAGGCTGCTTTTGCTCCCAGGCATTGTGATTCCACATAACAGATTTCCCAGAAAAAAAAAAAAAGGAGCCAGGACAAAAAAGTCCTTCTAAATTAAGAAAACAAGTCCATTTATGGTGGCATCAAAAATAATACAATAGTTAGAGATAAATTGAATCAAGGAGGTGAAAGATTGATATCCTGGAAACTACAAAACATCACTGAAAGATATTAAAGACATTAATAAATAGAAATATTTCCTGTGTTCATGATTGGAAGACTTAATATAGTTAAATGTCAATACTACCCAAAGTTATCTATAGATTCAATGAAATCCTTATTAAATCCCCAATGACTTTTTTTTCAGAAAGAAAAATTCATACTCAAATTTATATAGAATATCAAGGGACCCAGAAGAGTTAAAAAAAACTTTAAAAGATTGAAGGTGAAGGACACACAATTTCTGATTATAAAACCTACTACAAAACTACAGTAATCAAAAAGGTGTGATACTGGCATGAAGACAGACATATAGACAAATGGAATAGAATAGAAATGGAATAGAATAGAGAGCCAGAAATAAATACTCGCATATATGGTCAAATGATCTTTGACAAGGATGCCAAGAACATTCAATGGGAGCAAAGATAGTCTTTTCAACAAATGGTGCTGGTAAAACAAATATTGACATGCAAAAGAATGAAGTTAGTCCTTTACCTTACACTATATATAAAAATTAATTCAAAATAGATAAAAAAATTTAAAAGACTTAAAAGTTAAACGATAAAACTCTTAGAAGGAATCAAAGGGGAAATTTTCATGACATTGATTTGGCAATAATTTCTTGGACATGACGCCAAAAACACAGGAAACAAAAGAAAACATAAATAAATTGAACTTGATGAAAATTAAAACATATTTGTGCATCAAAGGACATTGTAAACACAGAGAAAAGACAACCTAAAGAATGGGAGAAAATATTTGCAAGCCACATATCTGATAAGGGATTCATGTCCAGAATATATAAAGAATTTCCAAAGATCAAAAACAATCCAACAGAAACAGGGGCAAAGAATATATACAAATGGCAAATATGCACATGGATATATGCCCATCATCACAAAGCATTAGGGATATGCAGATCCAGACCACAATGACTACCACTTAATGCCCATTAGAATGGCTTTTATTTATTTATTTATTTATTTATTTATTTATTTATTTATCTATTTATAATTTTAAAGTTTATTTATTTATTTTGAGAGAGACAGAGAGAGACAGCATAAACAGGGGAGGGGCAGAAAGAGAGGGAGAGAGAATCCCAAGCAGGCTGTGCACTGTCAGTGCACAGTGCACAGCCCAACACGGGGCTTGAACTCACGAACTATGAGATCATGACCTAAGCCAAAACCAAGAGTGGGATGCTTAACAGACAGCCACCCAGGATCCCTGCTATTATTTGTTTATTTATTTTAAAAAGAAGCGTTAGTGAGGAGGTGGGAAAACTGGAACCCCTTAGCATTGCTGGTGGAATTATAAAGTGCTAAAGCTGCTATGGAAAACAGTATAGCAGTTCCTAAAAATATTAAACACAAAATTATCATATGATCCAGCAATTTCACTTTGTAGTGTATTTCAAAAGAATTGAGGGGTACCTGGGTGGCTCAGTCTGGTAAGCATCTGACTCTTACCTCTGCTTAGGTCATGATCTCATGATTCATGAGATCAAACCCCATGTTGGGCTATATGCTGACAGCACAGAGCCTGCTTGGGAGTCTCTCTCTCTCTCTCTCTCTCTCTCTGTCTCTCTGTCTGTCTCTCTCTCTCTCTGCTCCTCCCCGCTTGTGCTATCTCTTTCTCTCTCAAAATAAGTAAATAAACATTAAGTAAACACAGAATTGAATGAAAGGACTCAGATATTTTACAATGTTCATAATAGCATCATAATTAACAATATCCGAAAAGTGGAAAGAATCCAATTGTTTGTTGATGCATATATGGACAACAAAAATGTGGTGTATATGCCCAACATAATATTACTTAGCTTTAAAAATGAATAAAATTATGACACATGTTATATCATAGATGAATCTGAAAGATATGCCAAGTAGAATAAGCCAAATACACAAAAATCAAGCATTATATGATTTAATTTATGTAAGATACCTAGAGTAGTAAAATTCATAGAGACAAAAAGTAGAATAATGGTTATCAGCTCTCTATGAGGGTGGAATGGGGATTTATTGCTTAATAGGTACAAAGTTTCAGTTTTGGATGATGAAAAATTTTGGAAATGGATAGTGGAAATGGTTGCATGATTTTGTGAGTGTACTTAATGCCACTGGATTGTAAGCTTAAAATGCAACTTAAGAAATTTTAGGGTGCCTCATTTGTCTGAGCATCTGTCTTTTTATTTCGGCTCAGGTCATGATCCTGGGGTTGTGGGACCAAGCCCTGCGTTGGGCTTCACACTGAGCATGGAGCCTTCTTAAGATTCTCTCTCTCTCCCTCTGCTCCTCTCCCCTGATCACATATTCTCTCTCTCTCTCTCTCTCTCTGTCTAAAAATGCATCTTATTCTGTTCTCTCTTTTATTAATGAGGAAATTCCCCAGCAGATTCCATTTACTACTTATTGGCAAAAAATTTTACACCATTCTTATATCAATCTGGCAAATAGAAACAGGTCTGACATGACTGGTTCTAACTAGAGGTTCTCAAATCTATTATACCCAATGCTTTTATTTATTAAAATATTTTAAATTTAGGGGTTCCTGGGTGGCTCAGTAGGTTGGGCATCTGACTTTGGCTCAGGTCATGATCTTGCAGCCCGTGAGTTTGAGCCCCATGTCGGGCTTTGCTGACCACTCAGAGCCTGGAGCCTCCTTCAGATTCTGTGTCTCCCTCTCTCTCTGCCCCTCCCTCCCTCTCTCTCTCTCTCAAAAATAAATAAACATAAATTTAAAAAAAAATAAAAATATTTTAAATTTATTTTAGAACTGATTTTATATATATATATATATATATATATATATATGTATATATGTATATATATATATAATTGACATATAACTGTTAGTTTTAGGTACATAACATAATGATTTGATATATGTATATATTGCAAAGTGATTACTATAACAAGTTTAGTTAGTATTCATCACCACACATAGTTACACACTTTTTGTGTGATGAGATTTAAGCTAATGTTCTCTTAGCAACTTTCAAACGTCCAATACAGTATTTTTGACAATACCCATAATGCTGTACATTACATCCCCAGGACTTATTCATCTTATAACTTGGAGTTTGTACCCTTTGGCCATGTTCACCCATTTCACCCACTGCCCCCCACCTCTGCCTCTGGCAACCACCAATCTGTTCTCTGTATCTATGTATTTTCTTTCTTTCTTCTTCTTTTTTCTTGATTCTACATATAAATGAGATCATATAATGATTGTCGTTTTCTGACCTATTTCACCTAACATAATACTCTCAGTTCCATTCATGTTGCTGAAAATGGCAAGATTTCTTTTTTTAGAGCTGAATAATAACTATATATACATATAAATATATACATACATTTGAATAATAATTATATATATACATATAAATATATACACACATTATTTATCTATTAAGTCATTGATGGACATGTAGGGTGTTTCTATGTCTTGGTTATTGTAATAAATATGAAGATAAATCTTTTTGAGATAATGATTTTGTTTCCTTTGGATAAATAATCAGAAGTGGTATTGCTGGATCATATGGTAGTTCTATTTTTATTTTTTTGAGGAATCTCCATGCTTTTTTCCGTAGTTGTTGCACCAATTTACATTCTTACCCACAGTGCATAAGGGTTCCTTTTCTCCACATCCTAACCATCACTTGTCATTTCTTTGTCCTTTTGAAAATATACATTCTAACAAGTGTGAGGTATAAGATGCATCTCCTGGTTTTGATTTGCATTTCATTGATGACTAATAATGTTGAGCTAATAATGTTTCCTCTTGTATATCTGTTGACCTTTCATGTGAATTTGGTAAATGTTTATCCAGATCCAGATCCTCTGCCCATTTTTAATTGAATTATTATATTCTATCAAGTTATATAGGTTATTTAATATTATGGATATTAATCAATTATCATATATATGATTTGCATATATATTCTCCCATTCAATAGGTTGCTTTTTCATTTTGTTGGTGGTTTCCTTTGCTGTGTAGAAGCTTTTTAGTTTGATGTAGTCCTACTTGTTTATTTTTGTTTTTGTTGTATTTGCTTTTGGTGCCAAATAAAAAGTATCATTGCCAAGATCAATGTCAGGAAGTTTACTTTCTTTATTATCTTCTAAGAATTTTATAGTTTCAGGAGTTACATTCAAGTCTTTAATTTATTTTGAGTTGAATTTGTAAATGGTGTAAGACAGTGGTCTAGTTTCATTCTTTTATATACAGCTGTCCAGTTTTCTCAACCATTTATTGAAGAGACTGTCCTTCTCCGTTATATATTCTTGGCTCTTCTGTTGTAAATTAATTGACCATATATGTGTGGGTTTATTTTGGGGCTCTCTATTCTGTTCCATTGATCTATGTGCCTATTTTTACATAAATACTGTGGGTTTTGATTATTTTAGTTTTGTAATATAGTTTGAAATCAGAAAGTGTGATGCTTCTAGCTTTCTTCTACCTCATTTGCTTTGGCTATTTGGGAGCTTTTATAATTCCATACAAATTTTAGAAGTGTTCTATATCTGTGTGGAAAATGCCATTGGAATTTTTATATGGATTGCAATGAATCTGTAGGTTGCTTTTAATAGTATGGGAAATTTAACAATATTAATTCTTCCAATCTGAGAACAGAATGTCTTTCCATTTATTCATGTCTTTTTAAAATTTCTTTTATGAATGTCTTATAGTTTTCATTGTATAGGTCTTTCACCTCCTTGGTTAAATTTATTCCTAGGTATTTTTATGCACTTTAAATGTGATTAGTTTTAAAATTTCTCTTTCTGATACCTCCTTAATAGTGTATAGAAACACAACTAATTTTTGTATATTAATTTTGTGTCTTGCAATTTTACTGAATTTGCTTAGTTTTAACAGTCTTTTGGTGAAGTCTTTATGTTTTTCTGTATAATACCACACCATCTGCAGATAGAGACAGTTTGACTTCCTTTGTTCCAATTAGGATGCATTGTGTTTCTTTGTCTTGCCTAATTGTTCTGGCTAGGATTTCTAGTAGTACATTAAATAAAAGTAGCTAGAGTGGGCATCCTTTTCTTGTTATTTATCTTAAAGGAAGAGCTTTCTGTTTTTCACTATTAAGTGTTCTTACAAAAGAACACTTATGTAATCCTTTGGTTAAGTGTCCACCTAATCATATACTTAACAGGAGATAATACAAGAGGAGTTTTAGAATTATAAAATATTAAAGCTGTAATATACCTTAAAGGTCATATAGCCAAGTTTCCTCTATTTCATATGAGGAAAATAAAGTATATAAGCTAATATAATTATAAAGTTAATTTACTTTAATACACCAAGACATGACAGGAATCTAGTCCTTCTGTTTTGGAAGCTAGTGTCTTTTACATGGCACCATACTGTTACTGTGCTCATGGTTTTCACACCCATGATTGCACATGAAAGATGAGTGTGCACAAATGTGTGCATGCACGTGCATGTGCACACACACACACACATCCACACCAAACACTATCTGAAAAACATTAGCTTTCTTAGGGAGGTGAGGAAGGTAAACAGGCTAAATAGTAACCTATTTTAATTTTTTCTGTTAACAGATATTTTTAGTTCAAGATTTTTTGTATTTATTAAATTTTCACATTCTTCTACAAAATGCTTACACATTAGTAGAGAAGATCTAAAATATTGATGCATTATAGATTATCATTGGAGCAGTAAACTTATACAAGTGGACAGAAACTTGAGTGTTTGAGAACTTGGTGGGCTCCTGTAGGAGGCTGGCTAAAACCAGTGAGAGTTGGAATTGTGTTGGCTGGAAGAACTACACCACTTTCTGAGGTGTTCCCGAAAAAGTTATTTGGTATTCAAAAGGAATAGGAAACCTTTGGAGGTTGTGACTTAAGCAATCCTCACTACCAGGAGGTTAAATCTTCTGTGCAGTGTACAGTACTAAACAATTGCTGGTAGTCATCTTATTCAGAATTCAATTACCTATTGTGAGCACAACTGACATCCAAAGACTAGTCTATACATATTAGGCTTCCTTTATAATGAGTGTGGGTGGTGGGGTAATATATTGGAAACATTCAGACAGGAGATACACAGAATACCAGTTTCCAATGCACCACATCTAAAGAGAGGCAAGATGTGCTAGGTAGGATAATAGACAAAAAAAAAGAAATGTGGAGGGAGATAAAGGGTAAATCCCAGCCTAATAACATGCTTGCTTAAAGGAAGGAAAGAGTGTTTTAGCTCATGGTCAAATCTTGCCTTACCTTGTCTCACTTCTTTATTTACTGATTTTATTTCCTTTCTTACCTGGACTTTCATATTTGAAGACACTTCCTGGCAATGACCTCTGATTTGCCACCCTAGCAGCACTACCTTAAACAATACCTTTTCTCCTACTCCATCACTCTTATACCATCAATATGCTAAGTTTCTTCTTGCTTTTCGGGTAGGGCAAGTAAACTCAGGGAAACATGCAGATACTAAAGGAGTCACTAGAGTGCAGAATGGGAAATCTAGCAAAGAAGGTCCTGGAAGAACACATAAGTTGAAGCAAGACCACCAGATCTTTCCTCTGAGTAGATTAAAATAACCCAGTATACACTGGAAAATGAAATTGAATTTAAAAAGGCATTTTCTGCGATATTTTTTGTTGCTTTAAGGACTAACATGGGAGCCAGACTCAAGGTTGTAAGGCAATTACAGATGAAGCAAGTCAAAAACATACAAAACCCATTTAGTCCAAGGGCATCACTTTATGGATGTGATTTTTTATGTTCTTGCTTCCAAAGTTATCGACATAAATAATTAGGGTAGTCATTCATTGTTGACATTATTTCTTCTGTTTCATTTTGCCCTTCTAGGCAACCTTCAACCCAGCATAAGACACTTAGCTTAAGTTACTTGCAATCTCTTTCCTAGACTTTGAAGTTGTGGCAAGCAAAAAGCAAACACAAAAACTTACAGTAACTCAACTTAGTATTTCTGTTATGATTTGAGAAATTATATTAGTGTCTTGGAATAGCAGGATTAGAAGAGGTCTTGGATATTATCTAGCCCCGTGGTCCTTAAAATGTCATCTACAAACTCCTGGAGATTCTCAAGATCCTTTTTAAGGGGGTATGTGGCATTGATCTATGTGTCTGTTTTTGTGCCAGTACCATACTGTCTTGATGGTTACAGCTTTGTAGTACAGCTTGAAGTTCGGGATTGTGATCCCTCCAGGTTTGTTTTTCTTTTTCAACATTACTTTGGCTATTCAGGGTCTTTTCTTCTTCCATACAAATTTTAGAATGGTTTTTCTACCTCTGTGAAGAATGTTGGTATAATTTTGACAGGGATTGCATTGGATGTGTATATTGCTTTGGGTAGTATAGACATTTTAACAATATTTGTTCTTCTAATCCATGAACATGGAATATTTTTCCATTTCTTTCTATCTTCTTCAATTTCTTTCATAAGCATTCTATAATTTTCAGAGTACAGACCATTTATGTTTTTAGTTAGGTTTATTCCTAGGTATCTTGTGATTTTTGGTATAATTGTAAATGGGATTCATTCCTTGGTTTCTCTTTCTGCTGCTTCATTATTGGTGCATAGAAATGCAACAGATTTCTGTATATTGATTATATCCCAAGACTCTGACAAATTCATATATCAGTTCTAGCAGTTTTTTGGTGGAGTCATTGGGTTTTCCAATTCGAGTATCATGTCATCTGCGAAGAGTGAAAGTTTGATTTCCTCCTTGCTGATTTGGATGCCTTTTATTCCTTTGTGTTGTTTGACTGCTGAGGCTAGGACTTCCAGTACTATGTTGAACAACAGTGGTGAAAGTCGATATCCCTGATTTGTTACTGACCTGAGGGTGAAAGCTCTCACTTTTTCCCCATTGAAGATGATATTAGCTGTGGGCCTTTCATATATGGCCTTTATGATATTGAGGTATGTTCCTTCTATCCTGACTTTCTTGAAGGTTTTTATCAAGGAAGTATGCTGTATTTTATCAAATGCTTTTTCTTCATCTATTGGGAGAGTCATATGGTTCTTATCCTTTCTTTGAATAATCTGGTATATCACACTGATTGATTTGTGAATATTTAACCAGCCCTGCATACCAGGAATAAATCCCACTTAATCATGGTGAATAATTCTTTTAATTGAATTTACATTTGAATTTGATTTGCTAAGATCCACTTGAGAATTATTGCATCCAGTTTAATTGGAAATATAGTCCTGTAGTACTCCTTTTTAGTGAAGTCTTTGGTTTTGGAATCAAGGTAATGCCAGCTTCATAGAATGAATTTGGAAGATTTTATTCCATTTCTATTTTTGGAACACTTTGAGAAGAATGGGTATTAACTCTTTAAATATCTGGTAGAATTCCCCTGGGAAGCCATCTGGCCCTGAACTCTTGTTTTTTGGAAGATTTTGATAAATGATTTAATTTCATTCCTGGTTATAGGCCTATGTAAATTTTCTACTTCTTGTTTGACTTTTGGTAGTTTGTGAGTCTCTAGAAATTTTTATGTTTCTTCCAGATTACTCAGTTTGTTGGCATACAGGTTTCCATAGTGTTCTTTTATACTTGTTTTTATTTATGTGGTGTTGGTTGTGATATCTCCTCTTTCATTCATTAAAAATTTTTTAAGTATTTATTTATTTTTTAAGAAAGAGAGAGACAGAGTAGGAGCGGGGGGGGGGGGCAGAGAGAGAGAGAGAGAGAGAGGCACCAATTCTGAAGCAGGCTCCAGGCTCTAAGCTATCAGCATAGAGCCTAATACAGGGCTAGAACCACAAATCCTGAGATCATGACCTGAGCCAAAGTTGGATGCTTAAATGACTGAGCCACCAGGTTCCCCAATTTATAATTTTATCTAATTGGGTCCTTTCTATTTTCTTTTTGATAAGTCTGGGTAGGGAGTTATCCATTTCATTTATTCTTCCAAAGAACCATCATTTAGTTTCATTGATCAGTTATATTGCTTCCCTGCCCCCCCCCATATCTTCTATTTCTGCTGTAATCTTTCTTATTTCCCTTCTTCTGCTGGCTTTAAGCTTTTTTTTTTTTTTTTTTTTTTTTTTTTTTTTTTTTTTTCTGCTGCTGCTGCTCCTTTTTTAGCTCCTTTAGGTATAAGGTTAAGTTGTGTATTTGGGACCTTTCTTGCTTTTGAGACAGGCCAGAATTTGCAATGTACTTTCCTCTTAAGATTGCTTTTGTTGCATCCCAAAAGATTTGACCGGTCATGTTTTCATTTTAATTTGCTTCCATGTATTTTTTTTTATTTCTTCTGTAATTTCCTGGTTAACCCATTCATTCTTTAGTGGGATGTTCTTTAACCTTCATGTATTTGAGGACTTTCCAAATATTTGTGGTTGATTTCAAGTTTCATATCATTATGATCTGATAATATGAATGGTATGATGTCAATATTTTTGTACCTGTTGAGCGCTGATTCATGACCCAGTAGGTGACCTATTCTGGAGAATGTTCCATGTGCACTCAAGAAGAATGTATTCTTCTGCTTTGGGATGAAATGTTCTGAATATACGTGTTAAGTCCATTTGGTCCAGTGTGTCATTCAAAGCCATTTTTTCTTTGTTGATTTCCTGCAAAGATGATCTGTCCATTGTTGTAAATAGGGTATTAAAGTCTCCTTCTCTTATGGTATTATTATCATTGAGTTTCTTTATGTCTGGGAATGATTTATATATTTGGGTATCCAAGTTGGGGGTGTAAATATTTACAATGGTTAGAGCTTCTTGATGGAGATAGCCCTTAATTATGATATAATGTCCATTTTCATCTCTTGTTATAGTCTTTGTTTTAAAATCTAGTTTGTTTGATATAAGGATGGTTACTCTGGCTTTCTTTTGACGTATGTATGCTTTTTAACTAGGTATGCTTTGAATTGTTTATTGAAGTAAACCTGAAAAAAAAGTGTGGGGAAGACTAATCCCCCCAAAAAGAGAAAAGCAAAGGGAACTAAAAAACCAGAGAATCAAAAACTATGAGGGTGATTCCAACAAAAAGGAAAGGAGAAAAGAAGGAAAAATAAAAGAATAAAAATGACTGATCCACAAAAAAAGAGCAAAGGAAATGAAAGAAGAAAAAAAAAAACAATAAGAATCCATGAGCCTGATTCCAAAAGTAAAAAAAGAGAAAGAACTGCAGGTGTCCTTTTGAAGCACTAGATTTTCAGTGCACTTGGTGCATGGGGGGTGCTGGCTGTGCTTGTCTTGTGGAGGAAAGGCCCTCTGCATTGGCCCAGAGTCAGTCTTGCCCCAGTAAATAAACATTTGCAAGGCACGGGGGTGGGGGTTTGGTGTCCTGTCTCCAGTGGGGGCAGCTGTGATGCTTTCGGAAATTCCACCATGTTGGTTTTGGGGGGAAAATGATGCCACCCCAATCTCTCATCTCCAGACCAGGGATCTCACATCCCATGCTGTTCAGGCAGCCCTCAAAGAATAGTGAGGACAGTCAGCTTGTCATAGGCCACAACTCCCCTGCGTTTTCTCTTTGGCGTGCTGCTGGGATTCAAAATGCAAAGTCTTAGAGGAGCCAGCATAGTGCACATCTACTCCCCTCGTCTGGAGTAGAGCCTCTCCCCACTGCTGATAAATCGCCTTTGGCTGGCACCTGCAGGGTCTTTTGTCCTTGGGGAGGCAATAAACCCTCTTCCAAAAGTACTCCAGGAAGGGAAATGTTCTCTCCCAGTGTACTCCATATATCCCTACACCATGCTCTGTGCTCTGGGGTCAGCTCCTCCTCGCCAGGATCTTGGGCTACAGCTCCACTCCAGAGAAAGTTGCACACTTCCAGTATCTCAGAGTTTGAGTTCCAAACACTGTTGAAAACAAACAGACAGAAAAACAAACTGGGACACTTAGTACTTCCTGCTCCCAAGTCCATGGTCCAGAAAGGTTTTCTTCATGTGCTAACTAGATGATGAACTTTCACAACCCCTCTCTCTTTTTCCCCCTTTTGCCTCTCCATGTAAAGGGTTCCTTCTCTTCCATGGCACCGCCATTTTTGTCTCCCTCAATTCACTTGTAGGTACCTTGCACTTGCCAAGCTGTCTCCCTCCAACTGTGGATCTGCCAATCTATAGATCAATTTCCTGGCGTTCCAAGTGATCTGACTTCAATACAGCTGTGTTTGAAGGGCAAGGAAAGCCCAGGGCCCCCCTACTTCTCTGCTATCTTAACTCATCCAAGTTCTCTAAGTCTTGTATTGTGATCTTTTGACTTTGTTCCCTTTTTTCAGCTTCATTATTTTCTGTAATTTTATCTTCTATATAACCTCTCTGTTTCATCCATCCTTGCTGTAATGATACCCATTCAAAATTTACACATCAGCTATAGCATTTTTAATTTCAGCCTGACTAGAATTTAGTTCTTTTATCTCTTCAGAAAGGGATTTTCTTGTGTCTTCTATGTTTTTTTAATTCTCAGCTAGTATTCTTATAATCATGATTTTAAGTTCTAGTTGAGACATAGTAATTGTATCTGTTTACTAAATTCCTAGCTGTCATTTCTTTCTGCTATTTTTTTGGGGGGTTAATTCTTCCATCTTGTCCTTTTGGAGGAAAATAAAACAAATTTAAATTAAATTTAAAATTAAAGAAATTAAAAACAAAACTAACAATATCAAATAAAGGAAGCTAAATCCAAGGCGTTTCAATATGCTTGTTATGACAAGCTTGATAAAAAACAGAAAAGAAAAAAAAGTTAAAAAAGGTAATTAACAATTTGTAAAGTTAAATAAATAAAATAGAATAAAATAAAGAAAATGAAGTAGAATAAAAAGCTTGATTTTTCTGTATTCAAGAAGGAAAAAGGAAAGAAGAAAGAAAAAAACATAAACAAAAACAGAAGCAAGGAAAACGAACAAACAAATGAACAAGCAAACAAAATGGAACCCAAATGAAGCTAGATACAGTTTCCCCTAGAACGGAGACTTTGAAGCACACTATGATCTGTAGACTAAGAGGGTGGAAGGAATTTGTTCTGGTCTTCTGGGAAATGTGCCTGGAGTATGCAGGTGTGTGGGTCTTGGTGTCAGGGTTCCATTCTCCACTTGGTGGTGCTGCTTAGCTCACCGGGGTAGATCAGTGAGAGTGGGCTAGAGGTGAAAATTTCTCCCCCCCCCACCGTTCTCTAATCTCTAGAGTGAGAATTATGTACCCTAACAGATGAGTGATCAATTGCCCTTCCTGTGTCTCAGGTTTCTGTCCACTCCCTACCTTCACCTTGTGTGTCCATGCTGTCTACCTGCCAGGTGGTGCCTCCCTCCAGAGTTTTATTATAGATGGGGCTGTTTCAAAACTCCACACTTCAGAGACTGCCAGGGCTTGGACCTGCGCTGATCATCTGGAGTAAGGTCCTGACATGCAATGGCTGGATACCAAGTCCCCAAAAATGTTACCATGACTAGGCAGCAGCACAGGCTCAGAGTTTATGGTAAATGGCAACACAGAGCCAAGTTTTGCTTCAGCTGGCATCTTTGTTCCCAAATCTGTAAACACAGCAGTTCTCTGGGGCCAGCCAGGACTTCTGCCCACAAAGAGGCCATACTGCCTCTACCATATGCACTCCAAGCAGGGAAACTGCTTCTCCCCATGAAGGACATGGGCCCCTCAGACCATGTTGCACATTCCCAAGGATTCGCCTTACTTCCTTGATGGAGCACCGCCAGGCACTGAGCTCTGAAACTTCAGACTCTGCGTTTCACTGTTTATATAAAACTGGCTGTACTTAAAACCTCTCCTTTTTCTCTGCCAATGGTTTTTGGGAACAGATTTCTTGTTCAGTTCCCTGTGAGTGTTTTAACTCTTTCTCTTTCTCTCCAGCTACTATCAGAGGGAGTGCTTTCTTTATATTATCTTGTCTATCTGCACTATCTCCCCTTTTCTCATTCTCTCTCAGTCTTCTGTCAACAAAAATGGCTCTCTACCCTCAACAGCACCATGGCTTTTCTTTCCCCCAGTTCACTTGTCTGCACTGCATACCTGTCAAGATCTCTCATTCAAATTATGCAGATTATTGCATTAATCCTCAGATCAATTTCTTAGGTGTTCAAAATGGTTTGATGTTGATCTATTTGTGTTTCAGGGATGAGACAAGTTCAGGGTCCCCATACTACTCCACCATCTTAACTCCTACCCAAAAATCAAAAGTTAAATTTTAAATGATGATTGTGGATATCACTTTATAACTTATTTAAGTAATCTGGATATATTCATAAGAATGATAAACTGTTTTATCTAATATGCTATCATAAACAATATACTAGAAGTAACAATATTCAAAATTGCTTAAAGTTGTTCATCACTTTATTAGCTATTAAAATGTTCAGGGGTGCCTGGGTGGCTCAGTTGGTTAAGTGTCTGACTTCACCTCAGGTCATGATCTTGTGGTTTGTGAGTTCAAGCTCCACATCGGATTCTGTGCTGACAGCTCGGAGCTTGGAGTCTGCTTTGGATTCTGTGTCTCTCTCACTCTCTGCCACTCCCCTACTTGTTCTCTCTCTTTCTCTCTCAAAAATAAATAAACATTAAAAAATAAAAATAAAATGTTTATCAGTTTTTCAGCTTTATCTAGGTATAACTGACAGATAAAATTGTATATATTTAAAGTGCGCATGTGCTTATTTGATTTTCCAAAGATGGTATACAGATGGCCAACAGACACATGAAAAGCTGCTCAACATCATTGATCACCAGGGAAATACAAGTCAAATGTACAATGAGATATCACCTCAAACCTGTCAGAATGTCTAAAATCAACCACAGAAGAGACAGTAGGTGTTGGCAAGGATGTGGAGAAAGGGAAACCCTCTTGCACTTGTGGTGGGAATGCAAAGTGGTGCAGCCACTCTGGAAAGCAGTATGGGTGTTCCCCAAAAAGTTATAAATACAACTACTCTATGATCCAGCAATTGCACCACTGGGTACTTAGCCAAAGAATATAAAAATACTAATTCAAAGGGATACATGAGCCCAGATGTGTATAGCACCATTATCTACAATATCCAAAATATGGAGACATCCCAAGTAGCCATTGACTGATGAATGGACAAAAAAGATGTGGCATGTGTGTGTGTGCATGTGTGTGTGTGTGTGTGTGTGTAATGGAATATTGAAATATTATCCAGCCATTATCTATCTATCTCTATCTCTATCTCTGTCTCTATCTCTATCTCTATCTATAGAAAGAGAGAGAGAGAGAATATTATGCTGAGCAAAATAAGTCAGTGAGAGAAAGACAAATACTATGTGATTTTACTTATATGTGGAATTTAAGAAACATAGCACATGAGCAAAGGGAAAAAAAGACAGAGAGGGGACAAACCAAAAAGTAGATTCCCAACTATAGAGAACAAATTGATGGTTACCAGAGGGGAGGGGGTGGACGATGATGGGGATAAAGTAGTGCACTTTTCATAAAACTTTGAGAAATGCTGCTTCTGTAAACATCTGCATTGCCCTCTCCAACTATTTCTTGCAGCAAATTAGGATCCAAACACAGAAAACCACACAATTTAGCAAGTGCTAAAATAAGCACTGGGTGTTGTATAAAAGTGTTGAATCACTATATGGTATGCCTGAAACATATATTACATTGTATATTAACTAACTGGAATTTAAATAAAAACTTAAAAAAAATAAGTAAGTGGCTTAATAAAGATTAACAGTAATGATGGTCATCCTTTATAAGTCTGATATTGTCATCCATACAAGTGAGAAGATGGATAATTAGATCACATTCACATTCAAAATAATGAAACACTTAGGAGTTTAATTAAAATAATAAAAAAGAAATTTTTGATTAGGTTCAATTACTTCTATTTTACGCTTTATAAAATACAACTTCTTAGCTATAAATTTAATTGCATTTTTTCCTTTACTTATTTATAAGTAAACCAAAATAAGATAAATGTAATATTTTTCAGATACTATGTTAGTGTAGAAATAGTTGATTGGTATTTTGGTTTTTGGTACTTTATGAAGATTTATAGCATTTAAGCTTATTTTACAGTGATTGAAATAACTAAATTGATCTATACTTCTACAATATTTTGATTGATATATGTTAAGCTTTCTAAATACTGCCTTTTAGGAAGGAATCTGTCAGAGAGATCATGAATAGAACAGTTATTCAACCATATCCTGAAATTTTAGGAGCAAGTCAGAGTAAATGGATTAAGTTAAAGTTGGGAGAAAATCACGTATTCGGTATCCTAATATAGACCTTTCGGTCTCTGAGGTTGGATCTCTGGGTGTTGAAGATCTTGTCTGGGACACCTGCTAAATTGTGTGGTTTTCTGTGTTTAGATCCTAATTTCATGCAAGAGGTAGTTGGAAAGGGCAATGCAGATATTTACAGAAGAAGCGTTTCTAAAAGTTTTATGAAAAGAAACTAACTCTTTAGAATTTAGTCAAAAGTTTCTTAAAAGGATAGATTTCTAAATTCCAAGCATAAACCCATTGAATTAGAATCCCTGGTAGCAGAATGGCAAATCTGCATTTTTAACATTGATATGTATGCACTTGAGTGCTTAAACAATGGCCTTCAAAATTTGTTCACATTACACTTAGAAGAGTTATTGTTGCACATTTAATGTTTTCTTCAAAAAATTTAAGAATTTTTTGGATATGTGAATGCTAAAGGTTTACTCTCAGAAAATATCAAGTATACAGTACAGTGTTATTAAATATAGTTTGATGATTGATGTGTTAATTAGCTTAATTGTGGTAAACATTTCACACTGTATATATCTATCAAATCATTTTGATGATTGTTTTGTTGTGCAGAAGCTTTGTAATATGATGTAGACTGATTTATTTATTTTTTATTTTGTTGCTTGAGTTTATGTGTGCCATCCCAAGATACATGTGAAGCAATTTTCCCTCTACATTTCTTTCTAGAAGTTTCATGGTTTCAGGTCTTACTCTTAAGCTTTTTAATACATTTTGAGTTAATTTTTGTAAGTGATGTAAAATTGGGGTCTAGTTCATTCTTTTACATTTGAATATCCAATATCCTTAGCACCACTTATTTTTATTTTTATTTTCCTAGCACCATTTATTAAAGAGATGGTCTTTTCTCTATTGAATACTCTCAGATCCCTTGCCAAATACTAGTTGACTGTATATGCTTGGATTTATTTCTGGGTTCTGTATTCTGTTACATTGATCTTTTTATTTTTATACCAGTACCCAGACTGGTTTGATTACTATAGCTTCATAGTATACTCTGAAATCAGGAAGCATGATGTCTCCCTATTTGTTTTTTTCTTCTTTTCTCAGGGTTGCTTTGGCTATTCTGGATCTTTGTGGTTCCATTTAAACTTGAGGATTGTTTTTTCTACTTCTGTAAAAATGCCATTGGAATCTTGATAAGAATGGCATTAAATCTATAGAAGAATCTTGGTAGTATGGACATTTTAACAGTATTATTTCTTCTAATTCATGGAAACAGAATACCTTTTCTTTTTTTTTTTGTCTTTTTTAATTTGGTTCACCATTTTTTTGTCGTTTTTCAAGGGGAGATTTTTTTCACTTCCTTGGTTAATTTTATTTTCAAGTATTTTATTGTTTTTGATGCTATTGTGAATGGGATAATTTTATTTCTTCCTTTTTCAGGCAATTTGTTGTTAGTGTATAGAAATGCTACTGATTTTTGTATATTAATCTTGTATCCTGAAACTACTAAATTTGCTTATTGGTTCTAACAAGTTTTTGGTGAAGTCTTTAGAATTTTCTAAATGTAAAATTATGTCATCAGCAAATAGAAGCAATTTTACTTCCTCCTTTCCAATTCTGATGCCTTTTATTTATTTATTTATTTATTTTACTTTTTACATCCTTTCACTTTCAGTCTCTGTGTATTTTTAAAGGTAAAGTAATTCTCTTCTGGGAGCATATTGATGAATGTTGAACTTTTAAAAGATTTATTCAGTCATTGTATGTCTTTTAATTGGAGAATTTAATCTATGTTTCAAGTAATTATTTTTTTTTGGTTTTGTTGTTTTAAGTTATTATTTTTGTTTAATTTAAATTAAAGTTAGTTAACATACAGTGTAGTCTTGACTTCAGGAGTAGAATCCAGTGATTCATCTCTTACATATGACACCCAGTGTTCATCCCCAAAAGTGCCCTCCTTAATGCCCATCACCCATTTAACCCATTCCCCCTACTTCCCGTCCAGTAACCCTCAATTTGTTCTCTGTATTTAAGAGTCTCTTATGGTTTGCCTCCCTCTATGTTTTTATCTTATATTTCCTTCCCTTCCCCTATGTTCATCTATTGTGTTTCTCAAATTCCATTTATGAGTGAAACTGTATGATATCTGTATTTTTCTGACTGACTTATTTCACTTAGCATAATACACTCTAGCTCTATCCACGTTGTTGCAAATGGCAAGATTTCATTCTTTTTCATCGCCAAGTAGTATTCCATTGTATACACACACACACACACACACACACACACACACATATATATACATACCACAACTTCTTTATACTTTCATCAAATGATGGACATTTGGGCTCTTTCCATAATTTGGCTATTGTTGATAGCATGGCTATAAACATTGGGGTGAATGTGCCCCTTCAAATCCAGATGGCTAATGGACACATGAAATAATTATTGATAAGTACGAACTTACTATGTCATTTTGTTAATTGTTTTCTGGTTATTTTGTAGAATCATTGCTCCTTGTTTCTTCTGTTGTTTTTTTTTATGTTTTGTTATCTTGTGGTAGCGGTATGCTTTTACATATTTATCATATTGATTTGTGTAAATAATACCAGTTTTTATTTTGTGGTTACACAAAAATTATATGGATATTATATAAAACATATTAAAATTACACAACCTATTTTAAACTAACAACTTCAGCAGTACATTTCGAAGCATTGGGTACTAATTCTTTAGTCACTTGAAAATCGAGTAATTAAATAACATTACAATCTTTCTTGAGCCAAATCTGACAGAATGGCTTCTTTATTTTGCTTGTCAATATTTTAACTTTAAAATCATTAATCCCAAAAGATATGAGTAGGTAATTCACAGAATAAAAATACAGCTTAGCTAACTTACAAACAGATGCTATAGCTGGCTTGATGTTTCATCAAGCCCTGGGTCCCTAAACTACACCAGGCTCAAATGCTTTGAGGCACAGATTAAACACACACACACACACACACACACACACAGTTTAAAAGACCAACTAGCATATAAAAGAGCCAGACTTAGAACTCCATCAAATGGTGGGGGAACTGCTGGAATATTTTCTGGGTAGAAAGGGCTGGTGGAATTGTTTTAAGCACTCCCTCCACCTTGAGTTCAGACAAGTGCAGGGTATGGGTACCCTACTGGACTGTCACCTCAGTAAGATACAAGCCCCTCACATACACCAGCCCTAGTCATCCCACTAAGGTGGCCACAGGGTGTAGCACACCAGGACACCCTTGGTTAGCATTCAATATAGCTTTAGATTTTGTGTCAATGTGACACAAAGTACCTCAGAACCCTCCAGGCCCACACTACTTTGGCTTCAGACATTTTGTTAGGGCACCACCAGCCCAGAGTGCTTCAGGCTGACACCTGCTTCAGATCCAGCCACCTGGCCAGGGTGCTTCATATACAAAGCATCCCCAAATCCTCCACCCATGCTGGAATCCCTTGCCTGTACTGTACCTTGGCTTTGGATTTAGCCAGTTATGGTACCCCCTGTGATGAGCACCCAGGACACCCTGGCTTGCACCTGCTCCAGCTTCAACTCTCTTGCCAAGATAAACTCAGTGTGGACAGGCCCAACACCACACTGACCTGCACCCACTTTAGCTTTAGTTGTCCTACCAGGGCACCCCTTTATGGAGTGCCACAGGGCTGCTAGCCTGTATCCCACATTGGCTTCAGCCACACCTCCAGGGCTCTTCTCTGGGAAGAGTCCTGGAATATCCCAGTTTTGATGCATTTCAGCTTCAGCTATCCTGTCAAAGTATCTACAGTGCATAGAACACTGGGGTCCCCCAGTTTGTATACATTTCAGCTATCCTGCAAGGGTACACTCTGTGCACAGAGCCCAGGGACCTACCAACCTTCAAATTCCCTCAGCTCCAACTACCCTGCCAGGGAACCCCTTGCATGGAGTGCCATGGGACACCTTGGCCTACACTCACTTCAGCTTCAGCTGTCCTGCCAGGGTGCCCTCAGTGTGTAGAAACCCAAGACCTACAGCCTTCATTGACTTCAGCTTTAGGTGTCCTATCAGGGTGGATGCTGCACAGAGAAACCCAGGAACTCCTGGCCTACACCTGCCTCAGCTGCAGCCATGCTACCAAGGCACCTTTTTGTGGAGAGCCTCGGGACACCTCAGACTTCAGCTTCACCCCATTTCACACCCACTTCAGCTTTAGCTATTCTGGTAAGTTGCCCTTTGCATGTAGAGCCTCAGGACACAAACTTGTACATAATTCAGTTTATGCTGCCCTTCCAGGGCATGTGCTACATGGAGAGCCCAGGTACTACATGGACCTGTGCCCACTTCAGCTTTATCTGTCCTTCCATGGTCCCCATAGGGTGGAAAGAACTGGACCTCTTAGCTTGTGTGCACTCAATTTCACCTGTCCTGTGCGGAGAGCCTCAAGACTGCCCCAGCCCAGGACCATGTCAGATCCAGCCATCACATCAAGACAGCCACAGCACAGAGTGTCCTGTGAGCCTCAGCTCACACCAGCCACTGCTCTATCCACTCAACAAAAGTCATGAAACACACACAGTTACAGAGGGGATGACCATACACAAGACTTTATTATTATTTTTTTTAAATGTTTATTTTTGAGAGAGAGAGAGAGAGAGAGACAGAATGCAAGTAGGGGATGGGCAGAGAGTGAGGGGGACACAGAATCTGAAGCAGGCTCCAGGCTCTGAGCTGCCAGAACAGAGTCCAACACAGGGCTCAAACTCACAAACTGTGAGATTATGACCTGAGCTGAAGTCAGACGCTTAACTAATTGAGCCATCCAGGTGCCCCAAGAATTTTTTGTTGTTGTTGTTTAGGAGTACCTGCTTCACCTACCTAATGCATAGACACAAACACAAAAGGTCAAGCGAAATGGAGAGGCTGAGAAATATGCTCCTAAAAAAATAAAAGAGAAGAAAAAACCTCAAAAGAACTAAATGGAATGGAGATAAGCAATATGCCTGATCATTAGGCTAAAGGGAATAGTGGAAGAAGTCAGTGAGACCTTCAATTAAGATACAGAAAATATTAAAAATGACCAACCACAGTTGAAAAATATAGTAACAGCCATGAAATATAGAATATAATATTACAACAGTAGATTAGTGAATGCAGAAGAATGTATCAGCCATCTGGAAGACAGGGTAATGGAACACAACCAAGTTGAATGGCAAAAAGAGAAAAAAATTTAAAAATGAGAACAAGTTAAGGGAATTCTTGGACAATGTCACGTGAACATTCACATTATACAGGTCCCAGAAGAAGATAGCAAAAGGGACCAAAAATCTTTTTGAAGAAATAATAGCTTGAAACTTTTTTAACCCAGGGAGAGAAATAGACATTCAATAGACATTTAAACTCATCAATCACAAAGAAAGGCATCAACAGAAGAAAGGAACAGAGAAGTACTAAAACAATCAGAAAAAAAATTTAAACGGCAGTACTTACCTATGAGTAATAACTTTAAATGTGAATGGCCTAAATACTCCAATCAAAAGACAAGTTAACTGTATGAGAGAAAAAAAAAAGACCCAACTATTTGCTACCTACAAGAGACTAACCTCAAACCTAAAGACACATACAGACAAAAAGTGAAAGTATGTGAAAAAATTTACCATAAAATGTGAGTAAAAAAAAAAAAGACCAGGGTTATAATACTTATATCATACAAAATGAACTTTAAAACAAAAAGGCCACTGTTTAATAATAAAGAGAACACCCCAATAAGATGATAGAACAATTGCAAATATCTGTGCACCCAACATTGAAGTACCTAAATGCATAAAGCCAATATTGACATGCAGAAAGTAAGAAATTAATGGTAATAAAATAAAAGTAGGGACCTTAACACCCCACTTACATCAATGGATAGATCTATGTAGATAACCAACAAGGAAACAATCTTTAAATGACATATCAGACAAGGTAGACTTAACAAATATATACAAAATATTCCATCCAAAAACAACAGAATACTCCTTCTTTTCAAGTTCGCATGAAATTTTCTCCAGAACACATCACATATTAGGCCCCCAAACAAGTATCAATAAATGTAAGTAGACTGAATACATACCATGCATTTTTCTCACCATAATTGTATAAATCTAGAAATCAATCACAAGAGAAAAACCTGGAAAAAAACAGAAACATGAGGAGGCTAAACAACATATTACTAAACACCCAATATGTCAACAAATCAAACAAGATATCAAAAAATACATGGAAGTAAGGGAAATGAAAACACAATGGTCAAAACTCGTTCAAATTCAGTAAAAGATGTTCTAAGAAGTAAATACATAGCAACACAGTTTACCTCTAAAAATACAAAAACTCTCAAACAATCTGACGTTATGCTTCAAGGAAGTAAAAAATACCAAGATGAGTAGAAAGAAGAAAATAATAAAGATTATATCAAAAAAAATGGCATAGAGAAAAATAGAAAATACCAATTAAACCAAGAACTGGTTCTTTGAAAAGATAAACAAAATTGATTAATCCTACAGGTCAATATCCTTAATGAACACAGATGCAAAAATCCTGAAAAATTAGCAAACTGCATTCAACAATATATTAAAAGGGTCATTCACCATGATCAGTTGAGATTTTATCTGAGGATGCAAGGATGGTCAATATTCACAAATCAATCATTGGATTACCCACATGTACAAAATAAAAGATAAAAACTATATGATTATTTCAATAAATGTAGAAAACGCATTTGATAAAATCCAACACTTGTTCATGATAAAACTCTCAACAAAATGGGTTTAGAGGGAACAGCCTCAACATAACAAAATCCATATATAAAACCCCAAAGCTAACATCATGCTCAATAGGGAAAAACTGAGAGCCTTTCCTCTAAGATCAGAAACAAGACAAGGATGCCCATTCTCTCCATTTTATTTAAGATAGTACTGGAAGTCCTAAGGAAAGCAGTCAGATAGGAAAAATAAATAAAGTTGTCCATATTGGTAAGGGAAAAATTAAAATGTCAGTATTTCTGGATGATATGATACTATACATAGAAAATTCTGAAGATTCCACCAACAAACTACTAGAAGTAATAAATAAGTTCAATACATTCAATACATTCAATAAATAATTTTGCAGGATACAAAATTAATACCCAGAAATCCTTAATATTTATATACACTAACGATAAAATAGTACAAAGCAAAATTAGGAAAATTATTCCATTTAGAATTGCACACACACGCACAAAATATCTAGGAATACTCTTAAGCAGGGAGGTGAAAAACCTATACACTGAAAACTGTAAAATAATAATAAAAAATTGAAGATAAAACAAATGTAAAGATATTCAGTGCTCATGGATTGTAAGAAGTAGTATTTTAAAATGTTTATAATACCTAAAGGAATCTAGAGATTTAATGAAATTCCGATCAAAATACTAACCCAATTTTCACAAAATTAGAACAAATAATAATAATTTATATGGAACCAGAACCATACACTTTTGACCACTACCTGTAATAATCGAATTGTATAGAATACAGATCCTAGAACCAAACTTATGCTTATAAATCAATAAATCTATGGGGAAAAAAAGCAAGAATATACAATGGGGAAAAGAAAGTCTCTTCAACAAAGGGTGTTGGAAAAACTGGACAGCTGCATGTAGAAGAATGAAACTGGACCACTTTGTTGCACCATACACAAAAATAAACGCAAAATAGATTAAAGGTGTAAATGTGAGACCTGAAACCATAAAAATCTTAGAAGAAAACTTAGGCACTAATTTGAAATCATCTTTAGAAAATTTTTTCTAGACCTGCCTTCTCTGTCAAGGGAAACAAAAACAAAATTAAACTACTGGGATTACACCAAAATAAAAAGCTTTTGCAAGGTGAAGGAAACCATCTACAAAACAGAAAGGCCGCCTTCTTAATGGGAAAAGATATTTGCAAATCATATATCTGATAATAGGTTAATAGCCAAAATATATAAAGAACTTATACAACTCAACACCAAATCATCATCATCATCATCATCATCATCCAATTAAAAATGGGTAAGGACCTGAATAAATATTTTTCCATAAAAGGTATACAGATGGCCAATAGACACATGAAAAGATGCTCAGTTTCACTCATCAACAGGGAAATGCAAATCAAACCCATAATGTGATACCACCTCACACCTGTCAGAATGGTTAAAACTGAAAACTCAAGAAACAAGTGTTGGCAAGGATGTGGAGAAAAAGGAACCCTCGTGCATTTTTGGTAAGAATGCAAACTGATACAGCCACTGTGGAAGACAGTATGAAAATTAAAAATAGAATTAACATATAATCTAGTAATCTTACTACTAAGCATTTATGAAGAGAAAATGAAAACACTAATTTGAAAGGATATATGATTGCAGTATTATTGACAATAGCCAGGATAAGGAATCAACTCAAATGTCTATCCATAGATGAATGGATAAAGAAGATGTGGCATATATACATACAATAAAATATTACTCATCTTTAAAAAATGAAATGTTGTCATTTGAAACAACACAAATGGACCTAAAAGGTATAAGGCTAAGTGAAATAAGTCTGTCAAGGAAACACTAACATCATATTATTTCACTCATATGTGGAATTTAAGAAATGAAAAAAACATGAACAAACAAGAAAAAAGAGACACTTAAAACTAGACTCTAATACATAGAACAATTTGGTGGTTCCTAGAGGTTAGGTGAGTGGGGGAAAGGTGAGATTGATAAAGAGGATTAAGCATAATCTTATCTAGTACTGAGCGCTGAGTAGTGTATATAATTGTTGATTCATTATATTGTACACCTGAAACTAATATAACACTGTATGTTAATTATACTTCAATAAAACAATGTGAAAAAATGTATGGAACTTCAAAAGACCCTAAGTGACCAAAGCAATCATAAGAAAGAAGAACACAGTGGAGGTCTAACAATTCTAGTTTTCAAAATAAACTACAAATAGACACAGAGATTAATGGAATATAATAGAAAGCCCAGAAAGAATCCCATGCTTATATGGTTAATTAATCTATGACAAAGGAAGCACGAACTTATGATGGAGAAAAGACAGTCTTTTTAGCATAGTGCTGGGTAACCTGGACGGATACATACAAAAGAATAAAACTGACTCCACTTACAGCAATGGACAGATCATCTAAACAGAAAATAAGGAAACAATGGCTTATAATGACACACTTGACATGATGGACTTACCAGATATATACAGAACATTCCATCCTAAAGCAGCAGAATGCACATTCTTCTCTAGTGCACATGGAACATTCTCTAGAATAGATCACATACTGGGACATAAATCATCCCTCAACAAGTACAAAAAGATTGAGATCATACCTTGCATATTTTCAGACCACAACACTATGAAACTCGAAATCAACCACAAGAAAAAAATTGGAAAAATGGCAAATACTTGGAGACTAAAGAACATCCTACTAAAGAAGGAATGGGCTAACCAAGAAGTTAAAAAGGAAATAAAAAAGTACATGGAAGCCAGTGAAAATGATAACACCACAATCCAAAACCTCTGGGATGCAGAAAAGGCAGTCATAAGAGGGAAGTATATAGCAATCCAGGCCTTCCTAAAGAATGAAGAAAGGTCTACACAATCTAACCTTACATCTTAAAGAGTTGGTAAGTGCAGCAGCTGTCGCCATTTTGTCGGTGGCCGCCCGTTCGGCCCGTTCGCGCCCGTCCTATCGGCCACGTCCCACGGGGTGGCGGGCGCGTTGCGGCCTCTGGTGCAGGCTTCAGTGCCCGCCACCTCGGAGCCGCCAGTGCTGGACGTGAAGCGGCCCTTCCTGTGCCGGGAGTCGCTGAGTGGCCAGGCCGCGAGCCGGCCTTTGGTCGCCTCCGTGGGCCTCAATGTCCCTGCTTCTGTTCGTTATTCCCACACAGACATCAGAGTGCCTGACTTCTCTGACTATCGATGCACCGAAGTGTTAGATGGTACAAAGTCTTCAAAAGAGAGCAGTGAGGCTAGAAAAGGTTTCTCCTATTTGATAACTGCAGCAACTAGTATAGGTGTTGCATATGCTGCCAAGAATGTCGTCTCCCAGTTTGTTTCCAGCATGAGTGCTTCTGCTGATGTGTTGGCCATGTCGAAAATCGAAATCAAGCTATCCGATATTCCAGAAGGCAAGAACATGGCTTTCAAATGGAGAGGAAAACCGCTGTTTGTGCGTCATAGAACCAAGAAGGAAATTGAGCAGGAAGCTGCAGTTGAAGTGTCCCAGTTGAGGGACCCGCAGCATGATTTAGATCGAGTAAAGAAACCTGAATGGGTTATCCTGATAGGTGTTTGCACTCATCTTGGTTGTGTACCCATTGCAAATGCAGGAGATTTTGGTGGTTATTACTGCCCTTGCCATGGGTCACACTATGATGCTTCTGGCAGGATCAGGAAGGGGCCTGCACCTCTCAATCTTGAAGTTCCCTCATATGAGTTCACCGGTGATGACATGGTGATTGTTGGTTAGAGATCTGGACTCAAGTCCAAGGTTCCTTTCAGTCATCTTGTCACCTCAGAAGACCTATGAGCAAGCCTTCTATACTTAAGTGGGTTGATTTGAAATATTTAAGAATTGCTGATAATGTATTTGCAAACATTTATGTGAAGTAAATTGAATTTAATGTTGAATGCTTTCAAGCATTCACTTAATAAAGCCACTGTTAAACATTATTAAGTTCAAAGACTTAAAAGGTGCAGTGTCTTTGATAGTTAATTCTAATTAAAAATTACAGACTTATGTACCAGATATTTGTGAAATCTGTAATTGACGTTCTCCTTCATCTTCCTTCTTTATGTTAGGGTCAACAGATTCTGCAGAGCTAATGGTTAGACTGAGGTAAAAGTAGCTGGTCATTTCCAAGTCCTGGGAGATGTTTATGGCATTGGCAGAAACAGTAGTATCCAGGTTTCCCTTTTGTTTTTTTGTTTTTGGTTTTTTTGTTTTTTTGTTTTTTTTTTTTTTTGGGACAGAGAGAGACAGAGCATGAACGGGGGAGGGGCAGAGAGAGAGGCAGACACAGAATCGGAAACAGGCTCCAGGCTCCGAGCCATCAGCCCAGAGCCTGACGCGGGGCTCGAACTCGCGGACCGCGAGATCGTGACCTGGCTGAAGTCGGACGCTTAACCGACTGCGCCACCCAGGCGCCCCTCCCTTTTGTTTTTTTACACATGAGTCCTGGCTGTGTGTGTCCTGCCGCACGTGCCCCCCAGCCCCCGGTCTGTATGATGATGTTGAATGTAATCTCTGGGAGAATCCTAAATGGGGTGTTAGCAGCTCTGAGGGTTTAGCCCCAGCTCTAGCTAGCTGTTTTCCTGCTAGGAAATTTTATTTTTCACTTAGGGAATAAGTTAGTAATTAGAATTCTTTAGTTTTAAGAGGCAGTGGTGGGATAGTATCTGAGAAAAGCTTTCCAAAATGGGAGTGCCACTGTTAACTCCTTCGTCTGGTGAGGATATTTGTGTTCCCATTGCTTCTGCTTCCACCCTATCTAGAGACAAAAGGGGAGTAGTGTATCTGAGACTACTGTAAAGGATCCTGCTGGTTTTGTTTCTGCAATGATAACATGTTGAGGTGTTTCCTTCAGTTGGATACGCAGTCCCCACTTTTCACTGTCCCCACCACCGATATGAAGGTGGTGGGCACAGGAAGACATCAGAATTGACACCCTCTTCTTTCTGCCTTCTGCCTTCAATTACACAGCTGAAATAAGACTGAGATCTGATATTCTCCCTGGGAACTAGGAGTAGGCTTTGACCCTTGTTGAGAATCACAGCTACTTTGATAAGTTTGCCATTTGGCGGTAAGTCAGTAATATACCACTGGGTCCATCTTTGATCACACGTGCATTTGTAAGAAAGCAAACTAGATTCAGTGGTTAGATCTTCCAAAGGGAACTGGTCATCCAGGACTCCAGACTTTAAAACAGTAGCTAAGTGTATTAAAAAGAAAACTTTTTGTTTATGAGCAGATATTTGGTTCATTTCTTTACCATACCTTTACCATTCTAGAAAGAAAATTAGCATGGGTGATAAATGGGGCTAATAAATAATAGTATTTTATGTTCTGGTATCTAGGTGTAAACGTGAGACAAAAAGTGCCAAATATTGCTAATTTACTAAAAGTAGTGAAATTACATCATTAAGTATAAACAATATGGGTGTGTAATATTTGATGTTAATATTTGGAGCATCTTGCATGAAGTCCGTGCCCCTCCCCCCACTCCCAACCATGAGGCCATGAGAAATTAGTATGTATTTGTTGGATATTTTGCTTATCGTTGTACTGAAGATTCCTTTTTTTCCTAATATATATAGGGAAGATCATCTTACACATGCTGCTTTTTCATGGTGCCAGTTGTCCACAACTTACTGTTTAAAGCTACACCCATATATTAATTATAAGCTGACAAAATTTGAAGTTGAATTGTTAAGTTCCTATTTCATGTTTAAAATGGCAGCAGGAGCTGTTCATCACTTCCTCAAGATATGCTAATGTAGGAACTGGTATATATTTTACCATTGTAAAATTCTTACTTGGATGGGATGATAAGTAAAAATGCCAGGTTTTAATTTGAAGGTGAATTATTAAGCCTGGAATGGAAACCTCAAAGCATTATTAAATGAATCCTTAGGAAAAAAAAAAAAAGAGCTGGTAAAAGAAGAGCAAATAAAACTGAAAAACAGCAGAAGACAGGAAATAAAGATTAGAGCAGAAATCAATGCTATCAAAACCAAAATACATTAGAAAAAATCAATGAAACCAGGAGCTGGTTCTTTGAAAGAATTAACAAAATTGATAAACCCCTAGCCAGTTTGATCTAAAAGAAAAGGGAAAGGGCCCAAATAAATACAATCAAGAATGAAAGAGGAGAGATCATAAAAAACACAGCAGTAATACAAACAATAATAAGAAAATATTATGAGCAATTATATGCCCATAAAATGGGCAATCTGGAAGAAATGGACAAATTCCTAGAAACATACAAACTGCCAAAGCTGAAATAAGAAACATAAAAGTTGAACAAACCCATATCAGCAAAGAAATCAAATTAGTAATAAAAAATCTCCCCCAAAACAAGAGTCCAGGGCCAAATGACTTTCCAGGGGAATTCTACCAAACATTTAAGGAAGAGTTAACACCTATTCTTTTGAAGCTGTTCCAAAAAATCAAAATGACAGGAAAACTTCCAAACTCATTCTATGAAGCCAGCATTACCTTGATTCCAAAACCAGAAAAAGACCCCACTAAAAAGGAGAACTACAGACCAATGTACCTGATGAACATGGATGCAAAAATCCTCAGCAAGATACTAGCCAACTGGTTCTAACAATACAATAAAAAAATTATTCACCACAACCAAGGGGGATTTATACCTGGGATGCAGGGCTGGTTCAATATCCACAAAACAATCAATGTGATACATCACATCAATAACAGAAAGGAGAACAACATGACCCTCTCATTAGATGTGGGGAAAGCATTTGACAAAATACAGCATCTTTTCTTGATTAAAAAAACCCTCAAGAAAGTAGGGATAGAAGGATCATACCTCAAGATCATAAAAGCCATATATTAAAGACCCACCTCTAATATCATCCTCAATAGGGAAAAACTAAGAGCTTTCCCCTAAGGTCAGGAACATGACAGGGATATCCACTCTCACGACTGTTATTCAACATAGTATTGGAAGACTTAGCCTCACAGTCAGACAACACAAAGGAATAAAAGGCATCCAAGTCAACAAGGAGGAAATCAAACTTTCACTCTTCGCAGAAGACATGATAATCTACATGGAAAACCCAAAAGACTCCACCAAAAAATCTTCTAGAACTGGTGCATGAATTCAGCAAAGTGGCAGGATATAAAATCAATACACAGAATTCAGTTGCATTCCTATAAACCAATAATGAAGCAACAGAAAGAGAAATCAAGGAAAAGATCCCATTTATAATCGCACCAAAAACCATAAAATACCAAGGAATAAACCTATCCAAAGAAGTGAAAAATCTATACACTGAAAACTATAGAAAGCTTATGAGAGAAATTGAAGAAGACACAAAAAAATGGAAAAATATTCCATTCTCATGGATTAGAAGAACAAATATTGTTAAAATGTCAATACTACCCAAAGCAATCCACATATTCAATGCAATCCCTATCGAAATAACACCAGCATTCCTCACAGAGCTAGAGCAAAGAGCAAACAATCCTAAAATTTGTATGGAACTGGAAAAGACCCTGAATAGCCAAAGCAATCCTGAAAAAGAAAACCAAAGCTGGAGGAATCACAATTCTAGCGTTCAATATGTATTACAAAGCTGTAATCATCAAGATAGGATGGTACTAGCACAAAAAAGTCATTCAGTTCAATGGGACAAAATAGAGAACCCAGAAGTGGACCCACAAACGTATGGCCAACTGATCTTTGACAAAGCAGGAAAGAATATCCAATGGAATAAGACAGTCTCTTCAAGTGGTGCTAGGAAAACTGGACAGCGACATGCAGAAAAAAGAACTTGGAATACTTTCTTACACCATACACAAAAATAAAGTCAAAATGGATGAAAGACCTCAATATAAGAAAGGAAGCCATCAAAATCCTCGAGGAGAAAGCAGGCAAAAACCTCTTTGACCTTGGCCACAGCAATTTCTTTCTCAACATGTCTCTTGAGGCAAGAGAAGCAAAAACAAAAATAGACTATTGGGATCTCATCAAAATAAAAAGCTTCTGCACAGCAAATGAAACAATCAGCAAAACTAAAAGGCAACCAACGGAATGGGAGAAGATATTTGCAAATGACATACCAGATAAAGGGTTAGTATCCAAAATCTATAAAGAACCTATCAACCTCAACACCCAAAAACCAAATAATCCCATGAAGAAATGGACAAAATATAGGAATAGACATTTCTCCAAAGAAGACATTCAGATGGCTAGCAGACACATGAAAAAATGCTCAGCATCTCTCATCATCAGGGAAATACAAATTAAAACCACAATGAGATACCACCTCACACCAGTCAGAATGGCTAAAATTAACTCAGGCAATGACAGATGTTGGTAAGGATGTGGAGAATGAGGATCTCTTTTGCACTGCTGTTGGGAATGCAAACTGGTGCAGACACTCTGGAAAACAGTATGGAGGATTCTCAGAAAATTGAAAATAGAACTACCCTATGATCCAGCAATTGCACTACTAGGTATTAATCCAAGAGATACAGGGGTGCTTTTTTGAAGGGGCACATACACCCCAATGTTTAAAGCAGCACTAACAATAATAGCCAAAGTATGGAAAGAACCCAAATGTCCATCTATGAGTGAATTGATAAAGAATACTACCATACAATGGAGTATTACTCACCAGTCAAAAAGAATAAAATCTTGCCACTTGCAACAACATGGATGGAACTAGAGGGTTTTATGCTAAGTGAACTTATTCAATCAGAGAAAGACAAATATCATATGACTTCACTCATATGAGGAATTTAAGATACAAAACAGATGAACATAAGGGAAGGGAAGAGAAAATAATATAAAAACAGGGAGGGAGACAAAACATAAGAGACTCTTAAATACAGAGAACAAACTGAGGGTTACTGGAGGGGTTGTGGGAGGAGGGATGCGCTTAATGGGTAAGGGGCATTAAGGAAGGCACTTGTTGGGATGAGCACTGTGTATTATACATAGGGGATGAATCACTGGAATCTACTCCTGAAATCATTGTTGCACTATATGGTAACTAACTTGGATGTAAATAAAAAGAAAGAAAGAAAGAAAGAAAGAAAGAAAGAAAGAAAGAAAGAAAGAAAAAAATATTCCTAAAAGTTCAGAAGCCAAATTTCTGGGCCAAATCTGTCCAGAATGGATCAGAATGGTACCCAACTCTCCACAAACCGTGGAAATGAGAAATAGCTGACAGTATATTCAAAAGTGAAATATTATGCAGCAGTGAGTGTACTACAACTATGGAGCAGCCCTGCATCTCACAAACATAATGAAACATAGACAAAACCAGTTCGTAGTGCTACAAATCAGAATAGTAGTCACTTGTGGGGGAATAACTAGAAGGAGGAATAAAAGGGGTTTCCAGAATTCTAACACTATTCTGTTTCTTCATCTGGGTCCTATTCATTCTATAAAATTTCATCAAGCTATACACTTAAAATTTTTAAATTTTTACTGTGTATGTTAAATTCAATAAAATAAGTATGCCTCAAAAGAAAAAAAAACATAAAAAATAAATTTAAAAAAAGAATGAAACTGGATCACTTTTTGATACCACACACAAAAATAAACAAACTATATTAGACATAAATGTGAAAACTGAAACTATAAAAATTCTAGAAAGGAATATAAGCAGTAATTTTTTTAACATTGACCATAACAACATTTTCTAGATATGCCTTCTTAGGCAAGGGATACAAAAGCAAATATAAACTATTGGGACTATGTTAAAATAAAAAGCTTTTGCACAGCAAGTGAAACCATGAATAAAATAAAAAAGTAACACACTGAATGGGAAAATGTATTGGTAAATGATATATCTGATATGAGATTAATATACAAAATATATAACATACTTAGACAAACACACACAACACACACACACACACACACACACACATGCACAAAGCTAACTAAAAAATGGGTAAAGCACCTTAACAGACATTTTGTCAAAGACATGCAGGTGTCCAACAGACACATGAAAAGATGCTCAGCATCATTAGTCATGTGGGAAAAGCAATTCAAAACCACAATTAATTCTCACTTTATTCCTTTCAGAATGGCTAAAATAAAAAAGAAAACAAATAAGTGTTGGAAAAATGTGGAGAAAAGGAAACACATTGTTGGAAAGAATGAAAATTGGTACAGCCACTATGGAAAATAATATGAAGTTTCCTCAAAAACTTAATAAAAATATCATATCATCCAACTATTTCACTACTGCGTATTTACCCAAAGAAAACAAAAACGTTAATTAAAGCAACTATATGCAATTCTATGTTTCTTGCAACATTATTTGCAGTAACCAAGTTATGGAAGCAATGCAAGTGTCTACTGATAGGTGAATGGATAAAGAAAATGTGGTGTATATCTACAATGGAATGTATGCACCCAAAAAAGGATGAGATCTTGCCATTTGCAACAACATGGAAGGAACTAGAGAATATAATGCTAAATAAAATACATCAGAAAGAGAACACAAGTAGCATATGATTTCACTAATGTGGAATCTAAGTAAACAAATTAATAAACAATCAAAAAAGCAGAATTACTCCTATAAATATGGAGAACAAACTAATGGTTGCTAAAAGGAAGAAGGTGAGAGATTGGTAAAAGTGTGAAGGGGTGTGGGAGATATAGGCTCCCACTTCTGGTATGAATGTCATGAAAATTAAACGTACAGCATAGGAAGTTATAAAAACTAATACTGAAAGAGCATTGCATGGTCAAACATTGTAGCTACACTTGTGGTGAGCATAGCATAACATATAGAGATATTGAAACACTATGTGGTATACCTGAAACTAATGTAACATGTGTCAACTATACTCAAATTTAAAAAAAAATATCAAAAATAAGGACTCTGGAAGATGGTGGCAGAATAGAAGAACCCTAGACTTGCCACATCTGATGAACACAACTAGAAAATAATCAAATCATCCTAAATAGTCCAGAAATCAATATGAAGACTGGCATAACAAATTTCATAACCAAAGGTAGAGAACAGGTCACATTGAAGAAGGCAGGAAATGTGGATACATGGTTGAGAGAGAAAGGTTGTGGCTGCTACTGTGGGGAGGAAGCCATGGTCATGGATAAGGGCAAGAGACAGATGAGCACAGTGGAGCACCTGAGGAAAACAAATCCCTAAAACAATTGACTTGGAAAGTGAAAGGAGCCAAACTTCCAGAGTTCTTGTAAC
The DNA here is from genome assembly GCF_028018385.1 of Neofelis nebulosa. Classification (NCBI taxonomy): domain Eukaryota; kingdom Metazoa; phylum Chordata; class Mammalia; order Carnivora; family Felidae; genus Neofelis; species Neofelis nebulosa. Next base: position 67,601,654 of record NC_080800.1, read on the forward strand.
CAGTGGTGCTTAAAGATTTGAGTTCTACAGGTCAGTGAGCTTGGCTTTGGAAGGGCCCCAAGTCATTTGGGTGCTTTTGGAGAGCAGTCATGTCAAACATCCTGGGGACAAATATCCTGGAAACAGTGATTTGAAGAGTGCCTGGAGCAAGCATTGGGGAGGCTATTTGATCATGAGAGACAGCATTCATGGAGAGACACTTCCTAGAATAATGAAACTGGCAGGTGCCATTTCTCTCCCCAACCTTCAGCATAAACATAGAGCCACCCATGGGAATCAGAACTGCAAAGACAACCACTACTTAACTTGGTTACACCGAGCCCTGTTACACCATGCTATGGTGGAACTGCCTTTGCTGTTATGCTTGCCTCAGTCCTAGGGCTCCAGGCCTCTTCCCCCAGAAGTCTGGCCCAAACCACTGCTGACACTGCATCTCCTAATATGGGATATTTCTGGAGCTTTGTTTATGGAAGCAGTGGCAACAGGTCTCATTTCACAAACAGACCAGAGCACACCTAGTTAAAACATGCCACATTCAGGCCAGGGACCAAATACTGCCCACAACAGGCAAGGAGACCATCTGCAGATGACTCCCCTGAAGGATTAAGCATTCAAGACACAACAGTAGAGCATGCACATCATACATTGGAGACACTTCCAGAAGCTCCAAGCCCTGGGGAACAGGGAACACTACAGTTCATGGCACTACAGGACATCTTCTTCTTAAGGCCATCACCCTCAAGAACAGAGATGTAGCTGACTTTCCTAACACATAGAAACAGGCACAGAGACAAAATGAGAAGACAGAGGAATTTGTCCAAAATGAAAGAATAGGACAAGGCCACAGCCAGAGATCTAAGTGAAACAGATATAAGTAACATGCCTTATAGAGAATTTAAAGTAATGCTCATAAGGATATTCGCTGGACTTTAGACAAAGGTGGAAAACATGAGTGAGACCCTTAATAAAGAGATGAAGAATAACATAGCAGAGATAAAGGGTTCAAAACATGAAAAGAGAAACACACTTGATGGAATAAACAGCAGGCTAGAAGAAGCAGAGAAACGAATTAAGACCTTGAAAAGAGAGTAGAGGAAAGTAATCAACCTGAATAAAAGAAAGAAAATAGAATTATGCAAAACAAGAATAGATTTAGGGAACACAGTGGCTTCATCAAACTTAATAGCATTCACATTATGGGAGTCCCAGAAGAAGAGACAGAAAATGGGGGAAATTATTTAAAGAGATAATAGCTGAAAACTTCCCTAATCTGGGAAAGAACACAGATATCCAGACCCAGAGGGCATGGAGAACCCCGAATAAAATCAAAAAAGGCAGATCCACACCAAGACATAGTATAATGAAAATAGCAATGTGCTGATAAAGAACAAATTTTAAAAGCAACAAGACAAAAGAGCACAGGTACATACAAGGGAACCCCCATAAGGCTGTGTGAAGATTTTTCAGCAGAAACTTTGCAAACCAGGATGGGATGGCATGATATATTCATAGTGTTGAATGGGAAAAATCTATAGCCAAGAATCCTCTATCCAGCAAAGCTATCATTCAGGATAGAAAGAGAGAGAGAGTTTCCCAGACAAACAAAAATTAAAGGAGTTTGTGACCACTAAACCAGCCATGCAAAAAATATTAAGGGGGAATCTTTGAGGGGAAGTATGAGTTATGGAATACACAAAATAAAATAATTTAAAATGTGACACCATATACCTAAAATGTGAAGAGGAGTAAAGAATGGATTCAAACTTAAGCAACTATCAACTTAATATAGAATACAATATTCAGGAGATGTTATGATAACTACAAATAAACAAAAACCAGTGATAAATATGCAAACAATAAAGAGAAATAAATCCAAGTATATCACTAAAGAAAGCCAACAAACCGTGAAAGTGAACAAGAGAAGAAAGGATCAGAAGAAGGTCTACCAAAATAACCACAGAACAAGGAGCAAAATAGCAGTGAATACACATCTATCAATAATTACTTTGAAGAAATGTGGACTAAAACTCCAATTAAAAAAACAGGGTGACAGACTATTTAAAAAAAGAGACCCATCTGTAAGTTACCTACGGGAGGCTCATTTTAGACCTAAATACACCGGCAGATTGAACGTGATGGGATGGAGAAATATTTATCATGCAAATGGATATCAAAAGAAAGGCATATTAGCAATAGAGTAAAATCTTGGATTGTGAGTAACTTGTTCTGTGAGTGTTCCACAAGACCAGCAAACATTTCTAATGAATTTTAACTTGATAAACGAGCTATGTCTTGCAATACGAGTATTACATGATGCCAAACGTCACCTGATCACAACTGATCCAATGGTTCTTGAAATTCACTTGATATACAAATACTCTGGATTACAATCATGTTTCCAGAACGAATTATGCTCATAAGCCAAGGTTTTACTCTAACTGCTTTGGACAAAATAGACTTTAAAACAAAGACTGCAACAAGAGACAAGAAAGGACACTATATAATAATGAAGAGGACAATCCAAGAGGGATATATAACAATTACAAATATTTATGCACCCAAAATATAGGGACCAAAATGCATAAACCAGTTAATAACAACATAAAGGAACTAATTGATAGGAATATAATAATAGTACAGGACTTTAACACCCTAAATACATCAATGAACAGATCCACTAAACAGAAAATCAACCAGGAAAGAAGGGCTTTGAATGACACACTGGAACAGATGGATTTAACCCATATATTCAGAATATTCCATCCTAAAAGAGGCAGAATAAACTTTCCTTTAAAGTGCACATGGAATATTATCCAGAATAGATCAAATAATAGGTCATAAAACATACCTCAATGTATTGTAGAAAATCAAAATCAGAGCATGCACCCTTTCTGACAACAAAGTTATGAAAGTAGAAATTAATTACAAACAAATCTGGAAAGGTCACAAATACATGGAGGTTAAATAACATGCTACTAAACAATGAATGGGGCACACAGAAAATCAAAGAATAAACTTAAAAAATACATGGCAACAAATGAAAATATAGTGTATCAAAACCTTTGGGATACAGCAAGTGCAGTTTCAAGAGAGACATTTATAGCAATAGGGCCAGACCTCAAGAAGCAAGAAAAATCTCAAACAAACTAACCTTACACTAAAAGGACGTAAGAAAGGAACAACAAATGAAGCCTAAACTCAGCAGAAGGAAAGAAATAATAAAGAGTGGAACAGAAATAAAATAGAAACTAAAAAACAATTGAACAGATAAATGAAACCAGTAGCTGGTTTGTTCAAAAAATCAATTAAATGGATAAATCTCTAGCCAGACTTTTTAAGAAAAAAAATAGAAAGGACCTAAATGAATAAAATCACAAATTAGGGAGGAAAAATAACAAACACCACAAAAATACGACAGTTATAAGAAGATATTATAAAGCACTATATGCCAATCATTAGAAAACCTAAAATAGATAAATTTCTAGAAATATATAAACTACCAAAACTGAAACATAAAGGAAATACCAGCAAAGAAATCAAATGAATAATAATAATAAAAAAAACTCCCAACACACAAAAGTCCAGGGCCAGATGGCTTCCCAGGTGAACTCTACCAAGCCTTTTTTTTTAATTTTTAATTTTATTTAAATCCAACTTAGTTAACATATAGTGTAATATGATTTCAGGAGCAGAACTCAGTGATTCATCACTTACATATAACACCCAGTGCTCATCCCAACAAATGCCCTTCTTAATGCCCATCACCCATTTAGCCTATCCCCCCACCCTCCAGCAACCCTCAGTTTGTTTTCTGTATTTAAGAGTCTCTTAGGGTTTGCCTCCCTCTCTCTTTTATTTTTTTTTCTTTCCTTCCCTGTGTTCATCTGTTTTGTTTCTTAAATTCTACATATAAGTGAAATCATATGATATTTGTCCCTTTCTCTGATTGACTTATTTGGCTTAGCATTATACACTCTAATTCCATCCACGTTGTTGCAAATGGCAAGATTTCATTCTTTTTTGGTCTCTGAGTAATATTCCATTATATATATATATATATATATATCCATGAACACACATATATATTATACACATATATATTATATATTATATATAAACCATATCTTAATCCATTCAGCGGTCAATGGACAGTTGGGCTATTTCCATAATTTGGCTTTTTTTAAATGTTTATTTTGAAACAGAGAGAGAGAGAGAGAGAGAGCATGAGAAGGGTAGAGACAGAGAGAGGGACAGGGAGAATCCCAAGCAGGCTCTGCACTGACAGAACAGAGCCCAACATGAGGCTTGATCCCATAAAATGTAGGAGCATGACATGAGCCAAAATCCAGAGTTGGATGCTTAACCAACTGAGCCAACATGAAAACCCTCCATGATTTGTGGTTTTTTTTGATACTGCTACTATAAACATTGGGGTTCATGTGCCCCTTCGAATAAGTGTTTTTGTATCCTTTGGATTAATATCTAGTAGTGCAAATAGTGGATGTAATGTAGCTCTATTTTTAACTTTTTGAGGAACCTCCATACTGTTTTTGAGTGGCAGCACCAGTTTGCATTCCCACCGACAGTGCCAAAGTGTTCCCCTTTCTCCACATCCTTGCCAGCATCTGTTGTTTCCTGAGTTCATTTTAGCCATCCTGACAGGCGTGAGGTGGTATCTCATTTTAGTTTTGATTTGTATTTCCCTGATGATGAGTGATGTTGAGCATCTTTTCATGTGTCTGTTAGCCATCTGGATGTCTTCTTTGGAAAAGTATCTGTTCATGTCTTTTGCCCATTTCTTTATTGGATTATGTGTTTTTTGGGTGTTGAATTTGATAAGTTCTTTATAGATTTTGGATACTCACCCTTTATCTGATATGCCAATTGCAAATATTTTCTCCCATTCTGTTGGTTGCCTTTTGTTTTTGTTGATTGTTCCCTTCACTGTGCAGAAGGTTTTATCTTGATGAGGTTCCAAAAGTTCATTTTTGCCTTAGTTTCCCTTGCCTCAAGAGACATGTCTACTAAGAAGTTTCCATGGCCAAGATCAAAGAAGTTGCTGTCTGTATTCTCCCTAGGATTTTGATGGTTTCCTGTCTTAAATGTAGGTCTTTCATCCATTTTGAATTTATTTTTGTGTATGCTGTAATAAGGTGGTCCAGGTTCATTCTTCTGCATGTTGCTGTCAATTTTTCCAACATCATTTGCTAAAAAGACTGTCTTTTCTCTATTGGATATTCTTTCCTGCTTTGTCAAAGATTAGTTGGCCATATATGTGTGCATCCAATTCTGGGCTCTCTATACTTTTCCACTGATCTATGTGTTTTTGTGCCAGTACCATACTGTCTTGATAATTACAGCTCTGTAATACATCTTGAAGTCTAGAATTGTGATTCTTCCAGCTTTGGATTTCTTTTTCAGGATTGCTTTGGCTATTCGGGGTCTTTTCTGGTTCCATACAAATTTTAGGATTGTTTGCTCTAGCTCTGTGAGGAATGCTGGTGATATTTCGATAGGGATTGCATTGAATATGTAGATTGCTTTGGGTAGTATTAACATTTTAACAATATTTGTTCTTCCAATCCATGAAAATGGAATATTTTTCCATTTTTTTGTGTCTTCTTCAATTTCTTTCATAAGCTTTCTATAGTTTTTAGTTTATAGATTTTTCACTCTTTGGTTAGGTTTATTCCTAGGCATTTTATGGTTTTTGGTGTGATTGTAAAGGGGGTCGATTCCTTGATTTCTCTCTCTGCTGCTTCATTATTGGTATATATAAATGCCACAGATTTCTGTGCATTGATTTTATATCCTGACACTTTGCTGAATTCATGTATGAGTTGCAAAAGATTTTTGGTGGAGTTTTGGGTTGTCCATATAGAGTATCACGTCATCTGTGAAGAGTGAAAGTTTGACTTCTTTTTTTCCAATTTCAATGCCTTTTATTTCTTTTTGTCTGATTGCTGAGGTTAGGACTTCTAACATTCTGTTGAACAACAGTGGTGAGAGAGGACCTCCTGTCATGTTCCTGATGTTAGGGGGAAAACACTCAAGTTTTTCCCCATTGAGGATTATATTGGCTGTATGTCTTTTGCATTTAGCCTTTATGATCTTGAGGTATGTTACTTCTATCCCTACTTCTTTGAGGGTTTTTATCAAGAATGGATGCTGTATTTTGTCAAATGTTCTTTCCTGCATTTATTGAGAGGATCTTGTTGTTTTTATCCTTTCTTTTAGTAATGTAATTACCACATTGATGGATTTGCAGATATTGAACGAGCCCTGCAGCCCAGGAATAAATTCCCCTTGACCATGGTGAATAATTTTTTAAATGTATTGTTAGATTCCATTTTCTAGGATCTTGTTCAGGATTTTTGAAGCCATGTTCATGAGGGAAATTGTTCTGTAGTTCTCCCTTTTAGTGAAGTCTATGTCTGGCATTTGGATCAAGGCAATGCTGGCTTCATAGAATGAGTTTGGAAGCTTTCCTGCCATTTCTATTTTTCTGGAACACCTTCAAAAAATAGGTGTTGTATCTTTAAATGTTTGGTAGAATTCCCCTGGAAAGCCATTTGGCCTGGACTCTTGTTTGTTGGGGATTTTTGATTACTGATTCAATTTCTTTTACTGGTTATGGGTCTGTTCAAACTATCTATATCTTCCTGTTTCTTTTTTGGTAGTTTATATGTTTCTAGGAATTTTTCCATTCTTCCAGATTGCCCAATTTATTTACATACAATTGCTCATAATATTCTTTTATTACTGTTTGTATTTATGTGGTGTTGGCTGTGATTTCTCCTCTTTCATTTGTGATTTTATTTATATGGGTCTTTTCCTCTTTCTTTTTGATAAATTTGGCTACAGTTTTACCAATTTTGTTAATTCTTTCAAAGAACCACCTCCTGGTTTTTTTGTCAGTTCTGTTTTTTTTATTTTGATTTCATTGATTTATGCTATAATATTTTATTTCCCTTCTTCTGATGGTTTTGGACTTTATTTGTTGTTTTTTGTTTTCCGGCTCCTTTAGGTATAAGGTTAGGTTGTGTATTTGAGACATCTCTTCCTTCCTTAGAAAGGCCTGGATTACTGTATACTTCCCTCTTATGACCACCTTTGATGAATCCTAGACGTTTTGGACTGTTATGTTTTCATTTTCTTTGGCTTACACGTACTTTTTCATTTCCTCTTTAATTTCTTGGTTAACCTATTCATTATTTAGTAGAATGTTTTTTAATCTCCAATTATGCATGGTCTTCCCAAATTTTTTCTTGTGGTTGATTTCAAATTCCATAGCCTTGTGATGTTAACATATGTATGGTATGATATCGATTTTTTGTACTTGTTGTGGGATGATTCATGTCCCAGTATGTGATCTATTCTGGAGAATGTTCCACATGCATTCGGGAAGAATGTGTATTCTTTTGCTTCAGTGTGAAATGTTTGTTAAATACATCTTGTCCAGTGTGTCATGCAAAGCCATTGTTTCCTTGTTGATTTTCTGCTTAGATGATCTGTCCATTGTTGTAAGTGGGGTGTTGAAGCCCCCTAGTATTATGTTATTATTATCAATGTTTCTTTATGTTTGTGATTAATTGATTTATATATTTGTGTTCCACTGAGTTGGGGGCATAAATATTTACAATTGTTAGACCTTCTTGGTGGATAGACACCTTAATTATGATATAATGCCCTTCTGTATCTCCCGTCAGTCTTTGGTTTAAATTTAGTTTTTTTTTAGGGTTCCTGTGTGGCTCCATTTTTAAGTACCTGACTTTGGCTTAGGTCATGATCTCATGGTTAGTGTGTTCAAGTCCCACATTGGGTGAGCAGGAGCCCCACTTTGGGTAAAACATGATCCCTGTTTTAGGTGAGCCCTGATTCTCTCTCTCCCTCTCTCTTCCCCTTGTGGTTTTGTCTCTCTCTGTCTCTCGCTCTCAGTTGAGCCCTCTGTCTCAAAATACATTAAAATAATCTAGTTTGTCTGATACAAATATGGCTACTACAGCTTTCTTTTGACCTCCATTGGCATGATAGATGATTCTCCATCCCCTTACTTTCAATCTGCAGGTATCTTTAGGTATAAAAGGAGTCTCTTCTAGGCAGCATATAGAATGATTTCTTATCCATTCTGACCCTGTTTCTTTTGGTTGGAACATTTATTCCATTTATATTTAGAGTGATCACTGAAAGATCTGAATTTAGTGCCATTGTGCTGCCTGTTGTGTTGATGTTTTTGGTGATGTTCTTTGCTCCTTTCTAGTCTTTGTTGCTTTTGGTCTTATTTGTTTTGATTTGTTTTGGTTTGTTTTTTCTCAGAGTTACCCTTAAAGTTTCTTGCAGGGTTGGTTTAGTGCTCAGGAACTCCTTTAGTTTTTGTTTGTCTGAGAAACTCTTTATCTCTCCTATTTTGTTTTTTTTTTTTTGTTTTTTTTTTTTTAAATTTTTTTTTTTCAACGTTTTTTATTTATTTTTGGGACAGAGAGAGACAGAGCATGAACGGGGGAGGGGCAGAGAGAGGGAGACACAGAATCGGAAACAGGCTCCAGGCTCTGAGCCATCAGCCCAGAGCCTGACGCGGGGCTCGAACTCACGGACCGCGAGATCGTGACCTGGCTGAAGTCGGACGCTTAACCGACTGCGCCACCCAGGCGCCCCAATCTCTCCTATTTTGAATGACTGACTTGCTGGATAAAGAATTCTTGGCTGCATAATTTCATGATTCAACACGTTGAATATATTCTGCCACTCCCTTCTGGCCTGCCAAGTTTCTTTGGACAGTCTGACCACAAATCTGACTTCTTTTGTAGGTTAAGGACTTTTTCCCTTGCTGCTTTCATAAATCTTTCCTTGTTGTGTATTTTGTGAATTTGACTTTGATATGCCTTGGTGATGGTTGGTTTTTGTTGAAACTAATGGGAGTTCTCTGTGCTTCTTAGATTTTGATGTATGTGTTCATCCCCAGATTAGGAAAGTTTTCAGCTATAATTTGTTCACATAAACCTTCTGCCACTTTCTCTTAATCTTTTGGAACTCCTATTATTCAAGTGTTATTCCTTGGTAATAAGTCACTGAGTTCTGTAAGGCTTGTATCATGACCTTTTGCCTTTATTTCCTTCTTTTTCCTGCTTCCGTATTTTCTATAATTCTATATTCTATCTCAGTGATTCACTGTTCTGTGTCATCCATCCTTGCCATCACAAAATCAATTTCAGATCACATCTTGTTATAACATTTTTAATTTGGCCTGACTAGATTTTAGTTCTTTAATCTCTGCAGAAAGGGATTCTTGGGGCATCTGGGTGGCTCAGCCAACTAAGTGTCTGACTTCATTTCGCATTGGATCTCACAGTTTGTGAGTTCAAGCTCTGCATTGGACTCTGTGCTGACAGTGTGGAGCCTGGAGTCTGCTTCAGATTATGTGTCTCATTCTCTCTCTGCCCCTCCTCCACTCACACTTTCTATGTCTCAAAAATAAATAAAAATTATTTTTTAATTAAAAAAGGAAGTATTTTCTGGTGTCTTCTATGCTTTTTTCAACCCCAGCTAGTATTCTTATAATCATGATTTTAAATTCTAGTTCAGACATCTTACTTATATCTGTGTTGATTAAGTCCCTGGATTTCATCTCTTCCTGTTCTTTCTTTTGGAGTTAATCTTTTTTTTTTTGTCATTTTGGATGAAGAAAAAAGTATATAATAAAAACTAAAAAATTTAACACAAAAGTAAAGGATCAAATAAATGATGCTAAACCCTAGGTTTATTTCAGTCTTCTTGTTTAAAGAATCTTGGTAAAATAGAGGAAAAGGAGAAAGGATTTGAAAGAAAAGTTTAAAAAAATTAAAAATAAAAAATAGTAAAATAGATTAAAATAAAGAAAATAACATAGAATAAAATATTTAAAAAAGAAACAGAAAAGAATTGTCCCTTTCCATATAGAAGAAATAGAAAAAAAAAAGAAAAACAAAGAATATAATTTAATGAAAAACAGAAGCCAGGAAATGAACAAATAAATGAACCAGTAAATACAATGAAACATGAATGAAGTTACTTCCAGTTTAACCTAGAGCTGAAAATTTGAAGCACACTGTATACTGTGGACTAAGCAGGTAGAGTGACTTGTGCTCCACTTGTAGGGGATGTGCCTGGAGGGTGTAACTGGGCGGAGCTTGGTGTAACAGCTCTGTTCTCCAGTTGGTGGCACTGCTTAGCTTACTGGGGTGGATCTGTGTGTGCATGTGTGTGCACACAGTAGGGGTGATAATGGCTTCACCCAGCTCCCTAGTCTTTGGTACAGGAACTTTGTGTTTTCACCAACACATGATCAAGCACCCCTCCTTTATCTCAGGCCTCCATCCACTCCCTGCCTCTACCCTGACCATGTCCAAGCTGTCTGCCTGCCAGGTGGCGCCTATTTCCAGAGTTTTATTTCAGATTGTGCTGTTTCAAAATCCCCACACTTCAGAGACCCTCCGTGACTTGGACCCATACTGATTCTCTGGAGCAGCGTCTTGCCAAACAATGGGCAGGTGCTGGCTTGTGATCACACAGTTGCAGAAGTTCAGAGTTTATTGCAAATCATAGCACATAGCTGGTGATGGGTTTTGGTGCACTCTGGTGTCTTTGTAACAATACCAGCAAATGTGGCTGCTCTCCAGGGTCTCTTAGGACCTTTACCCTCCGGAAGTCCATATGGCCTCTATGAAATGCACTCCAAGCAGGGGAACTGCTTCTGCCTGTGTGACACATGGATTGCTCAGACCATACTGCCTATTCCTGGGGCTTTGCGCTATTACTCACCAGAGCAGTGCCAGACCCTGGGCTCTGAACCTTCAGACTCTGTGGTCCACTGTTTATATATTGGTGGTACTGAAACTGTCTCCTTTGCCCCCATAAATGGTTTTGGGGAACAGATTTCTTATCCAGTCCCCTGTGAGTGCTTTCACTCTTTCTCTCCAGCTACTTTGGTGGGGGTGTGTGTTTTTTTCTTGTGCAATCCCAATACAGTGCACTCTCCCCCTTTGTCTTTCTCTTTCTGTCTTCTTTCTATGCAAATGGCACCCTCACCTCCACAGCTCTTCTTTCTCTCAATTCACATCTCCGCACCATGAACCTGCCAAGTTCTGTAGCTCAAGTTATGCAGATTGTTGCCTTTATCTTCAGATCAATTTTCTTGGTGTTCAAAATGGTTTGATCTTGATCTAGCTGTGTTTCATGGATGAGACAAGCTCAGGATACCCATACTGATCCACCATCTTAACTCCTCTCCCCACTTTACCAAATATTTTAAGAAGAGTCAAGGCCTATTTTTCTATTTCAAAAAATAGAAAAGGAAAGAAAACTTCCAAATTCATTACATGAGGTCAAATTTACCCTGACAGACCAATATCTTTGATGAAGAGAAATGCAAAAATCCTCAATAAAATACTAGCAAACCGAATCCAACAATATACTGAAAAAATGATTCACTGTTATCAAGAGGGATTTATTTCTACATTTCAAGAGTGGTTCAATATTCACAAATCAATCAAAGTGATACATCACATCAATAAAAAAAAGAACCATATGATCATTTCAATAGACACAAAAATATTTGACAATGTACAACATCCATTGCTGATAAAGGCCCTCTACAAAGTGGGTTTAGACTGAACATTCCTCAACCTGTTAAAGGCCATATATGAGAAAAAAAACTACAGTTAATATTATCTTCAATGAGGAAAAACTGAAAGCCTTTCCCTAAAATCAAGAACAAGACAAGGATGTCCACTCTCACCACTTTTATTCAATATAATACCAAAGTCCTAGCCACAGCAATCAGACAACAAAAATAAATAAATGGTACCCAAATTGGTAAGGAAGAAGTAAAACTTGCACTATTTGCAGATGACATTATATAGAATAAAAGGGAAAGATTCAACTAAAAAACTGTCAGAACTGATAAATTCAGTAAAGTCACAGGATACAGAATCAATGTACAGAAATTTGTTGCATTTATATACACCATTAATGAAGCATCAGAAAGAGAAATTAAGAAACCCATTTACAATTGCACCAGACGCTGTAAGATACCTAGAAATAAACATAACCAAACAGGTGTAAGAAGTGAACTCAGAAAACTATAAAACAGTGATGAAAGAAACTGAAGACAACACAAAGAAATGGAAAAACATTCCATGTCCAGGTGTTGGAAGAACAAATATTGTTAAAATATCTATAGTACCCAAAGCAACTGACATATTTAATGCCATCCTCATCAAAATATCACCAGTGTTTTTCACAAAGCTAGGGAAAACAATCTATTTTTTAATTTATTTTTTTAATATGAAATTTATTGTCAAATTGGTTTACATACAACACCCAGTACTCATCCCAAAATGCGCCTCCTCAATACCCATCACCCACCCTCCCCTCCCTCCCACTCCCCATCAACCCTCAGTTTGTTCTCAGTTTTTAACAGTCTCTTATGCTTTGCACTCTAAGCTCTTTTTTTTCCTTCCCCTCCCCCATGGGTTTCTGTTAAGTTTCTCAGGATCCACATAAGAGTGAAAACATATGGTATCTGTCTTTCTCTGTATGGCTTATTTCACTTAGCATCACACTCTCCAGTTCCATCCACGTTGCTACAAAAGGCCATATTTCATTCTTTCTCATTGCCACGTAGTACTCCACTGTGTATATAAACCACAATTTCTTTATCAACTCATCAGTTGATGGACATTTAGGCTCTTTCCATAATTTGGCTATTGTTGAAAGTGCTGCTATAAACATAGGGGTACAGTTGCCCCTATGCATCAGTACTCCTGTATCACTTGGGTAAATTCCTAGCAGTGCTATTGCTGGGTCGTAAGGTAGGTCTATTTATAACTTTTTGAGGAACCTCCACACTGTTTTCCAGAGCGACTGCACCAATTTGCATTCCCACCAACAGTGCAAGAGGGTTCCCGTTTCTCCACATCCTCTCCAGCATCTATAGTCTCCTGATTTGTTCATTTTAGCCACTCTGACTGGCATGAGGTGATATCTGAGTGTGGTTTTGATTTGAATCTCCCTGATGAGGAGCGACGTTGAGCATCTTTTCATGTGCCTGTTGGCCATCTGGATGTCTTCTTTACAGAAGTGCCTATTCATGTTTTCTGCCCATTTCTTCACTGGGTTATTTGTTTTTCGGGTGTGGAGTTTGGTGAGCTCTTTATACATTTTGGATACTAGCCCTTTGTCCAATATGTCATTTGCAAATATCTTTTCCCATTCCGTTGGTTGCCTTTTAGTTTTGTTGGTTGTTTCCTTTGCTGTGCAGAAGTTTTTATCTTCATAAGGTCCCAGTAGTTCATTTTTGCTTTTAATTCCCTTGCCTTTGGGGATGTGTCAAGTAAGAAATTGCTGCGGCTGAGGTCAGAGACGTTTTTCCCTGTTTTATCCTCTAGGGTTTTGATGGTTTCCTGTCTCACATTCAGGTCCTTTATCCATTTTGAGTTTGTTTTTGTGAATGGTGTAAGAAAGTGGTCTAGTTTCATTCTTCTGCATGTTGCTGTCCAGTTCTCCCAGCACCATTTGTTAAAGAGACTGTCTTTTTTCCATTGGATATTTTTTCCTGCTTTGTCAAAGATTAGTTGGCCATACTTTTTTTGGTCTAATTCTGGGGTTTCTATTCTATTCCATTGGTCTATGTGTCTGTTTTTGTGCCAATACCATGCTGTCTTGATGATGACAGCTTTGTAGTAGAGGCTAATGTCTGGGGTTGTGATGCCTCCTGCTTTGGTCTTCTTCAAAATTACTTTGGCTATTCGGGGCCTTTTGTGGTTTCATACAAATTTTAGGATTGCTTTTTCGAGCTTCAAGAAGAATGCTGGTGCCATTTTGCTTGGGATTGCATTGACTGTGTAGATAGCTTTGGGTAGTATTGACATTTTGACAATATGTATTCTTCCAATCCATGAGCACGGAATGGTTTTCCATTTCTTTATATCTTCTTCAATTTCCTTCATAAGCTTTCTATAGTTTTCAGCATACAGATCTTTTACATCTTTGGTTAGTTATTCCTAGGTATTTTATGCTTCTTGGTGCAATTGTGAATGGGATCAGTTTCTTTATTTGTCTTTCTGTTGCTTCATTATTAGTGTATAAGAATGCAACTGATTTCTGTACATTGATTTTGTATCCTGCAACTTTGCTGACTTCATGTATCATTCTAGCAGACTTTTGGTGGAGTCTATCGGATTTTCCATGTATAATATCATGTCATCTGCAAAAAGTGAAAGCTTGACTTCATCTTTGCCAATTTGGATGCCTTTGATTTCCTTTTGTTTGATTGCTGATGCTAGCACTTCCAACACTATGTTAAACAACAGCGGTGAGAGTGGACATCCCTGTCATGTTCCTAATCTCAGGAAGAAAGCTCTCAGTTTTTCCCCATTGAGGATGATATTGGCTGTGGACTTTTCATAAATGGCTTTGATGGTGTTTAAGTATGTTCCTTCCATCCTGACTTTCTCGAAGGTTTTTATTAAGAAAGGATGCTGAATTTTGTGAAATGCTTTTTCCACCTCGATTGACAAGATCATATGGTTCTTCTCTTTTCTTTTATTAATGTGATGTAGGGGCACCTGGGTGGCGCAGTCGGTTAAGCGTCCGACTTCAGCCAGGTCACGATCTCGCGGTCCGTGAGTTCGAGCCCCGCGTCAGGCTCTGGGCTGATGGCTCGGAGCCTGGAGCCTGTTTCCGATTCTGTGTCTCCCTCTCTCTCTGCCCCTCCCCCGTTCATGCTCTGTCTCTCTCTGTCCCAAAAATAAAATAAAAAACGTTGAAAAAAAATTATTAATGTGATGTATCACATTGATTGATTTGCGAATACTGAGCCAGCCCTGCAGCCCAGGAATGAATTCCACTTGATCATGGTGAATAATTCTTTTTATATGCTGTTGAATTCGATTTGCTAGTATCTTATTGAGAATTTTTGCATCCATATTCATCAGGGATATTGGTCTGTAGTTCTCTTTTTTTTGCCGGGTCTCTGTCTGCTTTGGGAATCAAAGGAATGCTGGCTTCATAGAATGAGTCCAGAAGTTTTCCTTCCCTTTCTATTTTTTGGAACAGCTTGACAAGGATAGGTATTATCTCTACTTTAAATGTCTAGTAGAATTCTCCAGGGAAGCCATCTGGTCCTGGACTCTTATTTGTTGGGAGATTTTTGATAACTGATTCAATTTCTTCTCTGGTTATGGGTCTGTTCAAGCTTTCCATTTCTTCCTGTTTGAGTTTTGGAAGTGCGTCGGTGTTTAGGAATTTGTCCATTTCTTCCAGGTTGTCCAGTTTGTTGGCATATATTTTTTCCTAGTATTCCCTGACAATTGCTTGTATTTCTGAAGATTGGTTGTAAGAATTCCATTTTCATTCATGATTTTATCTATTTGGGTCATCTCCCTTTTCTTTTTGAGAAGCCTGGCTAGAGATTTGTCAATTTTGTTTATTTTTTAAAAAAACCAACTCTTGGTTTCATTGATCTGCTCTACAGTTTTTTTTTTTTTTAGATTCTATATTGTTTATTTCTGCTCTGATCTTTATTATGTCTCTTCTTCTGCTGGGTTTAGGCTGTCTTTGCTGTTCTGCTTCTATTTCCTTTAGGTGTGCTGTTGGATGTTGTATTTGATTCTTTTCTTGTTTCTTGAGATAGGTGTGGATTACAATGTATTTTCCTCTAAGGACTGCCTTCGCTGCATCCCAAAACGTTTGGATTGTTGTATTTTCATTTTCATTTGTTTGCATATATTTCTTGATTTCTTCTCTAATTGCCTGGTTGACCCATGCATTCTTTAGTAGGGTGTTCTTTAACCTCCATGCTTTTGGAGGTTTTCCAGATTTTTTCCTGTGGTTGATTTCAAGCTTCATAGCATTGTGGTCTGAAAGTATTCATGGTATGATTTCAATTCTTGTGTACTTATGAAAGGGTGTTTTGTGACCCAGTATGTGATCTATTTTGGAGAATGTTCCATGTGCACTCGAGAAGAAAGTATATTCTGTTGCTTTGGGATGCAGAGTTCTAAATATATCTGTCAAGTCCATCTGATCCAACGTATCATTCAGGGCGCTTTCCTTTTTATTGATCCTGAGTCTAGATGATCTATCCCTTGTTGTAAGTAGAGTATTAAAGTCCCCAGCAATTACCACATTCTTATCAATAAGGTTGCTTGTGTTTGTGATTTTTATATATCTGGGGGCTCCCGTATTTGGCACATAGATATTTATAATTGTTAGCTCTTCCTGATGGATAGACCCTGTGACTATTATATAATGCCCTTCTTCATCTCTTGTTACAGCCTTTAATTTAAAGTCTAGTTTGTCTGATATAACTAAGGGTACTCCAGCTCTCTTTTGACTTCCAGTAGCATGATAGATAATTCCTCATCCCCTCACTTTCAATCTGAAGGTGTCCTCAGGTCTAAAATGAGTGTCTTGCAGACAGCAAATAGATGGGTCTTGTTTTTTTATCCATTCTGATACCCTATGTCTTTTAGTTGGAGCATTTAGTTCATTCACATTCAGTGTTATTATAGAAAGATATGGGTTTAGAGTCATTGTGATGTCCGTAGGTTTCATGCTTGTAGTGATATCTCTGGTACCTTGTCTCACAAGATCCCCCTTAGGAATTCTTGTAGGGCTGGTTTAGTGGTGATGAATTCCTTCAGTTTTTGTTTGTTTGGGAAGACCTTTATCTCTCCTTCTATTCTAAATGACAGACTTGCTGGATAAAGAATTCTCAGCTACATATTTTTTTCTGTTCATCACATTGAAGAGTTCTTGCCATTCCTTTCTGGCCTGCCAAGTTTCAGTAGATAGGTCTGCCACTAGCTTTATCGGTGTCCCTTTATATGTTAGAGCATGTTTATCCCTAGCTGCTTTCAGAATTTTCTCTTTATCCTTGTATTTTGCCAGTTTCACTATGATATGTCGTGCAGAAGATCGATTCAAGTTACATCTGAAGGGAGTTCTCTGTTCCTCTTGGATTTCAATGCTTTTTCTTTCCCTAGAGCAGGGAAGTTCTCAGCTATGATTTCTTCAAGTACACCTTTAGCACCTTTCCCTCTCTCTTCCTCCTCTGGAATCTGAATTATGTGTATATTTTTACATTTAATTATTTCAGTTAGCTCTAATTCTCCCCTCATACTCCTGGATTTTTTTATCTCTCCTTTTCTCAGCTTCCTCTTTTACCATAATTTTATCTTCTAATTCTCCTCTTCTCTCCTCTGCCTCTTCAATATGAGCTGTGGTCGCCTCCATTTTATTTTGCAGCTCATTTATAGCATTTTTTAGCTCCTCCTGACTGTTTCTTAGTCTCTTGATCTCTGTAGCAATAGATTCTCTGCTGTCCTGTATAGTTTTTTCAAGCCCAGTGATTAATTTTATGACTATTATTTTCAATTCATTTTCTGTTACATTGCCTAAATCGTTTTTGATCAGTTTGTTAGCTGCTGCTAGTTCCTGGAGTTTCTTTTGAGTAGAATTCTTCTGTGTCATCATTTTGGGTAGTTCCTGGGTGGTGTGCAACTGCAGGGCACTTCCCCTGTGTTGTCTGGAGTGCCTTGTGTTGGTGGGCAGGGCCGCAGTCTGACCTGATGTCTGCACCCAGCCTGCCGCTGGGGCCACAGTCAGAATGGTGTGTAACTTATCTTCCCCTCCCCCAGGGGCAGGACTCACTGTGGTGTGGTGTGGCCCCTGTCTGGGCTACTTGCACACTGCCAGGCTTGTGGTGCTACTTTGATGAGATCTGGCGTAGTAGCCAGGGTGGATCCGTAATGTGCACAGCGGTGGCAGGGGCAGGCTCAGGTCACTTTGCCTTTGGTGGTCCCCCACGGGAAGGGCCTTGTAGCACTGGGAGGGAGGCAGACCTGTCAGAGTGATTGATCCACAGAAGCACAGCGTTGGGTGTTTGTGTGGTGCAAGCAAGGTCTGTGATGGGAACTGGTTCCCTTTGGAATTTTTGGGTAGGGGATGGGCGAAGGGATGGTGCTGGTGAGTGCCTTTGTTCCTTGCCAAGCTGAGCTCTGTTCTCCAGGCCTCAACACCTCTCCCTCCCATTTTCCTCCAGCCCTCCCACTCTCTGAGCAGAGCTGTTGACTTATAACACTCCAGATGTTAAGTCCCACTGGCTGTCAGAACTCATGCAGTCTGGCCCCTCCACTTTTGCAAGCCAGACTAGGGGGCTCTGCCTTGCTGGGCAGGCTGGCTGCCCCTCCATCACCCCAGGTCCCTCCTGCCAGTAGCATGCACCACCTCTCCACCTTTCCTACGCTCTTCCGTGGGTGTCTTGTCTATGCTTGGCTCCAGAGAGTCCATTCTGCTAGTCTTCTGGTGGTTTTCTGGGTTATTTAGGCTGATGTGGGTGGAATCTAAGTGGTCAGCATGATGCAATGAGCCCAGTGTCCTCCTACGCTGCCATCATGTCTAGGAATTAGCAGATTCCAGTTGATGTCCTTTCTTATCTGGAGCAAAATCTACTTTCCTACAAATGGGGGAGATGAGCTGAATGTTTGTGCTGTTTTATCCTTTTTCATTACCCCTCTCTAGTTGTTCATTTTTTACAAACAAACAAACAAACAAACAACAAAAAAACCTAAGACTTTTTTGTGTGTGAGTTTGTCATCTGGGAAATGTCAAAGATAGTTTTAGATTCAAAACATATATTGAACCCCAACCTCACACCATATACAAAAATCAACCCAAAGTAAATTCTTTAATGTAGGACCTGAAACCGTAAAACTTCTTGGAAAGAAAAAAACAATAAACAAAAAACATAAGGGGCAAAGTTCATTTACCTCAATCTTGGTGAGAATTGTTTTGGATTTGACACAAAAAGCAATGGCAACAAAAGCAAAAATTAGCAAGTAGAACTTCATCCAACTCAAAAGCTTCTGTATAGCAAAGGAATCCATCAACAAAATGAAAAGGCAAACCACAGAGTGAAAGAAAATATTTTCAAATTTTGAATCTAATAAGGAGTTTATATTTAAAATACATGAAGAACTCCTACAACTCAATAACAAAAAAAATGACTAAATAGGGGAACTAAATAGACATTTTCCCAAAGAAGACATAAGAGTAACCAGCAGGTACATGAAAAAGGTATTTAACATCACTAATCATCAGGATTAATGATGAACTGATCAAATGCAAATCAAAACAAATATGTGATATCACCTCACAACTGGTAGGATGGCTATCAACAAAAAGACAAGTGATAACAAATGCTGGTGAGCATGTAGGGAAAATGGACCCCTTGTTCATTGTGGGTGGGTTTGTAAACTGATGCAGACACTATTGACAACAGTATGGATATTTCTCAAAAAATTAAAAACAGAACTACCATATGATCCAGGAATCCCCTTCTGGGTATATATCCAAAGGAAATAAAAACAGTATATTGAAGAAATATCTGCACTTTCATGCTCATTGTGGCATTATTCACAATAGCCAAGATATATAAAAAGCCTAATGTCCATCAACAGATGAATGGATAAAGAAACAGGAGTATATATGTTTAATAGAATATTATGGATAAAGAAGCAGGAGTATATATGTAGAATGGAATATTATGGATAAAGAAACAGGAGTATATATGTAGAATGGAATATTATTCAGCCATGAGAAAGATATCTTGCCATTTGTGACCACATGGTTAGACATTAAGTGCATTATGCTAAGTGAAATAAGCCAGACAGAAAAAGGCAAATACCACATGGTATCAGTTATATGATGAATCTTAAAAAAAAAAAAAGGTCAAACACATAGAAACATAGAGTACAAAAGTGATTGTGTGCTGGGTGGCTATTGAAAATAATGCATGTGCCTGTATCCATTTGAATTATTATTTTTCTATTATTTGGGGCAAATAACCAGTAGTGAAATTACTGGATCATAAGGTAGTTCTATTTTTAATGTTTTGAGGAAACTCCATACTGTTTTCCAGAATGTCTGTACCAGTTAGCATTCCCTCCAACAGTGCAAGAGTGTTCCTTTTTCTCCACATCCTTGCCAGTATTTGTCTAGGTAGTCAGGGTTTTGTTTTTCTTTTTTCTTTTTTTTTTTTCTTTCAGCACTTTTAATATACTGCAGCACCCCCTTCTGGCCTAGAAAGTTTAGAAGAAAAATCCTCTGATAGTCTTAGGTCTTATAGTCTTATAGTCCCTGTATGGAAAAAGTTGTTTTCTTTTTTAGCTTTTAAGGGTCTCTTCACGACTTTAAATTTTGGCACTTTCATTATAATGTGTCTTTGTGTGGGTCTCTTTGGGTTCATTTTATTTGTAACTTTCTGGGCACCTGGATGGATGTCTGTTTTCTTTCCCAGTTGAGAGGAGTTTTTTGGCCATTATTTTTTAAAATAAGTTTTCTGCTCCTTTCTCTCTCTCTTCTCCTTCTGTAGTCCCTATGATGGGAAGGTTTGCTTGATGTTTGTTCATAAGTCCCTTAAGCTCTCTGTATTTTTCTTTATGCTGATGTGATTCAATGAGTTTTAGTGTCTTGTTTTTGAGTTCACTGACATTTTCTTCCACTTCATGTAGTCTGCTATGGAACCTCTGTTATATTTTTCAGTTCAATTATCATACTCTTTGGCTCTATGACTTCTATTTGGTACTTTCTTTATTTTCTATATTTTTTGAAATTTTCACTTGTTTATCCATTATTTTTCTGACCTCATAACCGTGTTTATGGGCATCTTTTTAAATTATTTATCAGGTAAATTATGTATCTCCATTTCATTAAGGTCTTTTTTGATGTTTTATTTTCTTCTTTTGTTTGGAACATATTCTATGATTTCTTTATTTTACTTGACTCTCTGTGCTGTTTTTTATGTATTAAATAAAGAATTCACCTCTTCCAGTCCTGAAGGGGTGGACTTGTGTAGGACATGAAACCTATTTTTCAACCCTGCCATAGCTCTTGATTCTCTCTCAAAACTTTATGAATGTCCAGACAGCCTACTCTATATTTCTTGGCTTCTAGCAGTTGAGGGTGTGATAAGAATTTTCAGTGTCCCCAAAAGGAGGATCTCAGTACTTAGAATGATTGGAAGTTAACCTTCAGGCCAGAGCTTTTTAAAAAATATGTAACTTTGTGCTAGTTATTGGTGTACAGTGTGGTACTTTGAAACATTTGTATATTATAATATGATTGACAATGTAGTGACATTTATCACATTACATATATAGTATAATATTTTTGTCTATATTCACTATGTTGTGCATTAGATCTCTATGGCTAATTTACTACCTATTAAAAATTTGTACCCATAAGCATCAACACTTTTATCCCCTCAACCCCTGGAAACCACTTTATTCAGTTATTAAGTAAATAAATATATAGAAAATATATAAATATAAATATAATAAATAAATATAAATATATATATGTATATATATATGTATATATATATATATATATATATATTAGTTTCCATATATATATGATATCACAGTACCTGCCTTTCTCTGACTTATCTTGCTTAGCATAGTGTGCTCAAGGTCCATCCATGTTGTTGCATATTGCAGGATATCCTGCTTTCTCAGGGATGAAAAATACTTTATTGTATATTTGTACCACATCTTTTTTATACATTCATGCATCAATAGGCATTTGGGTTGTTTCTGTGTCTTAGCTGCTGTGAGTAATGCTGCAATAAACATGAAAGTGCATATATCTTGTCAAAATCCTATTTTTACTTCCTTTGGGAATATACCCAGAAGTATAATTATTGCATTATATAGTGCATATCTCTTTAATTTTTTGAAGAAACTGCATATTGTTTTCAATAGTGGTTGAACTATTTTAAATACCCACTAATAGTACATAAGGGTTCTATTTTTAACACATTCTCACTAACACCTCTTGTGTCTTATCATTTTGATGATAGCCATTCTAAAATGTGTGAGGTGGTATTGTATTATGGGTTTGCTTTACATGTCCCTGATGACTAACAATATTGAGCATCTTTCTATATATCCATTGGCCATACTGATGCCATTTTTGGAAAAATCTTATATTTTAATTCATCAGCCCACTTTTTTTTTTAACTGGATTGTGTGGTTCTTCTTGTTCTTATTAAGTTGACTGAGTTCTTTATATGTTCGGGGTATTAACTCCTTACCTAAAATATAATTTACAAAAGTTTTCTCTTATATGCAATAGGTTGGTGTTTCATTTTGTTAATTGTTCCTTTTGCTATGTACAAGTTTTTGAGTTTGATGTTGTCCCAGTTGTTGATTTTTTATTTTATTCTTCTGCTTTCAGCATCATGTTCAAAAATTTATTGCCAAGACAAATATAAATGAGATTCTTGCATGTTTTCTTCTACATGTTTTATGCTATCAGGTCTTAAACCTTCAACCATTTTGAGTTCATTTTTGTGGGGAGTGTAAGATCAGGATCAAATTGCATTGTACTCCATGTGTTTCTTCAGTTTTCCAAAAACTATTTGGTGAAGAGATTACCTATATATATACCTATTTCCTGTAGGTATTCTTGGCTCTCTTGTAAAATATAGGTTGACCATATATACTAAGATATGGGTTCTATATTCTATCCTTTAGTAACATGCCTTTGTTGGTATCTATACTACACTATTTTATTACTATGGCTTTGTTTTTGTTTGTTTGTATGTTTGCTTTTGTTTCAAGTTTTTATTTAAATTCTAGTTAGTTGATATATAGGGAAATATTGGTTTCAGGAATAGAATTCAGTGATTCATCACTTACATATAATACCCAGTGCTCATCACAACTGCCCTCCTTAATACCCATCACTCATTTAGCCAATCGTACTCTCACATCCCTCCATCAACTTTCAGTTTGTTATCTAGAGTAAAGAATCTCATATGGGTTGAATCTCATATGGGTTGCTTCCCTCTCTGTTTTTTCCCCTTACCCTGTATCTCCCACTCTGTATCTCCCACTCCCCTTCATCCATTTTGCACAACTCCCCTACCTCCCCAGCATGAAATCAGTTTGTTTTCTGTATTTATATGTCTAATTATGGTTTTTGTTTGTTTATTTATCCATGTGGTTTTTTTTAGATTCCACAGATAAGTGAAATCATATGGTATTTTTCTTTCTCACTCTGACTTATTTCACTTAGATAATACCCTCTAGGTTCATTTATGTTGTCACAAATGGCATGATCTCACCTTTTTAATGGTTGTGTAATATTTTCTTTTATATATGTATTACATCTTCCTTGTCCATTTGTCTATCAATGGGCAGTAAAGTTGTTTACACATCTTGGCTATCGTACATAATGCTACAATAAACAAAAGAGGGCATAATTCTTTTCAAATTAGTATTTTCAGTTTCTTTCAGTAAATACGCAATAATGGAATTACTGGATCACATGATTGTTCAATATTTAATTTTTTGAGAAACCTTGAGACTGTTTTCCACAGTAGTTGTAACAATGTACATTCCCACCAATAGTGTACAAGAGTTCCTTTTTCCCCACATACTCACCAACATTTATTCCTTGTCTTTTTGAGTTGTTTGTTTTTCTTAATTCAAGTATAATTAATATACAGGGTTATATTACTTTCAGGTGTATAATATAGTGATTCAATAGTTCCATACATTTATCAGTGCTTATCAACATATATGTACACTTAAACTTTTATCTATTTAATCCATTTCCCCACTTATTGCTCCTGTTTTTCTGTTTGTCTCATTTTGTATTTGTTTTTTCATTTGTTTTATACTTTTAAATTCCACATATGAGTGAAATTGTATGCTGTATTTCTCTGACTGACTTATTTCACTTAGCATGACACCCTCTAAGTCCATTCATATTGTCACAAAAGGCAAGATTTTATTTCTTATGGCAGAGTAAAATTCCATAATATATACATAAATAAATATCATTTTATTTATGCATTTATCTATAAATAAAAACTTGTGTTGCTTCCATATCTCCACTATTGTAAATAATGCTGCAATAAGCACAGTGGTGTGTATATCTTCTTGAATCAGTGTTTTAGTTTACTTTAGGTAAATACTCAGGAGTGCAATTATTGAATCTCATTATTGAATCTCTATTTTTAATAGTCTGAGGAACCTCCATAATTGTTTTTCTCTGAGGCTACCCCAGCTTGTATTCCCACCAAGAGTGCATGAAGATTCCTTATTCTCCACATCTATGCCAACACATAATTTTAGCCATTCTGAAATGTATAAAATGACATTACATTTTGTTTTAAATTTTTATTTCCTTGAAGATTAGTAATGTTGGGCATCTTTTCATTTGGCTGTTGGTTATCTGTATGCTTTCTTTGGAAATGTATCTATTCATGACCTCGGCCCATTTTTTAACTAGATTATTTTTTTTGATGGTGAGTTATGCAAATTTCGTATATATTTTGTATATTGACCCCTATTAGATATATAATTTGGAAGTATTTTATTCCATTTACTAATAGGTTGCTTTTTTGTTTTCTTGATGCTTTCTTTGCTGTGCAAAAAATTTTTATTTTGGTGGAGTCCTAATAGTTTAATGTTTCTTTTGTTTCCCTTGCAAGAGATTTATCCAGCAAAATGTTTCTAAGACATCAAGTAAATTACTGCCTATGTTTTCCTATAGGGATTTTATGTTTTCAGCTTCACATTTACACATTTAATCCATTTTGCGTTGTAATTCAATTTTATTCTTTTGCATGTAGCTGTTCAGTTTTCCCAACACCATTTGTTGAAGAGACAGTCCTTCCCTTATTGTATATTCTTGCCTCCTTTGTCATAGATTAGTTGATCATGTAAGTGTGGGTTTATTTCTCAACTCTCTATTCCTTTCTATTGATCTATGTGGCTATTTTTGTGCCAGGACCATACTGTTTTGATTGTTATAGCTTTATAGTATATCTTGAAATCTGAGATTCTGATAACTTCAGCTTTGTTTTTTGTTTTGCTTGTTTTTTGTTTTTGTCAGGATTACTTTGTATTTTGGGGTACTTAGTGGTTCCATACAACTTTAGACTCATTTGTTCTACTTTTGTGAAAAATGATGTTGGTGTATAGTTAGGAATAACATTAAATATTTAGATTGCTTTGGGAAGTATGAGCATTTTAACAATATTGTTTCTTCCAATCAATGAGCATGGAATATCTTTCCATTTGCTTGTATCATCATTAATTTCTTTCATAAATATTTTATAGTTTTCAGCGTACAGATCATTTGCCTTTTGTTTAAATTTATTCCTAGGTACCTTGTTTTTTGCTATAATTGTAAATTGACTTTTTTTCTTAATTTCTCTTTATTCTAATTCATTACAAGTGTATAGAAATGCTATTGATTTCTGAGTATTAGTTTTTATCCTAAAATGTTACAGAATTGATTTATTACTTTCAGTAGTTTTTTTTTTGGTGGATTATTAGGATTTTCTTTGGTATCATATCATCTGTAAATGGTGGCAGGCTATCTTCTACTTTACCAATATGGATGCCTGTTTTTTGTCTGATTCCTGTGGTTAGGATTTCCATTACTATCCTGAACAAAAGTAGTGAAAGTGAACATCTTTGTTCACTTTTTCACTTGTTTACGATCTTGGAGGAAAAGCTATAAGTGTTTCACCATTGAGTAGGATGTTAGCTGTTAGTTTTTCATATATGATCTTAATTATCTTGGGGTATTTTCCCTCTAAACCCACTTTGTTCAAAAATTTTATCATGAATGGATGTTGTACTTTAGCAAATGCTTTTTCTGAACCTATTGCAATGATTATATGACTTTTATACTTTGTTTTGTTGATATGATGTATTACATTGTTTGGTTTGCAAATATTGAGATGCTTCCAAGGAAGATGGAAGAGTAGGAGGATCCTAAGCTCACCTCATTTCATGGATACACCTAGATAACACCCACATTGGTGTAACTAACCAAGAAAATGACCTGAAGACTTGGAGAACAGACTCTCCACAGTTAAGTGTAGAGTGGACACCACACTGAAAATGGTAGAAAAGGCATACACATGATAAAGAACAAAACCAATCTGCAAGACTAACCACAAATGAAAGGGAAAGCAAAAGCATGGAGAAAGGAGAAAAAGAGATCCACACCAGGCACCCCAGAGTTGCTCTGGGAAGACAAATCCCCATAACATTTGGCTTGGAAAACAAGAGTAGCTGAATATCATGAATATTTACAATCATTGGGGCTTTACAAACTTAAAAAATCAGAAGCATCAGCTCTGGGAGAACCAGAGGTCAATAAAAAAAGTCCCCATCCTTAAAAGGACAGCCTAACAAACAACTCTTCAGAGATACAACATAGAAGCAGTTCCAAAAGTGTCTGGGATATACAAAAAGATTTATTTACTGATCTCATAATGTGTACTAGAGGGACAGGGATCCAGTGGGCACTATTTCTCTCCCAGCCTCCCGATCTAAATATCCAGACACCTTGAAGGAACCAACACAAACACTCTGATCTAGCTTGCCAAAAGCATGGTCCCTGCCCCCATGTTCTTCTCCATACCACCCCATCCAACCCACTTCACTCAGCAGGAGTTCCTCCAAAGCTTCTCTTTTTCTCACCCTGCAAGCAGACCAACACATACCTTGCTAACACTGCACAACCCACCCCCGCATTCTCCAGGGAATGCACCATTTTTAACCTGCCCCACTCAACAGAAGTACATCCAAAGTAGGGCCAGACACCTCTCATTTTTCAAGCAGCAAGAAGCCCCAACAGTGGCCACCCCACTCCAAACTGACTATTTCCCTATGGAGATGAAAAAATAACCACACACCCCAGTAGTAGGCCAGGGCATCCATCTGATCTAACTGCTGGCCCATCCCACCAACAAACACTTCACAGTGGGCAACATGAAGAAAAAGCCCAGTAGTTCAGGATACTGCAATCTCAACAGACTGGGGGCAGATATCTGGTCTGACAAATGGAAGCCCCACCCTCCAACAGAAGCCTCTTAGGAGACAATGCAGGGAGACCACCCTACACTTCCAAACTGTTGAAGTTCTGGCAAATAGGTTGAAGGCAAGCATTTGTTCTGACCCAACTCAGACCCAAGATAACTTATGAATGGTTCCTTAACAGCACAGTGACCAAACCTTGCCCACAAAAGACAAAAGGACCATTGCAGATGACTGGACTGAAGGTAAACATGACTCAACCACAACATTAGAGTGCACACAGCACACCCCTGAAGCACCTGGGTGTAATGAACAGGGGAAAGGGCACTATGGGACCTCTTTTTTATAAGGCCACTACTTCCAACATCAGGAGACATAGGTTAGCTTTCTTAATACATATAAACAAACACAAAAAGACAAAATAAGGAGAGAGAGGAATATGTCTATTATGAAAGGACAGGACAAAATCACACCAAAAGAAATAAATGAAACAGATAAACAATAAGTCTGATAAAGAATTCAAATTAATGCTCATATGAATACTTAATAGACTTGAGAAAAGAGTGGAGGATCCCAGTCAGATCTTCCACAAAGAGATATAAAATCTAAAAAGAAACCAATCAGAGATGAAGAGGTCAATAGCTGAAGTTAAAAATATCCTGGAGTGAATCAATATTAGATTGAAGCAGAAGAATGGATCAGTAATCTGTAAGGAAGTAATAAAAAGAAAATGAGCTGAACAGCAAACAAAAAATAATAATAATAACTCAGCAACATCAAGTGTAATAACATTCCCACTATAGGGATTCCAGAAGAAGAAGAGAAAGAAGGAAGTAGAACATTTATTTGAAGAAATAATAGCTGGAAACTTTCCTTTCCTAATATGGGAAAGGAAACAGACATTCAGATCTAGGAGGCACAGACAACCCCCAATAAAATTAAGCCAAGGAGGTCCACACCAAGACACATAGTAATTAAAATGGCCAAAAAAAAAGCGATAAAGGGAAAAATTTTTAAGTAGCAAGAGAAAGTAGTTACATACAAGTGAAACCCAATAAAGTTATTAAATGATTTTTTGGCAGAAACTTTTGGAGGCCAGAAAGGAGTGTCATAATATATTCAAAGTACTAAAAGGATAAAACCTGCAACCAAGAATACACTTCCCAGACAAATAAAAGGTAAAAGAGTGCATCACTACTAAACCAGCCTTACAAGAAATATTAAAGGGAATTCTTTGAGTGGAAAGAAAAGGCCATAATCAGGAGTAAGAAAAATAGGACATAATATTTCACAGGTAATTACAAGCATATTAAAGGTAGTAGATTAATCATTTCTAAAAACAGTACAGAAGTTAAAACAAAAAAGCAGTAAAATTAATTATATCAATAAAAATCAGTCAAGGAATTAACAAAAAAAGGATATAAAGTATAGCATCATATTAATGAAATGTGATGGGAGAAGTAAAATTTAAGTGATCAGTAACTTAGAAGAGAGTGCTATATGTAAAGAATGTTGTACAACTTAATGGTAACAACAAATCAAAAACCTATAATAGATATGCAGAAAATAAAGAGAAAGAAATCCAAGAATATCACTAAAGAATGCCATTAAGCCACAAGGGAAGAGTCCAAGAAAAGAATGGAACAGAGAAGAATTACCAAAAAACAACCCTAAAACAAGTAACAAAATGTCAGAGTACATACCTATAAATAATTAATTTGAATGTAAATGAACTAAATGCTACAATCAAATGATTGAGGGTGACTGAATGGATTAAAAAAATAAAATAAAAAAACAAAGACATATCTATATGCAGCCTACAAGAGATTCAGTTTAGACCTAAAGACATATGCAGATTGCAAGCAAAGAGTTGAAAAACATTTACCATGAAAATGGAAGCAAAAAGAGAGCTGGGGTAGAAACACTTATAGACTTTAAACTAAAGACTGTAATAAGATACAAAAGAGGACACCACATAATCATAAAGCTAACAATCCACCAAGAAGATATAATAACTGTAAATATTTGGGGGGCCTGGGTGGCTCAGTCGGTTAAGCGTCCGACTTTGGCTGAGGTCTTGATTTCACAGTTTGTGAGTTCGAGCCCCATGTCGGGCTCTGTGCTGACAGCTCAGAACCTGGAGCCTGCTTTGGATTCTGTCTCCTTCTCTCTCTGCCCCTTTCCACTTGTGCTATCTCTGTCTCTCAAAAATAAATACATGTAAAAAAATTAAAAATTAAAAAAAAATTACTGTAAATATTTACTCACCCAATATGGGAGCACCCAAACATATAAAGCAACTATTAACAGACATGCAGGAAGAAATTGATAGCAATACAATAATAGTAGGGGACTTTAATAACCCTCTTAAATCAATGAATATGTTTTCCAGACAGATACATTAGACAGTGTGGATCTAATAGGTGCATTCAGAACATTTCATCCTAGAACAGAGGATTACAAATTCTTTACAATAGCACATGAAAATTCTCCAGAATATATCATGATTAGGCCCCAAGACAAATTTCAACACGTTCAAAAATATTGAAATCAAATCATGCATCTTTTCTGACCAAAAATTTATGAAACTAAATATCAACCATAAGAAAAATTCTGGAAAGAACACAAATACATAGAGTTTAAATAGCTTTCTACTAAACAATGAATAGGTCAACCAAAACAATTAAAGAAGAAATAAAAAATACACGGTGATAAATGAAATGACAACACAGAAATCCAACATCTTTGCCATGCAGCAAAAAATGTTCTAAGAGGGAAGATTATAGCAACATAGGCCTACATCCAGAAGCAAGGAAAATGTCAAAGAAACAACCTAACCTTACACAGAAAATATATTTACAAAGAAGAAAAACAAAGTCCAAAGACAAAGAAGGAAGGTAATAATAAAGAATAGAGAAGAAATAAGTAAAATAGAGACAAACTCCAATATAACAGATAAATGAAACTGATGAATGGATAAAGAAATTGTGATTTATATACACAATGGAGTACTACATGGCAATGAGAAAGAACGAAATATGGCCCTTTGTAGCAACGTGGATGGAACTGGAGAGTGTGATGCTAAGTGAAATAAGCCATATAGAGAAAGACAGATACCATATGTTTTCACTCTTATGTGAATCCTGAGAAACTTAACAGAAACCCATGGAGGAGGGGAAGGAATAAAAAAAAGAGGTTAGAGTGGGAGAGAGCCAAAGCATAAGAGACTGTTAAAAACTGAGAACAAACTGAGGGTTGATGGGGGGTGGGAGGCAGGGGAGGGTGGGTGATGGGTATTGAGGAGGGAAGCTTTTGGGATGAGCACTGGGTGTTGTATGGAAACCAATTTGACAATAAATTTCATATATTGAAAAAAAATAAAATTAAATTAAGAGTCGAATGTTCAATCAAATGAGCCACCCAGGCGCCTCTGTTATTTAATTACACCTGTGCCTATTCGATTTTTCATCTGCATTCAGACCACTTCAATTTTATTATGCAATCATTCCTGCCATACAATTGAAAATAAAGTTATATCAATTAATGAAAAAAAATATAACAGATAAATGAAACAAGAAATTGTTCTTTGAAAATATCAATAAGATTGGTAAACCTTCAGGCCAACTCATAAGAAAAAGAGAGACAGAGAGGACTGAAATAAAACCAGAAATGAAAGAGAAGAAGTAACAACCAACATGACAGAAATACAAATGATTATAAAGAATATTATGAAAAATGATATGCTGACAAATTGGACAACTTAGAAGAAATGGATAAATCCCTAGAAAGCTCCCCTTAACTTCTCAAAACTAAATCAGAAAGAAAAAAAAATATGAACAAACTAATTGCTGGGAATGAAATTGAGTCAGTAATTAAAAAACTCCAAACAAACAAAAGTTCAGGACCAGATGGATTCACATTCACAGATGAATTCTACCAAATATTTACAGTAGGGTTATTACCTATTCTTCTAAAATTATTCCAAAAATTAGAAGAGGAAGGAAAGCTTCCAAATTTATTGTATGAGGCCAGCATTACTCTGATACCAAAAAAAGTACAGACTAATATCTTTGATGAACATAGGTGCAAAACTCAACAAAATATTAGCAAACAAATCCAACAATTAAAAAAAATCATTCACCATGATAAAGTGGTATTTATTCTTGAGATGCAACAGTGGTTCAATATTCACAAATCAATCAATAAGATAAATCACATCAACAAGAGAAAGGTTAAAAATCATATGATCATCTCAATCTTCTATCATTTTACTTCTTCTTTTCCAATTTAAATACCTTATTTCCTTCTCTTGCCCAGTTGCTTTAGCTAAGACTTCCAGTACAATATTAACTAGCAGTGGTGAAAGTCGGCATCCTTGTCTTCTTGATTTTAGAGGAAACACTTCCAATTTTTTTTCCATTGAGTATGTTAGCTGTGAGTTTGTTGTGTAGAGCCTTTATTATACTGTATGATCCTTTTGTACCCAATTTGTAGGGTTTTATTATGAAAGGACCTTATATTTTGACAAATGCTTTTTCAGCATTTATTCAGAAAATCATGTGATTTTTTTATTCTATTAATGTCATATATAGTATTTATCATTTTCTATATTTTGAAGCATCCTTGAATTCCACGGATAAATCCCACTTGGTCATGATGTATATTCCTATTAATGTGTTCTTGATTTTAGTTTGCTAATATTTTGTTGAGAATTTTTGCATCTATGTTCATCAGGGGTAATTGGTCTATAGTTTTCTTTATTGTGCTATGCTTATCAGATATTGGTATCTAAGTAATGCTGACATTGTAGAATGAGTTTGGAAGTGGTACCTCCCCCTCAACATTTTGGAACATTTTGAGAAAGATTAGTGTTAATATTTCTTTAAATATTGGGAAAATTTTTCAGTGAAGTCCTCAGGTCCTGAAATTTTCTTTGTTGGTAGTTTTTGAATTATTAATTCACTCTGTTTACTCTTTATTGGTCTGTTTAGATTTTCTATTTCCTCATTCAGTTTTGGTAGGTTGTGTGTTTCTAGAAATGTATCCATTTCTTCTACATTATGTCATTTGTTGGCATACAATTGTTCATCATAATCTCATGATTCTATGCATTTATGTAGTATTAGCTGCAATGTCTTCTTTTTCATTTCTACTTTTATTTATTTGAATTTTCTACCCCTTTTTTTCAGTTAGGCTATCTAAGTAGGTTTTTCAATTTTATCTTTCCAAAGAACTATCCCTCAATTTTGTTGATTCTTTCTATTGTTATTCTTGTCTCTGTTTCATTTCTATCCACTCATCTTTCTTATTTCCTTCCTTCTGCTAAATTTGGGCTTAAGTTGTTCTTCCATTTCTATGTCCATGAAGTGTAACATTAGATTATTTGAGACCTTTCTAACCTCTTAATATATGCATTTATTGCTATTAAATTTCCTCTTAGAACTGCTTTTGCTGCATACCACAATATTTGATATTTTGTATTTTGTTTTCTTTTTTCAGATAACTTTTTATTTCCCTTTTGATTTTTTCTTTGGCCTAATGGTTGTTTAGAAGTGTCTTGTTTAGTATCCAAGTATTTGTAGATCTTCTCCATTTTCTCCTGTTGATTTCTAGTTTTATACCATTGTAGTCAGAGAAGATATTTGACATGATTTAAGTCTTCTTAAAAAATGCTAAGGCTTGATTTGTGGCCTATCATATGATCTATCATGGAGAATGTCCCATCTGCACTTGAGAAAAATGTGTATTCTGCTGCTATTGGATGGAATTATCTGTATATGTCTATTAAATCCATTTGGCCTAAACTGTGGTTTAATTCAAATGTTTCTTTGATTTTCCCACTGGATATCCATGCATTGCTGATTATGAGGTATTGCTTCCTCTACCATTATTGTATCGTTGTCTATTTCTCCATTAAGATCTGTTATCATCTGCTTAATATATGTTGGTACCTGGATATTGGAAGCATATATATTTATGATTGTTATTCCTTCTTGATGTACTGACTCCTTTATTGTTATATAATAACTTTATTTATCTTTTGTTTCCCTTTTTGACCTGAAGTCCATTTTGTCTGTTATAACTATGGCTACACCTGCCTACTCTCGGTTTCCATTTGGTTGTAATATCATCTTCCATCCTTTCTCTTTGAGTCTATATATGTCTTTAGAGCTGAAATTAGTCTTCTTTTGGCAGCATGCAGTTCAGTCTTATTTTTAAATCTGTCTAGCCACTCTGTACTTTTTCACTAGTGAGTTAAATCCATTTGCATTTAGGGTGATTATTTATATGTAAGGATTTACTACTGCTTTTTTATCTTTTTCCTTCTGATTATTTTGTCTCTCATTGTTTCCTTTTATTTCTCTTTCTGTTTACTTTTGTAAGTTGGTGGTTTTTTCAATGAGATTTGCTTAGACTTTTCTCTTGTTTTTTTAATGTTTTATGTCCCTGCTCTAGATTTTTACTTTGTGGTTATGATGAAGTTTACATAAAACATTTAGTAGATAAAATAGTCCTTTTTAGCTGAAGGAAATTATCTTCATTTACCTGTAAAGGTTTCATCCTTTTATTCTTCCTTTCTCATATTTTTTATGTCATAAATTATCTTTTTATGGTGTGATGTCATTACCAAGTGGTACTAGCTACATTTTTCTTAATTCAAGTATAATTAATATACAGTGTTATATTGGTTTCAGGTGCACAATATAATGATTCAACAATTCTACAACTCAGCAATTGTACTACTAGGTATTTACTCAAAGGACTCAAAAATACTACTTCAACGGGACACATGCACCCTGATATTTATAGCAGCATTATCAACAATAGCCAAATTATGGAAAGGGTCCAAATGTGTCTATCGACTGATGAATGGATAAAGATTATCCATGATGAATACTGATGAATGGAATATTATTCAGACATTAAAAAAGAAAGAAATCTTGCAATTTGCATGACATGGATGGAGCTAGGGTCTTATGCTAAGCAAAATAAGCCAGTAAGAGAAAGACAAATAACATATGATTTCACTCATATGTGGAATTTAAAAAGCAAAACAGATGAACATAGTGGGAAAAAAGAGAAGGAAACCATAAAAGAGACTCTTAGCTATAGAGAGCAAATTAGGGGCTGCTGGAGGGGAGGTGGATGGGAACATAGGTTAAATGAATGATGAGTAAAGAGCGGTACTTGGGATGAGCACTGGGTATTTTGTGTGAGTGATGAATTGCTAAATCCTACACCTGAAACTAAGATTACACTGTATGTTAACTAACTGGAATTTAAATAAAAACTTGGAAGAAAGGTAAAAAGAAACAATTATACACATTATTCAGTGCCCATCACAGTTAGTGTACTCTTAATCCCCTTCACCTATTTCACCCATTCCCCAAACCACTTCACCTCTGGCAACCATCAGTTTGTTCTCTGTACGTAAGTCTGTTTTTTGTTTGTCTTTTTTTCTTCACTTGTTTTTTTTTTTGTTTCTTAAATTGCACATCTAAGCGAAATCATATAGTATTTGTCTTTCTTTGACTGACCTATTTTAGTTAGTGTTATACCCTCCAGATCTATTCATGTTGTTGCAAATGGCAAGATTTCATTATTTTAATGCTGAGTAATATTTCATTGTGTCTGTGTGTATGTATCTGTATGTATATATATATATATTACACACAACATATTCCATATCCATTCATCTATGAATGGACAGTTTGGTTGCTTCAATATATTCACTACTGTATATAATACGATAATAAACAGTACATATACTTCTCAAAATTAGTGTTTTCATTTTCTTTGGGTAAATGACCTTGTGGTGGAATTACTGAATCATATGGTAATTCTCCTTTTTTTTTATTAAAAAAACTCCATACTGGTTTCCACAGTGGCTGCACAAGCTTGCATTCTCGCCACCAGTGCAGGAGGGTTCCTTTTTCTCCATGACCTTGTCAAAATGTATTATTTTTTGGGATTTTGATTTTAGTCATTCTGACGTGTGATATGATAACTCATTGTGGTTTGGATGTGCATTTCTCTGATAATAAATGATGTTGAGCATCTTTTCATGTGTCTTTTTTTTTCAATATGTGAAAATTATTGTAAAATTGGTTCCCATACAACACCCAGTGCTCATCCCAAAAGGTGCCCTCCTCAATACCCATCACCCACCCTTCCCTCCCTCCCACCCCCATCAACCCTCAGTTTGTTCTCAGTTTTTAAGAGTCTCTTATGCTTTGGCTCTCTTCCACTCTAACCTCTTTTTTTTTTCCCTTCCCCTCCCCATGGGTTTCTGTTAAGTTTCTCAGGATCCACATAAGAGTGAAAACATATGGTATCTGTCTTTCTCTGTATGGCTTATTTCACTTAGCATCACACTCTCCAGTTCCATCCACGTTGCTACAAAGGGCCATATTTCATTCTTTCTCATTGCCATGTAGTATTCCATTGTGTTTATAAACCACAATTTCTTTATCCATTCATCAGTTGATGGACATTTAGGCTCTTTCCATAATTTGGCTATTGTTGAGAGTGCTGCTATAAACATTGGGGTACAAGTGCCCCTATGCATCAGCACTCCTGTATCCCTTGGGTAAATTCCTAGCAGTGCTATTGCTGGGTCATAGGGTAGCTCTATTTTTAGTTTTCTGAGGAACCTCCACACTGTTTTCCAGAGTGGCTGCATCAATTTGCATTCCGACCAAGAGTACAAGAGGGTTCCTGTTTCTCCACATCCTCTCCAGCATCTACAGTCTCCTGATTTGTTGATTTTGGCCGCTTGACTGGTGTGAGGTAATATCTGAGTGTGGTTTTGATTTGTATTTCCTTGATAAGGAGCGATGTTGAGCATCTTGTCATGTGCTTGTTGGCCATCCAGATGTCTTCTTTAGAGAAGTGTCTATTCATGTTTTCTGCCCATTTCTTCACTGCGTTATTTGTTTTACGGGTGTGGAGTTTGGTGAGCTCTTTATAGATTTTGGATACTAGCCCTTTGTCCGATGTGTCATTTGCAAATATCTTTTCCCATTCCGTTGGTTGCCTTTTAGTTTTGTTGGTTGTTTCCTTTGCTGTGCAGAAGCTTTTAATCTTCATAAGGTCCCAGCAATTCATTTTTGCTTTTAATTCCCTTGCCTTTGGGGATGTGTCGAGTAAGAGATTGCTACGGCTGAGGTCAGACAGGTCTTTTCCTGCTTTCTCCTCTAGGGTTTTGATGGTTTCCTGTCTCACATTCAGGTCCTTTATACATTTTGAGTTTGTTTTTGTGAATGGTGTGAGAAAGTGGTCTAGTTTCAACCTTCTGCATGTTGCTGTCCAGTTCTCCCAGCACCATTTGTTAAAGAGACTGTCTTTTTTCCATTGGATGTTCTTTCCTGCTTTGTCAAAGATTAGTTGGCCATACATTTGTGGGTCTAGTTCTGGGGTTTCTATTCTATTCCCTTGGTCTATGTGTCTGTTTTTGTGCCAATACCATGCTGTCTTGATGATGACAGCTTTGTAGTAGAGGCTAAAGTCTGGGATTGTGATGCCTCCTGCTTTGGTCTTCTTCTTCAAAATTACTTTGGCTATTCGGGGCCTTTTGTGGTTCCATATGAATTTTAGGATTGCTTGTTCTAGTTTCGAGAAGAATGCTGGTGCCATTTTGCTTGGGATTGCATTGAATGTGTAGATAGCTTTGGGTAGTATTGACATTTTGACAATATTTATTCTTCCAATCCATGAGCACGGAATGTCTTTCCATTTCTTTATATCTTCTTCAATTACCTGCATAAGCTTTCTATAGTTTTCAGCATACAGATCTTTTACATCTATGGGTGCATTTATTCCTAGGTATTTTATGCTTCTTGGTGCAATTGTGAATGGGATCAGTTTCTTTATTTGTCTTTCTGTTGCTTCATTGTTAGTGTATAAGAATGCAACTGATTTCTGTACATTGATTTTGTATCCTGCAACTTTGCTGAATTCATGTATCAGTTGTAGCAGACTTTTGGTGGAGTCTATCTGATTTTCCATGTATAATATCATGTCATCTGCAAAAAGCGAAAGCTTGACTTCATCTTTGCCAATTTTGATGCCTTTGATTTCCTTTTGTCGTCTCATTGCTGATGCTAGAACTTCCAACACTATGTCAAACAACAGCGGTGAGAGTGGGCATCCCTGTCGTGTTCCTGATCTCAGGGAAAAAGCTCTCAGTTTTTCCCCATTGAGGATGATGTTAGCTGTGGGCTTTTCATAAATGGCTTTTATGATGTTTAAGTATATTCCTTCTATCCCAACTTTCTCAAGGGTTTTTATTAAGAAAGGGTGCTGAATTTTGTCAAAGGCCTTTTCTGCATCGAATGACAGGATCATATGGTTCTTATCTTTTCTTTTATTAATGTGATGTATCACGTTGATTGATTTGCAAATGTTGAAACAGCCCTGCATCCAAGGAATGAATCCCACTTGATCATGGTGAATAATTGTTTTTATATGGCATTGAATTCGATTTGCTAGTATCTTATTGAGAATTTTTGCATCCATATTCATCAGGGATATTGGCCTGTAGTTCTCTTTTTTTACTGGGTCTCTGTCTGGTTTAGCAATCAAAGTAATACTGGCTTCATAGAATGAGTCTGGAAGTTTTCCTTCCCTTTCTATTTCTTGGAATAGCTTGAGAAGGATAGGTATTATCTCTGCTTTAAACATCTGGTAGAACTCCCCTGGGAAGCCATCTGGTCCTGGACTCTTATTTGTTGGGAGATTTTTGATAACCAATTCAATTTCTACGCTGGTTATGGGTCTGTTCAAGCTTTCTATTTCCTCCTGATTGAGTTTTGGAAGAGTGTGGGTGTTTAGGAATTTGTCCATTTCTTTCAGGTTGTCCAATTTGTTGGCATATAATGTTTCATAGTATTCCCTGATAATTGTTTGTATCTCTGAGGGATTGATTGTAATAATTCCATTTTCATTCATGATTTTATCTATTTGGGTCATCTCCCTTTTCTTTTTGAGAAGCCTGGCTAGAGGTTTGTCAATTTTGTTTATTTTTTCAAAAAACCAACTCTTGGTTTCGTTGATCTGCTCTACAGTTATTTTAGATTCTATATTGTTTATTTCTGCTCTGATCTTTATGATATCCTTTCTTCTGCTGGGTTTAGGCTGCCTTTGCTGTTCTGTTTCTATTTCCTTTAGGTGTGCTGTTAGATTTTGTATTTGGGATTTTTCTTGTTTCTTGAGATAGGCCTGGATTGCAATGTATTTTCCTCTCAGGACTGCCTTTGCTGCATCCCAAAGCGTTTGGATTGTTGTATTTTCATTTTCGTTTGTTTCCATATATTTTTTTATTTCTTCTCTAATTGCCTGGTTGATCCCCACTCATTCTTTAGTAAGGTGTTCTTTAACCTCCATGTTTTTGGAGGTTTTCCAGACTTTTTCCTGTGGTTGATTTCCAGTCATAGCATTGTGGTCTGAAAGTATGCATGGTATAATTTCAATTCTTGTATACTTATGAAGGGCTGTTTTGTGACCCAGTATATGATCTATCTTGGAGAATGTTCCATGTGCATTCGAGAAGAAAGTATATTCTGTTTCTTTGGGATGCAGAGTTCTAAATATATTTGTCAAGTCCATCTGATCCAATGTATCATTCAGGGCCCTTGTTTCTTTATTGACCATGTGTCTAGATGATCTATCCATTTCTGTAAGTGGAGTGTTAAAGTCCCCTGCAATTACCACATTTTTATCAATAAGGTTGCTTATGTTTATGAGTAACTGTTTTATATATCTGGGGGCTCCAGTATTCGGTGCATAGACATTTCTAATTGTTAGCTCTTCCTGATGGATAGACCCTGTAATTATAATATAATGCCCTTCTTCATCTCTTGTTACAGCCTTTAATTTAAAGTCTAGTTTGTCTGATATAAGTATGGCTACTCCAGCTTTCTTTTGGCTTCCAGTAGCATGATAAATAGTTCTCCATCCCCTCACTCTCAATCTAAAGGTGTCCTCAGATCTAAAATGAGTCTCTTATAGACAGCAAATCGATGGGTCTTGTTTTTTTATCCATTCTGATACCCTATATCTTTTGGTTGGTGCATTTAATCCATTTACATTCAGTATTATTATAGAAAGATATGGGTTTAGAGTCATTGTGATGTCTGTATGTTTTATGCTTGTAGTCATGTCTCTGGTACTTTGTCTCACAGGATCCCCCTTAGGATCTCTTGTAGGGCTGGTTTAGTGGTGACAAATTCCTTCAGTTTTTGTTTGTTTGGGAAGACCTTTATCTCTGCTTCTATTCTAAATGACCTACTTGCTGGATAACAGATTCTCGGCTGCATATTTTTTCTGTTTAGCACACTGAAGATCTCGTGCCAATCCTTTCTGTCCTGCCAAGTTTCAAAAGAGAGATCAGTCACGAGTCTTATAGGTCTCCCTTTGTATGTTAGGGCACGTTTATCCCTTGCTGCTTTCAGAATTTTCTCTTTATCCTTGTATTTTGCCAGTTTCACTATGATATGTCGTGCAGATCAATTCAAGTTACGTCTGAAGGGAGTTCTCTGTCCCTCTTGGATTTCAATGCCTTTTTCCTTCCCCAGTTCAGGGAAGTTCTCAGCTATTATTTCTTCAAGTACACTTTCAGCACCTTTCCCTCTTTCTTCCTCCTCTGGGATACCAATTATGCGTATATTATTTCTTTTTAGTGTATCACTTAGTTCTCTAATTTTCCCCTCATACTCCTGGATTTTTTTATCTCTCTTTTTCTCAGCTTCTTCTTTTTCCATAACTTTATCTTCCAGTTCACCTATTCTCTTCTCTGCCTGTTCAATCCAAGCCGTCGTCGTTTCCATTTTGTTTTGCATTTCGTTTAAAGCATTTTTCAGCTCCTCGTGACTGTTCCTTAGTCCCTTGATCTCTGTAGCAAGAGATTCTCTGCTGTCCTCTATACTGTTTTCAAGCCCAGCGATTAATTTTATGACTATTATTCTAAATTCACTTTCTGTTATATTATTTAAATCCTTTTTGATCAGTTCATTAGCTGTTGTTATTTCCTGGAGATTCTTTTGAGGGGTATTCTTCCTTTTGGTCATTTTGGATAGTCCCTGGAGTGGTGCAGACCTGCAAGGCACTTCTCCTGTGCTGTGGTGTATAACTGGAGTTGGTGGGCGGGGCCGCAGTCAGCCCTGATGTCTGCCCCCAGCCCACCACTGGGGCCACAGTCAGACTGGTGTGCGCCTTCTTTTCCTGTCTCCTAGGGTTGGGATTCACTGTGGGGTGGCGTGGCCTGTCTGGGCTACTTGCACACTGCCAGGCTTGTGGTGCTGGAGATCTACAGGGGTGGGTAGGCAAGGTGCACAGGGGCAGGAGGGGTAGGCTTAGCTTGCTTCTCCTTAGTTGATCCACTTCAGCAGGGGCCCTGTGGCAGTGGGAGGGAGTTAGATCCGCTGCTGAAGGATGGCTCTGCAGAAGCACAGTGTTTGGTGTTTGCACGGAGCAAGCAATTTCCCTGGCAGGAACTGGTTCCCTTTGGGATTTTGGCTGGGGGATGGGTGAAGGAGATGGCGCTGGCGAGCGCCTTTTTTCCCCACCAACCTGAGCTCTGTCATCCAGGGGCTCAGCAACTCTCCCTCCCTAGTCCTCCAGCCTTCCCGCTTTCTGAGCAGAGCTGTTAACTTATGACCTCCCAGATGCTAAGTCGCGCTTGCTGTCGGAACACAGTCCGTCCGGTCCCTCCGCTTTTGCCAGCCTGACTCGGGGACTCTGCTTGGCCCGCGGGCCACGCCTCCGCCCCGGCTCCCTCTCGCCAGTCCGTGGAGTGCGCACTGCCTCTCCGCCCTTCCTACCCTCTTCCGTGGGCCTCTTGTCTGTGCTTGGCTCTGGAGACTCTGTTCTACTAGACTTCTGGTGGTTTTCTGGGTTATTTAGGCAGGTTTAGGTGGAATCTAGGTGATCAGCGGGATGCGCGGTGAGCCCAGTGTCCTCCTACACCGCCATCTTCTGCCGGTCTCTCTTTATGTGTCTTTTGGCCATCTGTATGTCTTCCTTGGGAAAATGTCTCTTTAAATCCTCTCTCCAATGGTTCAAATTATTTGGGTTTTTTTGGTGTTGAGTTATATAAATTCTTTATATATTTGCATATTAACCCCTTATGTATATAATATGTGTATATTTTCTCCTATTTAATAGGTTGCCCTTTTGTTTGGATGATGGCTTCCTATGGTGTACAAAAGCCTTTTATTTTGGTGTAGTCCCAATAATTTAATTTTGCTTTTGTTTCCCTTGCCAGAGAAGATATGTAGAAAGATGTTTCTGATACGAATGTCAAAGAAATTATTCCCCATGTTTTCTTCTAGAAATCAACAATAGCCAAAGTATGGAAAGAGCCCAAATGTCCATCGATGGATGAATGGATAAAGAAGATGTGGTATATATATACAATGGAGTATTACTCGGCAATCAAAAAGAATGAAATGTTACAATTTGCAACTATGTGGATGGAACTGGAAGGTATTATGCTACATGAAATTAGTCAGTCAGAGAAAGACAAAAATCATATGACTTAACTCATATGAGGATTTTAAGAGACAAAACGGATGAACATAAGGGAAGGGAAAGAAAAATAATATAAAAACTGGGAGGGGGAAAAAACAGAAGAGACTCATAAATATGGAGAAAACACTGAGGATTATGGGAGGGGTTGTGGGCGGGGGGATGGGCTGAATGGGGAAAGGACACTAAGGAATCTACTCCTGAAATCATTGTTGCACTATATGCTAACTAATTTGAATGTAAATTAAAAAAAATAATAAAGCAAGTTAAATAAATAAATAAATTCTGTGCCCTTTTCTTCCTTTTGTCTCATGCAATTTCCATTATTCTTAAGTTGACTTTTCTTATGTAGTCTGATAGCTCCTAGGGTTTCTTCACTTTTTTAAAACCTTAGTTCTTTTTCCAATTCCACCATTTGTAAACTACTGCCTTCAAGC
This sequence comes from Neofelis nebulosa, assembly GCF_028018385.1. Taxonomy (NCBI): domain Eukaryota; kingdom Metazoa; phylum Chordata; class Mammalia; order Carnivora; family Felidae; genus Neofelis; species Neofelis nebulosa. The sequence goes on from NC_080800.1 coordinate 67,643,505, forward strand.
TCACTAATTCTCTCTTCCATCTGTCCTGTTGTATTTACAATGCATTGTAACACATTCTTCATCTCATTTATTGATTTAACACCAGGTTTTCTTTTTGTTTTGGGTGTGTGTTTGTTTGTTTGTTTGTATTATAATTTCAACCTCTTGATAAAGTACTTTTCTTTGTTGATTTTACTCTTGATATCATTGCATTGCTTTTTTAAGTTTTCTTGTAGCTCCATGAATTTTTTCTAACAGCTATTTCGAATCCTTTATTAGTTAATTGCAATGTTCCATGTGTTTGGATTTGGTTCCTAGAAAATCATCATTTTCTTTTTGTGATATCTTATCGCCATGATTTTTTCATGAGATTTGATGAAATGTGTCCTTTCCATTACATTTGAAATACCAAACACTTTTCTTATTTAAGCACGGTTCTGTTTAAGCATATCTCATTTTATTGCATTTTACCTTATTGTGCTTCACAGATACTATTTTGTTTTGTTTTTGTTTTTTTTATAAATGAAAGCTTGTGGGAAACATACATTGAGCAAGTCTACTGGTGCCATTTTTTTCACAGCCATTTGCTAACTTCATGTCTGTTTGCGATATTGTGGTAGTTTTCACAATATTTCAAAAGTTTTCATTATTGGGGCAACTAAGGGGCTCAGTCAATTAAGCATTTGACTCTTGGTTTCGTGATTTATGTGATAGCACAATATGTGAGTTTGAGCCCTGTGTCAAGGACACAGTGTCTGACAGTGCAGAGCCTGCTTGGGATTCGGTCTTTCCCTTTTTCTGCCCCTCCTCCTCTCTCTCTGTCTCTCAATCTCTGTCAAAAAAACTTTAAAATGTTTTCATTATTATATTTGTTATTGTTATCTGTGGTTAATAATTATGACTTGCTAAAAGTTCATATAATAGTTATCATTTTGAACAAAAAATATTTGTAATTAAGGTACATACATTGTTTTTACAAGCATAATGCTATTGCATACTTAATAAAATACAGTACAGAGAAAATATAACTTTTATATGTACTAAAAACAAAAATAAGATATTTGAATAGCTACTCTTTCGTGGTCTGGAACTGAAACTGCAATATCTCCAAGGTACATCTGTACTTTGATTCTAACAGTTCAGCAAGTTGATAATTAAGAACTTTCCTTTTGTTTTCCATAAGGTGGCACTATAGCACAAGTTTTTGAGTTTCTCTTGCCAGAGGTGACTTGCTGCTAAGGCTGGGTGGGAGTGCATACTTAAATCAAAAGCTGGTGGAGAAAATAAAGGGGTGGCAGTAGAGCCCAGGGGCAGGAGGGGGAGTATATACTTAGCACTGGGGTCTTTGAGTGTGCCCATGGCCCAGTAGGTGGATTCTTGAGTCAAGGTGGTCCCAGAGTACCTTGGGTTGTTCTTTTGCTAGAATTTCAGAGAAGCCAGTAGGAGACACTTTCCTTTAGTTATCTTTGCTTACTTCTGTTTCTTTTCCCTCTTACTGGTCATTGTGTTCTATCTTCAGAGAGAATAACAAGTCCAGGGAGACCCCGTTTATCACTTTCACTCTCCACCTTCTCTGTCATAAAGGTCAATCTGATCCAGTGCCAGATCTGCCGCTGCCTTCAGTGCCATTACTTCCTCAACTACCACAAGCTTTATTACCACTTCCCTTACTCCACAGCTTCACCCACTGTCCAATCTACCCATTTATTGGTGCACAGGTGGATGAATCTCTCAGGTGTCCTGGTGTGCTGTGCAGAGGTAATTTTCTGGTTATAGATATCCAGTTAGTTGTAAATTAAAGCAGATAAAAGAAATGACTCATGCCACCATGATATTGAGTTTACTTTTGGCAGAACAATTTAAGTATAGAAATGTACCTCTTTTAAGGTTAAACTGGGACACAAAAACTGGGAGTTTCTGCCTGCTGTCTCTTCAATGAGCCCTGGGGGTGACATTGAAGTCAGTACATTAAGAACTGTTTCTTTCTTTGCTACCATCTAATTGAAGCTGTAAACAAAATCTTCACTGATCACCAAAGCCAGACCGCCAAGAGGAGTGTCCTTTAGGTGGCAGCCACAAAAACCAAGGTGCCAAACATATGCATAAGCTCCTTTCTCAGAGACTCTGACAACCTGGAGTAAGGCTGATGGAAATCATGATTAAGGTGCTCAACAACCTCTTGGTCTCTAGAGGAAAATGTAGTCAGCTTATAAATGTGTGTTTAATTAGAAGCCAAACCCTTAGACCACAGCTATAAAGATAAGTTAATAGGCCTCTTTCACTGACACCAGATACCCAGACCAAGAGAGTGAGTGCAAAGATGGTACCCACTGGCCTCTATCCCTAGAGAGCATCTCAGTAAGCCCCTAGCTGTGTGTCAAACCAGAAGGTTTCCCTTTACACCAAAACTCCAAGACAAGCAGTCAGACCTTTTTCACAGAAAGGCTACACGTATGTTTCAGTTGACTGCCTCTGCACTGACCGCTGGGGTAAGTGAGTCCATGTGAAGCCTCTAAAAACTTGAAAGATGGTGGACTGGAAGAATCCTAAGCACACTTCATCCATGGACACATAATGATAGCAGCCATATCAGTGCAAGTAACTCAGAAAATGACCTGAAGTCTACCAGAACAGACTCTCCACAGTTAATCCTAGAGAGGAGTCCACATCAAAATGGGTAAGGGAGGGAGATGCAGTCTATAACCAAACCACAGCAAGACACATTATAATTAAAACAATATAAAGTAGTGATTAAGAGAGAATTTTTAAATCAGCAAAACAGTTACATACAAGGGAAACCCCATTCAGTTGTCACTTGAGTTTTCAGCAGAAACCTTGTAGGCCAGAAAGGAGTGGAATGATATGTTCAAAGTACTAAAACAAACAAACAAAAAAACCCTGCTACCAAGAATACGCCACCCAACAAGGTTATCATTCATAATAGATGAGATAGAGTTTCCCAGACAAACACTAATGAAAGGAGTTTATCACCATTAAAACAGTCTTCTAAGAAATGTTTAAAGGGAATTTTTTGAGTGGAAATAAAAAGACATAATCAGGAGGACAAAAATTTAAAAAGAAAAAAAATGCACAGATAAATGAAAACATATAATAAAAATAATAGATTAATCACTTATAAAACCAGTAGAGTGGTTAAAGCACAAAAGCAGTAAAATCAATTATATTTATAAAAATCAGGCAAGGGATTCACAAAATAACATGATTTAAAATATGACATCATATACATAAAACACGAGGGAGAGTAAAAAAAAATAGTGTTATTAGAAAGGGTTCAAATTTAGCGTGCCTGGCTAGCTCAGTCAGTGGAGGATGCAGCTCTTGATCTCAGGTCATAAGTTTGAGCCCCATGTTGGGCATAGAGCTTAACAATAAAAACAAAAAAAGAAAGTAAAGAAAAAAGAAAAGGTTCAAATTTAAGCAACCACCAACTTAATATAGACTGCTATATGCATATGATGTTATATACGAACCTAATGGCAACCAGAAATCAAAAAGCTATAATACATACACAATAAGTAAAGAGAAAGAAACCAAAGAATGTCACTAAATAAAGCCATGAAACTACAATGAAAGAGAGAAAGAGAAGCAGAAAGGAACAGAGATGATTACAGAAACAACTATAAAAAAGTAACAAAATGTCAATAAATACATACCTATCAATAATTACTTTGAAGGTAAATGGACTAAGTGCTCCAATCAAAAGACAGGGTAGCAAAAGTGGATCAAAAAATGCATCTATATGTTGCCTATAAGAGACTCACTTCTGACCTAATGACACATGCAGATTGAAAGTAAAGGGATGGAAAAATATTTACCATGCAAATGGAAGTGAAAGGAAAACTGGGGTAGTGATACATATGTCAGACAAAATAGATTTTAAAACAGACTGTAATAAGAAACAATGAAGTCACTACATAATCATAAAGAGAACAATCCAACAAGAGGATATAGCAATTGTAAATACTTATAGACCCAACATGAAAGCACATTTCTTTACTTGATTTGATTTTTGAGACATCTGTTATGTAGTAAGTTCTTAATATTTAATGAATTAATAAATACATGATGAAAACTTTTAACATAGTAATTCTCAGATTTGAGAACACAAGAACCCCCCAAAATACATATTTAGATGTCTTAGTTTGAAAGACACTGCATTAAAATTTAATCACTATATCTTCATGTGATGATTTGACACTAATTCTATCAATAAAGAACTGCAAATATGGATACTGAAATCAATGAAATCATATGGTAGTTTCAGTTATAACATGGCCCTTCAAAATAATCCAAAATATACTTGCATTTATTATAAATTATCATCCAAATATAAGGACAAAATTTTAAATATCTCATAGAGGACTGTCACATTTTGAAAATACCTTGGCAGATCTCCAGAGGGCACAAAACGTCTACAATTTGAGAAATAATGGTTACAACTCTTGGAGTCAAAAAAATGTGATAGTTTTATATTCTAGATCCACTATTTCCTAGAAATGTGGCTTGCACCAGTCATTTAATTTTTTTGATCATCTTTTTTCTCATCTAAATGTGGAAATAATTACAGTCATTACGAGATTTATCTCATAGAGAAGTTTTGTAGATTACTTGAAGTGATTTAGGTAAAGAGCTAAGCTAGTAAATAATAAATGCTATCTTATATTTTGAGTTTCTCTCTCTCTCTCAAAAAAAACATTATTTCTGTGTAAATAAAAAAGTGTTTAATATCTTAATTTCTTTTAGGATGGTAGTCCTTTTGAGAATCTGATAAAAGTTAGACTTTCTCTGCCCTGAAAAATGCATATTTGCATGCAACTTCTTAATATTAGCCATAAACATGATTCTACAAAGTGTTCATAACTTCTTCCCAAGATAGTAGCTTTCTAAATTTTGTAGGAAAAATGAAACACTAATATGTGAAATATCTTTTGTATCTGAAGATTAATAGAAATCTCCCGTAAATGACATTAATATTATTATTTATTTAATTCACTAGGGTATATTGTAAATTGAGTCAAATTAATAAGCTCATTTTTATTTAAATAAAAGCAAAAAAATACTGACTGGCACTACAGTGATGTTAAAAATAATATCATTTAATATAAAAAAGGGAGTTAAAAAGAGATCAAAATAATTTAAGCATAACATACAAAAAGGTGAAAAGTTACTTCAATCTTCAAATTTGTCAATTTAGAAAGATGAAAGCATAAAAAATTGTTCTGTAAAAAATATTTTTTTTATTTTGAGTTATATAAGTTATTTTTATATTTTGGATACTAATCCTTTATCAGACACATCATTTGCAAATATCTTGCCCCATTTAGCAGGCTCTTTTTTGGTTTGGTTGGTTGTTTCCTGTGCTATGTGGAAGTTTTTTTTTCTTTTGGTGTAGTCCCAGTACTTTGTTTTTGAACTGTTTCCCTTGCTTCAGGAGATGTATCTAGAAAGAAGTTGCTACAGCTGATGTCAAAGAGGTTACTGCCTGTGTTCTCCTCTAGGATTTTTATGGTTTCAGGTCTCACATTTAGAACTCTAATCATTTTTAATTCATTTTTGTGATGTAAGAAAGTGGCCCAGTTTCATTCTTTTGCATGTACCTGTCCAGTCTTCCAACACCATTTCTTGAAGAAACTGGTCTTTTTCCCATTGCATATTCTTCCTTCCATTGTCAAAGAATAATTGACCATAATACTGTGGGTTTATTTATGAGCTTTCTATTCTGTTCCACTGACCTATGTGCCTATTTTTGTGCCATTACCATACTTTTTTTTAGTACCATACTGTTTTGAGTACTACAGATTTTGTAATATAATTTGAAGAAATCCAATTAAAAATGGGCAGAAGACATGAATAGACATTTCACCAAAGAAGATACAGAAATGGCCAAGAGAAACAGGAAAAGATGCTCAACATTGCTCATTATCAAGGAAATGCAAATCAAAACCACCACTTGAGCTGTTTATGGGATTACAAAGAGGTGCAGCCACTGTGGAAGACAGTAGCTTTTCTATGGTTGAGTAATATTCCATTGTATATATATACTATGTCTTTTTTATCCATTCATCTAACAGTGGACACTTTGGCTGATTCCATAATTTGGCTATTGTAGATAATACTCAATTTTTAATTTATTTTTGTGTATGGTGTAAGAAAGTGGTCCAATTTCATTTTTTGCATGTGGCTGCCCAATTTTCACAGCACAATTTGTTAAAGATGGTGTCTTTTTCCCATTGGATACTTTTCCCCAAGTTTTTGAATATTAATTGACCATATAGTTGTGGGTTCATTTCTGAATTTTCTATTCTGTTCCATTGATCTATGTGTCAATTTCTGTGTCAGTACCATACTGTGTTGATCAATACAGCTTTGTAATATAACTTCAAATCCAGAATTCTGATACCTATAGCTTTGCTTATTTTTCAGGGTGGCTTTGACTCCTGGGGTCTTTCGTGGTTTCATACAAATTTTAAGATTATTTTCCTGAGATGGAAGATGGTGGTGAAGGAGGATGCTGGGCTCACTGCGTCCTGCTGATCACTTACATTCCACCCACATCGGCCTAAACAACTCAGAAAACTTCCAGAAGACTGGCATAATGGATTCTCCAGAGACAAGCATGGACAAGAGGCCCATGGAAGGGTGTAGAAAGGGCAGAGAGGTGGTGTGCAATACACGGACTGTCAGGAGGGAGCCAGGGCAGTGGAGGGGCAGCAAGCCTGGCAAGGCAGAGCCCCCGAGTCTGGCTTGCAAAAGCAGAGGGGCCGGACTGTGTGAGTTCTGACAGCCAGCGGGACTTAACATCTGGAATGTTATAAGTCAACAGCTCTGCTCTGAGAGCGGGAGGGCTAGAGGACAACTGGAGGGAGAGTTGTTGAGCCCCAGAGGACAGAGCTCAGCTTGGTGGGAAACAAAGGTGCTGGCCAGCACCAACTCCCTCTCCCATCCCTCAGACAAAATCCCAAAGGGAACCAGTTCCAGTCACGGAACTTGCTTACACCATGCAAACACCAAATGCTGTGCTTCTGTGGATCCATCCGTCCAATGGGTCTGCCTCCCTCCAGGTGCCACAGGGCCCAACCCGAGGTGGAACACTGAAGGCAAAGCAAGTTGAGCCTGCTCCTCCTGCCCCTGTGCACCTTGCAGATACACCCTGGCTGATACACCAGATCCCATCGAAGCAGCACCACAAGCCTGGCAGTGTGAAAGTAGCCCAGACAGGGGCCACGCCACTCCAGAGTAAGTCCTGCCCGTGGGAGAGGGGAAGATAAAGTACACACCAGTCTGACTGTGGCCCCAGCGATAGGCTGGGGGCAGACATCAGATCTGACTGCGGCCTGCCCACCAACACAAGTTACTCCAGACAGCACAGAGGAAGAGCCCTGCAGTTTTGCGCCACCCTAGGGACTACCCAAAATGATGAAACAGAAAAATTCTCCTCAAAAGAAACTCCAAGAAGTAGCGACACCTAACGAACTGATCAAAAATAATTTAAAAAATAAAACAGAAAATGAATTTAAGTAATAGTCATAAAATTAATAGCTGGGCTTGAAAAAAGTATAGAGGACAGCAGAGAATGTATTACTACAGAGATCAAGGGACTAAGGAACAGTCACGAGGAGCTAAACAATGCTATATATGAGCTGCAAAATAAAATGGAGGCGGCACGAGCTCGGATTGAAGAGGCAGAGGAGAGAATAGGTAAATTAGAAGATAAAATGATGGAAAAAGAGGAAGCTGAGAAAAAGAGAGATTAAAAAAAACCAGGAGTATGAGGGGAGAATTAGAGAACTAAGTGACGCAATAATATGCAATAATATACACATAATTGGAATTCCAGAGGAGGAAGAGAGAGAGAAAGGTGCTGAAGGTGTACTTGAAGAAATCATAGCTGAGAACTTCCCTGATCTGGGGAAAGAAAAAGGCATTGAAATCCAAGAGGCACAGAGAACTCCCTTCAGATGTAACTTGAATCGATCTCCTGCATGACATATCATAGTGAAACTGGCAAAATACAAGGATAAAGAGAAAATTCTGAAAGCAGCAAGGGATAAACGTGCCCTAACATATAAAGGGAGACCTATAATACTCGTGACTGATCTCTCTTTTGAAACTTAGCAGTCCAGAAAGGATTGGCAGGAGATCTTCCATGTGATGAACAGAAAAAAATATGCAGCCGAGAATCCATTATCCAGCAAGTCTGTCATTTAGAATAGAAGGAGAGATAAAAGTCTTCCCAAACAAACAAAAAGTGAAGGAATTCATCACCACTAAACCAGCCCTACAAGAGACCCTAAGGGGGAACCTGGGAGACAAAGTACCAGAGACATCGCTACAAGCATAAAACATACAGACATCACAATGACTCTAAACCCGTATCTTTCTATAATAACACTGAATGTAAATGGATTAAATGCGCCAACCAAAAGACATAGGGTATCAGAATGGATAAAAACACAAGACCCATCTATTTGCTGTCTACAAGAGACTCATTTTAGACCTGAGGACACCTTCAGATTGAGAGTGAGGGGATGGAGAACTATTTATCATGCTACTGGAAGTCAAAAGAAAGCTGGAGTAGCCATACTTATATCAGACAAACTAGACTTTAAATTAAAGGCTGTAACAAGAGATGAAGAAGGGCATTATATAATAATTACAGGGTCTATCCATCAGGAAGAGCTAACAATTAGAAATGTCTATGCACCGAATACCGGAGCCCCCAAATATATAAAACATTTACTCATAAACAATAGCAACCTTATTGATAAGAATGTGGTAATTGCAGGGACTTTAACACTCCACTTACAGAAATGGATAGATCATCTAGACACACGGTCAATAAAGAAACAAGGGCCCAGAATGACACATTGGATCAGATGGACTTGACAGATATATTTAGAACTCTGCATCCCAAAGCAACAGAATATACTTTCTTCTCGAGTGCACATGGAACATTCTCCAAGATAGATCACATACTGGGTCACAAAACAGCCCTTCATAAGTTTACAAGAATTGAAATTATACCATGCATACTTTCAGACCACAATGCTATGAAGCTTGAAATCAACCACAGGAAAAAGTCTGGAAAACCTCCAAAAACATGGAGGTTAAAGAACACCCTACTAAAGAATGAGTGGGTCAACCAGGCAATTAGAGAAGAAATAAAAAAAAATATATGGAAACAAACGTAAATGAAAATACACCAATCCAAACGCTTTGGGACACAGGGAAGGCAGTCCTGAGAGGAAAATATATTTCAAACCAGGCCGATCTCAAGAAACAAGAAAAATCCCAAATACAAAATCTAACAGCACACCTAAAGGAAATAGAGGCAGAACAGCAAAGGCAGCCTCAACACAGCAGAAGAAAGGAAATCATAAAGATCAGAGCAGAAATAAACAATATAGAATCTAAAATAACTGTAGAGCAGATCAACGAAACCAAGAGTTGGTTTTTTGAAGAGATAAACAAAATTGACAAACCTCTAGCCAGGCTTCTCAAAAAGAAAAGGGAGATGACCCAAATAGATAAAATCATGAATGAAAGTGGAATTATTACAACCAATCCCTCAGAGATACAAACAATTATCAGGGAATACTATGAAAAATTATATGCCAACAAACTGGACAACCTGGAAGAATGGACAAATTCCTAAACACCCACACTCTTCCAAAACTCAATCAGGAGGAATTAAAAAGCTTGAACAGATCCATAACCAGCGAAGAAATTGAATCAGTTATCAAAAATCTCCCAACAAATAAGAGTCCAGGACCAGATGGCTTCCCAGCGGAGTTCTCCCAGACATTTAAAGCACAGATAATACCTATCCTTCTCAAGCTATTCCAAGAAATAGAAAGGGAAGGAAAACTTCCAGACTCATTCTGTGAAGCCAGTATTACTTTGATTCCTAAACCAGACAGAGACCCAGTAAAAAAAGAGAACTACAGGCCAATATCCCTGATGAGTATGGATGCAAAAATTCTCAATAAGATACTAGCAAATCAAATTCAACAGCATATAAAAAGAATTATTCACCACGATCAAGTGGGATTCATTCCTGGGGTGCAGGGCTGGTTCAACATTCACAAATCAATCAACGTGATATATCATATTAATGAAAGAAAATATAAGAACCATATGATCCTGTCAATCGATGCAGAAAAGGCCTTTGACAAAATCCAGCACGCTTTCTTAATAAAAACCCTTGAGAAAGTCGGGATAGAAGGAACATACTTAAACATCATAAAAGCCATTTACGAAAAGCCCACAGCTAACATCATCCTCAATGGGGAAAAACTGAGAGCTTTTTCCCTGAGATCAGGAACACGACAGGGATGCCCACTCTCACTGCTGTTGTTTAACATAGTGTTGGAAGTTCTAGCATCAGCAATCAGACAACAAAAGGAAATCAAAGAAATCCAAATTGGCATAGATGAAGTCAAGCTGTCGCTTTTTGCAGATGACATGATATTATACATGGAAAATCTGATAGACTCCACCAAAAGTCTGCTACAACTGATACATGAATTCAGCAAAGTTGCAGGATACAAAATCAATGTACAGAAATCAGTTGCATTCTTATACACTAACAACGAAGCAACAGAAAGAGAAATAAAGAAACTGATCCTATTCACAATTGCACCAAGAAGCATAAAATATCTAGGAATAAATCTAACCAAAGATGTAAAAGATCTGTATGCTGAAAAGTATAGAAAGGTTATGAAGGTAATTGAAGAAGATATAAAGAAATGGAAAGACATTCCCTGCTCATGGATTGGAAGAATAAATATTGTCAAAATGTCAATACTACCCAAAGCTATCTACACATTCAATGCAATCCCAAGCAAAATGGCACCAGCATTCTTCTCGAAACTAGAACAAGCAATCCTAAAATTCATATGGAACCACAAATAGGCCCCGAATAGCCAAAGTAATTTTGAAGAAGAAGACCAAAGCAGGAGGCATCACAATCCCAGACTTTAGCCTCTACTACAAAGCTGTAATCATCAAAACAGCATGGTATTGGCACAAAAACAGACACATAGACCAATGGAATAGAATAGAAACCCCAGAACTAGACCCACAAACGTATGGCCAACTCATCTTTGACAAAGCAGGAAAGAACATCCAATGGAAAAAAGTCTCTTTATCAAATGGTGCTGGGAGAACTGGACAGCAACATGCAGAAGGTTGAAACTAGACCACTTTCTCACACCATTCACAAAAACAAACTCAAAATGTATAAAGGACCTGAATGTGAGACAGGAAACCATCAAAACCCTAGAGGAGAAAGCAGGAAAAGACCTCTCTGACGTCAGCCGTAGCAATCTCTTACTCGACACATCCCCAAAGGCAAGGGAATTAAAAGCAAAAATGAACTACTGGGACCTTATGAAGATTAAAAGCTTCTGCACAGCAAAGGAAACAATCAACAAAAGTAAAAGGCAACCAACGGAATGCGAAAAGATATTTGCAGATGACATATCGGACAAAGGGCTAGTCTCCAAAATCTATAAAGAGCTCACCAAACTCCACACCCGAAAAACCAATAACCCAGTGAAGAAATGGGCAGAAAACATGAATAGACACTTCTCTAAAGAAGACATCCGGATGGCCAACAGGCACATGAAAAGATGTTCAATGTCGCTCCTTATCAGGGAAATACAAATCAAAACCACACTCAGATATCACCTCACGCCAGTCAGAGTGGCCAAAATGAACAATCTGGAGACTATAGATGCTGGAGAGGATGTGGAGAAATGGGAACCCTCTTGCACTGTTGGTGGAAATGCAAACTGGTACAGCCACTCTGGAAAACAGTGTGGAGGTTCCTCAAAAAATTAAAAATAGACCTACCGTATGACCCAGCAATAACACAGCTAGGAATTTACCCAAGGGAGACAGGAGTACTGATGCATAGGGGCGGGCACTTGTACCCCAATGTTTATAGCAGCACTTTCAACAATAGCCAAATTATGGAAAGAGCCTTAATGTCCATCAACTGATGAATGGATAAAGTAATTGTGGTTTATATACACAATGGAGTACTACATGGCAATGAGAACGAACCAGATATGGTCTTTTGTAGCAACATGGATGGAACTGGAGAGTGTGATGCTAAGTGAAATAAGCCATACAGAGAAAGACAGATACCATATGGTTTCACTCTTATGTGGATCCTGAGAAACTTAATAGAAACCCATGGAGGAGGGGAAGGAAAAAAAAAAGAGGTTAGAGTGGGAGAGAGCCAAAGCATAAGAGACTCTTAAAAACTGAGAACAAACTGAGGTTTGATGGGGGGTGGGAGGGAGGGGAGGGTGGGTGATGGGTATTGAGGAGGGCACCTTTTGGGATGAGCACTGGGTGTTGTATGGGAACCAATTTGACAATAAATTTCATATATTGGGAGAAAAATAAAAATTAAAAAATAAAATGGAATGTATTTCATAAAAAAAAGAAATATATGCAAACAAATGAAAATGAAAATACAACAATCCAAACACTTTGGGATGCATCAAAGGCAGTCCTGAGAGGAAAATACATTGCAATCAAGGCCTATCTCAAGAAACAAGAAAAATCCCAAATACAATATCTAGCACCATGCCTAAAGGAAATAGAAGCAGAACAGCAAAGACACCCCAAACCAATCAGAAGAGACATAACAAAGATCATAGCAGAAATAAACAATACATAATCTAAAAAAACCCTGTAGAGCAGATCAATGAAACCAAGTGTTGGTTTTTTGAAAAAAATAAACAAAATTGATAAACCTCTAGCCAGGCTTCTCAAAAAGGAAAGGGAGATGACCCAAGTTGGTAAAATCATGAATAAATATGGAATTATGACAACCAATCCCTGAGAAATACAAGCAATTATCAAGGAAGACTAGGAAAATTATATGCCAACAAACTGGACAACCTGGAAGAATGGACAAATTCCTAAACACCCACACAGTTCCAAAACTCACTCAGGAGGAAATAGAAAGCCTGAACAGACCCATAATCAGTGAAGAAATTGAATCAGTTATCAAAAATCTCCAACAAATAAGAGTCCAGGACCAGATGGCTTCCCTGCAGAATTCTACCATATATTTAAAGCAGATATATTACCTATCCTTGTCAAGGTGTTCCAAAAAATAGAAACGGAAGGACAACTTCCAGACTCATTCTATGAAGCCAACATTATTTGATTCCTATACCAGACAGAGACCCATTAAAAAAAGAGAACTACAGGCCAATATCCCTGATGAATATGGATGCAAATATTCTCAGTAAGATACTAGCAAATGGAATTCAACAGCATATAAAAAGAATTATTCACCATGATCAAGTGGGATTCATTCCTTGGATACAGGGCTGGTTCAACATTTGAAAACAAATCAATGTGATACATCACATCAATAAAAGAAAAGAGAAGAACCATATGATCTTGTTAACCGATGCAGAAAAAGCATTTGACAAAATTCAGCATCTTTCTTAATAAAAACCTTCGAGAAATTCGGGATGTAAGGAACATACTTAAACATCATCAAAGCCATTTATGAAAAACCCACAGTTAACATCATCCTCAATGGGGAAAAACTGAGAGCTTTCTCTGTGAGATTAGGTACATGACAGGGATGTCCACTCTAACCGCTGTTGTTTAACATAGTGTTGGAAGTGCTAGCATCAGCAATGAGACAACAAAAGGAAATCAAAGGCATCAAAATTGGCAAAGATGAAGTCAAGCTTTCACTTTTTGCAGATGCCATGATATTATACATGGAAAACCCGACAGACACCACCAAAAGTCTGCTAGAATGATACATGAATTCAACACAGTCACAGGAGACAAAATCAATGTACAGAGATCAGTTGCATTCTTATACACTAATAATGAAGCAACAGAAAGACAAATAAAGGAACTGATCTTATTCACAATTGCACCAAGAAGCATAAAATACCTAGGAATAACTAACAAAAGATGTAAAAGATCTGTATGCTGAAAACTATAGAAAGCTTATGAAGGAAATTGAAGAAGATATAAAGAAATGGAAAGGGGCGCCTGGGTGGCGCAGTCGGTTGGGCGTCCGACTTCAGCCAGGTCACGATCTCACGGTCCGTGAGTTCGAGCCCCGCGTCAGGCTCTGGGCTGATGGCTCAGAGCCTGGAGCCTGTTTCCGATTCTGTGTCTCCCTCTCTCTCTGCCCCTCCCCTGTTCATGCTCTGTCTCTCTCTGTCCCAAAAATAAATAAATGTTGAAAAAAAAAATTTAAAAAAAAAAAAAAAAAAAAAAAAAGAAATGGAAAAACATTCTGTGCTCATGGATTGGAAGAATAAATATTGTCAAAATGTCAATACTACCCAAAGCTATCTACACATTCAATGCAATCCCAATCAAAATTGCACCAGCAGTCTTCTCGAAGCTCGAACAAGCAATCCTAAAATTCGTATGGAACCACAAAAGGCCCCGAATAGCCAAAGTAATTTTGAAGAAGAAGACGAAAGCAGGAGGCATCACAATCCCAGACTTTAGCCTCTACTACAAAGCTGTCATCATCAAGACAGCATGGTATTGGCACAAAAACAGACACATAGACCAAGGGAATAGAATAGAAACCCCAGAACTAGACCCACAAACGTATGGCTAACTCATCTTTGACAAAGCAGGAAAGAACATCCAATGGAAAAAAGACAGTCTCTTTAACAAATGGTGCTGGGAGAACTGGACAGCAACATGCAGAAGAGTGAAACTAGACCACATTCTTACACCATTCACAAAAACAAACTCAAAATGGATAAAGGACCTGAATGTGAGACAGGAAATCATCAAAACCCTAGAGGAGAAAGCAGGAAAAAAAACCTCTCTGACCTCAGTTGCAGCAATTTCTTACTTGACACATCCCCAAAGGCAAGGGAATTAAAATCAGAAATGAACTATTTGGATCTCATGAGGATTAAATACTTCTGCACAGCAAAGGAAACAATGAACAAAACTGAAAGGTAACCAAAGGAATGGGAAAAGATATTTGCAGATGACATATTGGACAAGGGCTAGTATCCAAAATCTATAAAGAGCTCACCAAACTCCACACCCGAAAAATAAATAACCCAGTGAAGAAATGGGCAGAAGACATGAATACACACTTTTCTAAAGAAGACATCCAGATGGCCAACAGGCACATGAAAAGATGCTCAACGTCGCTCCTCATCAGGGAAATTCAAATCAACACCACACTCAGATATCACTTCACACCAGTCAGAGTGGCTAAAATGAACAAATCAGGATACTATAGATGCTAGAGGATGTGGAGAAATGGGAATCCTCTTGTACTGTTGGTGGGAATGTAAACTGGTGCAGCCACTCTGGAAAACAGTGTGGAGGTTCCTCAAAAAATTAAAAATAGACCCTATGACCCAGCAGGAGCACTGCTAGGAATTTACCCAAGGGATACAGGAGTGCTGATGCATAGGGGCACTTGTACCCCAATGTTTATAGCATCACTCTCAATAATAGCCAAATTATGCAAAGAGCCTAAATGTCCATCAACTGATGATTGGATAAAGAAATTGTGGTTTAGGGGCGCCTGGGTGGCGCAGTCGGTTAAGCCTCCGACTTCAGCCAGGTCACGATCTCGCGGTCCGTGAGTTCGAGCCCTGCATCAGGCTCTGGGCTGATGGCTCGGAGCCTGGAGCCTGTTTCCGATTCTGTGTCTCCCTCTCTCTCTGCCCCTCCCCCGTTCATGCTCTGTCTCTCTCTGTCCCAAAAATAAAATAAAAAACGTTGGAAAAAAAAATTAAAAAAAAAAAAAGAAATTGTGGTTTATATACACAATGGAATACTACGTGGCAAAGAGAAAGAATGAAATATGGCCTTTTGTAGCAACGTGGATGGAACTGGAGAGTGTGATGCTAAGTGAAATAAGCCATACAGAGAAAGACAGATACCATATGTTTTCACTCTTATGTGAATCCTGAGAAACTTAGAAATCCATGGGGGAGGGGAAGGAAAAAAAAAAAAGAGGTTAGAGTGGGAGAGAGCCAAAGCATAAGAGACTCTTAAAAACTGAGAACAAACTGAGGGTTGATGGGCGGTGGGAGGGAGGGGAGGGTGGGTGATGGGTATTGAGGAGCGCACCTTTTGGGATGAGCCCTGGGTGTTGTATGGAAACCAATTTGACAATATATTTCATATTTAAAAAAGTGAACAATTAGAAATAATTAAGTTTATTTTATATGTTATTATCAAAGTGTTTCAGGAGCGTTGCCAAACCCAAAAAACATGCTCAGCTTTTCCCTAGATTAAGTTTTTATGGGTAAAACATTGTTAATATTAGTATTTTACAAATTATGTGCTTCATGGGAAGTCCCTGAATAATTTTCAATGCCCTCACTTTTTAAAATTTTTTAAAAAATTTAAATCCAAGTTAGCTAACATATAGTGTAGCTAACATATAGTGTAGTAGTGTAAATTCAGGAGTAGAATTTAGTGATTCATCATTACATCTAACACCCAGTGCTCATACCAATAAGTGCCTCCTTAATGCCCATCACCCATTTAGCCCATCCCTCCAATCAATATTCATCCAGCAACCTTCAGTTTGTTCCCTGTATTTAAGAGTCTCTAATGGTTTGTCACAAAACAGATGAACATAGGGAAAAGGAAGGAAAAATATAATATGTTTTAACCTTTGGGAAAACACTGAAATGGTATTTAGAAGGTCTGTTGAATTTTCCTATATTTATGAGAGTCTTGAAATTGCTTTGTTGAATGTTAAGCAACAAAGCAATATTATTGTTGAATGATAAAGTATCATTTAAAATGTTTATTTTGTTTCTTTAATGTGAATTTATAATCTTTTTGCTCAGTGATTTTCAATTGGGGATTTACATTATTTACCTCGGTTTTTTTTATTACAATATAGATGTTTAGGACTTACTCCAGATTACTGATTTTTTTACTAGATATTTTGTATATATTTTTGTGTATTATTATGTTTGGTAAATTTATGGTTTATTATGCATATTTTATTTTAAAATTACAATGTAATATCTCAAAATATTTTCCTCTGCAAAATTTATATTCATCCATTTTTATAAATCAGATATATATAGCATTCACTGTATTCTTTGAAAATAGACAATCAATGTCTTTATAGATATTTTGTCTAAAACTTTTTGGATCGGCTTTATTATTTTGTTTTGGATGCCACAGAAACCAAATTTCCACGTCAGTTTGATTATCTTATTATAAACTTTCATCAGGTCTTTCACGTTTGAACATTATCAGTGATAAATTAGCCACAGCCATGTTAAGTCTCTGTCATCTACAGATAGTTCCTCATTTACTGTGTTGCTTTCCTGAAGACTCTACAATCAGCAATAGTCCAGAACTATTGTCTTCAACCAAGAAGAAATGTCTCAGACCCCTGTGGAAAAGAGCTGTACCAGATAGTTTGAACTATATTTTAAAGAGTATGGACTCTTAGGGACATGGTGCAATATTTGGTCCTGGGCAGTGGGGTATTTGTCCCAGGGCATAGTGGGATGTTTGCCCTATAAAAGTCTCTTTTCTACACTAGCTAGATGTCTTTTCTTTAGCTCCCAGGAGAGCTGTGCTTTATGATTTCTTTTACCTTTTCCTCTGTCTACTTTGGAGGGAGACAGCCCAATATCTCACCCACATTTTTGGTCCCTGCCACCACGCTTCATCTGAAGCTCCTGTCTCCAGCTCTCACTTTTCTCCCACACCTGTCTCTCCACTGGGTGTCCTCCCCTCTCCACAGCCAGACTCGTTTCTCCTCCGCCTTTCTTGCTCATCCATGAATTCAGCCCAGCCACAACCCCAGAGCCCCATAACCAGACAGCTGTCATCATCTACAAGGTTACATCAGCTCTGCCTTCCAAACCTCCTGAGTCCTCCCAAGCTCTCTTCTTTATCACAGCTATTTCCTATATCAGACTTCTTTTTTATAGTTTTTTAAAATTGATTTATTTTTGAGAGAGAGAGGCAGAGAGTGTGTGGGGGAGGAACAGAGAGAGAGAGGGAGACGCAGAATCTGAAGCATGCTCCAGGCTCTGAACTGTCAGCACAGAGCCTGACATGGGGCTTGAACTCATGAACGATGAGATCATGACCTGAGCCAAAGTCAGATGCCCAACTGAGCCACCCAGGCGCCCCTCCTGTATCAGACTTCTAATGGGCTCTCTGGCTTTTCATCCAGTCCCTCTCCTCCCACTCTATCCCCAACAGGTCACTGATGTGTTGCTTAAAATGCACACTGTGTCATATTCCAAAAAGCTCTGATAAGTTCCCCCTCCTGGCCTATGCTTTTCATGTTTTCTTCTGTTCCATAGTAGGAGTTCTTTCCTCTGCCTAGAATACCCTCCCTTGCCTCTCAAACCCACAAAGTGCAGACTCAATGGAACCTCTATCACTTCTTCAGACTTTCTCTGTCTTAAAACCTTTTGGTGGTCCTCCAAGGCCTGTAGAACCCAGTCCTGATGGGTTAAGGTTTCAGCAGCCCTCTAAATTTGTCTTAAAGTGGTAACTGAAGAGAGTTGGATGCAGGATTATTTACAGAAATGTGAACAGACTGAGGGAATTAACATGGGATGGAGCCACCCCTTGGCCTGAAGGTTCCAGGAAGTCAGCTGTTGCTGCAGAGGAATGTGTGGCCATAGATAGGACAAAATCCTCTGACAAATTGTGATGTAGCAAGATTATTGGGGGAGCTCTCACTTCTCCCATCCTAAGATCACTTGCTGGTGCCTTCCATTGGCCTGATTCAACCAGAAGCAAAAAGTCAGGAAAACTGGGGTTGTGCAGCCCATGGAGCCAGCCTCCCCAAACAGAGAGGGGAAGAAAATGAATCTAGGGGAGAACAGCAATCAGGGGCCCCAGCTCTAGGTATTGCTTTGGCACTCTGGCCCCAGCTCACATCCAAGTAATATTCCTCTCATACTCTTGAGGGCTCTAGTGGGCCCCTGAATCTACAGTGCCCCAACATTCCAAGTCTGTATCTTTGCCCTTTCCCACTTCTTGTCTTGGTTGAGACCTGCTCATCCTTGAACCCTCAACTATGGCATTGCCTCTTACCCCAGGCCCTGAATCTCTGCTTCCAAGGCCCCCTGGGCCCACTTCCATCAGACACTTAGCTCTCCTCATTGTACCAGTCTTTTTACATGCCCTGAGGGCAGGACTGTGTTTCAAAAGTATTTATTTCCTTCCCTGTTTGTGGTAGGTGCCCATTTAAATGCTTATTGAATTGAAATCTAGCACTTGTGCCTCTGTAGAAGGCTTATTTGCTTGTGTTGCTCTCTCCCCAAGATTACCATCTCCTGGAGGCACCTGGGTGACTCAGTTGGCTGAGCATTGGACTTCGGCTCAGGTCATGATCTCATGGTTCATGGGTTCGAACCCCACGTTGGGCTCTGTGCTGACAGCTCAGAGCCTAGAGCCTGCTTTGGATTCTGTATCTCCTTTTCTTTCTGCCCCTCTCCACCAGCACTCTGTCTCTCTCTGTCTCTCAAAAACAAATAAAAATGTTAAAAAAAAGATTACCATCTTCTTGAGAGAGGAAACCAAGTCTAACTCTGCTCAGTATCCACGTAGCACCGGATGCGGTGGCTGTTCAAATAATGTTTGTTGACTTCCAATGCAGACAGAAAGAATGGGATATGTAAACCATGCACTCTGAGGGTTCAGAAGAAGGTATTACTTCTATCTAGGGAGAATCAGGGAAGACTTAACCAAGGGGCTAACTTGGGAGCTAGCCTTGAAGGATTGAGTCATGAGGAGGGGCTGGGAAGAGCATTTCTGGTGGTGAATGGCATGAGCAAAGGCCTGGAGGCAGGAGAGCCCTGGGCCACTTTGGGAAGCCTGAGGGAATTAATCTGCGGCCCATGGCTCCAAGAGAACATGCTTTGTACAGGCTGTGGCTGAGAAAAGATAAACCAGTTGTCCTCCTAGCTCTGTGTGGAGAAGAGGGAGGTGCCCTTTGATAGCTGGCCACAGGATGCCAGCCACAGGCAGAGTGACCAAGGTTCTGGCTTCTGCCCCTAACCCCAGTAGTCATTTAACCCTTGGAGCCTTTTATGGGAGAGCCAGACCTTTCAGTACTGGGGGGTGTGACCCCCTTGGAGGGTGTTTATGGGCAAGAGCTCAGGGCCTTGGAAAAGCCCAGGATAATAGGAACCACTGACTTCCAGGGTGTAGAACAGCTGGAAAACTGTGGTAGGAGACAGAGAAGGGAGCTCCTCCTCTGACCCTGGTGTTTGTGTTGCAGGATTCTTTACCTCAATACCTGGGATTCATTGTCTCACCACTTTGAAGAATAACAAGGTGGACACAAAATAAAATGAGCAGCAAGCAAGTTTATTAGAATCTGAGATTAAAAATTAAGAATAGTATGAAAGTTTTCTTTGCAAAGAGAGAGCATTCAAAAGTGAATGCCCACAATAGTAGGCAAGGGGCTTTGTTTTATAGTGTTTTGGTGGGTCCCTTCTCCTTTGTTTGTTTTCAGGTTCTACCCTTATTGGCTAGGTAGCTCTAAATACCTAGTCATTCCTTTTTGATTGGCTCATTTCCATTGTATGAAAGGTGGTCTATGGCCATACTGTTCTTTGTGGGTCATATGTTTTATGGTCTACTACTTATTTTTAGTTAGGTTTTTTGTCAAATTCTTGAGGGAAACCTGACATGGAGTAGGTGGTGTCTGTTACAGTCTTAAGAGGAACTTTACTCCGGAGGGAGCTTGTTGTGGTCAGATATTCCCAGCATTGTTTTAAAATATGTGTTTTCCCCACCCAGGGACCTCAGGTTCTAACCTTACCCTCCCTGCCTATTTTATCTTATCTTTTCTATCATAATTGGGCCCCCTTAGGGCCCATTGAGGTTGAAAGCTGGGTTGAGCTCCATGCCATTATTAGCCACCTATTAAGTACCTACCATGTGCCAAGATCCCACTAGCCCTAAGAAGTCACGGTAAGAAGAGACCACAAAGGTCCCAGATCCTCCCAGACCTCCTTCCCAGCCCTTCCCTCAGCCCTCCCAGGCCTAAGAGCAGGCACTCAGGGGAGGATGGCTCTTATCCCACTCCAGTGATGGATAGAGAGGGCTCCTCTGAGACAGGCTAGGAGTACAGGAGTGGGCCCCAGAAGGTGAAGCTTTAATAGGCGGTGTGTGAGGAGTGTCAATGGGGCTTCTCCCAGGGGGTAGAAGCCAAGCAAAAATAGAGTTCATTCTCCACTGCAGTAAGGGGTCTGCTTCCCTGGATGTTGTTTTTTTTCCGGCATATTAAAGAGAATCAAGACAATGATCCTGTTGTCTTAAAAAAAAAAATGGATTCTTAAGTACTGGATTCTCACAGCATCTCTCAAACTACTATAAAATGATAACAGTGGGTTGAGCCAAGATTTCCAGAACTCTTTAACTGAGAAGAAGATGGATTCATGAGACTGGGAGCACAAGATCCAGAGCAGTAAAAATTAATTACATAGTACTAAACGATCTGATGAAAGATAATTGGAAATTATTAGAAAAGCATTGTGTGAAAAGAGAGGGTATGGAATAGATAAATGTAAAATGATTGTTCTATTTTAGGAGTCATGAGAAACACTTTTGTGGCAGCACTAATTTTCATGATTATTCTAATTGCTGGGTGGATAGGAGCAAGGAAGGAGAATAGTTGTATTAATCCTAGATTAGGTTTTGATCAGGGTGGCCTCAGAAGAAAAAAAGAAGAAATGAAATTGAAGGAGTTCATAAGACAGTAGCTGATTTAATATACTATGGAGTCTAGTTTTATCTATTCCCCACTTCTATGTCCACTTCTGATTATTTTGGGGCAAATCTCAGAATCATAGGTCACCCATAAATATTTCATTATTTCTCTCTAAAGGATAAAACCAAAAAGCATTATCATACTTAAAAGTCAATAATTCCTTAAAATCATGAAATGTACACTGTCAAATTTCTAATTATCTCACAAATATAACATTTTTTCAGTAGTTGTTTATTTGAAACAGGGTCCAAATAAGGTCTACACATTGGAATTGCTGGATATATCACTTGTCTCTTTTAATTGGCAGATTTCTACTCCAATCCTTTTTTTCTTCTCACAATTTATTGAAGAAATTAGCTCATTGGTTTAGTAAAATTTTTTAAGGTCTGGAATTTGATGACTGCATCCCAGAGGCACCATTTATATGTTCCTCTGCCCTCTCTCTTTCCAGTAAATGGATAATAGGACTTAAAGGCTTGATCAAATCCAGGTGTGATTTTTTTTCAGAAAAAAGAGTGTGTCACTGATCGTATTGTATTTTTTCATCAGGGCATGCATTATGTCCAACTGTCCTTTTTTGAGATGTTAGCAGCCATTGATATTAAATGTCTAGATCCATTAAGTAATTAAAATTGTAAAAATGGTGATATTTTATTTTTTTTTTTATTTTTTATTTTTTTTTTTTTAAATTTTTTTTTTTCAACGTTTTTTTTTTTTTTTTTTTTATTTATTTTTGGGACAGAGAGAGACAGAGCATGAACGGGGGAGGGGCAGAGAAAGAGGGAGACACAGAATCGGAAACAGGCTCCAGGCTCCGAGCCATCAGCCCAGAGCCCGACGCGGGGCTCGAACTTACAGACCGCAAGATCATGACCTGGCTGAAGTCGGACGCTTAACCGACTGCGCCACCCAGGCGCCCCGAAAATGGTGATATTTTAATAGTAACTTGATTTTCATTTATTACCTAGAACACTATAAAGAGAAACATCACCCCATCTATTATTTGGTTACCCTGAGATGCGTTTTATTTAGGATAGGCAGAGAAAATGTTGACTCTTTGTCTTTATTTACCAACTTACAAAATGAGTTTGTTTCCTAGCAACTTCCAATGGTAACCAATTGTTGTTTTCTGTTTTTTTTAAACTTTCAGTTAGATCCAATTGATAATGTGGTTCAATTAATGACAGTTATTATCCTGATCAAAATGTCCCTTTTTGACCTGTGGGAGTCTGTTCAGGTTAGCTCCTGAGTCCTTTTGAAACAGCTTCCAACAGTCTAATTACCACCACCACCCCCTTATTTCTGGTATTACAAGATGTTCCATGCTCATCTCGTGCATTTTCTGCCTCAAACCTTGCATTTTTCCAAGTCACCCTGTTTCATTTTAGAAAGAATTTTTTTTTGTAAGACTGTGATCTTGGTACAAGAAGTACTTGTTCCTGGGTTGGTCATTATTTCTAGGTATTTCCAGTGGACAGAGCTAGGAATTGATTTTAAAGACTAAATACTTTATGAGTTCATACTGATACCTCAAATTCCAGACCATAGATTTTAAATTAACCTCTTTGATCTTACATCTGTATCTGTTTTCTCAAATGTTTTAGGATCCCAATTCTCAAAGTCACCAAGAATGAGAGAATTAAGAGCTGTTTGTATTTCCATTTTTTGGGGGTGAACTGTTTATTTCTTTAGTTCTTTTTTTAAGAGTGGTTGTTCTCTTCCTTCTCTATCTTTAAAGGTGCTTTTATATATTAGAAATGTTAGCCCTTTGTTGGTGGTATGAGTTGAACATATTTTTCCTCCAGTTTTGTCATTTGTCTTTTTTCTTTGCTTATAGAGTATATTTGTCATGCTAAATCTAAAAAAAATACATAATAAAATTTATCTATCATTTTCCTTAATGTTTCTGGATATCAAATCATATTTAAGAAAGCTTTCCCCATTTCCAGATTGTAATATAATTTACCCATTTTCTTCTAATTCATGTATGCTTTCCTTTTTTCTTCTAATTTTCTTTTCTTCTAATTCATGTATGCTTCTAATTCATGTATGCTTTCCTTTTTTTTCACTTAAATATCTGGTCTTTATAAAATTTGTCCTATTGTATAGTTTGAGGCATAGATACAATTTTTTTCTTCACCCCATATAGCTTTCTAGTAGTTTATTCTCACACACAGCAGAGTGGAAGCACCTGGGAATTAACATCCCTCAGAAGCAGCCTACAATCAGTGAATAATAAAATTTGCTGTCAAAATAAGCTTTAGGAGAGATAACCCTGAGGCATATGTTTTTCCCAGAGTGACACAACAGAACTTACAGATACCCACAGAGGTTATTTGCTTGATAACAAACCTTTTATTAGCTGCTTTCCCTTTTTCCCCAGACCCTTCTGGTATTTCCTAAGACCACTTCACAATTAACATTTGCATTCTAATCCTTGTCTCAGAGTCTCCTTCTGGGGGAATGAATCTAAGACACTTCCTGTATCATGTACTAAATATGCATATTTAATTGAATATTCTACTCTCTTCCATTAATCTGCTTATTCATGCTCTAATACCATATTGTAATTATAGAGACTACAGTTAGTGTCAAATATCTGGTATGGACACATTTCTTTTCTCTTTTGTCTCAGTTTTCCTAGCTATGCTTGATTATTTAGTCTTCTATTTGCACTTGATAATTTGCCTAGATCCAGGGGGAAAAATGGAATTTTTTTGAGATTGCATTAAATTAATGATTTAGAGGTAATTGAAAGTATTATGATTTTGATTTTTCCTATCCAAGAATATGTTATATCTTTCCATTTATTCAAGTCTACTTTTGTGTCTTTTAGGAACGATTTTATAGTTTTCATCATACAGGTTTTGGACATTTCTTGGTAAGTTTATTACTGTGTACTTAATTTTTTTATGCTATCATAAATAGGTTCTTCTTTTCCACTATATCTTTGATTTGATTTTTGTTTATCTGGAAGCTATTGATTTTTGTATATTAATTTTATAACTGGTTTATTAACTAAGTTCTTTCATCTTTTGTAGTAGTTTTTATATTGGTTCTTTGGGATTTTCCAGATATACAAGTATACCTTCTATAAATACATAGTTTTACTTTTTTCCAATTCTTATGTATCTAAGGAATTTTTTTATTATATCATAATAAAGACATAGCTATACATTCATTTTTTTCTTTTTAGTTTTTTAAGCATGATTTATGCTAAATTTTGTAGGAAAGTTTTTATGCACAAATGGGCATTACTGTATGATTTTTATCCCTATTAATAATGGGACTATTACTCGGTGATAAAAAAAAGAAATCTTGGGGTGCCTGGGTGGCTCAGTTGGTTAAGCGTCTGACTATATTTCAGCTCAGGTCATGATCTCATGGTTTGTGAGTTTGAGCCCTGCATCAGGCTCCGTGCTGACAGAACACAGCCTGCTTGGCTGTCTCCCTCTCTCTGCCCTTACCCTGATCATGTTCTCTCTCTCAAAATAAATTTTTAAAAAAATTAAAGAAAAACTTAAAAAGAGGATGAAATCTTGCCATTTGCAACAACATGGATGGGACTAGAGTGTAGTATGCTAAGCGAAATAAGTAAATCAGATAAAGACAAATGACATGATTTCACTCATACGTTGAATTTAAGAAACAAAACAGATGAACACAGGGGAAGGGAAGGAAAAAAATAAGATAAAAACAGAGAGAGAGGCAAACTGTAAGACACTCTTAAATACAGAGAACAAACTGAAGGTTGCTGGAGGGCAGGTGGGTGGGGGGAGGGGCTAAATGAGTGAAGGGCATTAAGGAGGGCACTCCTTGGGTTGAGCAATGGGTGTTATATGTAAGTGATGAATCATTAAATTCTACTTCTGAAACCATTACTACACTATATGTTAACTAATTTGAATTTAAATAAAAAAAATACATAAAACAACAAAAAAAGAAAAGCTAACGAAAATAATGTGAATAATATTCATGGCTCTTCTAATATTAAACCACTCTTGTTTTCCTGGAATAAACCCTACTCAGTTATGACATATATATATATATATATATATATATATATATACATATATATATATATTTATGCTTATTTATTTTTGAACACAAGAGAGACAGAGTGTGAGTAGGGGAGGGGCAGAGAGAGAGGGAGACAAGAGACACAGAATCTCAAGTAGCCTCCAGACTCTGATCAGCACTGAGCATGACACAGGCCTTGAACCTATGAACTGTGACATCATAACCCGAACCAAAGTCAAACACTTAACTGACTGAGCGACCCAGGCGCCCCAATTATGATATATATTTTTAAGTGGCTTATAGGATTCCATTTGCCAATATTTTATTAAAGATTTCTGCATCAACATGCAAGAATGAAGTTAGTCTATGATTTTCATTTTTGATATAGTCTTTGTCAAGTTTGGTGATCAAAGTTATACCTTATAAAATTAATTTGACAGTCTTCTTTTTTTATGCTCTGAATTAACATGATCTCATCTTCAGAAATATACTAAATCCTAGAATTTCCCCTATGAAACATATGCACTGTTTTGGCTTTGTTTGTTTTCAGAGGGACTTTTAAACTACTGTCTCTATTCTATAGTAATTGATTTGTTTAGACTTTCTCCACTAAGGCCAATTTTGGTAAGTTGCATTTTTTTCTAGCAATTTTACTTCAAGTGTCAAAATTATTTGTACAGTGTTGTGACTAGTAGTTTCATGATTTAAAAACAATTCTATTTTGATTACTTTCCCTTTGTCATTTCTGATTTTGTGTATTTGACTTTTTTCCCGTTTTTAAAGTATAATTTTTGTCAAATTGACTTACAAACTCAGTGCTCATCCCAAGTGCCCTCCTCAGTGCCCACCTCTCTCCCCCATTGCCCCATCCACCCTCAGTTTGTTCTCTGTATTTAAGAGTCTCTTGTGGTTTGCCTCCCTCCCTCTGTGTTTGTAACTATTTTTTCCCCTTCCCTTCCCCCATAGTGGTTTGTATTAACATATTTTGTTATTTTTTCTCAAGGAATTATGTTTTTGGACTTATTTATTAATTATGCTTTTTTATTCTAACTCACTGATTTCTACTTTTACCTTTATTAGTTCTTTCCTTCTATTTCTTTTTACTTTACTTTGTTGTTTTTTTTCAACTTTCTGAGATGCATTTAATTAATTATTTTTATTGATGTAGGTTTTTGTTAATTGTAGCTATTAACAGTATAAAATTTCATCTGATAACTGATTTAGCTGTACACTGTAGATTCTGATATTTCATGTTTTTTACCATTAAAGTTATTGAATTATGTTGTCTTATTTTTTATTCCCCATTTGACTCGAGTTGCTTAGTACCATACTTGTTTAATTTTCCATGAGAAAGAACCTTTTTTTTTTCTGCTGAGGAGGATGTTGTCAATTACTAGTTTTGTTACATTATAGTCAAAAAATGCAGTTTGTATTCTTTCTTTTTGTCCTCCAGTTTTATTGAGATAATATTGACCTATATGTATTATTTTTATTTGTTGATATTTATCAAAGTTTTTGCAGTTAAGATATGTGTAGTTTTTGTGAATGTCCCATGGACATTAAGATAAATATTATTGACTATATTGTTTACTTCTATATTGTTACCATTTTTTTTCTCCATTTGATCTGTATTGAATAAAATGGGTGTATAAAAGCCTCGTATTACTGTGTCTCTTTCTATTACTTCTTGCATAAACTATAGCATCTGCTTCATTAGAATTGTGGCTATTACCAGGTACACAAATAATAGTAATAATTATAACATTATTGTGACTTTTAGCCACATTATAAACCATCCTTTTTCCTTTATGAGACATTGTGTTCTGAATGGTATCTTATTAGGTATCAAAATTGTGAGTCCTGCTTTTTTACAATTTCCATTTATGTGATATAACTTTTCCATTCTTTTTCTTTGTTATGTCTTCTCTCTTTCTCCTCTCTTAATGTGGCTCCAATTACATTTATATTACATAGATTGAGATTATCCCACTGCTCACTGATGCTCTGTTCATTTTTGTAAGTTTTTTCCTGTGAATTTCATTTTATAGTTTCTATAGCTATGTATTTGAGGTTTTTACTAGGTGTTCCCTTTGCACTACAGCTTGGAAACACTCTCAAGGCTGTACACTGAGGCAATTGTAGGGATCACCTCATTTCTTTTCCTGCTCTCAAAGATCACTATCACTATGTGCAAAAAGCCCTAAATCTGATTTCCTTTCTCTCAGGGATCACTATTACTGTAGGCCTGATGCCCTAAATCTTGGAAATCAGTGTTTCTTGTATTTTGACCAGTGGTTAGGTTTTGTTTCATGCAGGAGGGTAAATCTAGTTTCTGTTGCTTCATCTTGACCTAGAAGAGAAGTTATCCATGTAAATTTTAATCAGCTTGTTAATATTTACAAAGATCTCTGCTTGGATTTTGATCAGAATTATATTGAATCTAAAGATTAATTTGGGATAATTGACTTACTACCAATATTGAGTGTCTTAATTCATAAATGTGGTATATAGCACCATTTATTTAGGTCTTCTTAGAGTTCTTTCCATATTTTGTAGTTTTCAGCATACATATCCTGCAGAAATTTTAAAAAAATTTATTCCCAAGTAGTCCATTAAAAAAGATAACTACCTAATATTGTATGCTTAGTGAGAGAACCCATATTCAAAAGGCTTAAATTCTATATGAACTCTTTTATATGATATTCTGGAAAGGGTGAAACTATAGGGATGAAAAACAAAACACTTATTGCCAAGGGCTAAAGGTGGGTCATGGAACTGTTCTGTATCTTAAATGTGGTAGTTATATAACTCTTCATTTGTCAAAACTCACAGAACTGTGCACCAAAATAATGAATTTTTCTGTACATAATTAAAAAAAATCCTCTAGAGAACATTCATTTGTTTTAGCAGGTGATCAACCCAGTTATACTCAGACAGCAAGTTCTGTCTCACCTTCTGGGATAATAGTTCCAGTGTCAGTTTATTTGTAAAAGCCTTTGCTGTGTGGCTTTACTACATTCGTGCAGTTTATGGATGATTCCAGTTTTTTGCAGATTCATACACAGTATTAGGGAATCACCTTCTTGAACTCTCTTTTATGTAATCACTTTGTCCCCACTGCCTCCAGCCTTCAGGATCCTCTTTTACTGACCCTCTGGACAGAAAAAAAAAGAATATTTCTTTCAGAGTTTTACCTGTCTGTAAGACTCCTGGGCTAGTCTGCAAATGTGCCACCCGCTTTGGGTCAAAGTTATAAGAGAAAAGGGTTCCAGTCCAAGGTGGCAATATAGAAAGACCCTGAACTCACCTCTTCCATAGAAAACACCAAATTACACCTATTATAGAGCAATGCATCCTAAAGAACTGAAGGCTGACTGAACGGCTTCTGCGCAAAAGATAGAACAACTGAGACATGGTAGCAAAGGAAACCTCCACCCCTGACACTGCAAACTACATTGGGGAGGGATATTACTGAGGGACCAGGAGCAGATTCATTTGTCTTTGGGCACAGAAAAAAGGTTCAGTTTAAAAGAGCAACTAATATATATAAAAGTCAGCCTTAAAACTCTGTCCAGTGGTGGAGGAGCTACTGGAACTTTCTCTCTCAGAGGAACCAGAGCATGGTATGGTTTATGCTCCCCCTCCATCTTGAAAGTACAGCCCAGAGCAGGGTCTAAATAGTTATAGCATGCTTGCAGCTTCATTGAGCCCCAGGTTCCTAACCCTTACCAGTCCCAGTTGCACTGGAGCACAGAAAAAAAGCCACAGCTTAAAAGGGCAACTAGCATATAAAAAATCCAGCCTAAGAACTCCTCCAAATGTCTAGGAAGCTACTGGAACTCTTTCCTGGTGGGAGGAGTAGGTGTATATAGTTAACCTCTGCCTCCACCTTAATAACTTGAATTGGAACAAAGTCCAGATGCTCTAACTGGCCTGCCACCCCAGCAAGTACCCAGTCTTCCACCAATATGTGGAATTTAAGAAAGAAAAGAGATGAATATAGGGGAAAGAAAGAAGACATAGAGAAGGAAAACCATAACCTGAAACTAAATTTGCCATATATGTTAACTAACTAGAATTTAAATAAAATTTTCAAAAGAAAAAAAAGAACAGATGGACATAACAAATATATCTATCCAAAAACAACAAAACACACATTCTTTTCAAGTGTATTTGAAACATTCTCCAGACTAGATCATGTGTTATGCCACAAAACAAGATTGAATAAATGTGAGAAGACTGAAATCATACCATGTATCTTTTCTGACCACAAAGGTGTGAAACTAGAAGTAAATCACAGGAAAATAATAGAGTAAATGCAAACACAGAGGGGCTAAAGAACATGTTACTAAACAACCAATGATCAATAGAAAAATAAAATAACATTTAAAAAATACATGGAAGCAAATGCAAATGAAAAAACAATGGTCTGAAATATTTTGAGCCACAACAAAAGCAATTCTAAGAAGGAGACATAAAGTGATACCGTAGTCCTACCTAAAGAAACAAGGAAAACCTCAAACTGAACTTACACTTAAAGTAACTAGAAAAATAACAAAGTCCAAGGTGAATAAAAGGAAGGAAATAATAATGATAACACAAATAAATACATAGAGCCCACCCCCCCAAAATGAAAAGAATCAATAAGAGAAACCGACACATAACGTCATATTCAATGGTGGAAAACTGAGAACTTTTCCTTTAAGATCAGGAACAAGACAGGGATGTCCACTCTTACCACTCTTATTCAACAAAGTAGTGGAAACCCTAGTCACAACAATCAGACAAGAAAAAGAGATAAAAGGCATCATAATGGTAGGGAAGAAGTTAAATGATCACTATTTGCGTATGACATGATATGATACAAAGAAAACCCTAAAGACTCCACCAAAAGCCAATTAGAATTAATAAATTTAGTAAAGTTGCATAATATAAAGTATTTAAAACCCAAAATCAGTAGTATTTTATACATTAATGACAATGTATCAGAAAGGAATTAAGAAAACAATTCTATCTATAATAGAATGAATAGAATAGAATAGAATTCTATTTATAAAAAGAATGAAATACATAGGAATAAATGTAACAAAAGATGTGAAAGACCTGAACTCTAATCTATAAAACATTTATGAAAGAAATTGAAGACAGAACTATATGGAAAGATACTCTAAGCTATTGGATTGGAAGAAGTAACATTGTTAAAATGTCCATATTACTCAAAGCAATCTACAGATTGAATTCAATCCCTAACAAAATAGAAACTGTAGTTTTCACAGAACTAGAAGAAATAATAATACAATTTATATGGAACCACAAAGTTTTTTGAATATACAAAGCAATCTTGAAAAATAAGAACAAAGCTGGAAATTTTACAATCCCAGATATTAAGATATGCTACAAAGCTCTAGTAATCAACACAGTATGGTACTGGCACAAAAATAGATACATAGATCAATAGAATAGAATAGAAAGCCCAGAAATAAAACTACATTTATATGGACAATTAATCTATGACAAAGGAGGGAAGAATATATAATGGGGAAAAGACAGTCTTTCCAACAAATGGTGCTAGGAAAAGTGGGCAGCTACATGCAAAGGAATGAAAGTGGACCACTTTCTAATATAATACACAAAGCAAACTAAATATGTATTAAATGTGAGACCTGAAACCATAAAAGTTCTACAAGAGAACACTGGCAGTAACTTCTTTGGTATCAGCCTTAGCAACATTTTTCTAGATATGTCAGGGAAGGGAAACAAAAGCAAAAACAAACTATTAGGGTTACATCAAGATAAAAAGCTTTTGCACAGCAAAAGAAACCATTAAAAAACACAAAGGCAATCTACCAAATGGTAGGAGATACCTTTAAATTACTTATGAGATAATGGGTTAATATCCAAAATATATAAAGAATTTATTTATACAATTGGCACCAAAAACAAACCAATCAGATTGAAAAATAAACAGAGGACCTGAATAGACATTTTCCCAAAAAAGGCATACAGACATATTAGAAGATGTCCAGCATCACTAATCATCAGGGAAATGCAAATCAAAATCACAATGAGCTGTCACCTAATACCTATCAGAATGGCTGAAATGAAAATATAAGAAAATAATAAGTGCTGGTGGGGATATGGAGAAAAAGGAAAGCTTGAACACTGTTGGTAGGAATGTAAATTAGTACAGCCACTGAAGAACACAGTATAGGGGTTCCTCAAAATATTAAAAATAGAAATATCATATGATCTAATATCTGAGTATTTACTTAAAGAAAACAAAAGCCCTAATTTAAAAAGGCACATGTGCCCCTATATTTATTGAAGCATTATTTACAATAGGTAAGATATGGAAGTAACCCAAGTGTCTATTGATAGATGAAAGGGTAAAGAAGGTTTGGTATATATACAATGGAATATTTTTCTGCCATAAAAAGGATAATGTCTTGCCATTAGCAACAACATGGA
This sequence comes from Neofelis nebulosa, assembly GCF_028018385.1. Taxonomy (NCBI): domain Eukaryota; kingdom Metazoa; phylum Chordata; class Mammalia; order Carnivora; family Felidae; genus Neofelis; species Neofelis nebulosa. Next base: position 67,675,756 of record NC_080800.1, read on the forward strand.
TGGTCCTTGAGGGTATTTTATTAAATGAAATAGTGAGACTAAGAAAGGCAAATACCATATAATTTCATTTGTATGTGGAATCCAAAAATAAACTGAATAAATAGCAGAAAGCAAAAACAGACCTATAAATATAGAGGATGAACTGATGGCTGCCAGAGAGAAGGTGTTTGGGGGAAAGGGCAAAATGGGTGATGAGGAGTGGGAGATACAGGCTTCCAGTTATGGAATAAATAAGTCATGTGAATAAAAGGCACAAAAGAGAATATAGTCAATGATATTGTAATAGGGTTGTATGGTTATAGATGGTAGTAGCTACACTTGTGTTAAGCATAGCATAACATATAGAGATGGTGAATCACTGTGTTGTATGCCTGGAACTAGTGTAACCTGTTAACTATACTCAAATAAAAAATGAAAATAAAATGTAAAAAAAAAAGTTACAAGATTAAAGCAGAGAAAAAGGGATAATTCACCCTGTATGGATCACAACTCCATCTTTTGACATCCCTCAATCTGCCTGTTTTTGTTTACTTTTCAGAGTCTTCATGTGGATGCTTTTTGTTGCTACTTTTGTTCAGAGTTTTTACTTATAATCAGCAGGACAAAGTGTATTCTGCTTGTTTGAAAATTATGACAATAATATTATTTTATCTTTCATGTATATGTAATTTGGTATTTTTGCTTTTTCCCTCATTTTTTCCCCTTTCCCTTTAAAGTTCAGTAGGTTTGTTGAAATAGGTGTTAATGTTTACCATTCTGAAAATTTTATCCCAGGTACATGTGTCTTTTAAATATGTATTTTAAAGGTTCATTTTGTTTTTCTTCATGACAATATTCTTGAATTATTGATAATGACATTTGTACTTTTCCTTAACTATGATTTTCTTCTTTGAGGACTCCTTTTACATGTATGTAGGATCTTACTTGTCAACCTTCCATATAAGTTTCTGTCTCTTAAATCTTTTTATCTTTGTTTTATTTAGAAGTCATTGTTTACTGAGCAAGTGACTTTTTCTTTACAAAAGAGAATCCCTCTGGTGTTAATAGATTTAACATATTACTCTTGTTATAGCATTAAAGATCTTTTGTCTTTTAGAAGGCTGTAAAAATTTGATAGAGTATGCAGAAAATTACATGTTATGAAATATTAGGTAGTATAAATTACAATGATGTTTTAAGAATTATATTATTTGATGTAAGTCAGGTGATGTACTTACTAAACTTTACTTAAAGTTACACTGTGTATCCAAACCACATAAACATTTAGTAAATCATGACATTGAGATAAACATTCAAGATTCTTTGTACACTATGAATTAATATTAATTGCTGATTCTATTTGAAAATTCAAAACACATAAATAAAATATCTTCTATTTTCTAATATCGCTCTTGTGTTTCTTCTACATTTAAAATTATTTCTTAAATATTTTTTGCTTTATTTCTATTATTTCCTAAGTTTTATTATCTCATTTTCTGAGTTTTTCTCATTTTTATTTATGTTGTTATTTCATATTTTCTATAATTTTCTTAATTTATCTTATTTTAAAATATTAAGTTATAGTTTTCATCTTCTTTATGAGCAGGTCCTTCTGGCATTTATTTTTTCTTTACATATTTATACTATTTATGTTTTATTTCTCTCTCTTATGCACACACTTACAAATTTGTATGGATTCAACCACAATACTCTTTTTTTGCTCATTGTAACATTCGATTACTTTTCGGAGCTTTTGGTAGGAAGGGTGAAGATAGGAAAGCTTTTCTAGCTTAATCACTCTAGAGTTTCTTATTTTATTTTCACAGAGTGATAAAAATTTGGCCTTCTCTCTGACCTCTACTTCTTCTGTTCCCTAATTCCATTTTAATCTGGACATTTTTCTTTCCTGCTCAATTTGGGGATTCTATTCTCAGCAGGTTTTTACTCAATGTGGAGGTTTGCAAACAATGGAGTTTCAGATGGTTAGTTTCAAGAATCCATAGGGCACAGACTGTTACAACCTCTTCAGCCTTTCTTTGGACCTCTTTATTCATTTTCAAATTATAAACACTTCCAGTCTTAGCTGTTATTTCCAATTTGGTTTCATGCAATTTCAAGTGAGTAATTGGCTATTTCAGGGCTTTCATGTTCTTATATCTGTTGGAAGTTCTGTCACTTCCCTTCTCACAGATGCTGACACTATTATATATCTATCTGAAGTTGGTTTCTTACACCAATGTAAATTTTCAGAATGGGTTAAATAGTTGATAGGGATTCAGGAGTATACTTGCTATGATGAGCACCAGTTATTGTATGGAAGTGTTAAATCACTATATTGTACAGTTGAAACTAATATTACACTGTATATTAACAAACTGGAATTTAAATAAAATTAAAAAAATATGGGGTGCCTGGGTGGCTCCATCGGTTAAGCATCTGACTTTGGCTCAGGTCATGATCTCACGGTTTTGAGTTCAAGCCCCACGTCAGGCTCTGTGCTGACAGCTCAGAGCCTGGAGCCTGCTTCGGATTCTGTGTCTCCCTCTCTCTCTCTGTCCTTTCCCCGCTCATGCTCTGTCTCTCAATAATAAACAAATGTTAAAAAAACTTTAAAAAGAAAAATAAAAAATAATTTGGGATTTGGGGGGATACCTTGTTTTCTAGTTTTGTTTTAGGTGTGGCTCATGTTTTTAGTTTACCATTCTAGTTTTTCTGTCTGTTTTTATAGATGATTTTAACATGTGATTAGAAACGATGATGTTACTGCAGTTGTCCTGCCAAAATCACCGAAACACTTTTATTTTTATTTATTTTTAATTTTTTAATGTTTATTATTTTTAGACAGAGAGAGAGATAGACAGAGCACAAACGGGAGAGGGGCAGAGAGAGATGGAGACACAAAATCTGAAGCAGGCTCTAGGCACAGAGCCCAATGCAGGGCTTCAACCTATGAACCATGAGATCATGACCTGAGCCAAAGTTGGATACTTAACCATTTGAGCCACCCAGGCCTCCCCACTCTTATTTTTATATAAGATTTCATGGCAAGGTAATTTTATAAAAAAGGTTTAAAAAACTGGGGGAAAATGAAACAAAACGAAACAAAACAAAACAAAAGGCAATATAAAGTAATCTTTGAAGAAAAACAGGTCTTAACAAATAAGTAGTAACTCAATGAGTGGCACAGGCAATAAGAATGTAGAAACCTTTGGAGGTGGAGGTAAGATAGTGGCATAGTAGGAGGACCCTAGGCTCATCTTGTTTCTTAAACACAGCTGAATAACTATCAAATCATTTGAAATATCCCACAAATCATCCTGAAGACTGACAGAACCAGCTCCACAAATAAAAGGAGAAAAAAATCATCAAAGAATGTAGGAAGGGCAGAGAAGTGATTTTAGGAAGAAATGGATCACAGCTAATTCAGAGGGGAAGGAGCCATGTTCACAGAGAAAGGCAAGAGAGAGACTAGGCTGTATTTTTTTATGCATAGGAGAGAATTTCCCCAAAGTCGTTGCCTGGGAAAATGAGAAAGGATGATTTTTGTGAATTCTTGCAACCAGATGGCCTTAAAGACTTGAGTTTTAAAGGTCAGTGGGTGTAGCTGGACTAGAGACCTGAGGGCCCTGCCTTACACCTGGAGAAGGCAGGGAAACAACCTGGGGACAAATGGCATGGAAAAAACAATCTATAGAATATCTGGGACACACAGTGGGGAGATTATTCACTTTTCTTGGAGCTCCTCACTGAGAGGTAGACTTCATGGAGCCACTTCTCTGGGGACAATGGAGCTGGATGACCTGCCTCCTCTCAGCATAAACACAGAGCCACATGCAGAAAGCAACCCAGCCCCAACACTGGCTGTCTAACCTACTTAAACCAAGTCCGACACCCCTGTGTTTTGGAAGTACTGCACTTCTTGGTCAAGCTTGCCTTAGTCTCACCACGATGGGCCTCTTCTCCCTAAGACTAGCAGAAACATCTCCCAAGCAAATAATTCTGCAGGGATTAAGTTCTGGAGGTAGTAGTATTGAATCTCAATTAACAAGTAGACTAGAGCATACTTAGTTAAAATCTGCCACATTCTGGCCATGGACCAACCAAAAACTGCCCACTGCACACAAGGAGAGTCTCTGCAGATCACTGGCCTGAAGGATTGAGCAGCCAAAACACAGCAGCAGAGTGTATGTAGAACACACCAGAAACAATCCCTGAGGCACCAGGCCCTGGACATTATATGACATCTTTAGAAAGTCATTAGTCTCAGGAGCAGAAAACATAATGTGCTTTTCTAACACACAGAAGACAGTGACTTAGACAAAATGCCAAGACAGAGGAATCATCCCAAATGAAAGAACAAGATAAGGTCATGGCCAGAGATCTAAGTGAAACAAATATAAGAAACATGCCTGATGGAACATTTAAAGCAACAATCACAAGAATACTCACTGGGTTTGAAAAAACAATGGAAGACTTCAGGGAAGCCCTTACTGCAGAAATAAAAGAATTTAAAAAAATCAGTCAGAAACGTAAAATGCAGTAAGTGAGATTCAAAAGAGACTTGACACAATGAACAAAAGGAAGGAAGAAGCAAATGAATGAATAAGTAATACAGAAGATAAAATAATAAAAAATAATGAAGATGGACAAAAAAGAGAAACAAGAATTATGAAACAAGACAATAGACTTGAGGAACTCACTGACTCCATCAATTGTCATAACATTCATATTATAGGAGTCCCCCCAAAAAAATAAGGAGAAAAGGGCACAGAAGGTTTATTTGAGGAAATAATAGCTGAAAACTTCCCTAAAGTGTGAAAGGAAATAAACATTTGAATCCAGGAGCCACAGAGAACTCCCACCAAAATCAACAAAAGCAGTACAATACCAAGACACATTGTAATTAAATTTGCAAAATATAGTGATAAAGAAAAATCCTAAAAGCAGCATGACAAAAAAGGTCCTTAACTTACAAGGAAAGACCCATAAGGCTAACTGCAGATCTCTCCACAGAAATTTGGCAAGCCAGAAAGGAGTGGCATGATATATTCAACGTGCTGAAAGGGAAAAATCTGCAGCCCCAAATACTCTATCCAGCAAAGCTATCATTCAGAATACAGGAGAGATAGTTTCCCAAACAAACAAACAAAAAAACTAAAGGAGTTCATGACCACTAAAATAGCCTTGCAAGAAATATTAAAAGAAACTCTTTGAGTGGGAAAGAAAGACCAGAAGTGATAAAGAAAAGAAAGGAACAGAGAAAATCTCCAGAACCAATGACAAAACAAGTAATAAAATGGCGCTAAATACATATTTATCAATAGTTACTCTGAATACAAATAGACTAAACACTCCAATAAAAAGATATAGGGTGTCAGAATGGATAAAAATGACAAGACCCATCTATATGCTACCTACAAGAGACTCATTTTAGACTTACAGACATGTGCAGATTGAAAGTAAGGGGATGGAGACACATTTATCATGCAAATGGATGTCAAAAGAAACCAAGAATAGCAATATTTGTATCAGACAAAATAGACTTTAAAACAAAGACTAACAAGAGATGAAGGACACTATATAATAATAAAGGGGACTATCCAACAAGATCTAACAATTGTAAATATTTATGTCCCCAAATGAGAGCATCCAAATATATAAAACAATTAATAACAATCATAAAATAGCTCATTGATACAAATACAATAATAGTAGGGGATTTTAATAGCCCACTTACATCAATGGACAGATTATCTAAACAGAAAATCTACAAGAAAATAATGGTTTTGAAAGACACATTGGATCAGAAGGACTTAACAGATATATTCAGAACATTTCAGTCTAAAGCAGCAGAATATACATTCTTTTAAAGTGCACAAGAGACATTCTAAGAATAGATCACACACTAGGTCAAAAATAAGGCCTCAACAAGTACAAAAAATTTAGAACACACCATGCATATTTTCTGACCACAATGCTATGAAACTTGAAGTCAACCCCAAGAAAAAAAAATGTGGAATGACCACAAATAATACATGGGATTAAATGATATTTTAATGAATGAATGAATCAACTAGGAAATCAAAGAAGAAATAAAAATACATGGAAAGAAATGAAAATGAAAGCACAACAGTGCAAAATTTTTGGGATGCAGCAAAAACAATCATAAGAAGTAAGTATATAGAAATACAGGCCTAACTCAAGAAGAAAGAAATATCTCAAATATGCAAGTGAATTTTACACCTAAAACAACTAGCAAAAGAACAACAAACAAAGCCTAAAGCCATTAGGATAAGGGAAAAAATAAAGATTATAAAAGGAATAAATGATAGAAACTAAGAGAACAATAGAATAGATCAATGAAAACAGGAGCTGTTTCTTTATTTTAAATTAACAAAATGTATAAACTTCTAGGCACACTTATCAAAAAAAAAGAGAGATAGGACCCAAATAAATAAAATCAGAAATGACAGTAGAGAAATAACAACCAACACCACAGAAATATGAGCAATTATGAGAATAGTATAAAAAACTATATGCCAAAAATTGGACAACCTGGAAGAAATGCACAAATTCCTAGAAACATATAAATAACCAAAACTGAAACAAGAATAAATAGAAAACTTGAACAGACCAATAACCAGCAAAGAAATTGAATTATAATCAATAATCTCCCAGCAAACAAAAGTCTAGGGCCTGATGAGTTCATAGGCAAATTATATGCAACATTTAAAGACAAGTTAATACTTATTTTTCTCAAACTATTCCAAGAAATATAAAAAGAAGGAAAACACCAAAATTCATTCCATGAGGTCAGCATTCCCCTGAAACCAAAACCAAAGATTCCACTGAAAAAGAGAACTACAGGCCAATATCCCTGATGAACATAGATGCAGAAAGTCTCAATAAATTACTAACAAACCAAATAAAACAGTACATTAAAAGAACCACTCTCCACGATCAAGTGTGATTTATTCCTGGGTTGTAAGGCAAGTTGAATATCCTCAAATAAATCTATGTAATACACCACATTAATGAAAGAAAGGATAAGAACCATACGATCCTCTCAATAGATGCAGAGAAAGCATTGGACAAAATACAGTATCCATTCTTGATGAAAGCCCTCAACAAAACAGGGATAGAGGGAACATACTTCATGATAAGGGCTGTCTGTGAAAATCCACAGATAATATAATCCCCAATGGAGAAAAATTGAGAGTTTTTCCTCCAAGCCAGGAACAAGACAGGGATTTTGCTCTCACCACTCTAGCCATAGCAATCACAAAACAAAAAGGAATAAATGTATCCAAATCTGCATGGAAGAAGTCAAGCTTCCACTATTTGGAGATGACATAATACTCTATATAGAAAACCCTGAAAACTACTCCCCCCCCCACCAGTTGCTAGAATTGATACACAAATTCAGCAAAGTCACAGGATACAAAATCAAGACACAGAAATCATTGCGTTTCTATACAACAATGATGAAAAAGCAGAAAGAGAAATCAAGGAACCAATCTTATTTACCACTGCATCAAAAACCATAAGATATTTAGAGATAAATTTAACTAAAGAAGTGAAAGATCTGTACTCTGAGAACTATAAAACACTGATGAAAGAAATTGAAGAGGACACAAAGAAATGGAAAAACATTCCATGTCCAGGTGTTGGAAGAACAAATATTGTTAAAATATCTATAGTACCCAAAGCAATTGACATATTTAATGCAATCTTTATCAAAATAACACCAGCATTTTTCACAGAGCCAGAATAAATAATCCTAAAATTTGCATGGAAACACAAAACACACCGAATTGCCAAAGGAACCTTGAAAAAGAAAAGGAAACCTGGAGGCTTCACAATTCTGGACTTCAAGTTATATTACAATGATGTGGTCATCAGTATGGTACTGGAACAAATACAAACATAGATCCATAGAACAGAATGGAAAAGCCAGACATGAATCTACAACTACATGGTCAATTAATCTTTGGCAAAGCAGGAAGGAATATCCAATGGGAAAAAAGCCCATTGAAACAAATGGTGTTGAGAAAACTGGAAAACATGCAATGGAAAGAAAGCAGACCACTTTCTTACACCATACACAAAAGTAAATTAAAAATGGATTAAATACCTAAATGTAAGAAAGGAAACCATCAAAATCCTAGAGAATACAGGAAGTAATCTCTTTGATATCCTCTCTAGTAACTGCTTACTAGATATGTCTCCAAGGCAAGGAAAACAAAAGCAAAAATAAACTAGTGGGACTTCATCAAAATAAAAACTTCTGCACAGTGAAGGAAACAATCAACAAAACTTAAGTCAACATATGGAAAGGGAAAAGGTATTTGCAAATGACATATATATTAAAGGGTTAGTATCCAAAATAGGGCTTATAAATCTGAACACTCAAAAACCAAATAATCCAGATTAAAAATGGTGAGAAGACATGGACAGTTTTCCAAAGAATACATCCAAATGGCTAACAGACACATGAAAAGGCGCTCAACATCACTCATCATCAGGTGAATAAAAATCAAAACCATGATAAGATACCACTTCACACCTGTCAGAATGGCTAAAATTAACAACACAGTATACAACAGGTGTTGGCAAGGATGTGGAGGAAGGGGAACCTCCTTGCTCTGTTGGGAATGCCAACTGGTGTATCCACTCTGGAAACCAGTATGGGGTTTCCTCAAAAAGTTAAAAATAGAATTACCCCACAATCTAGCAATTGTACTACTAAGTATTTACCCAATGAATACAGAAGTACTAATTTGAAGGGATACATGCACACTGATGTTTATAGAAGCATTATCAACAATAACCCAATGATGGAAAGAGCCCAAATATCCATAGACTGACGTAGGTATAAAGCAGAAGTGGTATATGTATACAATGGAATATTACTCAACCATAAAAAGAATGAAATGTTGCCATTTGCAATGATGTGGATGGAGATAGTATGGTGCTAAGCAAAATACATCAATCTGAGAAAGAAAACATCACCTGATTTCACTAATGCGTGGAATCTAAGAAATAAATCAATCATAGGGGAAAAAGAGAGAGGCAAATCAGGAAACAGAGTCTTAACTATGGAGAACAAATTGGTTACCAAAGGAGAGGTCGGTCAGGAGATGTGTTAAATTCATGATGAGGAGTAAGGAGTGCAATTGTTGTGATGAGCACAAGTTGTTGTATGTAAGTATTGAATCACTAATTTGTACACCTGAAACTCATATTATGTTGTATGTCAACTAAATGGAATTTAAATAAAAACTAAAGAAAAACTTTACAAAACTTTCCCATTATGTATGCCTCAGCATGTAATTCTTATATTTCTTTCATCTTTTGTCTATCTCTCTTATTCTAAGCATATTCCTTTATGTGTTTAAAAGTATTATTTCAATTGATATACTGATTTTGTAACAAATTTAATTGTATCTAGACTATTCTATATGTGACAATTCTAAGTTTTAGTGTAATTATATTTTTTAAAAGAACTGTGGAATGCTTCAGAAATGTCCATGCTATCTTTGCCCAGAGGCCATGCTTATCTACTCTGTATAATTCCAATTTTAGTATATGTGCAGCCAAAATGAGCATATAATTATCTTAATTTTATAGCTATTATTTTCCTGGAAATTATGTCCATATTTTTAATTTACAACAATACAAATATAGATTACAATATGCATGCTTGTGTATAATTTTCAATAGGACATTTAATAAATATATTATGTGTATTTGTTCTAGATCATTGCCTTGATGTCTTGGGCCTATTCATGTAACTGTGAGTAACAGAACATTGTTATTCTGAGTGCTGAACTCTTGGAGGCCTTGGGCTAGTAATTTACCTTCCATGCTTTTTTTTAATCTAAAAATTGAAACAATAGCAGTTTATTGTATTTAATATTGAAAAGAATTAAAAAGCAATCCAGTTTTACTTTAATTAACAAAAACACTATCGACCCTTGGAGATAAAACTAGAGAGAAAAATTTGAGAATTTAATCAATCAGAAGAGGCCCAGATTAATTTTTATAGGTGTTTTACTTTGATTAGCCCATCACTTCTTTTTCTGAACAATGATTTCATGGCTAAAATTGTAAGAGTTTTTATAAGTCCTAGTTTCTTTGCTTTAACAATATAACTAGCTTGAGTCTTTTTCACTAAGAACTTAGTTTTGAATAACTTTCTCTTATGTTTCTGGTTTGTTTAATTGTATGATTTATATTGCATTATGAATAGTTTCCCAGAGGAAAAAAAAACAATATTTAATGAGTCTTCATTCATGCTTAACACTTTTGGGTTTACAAAAAGACATCCTCACCAAGATGTTAAACAGCTTCACAATCTTGGATACTGATTAATTTTTGAAATACTCTGGGAAATTTCTTCTCATGCTTTTTTTTACCCCTTCATCTCCTCTAAACCTCCCTTGCCCCATATTGGCTAATTTCTAAGATTCAAGAATACAAATGTTCCTAGAAAAAGGAATTAACTTAAATTCACAGTGTTATATCAACAGACATTCTTGAACTGTGGCCTAATTAATTGCAAGTGTCATCATATTAATTGGACAGGAAAAGGATCTGGGATTTGATCTTATTATTAGGCAGATATTATTATTATCTAGATATTATTATTAGGCAGAGATAGATACTTGAGATCAAACTTAAACATTGGAAGGAAGCCCTATTTGGCAGACAGGCACCATATTTGATTGTCAAGGCAAATTGTGGTTATTTACACAAATAGTTAACAGGAGAGAGTCTATGGTGGAGGAACATCATGTTCTCCAAAGTAGGTCAGAGTACATGTCCATTGAATCAAGAAGCAGATATTCAGAACCCAGTCAAGCAGACTTACTTTAGTATCAGGAAATGGGTCACCTCATAACAAGGCAGACCTTGATTTGGGAAGATTACTGAGATTTCCTAGACTCAAGAACAGGGAACAAGATAAGTATTCAGTTATCAAATCTAGGGAAAAGTGGGAATGAGTCTTGAAAATAATGCAGAAGCCCAACGGAAGTTATGATACAGGGAACACAAACTCAAACATCTACAGTGACTAGACAGAAAACACAAGTGTGTAAATCAGGCCAAGTTTATGATCTTAAATGATGAAGGGATAAAGAAGATGTGGTGTGTGTGTGTGTATACACTCAGCAATGAAGAAAAATGAAATCTTGCTGTTTGCAACCACATGGATGAAACTAGAGGGTATCATGCTAAATGAAATAAGTCAGAGAAAGACAGATATACAATTTCACTCATATGTGGAATTTGAGAAACACAACAGATGAATATAGGGGAAGGGAAGGAAAAATAAGATAACAACAGAGAGGGAAGAAAACCATGAGACTCTTAAATACAGAGAACAAACTGAGGGTTTCTGTAGAGGAGGTGGGTGGGTGATAGGCATCAAAAAGGGTACTTTTTAGGATGAGCACTCTGTGTCATATGTAAGAGATGAATTACTGGGTTCTACTTCTGAAGCCAAGACAACACTGTATGTTAACTAACTTGAATTTAAATATAAAAAAGAATATCTTTCTTATATACATTGACATATGTTAATTATTTCTCAATAAAGCTGGAAAAAATCCACATTTTCTTCATTAAATATCTCCCCCCCCCAAAAAAAGTAATAAAGAGCCCTGTGATGAATTAGAAAGCAAATGTCTCATATAAAAACATTTAAACTAAGAAAATATGTTTGTATACCAACATAATATGACTGCTGGCCAAATTCAGCTTGCAGGACACCTGTACATGGACCCTTGTCAAATGATTGATAACAGAGGTCTTCTAAAAAAGCTTTGATAAGAATAGGAAGAGTACACAGGAATAGGCACTGGATAGTCTAAAGGGCAGAGAAAGAAGATGGAATGATCTAACATAAGTATAACCAACTTCACAAATTTTGCACAAATTGATATCCTTAGTCATAAGAAATGTAGTCTAGGTGAAGAAATAAAATATATTTACGAGAAAATGTATGAATGCTATACAAAGAAGCATATCAACAAGTGTAAATTAATTAATGCAAAGGGGATGCTGAATACATTTGTGACCAGAGTCATATGGAATTAGTCTGAAAAAATATGTATAGGGTAAATTTTGAAACCAGTTTTAAAAGAAATAATGAGCAGGCCAAAAGAAATGTTGAGAGAATATTGATAGCAAAAGATAAAACTTATTTAAAGACACATAAAAAGAAACACATCACATAGCAGAAAGAGCCTTAATTGGGAGTCAAATAGACCTAGATTCTAGTCTTGATTTTGGTATGAATTCTCTATGTGGTTTTGGGTAAGTCAGTGTCCCTAAGTTCCTGGTGTTCAAGCAAACCATAGATCATAAGTGCAAATTTCCACAAAGACGAAGTAGCTAAATGAGTGAAGGAGAAGTGGAGACATGTCTAACTAAAGCTCATATGCCTTGTTGAAGCAGACAGAAATAACCGAGCTTCAGATGTTTGTGACTAAGTGGTAATGTGTATTCAATATTTGAATTTTTGTAGAGAATTAAATAATTCCAATTTTTATGTGAAATATTTCCATTTTAATTGTTGACAAGGAATTTACACTAAAACAACACAAAGACCAAATAAAATATTTTCATAAGCCACTAGTCTGCAATCTCTGGACTAGATAGATTCAAAGGTTCCTTCCAGATCTTTTTGTTTAAAGATTCATGGCATTAAATATTGGATTCAGTAAAATGGAAGGAGATACCCTTAGTTCTTGGGCTCTTTCATATAGTAGAATGACTGAAAGCATGGAAGTTGGAATCAGACAGCCTGGCTCTGCCTAAGTGTGTGATCTTGAGCAAATTATATAATCTCTGCACTTCAGTTTAATCTTATATAAAATAAGAATAATAACACTAATTACATCATAGTGTTGTGATTACTGAGATGTTACATGTGGAATTAGCTATTATTAGCAAGAAAATGCTATTTATGACAAACCATTTTCCTACTGAAGGTAAGATGAATTAAACACAGGGAGATGACCTAGAACCTATACTCCTATAAATGAGTGGCTATAAAAATGAAAACAAAATGACAGATATGAGAGACATTATGAGAAGAGAAGTGTTAAGACTTGATGATAGATTGAATGTAGGAATGCTACAATGCTTTGTATATAGTTACAAAATTCTAAGCAGTTACACTTTCAAGAGTTGATGACTGGTATTTGGAAGAATTTAATTAATTTGAAAATCTAGTGTTTTTATTTTTTTTAATTTTATTTATTTATTTATTTATTTATTTATTTATTTATGTTTTGCACAATATGTTATTTTTTAAATTTATTTATTTTTATTTTTTATTTAAATTCAATTTAGTTAAAATTGTGTGTAGTATTGGTTTCGGGAGCAGAATTTAGTGATTCATCACTTACACATGACACCCATTGCTTATTCAGAAAAGTGCCCTCCTTAATGCCCATCACCCATTTAGCCCGTCACCCCCCAATAGCACCTGTCAGTTTGTTCTCTGTATTTAAGAGTCTTTTATGGTTTGTGAAAGATGAATAGAATTCCAGGGAGAAAGGGATTATTGCTGACAAGAGAGTACAAGTGACTTTTTTAATTACATATTTTGCATTATAATTTGTAAGGTTGTTAAACTAAATGCTCCCTGAAAGGAAAAACCCTCTCAGTCAATTTTTTGTCCCCTAGAGTTCTTAGCACATTATAAAGAAAAAAAAAGTGCTCAGCAAATGTTTGGCAAATAAATAAAAAATTTAATGCTTCAGCTTTCACACTATGCCCAGTGACAAAACACCCAGTGGAAGGAAATTTAATATAAATCCATTTTCATTTATCATAATTATTATTACCATTTATTGTATGCTTATTAAGTGCAAGGCATGAGGTAAGCACTTCACAATTATTATCTCATTTTATCTTATAACAATTCAGTGAGTTAGGGAGAACTGTTATCCCCAAATTTACAGAAGTTATGTGATTTGCACAAGTTCACACTATAAGTGATGGGATTACCAATCCATTTTTATCTGATTTATAGCTTTTCTTCTTGGTAGTTACCTGTTAAATTCATTCTCTGAATATTCCCATTAGAGTTTAGAGCAACAAAAGGCAAAAATATTTCCAGTAAAGTTTCTCTTTGCCTCATGAACCTAAACAATACCTCTAACTCTATAAAATATATTGAAATTAAGATTTTCATAATAAAGTATCTTTTGATCATTGTTTTTAAATTAGTTTTTTATTTTACATAATTTCATTGTGGTAAGTGTACTTTTTAATCCCAATCATGTATTTCAATCCCCAACCCACTTCCCCTTTGGAAACCATGTTTGTTCTCTATAGTTAATAGTCTCTCTCTTGGTTTGTCTCAGTCTTTTTTTCTTGGATCATATTTCATTTTATTTTACTTTATTTTATTTTATTTATTATTTATCCAAATTTTTATTTAAATTCCACTTAGTTAACATACAATGTAATATTATTATCAGATGCAGAATTTAAGATTCATAACTTACATTTAACTCCCAGTGCTCATGAGAACAAATGCCCTCCTTAATACCCATTCCCTATTTTACCCATCCCCCTGCCCTTTTCCCCTCCAGTAGCCCTCAGTTTCTTCTGCATAGTTAGGAGTATGTTTCCGGGTTTGTCATTTTTCCCTCATATGTTCATTTGTTTTGTTTCTAAAATTCCTCATATGAGTGAGATGATATGGTATTTTTTCTCTGACTGACTTAAGTTTGCTGAGATTATACTCTCATTAAAAATGGCAAGATTCAGTCTTGTTTATGGCTTAATAATATCCCATTGTGTATATATATACTACATATTTATCTGTTCAACTATTGATGGACACTTGAGCTCCTTCCATATTTTGGCTATTGTAAATATGTTGCAATAAACATAGGGGTGCATGTATCACTTTGAATTAGTGTTTTTGTATTGTTTGGTAAAAACCCAGTAGTGCAATTCCAAGACCATAGGGTCATTCCATTCTTAACTTTTTGAGGAAACTCCATACTGTTTTCCATCATAGGCACACTAGTTTGCACTCCCACAAACAGTGGAAGAGGATTCCTTTTATTCCACATCCTGTCCAGCACCTGCTGTTTCTTGTGTTGTTGATTTTAGCCATTCTGACTGGTGTGAGGTGATGTCTTGTTGTAGTTTTGATTTGTATTTCCTTGATGATGAGTGATGTTGAGCATCTTTCAATGTGTTTGTAGGCCATCTATAAGTCTTCTTTGGAGATATGGCTGTTCATGTCTTCTTCCCATTTTTAAATTGGATTATTTGTTTTTTGAGTTGTAGAAGTTCTTTATTTTGGATACTAACCCTTTATGTGATATGTCATTTGTAAATATCTTCTCCCATTCACTAGGTTGTCATTAAATTTTATTGATTTCTTTCTTTGTTATGCAAAGCTTTTTATTTTGATGTAGTCTCAATTGTTTATTTTTGCTTTTGTTTCCCTTGCCTCAGGAGACATGTCTAGGAAAATGTTGCTATGGTCTATGTCATTGACATAACTTCCTGTGCTCCCTTCAAGGACTTTTGTGATCTCCTGGCATTTTGGTCTTCCATACATTTTGAATTTATTTTTGTGAATGATGTAAGAAAGTGGTCCAGCGTCATTCTTTTGCAAGTTACTGCCCGGTTTTCCCAACACGATTCTTTGAAGAAACTTTTTTCCATTGGATATTCTTTCCTGCTTCCTCAATGATTAGTTGACCATATAGTTGTGGGTTCATTTCTTGGTTTTCTATTCTGTGCCATTGATCTATGTGTCTGTTTTTGAGCCAGTACCATGCTGTCTTGATTACTACAGTTTTGTAATATAACTTGAAGTCCAAATTTGTGATGCCACCAGCTTTCCTTTTCTTTTGCAAGATTGCTTTGGCTATTCAGGGTCTTTTGTGGTTCAATAGAAATTTTAGGATCTTTCATTCTAGTTCTGTGAAAAATGCTGTTGGTACTTTTTTTCATTGTTCACTTGAGAGAGAGACAGAGAGAGAGAGAGAGAGCTGGGGAAGGGCAGAGAAAGGGAGAAAGAGAATCCCAAGCAGGCTCCACACTGACAGCGTGGAGCCTGATGTGGGGCTCCAGCTCATGAACTGTGAGATCATGATCCGAGCCAAAATCCAGATCTTGATGCTTAATCAACTGAACCACCTAGGTGCCCCTATTGGTACTTTGATAGGGATTACATTACATGCGTAGATTGCTTTGGGTAGTATACATTTTAACAATATTTTTCTTACAATCTATGTGCATGGAATGTCTTTCCATTTCTTTGTGTTGCACTCAATTCCTATGATCAGTATTTTGTAGTTTTCAGGGTCCAGGTCTTTCACTTCTTTGATTATTCCTAGGTATCTTATTATTTTGGGTGCAATTGTAAATGGGATTGGTTTCTTAATTTCTCTTTCAGTTTCTTCCTTATAGGTTTATAGAAATGCAAAAGAATTCTGTAGATTGATTTTATGTTCCTTACTGAATTTATTTATCAGTTCAGTAGTTTTTTGGTGGTCTTTTGGGTGTTCTATATATAGTATCATGTCATCTGCAAATAGTGAAAATGTTACTTCTTCCTTCTTGATTTGGATTCCTTTTATTTCTTTTTGTTGTCTAATTGTTGTGTCTAGGACTTCCAGTACTATGTTGAAAAGAAGTGGTGAAAGTGGACATTCTTCTCTTGTCCTGACCTTAGGGGAAAACTCTCAGTTGTTTTTTTTTTTTTTTCATTAAGTGTAATGTTAGCTGTGGGGTTTTCATAGATGGCCTTTAATATGTTGAGGAACGTTCCCTCTAGAACTACTTTGTTGAGGATTTTTATCATGAATGGATGTTTTACTTTGTGAAATGCTTTTTCTGCATCTATTAGAATGATCATATGCCTTTATCCTTTCTCTTACTGATGTGATGTATCACATTGATTTCCACATATTGAGCCACTCTTACAACCTAAGAATAAGTCATAATTGATCATAGTGAATGATTTTTTCTTAATGTATTGTTGAATTCATTTTGCTAGTATTCTGTTGATAATTTTTGCACCTATGTTCATCACAGGATATTGGCCTGTGGTTCTTTTGTTTTTAGTGGTGTCTTTATCTCTTTTGAGTATTAGTGTAATTCTGGCCTCATAGAATGAATTTAGAAGTTTTCCTTCCTTTTAATTTTTTTGGAATAGTTTGAGAAGGATAAGTACTAACTCTTCTTTAAATGTTTGGTAGGATTTTCCCATAGCCATCTGGTCCTAGACTTTTGTTTTTTGGCTTTTCTTTTTATTACTAACTCAATTGCTTTGCTCGTTTTTGGTTGGTTCTATTTTCCTATTTGCTCCTGTTTCAGTTTTTGTAGTTTATCTTCCTAAGAATTTAGCCATTTCTTCTAGGTCATCCAATTTGTTGACAGCTAGTTTTTCATAATATTCTTTTATTATTATATTTCTATAGCTTTGGTTGTTATTTGTCCTCTCATTTATGATTTTATTCATTTGAGTACTTTCTTTTTTTCTTGATTAGTCTGGCTAGAGGCTTATCAATTTTATTGATTTTTTCAAGGAACCAGCTACTGATTTCATTGGTTTCTTCTATTGTTTTTCTAGTTTCTATATAATTTATTTATTCTCTAGTCTTTATTATTTCCTTCCCTCTGCTGGTTTTAGGTTTTGTTTGCTGTTCTTTTTCTAGCTCCTTCAGGTGCATGGTTAGGTTGTTTATTTGAGATTTACCTTGCTTCTTGAGGTGGCCTGTATTTGTATAAACTTTCCTCTTAGAATCACTTTTGCTGCATCACAGAGGTTTTGGTACATTGCATTTTCATTTTCATTTGTTTCCATGTAATTTTTTTTATTTCTTCTTTGATTTCCTGGTTGCCCCATTTACTGTTTAGTAACATGTTATTTAACCTCCAAGTATTTGTGGTCTTTCCAGATTCTTTTTCTTGTTATTGACTTCAAGTTTCTTACTCTTGTGGCTGGAAAATATCCATGATATGATTTTGATCTTCTTGAATTTGTTGAGATTTTGTTGTGGGCTAATAGGTGATCTATTCTGGAGACTGTTTTGTGTGCACTTGAAAAAAGAATGTTAATTCTGCTGTTTTAGGGTGGAATGTTCTGAGTATATCTGTTAAATCTATCCATTCCAGTTTGTCATTTAAAGCCATTGTTTCCTTGTTGATGTTCTGTTTTAATAATCTTTCCATTGATGTAAGTGGGGTGTTAAAGTCCCCTACTTTTATTGTATTATTATCTTTTAGTTTATTTATGTTTGTTACTGTTTTATGTATCAGGGTGCTTTATGTTGGGTGCATAAATATTTACAATCATTATATCTTCTTATTGGATTGTTTCCTTTATGATTATATACTGTCCTTTTTGCCTCTTGTGACAATCTTAGCTTGAAAGTCTACCTTTCCAATATACTACTGCTACTCTGGCTTTCGTTTTTTAAAATATTTTAAATGTTTATTTATTTTTGAGAGAGAGAGGGAGAGAGAGAGAGAGAGAGAGAGAGAGAGAGAGAGAGAAAGTGAGCACGGAAGTGGGGGAGGAGCAGGGAGAAAGGGAAATGCAGAATCCAAAGCAGGTTTCATGCTCAAGAGCCCAATGAGGGGCTTGAACCCAAGAACCACGAGATCACGAACTCAGCCAAAGTTGGATGCTTAACTGACTGAGCCACCCAGGCATGCCAGCTCTGGCTTTCTTTTGACACCCATTTGCTTTATAGATGTTTACACATCCCTTCACTTTCAATCTACAGGTATCTTTAAATGTAGTATGAGTCTTTTGTAGACATTATATAGACAGGTCTTGTTCTTTTTCTTTTTAATCCATTATGTCACCCTATGTCTTTTGATTGGAGTGTTTAGTCCATTTACATTCAAAGTAATTATTGATAGATTTGTATTTATTGCCACTTTATTGCTTGTTTTGTGATTTGCTTAGATCTCTGTCTGTGGTTTTGTCCTATTTTTTCAATTGGGATGAATTTCTCTGTCTCCTCATTTTGTCTGCCCCTCTGGGCATGTTTCTTTGTGTTAAGAAAGTCAGATGTGTCTTTTGCTCTTGAAAGTAGTGACTTTATG
Source organism: Neofelis nebulosa (assembly GCF_028018385.1). NCBI lineage: Eukaryota > Metazoa > Chordata > Mammalia > Carnivora > Felidae > Neofelis > Neofelis nebulosa. The sequence goes on from NC_080800.1 coordinate 67,694,839, forward strand.
AAAAGACAATCCTGGAATGCTTTGCAGTGCAGTGCCCCCTGTTCATCAGTACTGGACACTTCAGGAGAGTATCCTATGTGTGTTGCTTATGCACTGCTCTTGTATCTGAGTCACTTTTCTTTAAAGTTTAGTCATCCATATTGACTTTCTGCCTAATGTGGACTGTGCTTGTTCTCTGTGGTGTTAGTGGGACCCAGGCAGGCCAGCTTTGAGGAGGTGTGCCCTCCAGGGAACTTGGGAACATAGCAGCAGTGTTAACAAAATTTGCACTGGATCACTAGTTCCATGCTGGTTCCCATGAAGGGCTGCAGTCACTGGGGCTGTGTGCTGGAGCAGCCAGGGGCATGAGGCTGGACCTGGAACATGAGGATGTCTCTGGGACACTGGGCCCAGTGCAGGATAGATGCTGGGGGCACAGGTCTGGGCATTGTGGCAGACATGTGTGGTGCATGGTGGCCACTGTTCACACAGTTGCTGGGCAGGGCACACATGCAGCTTTAACAAAATTTCCCTGAGACTAGGGCACAGGCTAGCAGGCTTGGAGTGGGTGGGACCTCAGAACTTTTGTGCATAGTACACTGCTAGAAGGTTAGGTAGCAAGTGTCTGTGCAAACCCCTCCACCACCTGAAAGTGTCTTGGTGTTTATGCTGTGGGACTGGAGATGAAAATGGTGACTGCCAGCTCCCTGGTTTTCAGAGAAGTCCCCCAACATGTTCCAAAATTAGTATGAATAGATTTGTCTCTCATTTGTCTCCTAGCATTGTGTACACTCATTTCTATGTTGCCTTTCCACACAGGCTGCTGTCTCTTTAAGGATGGACCCAGCTAGCCCAGTGCAGAGTCAAATGACTTTTAAAGCCCCAGGTTCCAAGTCTTACTGTTTTTATAAACTCACAAAATTCAGCCCCTCTGTTTTTTTTAAGTTTATTCACTTATATTTTTGAGAGACAGAGCTCGAGTGGGGGAGGGGCAGAGAGAGAGACACACACAGAATCCAAACAGGCTCCAGGCTCTGTCTGAGCTATCAGCACAGAGCCCAACATGGGACTTGAACTCACGAAGCCCAAGATAATGACCTGAGCTGAATTCAGATGTTTAACCAGAAGTCCCTGGTTTTTAAAGCCGAATTTATCAGATTAATCTTCTCGGTGTGAGACCCCTGGTGCCAGGGCCCATTTCTCTGCCTTCTCAATGAATGCAGCTCCTCTCCCTCCTGTGGGTAGCCTCCTTCTTCCTTTCTCAACTTCCTAACCTTTCAGATGCAACTTCTCATCTATATTTAGTTGTGAAGTTTGTTTTCTGAGTCTTCAGGTTGCTCTCCAGTTTATTGAATTGGATGTGGATGATATATAGTTGAAAATGTAGAATGGGGTGAGCTCAGGGTTCTCTTACTTTGCCATCTTCCCAAGCTCCCTCTTCCTTTTGTTTTTAATATGATTTATTTAAGTGTAAATTTATGTAATTTACTTTAAAAATTTTTAATGTTTATTTATTTATTTATTTATATTTTATTTTATTTTTTTTTAATTTTTTTTTCAACGTTTTTTATTTATTTTTGGGACAGAGAGAGACAGAGCATGAACGGGGGAGGGTCAGAGAGAGAGGGAGACACAGAATCGGAAATAGGCTCCAGGCTCCGAGCCATCAGCCCAGAGCCTGACGCGGGGCTCGAACTCAACGGACCGCGAGATCGTGACCTGGCTGAAGTCGGACGCTTAACCGACGGCACCACCCAGGCGCCCCAATGTTTATTTATTTTTAAGAGAGAGAGAGAAGCAGAGTGCAAGTGAGTGAGGGGCAGAGAGAGAGAAAGACACAGACCCTGAAGCAGGTTCCAAGCTCCAAGCTGTCATGTGGGGTACAAACCCACAAATCTTGAGATCATGACCTGAGCCCAAGTCGAGCACTTAACTTACTGAGCCACCCAGGAGCCCCTATGTGATTTACTTTTTAAAGTTTATTTATTTTGAGAGAGAGACAGACAGAGCGAGTGGGACAGGAGCAAAGAGAGAGAGAGGCAGAGACAGAATTCCAAACAGGCTATGCACTGACATCTCAGAGCTCAAACTCACAAGCGAACTGTGAGATCATGACCTGAGCTGAAACGGAGAGTCAGATGCTTAAGTGACTGAGCCATCCAGGCACCTCTGTGTAATTTACTTTTTAATAATGGTGTCAACTATAAGACTTCTCATATTTTTTTTAAAAAAAAACTTTTTCTTATAAAATACTTTTAGATTTACAGAGAAGTTGCAAATATAGTAAAGAGAAGTCCTTCACCCAGTTTCCCTTTGTTAACATAGTAATGTAACATGGAGTATTTGTCAAAACTAAGAAACCAACATTGGTACACTACTATTAACTGAATTCTGGACTTCATTTGAGCTTTATCAGCTTTTCCACTAATGACCTTTTTTGTTCTAGGATTCAGTCCAGAATACTACTTTGCATTGAATAATTATGCCTCCTTAGTTTTTTTGGCCTGTGAGTTTCTCAATCTTTCCTTTCTTTTGATCTTGAGAATTTTGAGGAATTCTGGTCAGATAATTTATAGAATGTAGTTCAACTTGGGGTTTTCTCATGTTTCCCTCAGGTGTACACAGTGGTTATGGGTTGTAAGAAGAATTCCACAGAGATGAAGTGCCCTTCTCATCATATTATCAGGGGCTGTATGATATTAACATAGCAACATTGATGATGTTGATTTTAATCACTTGCTTAAGGTAGTATCTGTCTGATAGGTTCCTCCACTGTAGTTCAGACTGCCACAGCAAAACACTATAGACTGGGTAGCTTAAACAATAGACATTTATTTTTCAGAGTTCTGGATGTCAGGAATTCAAAGATCAAGTTGCCAGGAGATTTAGTTATTGATAAAAGCCCTCCTTCTGACTTGTAGTGGCTGCTTTTCTTGCTGTATGGTTACATAACCTCTTTGTGCGTACACTGAGAGTGAAATCTCTGTTTTCTTTTCTTCATAGGGACACTGATCCCATCATAAGGGTCCAACCCTCGTTACTTAATTGAAACTTATTACTTCCCAATAGCCTCACCTCTAATTACTATCACATTGGGGGTTAGGGCTTTAATATATGAATTGAGGGAGAATGTTTAGTCTATAACAGCTCTTTTATTTCTCCTTACTTAGTCTGGTTTTGTTAGCAAATCACTAAGTTTAGTCCATATCCAAGGTGTGAGTGTATATATTTCCCTTGAGGAAAGGAAGTTTCTATATATATCATTTGGAATTCTGTAGAGAAATGTCTCTCTTTCTTCTTTCTTTCTTTCTTTCTTTCTTTCTTTCTTTCACATCATCATTAACCTTGGATGTTTATTTTATACTTTGGGTTATAATCCAGTACTATAATATTTATTTTGTTGTTCAAATTATTTATTTCAGATTTGACCATTTGGAACTCTTTCAGACTGGTTCTTATATCTCTTTGATATTCCTCATCAGTTTGTTTCTTGAGCACTTTTTTACTTTCTGGCACTACAAGATGCTCTGGCCTTCTTATTGTGGTCAATTTATGTATCAACAGGATTGGGCCATTAGGTACTCAGATATTTGGTCAAACATTATTCTGAGTATGTCTGTGAGGGTTTTTGGAATAAGATTGGCATTCAGATCAGTAGACTAAGGAATAAAGGTAGCCCTTCTTAATGTGGGTGCCCCTCAATCAGTTGAAGGCCTGAATAGAACAAGAATTCTCACCATTCCTCAAGTAAGAGAAAACTTTTTGTGCCTGATGGCCTTAATTTGGAGCATCAGACTATTCCTGCCTTTCAAGTCAAACAGAAACATCAGTCTTGAGCTTGTTGGCTTCAGATGAGCTTGTTGGCTTCAGTTAATGATACCATTAACTTTCCTGGTTCTCAGGCCTTTAGATTGAAACTGGAACACACCATTAACTGTCCTGGGCCTTCAGCTTGATGACTGCAAATCTTGGGACATTTTAGCTCCCATGATTGCATAAACAAAATTCCTATAATTTCTCTCTCTCTCTCTCTCTCTCTCTCTCTCTCTGTCACACACAAATACACATGCACACATACACACACCTTAATTGCTCTGTTTCTCTGGAAAACCCTTACTAATATACTCATCTTGTGTTTTTTCTGCTTCACCCTTAGTATCCACCATTTCCCTGAGTCCTGGTTCCTGAAATTGGAGAAAATATTTAGAAATCAAGGTCTGGGCATTCGGTATTGCTCCATTATGTTATTTGTACAAAATTCATAATTTAGCTAAGCATTCTAAAATTTTTTCAGGTACAAATTGTCCTACATTTTTGTAGCTTTTTAATGCTAAAAAGATATTTTGATATAAATCAGATAATAAATCTGTAAACCTGTAAATTAACCTGTAGTTTCCAATTTGTGTGTGTGTGTGTGTGTGTGTGTGTGTGTGGATAAACATGTAATGATGATTATTTCACAGAGAGAGAGGGAGAAAGAGAATCCCAAGCAGGCTCTGCACTGGAAGCTCGACCCCACAAAGCCATGAGATCATGACCTAAGCTGAAACCAAGAATCAGACTCTTAACTGACTGAGCCACCCAGGAATCCCTCTAATACATGATTTTATTTTTAAGCTATTTTATTTTTTTAATGTTTAGTTATTATTGAGAGACAGAGAAAGACAGAGCATGAGCAGGGGAGGGGATGAGAGAGAGGGAGACACAGAATCTGAAGCAGGCTCCAGGCTCTGAGTTGTCAGTACAGAGCCCGACGCAGGGCTTGAACTCACAAATTGCAAGATCGTGGCCTGAGCCGAAGTTGGATGCTTAACTGACTGAGCCACCCAGGTGCCCCATGTTTTTAAACTATTTTATTTTCCACGTATTTCACAGTAAATCTGAATATTGGTTACAAGTGTAAATGTGTAAATGTGGATTTTCTCCCTCATTGTATAATAACAATGAAAAAAGATTTTTGAGAAGACTTTGGCCTATGGGATTTGTGCAGTCCAAATACAGTCTGTGCTCTAAGGACATCTCATCCATGTTCACAAAACCAGAGATTGAAGCACAAGAAACAGGATGGAATTTTGGGGCACTTCAGAATTTGAAGGGTTTGATGCATAAAATGGCTTGAATTGTCCCTGCTGCTCATTGAGGAAACGTCATAATTTGCCTTAACTTGTTTAATTTCACTGCTTCTGATCCAGGTAATATGCTAGATATGCCTGGAATCAGAAATTGAAAAAAAAAGTTTTAATGTTTCAGAGCCTCATCCTTGTCTTTCTTCCATTTGTATTTTCATGACTTTGGTTCTTCAGCTCTCCAGAGATTAATTGAATACACATAGCAATAGCAATAGGACAACATTTCCATCTCCACTCCCTCTATCTTATGTGCACTCTCTATTTTCTATGGGAAAAATAATCATCTGAACTTTTTTGAAATAGTTCTCTTTTTAGAACATTTCACTGGGTATCTTCCTGGGATTAAAAGAAAAGCTTTTTCCTAAAAACAAAAAAATAAATAAATAAAAACAAACAAACAAACAAAAACGAAAGGAAAACAGGAATAAAATATGTCATTATTTAACACACACATATACACACAGACACAATCACACAATCACACAACATCAGCAATTGTGGGAATTTTTGTTCCCGATGGATGATGTAATCAGTTTTCCCAGACAATGTTATGATGAATAAAAATCTAGACCCTAAAATAATCAGGGAATACAATTCATGAGATTTTGTATGTAAGAAATTATGAAATTGAGCCAGATTTGAAGTTTCACAGTATAAGGCATTGCTTATTTAAGAAGAGAGCAACATACCTTAGATGGAAATTACTAAGCCTTCAAATATCTTTCTGTTTAGTCACGTTTGCTCAATAAAAAAAATAACATGCAATAATAGCTAGTCTTTCAACTCCTACTCTGCAGTTTCCTTTTACTATATACTATTTTTGTTTGGTTTGATTTGGCTGGAAATATTTTCCAAAGATTTTGATAGAGAGAGTGCAGTTCCATTAGCTTTTGGAATTGTCACACAAAGATATGGCAGGATTGGTCAATGCCTTATAAACATTTGATTCAGACAATATATATTAAACAATATCATACATGAGATATGTTGAAGTTTATGGAAACAAAGTCAGCTTGATGGGGATCAGAAGGTGTGTATGGTAACTGTTATATATTTTTATTTGAGAAATTTGGCTATTTTTTAAAATTTTCTTGTGTCACCTTTACTTATTTTTAATTTATTTTTAATTTTATTTTTCATTTTTTAAAATTTACATCCAAATTAGTTAGCATATAGTGCACCAGTGATTTCAGGAGTAGATTCCTTAGTGCCCCTTCCCCATTTAGCCCATCTCCCCTCCCACAACCCCTCCAGTAACCCTCTGTTTGTTCTCCATATTTATGAGTCTTTTCTGTTTTGTCCCCCACCCTGTTTTTATATTATTTTTCTTTCCCTTATGTTCATGTTTTGTCTCTTAAAGTCCTCATACGACTAAAGTCATATGATTTTTGTCTTTCTCTGATTGACTAATTTCACTTAGCATACTACCGTCCAGTTCCATCCACGTAGTTGCAAATGGCAAGATTTCATTCTTTTTGATTGCCGAGTAATACTCCATTGTATATATATACAACATCTTCTTTATCCATTCATTCATCGATGGATATTTGGGCTCTTTCCATACTTTGGCTATTGTTGATGGTGCTGCTATAAACATGGGGGTGCATGTGTCCCTTCAAAACAGCACACCTGTATCCCGTGGATAAATGCCTAGTAGTGCAATTGCAGGGTCATAGGGTAATTCTGTTTTTAGTTTTTTGAGGAGCCTCCATACTGTTTTCTAGAGTGGCTGCATAAGCTTGCATTCCCACCAACAATGCAAAAGACATCCTCTTTCTCTGGATCCTCACCAACATCTGTTGTTGCCTGAGTTGTTCATGTTAACCATTCTGACAGGTGTAAGGTGGTATCTCATTGTGGTTTTGATTTGTACTTCTCTGATGATGAGTGAAGTTCAGCATTTTTTCATGTGTAGGTTGGCCACCTGGATGCCTTCCTTGAAGTGTCTATTCATGTCTTTTGCCCATTTCTTCACTGGATTATATTTGTTTTTAGGGTGTTGAGTTTGATAAGTTCTTCATAGATTTTGGATCTAACCCTTTATCTGATATGACATTTGCAAATATCTTCTCCCATTCTGTCGGTTGCCTTTTAGTTTTGCTGATTGTTTCTTTCACTGTGCAGAAGCTTTTTATTTTGATGAGGTCCCAGTAGTTCATTTTTTCTTTTGTTTCCCTTGCTCCAGAGACATGTTGAGTAAGAAGATGCTGTGGCCAAGATCAAAGAGGTTGCTGCCTGATTTCTCCTCGAGGATTTTGATGGCTTCCTGTCTTACATTTAGGTCTTTCATCCATTTTTAGTTTATTTTTATGTATGGTGTAAGAAACTGGGCCAGTTTTCCCAACACCATTTGCTGAAGAGACTGTCTTTCTTCCATTGGATATTCTTTCTTGCTTTGTCAAAGATTAGCTGGCCATATGTTAGTGGGCCCACTTCTGACTTGTCTATTCTGTTCCATTGATCTGAGTGTTTGTTCTTGTGCCAGTACCATACTGTCTTGATGATTACAGCTTTGTAGTATAGCTTGAAGTCTGGGATTGTGATGTCTCCTGCTTTGGTTTTCTTTTTCAAGATCTCTTTGGCTATTCGGGTCTTTTCTTGTTCCATACAAATTTTAGGATTATTTGTTCCATCTCTGCGAAGAAGGCTGGTGTTATTTTTGATAGGGATTGCATTGAATACGTAGATTGCTTTGGGTAGTATTGACATTTTAACAATATTTGTTCTTCCTATCCAGGAGCATGGAATAATTTTCCCATTTTTTTGTGTGTTTTTCAATTTCTTTCATAAGATTTCTATAACTTTCAGTGTATAGATTTTTCACGTCTTTGGTTAGATTTATTCCTAGGTATTTTATGGTTTTTTGTGCAACTGTAAATGGGATCTTTTCCTTGATTTCTCTTTTCTGTCACTTCATTGTTGGTGCATAAGAATGCAACCAATTTCTGTGCGTTGATTCTATATCCTAAAATTTTGCTGAATTCATGGATCAGTTCTAGCAGTTTTTTGCTGGAATCTTTTGGATGTTCCATATAGAGTATCATGTCATCTGTGAAGAGTGAAAGTTTGACCTCCTCCTGGCCAATTTGGATGGCTTTTGTTTCTTTGTGTTGTCTGATTGCAGAAGCTAAGACTTCCAATACTATGTTGAGTAACAGTGGCAAGAGTGGACATCCCTGTCTTGTTCCTGACCTTAGGGGGAAAGATTTCAGTTTTTCCCATTGAGGATGATATTAGCATTAGGTCATTCATATATGGCTTTTGTGATCTCAAGGTATGCTCCTTCTATCCCTACTTTCTTGAGGGTTTTTGTCAAGAAAGGATGCTGTAGTTTGTCAAATGCTTCTTCCGCATCTATTGAGAGAATCATATGATTCTTGTCCTTTCTTTTATTGAGGTGATGAATCATGTTGTTTCACGGATATTAAACCAGCCCTGCATCCCAGGTATAAATCCTGCTTGGTTGTGGTGAATAATTTTTTTTACTGTATTGTTTGATCTGGTTGGCTAATAACTTGTTGAGGATTTTTACATACATGTTCATCAGGGAAATTGGTCTATAGTTCTCCATTTTAGTGGTGTCTCTGTCTGGTTTGGGAACCAAGGTAATGCTGGCTTCATAGAAAGAGTTTGGAAGTTTTCCTTCCATTTCTATTTTTTGGAACAGTTTCAAGAGAATAGGTGTTAACTCTTCATTAAATGTTTGGTAGAATGCCCCTGGAAAGCCATCTGGCCCTTGACTCTTGTTTTTTGGCAGATTACTAATTCGATTTCCTTACTGGTTATGGGTCTGTTCAAATTTTCTATTTCTTGCTGTTTCAGGTTTGGTAGTGTATATGTTTCTAGGAATTTATCCATTTCTTCCAGATTACCAATTTAATTTGCATGTAATTGCTCATAATATTCTCTTACTATTTTTTTTTTATTTCTGCTGTGTTGGTTGTGATCTCTTCTCTTTCATTCTTGATTTTACTTATTTGGGTCCTTTCCTTTTTCTTCTTGATCAAACTCGCTAGTGGTTTATCAATTTTGTTAATTCTTTCAAAGAACCAGCTTCTGGTTTCATCGATCTGTTCTACTGTTTTTTGGGTTTTGATAGCATTAATTTCTGCTCTAATCTTTATTATTTACTGTCTTCTGCTGGTTTTCGGTTTTATTTGCTGTTCTTTTTCCAGTTCCTTAAGGCGTAAGGTTAGATTGTTTATCTAGATCTTTCTTCCTTCTTTAGGAAGGCCTGGATTGCTATATACTTTCCTCTTATGACTGCCTTTGCTGCGTCTCAGAGGTTTAAGCTTGTGGGGTTATCATTTTCACTGACTTCCATATACTTTTTAATTTCCTCTTTAACTGCTTGGTTAGCCCATTCATTCTTCAGTCTCCAAGTATTTGTTACCTTTCCACATTTTTTCTGTGGTTGATTTTGAGTTTCATAGCGTTGTGGTCTGAAAATATGCACGGTATGATCTCAATCTTTTTGTACTTGTTGAGGGCTGATTTGTGTCCCAGTATGTGGTCTATTCTGGAGAAGGTTCCATGCACTGGAGAAGAATGTATATTCTGCTGCTTTAGGATGAAATGTTCTGAATATATCTGTTCAGTTATTGGTCCAGTGTGTCATTCAAAGCCATTGTTTCCTTGATTTTTTGATGACATGATCTGTCCATTGTTGTGATTGGGATGTTGAAGTCTCCTACTATTATGGTATTACTATCAATGAGTTTCTTTATGTTTGTGATTAACTGATTTATGTATTTGGGTGCTGCCACATTTGGCACATAAATGTTTATGATTGTTAGGTCTTCTTGGTGGATAGACCCCTTGATTATAATGCCCTTCTCTTGATACAGTCTTCATTTTAAAGTCTAGATTGTCTGATGTAAGTATGGCTATTCCAGCTTTCTTTTGTTGACCATTATCATAATAGATGGTTCTCCATCCCCTTATTTTCAATGAAGGTGTCTTTAGGTCTAAATTGGGTCTCTTGTAAAGAGCATATAGATGGATCTTATTTTCTTATCCATTCTTTTACCCTATGTTTTTTGATTGCAGTATTCAGTTCATTGACATCTAGAGTGAGTACTGAAAGATATGAATTTATTGCCATTATGATGCTTGTAGAGTTGGAGTTTCTGGTGGTGTTCTCTTGTCCTTTCTAATCTTTGTTGCTTTTGGTCTTTATATATATATATATATATATATATATATATATATATATATTTTTTTTTTTTTTTTCATCTTTTCTCCCATCAGAGAGTCCTTCATAAAATTTCTTGCAGGGCTGGTTTAGTGGTCACAAACTCCTTTAATTTTTGTTTGGGAAACTTTTTATCTCCTCTATTTTGAATGACTGCCTTGCTGGATAAAGAATTCTTGGCTGCAAATTTTTGTGATTCAGTACACTGAATATATCCTGCCACTCCTTTGTGGCCTGCCAAGTTTCTGTGGATAGGTCTGCTGCAAACTTGATCTCTCTTCCCTTGTAAGTTAGGGACTTTTTTTCCCTTGCTGCTTTCATGATTCTCTTCTTGCCTGAGTATTTTGTGAATTTGACTATGATATATGCCTTGTTGATGGTTGGTAATTGTTGAATCTAATGGGGGTTCTCCGTGCTCCCTGGATTTTGATTTCTGTGTTTTTCCCCAGTTTAGGAAAGTTTTCCACTATGATTTGCTCACATAACCCTTCTACCCCGATTTCTCTCTCTTCCTTTTCTGGGACCTCTATGATTCTGATGTTGTTCTTTTTTAATGAGTCACTGATTTCTCTAATTCTTTTTTCACATTTATTTATTTTTTTTGAGATACATAGACAGAGCACAAAGTGGGGAGGGGCAGAGAGAAAGGGAGATACAGAATTTGAAGCAGGATCCAGGCTCCATGCTGTCAGCTTAGAGCCCGACGCCAGGCTTGAACTCACAAATCGTGAGATCATGACGTGAGCCGGTCAGACGCTTAACTGACTGAGCCACCCAGGCACCCCTGATTTTTCTAATTCTTAAATTGTGCTCTTTTGTCTTAATCTCCCTCTTTTTTTCTGCTTCGTTATTCTGTATAAGTTTGTCTTCTATATCTCTGATTCTCTGTTCTGCCTCATCCATCCTTGCTGCCACTGCATCCATCCTTGATTGAAGCTCAGTTATAGCATTTTGAATTTCATTCTGGCTAGTTTTTACTTCTTTTATCTCTGCAGAAAGGGATTCTAATCTATTTTCGACTCCACCTAGTATTCTTATTATCGTGATTCTAAATTCTGGTTCAGACATCTTGCTTGCATGTGTGTTGGTTAAATCCCTGGCTGTCGTTTTTTCCTGCTCTTTCTTTTGGGGTGAATTCCTTCATTTTGTCATTTTGATTGGAGAAAAGGAATTAACGAGGTAGAAAAATTGAAATTAAAAATATTAAAATTAAAATAATATTAAAATTAAAAACTGAAACCACACACACACACACCCACACACACAATCTAATAGATGATGCTAGATCCTGAGTGTGTTAGTCTGGATGTTGAAAATAGTTTGACAGATTAGAGAAAAAAAATGGGGTGGAGAAAAAAAAGGGAAATCGTTTGAGAACTTGAAAAAATGAGTACACTGAAGTAGACTAAAATGAGATGATGAGGTAAAATGGAATTTGAAAAAATATACACAAAAGTAAAGAATATAGTAGAAAATAACATTAAAGAAAAATATTTTTAATAAAAATTAAAAATAAATATGAATTTTTTTCTTTTTCTGTATTCGAGAAAAAAAGAAATGAAAAAGAAAAAAGATAAAAAAAAAAGAAAGAAAAAAAGAATCGTTTGAAAATTTGAAAAAGTGAATACACTGCAGTATACTAAAATAAAATGATGGAAGTAAAATAGAATTTGAATAAAAAATTACATAAAAATGAAAAATATAGTATAAAAATTAAGTAAAATATTCTCGTAGAAATTGAAAATAAAAATGAATTTTTTCTCTTTCTGTATTCAAGAAAAAGAAAAGAAGTGTAAATGAGAAAAAGAAAAAAAAGAAAGAAAATTGAATAGATGAATCTGCTAACAGATTGAAGTAGGACTGAAATTACTGTTTCCCCCTAGAATTCAGTCTATGTAGTGCTTTATAGTCCATAAACTAAGCCAGCGGTGAGACTTGTGTTTTTCAAGAGGAAAGTTGGCTCAGTTGAGCGGGGCTCAGTGTAACAGTGCCAGTCTTCTCTAGATGGCGCTTCTAGCCTGCTGGTGTGGATTGTTGTGGAGCTCATAGGTGTGTTTGTGCATGTGCGGGGGTGGTGAAAATGGCGCCACCCAGCTACCCAGTCTGTTCTCCTAGATCAGCAATCACGCACCTGTCCTCTGTCTTGAGTTTTCATCCACTCCCCACTTTTTCACTCTTCATCACGAGGCCCCAGGCAGTACCTCTCTCCTGAGTTTTATCTCAGATGAGGCTGGTTTCCTCAGACCTTTACTTCTGAAGGACTGTGGCTTTGACCTATTCTGCCCCTCTGTGGGAGGGTCTTACTGAGCAATGGCCGAATGAGCAATTGCCGAATGTTGGCTGCATCCAGGAACTCTTGCTGGACCCTGCTGCTGCTGGTGCCCCAAGACTGAGGCCAGGTGCCAGCCTGCCCCAGAAAAAGTTGGTGAGATAGTGTAGCAGCAGCGTTTCAGGGATTATGGAAAATCACAACACACATCTGGCACCAGGCTTCACACTTGACCTTGTTCTAGCACAGCAAATGTGGCCATTTTCTGGGGTCTGCTGGGATCAGGTGGCTTCAACAGTCTCTACCAAATGTCCTTCCAGCAGTGGAACCTCTTTTCCCCATGTGGCCCAAGAACCTCCCGGACCCCACTCTACTCCTGGGGATTCTCGCCCTTTCCACCAGAGCATCACCAGGTATCGAGCTGCAGAGTTGCAGCCTTTGCACTCCCCTTGTTTACAGTCTTAATAGAATTTAAACCCTCTCCTTTCTCCTTTGTCCTTTGTCCCTTTTTAGTTTAGTCCCTAAAGCTGTTTCCAATTTTCCACTTTCTTTCCAGCTGCTTTTGGAGAGGGGTGCTTTTCCTGTATTCCCCCCCTCCCCAGTCTCCATCCTCTGTTCCCTGCAAAAGCAGTTCCTTACCCTCTGCAGCTTCTTTTTCCCCAAATTCACCTCTCTGTGCCGCGTACCTGCTGAATTCTGTGGTTCAGGTTGTACAGATTGTTGTGTTAATCCTCCAATCAGTTTTCAAGGTGTGTAGGATGGTTTAGTGTTGGTCTGGCTGTATTTCATGGACGTGAGACACACAAGAAACTTCCATGCTGTTCTGCCATCCTGGCTCCTCCCCCGAAATTTTGCTATTTTTACAAAGCTGTATATGCACCATTATTTTTGCTAATAAAATAAGAATAGTTTTCTTGTCTATATTTTCCCCTAAGAGATATGGTATTGAGAGAAAGCATTTATAGTTGGCTTTTTGTTATATTGGTTTTTTGTTATATATATTTGTTATATATACCCAAGAAGTCCACCTGAGGACTGATACAACAAATCACACAACTAGAAGGAAACAAGAGGCCACACTGAGGAAGGTAAGAACTTTGGAAAAATGGTTTGATGGCAAAAGGGATTGAAGGTATTGCAGAGGGGACAGAGCTCTGGTCGTGAAGAAAGGCGCTAGAGAGAGGAACCACAGATATATGCACAAAGAGAATACTTCCCCAAAGCCAATGGCTGGAAAAACAAGAGGGGTTGATCTTCATGAGTTTTTGCAACCAGCAAGGCTCAAAGACTGGAGTTTTAAGGGCCACAGTCTTGGCTGGGAGGGAGACATGAGGGTGCTGCTCTACTCCTAGAGAGAAGACAGGCTAGCAACCATGGGACAGATGGCACAAATGGAAGATCACCAAAGGCATATGAGGATAGACCCTGCTCTTCTGGGAGTGCATCTGTGAGAGGTGGCATTGTCTATCTGGAGATAAAAGAGCCAGTGGGTGACATTTCACTCCTCAGGCTCTCAGAATAGGTGCAGAGACACCCACTGAGGACAGCTAACCGACACTGGCTATTTAGCCTGCTTTGTCCAATATCACATGATCTTGCATTCTGGGCCACTACCATTCTCAGTCAAACCTGCATCAGTCCCAGCGTGGTGAGACCTCTCCCAGAAAAGCGCAGTTCCCCACAACACCAAGTCCCTAAAGTTTGGAGTTTTAAAACTCAGAAATGTTGGCTGGGATAAAGGTCAAAGTGTACTGCATTTCTTCAGGCAAGCAAGTAACCCAGAGATAGACAGTGTGAAAACAGTGATCTGAAAAAATGCCTAGGATGTATGAAGAAAAATTATTTGTTCTTCTGGGAGTGCTTGCCTGAGAGCAGCAAAGATGGACTCCTCTCTCCTGGGACAAAAGAGCTACCAGGACCGTTTCCCTTTCCAGCTTCTCAGCAGACACCAATCTTAGTAAAAAAGCAAACCTGCAACACTGGCTGTCTAACTTGCTTACCCCAAATCCAGCGCTCCTGTGCTCTGCTGGAAATGCTTTTCTTAAGCAAGTGTGCCTAAAGACAAGTACAGAGGGCTGCTTCCCGTCTTGAAGACCAGCAGAAATCCCCAAATACATTAAGTCCCCAGATCATAGACTTCTGTAAGGCTTTAGTTCTAGTAGAAGTAGCATATAGTGTCATTCAACAAGAGACCAAAGCACACCTAGTTAAAACTCTCAACACTCTGGCCGAGGTCCAAACACTGCCCACCACAGGCAAGGAGAACCTCTGGAGACAAATAACCTGAGACACAGAGCAGCCAAAACATAACAGCAGAGTGCATGCAGCACACACCAGAGACTCCCTGACGCACCAGGCTCTGGACATTATTGGACCTCTTTTTCATAAAACCATTACTCTCAGGAGCAAGAAACATAAACAGGCTTTTCTAACACAGACAAGAATCCAAAGACCTAGGCAAAATGCCAGGATGAAGGAACCAATCCCAAAAGAAAGAACAAGAAAAGTCATGAACAGGTATAAATTATATGCTTGATGGAGAATTTAAAACAATAATCATAAAGATACTCCCTGAACTTGAGAAAAGCATGGAAGACAGAAAGAACATCCTTACTGTAGACACAAAGGAGTTAAAAGCAATATGTCATGGGGCACCTGGGTGGCTCAGTTGCTTGAGCGTCCAACTCTTGATTTTGGCTCAGGTCATAATCCTAGGGTCATGGGATTGAGTCCCACACTGAGCTCCATGCTCAGCATGGAGCCTGCCTGGAATTCTCTCTCTTTCCTTTTGCCCCTCTCTCCTGCTCTCTCTCTCTTAAAAGAAAACCAATCTAACAGAAATGAAAAATACAATAACTGAAATTCAAAAACAGATTGGACATAATGAACAAAAGGATGGATGAAGCAGAAGAATGAATAAATGACGAAGCTGAAAAAAAGAAATAATGATGGATAATGAGAGTAGACTTAGAGAACTTAGCGACTCCATCAAACTTAATTACATTATTCCGGAAGAAGAAGAAAGAGGAAAGGGGGCATAAGGTTTAATCTGAGGAAATAATAGCTGAAAATTTCCCTAATCTGGGGAGGGAAATAGACATCTAAATGCAGGAGGCACAGAGAACTTCCATAAAAATCAACAAAAGCAGGCCAACATCAAGACATATTACAGTTAAATTTGAAAAATACTGCAATGAATAAAAATATTCTAAAATCAACAAGACAAAATAAGTCCCTAACTTACATGGAAAGAACCATAAAGTTAGCTGCAAACTTTTTCACAGAAACTTGGCAAGCCAGAAGGGAGTGGAATAATATGTCAGGAAGAGAAGGATAAATATCATATGATTTCACTCATGTATGTAATTTAAGAAACACAACAAATAAACATAAGGGAAGAGAAAGAAAAATAAAATAAAAACAGAGAGGGAGGCATTGAGTTTGATAAGTTCTTTAGATTTTGGATACTAATCCTTTACCCAATATGTCATTTACAAATATCTTCTCCCATTATGTTGGTTGCCTTTTAGTTTTGTTGATTGTTTCCTTCACTGTGCAGAAACTTTTTATCTTGATGAAGTCCTAATAGTTCATTTGTGCTTTTATTTCCCTTGCCATTGGAGACATGTCAATGAAGAAGTTGTGGCCTAGGTCAAGGAGGTTTCTTCCTGTTTTCATCTGTAGGATTTTGATGGTTTCTTGTCTCAAATTTAGGTGTTTCATCCATTTTGAATTTACTTTTTTGTATGGTATAAGAGTTGGCCCAGTTTCATTGTTCTGCATGTTGCTGTCCAGTTCTCCTAGCACCATTTGCTGAAGAGACTGTCTTTTATCCATTGGATACTATTTCCTGTTTTGTCGAAGATTAGTTGGCCAAATATTTGTTGGTCCATTTCTGGGTTCTCTATTTTGTTCCATTGTTTTTGTGCCAATACCATACTTTGGTGATGATTATAGCTTTGTAATACATACAAATTGAAGTCCGGAATTGTAATGCTTCCAGCTTTTTCTTTTTCAACATTGCTTTGGCTATTCATGGACTTTTGTGGTTCCGTGCAGATTTTAGGATTGTTTGTTCTAGCTTTGTGAAGAATGATGGTGTTATTTTGATAAGAATTGCATCGAATGTGTAGATTGCTTTTGGTATTATCAACATTTTATCAATATTTGTTCTTCCAATCCATGAACATGGAATGTTTTTCCATTTTGTGTGTGTGTGTGTGTCTTCTTCAATTTCTTTCAGAAGCTTTTTATAGTTTTTAGCACACAGGTCTTTCACATTTTCAATGAGGTTTATTCCTAAGTATCTTATTTTTTTGGTGCAATTGTAAATGGGATAGATTCCTTGATATTTATTTCTTCTGTTTCATTATTGCTGTATAGAAATGAAACTAATTTCTGTACATTGATTTTATATCCTGTGACTTTGATGAATTCATGTATTAGATGTAGTAGTGTTTTGGTATATCATGCAGAATGTCCTGTCATCTGTGAAGAGTGAAAATTTGACTTCTTCCTTGCCAACTTGGATTTTTTTTTATTTGTTTTTGTTTTCTGATTGCTGAGGTTAGCACTTTCAATACTATATTGAACAACAGTGAAGAAATGGGCAGAAGACATGAATAGACACTTTTCCAAAGAAGACATCCAGATGGCTAACAGACACATGAAAAGATGCTCAATATCACTTATCATCAGGAAAATAAAACTCAAAACCACAATGAGATACCACCTCACACCTGTCAAAATGACTAAAATGAACAACTCAGGCAACAACAGATGTTAGGAAATGGAGAAAGGAGGACACTTTTGCACTGTTGATGGGAGTGCAAACTGGTGCATCAACTCTGGAAAACAGTATGTAAGTTCCTCAAAAGATTAAAAATAGAAATACCCTATGACTCATCAATTGCACTACTAGGTATTTATTCAAAGAATATGAAAATGCTGATTAGAAGGAGTACATGCACCCCAATGTTGATAGCAGCACTTTCAGCAATAGCTAAACTATGGAACGAGCCCAAATTTCCATCAACTGATGAATGGATAAAGATGTGGTATATATATATACATATACACACATACATACATACAATGGGATACTACTCAGTGATGAAAAAGAATGAATGAAGTCTTGCTATTTGCAACAATGTGGATGGAACTAGAGAGTGTATTATGTTAAACAAAATGAGTCAATAAGAGAAAGACAAGATATCACATAATTTAGCTCATCTGTGGAATTTGAGAAACACAGCAGATGATCATAGGGCAAGGGAAGGAAAAATAAGATACAAACAGGGAGGGAGGCAAACTGTAAGAGACTATTAAATACAGAGAACAAACCAAAGGTTGCTGAAAGGGAGGTGGGCTGGGTGGATGGGCTGAATTGGTGATGGGCATTAAGGAGGACACTTGTTGGGATGAGCACTCAGTGTTCTGTGTAAGTGATGAATCACTGGGTTCTACTCTGGAAACTTATATTACACTATATGTTAAGTAACTTGAATTTAAATAAATAAATAAATAAATAATAAAACTACCCTTTGATAGAGCAATTGCGCTACTAGTTATTTACCCAAAAAATGCAAAGATACAAAATCAAAGGGAAACATGCACTATGATGATTATAGAAGCATTATCTACAATAACTAAATTATGGAAATGGCTTACATATCCACTGGCTGAAGAATAGATAAAGAATTATATATATATATGAAGAATTATATATATATATGAAGAATTATGTATATATAATATATATATATATATACACACACACAATGGAATATTACTCAGCTATATGAAAAAATGAAATCTTGTCATTTTCAATGACATGGGTAGAACTAGAGAGTTTAGTGTTAAGTGAAATAAATCATAGAAAGACAAAGACCATATGATTTCAATCATATGTGGAATTTAAGAAACAAAATAAACAAGCAAAGGAACAATAAAAAAGAGATTGTGTCAAACCAAGAAATAGGCTCCTAACAATAGAGAACAAACTTTTCATTTCCAGAAGGGAGTTGGATGTGGGGCTGGGTTTAATAGGTAATGAGGATTAAAGAGGACACTTTTGACAACCAGTGAGTAATGTGTGGAAGTTTTGAATGACTGTATTGTATACCTGAAACTAATATTACACTTTATGTTAACTAAGTGGAATTTAAATAATAATTTAATAAATAAACAAGCTACAAAATGCTAATTTGAAATTATCCAGAGTAGCAAAAAGAGAAAAAGAGTGAAAAAGTGTGAAGAAAGCATGCAGGACTTATGTGGTGCCATTAAAAGAAAGAATATATGCATTATTGGAATCCCATAATAACAGTAGTAAGAAAAAGAGACAGGAAACATATGTAAAGCAATAATGGCTGAGAACTTCCCAAACATAGGGAAAAATATGAGCATCCAAGTTCATGAGGTCCAAAGGACCACAAATATGTTGGACATGTAAAGGACTACACCAAGACACATTTTAGTGACATTATCAAAACTCAAACAAAATTAGAGTTTTGAAAGTAGGAATATAAAAGTGACTCATCCCATACACAGAAAATCCTTAAAATACTATCAGTGGATAGCTCAACAAAAAACTTTTCAGGCCAGTAAAGCAAGGGATAATATGTATAAAATATTGAGAGAAAGAATTGTAAATCAAAAATACTATATCCAACAATGGTTTTCTTCAAAAATAAAAGAGAAATAAAAACTTTCTCAAATAAACAAAACTGATGAAATTCATCACTTCTAGTCATGTCTTGTAAGAAATGCTAAAATGCATTTTTTCAAGCAAAAATAAAAGGATGTGAATTAACATCTTAAAAGTATATGAACACATGTGTGAAACTCACTGGTAATGTTAAAAATATAGTAGTCAAAATTAGATTTCCTATACTGTAATGGTGGTACATAATTTACTTACAGGTATAGTTTAAAAGGTAAAAAAAAAACAATGATATTAAAATAACCATAGCTACAACAATTTGTTATTGGGTACACAACATAAAACATAAATTGTAACATCAATAACCTAATATATGAGGGAGATGAGTGAAAGAATAAATTTTATGTGTCTTATTAAAGTTAAGTTATCAGCCTGAAATAGGACATTATAAAGATAAGATATTCCATATAAGCCACATGGTAACAATTAAAACAAAAAACTCTAGTAAATACACAAAACCTTAAGATAAAGTATACCATTACAAAGTATTGTCAAATTGCAAAAGCAAATAACAAGATTGGAAGGAAAGAAAAAATATTTACAAAACAATCTAAAAGCAATAAACAGAATGGCAATAGTAAGTCTTTACCTATCAATAATTACTTTAAATATAAATGGATTAAATTCTCTAATCAAAAAACAAATAGTAGCTGAATGGATTTTTAAAAAGATTCAATGATATGCTGTGTAAAAGAGACTCACTTCATTTTTAAAGACACATATACTGAGAGGAAGGGATGGAAAAATTTATTTCCAGGAAATGATAACCAAAAGAAAGCATGGTTAGTTACATTTTTATTAGACAAAATAGACTTTAAGCTAGAAATGGTAATAATAGACAAAGAAGACCATTATATAATAATAAAGAGGCCAATTTACAAACAGGATATAACAATTATAAACAATTTTCCACCCCAAATTGTAGTGCCTACATATATAAACCAAATTCTAACAGAACTAAAAGGATAAATAAACAGCACTATAACAACAGTTGAGGACTTTAATGTTCCACTATCAACAATGGAAACATCATCCAGATAGAGAATAAATAAGGAAACAGCAGATTTGTAAATCACTATGAACCAAATAAGCCTAAGAGATATATACAGACAATTCTACCCAATAACAGCAGAATACATATTCTTCTCAAGTATTCATGGACTATTTTCTAGGCTTGATCATATTTTAGAGTATGAAACAAGTTTTAGTGTACTCAAGAAGAATGAAATTATATCAAGTGTCTTTTCCCACCACAATGGTATGAAACTAAAAATAAATGACAGGGAAAAGCTGAAAAAAATCACAAATTCATGGATATTAACGTACTTCTGAAGAACCAATGAACCAAGGAGAAATAAAAAGGCAAATTAAAAAAATATCTTTAGACAAAAATGAAAATGAAAACAGAACACACCAAAACTTGTGGGAAGCAATTAAAGAATTCTTAAGAGGAAAGTAAAAAACAAAACAAAACAAAAAATATATACATAAAGAGAAAAGAAAGATCTCAAATAAATAACTTAAATTTACACATTAAGTAACTAAAAAAGAAAAACAAGCTATGTTCAAAGTTAGAAGAAGATAGGCAATATTTATTAATATTAGAGCAGAAATAAAATAGAAATTAGAAAGGCAATAGAAACAATAATGAAAGTGAGAGTTGGCTTTTTAAAAAGATTTTAAAAATTACAAATCTTTAACTAGATTAAGAAAAAAGATGGCTAAAATTAAAATTATAATGAAAGAAATAATATAATTAATACCACAGAAATTCAGAGAATTGTAAGAGACTACTATGAACAATTATAGATTCACCAACTAAATAGTTTATAAGAAATAAAATGGATAAATTTGTAGAAACACATAGTTTTCCAAGACTGAATCATGAAGTAGTAAATTATCTGAGCAGAGCAATAACAGGGACATTGAAGCAGTAATCAAAAACTTATCAACAAAGGGGAAGATTCAAGATGGTGGCATACAATGATCCCGAACTCACCTTCATGATGGACACACAAATTTACAGGGGCATATGAAATAATTTTTCTCTAAAAAGGACCTGAGAACTTGATGAACAACACCTTTACAATGAAAGACAAGGAGACACATGGTGTAGAATAAGAGAAGCAGAGACATGGCCTTGTCCAAGACCCCACACCAGAAACAGTGATCCCACAATAAGGAGAAATCCCCAAAATATGGGACATTACTTTGAGGAGTGAAGGGTGTGTGTCCCTCACCAGTCACCCTGACCCTTAAATACAAGCCCCTCAAAAGTCTGGTTTTGAAAATCAATGGGGGTTAAGAGAAGAATAGAACTATAGGGTTAAAAGATTCCACCTCTAAAAGATTTGTGCACAAACCCACACACACTGAGATGCAGAGCAAACAAAATAGATTGAAAAGTGTCTGGACCATAAGTAAGGGAGACTAATTAATTTCTAAAAAGCTGACAGAGAGACAGAGACCTACAGGGATTTTATCCAGGGATGAAAGTGCTGGAAGATTCCATGTTTTTGCAAATGCAACCTAACCTGCTGGTGAGAGATAAACGGCATAATTTTTGGTGCCCTTTCTCTAGTCTGTTAGCTCTGGCATGTGCTCTTCCCACATTGCACTGTAACTGGGCTAGGTGAACACCCTGCCTACCCTTCACATCACCAAAGGCACAACAGGGCCAGTTGAACACCCCAAGTCCCATCCAATTCAGATAGAGACCAAGGTACCATCAGAATGGGCAAGTATCCTGAGTACCAATCTTTTTGCTCAGCAACAGAGATGCAAATGGGACAGTCCAGTGCCTAAAGACCCACTCCCCTCACATAGCAGCCAAACTACAGCTGGGTTTGGCAAGTGCCCTGAATCACACATACTCCATGTAGAGCCAGGATGGGCAATCACCCTAAGCCCCACCCTCCCCACACAGAAGTAGAGCCAAGCTGAGCTGTGAGTGCCTCAAGACACAACTTTTCTTCATACTACTCAATCTTTAATTAGCTTGGGCAAGCACACTTAGCCCCATCTACCTAGTGCAGAGACTGAGATACAACTGCACGTGGTGAGTGTCCCCACCCTTCCCTCCCTTCAGAGTGGCCACAGCCCTATCAGGCTGGCAAGTACACACAGTCCACATGAGATATACCTATATAGCACCTGGCTCTGGTGGCCAGGGGATACTGTGCTTCTGGGACACATAGGAGTACTCCTACATAAGATCATTCCTTAAAAATTGAGGAGAGAGGTGGCCATTTCCATATATATGTGTGTCCCAGAAGTATATATATATATATATATATATATATATAATCACAGAGAGACAGGCAAAATGAGGAAACAGAATATGTTCCAAACCAAAGAACAAGGCAAAACCCTAGGGAAAAAAAAACCTGATGAAATAGATAAGCCACCTACCTGATAAAAAATTTAAGGCAATGGTCATAAAGATGATCACCAATTTCAGGAGAAGAATGTGTAACCACATCAAAAACTTCAACAAAGATATAGAAAGTATAAGAAAGTAGCAAACAGAAGTTATAATTGAATTGAAAAATACAGCAGAGGGGTTAAACAGCAGAATAAATAAAATAGAAGGATAAATTACTGAGCTGGAAGACAAAACAATGTAAAACACCCAGAGAACAGTAAAATGAAAATGGAATTAAAAGAAGTGAGAAACCTTAAGGCACCTCTGGGGCCATATAAAACAGTGTAATATTTTCATTATTGGCTTCCAGAAGGAGAAGAGAGAAAGAGCCAGAAAAGTTATTTGAAGTAATAATGGATGAAAACTTCCATAATCTGAGAAAGGAAACAGACATCCAGGTCCAGGAAGCCAAGAGAATTCCATGTAAAATACACCAAGATACATTCCAATTCCACCTCTGGGTATTTATATAAAGAAATCAAGAACACTAATTCAAAAAGATACATGCACCCATATGCTCCTTCCAGCATTATTTACAATAGCCAAGATAGGGAAGCAACATAAATGTCCATTAATAGATGAATGGATAAAGAAGATGTGATATGTACACATGCACACACACACAATGGAATATTATTCAGCCATGAAAAAGAACCAGATCTTGCCATTTACAACAACATGGATAAACCTGGAGGTATTATGCTAAGTGAAATAATTCTGACAGAGAAAGACAGATGTCAAATGATTTCGTGTATATGTGAAATCTAAAAAAAAGCCCAGAACAAAGGAATAAACAAAACAAAATAGAAACAGACTCATAGATAGAAAGAACAACCTGGGGGTTGCCAGAGATGAGGGACACATGGGAATTAATTAAATTGGTGAAGTGTACTATGAGGTACCAACTTCAATTTATAAAATAAATCATGGTGATGTAATGTACAGAATAGGGACTACAGTCAATAATACTGTAATAAATTTGTATGGTGATATTAAGTAGACCTATCATGATGTCATTTCATAATGTATACAAATATCAAATTATTATCTTGTGTACCTAAATATAATATACTTTTGATGTCTATTATAATTCAATAAAAATAATCCCAATAAAGAAAAGCTTAAAACTAGATGATTTTGCTGGTGAGTTCTACCAGAGATTTAAAGAAAAATTAATACCAATTATTCCCAAAATCTTCTTGAAAATCAAAGAGGAGGGAGAACTCCCAAATGTATTTTACAAGACTAAAATTACTCTGACCTCAAAGCCAGATTGGCTTGACAAGAAAAGAAAACTACAGGCTAACATCCCTAATAAATACAGAGACAAGTGTTGATAGCAGCACTTTCAACAATAACCAAATTATGGAAAGAGCCTAAATGTCCATCAACTGATGAATGGATAAAGAAATTGTGGTTTGTATACACAATGGAATACTACTTGGCAATGATAAAGAATGAAATACGGCCTTTTGTAGCAACGTGGATGGAACTGGAGAGTGTTATGCTAAGTGAAATAAGTCATAGAGAGAAAGACAGATACCATATGTTTTCACTCTTATGTGGATCCTGAGAAACTTAACAGAAGACCATGGAGGAGGGGAGAAAAAAAAAGTTAGAGAGGGAGGGAACCAAACCATAAGAGACTCTTAAAAACTGAGAATAAACTGAGGGTTGGTGGTGGGTTGTAGGGAGGGGAGGGTGGGTGATGGGCATTGAGGAAGGCACCTGTTGGGATGAGTACTAGGTGTTGTATGGAAACCAATTTGACAATAAATTTCATATTAGAAAAAAAATACTAACAAAACAAATTCAGCAGCACATTAAAGGGATCATACACCATCCTGAGATACATAGATGTTTCAATGTACACAAATCTATAAATTTGATATGTCACATTAATAGAATGAAGGATAAAAATCAAATGATTATCTTAATAAAGAAAAAGCATTTGACAAAATACAACATTCATAATAAAATTTCTCAACAAATTGGGTATAGACGGAATGTACCTCTACACAATAAAGACCATATATGACACACCCCAGGTAACTTAGTGCTCAGTGTTGAAAAGTTGAACTCTTTGCTTCTAAAGTGAGGTACAAGACAAGGGCACCTACTGTTACCATTCCTTTTCAACATGGTACTGGAAGTATTTGCCAGAGCAATCAGGCAAGAAAAATTTAAGGAAGTCATCTGAATTAGAAATAAAGAAGTAAAATTGTCACTACTTACAGATGATGTGATCTTATTTTTTACTTTTTCTGACAAAATTCTTGTTTATTATTTATTTATTTAAAAAATTTATTGAGATATGATCAACATGTAAAAATCTATACATATGTAATATAATGACCCAATGAATTGGGGGATAAATATATACCTGTGAAACCATTAATATAATCAAGGCCACAAGCATATGCATCACTTCCCAAAGTTTCCTCTTATCCTCTTTATTATTATTATCATCATTATTATTTTTGTAGTAAGAACACTTAACATAAGACCTACCTTCTTAGAAGATTTTAAGTATACATGATTTCATATGGAGAAAATCTTAAGACTACACCAAAAAACATTAAGAACTAATAAGTACATTAAAAAGTTGCAAAATACAAACAAGATACAAAATCACTTGAATTTTTATACATTAACAATTAATATGAAAAAGGAATTTTAAAATATCCAATTTACTATAGTATCAGAAATAAAAAAAAAGTGTTTAAGAAGAAATTTAAACTCTTATTTTGAAATAGTGGAGCAGCATGTAGACCCTGACCTTGTCTTGTCCCTTAAACATAGCTAGATCAGCACCAAAACATTCTGAACACCTAGGAAATTGGTCTGAGGATTAACACGACAATCTGCATAACTTGAGCCACAGAACTTAGTAGGCAAATGGTACAGAGAAGTGAACTGGGGGATAGAAAAGCCACAGAGGGTAGGGAGCCATTTTCATAAAGAGAGGGAAGAAAGAGAAAGAGGAAGGGGCACAGCATGGTGCATTGGGATCATGCAAGAAAAGCACTGTCCCCAAAAGTAGATGTAGAGAAAGAGAGAGAAAGAGTGAAAACATTCACAGGGGACTGAATAAGAAATCGGTTCTCCAAAACCATTGACAGGGAGAAATGAGAGGGTTTCCATACCACTAGGATTCTGTACACAGTGGAGTGCAGTCTGAAGTTTCAGAGTTCAGTGCCTGGAAGTTCTCTGATGAGGAAGTGGGGTCTCAGGGGTCTGTGTACACATGGGAGAAGCATTTGGTAGAGACCATAGGGCTTCCCCACAGGCAAAGATCCCGGCAGATCCCAGAGAACAGCCACATTTGTTGGTATTGGTACAAAGATGCCAAAGTGTGGAAAAACCTGGCACTAGTTGTGTGTTGTGATTTGCCATAATCTCTGAACTTCTGCCATTGCATGATCACGTGAATGTTTTCTGGGGCAAACCTGCACCTGACCATTGCTCAGCAAGACCCTGCCCCAAAGAGTCGGCATGTGTCCAAGCCATGGGGGTCTCTGAAGTGTGTGGTTTTGAAACAGCCCAATCTGAGATAAAACACTGGTTGGAGGTGCTGCTTGGCAGGCAGACAGCTTGGACACAGACAAGGTAGAGGCAGGGAGTCGACAGAAACCTGAGACAAAGCAGGGGTGCTTAATCACAGATTGGTGAGAGCACGAAGTTCCTGCATCAGAGACTATGGAGTTGGGTGAAGCCATTTGCACCTCTCCCACACACTGATCCAACCCAGTAAGCTAAGCAACACCACCTAGTGGAGATGGAGCCATTAAAGCAAGTCCCAATCAATTGCACCCTCCAAGCACATCCCCTAGAAGACCAGCACAAGTAATTCCACCTGTTTAGTGTACCAACTATAGAGTGCTTCATAGATTCAGTACTAGGGGAAACTGGATGTAACTTCATTCAGGTTTCATTCTTTTTGCTGGTTCCCTTATTTGTTCATTTTCTTTGTTTCTGTTTTTACTTAAATTTTCTTTTATCTTTTCCTCTTCTTTATCTTTCTTGGATATAGAAAGAGAAAAAGTTATTTTTATTTTTTACTTTATTTTTAATTTTTTAATCCTTTATTTCATTTTATTTACTTTATGTTATTCTATTTTATAATATAAATTTTTCTTAATTTTTAAATTTTTTCTTACCTTTTTTTCCCTTTCCTTTCCCCTTTATCTCTATTCTATGAAGCTTCTCTCCAAAAGTAGACCGAAACACACCTAAATCTAGCTTCCTTTCTTTGATTTTTTTTTGTTTTTTTAAATTTGTTTTCTTTTTAATTTATTAATTTTTTTCTTCCTCCCAAATGATAAAACGAAGGAATTAATCACAAAATAAAGAACAGGAAGAAATGATAGCCACTGTCTTAATCAACACAGATATAAGCAAGATGTATGAACTAGAATTTAGAGCCACGATAAGAATAATAGCTGGGCTGAAAAAAACAGAATATCTTTCTGCAGAGATAAAAGAAATAAAATATAGTCAGGCCTAAATTAAAAATGCTATAACCGAGATGCAATCTTGAATGGTTGCCACAGCGGCAAGGATGGATGAAGCAGAGCAATGAATCAGCGATATTGAAGATAAAATTATGGAGAATAATGAAGTAGAAAAAAGAGGGAAACAAAGTCAAAAGATCATGATATAAGATTTAGGGAACTCAGTGACTTATTAAAAAAGAAAAACATCTGAATCATAGGGGTCCCAGATGATGAAGAAAAAGAAAAGGGGGAAGAAGGTTTATGTGAATAAATTATAGCAGAAAACTTTCCTAATCTGGGGAAGGACACAGATATCAAAATCCAAGAAACACATAGAATTCCTATTAGATTCAACAAAAACTGACCATCCCCAAGGCATATCATAGTCAAATTCACAAAATACTCAGGCAAGGAAATAATTCTGAAAACAGCAAGGGAAAAAAGTCCTTAACCTATAAGAGAAGACAGATTGGGTTTGCAGCAGACCTATCCACAGAAACTTGGCAGGCCACAAAGGAGTGGCAGGATATATTCAGTGTGCTGAATCACAAATTTTGCAGCCAAGAATTCTTTATCCAGCAAGGCTGTCATTCAAAACAGAAGGAGAGATAAAGAGTTTCCCAGAGAAACAAAAACTAAAGGAGTTAGTGACCACTTAACCAGCTCTGCAAGAAATTTTAAGGGGTACTCTTTGAGTGGAGAAAAGATAAAACAAAATAAAAATGTCCAAAAGCAACAAAGACTATAAAGGACCAGAAAACATCACCAGAAACACCAGCTCTACAGGCAACACAATGTCACTAAATTAATATCTTTTGGTACTCACTCTAAATATCAATGGACTAAACAGCCCAATCAAAAGACGTAGGGTATCAGAATGGACAAAGAAACAAGACCTATGTATATGCTGCTTACAAGAAATTCATTTCAGACCTAAAGACACCTGCAGATTGAAAGTAAGGGGATAGAGAACCATCTATCATGCCAAGGTCATCAAAAGAAAGCTGGAGTATCCATATATATATCATACAAGCTAGATTTTAATGTGAAGACTGTAACAAGTGTTGAAAAAGGGCATTATATCATAATTAAGGGGTCTATCTAAGAAGATCTAACAAGTTTAAATATTTATGTCCCCAAAGTGGAACACACAAATATATAAATTGATTAATCACAAACATATAGAAGCTCATTGATAATAATACCATAATAGTAAGGGACTCAACACCTCATTTACAGCAATTCACAGATCATGTAAGCAGAAAATCAACAAGGAAACAATGGCATTGAATTACAGACTAGACCAGATGAACATAACAGATATATTCAGAACATTTCATCCTAAAGCAGCAGAATATGCATTCTTCTCCAGTGCACATGGGACGTTCTCCAGAATAGATCACATACTGGGACACAAATCAGCCCTTAACAAGTACAAAAAATCGAGATAATACTGCGTATATTTTCAGACCACAACAGTAAGAAGCTTGAAACCAACCAGAAGAAAAACTTGGAAAGGCCATGAATATTTGGAGATTAAAGAATAGCCTACTAAAGAATGAATTGGTTAGCAACGAAATTAAAGAGTAAATTAAAACGTACATGAAACCATTGAAAATGAAAACATGACAGCCCAAAACCTCTGGGATGCAGCAAAGGTGGTCATAAGAGGGAAGTGTGTAGTAATCCAAGCCTTCCTAAAGAATGAATAAAGGTCTCAAATAAACCACCTAACCTTACACCTAAAGAGCTGCAAAAAGAACAGCAAATAAATCTAAAACTAGCAGAAGAAGGGATATAATAAAGATTAGAGCAGAAATAAATGATATTGAAATTAAAAAAAAAAAACTGAACAGGTCATTGAAAGCAAGAGCTGGTTCTTTAAAAGAATTAAGTAAATTGATAAACCCCTAGCCAGTTTGATCAAAAAGAAAAAGAAAAGGACCCAAATAAATAAAATCACAAATGTAGGAGGAAGGCTCACAACCAACAATGCAGAAATACAAACAATAATAAGAGAATAGTATGAGAAATTATATGCCAACAAATTGGGCAATCTGGGAGAAATGGAAAAATTCCTAGAAACATATAAACTACCACAACTGAATCAGTAAGGAATAAAAAATTTGAACAGACCCATAACCCACAAAGAAATTGAATCAGTAATCAAAAATCTCCCAAAAAACAAGAGTCCAGGGTTGGATGGCTTTCAGGGGAATTCTACCAAACATTTAAAGAAGAGTTAACATCTTTTCTTTTGAAGCTGTTCCAAAAAATAGAAATGGAAGGAAAATTTCCAAACTCATTCTATGAGGCCAGCATTTCCTTGATTCCAAACCAGACTCCACTAAAAAAGAGAGTTACAGACCAGTTTCCCTGATGAATACGGATGCAAAAATTCTCAAAAAGATACTATGAAACCAGACCCAACAATACATTAAAAGAACTATTCACCAAGATTAAGTGGAATTTATTCCTGTGATGCAGGATTGGTTCAATATCTGCAAATCAATTAATGTGATATATCACATTAATAAAAGAACCACATGATACCCTCAATACATTAAGAAAAAGCATTTAACAAAATACAGCATCTTTTCTTGATGAAAACCTTCAACAAAGTAGGGATAGAAGGAACATACCTCAACATCATAAAGGCCATATATGAAAGACCCACAGCTAATATCATCCTCAATGGTGAAAAACTGAGAGCTTTCTTCCTGAGATCAGGAACATCATTGGGATGTCCACTCTTATCACTGTTATTCAACATAGTGTTGGAAGTCCTAGCTTTAGCAATCATATAACAATAACAACAAAAACAAAAATAAAAGGCATCCAAATCAGCAAGGAGGGGTCAAATTTTCACTCTTCACAGATGACATGATATTCTACCTGCATAACCCAAAAGACACCACCAAAAAACTACTAAAACTGATGCATGAAGTCAGCAAAGTCACAAGATATAAAATCAATGCACAGAAATCGGTTGCATTTCTGTGTATCAGTAATGAAGCAGCAGAAAATCAGGAATGGTTCCCATTCACAATTTCACCAGAAACCACAAAATACCTAGGAGTAAACCTAACCAAAGGGGTTTAAAATCTATACACTGAAAACTATAGATAAGAAATAAATTGAAGAAGGCACGAAAAAATGTAAAAAGATTCCATGTTTATGGATTAGAAGAACAAATACGGTTAAAATGACAATATTACCCAAGGCAATCTACATATTCAATGCAATCCCTATCAAAATAACACCAGCATTCTTCATAGAGCTAGAACAAATAATCCTTAATTTTTTACGGAACCAGAAAAGACCCTGAATAGCCAAAGTAGTGTTCAAAAAAAAAAGCACAAAACAGACACATATTTCAGAACAAAATAGATAACCAAGAAATGGACCCACAAATATATGGCCAACTAATCTTCAACTAAACAGGAAAGAGTATCCAATGGAAAAAAGACAGTCTCTTCAACAAGTGGTGTTGGTAAAACATGAAGAAGAATGAACCTGGACCACTTTCTTACACCATAAACAAAAATAAACTCAAAATGTATGAAAGACCTAAATGTGAGACAGGAAACCATCAAAACCCTACATGAGAAAACAGGCAACAACCATTTTGGTCTCAGCTGCAGCAACTTCTTACTCAACACATCTCTGAAGGCAAGGGAAATAAAAGCATAAATGAACAACATATTGGGACCTCATCAAGATAAAAACTTCTGTACAGCAAAGGAAATAATTAGCAAAACTAAAAGGCAACCAATGGAATGGGAGAAAATATTTACAAATGACATATCACAGAAAGGGTCGGTATCCAGAATCTATAAAGAACTTATCCAACTCAACACCCCAAAAAACAAATAATCCAGTGAAGAAATGGGGAGAAGACATGAATAGACACTTTTCCAAAGAGGACATCCACATGGCTAACAGACATGAAAAGATGCTCAACATCACTCATCATCAGGGAAATACAAATCAATACTACAATCAGATACCACCTCACACCTGTCAAAATGGTTAAAATGAACAACTCGGGAAACAACAGATGTCGGCAAGGATGCAGAGTAAGAGGAACCCTCTTGCACTGTTGGTGGGAATGCAAACTGGTGAATCCACTCTGGAAAACAGTATGGAGGTTCCTCAAAACACTCAAAATAGAGCTACCCTATGACCCATCATTTGCACTCTAGGTATTTATCCAAAGGATATAGGAGTGCTGATTTGAAGGGGCACGTGCACCCCAATGTTTGTAGCAGCACTATCGACAATAGCCAAAGTATGGAAAGAACCCAATTGTTCAACAACTGATGAATGGATAAAGAAGACATGGTATATATATATATATATATATATATATATATATATATATATAGTGATGAATCACTAAATTCTATTTCTGAAACCATTATTACACTATATGTTAACTAACTTGGATTTAAATAAAAATAAGAATAAATTTAATTTATGAGGTAAAATATCTACACTGAAAACTATGAGACATTGATGGAAAAAATCAAGAAGATGTAAATAACTGGAAAGATATATTGTGTTATTGTATTGAAAGAATTAATATTGTTATAATGTCCATACTACCTAAAGACAGCTATAGGTTCAATACAATCCCTACCAAAATTTCGATGGCATATTTTATAGAAATAACCATCTTAAAATTCATTTGAATCCACAAAAGACCCTGAATAGCCAAAACAATCCTGAGAAAGAACATAGTTGGAGAAATCATACTGGCTGATCTCAAATTATATTACAAAGCTATAGTAATCAAAACAGTATGATATTGGCATAAAAAGAGACACATATATACAATGGAACAGAATAGAGCGCCTATAAATAAATCCATGCATATATATAGTCAACTAATTATTTATAGGATCACCCAGAGCACACAATGGGAAAAAGATATCTCTAATAAATGGTGCTAGAAAAACTGGAGAAGAATGAAAGTGAACCCTCATCTTATGCAATGTTCCAAAATTAAGTCCAAATGGATTAAAGAATTACATGTAAGATTCCAAACCATAACACCTCTAGAAGAAAATATGACAAAGCTCCTTGACGTTGATCTTGGCATTGATTTTTGGGATACGACACCTAAAGAACAAATAACAAAAGCAAAAATAAATGACACCTCATCAAGTTAAAGATACCATGTGCAACAACGACAAAAAAAAGATCAACAAAATTAAAAGACAATGTTGAGTTTTTTCTCTACTTGTTGAATGAAAAATGGTATAGCAGTTGAGGTGTATTTAAAGGTACTTATTATGAGCAAATGTCACAGAAGAGAAGGAAAATATTAAGTCCATACATACAGTAATAATTTTCTATTGCTCTGTTACGTATTTATTTAAAACAGTTCTCAAAATAATGTATGAACATAAACTTGAAAAATAAGTTGTTTGTGTCTTCAATTGTAGAAAAACCCTTAGGGATCCTGAGATACTTTCAAGGGATCCCATGGGTCAAACAATTTTCTTAATCAGTTTACAAAATTATTTGTCATTTTTATTTCCATCATAAGTGTACAGTGGTGTTATCCAAAGCTTACAAAATGCATGATGTCATAACAGATTGCCTACAGAAGCAAATTGACAACCCGGGTATCTTCTATTGTGCTAAACATGAAGGAAATTTTCTAACATACAAAACAATGTCACTCTTCTTAGTAAATTTTCATTATGGATTATGTAGCTATTTTTCTTTAAAATGTTATTCATATCACCATGTAATAAATTTATTTTTGTTATTTTTAATAAATTAACACATAATTATTTTTTTTAATTCTTATCAATCTTAAGAAAAAGATCTTTGGGCTCCTTAAGAATGTTTTAACGCAAAAGAATTATGAGAACAAAAATTTGAGAACCGCTGGAGTAGCACATTTTGTAAGTCTTATTTAGTTAGCTAAAATATTTTATGGCAACTCTCTTGCTCAAACAGAACAGAACACTGGGTTAGGCCCATAAATACAATAATATTCCAAAGATGGCCTTTACCATTTTGCCCACTAATTCTCAAAGAACTCAAAAACACTGTATAAAGGAAAGCTGTAGGCTTTTTCACCTGTAGGAAACTTACTACAATGATACTAATTCTCTTCTATTTACTGTTTCCAACTCTGTCCAGCTGTTCATTGCTGTCTCTTCTTCTACTTGGTGTGTTTGGTTGATACTTGTTTGATATTTAAGGGTTGCAAGTAATATCAATTAAAATGTAAAACCTTATAAAGAGGTTAAAAAGATTAAGAGTACACATATCTTGTTGAGCACTGAGTAATGTATGGAATTGTTGAATCACTATATTGTACACCTGAAACTAATATAACATTATATGCTAACCTAACTAGAATTAAATTTTAAAAAATGTAAGACCTTACAAGAAGATTCCCCCTTAAAGAATAAATCTGTACTTTGTACAGATTTTATGTACTTTTATGTACTTTGGTCATCTTTAAAAGCTGGTCAGAATTGGCAGATTTCTATTTGAATTTGAAGCTATGTATTCTCCAAAGATAAAATGTTTTTTTTAAATTATTTTATTTCCTTTACCCTAAATTTCCTTTATGTTAAATACATGAATATTTTATTATGTAATATTTGTACTTCTATGATTTTGTAAATGAAATAATTAGGTATATATGATCTGTGAGTTTATATGTATCAAGCACATTGTAATCATTATAGCTGTGTATCTTACTTCAACATTTGTGAAATGTCCTAATGGATATATGCATATGCAGTGCTTTGTAATGGTTTAAAAGGAATATGAATGTATGTGAATTCACAGAGACAGTCCTACTGTTTCTGTAGGTATAATGATTCTTCTCAAGTTTTATCTTAAAATGTTGCTTTTTTGCCCAAACAGTAACCTAATTAAAATAATAATGATATAGGAATTATCAGACATGATCACCACCTAGAGGCAGCACATTAAACTATTATATTTTGTTTTTAAAATAAGCAAAATGATTCAAAATTTATGTTGTTGTCTCTAGACCCAGAGATATGTATAAAGAGGTTCAGAAAACAAATAAAAGGTATTTTATGGCTTTGATAAAGTGCTATTGTCCTATAATATATTAGCAGAGGGAGTATATCTTAGAGAACTTCTAGCCTAACACTTCAATTAATATATGAATCTATTTTAAAATATTCACTGTAAATATTTACTAATAAACATTATAGTTATATTTAGGTTATCTATATTCCTCTACATTCAATGAGATAGTGGCCCATTTTATCTCTACCCATCATCCACTTTAAAAAAACTACTTAGTGATGACTGTATGCCAAAAGTACAAAGAACATTAAGAACAAATTTTTTGTACAAATCATGTGCGCTCACATCAATCTGAGAGTGAATATTTTCAAAATGATATACTGAGTGGAGGTTCACATTGTCTTGGCAAAAAATCATTTCACCAGTTTTTTTTTTTTTTTCATTTCATGAGGTTTTGACACATTCACCACCTATGGTTAGGTTTAAGAAACTTTCACTTAGAATATTTTTGCTAACATCCAGTTTTCCCCATCATTCCAAGCATATCCTAGATACTTTTCATGTTACCTAATTTAATACATCAACACTAAAAGGTTTGCATTAGTATCCCTATTTTATAGTTCTATGAACTATGAATCAGAAGTCAAATGATCTGCCCAAGGCCACTCAGCTAGTAGGTGACAGAACTAGGGATTCATTCTGTTTGACTAATAAAAGATAGTCTTTATGTCATTTAAACTTAGATCTTGAAACATTAGTGTTTATACTAATGTGTCCTAATACCTTGCACAATCTCTTGCACAGTAGATAATGTGTTTCTTTAAGGAAATATTAAAACAGTTTTTATTAAATAGGTATAATGGAAAATGGTGGCCTAAAGATATACTGAGGGAAAAAGTAATCCTGCTTGGCATTTGGAATAGAATTGGTGTTCAATTTCACTTGCTTCATGGAGCTAAGAATTAAGAGAATTAGCCTTCTATTCCTTTTGCACTAATTTGATATACTTTTTTATTTGCTTAATTGTAATGCAATTCTGCTTGGATATAAACATAGCAACAGTAATCATTCTTTACTTCTAACTTTTAATTGCTTGTAAACCAATAATAGCATACTTTTATTGAATTATTCCCATAGAACATATATAGCATCCCATAGCATTTCATTCCTCTTGTCTCAGTACCACATGCAGCTCCCTTCTTACACTTATAAGTGAAGCCAATTTTATTTTTATGTGCATGACTTGACTTGTAGATTCACTTTAGACCCACTTATTCCCACATCATATTTCTAAGACACTGTATGAATTCTGTTATTTTCTTCCTCACCTGGATTACCAGCCTTGACACTATTAAGTGCATTCTGTTCCTTTTTGCTTTCTCATGTAGGTTGCCAAAGACCTTTTTAAAAACTATGGATTAAGTCATATGGGATAATTTAAATCTGTCTATATATGCTTCATTCAAAGCCTATCCATATCTAGTTGAGTGAATGTTAAGAAACATTAAGGGTACTTTCAGTGGTAGTCCAAGACTTGGCATTGGAAAGCTGAATTCTAGTACAGGCCTTGACACCTACCATTTCTTTTACAATAGAGAAGTCTCAATCTCTCTGAACTTCAGTTTACTTATCTAAAATATGAATCTTAGAAACTACAAATCCCTCATAGAATCTTTTGTCAATGATGATGATGGTAAGTGTGTACATACATATTTATTTAATACTTGTTGTTGATTTTCTTTCCTATCCCATAGACTTAAGACAGAACTTGTAACAAGTAGAGTTGTAAAGAAATCACACATAGTTTCAGGCAGAATTAAAGTGATATTATCTAGGAAACCAACCTGAAGAAACCTAAAATAAAGGTGAGAAGTACCATTGTGTTTTCACTAATCCCAGAGGATGTGACACAGTAGTAGAATACTGCCAATCATGTATTTTCCAGGTATGCGAAAATTTATTAAGGCAGTGTACCTTAGGAACTTTGAACATTTGGTAATAAACTTCTTGGAGATGGATAAGGATTGTGCTTATTTTTATCAAGACACCGTTTTGATTTTTAAACATTTGTAAGGTTAGAAAAATGTAATTTCCTTCTCTAGTAATTTATCAAAATCAGTAAAAATGCACAATTCTTAGGTAATGAGATATTACTTCAAATTCAAGGATCAGTCTTCTGTTCTTTCAAGCATTAAATTTCTTCTATTTAAATCTGTTTTTAATGGATTTTTTTCAATGCTTAAAATCATTTCCTCATCTTCATAAAGCATTGTGTGACAGTGACTACTCACCATAACTAATTAAAAATACTAAGTTAGAAACTGTTAAAAGTCTTTATTGATATGTATATAACAAATTTCAAATTAAGTATTCAGTTGTCATATTATCTCACTTTCTGATTGGAGAGGATCCATCATTATTGGAACAGATAACACTCATCACAGTACAAACTTACATAAGTGGCAGAAAATGGAAAATTATAACAATTGACCATTTAGGGCTGAGATAAATGCTTTTCTCAATTATCTGGCTATTTCAGATAAAGGATTTTTGTTCTGAATTAGTAAGAAAATAATTTTATTTCCCCACTTCACTCAGAAGGTAGAGAATTAATCTGTCTGAAATTTTAATTTAGTTCAAATACCTGGTGTGTGAAAAATTAAAACCTAATTTGTTGGTTCTAGGAAACCACTATATTGGAAGGTGGCCACTCTAGTGGTCTTGGTCAGTTATTAAATAAAATTTAATGCATGATACAACAAATTTTGTAAGAAATAATTGTTAAAATGGAGCATCCCAAGATTTGAACATTGCCAAATTCAACACAATTGGCACTATTTGAGAGAACAATGGAATGAAAATCAAGGAGTCTGGTTTCAAGTCCCTAGTACTGCCATTTAAGAGTTATAGAATCTTAGACAATCTACTTAATCTCTGTGGAACTCAGCTATCTCATCTGTAAAATAAGTATATTCAAATAAATGCCTTTCTTTTTAATCTGTTAAGGCTGCTATATCAAAATACAAGAGACTGGGTAGTGTATAAACAACAGAAATTATTTCTCATAGTTTTGGAGGCTGGGAAATTCAAGATCAAGGTGACAGTGTAGCAGAATTCTGGTGAGAACCAAGGCTTTCTTGCTGTGTGCTCACATGGTGGAATGGATAAGGGTTCTCTCTGGAGTCTCCTTTATAAAAGTACTCATACCATTTTATGAATGTAACCTTTATGATTTAATCACCTTTTAAAAGTCCCACCTCCTAATGTGATGACATTGGGTATTAGAATTTCAACGTATGAATTTTAGGAAGATGCAAACATTCAGACCACAGTATTATATTTATGGCTTCTCAAAATCATGTCCTACTCACATGTCATCAGCTCAAGGGTCTAAATCAAAAGTCTCATCTAAATATCATCTAAATCAGATATGGGTGAAACCATTACCTCTTAAGGCAAATTGCTCTTCAGCTATGAACCTGTGAAATCAAACATTATGTGCTTCCAAAATACAATGGTAGGACAGGCATAGAATAAACACTTAATTTCAAAAGAGGGAAATAATATTCCCACCACAAAAAGGAAATGATAATTATGTGATGTGATAGAGGTGCTGGTGCTACAATGCCAATGATATTAAAATATACAAATGTACAAAATCAACATGTTGTACACCTTAAATTTACATAATGTTATATACAAAGTGTATTTAAATATATAAATTTTTTAAACACAAAAGGGAGAAATGGAAAAGTGGAAAGGGTTAACAGGTACTGACCAAATCCAAAATTTTAAAGCACACTAGAGTTGTAGTCCCATGTTCTGGCTACACTGAGGTGGGAGTTGGGCCCCCAATTTTGATGGGTGCACAGATTAGCCATGAATTATATTCCTATGCATGTGGCTCTCCCAGGCTGCAATTACACAAATGGATCTACCAGTTTTGGCTCTCAGGATTGGCCCTGCTTATTTGGATCAGACTCAATTGTATATTGTACTAATGGGGCCTCTCTGTGGTGAACCTGCCCCCACAGTGACTTTCTGCCAGGGTTGCATGCCTGTAGCTCTGTGTGGCTCCATCCTTTGAAATCTTAGTTGAGAAAGCCACATCCCCAGGCTTCACTGGGCACAGTGAAAGCTGAACCTAGGGTGGTCAAGGAGCATGGCGCTGAAGTTTGGGGAGTGGAGGTGATGATGTGAGGTGGCATCTGATAGAAACAGCTCATTCTCTGGAATCATTCTGCCCTCTGTACCCTTGTACTCTGGCCTTATGCTGGGAGGGATAGCCCAATCATCTGTGAAATGCCCTGAGAGTGATTCTTCCATTGTCTTGGACAGTGGGTCTTGCGTTCTGTTTAGATAATCCATCTCCCAAGGCACCTGGGTGGCTCAGTCAGTTAAGGAACAACTCTTAGTTTTGGCTTATGTTGTGATCTCATCATTTGTGAGTTTGAGCTCCACATTGGGCTCTGTGCTGACAGTGAGGAGTCTGCATGGGATTCTGTCTCATTCTCTCTGTCCCTCTCCAGCTCGCTTATACATGTGTTCTCTCTCAAAATAAAATAAACTTTAAAAAACATTTTAAAAATAAAATCAATCTCCCCATTGTCTTGATGAACGATAACTCCTGGTTTCCATTGGAATGGTCAATCAATACCAATCTCATCATCAAATTTAGCACACCTTTTTGTTCTCTATGAACAAGTTCTTGTTTCTTCATGGAGAGTTCAAGAATTTTCCAAGTTTTCGGTCTACTTCATTTTTTATTTACAATTCCACTTTCAAATTATTTTTCTCTTCTCACATTTTATTATAAGCATCCAAAGAAACAAGGCCACTCTTTCCTCACTTTGCTTACAAATTTCTGTAGTCAAATATCTGATTTAATTGCTCACACCTTCTACCCTCCACAAAACACTGTGAAACAAACACAGTTCAGCCAAGCTCTTTGTCAGTTTGTAACAAGGATTGTCTTTCCTCTAGTTTCCAATAATATGTTCTTTATTTTCATTGCAGACGTCATCTAAATGGCCATTGCCATTCATATTTCTGGGTGGTGTGGGGAGCAGTAAGGGAGCTGCACCACAAACAAGACCGATCTCACACACATATGCACATACACACACATGTGCACACACTGGGTCTCCAGGTGGTGGCCATGGCCACATCCCTGGCAGCAGCTCCGGGCAAAGTGACAGAGGATGGCACTGTGAGTTTAACTAAGTGGACATCACTTGCAATCCCTTCCATAACTGCCTGGGCCACTCCAGGGAACAAATCAAAGCACACCTGGTGAAAGGTCCAAAATATCACTATAAGTAGGGTAATAAAAAAAACCAAAGTCACAAAAACAGAGAGCAAGTAACAATCTCTGGAAAAACACCGCCTGAAGGGCCAGGCCCTGGAGTGTGTATGATCCTCCTTTAATATAGCAGTGCTTGCAGGTGCAGAGCACACAACAAGCTTTTAAAATGCATAAGGGACAGAAAACTAGCCAAAATGACAAAACAGAATTCTCCTCAAAAGAAATTCAAGGAAGTAGTGACAGGTAATAAACTGATCAAAAAAGATTTAAGCAATATAACAGAACAAGAATTAAGAATAATAGTCATAAAATTAATCACTGGGCTTGAAAAAAGCATAGAGGACATCAAAGAATCTATTGCTACAGAGATCAAGGGACTAAAAAACAGTCATGACGAATTAAAAAATGCTATGAGATGCAAAATAAAATAGAGGTGGCCACAGTGTGGATTGAAGAGGCAGATGGGAGAATAGGTGAATTAGAAGATAAAATTATAGAAAAAGAGGTAGCTGAGAAAAAGAGAAAGAAAAAAAATCCAGGAGTACGAGGGGAGAATTAGAGAACTAAGGAATGCAATGAAATGGAAAAATATCCGTATCATAGGAATTCCAGAAGAACAGAGAAAGAAAGGGGCTCATGGTGTACTTGAACAAACCATAGCTGAGAACTTCCCTGATCCGGGGAAGGAAA
This sequence comes from Neofelis nebulosa, assembly GCF_028018385.1. Taxonomy (NCBI): domain Eukaryota; kingdom Metazoa; phylum Chordata; class Mammalia; order Carnivora; family Felidae; genus Neofelis; species Neofelis nebulosa. The sequence goes on from NC_080800.1 coordinate 67,735,081, forward strand.
AAGGCATTGAAATCCAAGAAGCACAGAGAACTACTTTCAGACGTAATTTGAATCGATCTTCTGCAGGACATATCATAGTGAAACTGGAAAAATACAAGGATAAATAGAGAATTCTGAAAGCAGCTAGGGATAAACAGGCTCTAACTTACAAAGGGAGACCCATAAGACTAGTAGCAGACCTATCTACTGAAAGTTGGCAGGCCAAAAGGAATGGCAGGAAATCTTCAATGTGATGAACAGAAAAAATATGCAGCCAAGAATCCTTTATCCAGCAAGTCTGTCATTCAGAATAGAAGGAGAGATAAAGGTCTTCCCAAACAAACAAACAAACAAAAAACTGAAGGAATTCATCATCACTAAACCAGCCCTACAAGAGATCCTAAGGGGGACTCTGTAAGTGAAATGTTGCAAGGACCACAAAGTACCAGAGACATCACTAACAAGCATGAAAACTGCAGATAACACAATGATTCTAAACTCATATCTTTCAATAATAACACGGAATGTAAATGGAATAAATGCTCCAACCAAAACACATAGGGTATCAGAATGGATAAAAAAATAAGACCCATCTATTTGCTGTCTACAAGAGACTCATTTTAGACCTGAGGACACCTTCAGATTGAAAGTGAGGGGGTGGAGAACTATCTATCATGCTACTGGAAGTCAAAAGAAAGCTGGAGTAGCCACTCTTATATCAGACAAACTAGACTTTAAATTAAAGGCTGTAACAAGAGATGGAGAAGGGCATTATATAATAATTATAGGGTCTTTCCATCAGAAAGAGCTAACAATTATAAATGTCTATGCACCGAATTCAGAAGCTCCCAAATACATAAAACAATTAATCACAAACATAAGCAACCTTATTGATAAGAACGTGGTAATTGCAGGGGACTTTAACACTCCACTTACAGAAATGGATAGATCATCTAGACACATGGTCAATAAAGAAACTAGGGCCCTGAAGGATACATTGGATCAGATGGACTTGACAGATATATTTAGAACTCTGCATACCAAAGCAACAGAATATACTTTCTTCTCGAGTGCACATGGAACATTCTTCAAGATAGATCACATACTGGGTCACAAAACAGCCCTTCATAAGTATACAAGAATTGAGATCATACCATGCACACTTTCAGATCACAATGCTATGAAGCTAGAAATCAACCACAGGAAAAAGTCTGGAAAACCTCCAAAGGCATGGAGGTTAAAGAACACCCTACTAAAGAATGAATGGGTCAACCAGGCAATTAGAGAAGAAATTTAAAAATATATTGAAACAAATGAAAATTAAAAGACAATAATCCAAACACTTTGGGATGCAGCGAAGGCAGTCCTGAGAGGAAAATACATTGCAATCCAGGCTTATCTCAAGAAACAAGAAAGATTCCAAATACAAAATCTAACAGCACACCTAAAGGAAATAGAAGCAGAACAGCAAAGACACCCAAACCCAGCAGAAGAAGAGAAATAATAAAGATCAGAGCAGAAATATACCATTCATGTTTCTGCCAACATTTGTTCATGACCACTGTGTTATTACCTAAGAAGACTGAAAGTTTTTCTACAGCTTTCCTCTACTCCTTAACCCTCAAGAATGCAGGATTTTTCTAGCATGTACCTCAATTTTCCTCTAGTTGCTGCAGTTCCAAAGCTACTAATACATATTTAGGCATTTGTTATAACAGCACCCCACTTCTTGATATCAATTTTGTCTTAGTTTTTCACACTGCTATAATAAATCCCATAGATGAACTGGCTTACAAACAACATGCATTTATTTATCACAATAAATTTCTAGAGGATGGGAAACCCAAGTAAGGTGCTAGCATGGCCACTGCCTCCTGAAGACCCTGGCTTATAGCTGGCGACTTTTACTACCTTTACTGGGTTGTTACATGATGGAAGGGGCAAGGGATTCCACTGAAACCTCTTTTATGAAGGCACTGATCCCATTTATGAGGGCGCTACTCTCATGACCTGATCACTTCCCAAAGGCCGCACCTCCTGATAACATTATATTAGACATTAGGATTTCAACATATGAACTTGAGAGGGACACAAACACTCTCATAACACCCTTCAGTTTTCCATAACTGAAGATCATAACACGCTTCAGTTTTCATTATAACTCTAAACATGTATTTCTAAATTCAAAAATGTAATCAAGTAAATATATTTCCAAATTTATGAAACTTCAAACACCTTTGTGTGTTCTTATACTTATTTTACTGTAAAAGCTCTTTAAAATAGGGTGCCGTATTCAGTGAGTTCAAAATCAGCGTGAAATAAATGTGTAATTACATAGGATTTAAGAAATATTTTGATGCTTCAAACAGTATTTTTTTCCATTTCTGTTTGAATATTTTAATTGTTTCTAAAAGGTCAATTTTTCTGGTTTTATTGAGAAATAATTGACATATTAATTGACATAAAGTTACTATATAACTTTAAGGTGTACAGCATGTATCAGCTTCAAACTCACTCATTAATGAAAACAAATAAACCTGCTCATTATTGTGTTTTGTCACACAAATACTTGAAATATTTTAAAATTGAATTCTGAATGTTAATAGAACATTGATTTTCTTTGTGCATATTTAATAAATGTGTTGATATATGTAAACATTTGTAAAAAGATAAAACATAATATTTAATCCCGTTAGCATTTATCTCATGAAAATCTGTGGACTTTCTGAGCACTTTTACACTTTTAGTAAGAGAAACTTTTACCCTAATTTCTTTTCCATTTGTCTTCTGCATAACAATTTATGAAGTTTAAGCAAATGAAAAGCAAAATAATGCTATTTCAGCTGCATAAATACACATTAAGATAAATGAATTTATGTATCAAAATATGTTTTAAAAAAGAGATTACATGAGTGCTTCAAAGTAAATGATCTACACTAGCATCGAACATGCATCAGCTTAAATCAAAAACATAATAGTATATATGGTTTTTCAAAAAAATGGAAAACAGGTATTAATGTAATAAAACAAGCACAAGATTTACATGCTGAAAATCACAAAATGCTGATGAAAGAAATTGAGGAAGATAAATGGAGAGGCACATCATATTCATAAATTTAAAGGCTCAACATTTTAAAAATGTCGTTTGTCTCCAAAGTGATCTGTAAATTTCACATAATTCCTATTAAAATATCAGCAAGATTTTGATAGGTGTTAAGAATCTTATTCAAAAATTTGTAATTAGAATAGCTAAAATAATTTTGAAAAGTAAAATGAAGTGGGAGTAATTCCTCTCTGGTATTAAGAAGTATTATTTAACTACAGTAATCAACACAGTGTGATATTGGTGGAAGGTAGATGTATTGATCAAAAAAATATATTGATCAAAGGAACAAAATAGAGAACCCAGGACAAGAATTAAAATGATATTCCCAGTTGATTTTTTATGGAGGTGTGAGGCAATTTAACAGAGGAGGAATAGTCTTTTCAACAAATGGTGCTGGAACAATTGAACATTCATCAGAAAAAAAGTAAACTTGACCTAAATTTCACATTTTGTACAAAACTTAATGTAAAATGGATCACACTCTTAGTTAAAAATGTAAAACTGTAAGACTATTTAGAAAAAAATAGAAGGCACTCTTCAGGATCTAGGGGTATGTGAAGTTCTTAGACTTGACATCAAAAACATGATCCATGGGGTGCCTGGATGGCTCAGTTGGTTAAGCAGCTGACTTCAGCTCAGGCCATGATCTCACAGCTCCTGAATTTTAGCCCCATGTTAGGCTCTGTGCTGACAGCTCAGAGCCTGGAGCCTGCTTCATCTTCTGTCTGTCTGTCTGTCTCTCTCTCTCTCTCTCTGCCCCTTCCCGCACATGCGCTCTCTCTTGCAAAAATAAACATTAATAAAAAAGCACGATCCATAAAAGGCAAAATTGATAAGTTGGACTTTGTCAAAGTTTATAACTTTTGCTCAGTGAAAGACTTTACTATGAGGATGAAAAGGTAAGTTACAGATTGGGGGGGAATATTTGCAAACCATATACCATAAAGTCTTTGTGTCTAGAACATATAAAGAACTTTATAAAGACTCAAAAGTTAAAAAAATCCAATTAGAAATGGTTAAGACATGAAGAGACATTTCATCAAAGGACATACACAGATGGCAAATAAGCACATGCAGAGATTTTCAACATTATGATCTAGAAGAGAATGTAAATTAAAACTACAATGGGGTCTATGATGGTCGTGTAGGAAGGCTGTGAACTCACTTCCACCCATGGTCATACCAAATGTATATATATTCATATAGAGCAATGGCTCCTGAAGAACTGAGGGCTGATTGGAAGTTCTGCACAACAAATGATAGAAGGACCACATAAAGAATGGTGGGAGATACAGAAACAAAGTAATAGCAGGAACCCCACTCCTGACTCAGCAACCCTAAGTAGGGAGTGATGTCATTGAGGAACCTTCACACAGAATTGCCTACCATGGGGCTCAGTGAAAAAACATTGGTTTAAAGGGAAACTTACTGCAAGTAAAGGAACTCCACTAGCTAACCCTAGAGCATTTGCCAAATGGGTCAAACTACTGGAACTCTCTTTGGGGTTGGAGGTGCTTGTGAGTATCATTTTTTTTTGTTTCCTTTACACCTTGATAGTGTGGACTGGAGTAGGGTTTAAGTGACTATCTGGTTTGCTTTGGCATACAGATCCAGCCATTCCCCCAAGGAGGCCCTGGCATGGAATGCTTTGGGAACCCCCAGCCATGATCTGCCCCAAGTCTATCCCACCAGGGCAGCCCGGGCATGGTGTGCTCTAGAACCCTTCATGGCCTGCACATGATCCAATTTCCCTGCCAAGACAGGCCTGGTGCAGCATGGCCAGAACCCCCCCACCCCACCCAGTTCACGCCTGTTACAGCTCCAGCAATCCTTCCAAGGTGGCCCTGGCACAACATGCCTCAGGAATCACTGGCCTGTGGTTTCTTCACCTCCAGCCATTCCACTAAGTTTACTCTGGCATGGGATGCCCTACAATCCTTTGACCCATGTCTGCTGTAGCTCCATCCATACGACCAAAGAGTTTCAGGCACAGTGTGCCTAGGGACGCCCTAGCCCATGCCATTTCTAGCTCAAGCTGTCCAATCAAGGAAGCTCCAGTGTGGTGTTCCCTGGGACTTCCCCTACTGATGCCCTCTATAGCTCCAGCTAGCCTGTCAAAGCTTCCAGGCACACACAGTGTAAACAGGGGATGCTTATACAAAAGCCCATTCTTGCATGACCTAGAACAGTAGCTGTTTTGATTACTACAGCTTTGTAAGGGAATAAAATATGGAATTATGATACCTTCAGTTTTGTTTTTATTTTTCAAGATTACTTTTTCTTTTCAAGGTCTTTTATGGTCCCATACAAGTTTTAGGATTGTTTGTTCCAGTTACATGAAAAATGCTGTTAGTATTTTGATAGGGACTGCATTAAATGTGTAGATTGCTTTGAGTAGTATAAACATTTTAACAATATTTGTTCTTCCAATTCATGATCAAGGAATTTCTTTGTGTTGTCTTCGATTTCTTTCATCAGATGTTTTGTTTTGTTTTGTTTTGTTTTGTTTTGTTTGTTCTCAGAGTACAGATTTTAAGTACAGATCTGATTAAGTTTATTCTTAGGTATGTAATTATTTTTGGTGCTATTGTAAGTGATTTTTTAAAAATGTCTCTTTATGCTACTTCATTATTAGTGTACAGAAATGCATCAGATTGCTCTACATTGATTTTGTATCCTGCAACCTTACCAAATTCATTTATTATTTCTAGTAGTTTTTTGGTGGAATCTTTAGGATTTTCTATATATTATATCATATAATCTGCAAATAGTGAAAGGTTTACATCTTCCTTACTAATCTGTATGCTTTTATATCTTTCTCTTGTCTGACTGCTGTGGCTAAGAATTCCAGTACTATGTTGAATAAGTGGTGACAGTGCACATTCTTGTCTTGTTCCTGACATTAGTGGGGAAGCTCTCAGTTTTTTCCCCACTGAGTATCATGTTCAGTGTGGGTTTTTCATATATGGCCTTTATCATGTTGAGGTATGTTCCCTCTAAAACTACTTGGCTGAGGGTTTTATCATGAATGGATGTTGCAGTCTGTAAAGTGCATTTTCTGCATCTATTTGAAATCATCATATGGCTTTTATCTTTCTCTTACTGAAGTAATGTATCACTTTGGTTTATTTGCAAATATTGATCTGCCCTTGCATTCCAGGAATAAATCCCATTTGATTGTGGTGTATGGTTTATTTAATGTATTGTTGAATTCATTTTTCTAGTATTTAGTTGAGTATTTTTGCATCTATGTTCATCAGAGGTATTAGCCCTGTAGTTTTCTTTTTTTGTGTGTGGTATCTTTATCTGGTTTTGGTATCCGTCTCTTATTGGTCTCAAATAATGAATTTGAAAGTTTTCCTTCCTCTTCTATATTTTTGGAATAGTTTCAGAAGAGAAGGTATTAACTCTTCATTAATGGTTGGTAGAATTCAACTGTGAAGCCATTTGGTCCTGGACTTTGTTGGGAGTTTTTTGATTATTGATACAATTTCCTTGTTGGAAATGAGTCTGTTAAAAGTTTCTATTTCTTCCTGATTCATCATGGTAGGTTCATGTTTCTAGGAATTTATTTATGTCTTTTAGTTTGTCCCCTTTTTTGGTGTATAATTTTTCATAATATTTTCTTACAATTGTTTGTATTTCTGTGGTGTCAGTTATTTATCCTCCTTTGCTTGTGATTTTGTTTATATGATTCTTTCTTCTTTCTTCTTTCTTTCTTTCTTTCTTTCTTTCTTTCTTTCTTTCTTTCTTTTTCTTTCTTTCTTTCTTTCTTCTTTTTTTCTTTTGAGTCTGGCTAGAGGTTCATCAATTCTGTTGAGCTTTTCAAAGAACTAACTTCTGGTTTCATTGAGTTATTCTATTGTTTTTTGTTTTGTTTTGTTTTGTTTTTAGTTTTATATCATTTATTTATGCTTTAATTTTATTACTTCCTTCCTTCTTCTCAGTTTGGATTTTGTTTGTTCTTCTCTTTCTTGTTTCTTTAGGTATAAAGTTAGATTATTTACTTGAGATTTTTTCTTGCTTCTTGAGGTAGACCTGTATTGCTATAAACTTCCCTCTTAAAACCACTTTTGCTGTACCCCAAAGGTTTTGAACCATTGTCTTTTCATTTTAGTTTGTTACCATTCACCTTTTCATTTCTTCTTTGATTTCTTGGTTGACCCGTTCATTGTTTAGTAATATATTGTTTAATCTCCATATATTATGGTCTTCTTAGATTTTTTCTTTTTTATTAAAACATTTTTAACGTTTATTTTTGAGAGAGAGAGAGAGAGAGCATGAGCTGGGTAAGGGGGGAGAGAGAGGGAGGCACAGAATCCAAAGCAGACTCCAGCCTCTGAGCTGTCAGCACAGAGGCCAACACAGGGCTCAAACTCATGAACCATGAGATCATGACCTGAGCCAAAGTTAGTCGCTTAACTGACTGCGCCACCCAGGCACTCCATACAAAGTCGAGACCAAATAACTTTACAGTCAAATTCTACGAACCATAAAATGATTGAAATCTTGCCATTTTCAACAATGCTAGAATGTATTATGCTAAGTGAAATAAGGCAGCCAGAGTAAGACAATACCACATGATTTCACTCAAATGTGGAATCTGAGAAACACAGAAGATGAGAAAAACAAAAATAAGATAAAAACAGAGAGGGAGGCAAACCATAAGAGACTCAAATACAGAGAACAAACTGAAGGTTGCTGGAGGGGTGTTGGGTGGGGGGATGGGTTAAATAAGTGGCCTATTAAGGAGGGTCCTTGTTGTGAGGAGAACTGGGTATTGTATGTAAGTGATGAATCACTAAATTATGCTCCTGTAACCAACATTCCACTATATTTTAACTAACTAGATTTTAAATAAAACCTTGGAAAAAATAAAATGCTGGTTGAATTCTTAACCCTGGCTGATTTCTTATATAGAAATTATAGAATTACTTAGAAAAGACTGGTATCCTGACAAAAGTAATGACAATATTGACTTGACTTTTGAAGACTTGGAGAATTGCAAATTTCCCAAACTCTGATAACTTTCTCATTATATATACCCTGTATGAGAAATTGTTACCTTTTTTTAACTGGCATTGGGCAACTGAAAAGACCATCTTGTTCACCATCATCATTGTTCATTTGTTCATTCATTCATTTTTTTTTCTGTTGTAGTAACTTTTCAGAGGAGCATGTATATGGGATTTGTCTTTTTTTCAATATATGAAATTTATTGTCAAATTTGTTTCCATAAAACACCCAGTGCTCATCCCAAAAGGTGCCCCCCTCAATACCCATCACCTACCCTCTCCTCCCTCCCACCTCCCCATCAACCCTCAGTTCATTCTCAGTTTTTAAGAGTCTCTTGTGCTTTGGCTCTATCCCACTCTAACCTCTTTTTTTTTCCTTCCCCTCCCCCATGGGTTTCTGTTAAGTTTCTCAGGATCCACATAAGAGTGAAAACATATGGTATCTATCTTTCTCTGTGTGGCTTATTTCACTTGGCATCACACTCTCCAGTTCCATTCACGTTGCTACAAAGGGCCATATTTCATTCTTTCTCAATGCCACGTAGTACTCCATTGTGTATATAAACCACAATTTCTTTATCCATTCATCAGTTGATGGACATTTAGGTTCTTTCCATAATTTGGCTATTGTTGAGAGTGCTGCTATAAACATTGGGCTACAAGTACCCCTATGCATCAGTACTCCTGTATCCCTTGGGTAAATTCCTAGCAGTGCTAATGCTGGGTCATGGGTAGGTCTATTTTTAATATTTTGAGGAACCTCCACACTGTTTTGCAGAGTGGCTGCACCAATTTGCATTCCCACCAACAGTGCAAGAGTGTTCCCGTTTCTCCACATCCTTGCCAGCATCTATAGTCTCCTGATTTGTTCATTTTGGCCACTCTGACTGGCGTGAGGTGATATCTGAGTGTGGTTTTGATTTGTATTTCCCTGATGAGGAGCGACATTGAGCATATTTTCATGTGCCTGTTGGCCATCCGGATGTCTTCTTTAGAGAAGTGTTTATTCATGTTTGCTGCCCATTTCTTCACTGCGTTATTTGTTTTACGGATGTGGAGTTTGGTGAGCTCTTTATAGATTTTGGATACTAGCCCTTTGTCATTTGAAAATATCTTTTCCCATTCCCTTGGTTGCCTTTTAGTTTTGTTGGTTGTTTCCTTCACTGTGAAGAAGCTTTTTATGTTCATAAGGTCCCAGTAGTTCATTTTTGCTTTTAATTCCCTTGCCTTTGGGGATGTGTCGAGTAAGAGATTGCTATGGCTGAGGTCAGAGAGGTCTTTTCCTGCTTTCTCCTCTAGGGTTTTGATGGTTTCCTGTCTCACATTCAGGTCCTTTATACATTTTGAGTTTATTCTTGTGCATGGTGTGAGAAAGTGGTCTAGTTTCAATCTTCTGCATGTTGCTGTCCAGTTCTCCCAGCACCATTTGATAAAGAGACTGTCTTTTTTCCATTGGATGTTCTTTCCTGCTTTGTCAAAGATGAGTTGGCCATACGTTTGCGGGTCTAGTTCTGGGGTTTCTATTCTATTCCATTGGTCTATGTGTCTGTTTTTGTGCCAATACCATGCTGTCTTGATGATGACAGCTTTGTAGTAGAGGCTAAAGTCTGGGATTGTGATGCCTCCTGCTTTGGTCTTCTTCTTCAAAATTGCTTTGGCTATTCGGGGCCTTTTGTGGTTCCATATGAATTTTAGGATTGCTTGTTCTAGTTTCAAGAAGAATGCTGGTGCAATTTTGATTGGGATTGCATTGAATGTGTAGATAGCTTTGGGTAGTATTGACATTTTGACAATATTTATTGTTCCAATCCATGAGCACAGAATGTTTTTCCATTTCTTTATATCTTCTTCAATTTCCTTCATAAGCTTTCTATAGTTTTCAGCATACAAGTCTTTTACCTCTTTGGTTAGATTTATCCCTAGGTATTTTATGCTTCTTGGTGGAATTGTGAATGGGATCCGTTTCTTTATTTGTCTCTCTGTTGCTTCATTGTTAGTGTATAAGAATGCAACTGATTTCTGTACACTGATTTTGTATCCTGCAACTTTGTTGAATTCATGTATCAGTTCTAGCAGACTTTTGGTGTTATCGGATTTTCCATGTATAATATCATGTCATCTGCAAAAAGCGACAGCTTGACTTCATCTTTGCCAATTTTGATGCCTTTGATTTCATTTTGTTGTCTGATTGCTGATGCTATCACTTCCAACACTATGTCAAACAACAGCGGTGAGAGTGGGCATCCCTGTCGTGTTCCTGATCTCAGGGAAAAAGCTCTCAGTTTTTCCCCATTGAGGATGATATTAACTGTGGGCTGTCATAAATGGCTTTTATGATGTTTAAGTATGTTCTTTCTATCCCGACTTTCCCAAGGGTTTTTATTACGAAAGGGTGCTGAATTTTGCCAAATGCCTTTTCTGCATTGATTGACAGGATCATATAATTCTTATCTTTTCTTTTATTAATGTGATGTATCACGTTGATTGATTTGCAAATGTTGAACCAGCCCTGCAGCCCAGGAATGAATCCCACTTGGTCATGGTCAATAATTCTTTTTATATGCCGTTGAATTCGATTTGCTAGTATCTTATTGAGAATTTTTGCATCCATATTCATCAGAGATATTGGCCTGTAGTTCTCCTTTTTTACTGGGTCTCTGTCTGGTTTCGGAATCAAAGTAATACTGGCTTCCTAGAATGAGTCTGGAATTTTTCCTCCCCTTTCTATTTCTTGGAATAGCTTGAGAAGGATAGGTATTATCTCTGCTTTAAATGTCTGGTAGAACTCCCCTGGGAAGCCATCTGGTCCTGGACTCTTATTTGTTGGGAGATTTTTGATAACTGATTCAATTTCTTCGCTGGTTTTGGGTCTGTTCACGCTTTCTATTTCCTCCTGATTGAATTTTGGAAGTGTGTGGGTGTTTAGGAATTCGTCCATTTCTCCCAGGTTGCCCAGTTTGTTTGCATATAATTTTTCATAGTATTCCCTGATAATTGTTTGTATCTTTGAGGGCTTGGTTTTAATAATTCCATTTTCATTCATGATTTTATCTATTTGGGTCATCTCCCTTTTCTTTATGAGAAGCCTCACTAGAAGTTTATCAATTTTGTTTATATTTTCAAAAAAACAACTCTTGGTTTCATTCATCTGCTCTACAGTTTTTTTAGATTCTATATTATTTATTTCTGCTCTGTTATTTATTATTTCTCTTCTTCTTCTGGGATTAGGCTGTCTTTGCTGTTCTGCTTCTATTTCCTTTAGGTGTGCTGTTAGATTTTGTATTTGCAATTTTTCTTGTTTCTTGAGAAAGGCCTGTATTGCAGTATATTTTCCTCTCAGGACTGCCTTCACTGCATCCCAAAGTGTTTGGATTATTGTCTTTTAATTTTCATTTGTTTCCATATATTTTTAAATTTCTTCTCTAATTTCCTGGTTAACCCATTCATTCTTTAGTAGGGTGTTCTTTAACCTCCATGCCTTTGGAGGTTTTCCAGACTTTTTCCTGTGGTTGATTTCAAGCTTCATAGCATTGTGGTCTGAAAGTATGCATGGTATGATTTCAATTCTTGTATACTTATGAAGGGCTGTTTGTGACCCAGTATGTGATCCATCTTGGAGAATGTTCCATGTGTACTCGAGAAGAAAGTATATTCTGTTGCTTTGGGATGCAGAGTTCTAAATATATCTGTCAAATCCATCTGCTCCAATGTATCCTTCAGGGCCCTTGTTTCTTTATTGACCATGTGTCTAGATGATCTATCCATTTCTGTAAGTGGAGTGTTAAAGTCCCCTGCAATTACCACATTCTTATCAATAAGGTTGCTTATGTTTATGAGTAATTGTTTTATATATTTGGGGGCTCTGGTATTTGGCACATAGACATTTATAATTGTTAGCTCTTCCTGATGGATAGACCCTGTAATTATTATATAATGCCCTTCTTCATCTCTTGTTACAGACTTTAATTTAAAGTCTAGTTTTTCTGATATAAGTATGGCTACTCTAGCTTTCTTTTGGCGTCCAGTGGCATGATAAATAGTTCTCCATCCCCTCACTCTCAATCTGAAGGTGTCTTCAGGTCTAAAATGAGTCTTTTATAGACAGCAAATAGATGGGTCTTGTTTTTTTTATCCATTCTGATACCCTATGTCTTCTGGTTGGCGCATTTAATCCATTTACTTTCAGTGTTATTATAGAAAGATATGGATTTAGCGTCATTGTGATGTCTGTGTGTTTTATTCTTGTATCAGTGTCTCTGGTACTTTGTCTCCCAGGATCCCCCTTAGGATGTCTTGTAGGGCTGGTTTAGTGGTGACAAATTCCTTCAGTTTTTGTTTGTTTGGGAAGACCTTTATCTCTCCTTCTATTCTAAAAGACAGACTTGCTGGATAAAGGATTCTCAGCTGCACATTTTTTCCATTCATCACTTTGAAGATCTTCTGCCATTCCTTTCTGGCCTGCAAGTTTCAGAAGAGAGATCAGTCATGAGTCTTATAGGTCTCCCTTTATATGTTACAGCACGTTTATCCCTAGCTGCTTTCAGAATTTTCTCTTTATCCTTGTATTTTGCCAGTTTCACTATGATATGTCCTGCAGAAGATCGATTCAAGTTACGTCTAAAGGGAGTTCTCTGTGCCTCTTGGATGTCAATGTCTTTTTCCTTCCCAGTTCAGGGAAGTTCTCAGCTATTATTTCTTCAAGTACACCTTTAGCACCTTTCCCTCTCTCTTCCTCCTCTGGAATACCAATTATGCATATATTATTTCTCTTTAGTGCATCACTTAGTTCTCTAATTTTCCCCTCATACTCCTGGATTTTTTTATCTCTCTTTTTCTCAGCTTCTTCTTTTTCCATGATTTTATCTTCTAGTTCTCTCCTCTGCCTCTTCAATCCTAGGTGTGGTCGTTTCCATTTTATTTTGCAGCTCGTTAAAAGCATTTTTTTAGTTCCTCCTGACTATTCCTTAGTCCCTTGATCTCTGTAGCAGTAGATTATCTGCTGTCCTGTGTACTGTTTTCAAGCCCAGCGATTAATTTTATGACTACTATTCTAAATTCACTTTCTGTTATATTGTTTAAATCCTTTTTGATCAGTTCATTAGCTGTTCTTATTTCCTGGAGATTCTTTTGAGGGGAATTCTTCCTTTTGGTCATTTTGGATAGTCCCTGGAGTGGTGCAGACCTGCAGGGCACTTCCCCTGTGCTGTCTTGAATAACTTGCATTGGTGATCGGGGCCACAGTCAGACCTGATGTCTGCCCCCAGCCCACCACTGGGGCCACAGTCAGACTGGTGTGTACCTTCTCTTCCCCTCTCCTAGGGGCAGGATTCACTGTGGGGTGGTGTGGCCCGTCTGGGCTACTTGCACACTGACAGGCTTGTGGTGCTGGGGATCTGGCTTATTAGCTGGGGTGGATCGGCAAGGTGCACAGGGGAGGGAGGGGCAGGCTCAGCTAGCTTTTCCTTCAGAGATCTGCTTCGGGAGGGGCCCTGCAGCACGGGAGGGAGTCAGACCCGCTGGAGGGATGGATCTGCAGAAGCACAGCGTTGGGTGTTTGCACAGTGTAAGTAAGTTCCCTGGCAGGAACTGGTTCCCTTTGGGCTTTTGGCTAGTGGATGGGCAAAGGAGATGGCGCTGGCGAACACCTTTCTTCCCCACCAAGCTGAGCTCTGTTGTCCGGGGCTCAACAGCTCTCCATCCCGTTGTCGTCCAGCCTTCCCACTCTCCGAGCAGAGATGTTAACTTATAACCTTCCAGATGTTTAGCCCTGCTTGCTGTCCGAACACTCTCTGTCCGGCCCCTCTGCTTTCGCAAGCCAGACTCGGGGGCTCTGCTTTGCCGGTGGGCTGCCCCTCCACCCTGGCTCCCTCCCGCCAATCCGTGTAGTGCCCACCACCTTGCCGCCCTTCCTACCCTCTTCCGTGGGCCTCTCGTGTGTGCTTGGCTCCAGAGACTCTGTTCTGCTAATCTTCTGGCGGTTTTCTGGGTTATTTAGGCAAGTGTAGGTGGAATCTAAGTGATCAGCAGGACGTGTGGTGAGCCCAGTGTCCTCCTACGCCGCCATCTTCCCCTGCATCCGGGATTTGAATATACTATGGTACTGAGTCCATTTGGAAAAATTTATCCTCTCTCCCTTTAACTATTCTAATCAATTGTGATCCTTCCAAATCCCTAATATCTGACTAGCTCATTTGTTACTGTTTATGTATCGGTGTATATTCTGACCTTAGGCTATTCTTCCTTCTAGGCAAAGTAGACAGGAATATATCTGCTTAAAATACACCCTCCTATGAAGCTCTTCCCTTTGTGTGTCTTTCTTTCCACTTTTGGTCTTTCCATTTCTCCTGAGTGGGTCTATGATGCCAGATCTGTCCACTTTGGGCAAGCATTACTGTGAAGAGTCATATATCTGAAATCAATCTCAGCATAGGTCAACACCTCATGGGTAAATAGTGCAAATCAAGAAAGTTACAATAGTGTGAGAGAATAAGACACTCCACAGAGTGTAAGCAAACTGTCAATCCTACTTATTTGGGGCTTTAGGATGGGCTTAGGATGAGTATTCTATGTAGTACCACCACTTGATGACCAAGTACCTTATAAGTACATGAATCGGCATGTAATTCACGATTGATATTTTAGGTCATATGGTCAGTTGAAGAGCAATATTTAGCATTCAGTCTTAATCAAAGTCCAGTAGAAAATCAGGATGTGTTTTTTATTTGTTAATTGAACTTAAAATATATTGTACATTTGTTTTATGCCAGGCAGTATTTCAGGTTCTTGGATGCAGCACTAAATAAGACAGACAATATTCCTGCACTCGTAAAGCATACATTCTAGTGGTTGGAAACAGGAAATATACCAACAAACAAGTAAATAAAAATAAAAATATCATATACTGAGAAGTACAATGAAGGTAAAAGAATTTAATGTAGGTCCTGCAGTTGCAAGGCTCAAACCTTTTACATCAGGATATATCAAATAATGTAGCCATACATGCTTAAGGAATGTTAAACATCTTCACTTTATGTGATCATTGGGCACTAATATGGTCATAAGCATAAATAATAACCTGGGCACTAAAATCTCATGGCAGATATCCAAGTAATTCAGAAAATCATTAGAATATCTTTGAAATGAAAACTAAAAAATGATTAAAACAAAAATGTTTTAAAACTTTTATGTATTCAAAGGTAGATGGGAATAGATATATCCTGGGACACACAGAAATCTTTAGATCCCAGTTTGAGAACTCTTGATCTGGTACAATTATATGTATAATTATTTTATTTATATCACATTTTATTCATTATAAAAATTTAATGTAACTGAATTAAAAAAAATACATGCATATCTATGACACTATAATGTTTAAGATTTTTCTGCCTCTTATTTCTCTCATCTGAGAAAATGGAGTCAATAGAAGTATCTATCTCATAGATTTGTTTTGAAGAGTAATTAAATAATTCAGGTAAAAATTTACTATGTTAGACATTGATATTGTTGACTTATCTATTAAAAATAGCATGATGAGCATCCTTATGCAAACATATTTATTCATATCTCTATTTCTAAAGATAAAGTTCTTATAAATGGAATCACTGATTCAAGCAGTGTAAAATTGTAAACCTTTTGATATAGATTGTTATAATGCCCTCTGTAAACTTGTACTGTTTAACTTCTTATCAGAGGTAAATAGAGATACTTGCTTCCTTATATACTCTCACTAAAGAAGAATGTTATCATTGTTTCAAAATTCTACCTAATCTGATAGGTGAAAAATGAACCAGGATTTCTTACTATTTAAGGACTATTGGAATCAGAAAGAAAGGCCACTTATAATGTTAGAGTAAATACTAAAGAAAAATTGTTGGATTGTGATTTTATTTTATTATTTATTTATTTTTTTAAATGTCTATCTGTCTTTGAGAGACAGAGCACGAGTGGGGGGGGGGAAAGAGAGAGGGAGCCACAGAATCCTAAGCAGGCTCCAGGCTCTGAGCTGTCAGCACAGAGCCTGATGTGGAGTTTGAACCCACGAACTGTGAGAATATGACATGAGCCAAAGTTAGATGCTTAACCGATTGAGCCACCCAGGTGCCCTGGGGTTTATTTTTGAAAATAAAATAATAAGTTATAAAAATAAATTTATTTTATCTTATATTTAATAAAAGTAGGTAATAATTACACTTAATAATTACACTTAAGCATATAGTCAAGTGTTAATATGGGGACAAGACTGTAATTTTTCCAACAAAACAATGACATACGTGATATCATGTCTACCATTTATTTGAAAAGAGTTATTTTCAAAAATTATGGGTTTCATCAAGTTTCTCAGATGGCTCTCAGTCGTTTGATATTCCAGCTTTCTATTTTGTAGCTATATTATTGTAGATTTTATCATCTTCAATTGTGAACTGAGCTAAATCTGCAATAGCTACATTTATCAGTATCTTAGTTTGTTACTTAAGCTGTTGCCCATCATTTCTTTTATTGATTTCATAAAATCTTGCATCTTTTGCAATCTATGCAATTTTAATATGGAATCAATTTGCATTGTATTTGCAATATGTTTTCATATGTATGCTCATATTACATAATTAGTGACCAACTGATAAAGATGTCAAAATACTTAGGAATTAGCATTAGTGTGAAGTGGCGGGAAAAGTTTGAGTAAGGATTAATTTTATAAGCGTTCATTTGATTAAGGAATATTTTGTGTTGTGATGACCACAGGTCCCTATTGCATTCTTATAACTTCAGGGATTTAAAAAACAAATATTGGATCACAAGAGATATTTTATCTCATCGCTTGACATTTTTTCACCACTTGTAAATTAATGTCTTCTAATATTTATTGGTAATTAACTTTTTGTCATTTTTTTTATTCAAGCCCTTTGACCATTTTATTGGGCTATTCCTATTTATCTTAATGATTATAAGAGCTCATTATATATTAATAATAGTAATCCTTTGGCTTCCAGATATGTGACACTGTACTTCTCATTTGCCATTTGTCTTTTAAATGTGTTCATTGTCTTTATACATAATTTTCAAATTCATGTAGACATACCTGTCTTTTCATAGTTCCTCTTTTTTTACAATTAAAATTATTTCCATTATTAAAATTTAAGAATTACTCATATTTTCTCCTAATTTGACTATGATTATTTTAACTAATTCACCTAGATTTATCTTTAGAGAATGGCATAAAGTAAGGATCTATTTCCCTACACTCTATCCCATATAATTAATCAATGATTTCAGTACCATTAACTAAACAATACATCTTTTCCCCACTGACTTATTGAGCATTATACCTCCTAGATCCATCCATGTTGTTGCAAATGATAATGTTTCATTATTTTTATAACTGAGTAGTATTCTATTGTATATATATATATATACATATATATATATGTATATATATATATACATATACATATATACATACCACATCTTCATTATCCGTTCATCTGTGAATGGGCACTTCAGTTGCTTCCAATCTTGGTTATTGTAAATAATGCTGCAACAAACATAGGGAAGAATATATCTTTTCTTTTTTTTAATGTTTGTTTGTTTATTTATTTATTTATCTATCTATTTATTTGAGAGAGACAGAGACGAAGTGTGAGCAGGGCGGGGGGCTCAGAGAGAAAGGGAGACAGAATCCAGAGCAACCTCCAGGCTCTGAGCAAGCTGTCACCACAGAGCCTGACATAGGGCTTAAACTCACAAACGGTGAGATCATGACCTGAGCTGAAGTCGAACGCTTAACCAACTGAGCCACCCAGGATCCCCTGAATATATCTTTTCTAATTAGAGTTTTCATTTCCTTTGGGGAAATTCTCACCAGTGTGATTATGGATCATATGGTAATTCTGTCTTTAATTTTTTGAAGAAGCTCCATACTGTTTTCCACAGTGGATGCACCAGTTTATATTCCCATTAACAGTGCACAAGAGTTTACTTTTCTCCATATCCTCATGGACACTTGTTTCTTATGTTCTTGATTTTAGCCATTCAGACATTTGTGAGGTGATATCTCATTGTGATTTTGAGTTGCATTACCCTGATGATGAGAGATGTTGAGCATTTTTCATGTGTTTGTTGGCCATCTGTATGTTTTTTTGGGAGAAGTGTCTATTCATGTCTTCTGCTCATGTCTTTTTTAATTGTTTTTTCTTTTTGGTGTTGAGTTGTCAGAGAAAGACAAATATCCTATGATTTCACTCACCTATGGAATTTAGGAAACAAAACAAATGAATAAATAGAGACAAACAAAAAACCCAGACTCCTAAATACAGAAAACAAACTGGTGGTTGCCAGAGGTGAGGTGGGTGTGGTGATGGGTGAAGGAGGTTAGGAGAACATTTACTGTGTGAGCAATAAGTAATGTATAGAATTTTTGGATAAGTATATTGTACACCTGAAACTAATATAACACTTTATGCTAATTATACTAGAATTTAAAAAATGAACAAAAATTTAAAGTAATAATAAAATGCAACACTTATTATTACATTTTTGTATATTTGAGTAAGTTTTAAAGTTTTTTATTCTGTTTTAATTTCTCAGTTTGTGCATCAATTCCATACAATTTAATTATTATTGTCTTATAATATGTTTTAACATGTGATAGAAAAAGTTTTCCCTTATTATTCTTTGTTTAAAACTTTGGACTGTTTTTCTGATTTATCCTTAGAAATACACTTTGCTGTTTCTAAGCAAGTTCTTTTAAGAATGTTTTAAAAATTGCATGAAATCTGTAGGCTATTTTGAAAAGATTTTAGAGATATACCTATAGAAATTTACCTTTTTTTGTCCTTTCAGTGAAACTTCATAGTTTAATTTTCTAGGTCTTATCTATTTATTATTTAGTTTTTTCAAAATTTTTATATTCTCTATTGCTATAGAGAAAAAACATTGTTCCTATTGTATTTTTAAGATTATTGCTTATATTATAAGGAAAAGCTATTGCAATGTGTGTATTGTTTATTAACTCATTTCTCTATGGAGCTCTTTCATTAGCTACAGAAGTTTTTCATTTGATTCTCTTGGATTTTTTGGGGTTAAGACATAACATCAACAAATAAAAAAGTTTTCTTTCTCTTTCAAATACTGCAATTTCTTTTTCCTCTTTACAGTTTAACTTGAATGGATAGAATATATGTATAACTTTAAATACTTTCGTCAAAGGCAAGCACCCTCTGCTTTGTAGATTACGGTATAATACCAATAGTAGATGCTCTTTGTTTACCAATAGTAGATGCTCTTTGTTACCTTAAATATGTAACCATTTATAAACATTATAAAAATAACACACAAATATATTTTCATCATTAAAAAGTCAAATAATACCAACGTGTACAGAATAAAAGGTGAAATGCCTACACTTCATATAGCCCATTCCCACTTCTAATTTTTACTTCCCCAGAGAAAGTTATTATTAATAGTTCTATGTTTTCTTTGACACTTTTTATGTGTATGTTTTTAAAACACACTTTAGATCATATTAAGCTTCTATTTTTAGTGTAGTAAAACTATAAAAAAATCTGGAATTGGTTTTAATTTTTTCAAATACCCTTTTGGACTCTTGTTGTTCAGTCTGCACAGAGTAAGCACTCATTAAATGAAAGATATTTTTATTATTTTTACTTGTGTTAATATATAATGTCATTTTTTTGCTTCAAACTGTCAATGTGTTCTAGTGATATACTCCTCAATATTACATTATCATTATATTACTGTAATAAACCCTGATTTGTCAATATGTATTATTTCAATGTACTCAATTTCCATTTATAACATTTTACTTGGACTTCTTAGACACAATTTGTTAAAATAAAGATATTATTTTTCTTTAGTGTGTTATTTTTCTTATGTTTTGCCTTGGATATCTTAGTCTTATAAAATGAATTATGCAAATTATCTTCCTTTAAAAATTTTTCATATTAATATATGTATTATATTTTTCCTTTAGGAAACTTAATTGTCTGTAGAGCCTTTGTTCACAGTAGTTCTTCAAGAACTATTTTGAAGTTATTCAGTGTCTACTGATCTATTAAATAGGTCAAAAGAAACCAATGCATGGAACATACTTATACTAAAAAAAATTAATGTTTATTTGAAATTCAAATTGAACTGAGTTTTCTGTATTTTCTTAACTGAAGATAATTTTTAAGAGATGTTTTATATTTACAGTATAATTGGGAGGAATGTACAGGGATTTCTCACATACCTCTTGCCCCCACAAATTCATAGCCTCCCCATTATCTACATCACTCAACACAATGGTACAATTTTACCAAGGATGAACCTACATTGACACACATCATAAAGTCAATTGTTTAATTAAGAGTTAACTTTTGCTGTTGTACATTCAACAGGTTTGGACAAAAGTATAATGACATATATCCATTATTATAATATTAGAGTATTTTTACAGTTCTAAAAGTTCTCTGTGCCTACCTCTTTATCTTTACCTTTTGCAACTCTTAGAAACCATTGATCTTTTCACTATCTCCATATTTTTGCCCTTTCCAGTATGTAATATAGTTGGAATCATACAGTATGTAGCCTTGTCAGATTGGCTTCTTTCACTTAGTAATATGCATTTAAGCTTCCTCCATGTCTATTCATTGCTCCATACCTCATTGTTTTAGTGTGGGATAATATTCTATTGTTTGGATGTATTGCATTTTATTAATTCATTCACCTAATGAAATAAGGGCACCTTAATTGCTTCAAAGTTTTGGCAATTATAAATAAAACTTCTATAAACATCTGTGTGCAGGTTTTGGTGTGGATATAAGTTTTTAAATCTGTTAAGTAAATACCTTACTTATCTGATTGTTGGCTCATATGGTAAGATTATGTTTAGCTTTGTAGGAAACTTCAAAAAAAATCTTCCAAAATGGTTGTACCGTTTTGCATTCCTACCAAAAATGTATGAGAATTTTTATTGCTCCAGCAGCTCCTCACCAGTATTTGGTGCTGTCAGTGTTGTGGACATTGGTCACTCTAATAGGTGTGTAATAGTATCTCATTATTGAGATATTTTAATTTACATTTACTTGAAGACATATGATGTAGAGCCTCTTTTCCTATGTATATTTGTACTCTGTATATTTTACTTCATGAGATGTCTGTTAAGCTTTGGCTCACATTTTAGTTGGGTTGTTTGTTTTCATATTATTGAGATTTAAGTGTTGTTTTTTATAACTTGAATAATAGTCTTTTACCAGATGTATCTTTTGTAAATGCTTTCTCCACGACTGTAGCTTATATTCTAATTATCTTAATAGTGTCTTTGACAGAGCAGTTTTTAGTTTTAATGAATTCCAATTTATTAGTTATTAATTTCATGAATCATATCTTTAGTATTGCATCTGAAAAGACATCACCACAGCCAAAGTCATGTAGGTTTTATTCTATGTTATCTTCTATGATTTTAATATTTCTGTGTTTTACAATTAGGGCTATGAGCTACTTTGAATTAATTTTTACAATTGGTATAAGGTTTGTGTCTACGTTCACTTTTTACATATGAATGTCTACTTCTTCGAGTGTAATTTGTTGAAGAGACTATTTTTGCTCCTTGTATTGCCTTTGCTTCTTTGTCAAAGACCAGTTCACTATATACAGTTGGCACTTGAACATGGGGGTTAGAGGTGCCAACCTCCCACATAGTCAAGAATCTCTGTATAACATTTGATTCCTGCAAAACTAAAATACTAATAGCCTGTTATTGACCTTAACAATAACATAAACCGTCAAGTAACATCTATTTTTTCAAGTTTTTATTTAAATTCTAGTTAGTTAACATAGGGTGCAACACCAGTATCACATGTAGAATTTAGTGATTCATCACCCACACACCACACCCAGTGGTTATTACAAGTGCCTCCTTAATACCCATCAGTATTTAACTCATCCCCCCCGCCCACCTCCCTTCCAGTAACCATCAATTTGTTCTCTATACTTAAGAGTCCGTTTCATGATTTACCTCTCTTTTTGCCTCTATGTTCATCTATTTTGTTTCTTAAATTCTACATATACGATGTAGAATTATGCTGTATATGTAAAATTATATGGTTTTTGCCTTTCTCTGACTTATTTAACTTAGCATAATACACTCTAGCTACATCCATATTGTTACAAATGGCAAGATTTCATCTTTTTGACCACCACTTTTTTATCCATTCATCAGTTGATGGATATTAGGCTTTTCCATAGTTTGGCTATTATTGATAATGCTGCTATAAACATCAGGGTGCATGTATCCCTTTGAATCAGTATTTTTGTATCCTTTAAGTAAAACGTGGAATTGATTCCTTGATTTCTTTTTGTGCTGCTTCATTGATGTATAGAAATGCAACAGATTTTTGTATGAAGATGACACCAAGAAATGGAAAAGCATGCTACACTCATCAATTGGGAGAACAAATAATGGTAAAATGTCTGTACTACCCAAAATAATCTACACATTTAATGCAATCCCCACCAAAATGTCACCAGCATTTTTCACAGAGCTAGAAAAAATAGTCCTAAAATTTGTATGGGACCACAAAAGACCCCAAATGACCAAAGTAACCTTGAAAAAAAGCAAAGCTGGAAGCATCACAATTCTGAACTTCAGGTTATATTACAAAGTTGTAGTCATTAAAACAGTATGGTACTGGCACAAAAACAGACATATAGATCAATGGAACAGAATAGAAAACCCAGAAATGGACCCACAACTGTACAGTCAACTAATCTTCAACATCATAGGAAAGAACATCCAACGGAAAAAAGACAGTCTCTTCACCACATGGTGTTGGGAAAATGGACAGCAACATGCAAAAGAATGAAACTGGACCACTTTCTTACCCCAGACACAAAAAATAGATTCAAAATGGATGAAGGACCTAAGCATGAGACAGAAAACCATTAAAATCCTAGAGGAGAACACAGGCAGCACCTCTCTGACATTGATTTTAGTAACTTGTTGCTAGACTCCTCTCTGGAGGTAAGGGGGGAAAAAAGCAAAAATGAACTATTGGGACTTCATCAAGATAAAATGTTTCTGTACAGTGAAAGACACAATTGATGAAGCTAAAAGGCAACTTATGGAATGGGAGAAGATATTTGCAAATGGTGTATCTGATAAAGGATTAGTATCCAAAATTTCTAAATATGTTATCAAACTCTACATACAAAAAAACAACCCAATAAAGAAATGGGCAGAAGACATGAACAGAAATTTTTCCAAAGAAGACATACAGATGCATGAAAAGATGCTCAACGTCACTCATCATCATGGAAATACAAATCAAAACTCTGGTGAGATATCACCTTACACCTGTCTGAATGGCTAATATTAACAACTCAGGAAAGAATAAATGTTGGAGAAGATTCAGAGAAAGGGGAACACTCTTACATTGTTAGTGGAAATGCAAACTGTACAGCCACTCTGGAAAACAGTATGAGGGTTCCTCAAAAAATTAAAAATATAACTATCTTACCACCCTGCAATTTCACAATTAGGTATTTATCCCAAAGGACACAAAAACCCTGATTTGAAGGGGCACATACTCCCTGATGTTTATGGCTGCATTATCAGCAATAGCCAAACTATGGAAAGAGACCAAATGTCCATTGACTAATGAATGTATAAAGAAGCAAAGAAGTGGTGGCATACACACACACACACACACACACACACACTGGAATATTACTCATCCATAAAAAATAATGAAATCTTCCCATTTGCAAAAACATGGATGGAGATGGAATGTATTATGTTAAGCAAAATAAGTCAAAGAAAGGCAAAGGCCATTTATTTCACTCATAAATGAAGTTTAAGAAACAAAACAGCTAAAAATAGGGGAAAGAAAAAAATGAGAGAGACAAACCATAAATCAACTCTTACATATAGACAACAGACTGAGGGTAGCTGGAGGGAAGGTGGGCAGGGTGATGGACTAAACGGGTGATGGGTATTATAAGGCACTTGTAATGAGCATTGGGTGTTATATGTAAATGATGAATCACTAAGTTCAACTCCTGAAACTAATATTACACTATATATTAAGTAAGTAGAATTTAAATAAAAATTTAAAACAAAAAAATGTGCACATGAACACTCACATGCGCACATTTCCCTTTGTGCACCTGCACACTCACACAATGAAGGGGGGGTAAGAGAGGGAGAGAGAATAAAAATTGTAAGTTTTTAGGTTGTTCTTTTAATGCATAATGTCCCAAAACTTCCTGATGATGTCCCTTGATATCTTTCCTTTTTAATTTATTGTGCTGGGCATTTGATAAATCTTTTTACCCAGAATTTTAAGTGATTTAGTCTTAAAAAATGTTCTTGCATTACTTCCTTGATAATTTACATTCCATTTACTTGTATTTTGCAACAAACTATCCCAAAACTTAATGGCTTAAAATAAAAATTTATTATTATCTTTCAAGATTCTGTGAACTTATAGGGATCAGCTGAGTATTCATTTGGAGTCCCTGAAATGACTACAGTTGAATGGTAGCAGAAGCTACAGTGATCTGAAAACTTCACTGGCTGTTTAAGGTGGCTTTTTCACCTATGTGTCTGGCTCCTCAGCTGGAATGGCAGAAACAATTGAGGTTAATTGGTCATTTCTATCTGTCATAGGCCTCCTACTAGCATGGTTATCTCAGGGTGGTCAGACATTTCACATGGAGGTTGGAGTGCTCCTGAGCACACATTCCAAAAGTGAGTGTTCCAAGAATTAGGAAACAGAACCCACTAATGGATGGTTCTCAACTGAGGGTTATTCATTTATTTATTTATGCCTCTACTCCAAGGGATTTAGCTATATCTGAAGACATTTTTGGCTTTCACAAGTGGAGGGAGGATGGAACCGGCACCCTGTTAGTAGAAACTGGGGATGTTGTTAAACATTTTATAATGTACAGAATAGCTTAACACAGCAAAGTATTATTTAACCTCTAATGTCAACTCAGTCCATTTCTGCCTCATTCTATTGGTCAAAGTATCCATAGGCTACAATTTTAATTACTAGAGACTTTGGAACAAAAGGGCACTGGACTCTGTGATACTAGGCACAACTAAGGAGAGAGGTAAGGGGCCTTTTGAAAACATCACAGTGATTAATTGAAAGTGTACATAATAATCAATGGGACTGTAATGGTTAATTTTATGTGTTGATTTGGCGGATATTTTTGGATGAACTTAATATTTAAATTCATGAACTTTGAGTAAGCAGATTGCCTTCTATAATGTTGGTTGTCCTAATACAATTAGTTGAAGGCCTGGATATGACAAAAAGACTGATTTCCCTGAGAAAAGAAGTAATTCTCTCGCTGACTACCTACATCTGCACCATTGGCTTTACCGGTTTTCTAGGCTGCTGGCCTCAGACTGGAACTGAAATGTTGATGCCCCTAGATTTTAAGCCTGCTGGCCCATACTACAGATTTAGATGTGCCAGTTTCCATAATTATGTAAGTTAATTTCTTACAATAAATCTATCTAATCTATCATCTATCTATCTATGTATCAATGAATGATGTATCTAATTTATCTATCTTTTATTGGTTCTGTCTCTCTGGAGAACCCTGACTAACACAGAGGCTCACAGCTCCTCATGTATGTTGGGTTTTCAGAATATCTGTAGTCAAGCTTATATATTCATACAGGAGTTTGAATGGTTCCTCTCTAAAGAAACTCACTAACTGAAGAGAAAAGGCTCATGGAGAATGACATTGGTAGATGCTGCTCATAAAATGGTGAGATTCCTACACATCAGCTAATGATGCTGTTAGTTGCGAAGCTCCACCCAATAAGCTTTTTAGTGTCTCATTCTAAAATATAAGTGTTAAATGTCTTAAATCACCTGGAATTTGAGCGAAAACTAACATTAAAGGCAGTTACCAAAACAAATCAAAAAGGGGATAAAGTGGAGACAGAGGACATTGGAGGAAATGTAGCAATCCAGGGAATAGAAGAAAATTTAAAACAAACCAAGCAAAAAGAAAAGCAGTAAATTGTTGTAATATTGATACTGGAAGACAAAGGAGAGAAAAATGTTACATTAAGAAAAAAGCATAGCCTGATATGACAAAAAGAAAATCATAGAAAAAAAAAGAGCTGATGGAAATTAAAAATAAAAAAAGAAATATAAAATTCAATAGAGTCTCCTGGGGTGGCTGAGTTGGTTAACCGTCTGACTTTGACTCAGGTCATGCTCTCACAGCTCCTGGGTTTGAGCCTCGTGTCAAGCTCTATGCTGACAGCTCAGAGGCTGGAGCCTGCTTTGAATTCTGTGTTTCCGTCTCTCTTTGCCCCTCCCCAGCTTGTACTCTGTCTCTCTCTCAAAAATAAACATTAATTTTGTTAAATAAAATTCAATAAACATATTGAATATAAGAACAATCCCATAAAGATGAAAAAAAGAGAAAAAATAAGAGAAAAGATATTTTATAGTTGACGATTAATCTGGAAGATCCAACATTGATGTAGGGATTCTGTAAACAGAGAACAAGAGAACTGAGATTCATAGTAGCTAATCTCCAAATATGGGTCTGCAATAAACTATGCCTCCCTGTATTTGTTGCCTTGTTTATTTTCTTTCTCTTGGATTTGGGCTGAACTTTGGTTTCTTTTGACTAACAAAATGCAGCAGAAGTAATACATAGTTTTCCAGGCCCAGAAAACCTCAAGTGAGAACCTCACAGCTGAGTTCAATGAACTCATATATCTGGGTGAATGAATTAGACACTATGTTACATGAAAATTAGCACCTCTAACCTCCTACAAATGCTAGCTTCAGTATTTTAGGTACCTCACTATTCTTCTGTCTCTGTCATATTGTCTTTTAACTACCTTACTGTTCCTCTATGACATTAAAAAAGTTGTAATCACATTTAAAAGGTTGTAACCATCTAATTATCTATGTAATTAAAAATATATTGATTTCCTCTGCTGGAAAATAGAGCAAAGGAAATCTCTATTTTCTTCACAGGTGTAACAGTACCTAGTTGACACATAGTAGGTACTCAAGAAATATTTATTGATTAAATGAATTAAAGAATCTAAATTGCACCACTGGTTAGTACTTGTCATTTCTCATTGGATTTGTATTTTTACAAATCAAAACAAAAATTCTATTGGGCAAAATTGGCCTGTGGGTTACTTCTGTTTTAGAGACAGCATAACCTAGTTCAAATCCCAGAAATTATGAATTTTATACAAGTAAACTAAACTATTGAACTTTGTGCTTTTGTTTCCTTATCTATAAAGTGAAAATAATAATAATAATACCTGTATCATAGGTTTATTATATGTAAATGTGTTTTTTACATGTATGTATAATATATAAAAAATGCTTAAGAAAGTGCTTGGCACGTAGTAAACACTTTTATATGTGCTAAATATTTGAAGATTTATTTAACCCTTGGTCAGAGTGCCTAATCTGTATGAAAAAAATAGCCTTTTAAACCACTAATACTCAAATATTTCAAAATCATCCATCTCACTTTGTAATTACTCCTTTCTCTCTCCTCTGGAAACACACACACTCACAGACACACGCACACACACACACATCCTTTCCCTTATATGATCTGTAATATTCAATTTCTATAAACATTGGGGTTCATTTATATTATTTAGTAAATTCCACAAAGCCTGGACTGCATAATATAGTTGCTAAAAGATTAAATGCCTGTGTTATCAGATAACATATACTAAATCATTGTTTTGTTTCTTAAAGGATATTTAATTTTTCTAAATTTAATGTTTGACTCTTTGAAAGACAGGAAAACCACCTTGATCTACACTTTTATGCGATACTTGATATAAATATGTAAGAAAATGTTCATGAGAAAAACAAATTTTGGGGCGCCTGGGTGGCTCAGTCGGTTAAGTGTCTGACTTTGGCTCAGGTCATGACCTCATGGTTTGTGAGTTCGAGCCCCACATTAGACTCTGTGCTGACAGCTCAGAGCCTGCAGCCTGCTTTGGATTCTGTGTCTCCCTCTCTCTCTGCCCCTCCCCCACTCGAACTCTGTCTGTGTCAAAAATAAGTATACATTTTTTTAAAATTAAAATAGAAGATGAGAAAAACAAATTTCAAAAAAATATTTTCAAAGTCTGTAATAAACAATAAGAATGAACAGCTCTAAGTTAGAGAGATAATATGTTAGAGAAAATGGTTATTACTCCATACAAAATAAGACTTTTGTCTACTTACCATTTTCCAATTTAAGGATGTCAATATAATCTGAAAGACCATTGCCTTGGGACTATTCATGGGAGGCAAGTGTATCATTATTAAAAGTATGTAATTGTCTTGAATTCATGTATTTTAAGATAAAAATCATATCTATTGAGTAGTTATTACATTAAAAATCCTTTTCTGTATTCTGAAAAAGCACCTTTACATAAGTCATTTACCTTCTATCATTGTTTAGATTTAACTTAATTTCATTTCAGCACAGGAGGTTCTAAACTGAAGCTGATTTTGGACTTTTTCTCTGTTCCTTACATGTTAACCAACTTGTTTCAACAATTCTGTTTTTTAATTTTGGAAAATTGTAGCAATAGTACCTTGAATAAAAATATTTATTTTAGGACCAAAACATTACTATTTGAGGATTTTCAAAACCTAACCTTTAAAATGAACTACTAGGACCTCATCAAAATAAAAATCTTATGAACAGTGAAGGAAACAATCAGCAAAACTAAAAGGCAACCGACAGAATGGGAGAAAATATTTGCAAATGACATATCAGATAAAGGGTTACTATCCAAAAACTATAAAGAACTTATCAAACTCAACACCCAAAAAACAATTAATCCGGTGAAGAAATGGGCAAAAGACATGAATAGACACTTCCCCAAGGAAGACATCCAGATGGCCAACCAATACATGAAAAAATATTCCACATTACTCATCATCAGGGAAATACAAATCAAAACTACAATGAAATACAACTTTACACCTGCCAGAATGGCTAACATTAACAACTCAGGCAACAACAGATGGTGGCGAGGATGCGGAGAAAGAGGATTTCTTTTGCATTGTTGGTGGGAATGTAAGTTTCTGCAGCCACTCTGGAAAACAGTATGGAGGTTCCTCAAAAAACTAAAAACAGAACTACCCTATGACCCAGCAATTGAACTACTAGGCATTTATCCACGGGATACAAGTGTGCTGTTTTGAAGGGACACATGCACCCCCATGTTTATAGCAGCACTATCAACAATAGCCAAAGTATGGAAAAAGCCCAAATGTCCATCGATGGATGAATGGATAAAGAAGATGTTGTATATCTATACAAGGGAGTATTACTCGGCAGTCAAAAAGAATGAAATATTGCCATTTGGAACTACGTGGATGGAACTAGAGGGTATTATGCTAAGCGAAATTAGTCAATCAGAGAAATACAAATATCATATGACTTCACTCATATGAGGACTTTAAGATACAAAACAGATGAACATAAGGGAAGGTAAAGAAAAATAATATAAAAACAGGGAGGGGGACAAAACAGAAGAGACTCATAAATATGGAGAACGACTGGAGGGTTACTGGGAAGGATTGTGGGAGGGGAGATGGGCTAAATGGGTAAGGGGCACTAAGGAATCTACTCCTGAAATCATTGTTTCACTATATGCTAATTTCGATGTAAATATTAAAAAATAAAAAATAAAATTAAAAAAAAACCTTAACCTTTAAAAATGGTGTCAGTATTTATCTGTGTGATCTTAGTAGGTCATCAATAATACTTATTATATTATGGTTTATTATGAGATTGGACTCCAACTCTGACATGCCCTAGCTCTATGTCTCCTTTTGCTGACACCATCTTAAACATGGGACTTTTATAAGGATTAATAATGTTCAGCTTGAAACATTTTAGGTGTTATTAGAGGGAAACACTGAGGGCAGGCTTTGTTCTATGTAGCAGATATACCCTGAAATATTATGTATAGTTATTTTTTTATCAAAGTACAGCAATAAACTGAATTATACCTTACCATCTAGTTAGAAAATGATTTCAAAGGTTATTCACATTAAAAATTTTTATCCTGAGACATGCTATAACTAGCCAAAAACATGCTTATTAATAAGGCAAACACTTTAAAGTCATGACAGAATTTTTATTAAAACTTCAACACTATATACTCAGAAAATCAATTATTGTGATGAATCAGTATATTACCAAAAACTAGTATTGCCAATGAGATAGTTAATAAAGGATACTTCATATTACTAAGGAAACTCCAAGTACATTTCTTAAACAACTTTTCTCTGTGGTATTCCCTAAAGATTTTTGTATACCTTTGTCTGTTTCTCCATAATTTTATTAAGTATTGTTCTGGTATAGATTTATAATTTATATCCACTTTCACTTATAGTGATGGTATACTGTTTCTTTAAATTAACACTCTTCTATTCCACTCTCCCCTTCACAACTTACTATTTTTGAAATGTTTAGAAGAGAAATTGTGTGTATCAAAGTTTTTATGGTAAAGGGAATGTAGGATCCAATGAAAATATCAAAAAATAATACAAGTCCTGGAGAAGTGTTTAGTTTCATAGTGTGAAAGAATGATCCTTCTGTAGTATACTATGACATTCTTGTAATATGAATGCTATATATATATATATATATATATATCAATAAATATATAGTTAAAAAATAATGTTGTAAGGTGAAGATGGCTAACTGCTTTATGTAGAGGGTAGAATTTCACATGAAAAGTTAAGATTACTCATTACCATATTTCTACCCATCACTTGGAATATGTTTTTTAAGAGAAAACAAGCATTGTTACTTTTATTTTAGCCTTGGAAATGAAAGGGACTAAGGTGTTTAAAAAACCAGTTGTTATATTGGAAGTTATGACAGTACATTTTCTGTGGCTGCAGAATTTGGCTAGGAAGTGGGAGGTTATAGACAATGTGCTTAGAGATTTAACCTGCCCTTTTAGGTCAGTTTTGATTACTGTAGCATTTTAGTAAATTTTGAGACATGATATGAAATGGTATGAAAAGATTTCCCAGCTCTGGGAATTGTATGCTTTGGAATTGTATGCTTTGGAAGCTGGACTTCTGGATTTACTTACTTCCTTTTTTATTCTTAATATTCACGGAGTCTTTTTAAAACCAAGGAAATCAAGCAAGAGAAAAAAGGGAAAAAGACATCCACATTGGAAAGAAGTAAAATGATCTTTATTTACAAATGACATGATCTTATGAATAGAAAACTCTGGGGGCAGCTGGGTGGCTCAGTTGATTAAGAATCTGACTCTTGGGGGCGCCTGGGTGGCTCAGTCCATTGAGGGTCTGACTTTGGCTCAGGTCATGATCTCACAGCTCGTGAGTTCGAGCCCCACATCGGGCTGTGCTGACAGCTTGGAGTCTGGAGCCTGCTTCGGATTCTGTGTCTCCCTCTCTCTCTCTCTGCCTCTAACCCACTCGCATTCTGTCTCTGTCTCTCTCAAAAATAAATAAACATGAAAAAATTTAAAAAAGAAATAAAAAGAATCTGACCCTTGGTTTCAGCTCAGGTCACAATCTCACGGTTTATGAGTTTGAGCCCTGCGTCAGGCTCTGTGCTGACAGCGCAGAGTCTGCTTGGGATTCTCTCTCTCTCTCTGCCCCTCCCCCGCTCGCTCTCTCTTCTCTAAAAATAAATATATAAACTTAATTTTTCTTAAATAGTGATAGTACCTGTCCTTCTCAAACTGTTCCAAAAAATAGAAAGGGAAGGAACACTTCTGGACTCATTCTATGAAGCCAGCATTCCTTTGATTCCCAAACCAGAGACCCAACAAAAAAGGAGAACTACAGGCCAATATCCCTGATGAATGTGGATGCAAAAATTCTCAATAAGATACTAGCACATCAAATTCAACAGCATATAAAAAGAATTATTCACCATGATCAAGTGGGATTCATTCCTGGGATGCAGAGCTGGTTCAATATTCACAAATCAATCAATGATACATCACATTAATAAAAGAAAAGATAAGAAACATGATCCTGTCAATAGATGCAGAAAAAGCATTTGACAAAATTCAGCATCCTTTCTTAATAAAAACCCTCAAGAAAGTTGGGATAGAAGGAACATACTTAAACATCATCAAAGCCATTTATGAAAAGCCCACAGCTAATAACACCCTCAATGGGGAAAAACTGAGAGTTTTCCCCCTGAGATCAGGAACACAACAGGGATGTCCACTCTCACCGCTGTTGTATAACATAGTGTTGGAAGTCCTAGTATCAGCAATCAGAGAACAAAATGAAATCAGTCATCAAAATTGGCAAAGATAAAGTCAAACTTTCACTTTTCACAGATGACATGATACTGTATATGGAAAACCTGACAGACTCCACCAAAAGTCTGCTAGAACTGATACATGAATTCAGCAAAGTTGCAGGATACAATTTTTTTTTAAAAAATTAGAAAAAAAACTCTGAAGAATCCACAAAATACCTACCAAATCTAATAAACCAGTTCAGCAAAATTGGATACAAGATTAATATTCAAAACTCAGTTGTGTCTAGGTAGTAGCAATGAACAATCCGAAATGGAAATAAGAAATCCATTTATAGCATCAAAAATAATAAAACAGGAATGAATTTAATAAAGGAGGTATAAGACTGGTACACAAAGCACTGCAAAATATTGCTGAAAGAAATGAAAGCTACCCTAAATAAATGAGAAGACATCCTGTGTTAATGTACTGAAAGAAAATTTTCTTGGTATAGCAATATTCTCAAAACTTATCTGTATATTTATTGTGATCCTTAAGCAAAATTTCAACTGCCTTTTCGTTGGCGAAATGGACTAACTGATCCTAAAACTTATATGGAATTATAAGGGTCCCTGAACAACCAAGAACAAACTTGGAGGACACATACTCTCTGATGTCAAAAATTACTACAATGCTACAGTAATCAAAGGTATGGTACTGACATATAGACATATACATTAATGGTATAGACTTGAGGGCGCAGAAATAAATCCATACATCTATGGTCCATTCATTTTTGAAGAGTGCTAAGACCATTCAATAGGAAAATAGTGTTTCAAGAAATGGTGCTTGAACAAATGGATGACCACATGTAAATTAATAAAGTTGGACCCCTACTTCACACCATGTAGAAAATTTAACACAAAATATATCAGAGACTTAAATGTAAGAGTTAAACTATAAAACTCTGAAGATATATGGATGTATGTCTTTGTGACCTGGGTTTGGGTCCAGATTCTTAGATATGCCACACAAAACACAAGCAATGAAAGAAAAGGTAAATTACACTTAAATCAAAATTAAAAACTTTTATGCATCAAAGGACACTATCAAGAAAATGAAAAGACAACCCATAGAATGGGAGAAAATTTTTGCAAATATTATAACTGATAAGGCACTTGTATATAAAATATGTACACATCTTACAACACAATACTAAAAAGACAACCCAAGTGAAAATGAGCAAAGAATTTGTTAGACATTTCTCCAAAGATACACAAATGGCTGATAAGCACATGGGAAGATGCTCAACATCATTATGGAAATGCATATCAAAATCACCATAATTTTAATCACCCCCATATCACCCCACTAGGATGGTTACATAATGAAATATAGATTATAAGAAGTATTGACAAGAAAGTGGAGAAATTAGAACCCTCCTATATTGCTGGTGAGAATATATAATGCTGAAGCCACTTTGGAAAACAGTCTGGAAGACCCTCAAAAAGTTATAGCATGACTATTTGGTCCAGTGACTCTACTCCTAGAATATATACCTAGGAGAAATAAAAATATATATATACACAAAAACATGTACATGGATATTCATAACAGCATTATACATAATTGAGAAAACATAGAAACAACTCAAATGTTCATCAGGAAATAATGTAGTATATCAATGTAATATATTATTCAGCCATTAAATAAATGAAGTAATGATACATGCTACAACATCAATGAACCTGAAAACATTATCCTAAGTGAAAGAAGCCAGACACAAAGGCCACACGTTGCATGATTCTATTTTTATGAACTATCTAGAATAGGCAAATCTATAGAGAAAGAAACTAAATTAGTGGCTACCAGGGACAGGTGAGGAGGGAGTTGAGAATATAAAGATTACTAATTGGCACTTTGGTTTTTATTTGGGTGAAAATGTCCTGGAATTAGGTAGTGGTGGTAATCACACAACATTGTGAATGTACTAAAAACCACCGAATTGGAAATGGTTAAAATGGTAAATTTTACGTTAATTTTATCTCAGTGCAAAACAACTTTTAAATTCTTTTATGAATATCACAATATAAAAAATTAAATGCTATAATATTTCACTAACTACATTTTTAGAGATATAAAAAACTACAATTATTTTTGAAGAGAATTTTTATTAAGATCAACCCAGTAAAATTTTGTGGATACATGTATAATCAGAACTGCCCTTTTGAAAAAAAATGTGTAAATCTTTTAAAAATGGAATTACAATTTTATTTGTTCACAAGCTGTTAGTAAAGTTATTTTTGGGAAAGAATTCTAACTCTTTGCATTACAGAAAATAGTTCACTTATTTTTTATAAAAACAACCTAGAGAACCATAAGAATGTTGTAACAATCTTTCATGATATCCCCACATTGTGACTTGATCACATACAAGTAAAATTAAAATTCACAGATTTAATACATAACTTACACAAAAGGAAAGTCACTCAAAAAGTTGAAAGAATATTTTTATATATTCCACTATTATAATCACAAAATGTAAAAAGGTTTCATGTTAGCTACTTTGTGATGAATAATCAGCATGAAGATGTTCTGAAATTACATTGATGCTAAAGAAAAGTTGTGTTTATAAAATATTTGATAAAAAATATTCATCTCTATTAACATTACAACATGGAGGCACATATTACCAAATTATGAAACTATATAGGGAAGCTTTAAACAATATTCTGAGATTCTCCTTTTTTTTCATCTTTTTTGGCCTCTTCTTTATCAGCTACTTCCTTTCCCAATTTAGCCTTCTTATTTTCCTTTCCATCTCTTCCATCTTTCCCATCTTCCTTTCCATTTTCTTCTGTTTCATCTTCCTCTTTTCCATCTTTGCCCTCCTTTCCATCTTGTCCTTTCTCTTTTCTACCTTCTTGCTTATTTCCATCTTCTTCTTCATTTCCAATTTCATCCTCTTTTCCACCTTTATTCTCCTTTTCATCTTCATTCTTTTTTCTTTCTTCTCCCAGTTTTTCTTCTCCTTTGTCTTTTTCACATTCCAATTCTTTGCTATCTTCTCCATTTCCCTTTCCATCTTCATCCACTTTTTCATGTCCTTTCTCTCTTTCTTCTTCTTTCTTTTTGCTATCTTCTTTCCATTTTCCATCTTCACCTCTTTTTTCATATCCTTTCTCTTTTTTGTCTTCTTCCTCCTTTCCCTCTTCTTTTTCTTTCCTATCTTCATCCTCTTTTCTATCTTCTTTTCCTTTTCTATCTTTGTTCTCTTGCCCATCTTCTCCTTTCTCTTCTTTTTTGTATTGATCTTCTCCATCTCCTTTCTGATATCTCTCATCTTCTTTTCTTGCTGGTGACACTGCTTCATTCTTTTCTACTCCCTCTCCTTCAACATCTTCATTTTTTTCTTCGTTCATTTCCTCAAGTTCTTTTTCAGGAGCTGGTGCCTATATATAGAGAGGAAATAAACAAGATTATATTTATAAATTTGGAATTGTTCTCCTTAAGTATTTAGACAGAGTTATAGATGTTTTATAATTATTCTTTTATAAAAAGAATGATCTCCATTAATAAGAAAGTAATTTTACTGTGAAAAACACCTCCCAAATATCAAAATATAAGGAAAACATCCTAAGAAATATAATTAACTAAAATAATTCCACACACATATGTAGAAATGGATATTTGGAACAATAAATTCAGGAAAATATATTCATATAAATAATTTTCATTACAAATATGGGAAACAGAGTAAATATGGAAAAATGACATACATTCTATATCAGCAATTCTCAGTGAGTAAATAAAATGCATTCTTTTGAGGAAATAATATTTTGTTTCTATAATGGTGAGATTTAGGTTTTCTTTGTAAAAGTTACTTGAAAACTCTTTGACTGGGTAGGCTGTGGGGGAGAGCTAAGATAGCATAGTAG
Source organism: Neofelis nebulosa (assembly GCF_028018385.1). Classification (NCBI taxonomy): domain Eukaryota; kingdom Metazoa; phylum Chordata; class Mammalia; order Carnivora; family Felidae; genus Neofelis; species Neofelis nebulosa. The sequence continues at coordinate 67,771,384 of NC_080800.1, forward strand.
GCAGATAATAGGTTTGCATCATCCCTCAAATACAGCTAGATAACTATCAAATGATTCTGAATACCCAAGAAATTTACCTGAGGATTCATAGAACAAACTACACAACTAGAGGGAGAGAAGAGGCCACATCAAGGAAGGCAGAAAGTATGGAGATGTGGTTTGGGGGTGAAATGGATCACATGTGCTGTGGAAGGGAGAGATCTGTGGTTGCAGAGAAAGTTGAGAGAGAGTGGAACACACAGGAAAATGCACAAGGAGAATGCTTACCCGAAGCCATTGGCTGGGAAAATGAAAGAGGCTGATTTTTGTGTTTTTGCCACCAGTGGGGCTCAAAGACTAGAGATTTAGAGGTCCTAGGTACAGAGGAATGGGCTGGCGCCATTTCCCTCCCTGCCCCTCAGCATAAACCTGACAGCACAGGAACAACACTGGCTGCTTAACCTATTTACACCAAGTCCTAACACCCTGCACTCTGCTGGTACTGCTTTTCTCAGGCAAGTGTGCCTAAGGACCAGTGCAGTGGGCCCCTTCCTCAGAAGACTAGCACGATCTCCCACACACACCACTTCTATTGACCACAGATTTCTGCAAAGCTTCAGCTCTAGTGGAAATAGCATCAGGTCTCTTAATAAGCAGACCAGAGCACACCTAGTTAAAATTTGCAACCCTCTGGCCAAGGTCCAAACACTTCCCACTGCAAGCAAGAACAACCCTTATAAATGACTGACGTGAAGGATAGAGCAGCCAAACACAGCAGCAGAGTGCATGCAGCACACAACAGACACTTCCTGAAGAGCCAGGCCCTGAACATTATGTGACCTCTTCTTCATAAAACCATTACTCTCAGGAGCAGGAAACATAACTGGCTTTTCTAACACAGAGAAGAAGATAGAGACCTAGAAAAATGCCCAGATGGAGGAATTCATCCCTAAAGAAATAACAGGAAAAGGTTATGGCCAGGGATCTAATTGAAACAAACATAAGTAATATGCTTGATCCAGAATTTAAAGCAACAATCGTAAGGATACTAGCTGGTCTTGAAAAAAGCATGGAAAATATTAGGGAGGCACTTGTCACAGAGATAAAAGAGCTAAAAAACAATTCAGCCAAAATGAAAATTGCAATAACTGAGATTCAAAACAGACCACAAGATAGAAGAGGCAGAGGAACAAATAAGTGATATAGAAGATGGAAATATGGAAAATAATGAAGCTGAACAAAACAGAGAAGAAAAATTTTGGATCATGAGAGTAGGCTTAGAGAACTCAGTGACCCCATCAAACATAATAGCATTCCTATCATACGCATCCCACAGGAACAAGAGAGAAAAGGGGCAAGAAGTTTACTTGAGGAAATACAGCTGAAAACTTCCCTAATCTTGGGAAGGGAATATTCGTCCAAATACAAGAGGCAAAGAGAACTCCCACCAAAACTGACAAAAGCAGGCCAACACAAAGACATATGGTAGTTACATATACAAAATATGGTGATAAACAACAACAACAAAAATTCTAAAAGCAGCAAGACAAAAGAAGTCCATAAAGTACAAGGTAAGACCAATAAGGTTCCACAGAAACTTGGCAAGCCAGAAGGGAGTGGCATGATAGATTCAATGTACTGAATGGTAAAAATCTATAGCCAAGCATATTCTATCCAGCATGTCTATCATTCAGGATAGGAGAGATAAAGAGGTTCCCAGACAAAAACAAACAAAAACAACAAAACAAAACAAAACAAAACAAAAACCTAAAGGAGTTGGTGACCACTAAAAAAGTCTTGCAAGAAATATTACAGGGGACTCTGAGTGGGAAGGAAAGACTGAAAGCAACAAAGACTAGAAATGAACAGAGAGAATCTCCAGAAACAATGACAAAACAAGTAATAAAATTGCACTAAATACATACCTATCAATAATTAATTTGGATGGAAATGGACTAAATGCTCCAATGAAAAGACACAAGGTGTCAGAATGGATAAAAATACAAGCCCAAACTAGATGCTGCCTACAAGAAACTCATTTTAGACCTAAAGACACATGCAGACTAAAAGTGAGGGGATGGAGAAACATTTGTCTTTCAAATGGACATCAAAACAAAGCTGGAGTGGCAATACTTATATCACAATGACTAGATTTTAAACCAATGACTGTAACAAGAGATAAAGAAGGGCACTATATCATAATAAAGGGGACTATCCAGAAAGAAGATCTAACAATTATAAATATTTATGCACCCAACATAGAGGCACCCAAATATATAAAACAATAACAAACACAAATGAATTCACTGACAATAATACAATAATAATAGGGGACTTTAAAAACCCCAAGTACATCAATGGACAGATCATCTAAACAGAAAATAAACATGGAAACAGTGGTTTTGAATGACATACTGGACCAGATAGACTTAACAGATACATTCAGAATATTTCATCCTAAAGCAGCAGAATACACATTCTTCTCGAGTGAACATGGGACATTCTCCAGAAGAGATCTCATACTAGGTCAAAACTCAGACCTCAGCAAGTACAAAAAGACTGAGATCATACCATGCATATTTCCTGACCACAGTACTGTGAAACTTGAAGTCAATCACAAGAAAAAATTCAGAAAGTCCACAAATACATGGAGATTAAAGACCATTTTACTAAAGAATGATGGGTTAACCAGGAAATCAAAGAGGAATTTAAAAATACATGGAAACAAATTAAAATGAAAACACAATGGTCCAAACTTTTGGGATGCAGCAAAAGCAATCATAAGAGGGAAGTATATATAACAATACAGGCTTACCTCAAGAAGCAAGAAAAATCTAAAATAAACAACCTAACCTTACACCTAAAGGAGCTAGAAAAAGAACAACAAACAAACCCTAAAAGCAGCAAAAGAAGGGAAATAATAAAGATTAGAGAAGAAATAAATGATATAGAAAAAACAAACAAAAACCAGGAGCTGATTTCTTTGGAAAAATTAATAAAATTGATAAGCCCCTAGCAGGACTTATCAAAAAGAAAAGAGAAAAGGCACAAATAAGTAAAATCACAAATGAGAGAGGAGAAATAACAGTCAGCACCACAGAAATAGAATTATAGGAGAATATTATAAAAAAAACCTATATGTTACCAAATCAGAGAATCTGGAAGAAATAGATACATTCCTAGAACCATAAACTACCAAAACTGAACAGAAAGAAATAGAAAATTTGAAGAGACTGATAACCACCAAAGAAATCGAATCAGTAATCAAAAATCTCCCAACAAACAAAAGTCTAGAGCCAGATGACTTCACAGGGGAATTCTAACAAACATTTAAGGAAAAGTTAATATATATTCTTCTTAAACAATTCCAAAAAAATAGAAATGGAAAGTAAACTTCTAAATTAATTCTATGAAACCAGCATTACCCTGATACCAAAACCAGGTAAGAATTCCGCTAAAACACACACACACACACCACCACCACCACCACCACCACCAACAACAACAACAACAACTACAGGGCAATAACAACAACAACAACAACAACAACAACAACTACAGGGCAATAGCCCTGATATCCCTGATGAACATGGATGCAAAAATTCTCAATAAAATACTAGCAAACCAAATCCAACAATACATTGACAAAATCATTCTCCACAATCAAATGGGATTTATTCCTGGGTTGCAAGGGTGGTTCAATATTTGCGAATGAATAAATGTGATACAACACATTAATAAAAGAATCTTATGATCCTCTCAATAGATGAAGAAAAAGCATTTGAAGAAGTACAAAATCCATTCATGATAAAAACCCACATCAAAGTAGGGATAGAGGGAGCACACCTCAACATCATAAGGGCCATATACAAAACTCAGCTAACATTACCCTTAATGGGAAAAACAGAGCTTTTCCTCTATAGTCAGGAACAAGACATGTATATCCATTCTCACCACTGTTATTTAACATAGTACTGGAAGTCCTAGTCTCAGCAATCAGAAAACACAAAGAAATAAATGCATCCAAATCATCAAGGAAGAAGGCCAACTTTCAAATTTTGCAGTGGACATAATACTGTACACAGTGAAAACCCAAAGGCTCCACCAAAAATTGATAGAACGGATACATGAATCCATAAAGTTACGGGATACAAAATTGTGTAGAGAAATAGGTTGCATTTCTATACACCAATAATGAAGCAGCAGAAAGAGAAATCAAGGAATCAATCCCATTTACAATTACACTGAATACAATAAGATACCTAGGAATAAACCTAACCAAAGAGGTAAAAGATCTCTATTCTGAAAACTATAAAAAATTTATGAAAGATATTGAAGATGACACAAAGAAATGGTAAAATATTCCATGCTCATGGATTATAAGAACAAATAGTGTTAAAATGTTTATACTACCCGAAGCAATCTACACATTGAATGCAATTCCTACCAAAATACCACCAGCATTTTCACAGAGCTAAACCATTCTAAAATTTGTATAGAACCACAAAAGTTCCCAAATATCCAAGGCAACCTTAGAAAAGTAAATCTGGAAACATCACAATTCCAGACTTCAAGTTACATTACAAAGCTGTAGTGATCAAAACAGTATGGTAATGGCACAAAAATGGACACATAGATCAATTGAACAGAATAGAAAACCTAGAAATGAACCAAAAACTGTATGGTCAATTAATCATTGACAAAGCAGGAAAGAATATGCAATGGGAAAAAGACAGTCTCTTCAACAAATGGTGTTGGGAAAAATGGACAGCAACATGCAAAAGAATGGAACTGGACCACTTTCTACACCATACGAAAAAATAAATTCAAAATGGATAAAAGACCTAAATTTGAGAAAGGAAACTTATCAAAATCCTAGAGGATAACACATATAGCAACCTCTTTGACATTTCCCATAGCACCTTCTTATTAGATATATCTCCTGAGGCAAGGGAAACAATAGCAAAAATAAACTATCAGGACTTCATCAAGATAAAAAGCCTCTGCACAGGAAAGGAAACAAACAACAAAACTAAAAGGCCACCAATGAAATGGGAGAAGATATTTGCAAATGACATATCTGATAAAGTGTTAGTATCCAAAATCTATATAATCCAGTTAAAAAGTGGGCAGAAGATATGAATAGACATTTTCCCAAAGAAGACATCCAGATGGCTAATAGACACATGAAAAGATGCTCAATATCACTCATCATGAGGAAAATACAAATCAGAACTACAATAAGATATCACCTCACACCAGTCTCAATAGCTAAAATTAACAATATAGGAAATGACAGGTGTTGGCAAGGATGTGGAGAAAGGGGAACCCTCTTGCACTGTTGGTTGGAATGCAAAGTGGAGGAGTCACTCTGGAAAATAGTATGTAGCTTCCCGAAAAAGTTAAAAATTGAACTACCCTATGTTCCACCAATTGTACTACTAGGCATTTACTCAAAGGATACAAAAATAGTGATTTGAAGGGATACATGCACCCCAATATTTAGAGCATTATCAACAATAGCCAAATTATGGGAAAAGTCCAAATGTCCACCATCTGATGAATGGATATATAAGATGTGGTGTGTGTGTGTGTGTGTATATATATATATATATATATATATATATGTACATACATATATACATATATATACATACATACAATGGAATAAAAAGGATTGAAATCTTGTCATTTGTGAAGACATGGATGGAGCTAGAGAGAGCTAAAGAGCCTTAATGTAAGTGAAATAAGTCAGTCAGAAAAAGATAAATACCACATGATTTCACTCATGTGTGTAATTTAAGAAACAAAACAGATGAACATAGGGGAACAAAAGAGAGCCAAATCAGAAAACAGACTTTTAACTACAGAGAACAAACTGATGTTTGCTGGAGGGGAGGTTGGTGTAGGGATGGGTTAAATGGGTGATGGGTATTAAGGAGGGCACTTGTGATGAGCATTGGGTGTTGTATGTAAGTGAGGACTCACTAAATTCTATACCTGAAACTAGTATTACACTGTATGTTAACTAAATTTAAACAAAAAATAATGTAAATAAGAAATAAAAGTCTTTCACCATATAGCATAGGATCACTTACAAAATTTTTTTCCCTATTTGCACAGCTTTGGTTTGTATATCTGGCACTACATCCCATTTTCAGTGTTTTACTGCAATATCAAAAACTATGGTATGCATTAAATATGCAAACAAAGACCTATAAGAAACATTTACATAATAATTTGTCTTGCAATCTGCAAGGGGAAAAGAATCATATGATCTTACAAAGGGATTTATGAATAGACCATTTGCCAACAAAAGGAATAAAGGATTGCTCTCTATTTAATAAAAGTCATTTTATTATTACTAAGTCATGATCACTGTCATTATTCTACCAATAGCAATGCAAACCCAATATTCTCACTACTTATACCTGTAAACTCTCATATTTTAAATTCATTTTCTTATTTTCCCCTTCAATACTATTATATGTTATAAACTGAATATTTGTGTTCTCCATAATTTATATGATGAAACCTAATCCCCTACCTGGAGGTAGGGCTTATGAGAAGTGATTAGGTCATGAGGGAAGAGCCCTTATGGATGAGATTAGTGTCCTTACAAAAGAGACCCCAGAGATCTCTCTCACCCTTTCTGTCATGTCGGGACACAGCAAGAAGACTGCTGTGTATAAAACAGAAAGCAGGTCCTCACCAGACACCAAAAATGCTGGTGCCTTGATCTTGGACTTCTCAGCCTCCAGAACTATAAGAAATAAATTTATGTTATTTATAAGCTACCTAGTCTGTGGTATTTGTTATGGCAGCTGGAATGGACTAACACAGTATAGAACCACTACTCATTTAATGTTTCTCAACTTTTAAACTGCAAGTCAAACAAGATTTCCTTCAGTTGTACCCATTGTTGATCTTTCAAATGGATAAATCTGTTAATATTTAAAATACCTCCATAATTTTGGCTTCTCCATTTTCATCACTATATTCTTCTTTAATGACTTCTTTCTTGTTTTCAGCTATTGCTTTGGCACTTGTATCTGTGTTTTTTTCCATCGTATCATGTTCTGTCTTCATTTTCTGTCCAGCAACACAGAATAATAAAAACAAATATACAACTTAAGTGGTGTGTTAATTAAATGGCCCAGGTTATTTTATCAGCTGCTGTAATGATTTATAAAAAGATTAAAATATCCATATAAACTTAATATCAATAAAATCATCACTCGACACTTTTACCTCTATTGTAAACCCAAAGCAGCATTAAAAATGAATAATATTCTTCTGATATAAATCAAATACATTTTCTTTTAGATGAGAAGCAACAAGTTAGAATACTGACCATTGACCACTCAAAGCTAATTGCCTGCATCAGATTAGATTTTTATAAATTAACTCTTTTTGACTAGAGGGGGCCAGTTTATCTGTCATGTCTAATAATTAGCAACAGGGTTTTGTTTATTGCAAAGCCTCCAGTGGCTAATAATTAAGAGAAACACTAGCAAAGGCATCACTTTATATATATTTTAAGAGATTTCCTGGGGACATAGGTGATTCAATATACGTTCTACAAGTTTTGAAATGACTTGAATCATGATTGCTTTACCAAGAAAGCTCTTTGCCTATGTGAGTAAAGAGCCCTGGGTGAAGAGGCCAGAAAACCTGTGTTTGAATTTTGGATCTGCTACTTACTTGATGTGATCTTGAGCAAAAGTATAAATCTTTTTGTGCATGTTTTTTATATGTAAAAAAGAGTAATTCCACCTACCTCATAGGGGTGTTATTAGGAACAAATGGTAAAATATATGTGAAATTGCTTTAGAAACTATAAAATACAATATAGATATATTATTACTATTTTAACACACGAAAAACAGAGAGTCAAGTATAATAACGCATTTTAAAGTCCAGGATTATATAGTATTTGTTTTATTATAACATTATCTTCTAATTTTAATGGAAATAAAGTGTTTACTATTTTAATAGCCTATAAATTGAGTACCCAATTTTATAGAATACTGACCTTGAAATGTTAAATAGAAAAAAAATTTTTTTAAACTTTTCTCTCCTGTTGTTACTTGTTACTAAAACTTCACTTGCCCTAGTTTTAACAGTATATTTCTTTTTATTTTTGAGAGAGAAAGTATGTGAGCAGGGAGAGGGGCAGAGGGAGAGAGAGAGAATCCCAAGCAGCCTCCACACTTAGCGTGGAGCTGATGCAGGGCTGGAACCCATGGCTCATAACCCCAGCCAAAATCAAGAGTTGAACGCTCAACCAACTGAACAGCCCAGGCGGTCCCAGCAGTATCTTTTAATCAAATAATTCAAAGCTATTTATATATATGCCTGTAATTTACAGTTTCTCCAATCACAAAATGATGGGATTCGAGGATTTTAATGTTCCTCCTAGCTTTAAGCATTTATGATTTTAGGAAGTTAACCAATCTCTAAAATATCAGTCATACCTCAATAAAGCAGTTTAAAAAATTACTAGTATTATATTTGCACACAGTTATAAATAAATAAATAAATAAATAAATAAATAACAACATGGAGAAACGAACTTAATATAGAGGCTATTTCTATTTCTAATGTCATTAGCCATAACATTAGAGTATAGAATATCAATTGTGTTCATTTAAAAATAGTTTATGTCGGGAACCCTCTTGCAACTGTTGGTGGGAATGCAAATTGGTGCAGCCACTCTGGAAAACAGTGTGGAGGTTCCTCGGAAAATTAAAAATAGACCTACCCTATGACCCAGCAATAGCCCTGCTAGGAATTTACCCAAGGGATACAAGAGTACTGATGCATAAGGGGCACTTGTACCCCAATGTTTATAGCAGCACTCTCAACAATAGCCAAATTATGGAAAGAGTCTAAATGTCCATCAACTGATGAATGGATAAAGAAATTGTGGTTTATATACACAATGGAGTACTACATGGCAATGAGAAAGAGCGAAATATGGCCCTTTGTAGCAACGTGGATGGAACTGGAGAGTGTGATGCTAAGTGAAATAAGTCATACAGAGAAAGACAGATACCATATGTTTTCACTCTTATGTGGATCCTGAGAAACGTAACAGAAACCCATGGGGGAGGGGAAGGAAAAAAAAAAAAAGAGGTTAGAGTGGGAGAGAGCCAAAGCATAAGAGACTCTTAAAAACTGAGAACAAACTGAGGGTTGATGGGGGGTGGGAGGGAGGGGAGAGTGGGTGATGGGTATTGAGGAGGGCACCTTTTGGGATGAGCACTGGGTGTTGTAGGGAAACCAATTTGACAATAAATTTCATATATTGAAAAATAAAAATAAATAAATAAATAAATAAATAAATAAATAAAATAAAAATAAAAATAGTTTATGTGAAAACACTTCGCAAACTGTAAAGTATTATCAAATGTTAGTTACTACTATTATTACAAAGCATTATTTTGGTTACTAGAGTTTACACCTTTTGTTTTTCCAGCAATATTGGTGTTGTGACTATATGATGTCAAAGGCATATATATTTTACAAGTCTACCCAACTAAAATTTTATTCTGTTTCTTCCTAATAAAAATGTCAAAATATGGTAGACAATCACAGAACGTGAACAAATATTCCTTACTCAAAAAGTTTACATGTACCATATGGTATAACATATTACTAAACAGAAAGTAAAGAAAGCAAAATGATCAGCTGTATGCCTTTCCAAAAACATTATTTTTAAATGTTTTTTAATGTTTAGTTTTGAGAGAGAGAGAGAGAGCGCGCGTGTGTGCGAGTGAGTGGGAGAGGGGCAGAGAGAGAGGGAGACACCGAATTCAAAGCAGGCTCCAGGGTCTGAGCTATCAGCACACAGCCTGATGCAGGGCTCAAACCCATGAACCCTGAGATCATGACCTGAGCCGAAGTCAGATGCTTCACCAACAGCCACATCACCTAGGCGCCCCTCCAAAAAAATTATTTCTAAAGAAGAGTAATCTTCTGTCAACATTGCATGTTGAATTTTACCTTTGTAATCGATGTTCTTTTGGGCTTCAACTCTGGTGTAATGGGCACGGGCATCTGCATCAAAAAACACAAGTCATGGTTGGGGGGAGGAAAAAATCATAATTGAAGACAGATTACTAATAATGAAATCCAACCTCTTAATTTCAATAAATGGGTATAGTTCGGACCAAGCACTAGGAAAAACAAACAAACAAACATGTCCTTAGTGTGAAATTTTTTACAACAACATCCAAAATAAATCTTGTACTAAATAGGTAGTATTGTGTAGGATTCCCTGAATTTTAAAAGTACATTTTACAATACACGAGAAGCGTTTTAAAAAGACCACTTACAGCAGACAGTCTGGCTGATCTTCTTTTTGGCTATAAGTAAAAAAAAAAAACCAAAAAACAGTTAACAGAATTATGGACACACAAAACTACAGTTATTTATATTGTGAAAATATTTAGTGCAATACTACATGAGCATTGTTTTTAAAGAGGCAGTTGTAAACTTGAGGAGAATATATAGTAGAAATATAAATTTTTATTTCCCCTACCCTGGACCCTTTATACAGCTAAAGAAAAATATCTCAAATTAAACTTCAAATGCTAAGCTAAATGAACACAATGGCTAATAACAAGGAGCATATTTAGAAATAAGAATATAGCCCCTTCTTGCAAACTGACAAAGATGTTTTTTTTTTTTTTTTTGCTTAAAAGGAAGAAACTCTCTTCAGAGCTTAACAAGCCTAAGGTCCTAAATTCCAAGAAGTTTGTAATTTTCAATACCTGCTATATTTCTGAGAGAGCTCACTTGCATACCATATTCATACTCATATGGTACAAATATACAAATCAGCATCTATTTTTAGCTGCTTGTGTGTCTCAAATTCATAAAACAAGTGGATTTTTTCAGTCATATTCTAAAACTAAAAAAAACTCACCTCCTGCCTGGTACCATCTTGACTGGCAGCCTATACAGAGGAGAAAACCACACAGGAATCAGGTCATCGATATAAACACATAGATTAGAAAATATTGCATATGGATTACAGTTGTAACATAACCACTTATGACTTTTTTCCTGGATTCCAGCTCAAGTAGCCACGTGTTATTTCCTAGTAGCATGCTACATACTGCTGTCCGCTAATGTGCAAATGTGCACCAAGATGCAAATGCATTCTCAAGACATAAATTCACACAACTAATAATCAATTCCATCCTTTTGTGTAAATTGCATCTCCTACAAACAAACCTTTTAAATTTTAAAATCCACCTGCTGTAGCCAGTGTTAAAGCCAAAAAAAAAGTGTGGGGGTGGGCAGAATGAAGGAGGAACTTCCCGCAATTTCCCTGTGTTTTGCCTTATGTTTTATATGCAATTGTACTTATCTGATCCTCTCTACTGGCTGGATTAATGTTTCCAAGTCCTTCATACAAAAACTACAACCCCCACAATGTTTAAATGCTTGCTTGCTTTCTCTTTTTTCTTTCTTTTCTTTCTTTCTTTCTTTCTTTCTTTTCTTTCTTTCTTTCTTTCTTTCTTTCTTTCTTTCTTTCTTTCTTTCTTTCTTTCTTTCTTTTCCTTCTTCCCCTTTCTTTCTTTCCTTCCTTTCGGTCCTTCCTTCCTTCCCTCTTTTTCTTTCATGGAGGGAACCCCTGCAACATCAATGCGTTATTCCGAGGAGCTGGCCATGGACTTTAAAACTTCCCGCCACTACCTGCTACAAGGTTGCTGTCAGATCTGTAAAATAGCACGACCCATTGCACAAGCCTAGAAAAGCTCAGCGGAGGGAATCTCAGGAAATGGGATGGATACTAAAAACCATTGCTTTTTGTATTTGAGCAGCCCTTTATTCTGGGAATTATCAAGCTATTACATGATTCATACAGCCCCAGAGCACAGGGGAATTTCGGTCTTATTCCTATGTTTTAGAAATAGGGAAGGAGGCCGGATAAATAGGAATAATATCAAAACAATCACACTGCTTTACATCAGCACAGTGTTTTCCAATTTTATGAAGCAATGAAACAGCGTTCAATTTCACTACTAAGGGACACCCCCCTTCCCAAAACAACAAACAAACATTCAAACAAACACTGGTAGTAAATTTATCTCTTGTCCAAGAGAGGAGTCACAATTTTTGAAATGAGGGTTTGCAGAATACCTGTAGCCCTTGAATATCTCAAATCAATTCTGCATGTCTAAAAGTGAATAAATCCACGCTACCGCAACATCAGCAATAGTTTTTATCTTACGCAGTTCTCTTGCCATCTCTCCACCTTTACACAAAGAGTTTGGAGAACCCCAGATCTCATAGCCCTAAAGTTGCTAACTGCAGAGGTGGTTCTCTCCTTTAAGACAGTTTGAAGTCTGCGCCGCCTAATGGCACAGGATTACCATTGCATAGCCATCTGGCATGACAAGAAGTGGAGGAGGGAAGAGGAAAAAGGAAAAAGAAAACGGGAAGAACAAAGGCAAATACGGGAGAAAGCCGTGGCTTTCGTTACCCCAAACGGGACGGTTCCCGGAGAAAAGCCGGAGGCTGAGGAGGAAACTGGTGCCTGGAAGTGTGGTTAAGAGAAGTGTTCTCCAATAGGGTAAGCGGAGGAAGGGAGGTGGGGTAGGAAGCGACAGCACAACGCTATGGCTGTTTGTAATTCAGCATGGAGACACCTCTTAAACGATTATTTCCCTTAAACAAAACAAGCCGAAAGTGAACTACTAGTTGCATTCAAGACCATCCTTAATCTTACACTGATCATTCTTTGCCTTTCTTTCCCCCTTCCATTCAGTACATCACAAAATCGAACTAGAAGCCAAAATGCTTTCTAAAACCTCTACGGATTAGGAAATATGTATTTCAGTCTCTAATTCCCCTTCTATCTTCCTATTTCACTTACCTTTCTTTTGGGCATTGTTGCAGCTCTCTACAGGAGATCTTAACAATCAGCAGAAAAAAAGCCGAAAGCAGTCTCTGCCCGAGCGCTCAGAGAGCAACTGAGTTTTCAATGAACTAATTGCAGCACGACCTGTACTCGGCAAAACAAACAAACAAACAAACAACCAAAAAACAAAAACAAAACAAAACAACAACAAAAACACCTCGTTATTGGCAACATTAAACGCACCAAGACGCAACCAAACTACGTGAATGGTTAGCTGGAGTGGGAGCCAGATTTGAATGACAGGCAGTGAGACCAATAAAGAAAGCTGATCTGCCCAGGGGCGTGGTCCACAGACTTGTCAGACGCCCTGTTAAGGCTGCCTTTTCAGACCGCTGGTGTGGCGGAGGAGCACGCGGACTTGATAAATGCAAAATGCTCAAGCTTAAGACTGGCGGGAAAGCCAGAGTTGTCTTGATTTTGTTTTTCTTTTATGTTGTAATAACAGGCGAAAGTCACAGCAGTTGCTTTCTCCACAGTCTCCAAAACCATCACTTTTACTTATTTCCAGGGATAAAGTGTTTTTGAGACCGTGTTGAGTATAGGCTCCAGTCTTCACATTCTACCTCTGGCAGGAGGATGGAGATGAACTGGCGGAGGGGGGGGGGGGGGGGAGTATTGATTCAGAAAGTAGAGAAGACTGAAGCTGTTTCTCTGGTTGTGGGAACTTTCCACCAAAGCAGTATTGTGGTCCTGGCACGAGGAGGGTGCCAAAATGTTGTGTCTCCTGCAGGTGAAGAGTTGAAAGAAAACTGAGAGCTGGAAGAGCAGAAGAGCCTGAGGGCACAGACACCTGATATCCCACTTGGTAAGCATACACCAAGAATGGGACCTCGAGTTAAGTTTGTAATAACAAAGGTCTATCCAGAGTTAAAGTGCTGATACAAGGGATTTTGAATCCAAAGGTAGCATTTAGTGAAGGGACTCAGGAAGGTGCCATGCAAAAATGTGTTTAGGACTCAGAGCCTGGACTAGGATCAGGTGATTAAAAGGCACTCATCTGTGCCACAAAATTTAAGGATGGGCCCAAAACTCAGATTAGGGTGAGGCGATTGAGGTGAGTCATGCAAGCACAGGGTAGGATCCTTTTTGAAAAAATTTTGATATTTTGTTCATCATGGACTTTGGTACATTAATTTAGATATTTAAAATAGTGCATTAAGTATTTATCTTCATTGTTGAGTTTTGGAGTTCTTACAATTTATGCCGAAGGATAGTGTCTCCTTAGCCTCACCATAGTTTAACCCATCCTTAGGTGGATTTCTCCTCTAAAAGAGACTTCTATCTGCCTTCCAAAGTTACTTCCTGAGACCTAAAAGTTGTGGGAGTGGGGATGGGAATTGGCAAATACTGTACTTGAGGATAATTGTGGGTAGAAATGGAGACTCCAGGTCCTGAAGCCCTTTCTCAGAGTACCCTACTTTGGTTGTTGTAACATGTAATTGGGTTTAAAAGTGCTCCAACGACAGGCCAAATCCTTATTCTGGAAGTTTAATTTAAAAAGGAAATTAATATTTTGCACAGCTACCTAAAGGGGGAGTTTCATTTGTGTTCATGTGTACTAAAAAATTGGAATTGCCAGTTTAAAAATTTAATATTCATAGCTGTTACATAATACAGAAGCATCCCCTCAAACTAAAATATGGCCTAACAGAAGAACCCATCATTTAAATTTTTGCCCATTCTTCCCCAGCCATCTGTACTGTGGAGTTAAACAGATCCAATAGTATAAGACAGTTTGATTACAAGTCAACTTCCCTTCTCCAATCTCATTGTATTCTGATTCAAGTAAGTAAATTAAGAAGACATTTATATTGCTTCCTTTGCCCACAGTTATTGGAATCATCCTTAGATCCTCTAGAGGCCTCTTTTTGCCCTTATGGTGAAAACATTACTGAGCGAGCCTAGATATTTTTCAATCATTTTATGTTCCAAGAGTTATAATGTAAGTATAAAAATTGGGTACAAAATGAGGATTGCCTCAAAAGGATAAGAAAAAAAAACATGAAGGGAATGAAAAATGTGGCAACACTGGAACACATTTACTCAACAAATTCATATTTAGCATTATTTTTTGAATTGGATTTTGGTTTTGTAGACTAACCTGTAAAAAGACAAAACTCTCTGGCATGCAAAGTTAAATTACATAGTTTCTACCCTTAGGATTTTTATAATTTTTAAAATAGAGCAAGCAGTTGCATGCATATTTATAAATCAAGGTTGCTTTATCATATGAGTGGTACAATCTAAGTTTGATATTATAACAGAGGGGAACTATCATTTAGGGCAGATCATTGGAGAAAATTTTTGTTGAGAAGGTGATATTTGACTTGGCTCTGAACTGTTGAATAGACTGTTAACAGCAAATGCAGATACAGGAAATATTTGTACTTGTTAGGGAAAAGAATGCCTAGTCCAAGTGCACTGAAACAAATGATCATGTGAAGCCTTAGGAAGTCAGGCTTAGTTTTGAGGCAAAGCACAAATGTGTAGTCAGTGAGATCTAAGATACCTATTAAGTTTGTCAGCATTTTTGTTTTTTGGTCAGTTTTTCTTCCTTGCTGTCTGACTTGTTGCAACTGTGATTTATGTCTTATCAGATTGAAAAAATAGTCATGCATGCATAAGAAAATATTCTAATTGTGACATAGTTCTCTAATTCTTGACCTACCACATACCATATTCTTTCTAATCATTAATCAGGTGGGCTTTTATACAAACCAACCTGCCCTAGACTCTTCATTTGCTGTATTATTATCTACAGATCCATTCTGTTATATCTTTGCCTATCAAATGTCTACCAAAACTGCTCAGATTCAAATCTAATATTACCTCTTTGACAAAAGCCCTCTCCAATCATTTCTGCCCTAAAAGATCCTGCTTTCTTATTATGTTATAGAATTTAAATTGTACCACTCATATGACACAAGCAAACCTGATTTTCCCCAACCATTCCGTCCTAAAATTTCACATTGATTTAAAATTTTATATACTTATTTCGCCTTGCCTGAATATTTTCTCAGCACATCATATTCTACATAGTTTCTATGAATTTACTAACTTTAAAAACTATTTTTCTAAAATTGATAAATTATTTTTAAGTAAGGCTTTAATCTTTGTATAATTGTCAAATTAAGACTTTTTTGGCTCAGTTTTTATAAAATTAAATTGGCTTATTTCTCTTTTACAATTGTTTATTGACTATAAAGGTTGATTGTTAGACAACTCTCCACTGGACTCTCTAATTTCCCCTGAGTATTAAGTATACCCACAACCCTCTAAAAACCTACAGAAACTTTAGCATGTCCACTGAGTAACCATTGGGAAAAGACACAGAAAGATATGAAAAATTATAGAGGAAAGAAACCAACATTAAACAGAAAGATAATCCAAAAGAGAATATTATGTATTTATGAGAAAAGGGGTGCTAGGCAGTTAAGATAAAAGAAGTCGTCAAATGTCCTGTTTATAGTTTAGAATGACATATATGTTACATAATTAGAAGTATTTCTGTATGCACTGCTTTATGTGCAATGGGATCTCAAAAATACTGATTGATTAGTAAAAAGATATTTGCTTTTATCTATTAAATTATCTTTGATTTTGGCATCATCCATTACCATTATTGTTTCCATTATATTTGCAAAAAATGAAAAAATCAGAAAACTACCTACTATTGCTAACAAATAATGATGTAAGACTTTTAGTATGTAATTAAAATTCTGTTTTATTATTTATTAATTTTTGTAAATGTTTATTTTTGAGAGAGACAGAGCATGAGCAGGGGAGGGGCAGAGAGAGAGGGAGACACAGAATCCTTAGCAGGCTCCAGGCTCTGAGCTGTCAGCACAGAGCCCGACATGGGGCTCAAACCCAGGAACAGAGAGATCATGACCTGAGCCAAAGTCGGACGCTTACCCGACTGAGCCACCCAGACGCCCCAAAATTCTGTGTTTCAAATATATTGTTGGTTGGTATTTTCAAAGAGCAAAATAAATGGTAAGTCTACAGTGAACCAAATACATCAATGCACTTATTTTTGAGTCTTGTTGAAGATTGATCTGAGGAATTGCTTGGATTGATTACAGCACTTAGCTGAAACTCTGGAATAACTTTTAGCTCATCTGTAATTTTACTTGAAAGTATTTCTGTTGGCTAAAAGTTATTTGAAAATTTTCCATTTCTCATAGGTGTCCTCATTTACTCGAAAAGAGTTCCAAAGTTTTTTACTTTAGCTATAAGGACTTATGTTTCCTTTAAATTTACTAAATTCTATTAAACTTAATTTGTATTTTTTCATGAAATATAAGAGTTTTAAAATCTAATTTTTTCGGGGCGCCTGGGTGGCTCAGTTGGTTGAGCGCCGACTTGGGCTCAGGTCACGATCTCGCGGTCCGTGAGTTCGAGCCCCTCATCGGGCCCCTGTGCTGACAGCTCAGAGCCCGGAGCTTGTTTCAGATTCTGTGTCTCCCTCTCTCTGACCCTCCCCCATTCATGCTCTGTCTCTCTCTGTCTCAAAAATAAATAAACGTTAAAAAAAATCTTATTTTTCTAATATTTTACCATCAGCCTGATCTTTTGTTAAAGTTTATTTATTTATTTTGAGAGAGAAAGTGCGACAGAGTGGAAGCAGGGGAAGAACAGAGGAAGAGGGAGAGAGAGAGAATCCTAACCAGACATGGGACTCCATTCCACTGACTGTGAGATCACGACCTGAGTGGAAACCAGGAGTCAGAGGCTTAACCAATTGAATCACCCAGGTGCTCCTACTATCAGCCTTATCTTATAGAAGCATAAATATTAGTCCATGGCTAATAAACTACTAAGATGTAGTTTGGGAGACTTCTACAATTTGTGTGAATATTATGGTGCACTAAGACAATGGCATCTTTAAAACAATTATATTTTGGTTTTTTATATTTTAATTTGCTTTAATGCTTCAGGCTTTTTCTATCTCCTTAGAAAGCTCACTAATGCTGGTTACATTTATAGCAAGAATTTATTAAAAAATAATAAAAATTTTTTTATAAATGCCACATATTGCCCACATGAGACTACAGCCTATTTTCAAGAAAAGATAAATCAGTTTTCTGGTATAGTTCAGCTGTCCCATCAATGAGCATTGATTAGAAACAATCACCCTTCACTGAGAAAATAGTGGCAACCTATCAAATATGTTGTGTGTAAGAAACCAACTACTTCACTAATAAAAATATTTGATATAGTAAACTGATACCATTTTAATAAGAGGCTAAAGTTAAATGCTGGATTCTCTTAACTTTGCATCATACTAGAGATTTTTCCCCTACTCTCTGTTTTAGGCTTTCATCCACTCACTTAGAGCCTTACATATCAGCTTATTTTATAATAAGCACCATATAACCTCCAAATTGTTTTATTTTATTGTAAATTACTTGAAATAAATATCTACACATATTTAAACATAGCTAAAGTGTGATAAAAAAGTTAAAACTAGTTTGCTTCAATCTTCAAACTGTACATACAAATATTCTGATGAAGTAGTAGAACTCAAGTAGATTTTGTTTTGGGAAATTGTCAATGTATGCTGTTGTTCTCACTAACTGCATTTTCCATTAAGAGGATAAATGAACAAACAGCTGTACAATAATGGTATTAAGTCTGAAAATACCTTCGAGTACACAGCAAAGCAAGAGTGCAGGGAGGAAGAGAGAAAAGAAGTTCCCCTGGAGGAGATCCATTAAGAAATATCTCTTAAGAGTCATTTTTTGGGAGATCATTCATACACATCTCTTGTGTTCTTAAATTCTGAGGACATGGTGGAAAACATTTACTTATTTCTTACTTACCTTACTTCATTTTGAAAGAATCATTCTTTTTGTTTGTTTGTTTCTATTCTCTTTATTCTTATAAATTCAAGTTAGTTAACATAGAATGTAGTATTGGCTTCAGAAGTAGAATTTAGTGACTCGTTACATACAACACCCACTGCTCATCCCAACAAGTGCCCTAATGTCCATCACCCATTTAGCCCATACTCCAACCCTCTTCCCCTCCAGCAACCCTCACTTTGTTTTCTATATTTAAGAGTCTCTTATGGTTTGTCTCCCTCTGTGTTTTTATCTTATTTTTCCTTCCCTTCCCCTATGTTCCTCTGTTTTGTTTCTTAAATTCCACACATGAGTGAAATCATATGATATTTGTCTTTCTCTGACTGACTTATTTCACTTAGAATAACACTCTCTACCTCCATTCATATCGTTGAAAATGGCAAGATTTCATTCTTTTGAATTGGTGAGTAATATTCCACTGTATGTATGTGTGTGTGTGTGTGTGTGTGTGTATACACACACCACATTTTCTTTATTCATTCATCAGTTGATGGACGTTTGGCCTCTTTCCATAATTCGGCTATTGTTGAGAACACTGCTGTAAACATTGGGGTACATATGCCTATCCTCTTTTTATTAAGTCAATCTATGATCAATTTGTTAAATAGCTGACATACTTCATTCATTTCCCACACATTTAAAACTGGAAAATTATATTTTCTATTCAAGTGAGTAACCATTCAAGCAAATGGGAATGTTCAGTTCTTATACATTTAATGATAATAGTATAAATCTACATTTACATATTTTCATTATTTCCTATAAACTAAATATATTTTTGGAACATTTTCCCTTGCTTTCAGAGTTGTGTTGTCCAAATACAAACTAGAAAATATTTTTAAATATGTTCATTAAATAGTTTATATTGTTTAGACTATTTCATATATGAATTCATTGCTGATTCAAACTGAAGGGAAAATAGAATTATTCCTTCCGTCTCCTTTTGTTTTCATATTCTAATTCACTTCTAAATTTATTATAAGATTAATTGCCATTCATCACTTAATTTCTCCTGGAAAAAGTCCACACTGAAGATTTTTTAAAAATGTAATGTTTATTTATTTTTGAGAGACAGAGACAGAGCATGAGCGGGGGGAGGGGTAGAGAGAGAGAGGGAGTCACAGAATCTGAAGCAGGCTCTGGGCTCTGAGCTGTCAGCACAGGGCCCGATGTAGGGCTTGAACTATGAACTGTGAGATCGTGACTTGAGCCCAAGTCTGATGCTTAACTGACTGAGCCTCCCAGGTGCCCCAACATTGAAGATTTTTAAAAAGTAATAAAATACATGCTATTTTGGTTCATGAGGTATGACTTGTTCTGTGAAAAATATTATTTTTGTAGCTCTTGAAAATAGAAATATTATTTTGTAAGTTTATGATAACTTTTGCCCATAGAAAGTAGTATCCTATTACATTTTAGCCATTTTAATTTTATCTTTAAAATAACTGTGGCAAGGGGCACCTGGCTAGCTCAGTCAGAAGAGCATATAACTCTTGATCTTGAGGTTATGAGTTTGAGCCCCACATTGGGTGTGGAAATTACTTAAATAAATGACTAAATAACTGTGCCAGGATAATTCCTTTATATATTAATTTGTATTCTGTTTCCATTTCAAGAATTTATCCAAATCTTTGTGTTTCTTCTTCTCAGTCAGTTGCTAATGGCTATGCTTTGAGAATTTTACTGGCTAAGTTCTTGAAATTTTTGGAAATTGCTTATCAGAAAGGAAGAGATCCCAAAGAGTAGAAGAGAGGAAAGGAGCCATACTGAAGGAGACTTTGAACTTTCCTCAAGGCAGAGGAGGTGATGGGGGATGGGTTAGCAAGACCAATGTACCTATTTGCACACAGTGTTCCAGATTAAAATGTGTCTGTAGGATGCCAAATCAGATACTAGGAATACTGGAAGAGGGGTATCTCTGAGAAGGATTGAAACAAAGTGCTTCGGAGACTTGTAGCAAGAATTAGCACTGGAGAGCAGCACCACTTTACACTCTCACCAACACAGAAGAATGTTCACTTCCGTTGCCTTGACCAGCATTTAGTATTTTAAAATATTTTATTTTTTACCAGTTGGATAGATTAAAATATCTCCTTTTGATGTATATGTCTTTAATTGTAAGTTGAACAACTTTTTTATATGTTTGATGGCCATTTGTATCCTTTTTCTGTGAATTATTTGAACATAACCTTTAGTTTTCTTTTTTTAAAGCCTTTTTTTTTTTAAGTTTATTCATTTATTTCAAGAGAGAGAGAGAGAATCAAAGCAGGCTCTGTGCTAATAGCATGGAGACTGATGCAGGGCTTAAACCCAGAAACTGTGAGATCATGACCTGAGCAGAAATCAAGGTCACTTGCCCCAAGATATCGCCCAACCAATTTAGCCATGTAGGTGCCCCATGAGCTTTATTTTTCTATTTTTCTATGATTTTTCTCTTTCATCTTTTGAGATGTTTACAGAAGTATATTTTTACAAAAGAGGATTTAAGTTTTTATGTAGCTGTATCACTTTTTATTTATGACTTCTTGTTTGTGTTTTCTTTTAGAAGAACTTCCTCCCTCCAAAATTATAAACATATGTTTTAATACTTCTCTCTAGAAATTATGTAGTTTCACTTTTTATAGTAAAATATTTGTGCAGTTGTCTGGACTTTATACATTTAAGAAGTGAGTTGGGATACAGCTTTTTTATTTTTTTCCCAAAATTTGGGCCAGTTGTTTCAGCATAGAATTTATCATCTACAAGTGAGGAAGTTGAGACCTAGAGCAATAAAACAACTCATCTAAGATTTCTAAGTGATTAGCAAAGTTAAGAACAGAAATCAAGTTTCCTATTTCAACTTTTGGCCTGTAATTTTTCCAACAAAGTATACTGACTCAGTGTACCTTCTCTGCTTAATTACTTTCCTGACTTGACAGTATTGTGATTTAGTCTAACCCAGTAGAAATTGGATAAAAAAGCTTTTTAATTCTAAACAATTATATGCTTGCCATCAGAAAAGTGTGAATTACAAAATGATTTATTTTCTTCTGTAGGGAAGATCTATACCAGGATCTTCAGGAAGAGAGAACAGCTATGTTTTAGATTGGTTCTTGGCATAAGTTAAGAAGGTAATGATCCTAATGCTTTTATGGGAGAGTTTGGGGTGAGAATGGGAGTGAGAAAAGAGGAGGAAATGGACTTTTTATATTTTTCTCTTGGGTCAGACCTTCACAGAGCCACTCTTTGGTGATTATTAGTAAAATATTCCCTGTTTTCTCCAGATTAAATTAGTAAGAACAGCTACCATTTATTGGAAGCTTACTATGTATTAGGAACTATTTATGTGTTATATGAGTTATTTCTGTTGATTATTTTACAAATGATATAGCTAATAATTGTTTTTTCAGTCATAATTTGTTTCTTTGTTTTTGTTGCAAATTTTTATTTAAATTCTAGCTAGTTAACAAAAAGTGTAATATTGGTTTTAGGAGTAGAATTCAGTGATTCATCACTTACATACAATGGGAGGTGTTCATTACAAGTACTTTAATACCCATCATGCGTTTAGCCCATTCCCCACCTACCTCCCCTCCAGAAAACCTGTTTGTTCAGTTGATAATTTCTTGTGGTTTGCCTCCCTCTCATTTTTTTATTCCTTCCCCTGTGTTCATCGGTTCTGTCTCTTAAGTTCCACATTTTAGTGAAATCATATGGTATTTGCCTTTCTCTCACTGACTTATTTCGCTTAGCATAATATAATCTAGCTCCATCCACATCATTGCAAATGGCAAGATATCATTCTTTTTTTTAAGTTTACTTATTTTTAGAGAGAGAGAGCCAGCAGGGGAGGGACAGAGAGAGAGAGAGAGAGAGAGAGAGAGAGAGAGAATCCCAAGCAGGCTCTGCTCTGCCAGTGCAGAGCCCAACATGGGGCTCGATTGCACAAACCATGAGATCATGACCAGAGCCGAGATCAAGAGTCAGATGCTTAAACAACAGAACCACCCAGACGCCCCAAGATATCATTCTTTTTAATGGCAAAGTAATATTCCATCATATATACATAGCACTGCTTCATTATCCATTCATCAGTAGATGGATATTTGGGCTCTTTCCATAATTTGGCTATTGTTGATAATGCGGCTATAAATATGAGGGTGCATGTGCTCCTTCCAATTAATACTTTTGTGTTCTTTTGGTAAATACCTACTGGTGCAAATGCTGGGTTTTAGGGAGTTTCTATGATTAACTTTTTGAGGAGACTCCATACTGTTTTCCAGAGTGGCTGCACCAGTTTGCATTCCGAGAAACAGTGTAAGTGGGTTCCCCTTTATCCTTATACTCTCTAACATCTATTGCTTCCTGCGTTGTTAATTTTGTCCATGCTGACAAGTGTTAGGTGGTATCTCATTGTGGTTTTGATTTGTATTTCCCTGATAAAAAGTGATGTTGAGTATCTTTTCACGTGTCTCTTAGCCACCTATATGTCTTCTTTGGGAAAATGTCTATTCATGTCTTCTGCTAATTTCTTCACTGGGTTATTTGTTTTTGGGGTGTTAAGTTTGATAAGTTCTTTATAGTTTTTGGATAGTAACCCTTTATCTGATATGTCATTTGCAAATATCTTCTCCCATTACGTTGGTTGCCTTTTAGTTTTGTTGATTGTTTTCCTTGCTGCGCAGAATCTTTTTATCTTCATGAAGCCCTAGTAGTTCATGTTTGCTTTTGTTTCCCTTACCTCCAGCGATGTGTCTAGTAAGAAGTTACTATGGCCACGGTCGAAGAGGTTGCTGCCTGTATTTTACTCTAGGATTTTGATAGTTTGCTGTCTCACATTTAAGTCTTTAATCAATTATGAATTTATTTTTGAGTATGGTATAAGAAAGTGGTATAGTTTCATTCTGCTACATGTTGCTGCCCAGTTTCACCAACACCATTTGTTGAAGAGACTGTCTTTTTTCCACTGAATGTTTTTTCCTCCTCTGTCAAAGATTAGTTGACCCTATAGTTGTGGGTCCATTTCTGGGTTTTCTATTCTTTTCCATTGATTTGTGTTTCTGTTTTTGTGCAAGTACCATACTATCTTGATGAATACAGTTTTGTAATATAGCTTGAAGTCCAGAATTGTGATGCCTTCAGTTTTGCTTTTCTTTTTCAAGATTGCTTTGGCTATTTGGGGTCCTTTGGGATTCCATACAGAATTTAGAATTGTTTATTCTAGCTCTGTGAAAAATTCTGGTGGTAACTTTTTTAATTGTAGTGTCTCTCAATAGCTTTTAAAAATATTTTAACTGTATTAAAAATTTATTTTAATATTTTATTTATTTTTGAGAGAGACAGAGAGACAGAGTGTGAACAGGGGAGGAACAGAGAGAAAAGGAGACACAGAATCCAAAGCAGGCTCCAGGCTCTGAGCTGTCAGCACAGAGCCCGATGTGGGGCTCGAACCCACAAACTGCAAGATCATAAACTGAGCTGAAGTTGGATGCTTAACCGACTGAGCCACCCAGGCACCCCAAAAAGATTTTTATTTTTAAGTAAACTCTACATCCAATGTGGGGGTGAAACTCACAACCCTAAGATAAAGAGTCATTTGCTCCATTGATGGAGCTAGCCAGGTCTCTCAATGCTAGTGGTATATTGATGGGGATTGCATTAAATGTATAGATTGCTTTGGGTAGTAGAGACATTTTAACGATTTATTCATCCAGTCCATGAGCATGGAATGTTTGTCCATTTCATTGTGTCATCTTGAAATTTTTTTAAATGTTTGTATTGAGAAATAGAGAGAGAGAGAGAGAGAGAGAGAGAGAGATACAGAGTGTGAGCAGGGAAGGGGCAGAGAGAGACAAAGATGCAGAATCTGAAGCAGGTTCCAGGCTCTGAGCTGTCAGCACAGAGCCTGATGTGAGCCTCAAATTCATAAGCCATGAGATGATGACTGGAGCCAAAGTCAGATACTTAACTGACTGAGCCACCCAGGCTAACCTCTTTTTGTCAACATAAATTTCCTTCATAAGTCTTTTATAGTTTTCAGAATATAGATCTTTTACCTCTTTGGTTAGGTTTATTCCCAAACTTCTTATGGTTTTTTGGTACAATTGAAAATGGGATTGATTCCTGAAATTTCTGTGTCTTCATTATTGATGTATAGAGATGCAACAGATTTCTGTATGTTGATTTTGTATCCTGCAATTTTACTGAATTCATGTATCAGTTCTAGCAATTTTTGGTGGAGTCTTTCTACATGGAGTATCAACACATCTGAGAACAGTGAAAGTTTGACTTATTCCTTGCCAATTTGGATGACTTTTATTTCCTTTTGTTGTCTGATTGCTGAGGCTCGGTCTTTCAGTACTATACTAAATAACAATTTTGAGAGTCGACATCCCAGTCTTGTTCTGACCATAGAGGAAAACCTCTTACTTTTTCCTCATTGAGGTTGATATTAGCACTGGGTCTTTCATAGATTGCCTTTATGATGTTGAGGTATGTTCCCTCTACCCCTACTTTATTGAGGGTATTTTTCAAGAATAGACGCTGTATTGTGTCAAATGATTTTTTTTCTGCATCTATTAAAAAAGCATCTGCCGAGTAGAGGGGGATGGGTCATGGTGTAAGATTCTGAAGCCTTCACTGTGGGTGCTGTGCTGCTCAGTGAAATCTGTCCATGCTGTTGGTCAGGGTATAAAAATGGTGTCATCCCCCTCTCTCATACCCGGAGAGGAGCATTTCTACCCAACACTGTTCAGGAAGCCCTCACAGAAGAGTGAATAATCTCCCTTCATGTGTCTCAGAGATCCCAAGATCCTTGCCTTCACCCTGTCTGTGTCTGAGCCATCTGCCCACTCGGCAGCACAAGGCTCCTGTGTTTTATTGCAGACACACTGGGTGGGTTACAAAACTCCAAATTTGAGGGACTTGGTGTGGTGTGGACCTGTGCTGATCCTCTGGAGGAGGATCTCACCATGCTGTGGCTGGTGCTGTTTTGTGCTGGAAGGGCAATCACACAAACATGCAGGGACTTGGAATTTGTGGTGAAGCACAACAGAAAGCTGGCGTCTAAGCTACCTGCCCTCAGCAGGTACCTCTGTGTCTATGCTAATGAATGGAGCAGCTCAATGGCACCCGCCAGCAATTTTGTCCCCTGAGAGGCAGTGCCATCTCTCCAAAATGCACTCCAAGAAGGGTAACTGTCTCTCCCAGTGTGACTCTAGGGACCCTTGGACCACACTCTGCTCCCGGGTTCTTCCTTCCTTCTCCACCAGAATACCACTATGCCCACAAGCTCCACCCCAGCATACTTCTAAGAACGTCAGACTTTGAGCTCCACTGCTTATAAAAACTTGCAATAATCAGCCCTTCTCATTTTCCCAGTCAATGGTTTTGGGAAAGTGTTTTTCTTGTGCAATCACCTGCACACTAATCTCTGTCTCTGTCTCTGTCTCTGTCTCTCTCTCTCTCTCTCTGTCTCTCTCTCTCTCTCTCTGATCAGAGCATCCTCACCTTTGTAGCATTCATAATTCTTTTCTCCCCCAAGTCACATCTCTACACCTCCTACATTCCTCAATGTGGCCTCTATTCTCCCCCTAGTTGTGTAGTTTGTTCTCTGTCCTCAGATTGGTTTCCTGGGTATTCAGAATTATTTGATATTTATCTAGCTGTGTTTGAGAAACAAGATAAGCATAGGGTCCCCTACTACTATGCCACCTTGACCCAAACTTCTAGCTAGTAATTGTGAAGTCAGAATTCAAATTCAGGTGAATTTGATTCCAGAGCCTATGCTCTTTTAATGACATTTCAGTTCTTTTAATTTTTATTTTATCAAGTATTTATGCTTTTAAATCTTAGTTCAGAAATTCATTACCAAAATCTCAGCATAATTTTTTTTGCTAATATAATTACATAGAAAATTAATTGTGTTTTATTTCCTGTTTTACAATTTTAAATTTTCAGTTCTTCCTGGGACATAGTGCCATTTTGCCTCCAACTGTGAAATAGCTACGAAATCAATGCTAGTAGAATATAATTATTATTAGCCCAACTATAATTCACAGTAATTTGCTCCACAAATATTCATAGAGCACTTCTCAGAGCCTAGCCACTGCATTAGTCACTGAGGATACAAATATTTGATTCTGGTTTTTGAGGAACTTACAATCTAGTACAGACATAGGTGTACCTATGTAGTCTGAAATGTGATATAATTGATATATGTTCAAAATAGTATGGAAATCAGGATAAGAATCAACCAACACTTTATAAAAGTGGGGTGATCAGAAAAGGCTTTACTAAGGAGGTAAAGATAGTATAGGAGAGATGGGCATCCCAAGTAAAGAATTATTAATAATTCTATATTTGTTACTTATCTTAAAGAGGTATTTGTTCAGGGAGGAGTTAAGATGGCAGAGAAGTAGTAGGAACCTTAGCTTTCTTCAGCCCTCAAACACAGCTGTATTGAGGTCAGATCACTTGAAACACCCAGGAAATCGATCTGAGGACTGGCAGAAGGAGTTGGGTTGGAAGGAGACAACATGGCAGGTGCGAGGTGCATGGAAGTGAATTGGGTCAGAGAACACCTGTGGTGCCATCAAGAAGAGGCAACCCTTTCCAAGAGGAGAGACAAAGGGAAGAGAAAGATAGAGGAGTTGAATGAGTGTGGCATCACTTTTCACAAGAGGAAAACCTCTCTAGACTACAGACTAGAGAGAGAGAAGTACTGAATGTCACATGCTTTTTTGCACACAGTGTTTGCAGATTTTGAAAGTACATGACTTTCTCTGGAGCAGAGCTGTGGTGTGCACTCTGGGGAGAAGTAGGGAGCTGGCTTAGGAGTGCATAGCACATTGTAGGGATCTCCAAGGTACACTGGGAGAGAACATTCTCCTTCTTGGAGTACTTTTGGAAGAGGGTATATTGCCTCTCCAAGGACACAAGACCGTGTAGGTTCCAACAAGAGGCCTTTTATCAGCAGGCACAGAGGCATACCTAGAGGGAATATAACCTTGTTGCTGCTTTTAGTGGTGCTACACCATTGATACCATGCACTGTGTAGGCGTGGGACTGTTTTGCTGGGACAAAGAACTTCAGAAACAGCGTGAAGAGGCTCTAATCTTGAGTAGAGGTGGGTTGGGTCCGCATTGTGCTAGGTCCTTTAAGACTTCAAGTTTTGAATCCCAGCTGAGTGCCAAAGAAAAAATGCAGGAGAGCAGTGGCACAGGGTGAGCTGACTATCCATGCTTTTCTGTGAGAGCTGACTAAACAGCAGGGGTATGAGATCCCCTGTCCGGGGATGGGAGATTGGAGTGCCACCATTTTCTCCCCAACACCAACATGGTGGGACTTCAGAGAGCAGCACAGCAACCCCAAGTGGAGGCGGGACCCACTTAAACCAAACCCCCTGAGCGTGGCAACTGCTTCTTTACTGGAGCAAGACTGACTCTGAGCCAACACAGCAGACCTCTCTTCCAGAAGACTAGCGTAAGCAGCACCCTGTATGCACCAAGTGTACTGAAAACCAGGTGCTTCAAAATGACACCTGCAGTACTGGTGGGAATAGGATGAGGCTTACTTTTTTTCTCCTTTCTTCTTCCTTTTTTTCTTTTAGAATCAGGCATATAATTTCTTATTTGTTTCATTTCATTTTCTCTTTTTTTTGGATCAGACTTCAAATTTTTTCTTTCTTTTTAATTAGAATCAGTCTTATAGTTTTTTGATTCTCTGTTTTTTTAATTCCCTTTACTTTTACCTTTTTTGGGGATTAGGCTTCCCCCCCCCTTTTTCCAGGCTTTTTCTAACCAACAAACCAAAGCATACCTAGATAAAGCTCCATACCTTCCACACTGCAATCAAGGAGGGGCTCTGCAGAGGAGTGACAGTAGAAAAGAGTAGCCGAAACAAAACAGAGCTCACACAGCATACACAAGAAACACTTACTGAAATGCCAGGCCATGGACAGTGTATAACCCCTTTTTAATAGAGTATTACTCTCAAGTGCAAGAAGCATAACAAGCTTTTAAAACACAAAAAAGACAGAAACTTAACCAAAATGAGAAGTTGGAGGCATTGTCTGAAAAAAAAAAAGTCAAGAAGAAATCACAGCCAGGGACTTGCTCAAAAAAGATATAAGCAATATATCTTACAAGAATTTAGAACAACAGTCATAAGACTACTAGCTAGGCTTGAGGAAAGCATGGAAGACACCAGAGAAACCCTTGCTCCAGAGATCAAAGACCTAAAAGCTAGTCAGGCAGAAATTAAAAAAATGTTGTAACAGATGCAAACCTGACTGTGCATAGTAACAGTGAGGATTGAAAAAGCAGAGGAGAGGGTGGTTGATATATAAGATAAAATTATGGAAAACAAGCTGAAAAGAGGGGAAGAGAAGTATTAGATCATGAGGGGAGACTTAGGGAACTTAGTGATTCCATTAAATGAAACAATATCTGTATTATAGGAGTCCCAATAGAAGAATAGTGGGAAAATGGGGAAGAAGGTTTGTTTGAACAAACTATAGCTGAAAGCTTCCCTAATCTGGGAAAGGAAACAGACAGTCAAGTCCAAGAGGCACAGAGAACTCGTCTCAAAATCAACAAAAACAGACCAACACCATGACATATCATAGTGAAACTTGCAAAATACAAGATGAAGAGAGGGTTCTGAAAGCAGTTAGGAACAAAAAAGTTCTAAAGCTACAAGGGTAGACATATAAGGTTAGCAGCAGACCTGTTCACTGAAATCTGGCAGGCAAGGAAGGAGTGGTAGAATATATTCAACGTGCTGAATCAGATAAAGATGCAGCCATGCATCCTTTATCCAGCAAGGCTGTTATTCAGAATAGGGGAAGAAATAAAAAGTTTCCAAGACAAAAACCAAACTAACTAAAGGGGTTCATGATCACTAAATCAGCCCTATAAGAAATTTTTAGGGGGACTCTCTGGAGGAAAAAAATAAAGATCAAAGCAATAAAGACTACAAAGGACCAGATAACATCACCAGAAACACCAACTCTACAGGTGACAGAATGGCACTAAATTCATATCTTTCAATAATCACTCAGAATTTAAACGGACTAAATGCTCCAAACAAAAGACATAAGGTAGCATAATGGATTAAAAAAAAAAAAAAACACCCAAGATCCATTTATATGCTGACTACAAAAGACTTATTATAGACCTAAAGACACATGCAGATTGAAAGTGAGGGGATGGAGAAACTTCTATCATGCTAATGTATGTCAGAAGAAAGCTGGAGTAGCCATACTTGTATGAGATAAACTAGATTTTTAAAAATATTTATTTATTTTGAGAGAGAGAGAGAGTGCATAAACAGGCAAGGAGCAGAGAGAGAGGGAGTGAGAGAATACCAAGCAAGCTCCACACTGTCAGCACAGAGTCCCATGCTGACACCAACTCAAACTCACCAACCATGAGATCATGATCTGAGCCGAAGTCATACACTAAATTGGCTGAGTCACCCAGGCACCCCTTCTTTTCTGAAATCAAGAGTTGAATGCTTAACCAACTGATCTACCCATGTGCCCTGATATAAACTAGATTTTCAAACAAAGACTGTAGCAAGAGGTGAAGAAGGGCATTATATCATAATTAAGGGGTCTATCCATCAAGAAGATCTAACAACTGTAAATATTTATGTGCCCAAATTGGAGCACACAAATATATGATTATTAATAACAAACATGAAGAAGCTCATTGGTAATTATACAATAATACTAGGGGATTTTAATACCCCTCCCTTACAACAATGGCCAGATCATCTAAGAAAATCAACAAGGAAACAGTGGCTTTGAGAGACACACTGGACCAGATGAACTTAACATATATTCAGATTTCACCCTAAAACACCAGAATGCACATTTTTCTCAAGTGCACATGGAACATTCTCCAGAACAGATCACATAATTGGTCACAAATCAGCCCTCAATAGGTACAAAAAATCAAGATCATACCATGCATGTTTTCAGAAAACAATGCTATGAAACTTGAAGTCAAACACAAGGAAAAATTTGGAAGGCCCTCAAACACATGGAAGTTAAAGAGCATCCTACTAAAGAATGAATGGGTTAAGCAGGAAATTGAAGAGATTAAAAAAAAGTACATGGAAGCAACT
The DNA here is from genome assembly GCF_028018385.1 of Neofelis nebulosa. NCBI lineage: Eukaryota > Metazoa > Chordata > Mammalia > Carnivora > Felidae > Neofelis > Neofelis nebulosa. The sequence continues at coordinate 67,802,278 of NC_080800.1, forward strand.
GAAAATTAAAACATGACAATTCAAACCCTTTGGGATGCCACAAAGGCAGTCTTAGATGGAAGTATATTGCAATCCAGGCCCATTTCAAGAAACGTGAAAGGCCCTGAATACACAATATAACCTTATGCCTAAAGGAGCTATAAAAGGAACAGCAAATAAAGCCTAAAGACAGAAGAAGGGAAATAATAAAGATTAGAGCAGAAATAAATTATATAGAAAAAAAACAAACAAAAAAGCAGAACAAAAAATGAAATTAGGGTCTGGTTCTTTGAAAGAATTAACAAAATTGATAAACCCCTATCCAGACTTACCAAAAAGAAAAGAGAAAGAACCCAAATAGATAAAATCCTGAATGAATGTGATCACAACCAAAAAACACAGAAATACAAACACTGATAAGAGAATACAATGAAAAATTATATGCCAACGAACTGGGAAATCTGGAAGAAATGGTCAAATTTTTAGAAGTATACAGACTACCAAAATTGAAATAGGAAAAAATAGATAATTTGAGCAGACCCATAACCAGCAAAGATATTGAATCAGTAATCAAATATCTCCCAATAAACAAGATTCCTGGGCCAGATAGCTTCCCAGGGGAATTCTATCAGCTATTTAAAGAAAAGTTAATATCTATCTTTGCAAATTGTTTCAAAAACTATAAATGGAAAGAAATCTTCCAAACTCATTTGATGAGTCACCTTGATTCCAAAACCAAAGACCCCACCAAAAAGGAGAATTACAGGCCAATATCCCTGATAAATTTGTATGCAAATATTCTCAACAAAATACTAACAAATCAAATCTAATAGTACATTAAAACATCACCATGCTCACGGGGGATCCATTCCTGTGCTGAAGGGCTAGTTTAGTATTCACTAATCAATGTGATACACCACATTAATAGAATAAAGAATAAGAAATATATGATCTTCTCAATAGACACCAGGAAATCATTTGACAAAATAAAGTATCCTTTATTGGTAAAAACCCCCATGAGAGTAGGGATAGAAGGACTATACCTCAACATCATAAAGGCCATATACCAAATCCCCACAATTAATATCATCTCCAATGGGGAAAACCTGAGAGCTTACCCCCTAAGTTCAGGAACATGACAGGCTTGTCCACACTCAAAACAGTTGTTCCACATCATACTTGAACTCCTAGCCTCAGCAGACAACATAAAGAAATAAAAATTGAAAAGGAAGGAGTCAAACATTTACACTTTGCAGAGGACATGATACTCTACATGGAAAACCAGAAATATTCCACCAAAAACTTCTAGAACTGATACATGAATTTAGCAGTCTTAGATATGAAATCAGTGTACAGAAATCAGTTGCATTTCTATACACCAATAATGAAGCAGCAGAAAAAGAAATCACAGAATTGATCCTATATACAATTGCACCAAAAACCATAAGATACCTAGGAATAAACCCAACCAAAGGGGTAAAATATATATACATTGAAAACTATAGAAAGCTGATAAAAGAAATTGAAGAACACACTAAGAAATGGAAAACCATTCCATGCTCATGGATTGGAAGAACAAATATTGTTAAAATGTCTATACTACCCAAAGCAATCTACAAATTCAGTGCAATCATTACCAAAATATCACCAGCATTCTTCACAGAGCTAGAACATACAATTCTAAAAATTGTATGAAACCACCAAAGACCCCAAATAGCCAAAGTAATGTTGAAAAAGAAAACCAAAGTTGAAGGCATCACAATTCCAGACTTTAACCTTTATTACAAAGCTGTAATTCTCAAGACAGTATGGTATTAGCACAAAAACAGACACATAGATCAATGGAATAGAATAGAGAACCCAGAAATGGACCCACAAGTATATGGAAAACTAATCATCAAGAAAGCAGGAAATAGTATCCAATGGAAAAAAGACAGTCTCTTCAGCAAATGGTGCTAGGAGAACAGGACAGCAACATGCAGAAGAATGAACCTGGACCATTTTATTACACCATACACAAATATAAATTCAAAATGGATGAAAGACCTAAGTGTGAGACAGGAGACCATCAAAATCCTAGAGGAGAAAACAGGCAGCAACCTCTATGACCTTCTGCAACAACTTCTTACTTGACATGTCTCCAGAGGCAAGGGAAATACAAGAAAAATGAACTATTGCGACCTCATCAAGATAAAAAGCTTCTGCACAGAGAAGGAAGTAATCAACAAAAAAGTAAGAGGCAACTTACAGAATGGGAGAAAGTATTTGCAAAGGACATATAGAATAGATTGGTATCAAAAATGTATAAAGAAATTAGCAAACTCAACACCAAAAATACAAATAATCCAGTGAAGAAATGGGTAGAAGACATGAATAGATATTTTTCCCAAAAAGACTTACAGATGGCCAACAGACACATGAAAAAGATGCTCAACATCACTGATCATCAGGGAAATGAATATCCAAACTACAATGAGATACCACCTCACTCCTGTCAGAATGGGTAAAATCAATAACACAAGAAACCACAAGTATTGGTGTGAATTGGGAAAGGGGAACCTTCTTGCAGTGCTGGTAGGGTGCAAACTGGTGCAGCCACTCTGGAAAACAGAATAGGGGTTCCTGGAAAAGTTAAAAGTAGAACTACACTACAATCCAGCAATTGTACTACTAGATATTTACCCCCTCCCATTCTTAGACATTTTAAAAAATTATGTTAAATCTACTCTCCTTGTGCTCTATAAATGGAACAGCAAAGCCTGAACGACAGCACATTTGTTGACAACATAGTTTACTGAATGTTGAAGCCCACTGTTGAGACCTACTTCTGAGAAAAAGATACCTTTCAAAATATGACTGCCCATTGACAATGCACCTGGTCATCCAAGAGCTCTGATGGAGATGTACAATGATATTAAAATTGTTTTTCATGTCTACTTTCACAGCATCCATTCTGCAGTTCATGATGAAGGAGTAAGTTCAACTTTTAAGTTTTATTATTTAAGGAATACATTTTGTAAGGCTATAGCTTCCCTAGATAGTAATTTCTTTGATGGATCTGTGCAAAGTTAACTGATAACCTTCTGGAAAAGATTTACCATTCTAGATATTATTAAGAATACTTGTGATTCATAGGAGGAGATCAAAATACCAACATTAAAAGGAGATTGGAAGAAGTTGATTCCAACCATTATGGATGATTTTGAGGGGTTCAAGACCTCAGTGGAGGAAGTAACTGCAGAAATGGTGGAAATAGCAAATGAACTAAAATTAGAAGTGAAGCATGAATACATGACTGAATGGCTGCAATTTCTTAATAAAACTTTAATGGATAAGGAATTGCTTCTTATGGATGGGAAAATAAAGTAGTTTCTTGACATAGAATCTCCTCCTGGTGAAGACGTTGTAAATATTGTTTAAATGACAACAAAGGATTTAACATATTATCTCAACTTAATTGATAAAACAGGGGCAGGGTTTGATAGGATTGACTCCAAGTTTGAAGGAAGTTCTATAGTGGGTAAAATGCTATCAAACAGGATCACATTCTATAGAGAAATAGTTCTTGGAAGGAAGAGTCAGTCAATGGAGCAAACTTGTTTTCTTATTTTAAGAAATTGCCACAGCCATGTCCTCAGCCTTCAGCAACCACCATTCTGATCAGTCAACAGCCATCAACTTTGAGTCAAGACCCTCCACTGGCAAAAAGATTATGACTGAAAGCTCAGATTATAGTTAGCATATTTTAGAAGTAAGGAATTTTTAAATTAAGACATATTTTTTAGACATAATACTATTGCACACTTAATAGGTTGCAGCATAGTGTAAAAATAACTTTTATATGCACTTGGAAGCCAAAAAGTTCAGTTGACTTGCTTTATTGCAATATTTATTTTATCACAGTGGTCTGGAACCATACCTGCAGCGTGTCTATTGTATGCCTGTACATGGTTTGCTTCTTTAGGTTCTTCCTGTATTTAGTTAAATATAACTTTCCCAGGGAGACCTTCTCTGATGACCACATTTAAAGCTAATCTCCCTATCCCTTCTTTATTTATCTCCATAGCACTTATTAGTTTCTAATATGCTATTTAATTTACTTATTTCTTTTCTTATTTTCTGTCCTCCACGCTATTATGTAAGCCTCATAGGGAAAATATTTTTGTCTGTTCTGATTACCACTGCACCCCCAAGTGCCTATCATGATCACCACTGCACCCCCAAGTGCAGTGCACCACTGCGCCCCTATTCAACAAGTAAATTAACAGGTATCTCTCTTGCACTTTCTTCTGAGAAGACTTCTCTGTAGATTGACTTTTTTTCTTGGGCACTCTGGCTGTCCATGTGATTGATAAAGCAGACACACCTGGAAAGTTTATGATTATTTCTCTTCTTCTGCTGGGTTTAGGCTGCCTTTGCTGTTCTGCTTCTATTTCCTTTAGGTGTGCTGTTAGATTTTGTATTTGGGATTTTTCTTGTTTCTTGAGATAGACCTGGATTGCAATGTATTTTCCTCTCAGGACTGCCTTCGCTGCATCCCAAAGTGTTTGGATTGTTGTCTTTTAATTTTCATTTGTTTGCATATATTTTTTAATTTCTTCTGTAATTGCCTGGTTGACCCACTCATTCTTTAGTAGGGTGTTCTTTAACCTCCATGCTTTTGGAGGTTTTCCAGACTTTTTCCTGTGGTTGATTTCAAGCTTCATAGCATTGTGGTCTGAAAGTATGCATGGTATAATTTCAATTCTTGTATACTTATGAAGGGCTGTTTTGTGACCCAGTATGTGATCTATCTTGGAGAATGTTCCATGTGCACTCGAGAAGAAAGTATATTCTGTTGCTTTGGGATGCAGAGTTCTAAATAGATCTGTCAAGTCCATCTGATCCAATGTATCATTCAGGGCCCTTGTTTCTTTATTGATCCTGTGTCTATATGATCTATCCATTTCTGTAAGTGGAGTGTTAAAGTCCCCTGCAATTACCACGTTCTTATCAATAAGGTTGCTTATGTTTGTGGTTAATTGTTTTATATATCTGGGGGCTCCTGTATTTGGCACATAGTCATTTATAATTGTTAGCTCTTCCTGATGGATAGACCCTATGATTATTATATAATGCCCTTCTTCATCTCTTGTTACAGCCTTTAATTAAAAGTGTGGTTTGTCTGATATAAGTATGGCTACTCCAGCTTTCTTTTGACTTCCAGTGGCATGATAAATAGTTCTCCATCCCCTCACTCTCAATCTGAAGGTATGCTCAGGTCAAAAATGAGTCTCTTGTGGACAGCAAATAGATGGGTCTTGTTTTTTTATCCATTCTGATACCCTATGTCTTTTGGTTGGCGCATTTAGTCCATTTACATTCAGTGTTATTATAGAAAGGTATGGGTTTAGAGTCATTGTGATTTCTGTAGGTTTCGTGCTTGTAGCGATGTCTCTGGTACTTTGTCTCACAGGATCCCCCTTAGGATCTCTTGTAGGGCTGGTTTAGCAGTGATGAATTGTTTCAGTTTTGGTTTGTTTGGGAAGACCTTTATCTCTCCTTCTATTCTAAATGACAGACTTGCTGGATAAAGGATTCTCAGCTGTATATTTTTTATGTTCATCACATTGAAGATCTCCTGCCATTCCTTTCTGGCCTGCCAAGTTTCAGTAGAGAGATCAGTCAAGAGTCTTATAGGTCTCCCTTTATATGTTACAGCACATTTATCCCTAGCTGCTTTCAGAATTTTCTCTTTATCCTTGTATTTTGCCAGTTTCACTATGATATGTCGTGCAGAAGATCGATTCAAGTTACGTCTGAAGGGAGTTCTCTGTCCCTTTTGGATTTCAATGCCTTTTTCCTTCCCCAAATCAGGGAAGTTCTCAGCTATGATTTCTTCAAGTACACCTTCAGCACCTTTCCCTCTCTCTTCCTCCTTTGGAATACCAATTATGTGTAGATTATTTCTCTTTAGTGCATCACTTTGTTCTCTAATTTTCTCCTCATACTCCTGGATTTTTTTACCTCTCTTTTTCTCAGCTTCTTCTTTTTCCATAATTTTATCTTCTAGTTCACCTATTCTCTCCTCTGCCTCTTCAATCCAAGCCGTGGTCATCTCCATTTTATTTTGCAGCTCATTAATAGCATTTTTTAGCCTCTCCTGGCCGTTCCTTAGTCCCTTGATCTCTGTAGCAATAGATTCTCTGCTGTCCTGTATACTGTTTTCAAGCCCAGCGATTAATTTTATGACTTTTATTCTGAATTCACTTTCTGTTATATTGTTTAAATCCTTTTTGATCAGTTCGTTAGCTGTCGTTATTTCCTGGAGATTCTTTTGAGGGAAATTCTTCCATTTGGTCATTTTGGATATTCCCTGGAGTGGTGCGGACCTGCAGGGCACTTCCCCTGTGCTGTCTTGAATAACTTGCATTGGTGGGCAGGCCGCAGTCAGACCTGATATCTGCCCCCTGCCCACCGCTGGGGCCACAGTCAGACTGGTGTGTGCCTTCTCTTTCCCTCTCCTAGGGGCAGGATTCACTGTGGGGTGGTGTGGCCCGTCTGGGCTACTTGCACACTGCCAGGCTTGTGGTGCTGCGGATCTGGCGTATTAGCTGGGGTGGATTGGCAAGGTGCACAGTGGCAGGAGGAGCAGGCTCAGCTCGCTTATCCTTCAGAGATCCGCTTCAGGAGGGGCCCTGAGGCACTGCGAGGGAGTCAGACCCGCAGGAGGGATGGATCCGCAGAAGTACAGCGTTGGGTGTTTGCGTAGTGCAAGTAAGTTCCCTGGCAGGAACTGGTTCCCTTTGGGATTTTGGCTGGGGGATGGGTGAGGGAGATGGCACTGGCAAAAGCCTTTGTTTCCTGCCAAGCTGTGCTCTGTTGTCTGGGGCTCAACAACTCTCCCTCCCATTGTCCTCCAGCCCTCCTGCTCTCTCAGCAGAGCTGTTAGCTTATAACCTTCCAGATGTTAAGTCCCACTTGCTGTCAGAACACACTCCATCTGGCCCCTCCACTTTTGCAAGCCAGACTCGGGGGCTCTGCTGCCCCAGCTCCCTGTAACCAGTCCGTGTAGTGTGCACCGCCTCTCCACCCTTCCTACCCTCTTCCCTGGGCCTCTCGTCTGTGGTTGGCTCCAGAGATTCCGTTCTGCTAGTCTTCTGGCGGTTTTCTGGGTTATTTAGGCAGGTGTAGATGGAGTCTAAGTGATCAGCAGGATGCAGTCAGCCCAGCGTCCTCCTATGCTGCCATCTTCCCCTGTTTCACTATATTTTAAATTTCTTCTTTATTTTTCTGATTTACCCATTCATTCTTTAGTAGGATGTTCTTTAACCTCCATGTATTTGGGGGCTTTCCAAATTTTTTCTTGTGGTTGATTTCAAGTTTCATAGCATTGTGATCTGAAAATATGCATGGTATGATCTCAGTCTTTTTGTACTAGTTGAGGGCTCTTTTGTGACCCAGAATGTGATCTATTTTGGAGAATGTTCCATGTGCACTTGAGAAGAATGTGTATTTTGCTGCTTTTGGATGAAAAGTTCTGAATATATCTGTTAAGTCCTCTGGTCCAATGTGTCATTCAGAACCATTGTTTCCTCATTGCTTTTCTGCCTAGATGATCTTTCCATTGTTGTAAGCAGAGTATTAAAGTCCCCAACAATAATGGTATTATTATCTATACATTTGTTTATGTTTGTTATTAATTTATTTGTATATTTGTGCATTCACATTGGGGGTATAAATATTTACAATTGTTAAGTCTTCTTGAAGGATAGACCGTTTAATTATGATGTAATGCCTTTCTTCATTTCTTTTTACAGTCTTAAAAAATCTAGCTTGTGTTATAGAAGAATGGCTACTCTGGCTTTCTTTTTATGTCCATTAGCATGATAGATTGTTCTCTATTCTCTCACTTTCAATCTGCAAGTGTCCTCAGGTCTAAAATGAGTCTCTTGTAGGCAGCATATAGATGGATTTTTTAAAAATCCATCCTGATACCATATGTCTTTTGATTGGGGCATTTAGTCTATTTACATTCAGAGTAATTATTGAAAGATATGGATTTAGTGCCATTGTGTTATCTGTAGGTTTCATGTTTGTGGTGTTGTCTCTGGTCCTTTGTAGTCTTTGCTGCTTTCCATTCACAGAGTCCCCCCTTCGGATCTCCTGCAGAGCTGGTTTAGAGGTCATGAACTCCTTTAGTTTTTGTTTTTCTGAGAAAGCCTTTATCTCTCCTATTCTGAATGATAGCCTTGCTTATAAAGGATACTTGGCTGCATTTTTTCCTGTTCAGCACATTGAATATTTCCTGCCACTCCCTTGTAGTTTGCCAAGTTTCAGTGGACAGGTCTGCTGCTACTCTTATGTGTCTACCATTTTAGGTTAAGGACCATTTGTCCCTAGCCACTTTCAGAATTCTCTCTTTATCTTTTTATTTTTCTAGTTTCACTATGATCTGTCATGGTTTTGACCTGTTTTTGTTGATTTTGAAGGAAATTCTCTGTGCCTCTTGGACTTGAATGCCTGTTTACTTCCCCATATTAGGGAAGTTCTCAGCTATAATTTGTTCAAATAAACCTTCTGCCCCTTTCACTCTTTTTCTGGAACTCCTATGATACAGATATTGTTTCATTTCATGGAACCTCTTAGCCCTCCAATTCTCCCCTCGTGATCTAGTAATTTCTTTTCCTTCTTTATTTAGCTTCATTATTTTCCATAATTTTGTCTTATGTTTCACCTATTCTCTCTTCAGCTTCTTCCATCCTCACTGTCACTGTATCTAGTTTATTTTGCATCTCATTCATAGCATTTCTTAATTCATTGTGACTAGTTCTTTTTTTTAAATGTTTATTTATTTTTGAGAGAAAGAGACAAAGCACAAGTGGGGGAGGGGTAGAGAGAGAAGGAGACACAGAATCTGAAGTAGGCTCCAGGCTCCGAGCTGTCATCCCAGAGCCTGATGCAGGGCTTGAACCCATGAACCACGGGATCATGACCTGAGCCAAAGTCGGACACTTAACCAACTGAGCCACCCAGGCACCCCTCATTGTGACTAGTTCTCATGTCTTTTATCTCTGCAACAATAGATTCTTTGCTGTCTTCTATGCTTTTTCAAGCCCTGCTAGTAGTCTTATAACTTTTATTCTAAATTCTTTTTCAGATATATTGTTTATATCTGTTTTGAGCAATTCTCTGGCTATTATTTTTTCCTCAATTTTCTTTTGGAGAGAATTCATCCCTTTCATCATTTTGGCAAAGTTTCTGTCTTTTGTGTGTTTTAATACCTTGTTTTGTTATGTGTCCTGCCCCTGTGAGTACTACTATATTAAATAGGGGTTATATACTTTCCAGGGTCTGACACTTCAGAACATGTTTTTGGTGTGTGCTGCACGCACTCTGTTGTTGTGCTTTGGCTTCTTAGTCCTCTGAAAAGCTCCTCCTTGCTTGTAGTGGTGGAGTGTTTGGAGCTTCAAACAAGTGTGCTCTGAATTTTAATTTTTTTTAATGTTTATTATTGAGAGGCAGAGAGATACAGAGCATGAGCATGGAAGGGGCAGACAGCAGGGGAGACACAGAAAATGAAGGAGGCTCCAGTCTCTTAGCTGTTAGCACAGAGCCCAACATGGGGCTCAAACTCACAAACTGCGAGATTGTGACCTGAGGTGAAATCAGATGCCCAACCGACTGAGCCACCCAGGTACCCCAAACAGGTGTACTTTGATTTGTTCAATGAATTAATACTGGAATAAAAGGAAAAGGGGGGGGGGGTTATATAAGCCTGATCCCATACAAGGAGAAAAATAAAAGTGGAGAAAAGAAGACCAAGCAGAGAATCAGGAAAACCAAAAGGCTAAATCCAGAGAGAGAGAGAGAAAGGAAAATAAAGAAGAAAAAGAAGATATTGAAAAGGTGTAAAAAGAATAGAGTAAAAATGCCTGGTTATACAAACAAAACAAAACAAAATTTATATATATAATACGTAATTTGTATGTAATATACATATAACAAGAATTGACCAAAAACAAATCAGAAACTATGAGCCTGAATTGAAAAGGAAAAAAGAAGAGGATAGAAAGAAAAATAAAAAAGAAGTGAAGAGAAGAACAAAAGACAAACAAATAGACAAGTGACAAAAACAAAAACAAAAAAACAGTTGTCTGTTGGTGCCTGGGAGTGGTGGCTGTGCTGGTCTGGAGGAGAGGTAGTCCGGTTGGCTCAGTGACAGTCTTCCTCTAGTAGATAAGCAGTTGCCAGGCATATAGGGGCAGAGTTTGGCAGAACCGGGTCCCACCTCCATTGGGGGCTGCTTTACTGCTCTCTGAAGTCCTACTGTTTTGGTATTGCGAAGAAAAATGGCCTCACCCCACACTGTCTTCCCCAGGCGGGGAATCTCAACCCACACTGTTCAGGAAGCCCTCACAATATATCACTGGTGATCAGCTTGCCCTGCTCCACAGTACTCCCGCACCGCTTAGGCATTCTGGATGGAATTCAAACCCGATGTCTTAAGGGGCCCTGCACTGCATGTACCCCGTTCTGGTGTAGCACCACTCAGCCCTGCTGTTAAAAGGCCTTTTGCTGGCACCTGCAGCATCTTTTGTCCTTGGGGAGGCAATAAACTTTCCCACAGTACTCAAGGAAGGGGACTATTCTTTCCCAGTGCACCTGTGAGATCTCTACAGCACTCTGGGCTGGCTTGTTTCCACCCCCCAGGCATGCACACACAGCTCTGGCTTTGCTCTGGAGAAAGTCACACGCTTTTGAAACCTCCAAGTTTCAGCTTCTAAGGCTGTTTGCAAAATATAAACTGGTACTCCTTGTATTGTATTTCTCAGTCTCCATTCTGGAGAGGTTTTCCTCTTGTACTAACCAGATACGGAAGCCCTCTGCCGTTCCGTTCTTTTGTCTCTGCACAGAAAGGGTCCTCTCCCCTCTGTGCCTAACCCATTTAATCTCCTCCAATTCACATACACACAACTCGATCCTGCCAAGCTGTCTCCCTCCACCTGTGGAGATCCTTCTGCCACTCCACAGATTGCCTGAGTGTTTCAAGTGATCTGAGCTCAATACAACTGTGTTTGAGGGATGAGGAAATTCCCGGTCTGCCTACTTCTCTGCCATTTTAACTCCCTCCTAAATAAGTAACATTTTAAAAGAAAAAAGTTAACTCCTCAGCAGGCCTTCCTCATTTCATCCAAGATTTAGTCTTTCCCTTTAATGTTCTCCTCCACTGTTTTTTTTTTTTTTTAATTTTTTTTTCAACATTTTTTATTTATTTTTGGGACAGAGAGAGACAGAGCATGAACGGGGGAGGGGCAGAGAGAGAGGGAGACACAGAATCGGAAACAGGCTCCAGGCTCCGAGCCATCGGCCCAGAGCCTGACGCGGGGCTCGAACTCACGGACCGCGAGATCGTGACCTGGCTGAAGTCGGACGCTTAACTGACTGCGCCACCCAGGCGCCCCTCTCCTCCACTGTTTATATGCAGTTTCCATAACACTCCTCAGTCAGTACTATAATTTTTTGTTTCTTTTCAGTCATTCCTACAATGTTATGAACTTAAGTGTAAGACTGTTTTGTTAATGCCCCTCTGTCTCTTTCACAATGTGCACAATATCCGGCATATGATAGTTGCCCAGTACATTGTGTTTTGAATTAATATAAGCTTTTCAGTTCTACCTATGTTAATGAATTTCTTCCTACAGTTTCTTTGCTGTTGTCTCTTATTGCATTTATCACTATCTTGTATTAGAATTATTTACTTAGATTTGTTGTCTTTATGAGATTGTGAACCCCTGGAGTTATAATAGGTGGTCAATTAGGATGGTGAAATAGTTTTTCTATAACTCCTAAATTAACATATGATGACAATGCTATCACAATAGTTAGTGATACCTCAGATGATAACTTTTTAGTATAATAATAGTCTCATTAGTAAAAAATAAGAATTAAATCTTTAAAATATATGTATTTATTACACTGCTGCACTTATTCATGGAGACCTCACACATCCTACAGTCCTTTATTGAAAGGTATGCAGAAATCTATTAAGCTTTATAAAAAATCTTTCAGTTTAGTTTCCAGAATGTCAAAGATTAATTTCAAAGACATTGATGGTATTTAGATCAACTTCAATAGACTAGTCGGGGAGAACATTAATAAGTAGGAACTGAGATTCCAAGACTGATAGAGATATTTACCTAGAGCACATACATTCTTTGAATGCATGAATGTCCCTTAATCTAGCTAAAATGTATTCATTTATACATTTGTTCATTCAGCAAATATTTTTGAGCAACTACTAGGGATTCTGAAGTATTAAGATGTAAATAAAATGTGGTCTTTGTCCTCAGGGAGGCAGTATAGCATACTGGTTAAGAACACATGAAATTAAATAAACTTACTTTTTAAATAATGCTTCTCTACCAGTTACATGATCTTGAACAAGGTACTTAAACATTGTACCTTAGTTTAATCTTCTGTTAATAGGGATAATAATAGCTATTTTGTATGATTTCTATGAAGATTTAGGTGTAATAATGCACATGTAGTGCTATTCACAATTATTGCACATAATAACCACTCCAAAAGCATTTATTTTCAATCTTATTGTCTAAAAATAGAATTGTTCTTTTCTGCAGTTTATGTTTTCATAATAGTACCAGTCATCTGCTTTATTGTAGCATATGACCTCATTCCAAATATTTACAGATAGACTTGCTATTCACACTTGGTACTCTTATCCTAATTCTCAGACTCCATGAGGTTTGTGAGAACAACTTCTTAGTAGTGAGGATAGTAGTGAATGAAATTTAATTATCTTAACAATAAGAATGAAAGAGTTTCCATAAGACTGATAGTGGGAGAATATTATTTGAATGAAGCAGTATAATTCTAAGAAAGATTCTAAATATATTAAAAAGTACTTTGTAGGGGCGCCTGGGTGGCGCAGTCGGTTAAGCGTCCGACTTCAGCCAGGTCACGATCTCGCGGTCCGGTCCGTGAGTTCGAGCCCCGCGTCAGGCGCTGGGCTGATGGCTCGGAGCCTGGAGCCTGTTTCCGATTCTGTGTCTCCCTCTCTCTCTGCCCCTCCCCCGTTCATGCTCTGTCTCTCTCTGTCCCAAAAATAAAAATAAAAAACGTTGAAAAAAAAAATTTTTTAAATAAAAAAAAAAAAGTACTTTGTAAACGAAATGTTGATCACTCTAAGTTAGTGTGGATTTACTAGGAATATATTATGCTAGACCAGTAGACTGGTGTTACCTATATTGTTGTCCCTTAGAGTATTGAATGTTAATAGGGTAGTTCTGCAAAAAGAAAATATGTCTTCTATGACCCAATAAATTTAGGAAAGATGAGATTAAGCAAAGTGAAACATATGTCTTCACATGTACATGTGAAAAGCCACATGCACTCTGTAAAGTCTTGCAGAGTTTTAATACACTAAAGTGTATTATAGATTTCCAATAGGGTAAACATAATATATAGTCTTTCCCAAATGTGAGCACAAAACTATTTTGTTGTGTGTATGAGTGCATTACTTATCAACATTATCTCAAACTAATATTTTATAAAATACACTTTTGGAAATACAGTGCTAATTTAAGTTTCTTTATAGAATCACTAGAGTAGTAGAAAGGAGAATGAGCAGACATATTATATTTTAATTTTTGGAAGGAATTTGAAAAAAATTATGTTGTTATTAATATAAGATGGAAAAGTGTCTTCTAGATCAAATTTAAACATTATGCTTTCATAATTTCTAAAATAATTTTGAAAACATATATATCACTCACATTTTTAAATAGACAGAAAATGTTTTTATCATCATTTTTAAATTATTTAAAATATTTTGGATCTCAGATGCACAGAATTGACTTTATTACAAATATTTTCACATATACACTCTCTTGATTGTTCTCATACATGGATTACTTTTAGTTATTTATTTTAGTAAATCAGTTTTTATAATGTAATAAGCATGCACAAACCCAACAGCCAAAATGAAAGTTAGACCATGACAATGATTTTACATTTAACCATATATTTTCCTCCTGCTATTCCACTTCTTTGGGTGACTTACCTTGATTCCATGTTTAGTGTTCCCTGGATTTCTACTTTATTTAGCTTTATTGAATTTAAATGTATTCTGAAGATGTATATAATTTTAGCTATTTTTTTAATTTAAGAAAGATTTATGCCATAAGTAATCTTTTAAAACAATATTTTCATACAATGTTATATTGCTAACATTCATTAAGTTTTTATGTCTCTTTAGTTTATTATTTAAAAAGAAACATTTAATTATGTAACATATATAAGACATACATAACAAGAAAAGTGTCCAAATCAAATGTACAGCTTCATTAACTTAAATAAACAGAACTATGTAACTGCTACCTACATCTACATAAATAATAGCTTTATTATTGGGGAATGAGAGACCTAAGATGGTGGTGTAGTAGGAGGACCCTAGGCTTGCCTCATCCCTCAAACACAGCTAGATAACCACCAAATTAACCTGAATACTCAAGAAACTGAATTGAGGGCTGATAGAACAAACTGCACAACAAGAGGGTCAGGAAAGGCCACTTCAAGGAAGGTAGGAAGTGAATGTTTTGGGGGAGAAACAGATCATGGATGCTGTGGAGGGGATGGAGCCCTGTTTGCAGAGGAATGCAAGAGAGAGAGAAAGGAGAACACAGGAGATTGCTCAAAGAGAGCACTTCCCCAAAGGCATTGGCTGGGGAAAATGAAAGGGGCTGATTTTCATGAGTTTTTGCAACCAGTGGGGCTCAAAGACTGGAGTCTTAGAGGTTCATGGCATGGCTGGAATAGAACCCTCAGGGCACTGCCCTATTTCTGGAGAGAAGGCAGGCAGGTATCCCTGGGGCAGACAGCATGATCTATTACCTAAGATGAAATAGGAGAGACTGTTCCCTCTTCTTAGAGTGCATCTGTGAAAGGCAGCGTAGCCTCTTCAGGGACAAAAGAGCTGGTAGGTGCCGTTTCCTCCCCTGCCCCTCAGCATAGGAGTGGAAACCCCTGCTAAGGGTGGCTAACCCAGACACTGGCTGTTTAGCCTGCTTTGCTCCAAATCCCAAGCCCTGATGCTGTGCCATGAATGCCCTTCTGGGTCAAACCTGCATTTGTCCCAGTGCGGTGAGACCCTTTTCCAGAGGACCAGCACAGGTCCTTGCCACACCAAGTTTCTGAAATTTGGCATTTTAAGTCAGCAGGCCTGGAAAGGGTAGAGTTCAAGGTATGCTGCACTTGTGTTCAGGCAAGCAAGTAACCCAGAAACAGACACTATGAAATCAACAATCTGAAAAATTCCTGTGATGCACAAGGGGAAGTTATTTGATACTCTGAAAGAGCTTCCCTGAGAACAGCAAACACAGACTCCCCTGTCCAGGGATCAAGGAGCTGGCTGGCACTATTATACACTCCCACCCCTCAGCATAAACCAACTTCATTAAACAACATAGTTCCAACACTGGCTGCCTAAACTGCTTATACCAAGTCCCACCCTCTTGAACTCCACTGATACTGCTTCTCTTCTCTCATGCAAGTGCACCTAATGACCAGTGCAGCAAGTCCCAACCCCCAGAAGATAAGCAAAACAGTTCTGCACACACTATGGCTACTGACCATAGAGTTCTACAAAGCTTCAGTTCTAGTGGAAATAGAATCGTGTCTCTTTTAGCAAGGAGACCAGAGCTCACCTAACTTAAAACTCCTGACACCTTAACCAAGGTCCAAACACTGCCCACTGCAGGCAACGAGAAACAGTACAGATGACTGACCTGAGGGATACAGCAGCTAAAACACAGCAGCAAAGTGCACACAGCACAAACCAGAGACACTTCCTGTAGCACCAGGCTTTGGGCAATCTGTGACCTTTTCTTCATAAAGGCATTGTCTTCAGGAGCAGATAACATAACCTACTTTGAACACAGAAAAGAGGACAGAGACCTAGACAAAATGCTAAGACAGAGGAATTCATCCCAAAAGAAAAAACAAGAAAAGGTCACAGTCACAACCAGGGATCTAATCAAAACAGGTATAAGTAATATGCCTGATCCATAAATTAAAGCAACATCATAAGGATACTAGCTGGACTTGAGAAAAATAAGGAAGATTTCAAGGAGACCCTTGCTACAGAGATAAAAGAGCTATAAAAAACTAGGATAAGATGAACAATGCAATAACCAAGATTCAATGACCATGAGGATGGAAGAAGCAGAGGATCAAATAAGTGATATAGAAGATAGAATTATACAAAATAATAAAACTGAACAAAAGAAGAAAGTAAAATTTTAGGTCACAAGAGTAGACTTAGGGAACTCAGTCACTCCATCAAAAGTAATAATATTTGTATATAGGACTCCATAAGAAGAATAGAGAAAAGGGGACAGCAGGTTTATTTGAGGAAATTATAACTGAAAAGTTCCCTAATCTGGGGAAGGAAACATATGTCCAAAACTGGGAGGTACAGAGAACTCCCATTTAAATCAACAAAAGCAGGCCAACACCAAGATATATTGTAATTGAATTTGCAAAATATAACCATAAAGAAAACATCATAAAAACAGCAAGAAAAAAGGAGTCCCTCCCTACAAGGGAAGACCAATAAAGTGAGCAACAGACCTCTCCACATAAACCTGGCAAACCACATGGGAGTGGCATGATATATTCAATGTGCTGAGTGGGAAAAAAAATCTGCAAACAAGAATGCTCTATCCAGCAGGACTGTCATATGGAAGAGAAGGAGAGATAAGAATTTCCCAGACAAATAAACACTGAAGGAGTTCATGCCCACTAAACCAGCCCTGCAAGAAATATAAGAGGGAACTCTCTGAGTGAAAAGGAAAGAACAAAAGTGACAAATACTAGAAAGTAAAAGAGAAAATCTCCAGAAACAACAACAAGAAAGTAATGAAATGGCACTAGATATATATCTATCAATAATTACTCTGAAGGTAAATGGAATAAATTCTCCAATCAAAAGATATAGGATGTCAGGATGGATAAAAAACAAGACCCATTTATATGTAGTCTGTAAGAAACTCATTTGAGTCCTAAAGACATATGCGGATCGAAAGTGAGGGAATATAGAAACATTTATCATACAAATAGCCATTAAAATAAAGCTGGAGTAGTAATAATTATATCAGACAAACCAGATTCTAAACCAGACTATAACAAGAGAAAAAGAAGGGCACTATATTGTTATAAAGGGGACTATATACAAGAAGTTCTAAAACTTATAAATATTTATGTTGCCAACATGACAGCATCAAAATATATAAATCAATATTGGGGTGCTTGGGTGGCTCAGTTGGTTAAGTGTCCAACTTCAGCTCAGGTAATGATCTCACAGTTCGTGAGTCTGAGCCCCACATCAGGCTCTGTGCTGACAACTCAGAGTTTGGAGCCTGCTTCAGATTCTGTGTCTCCTTCTCTCTCTGCCCCTTCCCCACTTGTGCTTGCTCTCTCTCAATGATAAATAAACATTTAAAAAAGTATATCAAACAAAAAGGAACTGATTGATAATCAATTATAGTAGGGTAATTTAACACCCCAATTACAGAAATGGAAAGATCATCTCAGCAGAAAATAAACAAGGAAACAATGGCTATGAATGGCACACCAGAAAAGATGGACTTAACAGATATATTCAGAATATTTCCATCCTAAAGCAGCAGAATACACATACTTTTCAAGTGCTTATGGGACATTGCTCAGAATAGATCACAAACTGGGTCACAAATCAGCCCTCAACAAGTACAAAAAGACTGAGATCATACCACTCATATGGTATTTCTTCTTTCTTTTTTTTAATTTATTTTTGAGACAGAGAGAGACAGAGCATGAACGGAGGGTCAGAGAGAGGGAGACACAGAATTGGAAACAGGCTCCAGGCTCCAAGCTGTCAGCACAGAGCCTGACGTGGGGCTCGAACTCACGGACCGCGAGATCATGACCTGAGCCGAAGTCGGCCGCTTAACTGACTGAGTCACCCAGACGCCCCTCATATGGTATTTCTGACCACAATTCTATGAAGCTTGAAGTTAACCACAAGAAAAAAATTTGGAAAAACCATAAATACATGCAGGTTAAACAACATGCTACTAAACAATGAATGGTTCAAACAGGACATAAAAAGACATTTAAAATTACATGGAAAAAAATGAAAATGAAAACATAATGGTTCCAAACCTTAGGAATGCAGCAAAAGCTGTCAGAAAAAGTATATAGCAATATAGGCCTATTTCAATTAGCAATAAAAATGTCAAATAAACACCAGAAACTTAACCTAAAGGAGTTAGAAAAAGAAAAAAAAAATGAAGCCTAAAGCCAGCAGAAGAAGGAATATAATAAAGATAGAGCATAAATAATTGATATAGAAAGACAAAAAAAAGCCAGTAGTACAGAACAATAAAACCAGGAGATGATTCTTTGAAAATATTAATAAAATTGATAAACTTCTAGCCAGATATATCAAAAAGAAAATAGAAGGAACCCAAATAAATGAAATCATAGATGAGAGATAAGAAATAACAACCAAAATCACAGAAATACAATTATAAGAGAATATTATGAAACATTATATGCCAACAAATTGCACAATTTAGAAGAAATATATTAACTCCTAGAAACATATAAACTACTAAAACTGAAACAAGAAGAAATAGAAAACTTGAACACACTGATAACCAGCAAAGAAATGGAATCAGTAATCAAAAATCTCCCCACAAACAAAAGCCCAGGGCCAAATGGCTTCACAATTGAATTCTATCAAACATTTAAAGAAGAGTTAATACCTATTTTTTTCTTAAACTGTTCCAAAAAATATATAAATGGAAGGAAAACATCCAAATTCATTCTATAAGGCCAACATTACCCCAAGGCCAAAACCAAATAAAGACTCCACTAAAAAAAGAACTACAGGCTACTAGCCCTGATAAACATGGTGGCAAAAATTCTCAACAAATTACAAGCAAATCAAATCCAACAGAACATTAAAAGAATTATTCACCCAGACAAGTGTGATTTATTCCTGAGCTACAGGTGTGGTTCAATATTTGCAAATCAGACAACATGATACACCACATTTGAAAAGGAAAGGATGAGAACCATATGATCCTTTTTATAGATGCAGGAAAAACATTTGACAAAGTACAACATCCATTTAAGATAAAACTCTTGAACAAAATAGAGTTAGAGGGAACATACCACAACATCATAAAGGGCATATATGAAATACCATACCTAGTATCATCCTCAATGGGGAACAAATGAGAGCTTTTCCTCTATGGTCCAGAAGATAGCGATGTCTACTCTCACCATTGTTATTTAACATAGTACTGGAAGTCGTAATCTTGGCAATCAGAAAACAAAAAGAAATAAAATGCATCAAAATTGGCAAGGAAGAAATCAAATTTTCACAATTTGCAAATGACATGAAACTCTATATTGAAACCCCAAAGACTCCACCAAAAAATTGCTAGAATGGATACACAAATTCAGTAAAGTCATAGGATACAAAATTAACATACAGAAATCTGTTGCATTTCTATACTCCAGTAATGAAGCGCAGAAAGAGAAATCAAAGAATCAGTCCCATTTACCATTGCACCTAAAACCATAAGATACTTAGGAATAAACTTAACCAAAGAGATAAAAGATGTGAAAACTCTGAAAACTATAAAACAATGGTGAAAGATATTGAAGATGAAACAAAGAAATGGGAAAACATTTCATGCTTATGGATTGGAAGAACAAATATTCTTAAAATGTCTATGCTACCCAAAGGAATCTACACATTTAATTCAATACCTATCAAAATATCACAAGCATTTTTCACAGAGATAGAATAAATAATCCTAAAATTTGTAAGGGACAACAGAAGACCTGAATAGTTAGAGCAATCTTGAAAAAGAAAAGCAAAGCTGCAGGCATCACAATTCTAGACATCAAGTCATATTACAGAACTGTAGTTATCAAGACAGTATGGTACTGTTACAAAAACATACAAACATATCAGTGGAAGAGAATAGAAAACTCAGCAATAAACCCACAACTATATGGTCAACTAATCTTTGACAAAGCAGGAAAGAATATCCGATGGAAAAAAGACAGTCTCTTCAACAAATGGTACTAGGAAAACTGGACAGCTACGTATAAAAGAATGAACCTGGACCACTTTCTTATACCATACACAAAAATAAATCCAAAGTCGATTTAACACCTAAATGTGAAATCGGAAACCATCAAAATTCTAGATAAGAATACAGACAATAACCTCTTTGACATCAGCCGTAACAACCTCTTATTATTACACATTCCAGTATGCTGCATTTTCACCATTGAGTTCAAAATTTTCTAATTTCAATGGTGGATTTTTCACTTTCATTCATGAATTGTTTAGAAGTATGTTACTTAATTTGCTCAAACATATGGGAATCTTTTAGTTTTCTTTTTGTTATTGATTTCTACTCTAATATATTCTGTATGCATTTAAACCGTTTGAAATTAATCAAGACTTAATAAGTTGTGCAACATGTGTCAATTTTTGTAATATTTCATGTACAATTTTATTTTTGTTCCATGATTTCATTTAATTTCCAGATAATTAACATATAATGCAACACTAATTTCAGGTGTAGAATTTAGTGAATCAGCACTTACATATGCTGTGCTAATCACAAGTGCCCTCCTTAATACCCATTACCTACTTAACCCTTCCCCCACCACACACACTTCCCCTCCAGTAACCCTCAGTTTGTTCTCTATAGTTAAGAGTCTGTTTCTTGGTTTGCCTCTCTTTTTTATTTCCCTATGTTCATTTGTTTTGTTTCTTAAATTTCACATATGGGTGGAATCATATGGTATTTGTCTTTCTCTGACTTATTTCACTTAGAATAATACTCTCTACCTTCATTCATATCATTAAAAATGGCAAGCTTTCATTCTTTTGAATTGCTGAGTAATATTCCATTGTGTGTGTGTGTGTGTGTATATATATATATATATATATATATATATATATATATATATACCACATCTTCTTTATCCATTCATCCGTTGATGAACATTTGGGATCTTTCCATAATTTGACTATTGTAGATAACACTACTATAAACATCAGGGTACATGTATCCCTAGATTCACTATTTTTGTACCCTTTGGGAAAATATCTAGTAGTGCATTTACTGATCATTGGGTAGAGCTATTTTTAATCTTTTGAGGAACCTCCATACTCTTTTCGTGAGTGGCTGCCCCAATTTACATTCCCACCCAGTGTGTAAGAGGGTCCACCTTTCTCCACATCCTTAACACCTGTTATTTCCTGAGTTGTTAATTTTAGCCATTCTGACAAGGCTGACAAGTATGAGGACATATCTAATCCTGGTTTTGATTTATATTTCCATGATGATAAGTAATGTTGTGCATCTTTTAATGTGTCTGTGAGCCATCTGTAGGTCTCCCTTGGATAAATGTCTATTCATGCCTTCTGCGCATTTCTTAACTGCATTATTTATTTTTTGGGTGTTGAGTTTGATAAGTTCTTTATAGATTTTGGATACTAATCCTTTTTTTTTTTTTTGCATCCATTCCCTGCATGTCCCTGTCCAGGTCTCCAAATACCATTTTTTAAAAAGTCAAATCCATGGTAGTTAACATATAGTGTAATAATGATTTCATGAATAGAATTTAGTGATTCATCACTTACATATAATACCCAGTGCTCATCCCAACAAGTATCCTCCTTAATGCCCCTAACCCATTTAGCCCAATACCCTACCCAACACTCTGCCAGCAACCTTCAGTTTGTTTAAGAGTTTCTTATGGTTTTTTCCCTCTCTGTTTTTTTTTTAATTATTTTTGATTCCCTTCCCTTATGTTCATCTGTTTTGTATCTGAAATTCTACATATGAGTGAAATCATAGGATATTTGTCTTTCCCTAACTGACTTATTTCAATTAGCATAATATGCTCTAGTTCCATCCACATTGTTGTAAATTGCAAGATTTCATTCTTTTTCATCACCAAGTAGCATTCCATTGTGTGTGTGTGTGTGTGTGTGTGTGTATCAAAAAGTGCCCTCCTCAATGCCCATTACCCACTTTCCCCTCTCCCCCACTACCATCAACCCTCAGTTTGTTCTCTATATTTAAGAATCTCTTATGGTTTGCCTCTCTCCCTCTCTGTTTGTAACTTTTTCCCCCTTCCCCTTCCCTATGGTCTTCTGTTAAGTTTCTCAAGATCCACATATGAGTGAAAACATATGGTATCCGTCTTTCTCTGACTTATTTCACATAGCATAATACCTTCCAGTTCCATCCACGTTGCTACAGATGGCCAGATTTCATTCTTTCTCATTGCCAAGTAGTATTCCATTGTATATATAAACCACATCTTCTTTATCCATTCATCACTCGAGTGACATTTGGGCTCTTCCCATAATTTTGCTATTTTTGATAATGTTGCTATAAACATGGGGGTGCATGTGCCCCTTCGAATCAGCATTTTTTTATCTTTTGGATAAATACCTAGTAGTGCAATTGCTGGGTCATAGGGTAGTTCTATTTTTAATTTTTTGAGGAGCCACCATACTGTTTTCCAGAGTGGTAGCACCAGTTCGAATTCCCACCAGTAGTGCAAAAGGGTTCCTCTTTCTCTACATCCTCACCAACAACTGTTGTTGCCTGAGTTGTTCATTTTAGCCATGCTGACAGGTGGTAGGTGGTATCTCATTGTGATTTTGATTTGTATTTCCCTGATGATGAGTCATGTTGAGCATTTTTTATGTGTCTATTAGCCATCTGGATGTCTTCTTTGGAAAAATGTTTATTCATGTCTTTTCCCATTTCTTCACTGGATTAGTTTCTTTGGGTGCTGAGTTTGATAAGTTCTTATAGATTTTAGACACTAACCCTTTCCGTGATATGTCATTTGCAAATATCTCCTCCCATTCTGTTGGTAGCCTTTTAGTTTTGTTGATTCTTTCCTTCTCTGTTTAAAAGGTTTTTATCTTGATGAGGTCCCAAAAGTTCATTTTTGCTTTTGTTTCCCTTGCCTCTGGAAACATGTTAGGTAAGAAGTTTCTGTGACCAATGTCAAAGAGGTTGTTTCCTGTTTTCTCCTCTAGGATTTTGATGACTTCCTGTCTTACATTTAGGCCTTTCATCCATTTTGAGTTTATTTTTGTGTATGGTGTGAGAAAGTCATCCAGGTCCATTCTCTGCATATCGCTGTCCAGGTTTCCCAGTACCATTTTCTGAAGAGCCTATTTTTTTCCATTGGATATTCTTTCCTGCTTTGTCATTGGTTAGTTGACCATACATTTGAGTGTCCATTTCTGAGTTGTCTATTCTGTTCAATTGATCTATTTGTCTGTTTTTGTGACAGTACCATACTGTCTTGATGATTACAGCTTTGTAATACATCTTGAAGTCTGGAATTGTGATGCCTCCAGCTTTGATTTTCTTTTCCAGGATTGCTTTGGCTATTAAGGGTCTTTTATGCTTCCATAAATATTTTAAGATTGTTTGTTCTAGCTCTGTGAAGAATGTCGGTGTTATTTTGATAGGGATTACATTGAATATGTAGATTGCTTTAGGTAGTATCGATACTGCCCAAATTGTAGTTCGATATTTGTTCTTCTAATCCATGAACATGGACTGGTTTTCCAATTTTTGTTTCTTTTTCATTTTTTATAAGCTTTATATAGTTTTCAGTGTATAGTTTTTTAACCGCTTCAATTAGGTTTATTCCTAGGTATTTTATGATTTTTGGTGTTACTGTAAATGGGATCGATTCCTTGATTTCTCCTTCTTCTGCTTCATTATTGCTGCATAAAAATGCAACAGATTTCTAAACATTGATTTTATATCCTGTAACTTTGATGAATTCATGTATCAGTTCTAGCAGTTTTTTGGGTACAGTCTTTGGGTTTTCCATGTAGAGTATCATGTCTTCTGCAAAGAGTGTAAGTTTGACTTCCTCCTTGTCGATTTGGATACTTTTTATTTCTTTGTGTTGTATGATTGCTGAGGCTAGGACTTCCAACACTATGTTGAATAACAGTAGTGAGAGTAAAGTAGACATCCTTGTCATGTTCCTGACCTTAGGGGGGAAAGCTCTCAGTTTTTCCCCATTGCGGATCATAATTAGTGGTGGGTCTTTCATATATGGCCTTTATGATGTTGCGGTATGATCCTTCTATCCCCACTTTCTTGATGTTTTTTTATAAAGAAGGATACCGTATTTTGTCAAATGATTTTTCTGCATCTATTGAGAGGATCATGTGGTTCTTATCCGTTCTTTTATTAATGTGATGTATCACATTGGTTGATTTGCAGATATTGATTTGTGGATATTGAATGAGATCTGCATCCCAGGAATAAATCCTACTTGATCATGGTGAATAATTCTTTAACTGTATTGTTGGATCAGGTTTGTTAGTATCTTGTTGAGAATTTTTGCATCCACGTTCATGAAGGAAATTTGTCTGTAGTTCTTTTCAGTGAGGTCTTTGTCTGGTTTTGGAATCAAGGAAATGCTGTACTCATAGAATGAGTTTGGAAGTTTTCCTTCCATTTCTGTTTTTGGGAACAGCTTCAAAAAATAAGTGTTAACTCTTTTTTAAATGTTTGGTAGAATTCCCCTGGAAAGCTATTCAGCCCTGGACTCTTTGTTGGGAGATTTTTTATTATTGATACATTTTTGTTTTACTGGTTAGGAGTCTGTTCAAATTTTCTATTTCTTCCTGTTTCAGCTTTTATACATGTTTCTAGGAATTTGTCCATTTCTTCCAGATTGCCCAATTTGTTGGGATTTAATTGTTCATATTAGTCTTTTATTATTGTTTGTATTTCGACAGTGTTGGTTGTGATCTCTCATCCTTTGTTCACCCAGGTGCCTCAGAAGAACAAATATTCTTAAAATATGTATACTACCCCAAGCAATCTACACATTTAATGCAATCCCTATGAAAATTTTTCACAGAGCTAGAACAATTCTAAAATTTATATGGAAACAGAAAAGACCCTAAATAGCCAAAGAAACCTTGAAAAAGAAAAACAAAGCTGGAGACAACACAATTCCAGACTTCAAGTTGTGTTACAAGGGTTTAGTAATAAAAACAGTATGGTACTGGCACAAAAATAGGCACATAGATCAATAGAACAAAATAGAAAAACCCAGAAATTAACCCACAACTATATGGTCAATTAATCTTCGAAAGAGCAGGAAAGAATATCCAATGGAAAAAAACTGTCTCTTCAACAAATGGTGTTGGGAAAACTTGACAGCAACATGCAAAAGAATGAAACTGTATAACTTTCTTACACCATACACAAAAACAAATTTAAAATGGATTAAAGACCTAAATGTGAGGCATGAAACTATTAAAAATCCTAGAGAACACAGGCAGTAACCTCCTTGACATTGGCTGTACAACTTCTTACAAGCTATGCCTCCTAAGACAAGGGAAAATAAAGTATTGGGACTTCATCAAAATAAAAAGCTTCTGCACACCAAAGGAAACAATCAACAAAACTAAAAGGCAACCTAGGGAAAGGGAGAAGGTATTTACAAATGACATATCTGATAAGGGATAGTACCCAAAATATGTAAAGATGTTATAAAATTCAACAGTCAAAAAATGAATAATCCAATTAACAATGGACAGAATAGACATTTTCCCAGAGAAGACATACAGATGGCCAACGGACACATGAAAAGATGTTCATAATCACTGATCACCTGGGAAATGGAAATCAAAACTACAGTGAGGTATCACCTCACACCTGTCAGAATGGCTAAAATCAACAACATAAGAAGGGTGCCTGGGTGGCTCAGTTAAGCCCCACATCTGTCTGTCTGTCTGTCTCTCTCTCTCAAAATAAATAGTTTAAAAAACACACCATAAATAACAGGTGTTAGTGAGGATGTGGAGAAAGGGGAACCCTCTTGCCCTGTTGGTGGGAATGCAGAGTTGTGCAGCCACTCTGGAAAACAGTATGGGCATTCCTCAGATAGTTAAAAATAGAACTACCCTATGACCCAGCAATTGCACTACACTGTATTTACCCAAAGAATACAAAAATACTAGTTCAAAGAGATACACAAACCCCAATATTTAAAGCAGCATTATCTACACTAGCCCATTTATGGAAACAGCCCAAGTGTCCATGAGTGGATAATGAAGATGTGGTATGTATATATGTTATATATATACACAAATACCATGGAATATTACTCAACATAGAAAAGAATGAAATCTTGCCATTTGCAACAACATGGATAGAGCTATAGAGTATTATGCTAAGTGAAATAAGTCAGTCAGAGAAAGCCAAATACCATATGATTTCACTCATATGTGGAATTTAAGAAACAAAACAAATGAGCAAAAGGGGAAAAAAAGAGGCAAACCAGGAAACAGACTCTTGACTATAGAAAACAAACTGATGGTTACCAGAAGAGAGGTGGGTGGGTATGGATTATATAAATGATGGGGATTAAGCTGGGAACTTTTGATCAGTGCAGAGTGTTGTATGTAAGTGTTAAATCACTATATTGTATACCTGAAATTAATATTACGCTACACTATATGTTTACTAAGAGGAAATTTAAATTAAAACTTAAAAAAATGTGTAGTAAGGCTGCTATTTGGAATAGAAACAAACAAGACAAACAGATAAAAAATGTGCAAAAGTTTTGCACAAATATTCACCTAAACGACATATCCAAAAGAGCTCTTAATATATTAACAGGTGTGTCGGGGCACCTGGGTGGCTCCGTCGGTTAAGTGTCTGACTTTGACTCAGATCATGATCTTGTGGTTCTTGAGGATGAGCCCCACGTTGGGCTCTGTGCTGACAGCTCAGAGCCTAGAGCCTGCTTCAGATTCTGTGTATTCCTCTCTCTCTGCCCATCCCTGTCTCTCTCTCAAAAATAAACCTTATAAAAATTAAATATAATATATATATATATGTTTAAAAAATATATATATGTTAAAAATTATGACAATGATAAAAGCCATTCCTCATCATGCAGGAGGACTAAAAGAGAAACACATGGTCCAGAATGAGGATCCCTCAGTACTCTACACCATGGTAGTCATATCATACTTGGAACAAGACATTTAGTTTTGGGGACCACCTTCTGCAGAAGAGAGAAATTGACAAACTGGAACATTATTTAGAGGAGAGACTCTGGACATTACAGCATATTAAGGATAGTTAAAAAAAAAAGACTGGTTAGAGAAACTGGAAATATTAACTTGGAAGAGAGAAGGCTTCCTATTGCAAAGGCTTTCACAAGAAGAGAAATGAGTTGATAACTATGAATTATTAGTATCAAAGGAACATAAAAAGAAACTGCTCAGCTAAACCTCAGAAAAAAATTCTAAAATTTTACCTTGAACAAAAACAGTATAGGAATGGTTCAGGAATTGTGAGTTCACTATAACTGCAGGTGTTTGCAATTAATACCTAGATGACTACTTGTTGTTGTTATTGTCAGGATGTGGAAGGAGCTGGGAATTTGATCTCTGAGGTCCTTTTCGGATCTTTGATTCCTTAAATTGTGGAATCGTGGTATGGTGTGGTGTGTATACGTGTGTAAGGAAGGGATCTGAAGGCAGGCCTCATTTGGAAGAACTAATACTTGGAAAAGCACCCTCCAACCTAGACCATTTCATCTCTTTGTGATGTTAATGGAGTTATCCTCACAGGTTGACTCACTACTCTTCTGGAATCAGTGACACCCAGTGAAAGATTAATGGGCCAGTAGCCCTTACGGCAAGTATCAGCAGGTTTTAGAAATAGTTGTTGTTCTTGCCTGGAGTTCTGTTCAGTTCCCTGAGACCTTTTTTTTGTTACTGCTCAAGGACAATGGATAAAATAACATTCTACCTCTCTGCTGGAATTCTGTATAGAGCTGATAAAAAAAAATTATCTTTGAGCATTGCTTTTTCAAGCACAGAACATTTATTTTTCATGGGTGTGTGGCACCCTGTAGCTGCTACAACTATGGTCATAACATCTTGGATGAGATCAGAACTTTGGACCCAGTACTTCCAAGATGTCTTCTGGCACCAAGTCCTAAAGTTCCTGCTGATGCACATCACCATATAGCAGGTGACTGAAACAGGCTTAGAACTCCTAAGCACAATTCTCTGTTATTTAACCTACTCTGTTTCCACTGCAGATGGTGACACTTGGAGAAAACAACAGTAAGTCCTCCAAAGTGCAATATTTTTTTAAATTTAGATATGTATGTGTTAATGTGTTGTCTGTTAATAAAGAAAAGATATATTCTTAATCTTCCACCTGCCAGAGCAGATGGAAGCATGGAGACCAGGGCATCACTGAATAACATTGTTGGTGGTTTCATCCAACACTGTTTGATGAACACTGTTCAAACACTGTTTGAACACTTAAAAACCTAGGCACTCTTATTTTGGAAACACCACTCCACAGTGTATCAAAATTTTTAAAAATTCAAATGTACCTATCTTCTTACTCAAATATAAATGTTACATAAAATATTAATATTTTATAACTTTGGTTTTTTTTAATTTTTTTCAATGTTTATTTTTGAGAGACAGAGAGAGACAGAGCATGAGTATGGAAGGGGCAGAGAGAGAGGGAGACACAGAATTCAAAGCAGGCTCCAGGCCCTGAGCTGTCAGCACAGAGCCCGATGCGGGGCTTGAACCCATGAACCGTGAGATCATGACCTGGACTGAAGTCGGACGCGCAACTGACTGAGCCACCCAGGTGCCCCTATAACTTTGTTTTTAATTTTAAAATCATTTAGCACCAAGTAAGTCATTAAATTATGCTTGACAGTGATTTCTCTACAACCATTATGTATATTTGCGAATTCTGCTGCTGTAGGAGAAAAATCTAAACTGCAAATTGTTTTCAAGTGAAGTAAAATACTGATGAATGTTAAATTTAATGTTTAAAAAAGCTGACATGGTAATGTTTTCCATCTATTTCACTATTTCTTAATTGTGATTTTGTAGTCTTCTTTTTGTATTATGGGCTAAATAATATTTTCACTTTCTCAACAGTTTAAAAATAGGAAATTTTCTGCTTTTGTCAATAATGGACTGGGTGATCTGGAACAACCTTCTTGCAAAAGGCAATTTAAATGTTACAAGACACTTTACAAAATCTTCTTAAAAATATCAAAGACCTAGTCAAAAGAATGAGGAATTACCAGGGTAAGAAAAGGGGATGGATTACAAATCCAAAGAACTCAGTGATAAATTAGAGCTGCTTTTTCCCATGGGCCATTTGCTGAGTAGGAAAATGAAGCTTCTAGGCAGACCTTCTCTCCTGAAGATAACCCGCCTGAAGACTCCCAACCCTGAATGGGGTGTGACAGCATAAGTAGTCTCTACTTGAGAAGGGAAAGTGCTGCCCTGAAGAAACAAGTATCAGTTCAGGCAAGGAGGTAGAAATAATGGGGAAAAGGTTGAATATGTAGAAGAGTTTTCTCATCATAAACAGAACCCCCAATGGAATATAGTGAAAAGGTTTGAGAGGGAGGAAATATGGAGATTGAAATTGAGGTAGAATTTCTGAATGAGATGTCTTCTAGCTCTTACCCTATGCAAGATGCATGATCCATTTCTACCAGAAATTATGAGACTCCTGTTATGTAACTCTCCCATATCACAGATATCCTCAATCCTGTCTTCTTATTCTATCTTTTCACCTATACTCCAATTTTATCACTGTGTGTACAGCTCACTGAAACTATCCTATACCCTCCAGCTCAGCAGTTGGCCTAAAAATTCAAAACAGGGAACCAAAATATATATTTTGAGTAGTGGTGTACTCATTCTGACACCATTACTAGTATGAGTATCTGGCTCGGCAAAGGGGATTTGGGACAGAGAAGCATTTGTAGGAACTTACCTGCATATCAGAAAAGTGCTAAGGTTAGGAACTTATATCAGAAAACTCAGTGAGGGAGGAGAGGGGAGTAAAACCTGCTAAGAAGTGTCGTTAGACTTCAATATCTAAGACCAAAATCATAAAATCTCTACTCATACCTCCACAGCTCCATTCTTGTGATTGGGGTAACATCAGATAGTTCCTCAAGGAAATCAACATTCTTTTCCAGTATAGACCAGGGCAATGCTGGGCCCAAATGATAACATTTTAATAGGCTGGAGTGCCTATCTAGTTTGCCAGCAATTCCACATGTAAGAATTTATTCCAAAATAATTATTAGAGGTGTGGACAAAAATTTGTAGATAAACATATACTGCAGCATTAACTACAATATAGAATAATTGAAAACAAGCAACATGCCCAATAGTGCAGAACGGGATAAATAACTTTTGGTATGTTTGTGAAATGGAACCATGTAAAACCATTAAAAATCATGTGGAATAATATTTCCTGACATGGGATAATTTTTCAAATACTTTGTAAGTGAAAAACAGTAATTTACAAAATAGTATGTATCTTATGATAATTTTTAAAATGTGTTTACTCTCTTCCTTCTTGCCACTTCTCTCAACCCTTCACACCCACTCTCATCTATCCCTGACTAGACTTAGAAGGGCTTGCATCAATGTATTAAAGATGGTTATCTCCAGATACTTTCTTTCTTTCCAATATTTGCTAAATTTTCTGAACACAGCATGAACTTATTTTATAAATTTTGAAAAATACTAACATTTGGTTAATAAATCGGTAGATTTCCAGTTCCATCCATGTTGCTGCAAATGGCATGATTTAATTCTCATTACCAAGTAGTATTCCATTGTACACATATGCTGAGTGAAATAAGTCAGTCAGAAGGACAGATATCATGTGTTTTCACTCATATGTGGATCTTGAGAAGCTTAACAAAAGACCATGGGGGAAGGGAAGGGTAAAAATAGTTACAAACAGAGAGGGAGGGAGGCAAACCTCAAGAGACACTTAAATACAGAGAACAAACTGAGGGTGGACGGGGGTGGAAAGAGGGAAAATGGGTGATTGGCATTGAGGAGGGCACTTGTTGGGATGAGCACTGGGTGTTGTATGTAAGCTAATTTGACAATAAATTATATTTTACAAATATAAATAAATAAATAAATAAATAAATAAATAAATAAATAAATGATATCTTATGGCAATAAGTCACAAATACTGTTTGAAAATTCTTTGATCCATTTTACTTTAATCAGGCCATAGTCTTTCCAATACAATTATATTGAAATGATTTGGGGAACTACTTTATATAAGATTAAAATGAAGCAAAAATGTCTATTCTAGAATATACATTCCAGGGATGGTTGAATATAGTAAGGTGTAAGTCTAATATAATCTATAATGTTAATTTCTAGGATAAAAATATTGATAAAGCCGGTCCCCTCATGTATCCCAAGTATTGTCAATAAGAGACAACAGATTTTGTTTATTGGTGAAATTTTCACTTAGATTAATATATCTGGATTTAAAATTCATTAAATACCAGGAATACCAGGAATACCAGGAATTCCATCTTCCCATTCCTGAGAGTTTCAGATAAACTGAACTCATTATTCATTCTGCCATCCAGTTCTCTGCAGATGTAAATTTATTTTATGAGTATATAGAATAAGTACAAGAGTTTTTCTTTCTTTCTTTTTATTTTTTCAATTCAAAAGAGACTATGGGTCAAAATGTCCAAATAGAATACATGTTGACCACTAAGAGACAGGAGTCTGGGCGATATATGTATATGAAAAATTGTGTACATTTTGCCAAATCAAAACCTGAATGAAGATTTTCCTATCCTGTGGACTGGGAAGCACAATAACAGTCACCCTGAATTAGACAACGATGAAAGTAGCTTATCACCCTGCCTTATTTCTGTCTGATCATTTGTATAATGATTTTGAGTTGTATCTAGAGAAGGAGTTAGACACATGAGGAGGACAGAAAAGAGTAAAAGGGTGTGGGGGAAAAGTGAAGAATGAGAGAAAAACAGAAAATGCATGAAAATGAGAATAAATATGGTGATTTCAATGGGGAGTCAACAATGATTATGTAGGGAAGTTAGTTTGGAGGAGGAAGGGATAAGACTATGGCTAGTGTAGGGCCAGATTATGGAAGGAGCTCCTTAGAAACATAATTTAGGTTTGATTTGATAGTCTATAGAGAGCTATGTTTAGTGATATATGAAAGTAATATTTTAAATTTTTTAGTGTTTATTTTTGAGAGAGAGAGAGAGAGAGAGAGTCAGAGCATGAGCAGGGGTGGGGCAGAGAGAGACAGGCAGACACAGAATCTGAAGTAGGCTTCAGGCTCTGAACTGTCAGCACAGAGCCCGACGTGGGGCTCGAACTGTGAGATCACGACCTGAGCCGAAGTCGGACACTCAACCAACTGAGCCACCCAGGTGCCCTGTATGAAAGTAATATTTTAGAAGGAAAGATAGCTAACTATTATTGAGTACTTTCCTTATTCTGGTCAATGTGATACAGGATGGGCAAGAGGGTGGCCTTTGAAGTTGGTTGACTTAAGGTCTAGTACTGACTCTGGAATTTACCAGCTATATGACATTGGGAAAATTACTTATTTTCCTGAGTCTCAGTTTCTTCATCTGTAAAATTGTTATAATATCCACCCTTCAAGGTTGTTGTATGGATCACATAGATTGAAGAAGGGAGAACCTGTGAATAGGGAACAGTTAGGAAGGTATTACAATGAATGAACCTAGACAAAGGTGATTACACCACTAGAATGGAGAGGGAGGAAAAACGGCAAAGGAAAAGGAAAGAAGTAGGACAGATAAGTGACTACCTCACCTCACTCTTATTCATCTTGCAAGTTTCTTATTTCTGTTCATATGACATAATCTGGGATAATGAAATTACACTCTGAAGTACAGGGTCCCTCTCTAGACATTATCATTTATTCATTTCCCTAGAGTTATAAATAACCGTTTATTTTCTCTGTTCATCATTTAAACATCTCTGCAACATACGATTCAAACTCCCTTTCTTCAGTTAAAAAAAACAAAACAAAGCAAAAAGTCATTCACTTTCTTACACTGTATTTTCAATTTTGTTATTGTTTGCAATTTCTTCCTCCATTATTGAGTTTGCCAGTCAGGCCTCCTGTGAATTTTCACAGAGACAGTATTCCCTATCATAACAAAAAATGAAACAGAAAGAAAACTAGTCCTGCCGTTTCTGGGCTTAGAGAAACCTGAAACTTCTTAAACCTTCTGTGTCATTGGTTACTTCTTCAGTGCCTAATTTCTGCTACCAACTAACATTAGATAATCACTACATAATAGGAGTCTTAAAATGCACAAGGCTTGGAAGGCATGGGCTTTCTTACCAGTGTCTGTATTCAACATAGAGCGTCTTATTTCAAGAAAGGTCTGTCTTATTTGCATACATTTCTGACCAGGAAGTTATGCACAGAACTTTTAGTTTCTGTGGGAAAATGTCCTTCATTTTAATATAATTTAATTCAACCCTTTCTTTTGTTTTTTTCTTTCTCCTCTACCTCTTCTCGGGGAGAGAATAGTAAAAAATAAATGTTTCAACAGATCTCGCGGTGTTATTCGAGATTCCCTAATAAAAAAAAATAGAAATGATGCAAATGAGCCTGTGTTTTCCGGGCTTTGGGGCTGAGACTGCAGTGTTCTTAGCTGAGTGAAAGCAGTCAAGGGAGGAGGCGGGTCTCTGGCAATTTCCCGTTCTAACTTCCCCCACCCTTCTCTTCCAACCTCTGATCCACCTCTAGCTGGATTATAGCCTTTGCGACAGCTGCTCTCTAGCCCTTTGCAGGACCCAAACAACAGCGGCCGGCCATCGTTCCCAGGATGGTGATCCGTGTGTATATTGCATCTTCTTCTGGTTCTACGGCGGTAAGGAGGGTGGGGAGACCACTTTGTTTTCCTACATACCAGTCTCCTTCTGCCCCAGAACCCTTAAATTGAAGTTCCTCTGGCAGCTGTTTTTTCAGAAGACACACACATATCTTCCACCCCTCCTCCCCTTCTTCTGTTTCTTCTCTTTGTTGCATCGATTTCATTTTTCCATGGGGTTTAGCTTTGTTTGCCTTATGTTAGAACCACATTTCTTCTTTGAAGGAAAAAGAAGGCTACTGAGTTTTGGTAGATGGGAGATGGTGGCTTAGGGTCTTTAAGGTTAGGGGAAGAAGGCAAGTAAAATCACACACTGGTGAGTTTCTGGAGTGGGAAATTTGCCATTTGTGCTTCTAGGTACTGAGATCAAGGGCAGGAGTGCAGTTCTGTAAGGATGCAGAACATGCTAACTGAAGATAATTGAGTGGAGGCCTATTTAGGCATTGTGATTATTTTTGAAGTGAGACCCC
Organism: Neofelis nebulosa; assembly: GCF_028018385.1. NCBI lineage: Eukaryota > Metazoa > Chordata > Mammalia > Carnivora > Felidae > Neofelis > Neofelis nebulosa. Next base: position 67,836,597 of record NC_080800.1, read on the forward strand.
TTTAATCAGAGAGTTATATTGCCAATGTGTGGGAGAGGGTGTTTAAATTCAGCCTAAAAAGTGTTAGAACTAGGCAGAATGGGAGGGGATTTTGGGAACAATGATGCAAAGTTGTGGGGTTTTTTTTAACTTTAATGTGACAAGGGGCCTGTTTTTTCCTTCCATATTGCCCCTTATTTTGATTTTTTTCTTTTTTCTTTTTTCAAAAGATTTTACTTGTAATATTTCTAACTGCTTCAACTATATTGAGAACTAAAAATAGAACTAAAAAATAAGTGGCTTCTTGTGTAGAGGCAGACTCCACTTGCTTTTTTTTTTTAATATTTATTTATTTATTTATTTATTTTGAGAGAGAGAGAGAGAGAGAGAGAGAGAGACAGAACGTGAGCAGCTGAGGGGCAGACAGAGAGGGAGACACAGAATCTGAAGCAGGCTCCAGGCTCTGAGCTACCAGCACAGAGCCAGACATGGGGCTCGAACCCAGGAAACTTGAGATCATGACCTGAGTTGAAGTAGGACCCACTGAGCCACCCAGGCACCCCTCCAGTTGCTGCTTCTTAAAATGATAGGACAGGTCCCCACTGGATTCATGTGCTTTTAATTTAGAATAATATATCAGCAGCTGTGGGGAGCAATAGGGTAAACTGGGGTGAAAGCTGAGTGTATATCCATGATAAATGAAAGTGCCTGTTTTTCACAACTCAAGGGAAAAGCTAACAGTAAGTAGCACATTTCTTATGTGTGAGTTCAGGATGTAGGATGTAGGAACTGCATCCCTCTTCTGAGCTTTAGAGCAGCAGCTATTCCATGTTTTCACTGTTATTGTTTATTTTTGTTTTGTTTATTTACCCCCTAAGTGGGTTTGGGATAAAACTGAAGGTTCTGGGGGTGCCTGGGTGGCTCAGTGGGTTGAGTGTCCCACTTTGGCTCAGTTCATGATCTCACGATTCGTGGGTTCAAGCCCCGCATGGGGCTCTGTGCTGACCTCTCAGAGCCTGGGGCCTGCTTTGGATTCTGTGTTTCCCTCTCTCTGCCCCTCCCCTGCTAGCACTGTTTCTCTCTCTCTCTCTCAAAAATAAATAAACACTAAAAAAAAAAAAAAACTAAACTGAAGCTTATGTGAAATCACAGGAACCTTGAACTTTGAACTTTATCTTCTCTGGTCACCGTGTGTGGGTATGTTCAGACAGTTTTCAGATAGAATACTTAACTTTACATTTTTTGGACAAGTTTAGGTTGAAAACATAAAGAGAACTTTTTATATTGCCTTTGAACTTTATTTTATGAGCTTCTTGCCTCATTATTATCCATATATATTCTGATATTTCAGAGTAACATTTGAGTTGCTCAGAGTCTCAAGTCCAGTATAACAATTGTAAAATTTGAAAGACCAGCTTAATAACTTTAGTTAAATTCCTGATTAGATTGAACAGATCAGGAAGTTAGTTTCATTTTGGGTGATATGCAGTTACAGTACTGCTATTTATTCTTTGCTTTCTTGTTCTTCTACCCCTCCTCCAAAAGTATATTCAAAAAGAAACTCCATTCAGAATTTCTATCAAAGTAAGAACAATTGTACCTCTCTCTTTATTAAGATTTAAGTTTCTAAGGGCCTTAAAAAATAACTGCTGTCTCTTATTATGTACATTGTTAGACTAGAATGTTGAAGATTCTACAAATAGTAAATATTTATGCTATTTGTGTTTTGTTTCAATTTTTTCTTATGCATAATTAGATTTATCTGTTATTTAAGTAATTATAGTTCTTTTCAGCCTGTTATCAAAATTATACATATTGACAAAATAAATTCTTATTTTTTATAAATTATGCATACTTTTAAATAATACTAAAATGGTATAAAGTGAGTGTACTTCAGGAAGAGCTCATTTATAACATAAATGGGAAATATTCAAGTGGCAATACTAAGTTTTTCCCTTAAGATTGCTACCATATAGTTTTTAACACACAATTTAGAAATTTTGGGGTAAAAATCATAATAGGAACCCAAAAATTACTCAAAGTGAGATAGTCTTATAAGTGATTTAGTGTAGTTCTCTGAAGAGCATTTAAAAGAAAGCTTTTGATTTTGGACTGATAATTTCTGATGGTTTTCTGACTCTTCCTAATGGTTGTTACAAAATAACCAATATTAGATGTTTTGTCAGGCAGGGGAGGATCTATGATGATTCTAAAACAATATTAAGTTATTCTGTTTTTATTTCAAGACTCTTTTTCCCTCATAGCCTGATTTAAAAAAACAGAAAAGTTTTCAAACATTTACTTAACTCTGTCCCAATACAGAAGAGTAACACTTGCTTCTCAAAAATTTAGAAATGAAATTAAGTATGTTGATTTTTGCAACGGATTTCTAGAAAGCCATAATAATGATAGTAGTGGGAACACTTAATTGTGTCAAGTACTATCTGATTTTTTCTTGACAATTTTTAGTCCTATGACTCAGGTCTTATGATTATCTCTCTTTTTAGGTTAAGGAAATACAGGTTCAGAAATGTTAAACAACTTTCCAAGGTCACATAAGCAGGAAGCCACAGAACTTGTATCTAATAGAAGCTGTTTGAATCCAATAACATGTGTTTAACCACCAACAAATATATTGTTCCACTGGTGCATGATAGCTAGGAGGCATGAGAAGAGAAATGTGAATATGAGGTGAGAGGCACAGAAATAACTATGCCCTTTAAGTGGAAGAATTGCCTGAGTATGTGTGTGTCTGTGTACACACACACACACAGACACACACACACACACACCCAGAGGTTAGAAAAAAGAGGAGCTGATGTGGAGGAGGGATAGTATGTCCAAGGCTGAATGCCAGTAAATGGGGTAGATGACCATTCACTCAAGGACAGGGAGATGGAGACATGCCCATTTGGAACTGTTTTTTATAGATCAAGGTATGGAAATTCAGGCATTAATATTGTTTCTTTTTATGGAAACAATTTAGTAGCAATGCCGTTCCAAAGTTGTCTGTTCATAGGAAGTGATTTAGTGCTTTCTGCCTGTTCAGAGCTGGTGTGCATGTCTTGACCCACTGTAACACAGAAGTATACACCATGGTTTTTTTTCCTCGAGATTGTAATGCCCTATAAATTTGTATTTAATGGAAAATAATAAGCACAGACCTATAAAAATAAATTTCAATAACTTTTAACAAAAATCAATATTGGCCTTTGATCAGAATTGCTAGAGTGATGATTGCTTAGAGATTTTTAACTGGTTTGAGAGGTTTTTATTTTTTTTTTCTCAAACTTCTTTTCCTTGGACCCATAATAATCTCCATTGTTTGGTCTCTATACATTCTAGGTGTGCTTGGTGTAGAAATGTTAAGATTGTGGTAGGATAGATCATTTCTAGGGGTTTTATTTATGAAATAAAATTTGTAAGATGATCTTTTTTATGACTGCTAAAACATAAACTATTACTAATTAATAAATGAAATATACATAATTTTTCTTTACGACAGTATCTGCTATACAAGTTATAAAAACATTTAAATAAAACAAATGCTTGTGATTACCAAAGCATGAGTCACAGTATTTTTTTTTTCATTTGGATAATACAGATGTGGAATAATTAAACTACAGCTATTCATCTATATGATTCCCAAGTAATTGTATTTTAGGTGACAGAGTATTTTGCTGTTCTGACTCCGCATTTATAAGTTGAACATTGATTTGATGTATGCTATAGTCTTTGTTATAACTGTCAAGATTTGCTTGAATGATATGAATTTGACAATATCAAAGGTATTGATAAACTACTTAAAAGGACAAAATCAGAAACTGTTCATCATATGAATGCATTGACATACTTTTTGGATGTTCTAAACAGTGAGAAATGATAGCTTTCACTTGGCAAATGCAGGAACTCAATATCAGCACCTCAGCCTGATGCTCTATATTTGATGACTGACTTCCTCAATTTCAAAACAATAATGACAAAGTTTTTGGAATAATTTTGCCCAACTTAAAGAGGGTTGGAAAACACAATTATCGGTGATGATGATTTTTGAGCTTTTAAAAGTCAAATGGTTTCAGAGAAGAATGTATTTTGGAAATTTAGTATAAAATTAGATTTATAATCTGGTAGAAGAGAAAGATAAAGTGGATTTATCTCTAGCTCTAGCTCAAAGACTAATTTCTCTACTGAGGAGGAGTTTTGATCAATAAACTGTAAGGTCAATGCTCCCCTTGAGTTGACATGAAAAAAAAAATTGACGCCTCAGGTACAATCAGGTTAAGTGTTCTAATTCTCTGTGGTTAATCTCTAAATTCTTCTCTAAAATATATATCATACAGTCAAATATATATCTTTTTTTAAGTTTATTTATTTATGTTTTTAATTTTTGTTTAATGTTTATTTTTGACAGAGAGAGACAGAGCATGAGCAGGGGAGGGGCAGAGGGAGAGAGAGACACAGAATCTGAAGCAGGCTCCAAGCCCTGAGCTGTCAGCACAGAGCCTGATGCAGGGCTCAAACTCACAGACTGTGAGATCATGACCTGAGCTGAAGTCAGATGCTCAACCTACTGAGCCGCCCAGGCGCCCCAAGTTTATTTATTTATTTTTGAGAGAGAGGGGGGGAGAGTGAAAGCTGGGGAGGGGCAAGGAGAGGAAGAGAAAATCCCAAGCAAACTCTATGCTTTTAGCACAAAACCCAATGAGGGACTTGATCAGGTCATGACCTGAGCTGCAGTCATGAGTCAATGGTTAACTGACTGAGCAATTAGGTGCCTCAAACATATATCTTTTATAGAAATATTTTATGCTTTAATTGAATTATCCATGGTTATATTTTGTTTCTTACTGATAAAATTAAACATAGTGAGAAGCTGTTGGTGATTATCTGATCATCTGCTTTCAGTTATACTTTATAGCCCACCAGGAGGCCTTTTATTTATTTATTTATTTATTTATTTATTTATTTATTTATATTTTGAATATATGAAATTTATTGTCAAATTGGTTTCCATACAACACCCAGTGCTCATCCCAAAAGGTGCCCTCCTCAATACCCATCACCCACCCTCCCCTCCCTCCCACCCCAAATCAACCCTCAGTTTGTTCTCAGTTTTTAACAGTCTCTTATGCTTTGGCTCTCTTCCACTCTGACTTCTTTTTTTTTCCCTTCCCCTCCCCCATGGGTTTCTGTTAAATTTCTCAGGATCCACATAAGAGTGAAACCATATGGTATCTGTCTTTCTCTGTATGGCTTATTTCACTTAGCATCACACTCTGCAGTTCCATCCATGTTGCTACAAAGGGCCATACTTCATTCTTTCTCATTGCCATGTAGTATTCCATTGTGTATATAAACCACAATTTCTTTATCCATTCATCAGTTGATGGACATTTAGGCTCTTTCCATAATTTGGCTACTGTTGAGAGTGCTGCTATAAACGTTGGGGTACAAGTGCCCCTATGCATCAGTACTCCTATATCCCTTGGGTAAATTCCTAGCAGTGCTATTGCTGGGTCATAAGGTAGGTCTATTTTAATTTTCTGAGGAACTTCCACACTGTTTTCCGGAGTGGCTGCACCAGTTTGCATTCCCACCAACAGTGCAAGAGGGTTCCTGTTTCTCCACATCCTCTCCAGCATCTATAGTCTCCTGATTTGTTCATTTTAGCCACTCTGACTGGCATGAGGTGATATCTGAGTGTGGTTTTGATTGTATTTCCCTGATAAGGAGCGACTTTGAGCATCTTTTCATGTGCCTGTTGGCCATCCAGATGTCTTCTTTAGACAAGTGTCTATTCATGTTTTCTGCCTATTTCTTCACTGGGTTATTTGTTTTTTGGGTGTGGAGTTTGGGGAGCTCTTTATAGATTTTGGATACTAGCCCTTTGTCCGATATGTCACTTGCAAATATCTTTTCCCATTCCGTTGGTTGCCTTTTAGTTTTGTTGCTCGTTTCCTTTGCTGTGCAGAAGCTTTTTATCTTCATAAGGTCCCAGTAATTCATTTTTGCTTTTAATTCCCTTGCCTTTGGGGATGTGTCGAGTAAGAGATTGCTACGGCTGAGGTCAGAGAGGTCTTTTCCTGCTTTCTCCTCTAGGGTTTTGATGGTTTCCTGTCTCACATTCAGGTCCTTTATCCATTTTGAGTTTATTCTTGTGAATGGTGTGAAAAAGTGGTCTAGTTTCAACCTTCTGCATATTGCTGTCCAGTTCTCCCAGCACCATTTGTTAAAGAGACTGTCTTTTTTCCATTGGATGTTCTTTCCTGCTTTGTCAAAGATTAGTTGGCCATACGTTTGTGGGTCTAGTTCTGGGGTTTCTATTCTATTCCATTGGTCTACGTGTCTGGTTTTGTGCCAATACCATGCTGTCTTGATGATGACAGCTTTGTAGTAGAGGCTAAAGTCTGGGATTGTGATGCCTCTTCCTTTGGTCTTCTTCAAAATTACTTTGGCTATTCGGGGCCTTTTGTGGTTCCATATGAATTTTAGGATTGCTTGTTCTAGTTTTGAGAAGAATGCTGGTGCAATTTTGATTGGGATTGCATTGAATGTGTAGATAGCTTTGGGTAGTATTGACATTTTGACAGTATTTATTCTTCCAATCCATGAGCAGGGAATGTCTTTCCATTTCTTTATATCTTCTTCAATTACCTTCATAAGCTTTCTATAGTTTTCAGCCTACAGATCTTTTACATCTTTGGTTAGATTTATTCCTAGGTATTTTATGCTTCTTGGTAAAATTGTGAATGGGATCCGTTTCTTTATTTGTCTTTCTGTTGCTTCATTGTTAGCGTATAAGAATGAAACTGATTTCTGTACATTGATTTTGTATCCTGCAAGTTTGCTGAATTCATGTATCAGTTCTAGCAGACTTTTGGTGGAGTCTATCGGATTTTCCATGTATAGTATCATGTCATCTGCAAAAAGTGAAAGCTTGACTTCATCTTTGCCAATTTTGCTGCCTTTGATTTCCTTTTGTTGTCTGATTGCTGATGCTAGAACTTCCAACACTATGTGAAACAACAGCGGTGAGAGTGGACATCCTTGTCGTGTTCCTGATCTCAGGGAGAAAGCTCTCAGTTTTTTCCCATTGAGGATGATATTAGCTGTGGGCTTTTCATAAATGGCTTTTATGATGTTTAAGTATGTTCCTTCTATCCCGACTTTCTCAAGGATTTTTATTAAGAAAGGGTGCTGAATTTTGTCAAAGGCCTTTTCTGCATGGATTGACAGGATCATATGGTTCTTATCTTTTCTTTTATTAATGTGATGTATCACGTTGATTGATTTGCAAATGTTGAACCAGCCCTGCAGCCCAGGAATGAATCCCACTTGATCATGGTGAGTTATTCTTTTTATATGCTGTTGAATTTGATTTGCTAGTATCTTATTGAGAATTTTTGCATCCATATTCATCAGGGATATTTGCCTGTAGTTCTCTTTTTTTACTGGGTCTCTGTCTGGTTTAGGAATCATAGTAATACTGGCTTCACAGAATGAGTCTGGAAGTTTTCCTTCCCTTTCTATTTCTTGGAATAGCTTGAGAAAGATAGGTATTATCTCTGCTTTAAACGTCTGGTAGAACTCCCCTGGGAAGCCATCTGGTCCTGGACTCTTATTTGTTGGGAGATTTTTGATAATTGATTCAATTTCTTCGCTGGTTATGGGTCTGTTCAAGCTTTCTATTTCCTCCTGATTGAGTTTTGGAAGAGTGTGGGTGTTTACGAATTTGTCCATTTCTTCCAGGTTGTCCAATTTGTTGGCATATAATTTTTCATAGTATTCCCTGATAATTGTTTGTATCTCTGAGGGATTGGTTGTCATAATTCCATTTTCGTTCATGATTTTATCTATTTGGGTTATCTCCCTTTCCTTTTTGAGAAGCCTGGCTAGAGGTTTGTCAATTTTGTTTATTTTTTCAAAAAACCAACTCTTGGTTTCATTGATCTGCTCTACAGTTTTCTTAGATTCTATATTGGTTATTTCTGCTCTGATCTTTATTATTTCTCTTCTTCTGCTGGGTTTAGGCTGCCTTTGCTGTTCTGCTTCTATTTCCTTTAGGTGTGCTGTTAGATTTTGTATTTGGGATTTTTCTTGTTTCTTGAGATAGGCCTGGATTGCAATGTATTTTCCTCTCAGGACTGCCTTCGCTACGTCCCAAAGCGTTTGGATTGTTGTCTTTTCATTTTCGTTTGTTTCCATATATTTTTTAATTTCTTCTGTAATTGCCTGGTTGACCCACTCATTCTTTAGTAGGGTGTTCTTTAACCTCCATGCTTTTGGAGGTTTTCCAGACTTTTCCTGTGGTTGATTTCAAGCTTCATAGCATTGTGGTCTGAAAGTATGCATGGTATAATTTCAATTCTTGTATACTTATGAAGGCCTGTTTTGTGACCCAGTATATGATCTATCTTGAGGAATGTTCCATGTGCACTCAAGAAGAAAGTATATTCTGTTTCTTTGGGATGCAGAGTTCTAAATAGATCTGTCAAGTCCATCTGATCCAATGTATCATTCAGGGCACTTGTTTCTTTATTGACAGTGTGTCTATATGATCTATCCATTTCTGTAAGTGGAGTGTTAAAGTCCCCTGCAATTACCACATTCTTATCAATAAGGTTGCTTATGTTTATGAGTAATTGTTTTATATATTTGGGGGCTCTGGTATTCGGCGCATAGACATTTATAATTGTTCGCTCTTCTTGATGGATAGACCCAGTAATTATTATATAATGCCCTTCTTCATCTCTTGTTACAGCCTTTAATTTAAAGTCTAGTTTGTCTGATATAAGTATGGCTACTCCAGCTTTGTTTTGTCTTCCAGTACCATGATAAATTGTTCTCCATCCCCTCACTCTCAATCTAAAGGTGTGCTCAGGTCTAAAATGAGTCTCTTGTAGACAGCAAATAGATGGGTCTTGTTTTTTCATCCATTCTGATACCCTATGTCTTTTGGTGGGTGTATTTAATCCATTTACATTGTGTTATTATTGAAAGATATTGGTTTAGAGTCATTGTGATGTCTGTATGTTTTATGCTTGTAGCGATGTCTCTGGTACTTTGTCTCACAGGATCCCCCTTAGGATCTCTTGTAGGGCTGGTTTCGTGGTGACAAATTCCTTCAGTTTTTGTTTGTTTGGGAAGATCTTTATCTCTCCTTCTATTCTAAATGACAGACTTGCTGGATAAAGGATTCTCGGCTGCATATTTTTTCTGTTCAACACATTAAAGACCTCGTGCCAATCCTTTCTGGCCTGCCAAGTTTCAAAAGAGAGATCAGTCACCAGTGTTATAGGTCTCCCTTTATATGTTAGGGCACTTTTATCCTTTGCTGCTTTCAGAATTTTCTCTTTATCCTTGTATTTTGCCAGTTTCACTATGATATGTCATGTAGAAGATTGATTCAAGTTACATCTGAAGGGAGTTCTCTGTGCCTCTTGGATTTCAATGCCTTTTTCCTTCCCCAAATCAGGGAAGTTCTCATCTATTATTTCTTCAAGTACCCCTTCAGCGCCTTTCTCTCTCTCTTCCTCCTCTGGGATACCAATTATGCATATATTATTTCTCTTTAGTGTATCACTTCGTTCTCTAATTTTCCCCTCATACTCCTGGATTTTTTTACCTCTCTTTTTCTGAGCTTCCTCTTTTTCCATAATTTTATCTTCTAGTTCACGTATTCTCTCCTCTGCCTCTTCAATCCGAGCCGTGGTCGTTTCCACTTTATTTTGCATCTCGTTTAAAGCGTTTTTCAGCTCCTCCTGACTATTCCTTAGTCCCTTGATCTCTGTAGCAAGAGATTCTCTGCTGTCCTGTATACTGTTTTCAAGCCCAGTGATTAATTTTATGACTACTTTTCTAAATTCACTTTCTGTTATCTTATTTAAATCCTTTTTGATCAGTTCATTAGCTGTTGTTATTTCCTGGAGATTCTTTTGAGGGGAATTCTTCCATTTGGTCATTTGGATAGTCCCTGGAGTGGTGTGGACCTGCGGGGCACTTCCCCTGTGCTGTGGTGTATAACTGGAGTTGGTGGGCGGGGCTGCAGTCAGACCTGATGTCTGCCCCCGGCCCACCGCTGGGGCCACAGTCAGACTGGTGTGTGCCTTCTCTTCCCCTCTCCTAGGTTTGGGATTCACTGTGGGGTGGCATGGCCCATCTGAGCTACTTGCACACTGCCCGGCTTGTGGTGCTGGGGATCTGGCGTATTAGCTGGGGTGGGTAGGCAAGGTGCACGGGGGCAGCAGGGGCAGGCTTAGCTTGCTTCTCCTTAAGTGATCCACTTCAGGAGGGGCCCTGTGGTAGCGGGAGGGAGTCAGATCTACTGCCAGAGGGGTGGCTCCGCAGAAGCACAGCGTTGGGTGTTTTCGTGGAGCAAGTAAGTTCCCTGGCAGGAACTGGTTCCCTTTGGGATTTTGGCTGGGGGATGGGCGAGGGAGATGGCTCTGGTGAGCGCCTTTGTTCTCCGCCAAACAGCTCTGTCATCCCGGGGCTCAGCAACTCTCCCTCCCTTTGTCCTCCAGCCTTCCCACTTTCTGAGCAGAGCTGTTAACTTATGACCTCCCATATGCTAAGTCCCGCTTGCTGTCAGAACACACTCCGTCTGGCCCCTTCCTTTTGCAAGCCAGACTCGGGGGCTCTGCTTGGCCAGCAGGCTGCCCCTCTGCCCCGGCTCTCTCCCGCCTGTCCGAGCAGTGCGCACTGCCTCTCCACCCTTCCTACCCTCTTCCGTGGGCCTCTCGTCTGTGCTTGGCTCAGGAGACTCCATTCTGCTAGTCTTCTGGTGTTTTTCTGGGTTATTTAGGCAGGTGTAGGTGGAACCTAAGTGATCAGCAGGATGCGTGGTGAGCCCAGCGTCCTCCTATGCCGCCATCTTCCGAACATCACCAGGAGGCCTTTTAAACCTAGTACTGAATTATTTCCTCCAATCCAGACCAAGATTAAACAAACGTATATTTAGAGAGAAGGGGCAGCTCATTTATTATGACTTTTTATTAATAAGAGAGCCAAAACTGGCATTTATACTTGGCCAGTTGAGCAGAATTCTAAGCAAAGGGCTAATTTGCTAGCCCAGTCCTTCACATTTTGGCTTTATTAGGTTGTTTAAAGTTTTGCAGATTGCCAGAACCATTAGGCAAAAATTAAATATAAATTTTAAAAAATCATGACAAATTCAAAGATTGTATATATAAAAGTATACAATGTCAGTGTTGCTAGGTTTTTTATTTTATTACTCGTTCATTAATGTGACTAATCAAGATTTGAGTCTAGTAATAGTAAAAGCTAACCTTTATTTATGCATTATATATATTAGGCACTGTGCCCAGTGTTTTATATACATAATCTTAATTAGTTCAATCCTTATAATGACACTGGGATGTAAGTACTATTATTATATCTATTTCATGTACTTGAGAGTATCCCTAAAACCCAGAACCATTAGGTATATTCTTCAAATCAAAGAGTTACAAATGGCAGAACTGGGATTAGAACCCAAGTTGTTCTGACTCCAGAAACCACTCCTAAACACTATATAATTTTCACATCCTTTTATTTATTTATTTTTTTTTTTTATTTTTTTTTTTTAATTTTTTTTTTTCAACGTTTTTTATTTATTTTTGGGACAGAGAGAGACAGAGCATGAACGGGGGAGGGGCAGAGAGAGAGGGAGACACAGAATCGGAAACAGGCTCCAGGCTCCGAGCCATCAGCCCAGAGCCTGACGCGGGGCTCGAACTCACAGACCGCGAGATCGTGACCTGGCTGAAGTCGGACGCTTAACCGACTGCGCCACCCAGGCGCCCCTCACATCCTTTTAGTGTATAGGTATTGAACAAAAATTAGGTCAATAGTACATTAAAACCTTCTCATGTGACTGTGGATCTATAATTATCATTTAACACTGGATGATGCCTGGGTCGCCTGGGTGGCTCAGTCAGTTAAGCGCCTGACTTCTGCTCAGGTCATGATCTCATGGCTTGTGAGTTTGAGCCATGCGTTGGGCTCTCTGCTGACAGCTCAGAGCCTGGAGCCTGCTTCAGACTCTTTATCTCCCTCTCTCTCTGCCCGTCCCCTGATCATGCTTTTCTCTCTCTGTTCTCAACAATAAATAAATGTTGGGAAAAAAAGACTATATGATGCCTAAGCAGGGAAATGTGTCTTCATCCATAATCTGCACATGAATTAGGTGCAACTGAGGGAAGTAAGGGGGTTGGTTAGCAGCATCAGTTTTAGATACATTTTAGTTCTTTCTTTAAAATAAAAATAAAATTGCATAGGGGTGCCTGGGTGACTCAGTTGGTTGAGGGTCATGAGATTGAGCCCTGCATCATGCTCTGTGCTGTGAGTGGAGCCTGTTTAAGATTCTCCTTCCCTTTCCCTCTGCCCCTCTCTCCTGCAACTTGTAGTCTCTTTCTCTAAAGTGAAAAAAAATTGCCTAGCCAAGGGCAGATTTTAAAATAGCATTTGTGCCATGTATTGAAGTTTTATGACTTTGATTCTTTTCTCTAAAAAAAATTTTTATGTTGCTATAAACCAACATAATTCAGAGATGGCTTTCTTTGATTCTTACCTTCTAAATTTATTAGAAAGGCAGTACTAGTATGACTTATAAACTCTGGTTCTGGATTCTAGTCTGAGTTCTGGCCCTTTGGCTTAGTCCTTTCTGAAAATGAGACCCTATCAGAGTTGGAGTTAAAGCCAAAGATTTTTGTTTAGGGGATTTCCAACAGTGAGTCAAAACAAATAGAACTTTACCTTTTAAATACCAGAGAATATAGGGGCGCCTGAGTGGCTCAGTCGGTTGAGCGTCCGACTTCAGCTCAGGTCACGATCTCACGGTTCGTGAGTTCGAGCCCCGCGTCAGGCTCTGGGCTGATGGCTCGGAGCCTGGAGCCTGCTTCCGATTCTGTGTCTCCCTCTCTCCCTGCCCCTCCCCCATTCATGCTCTGTCTCTCTCTGTCTCAAAAATAAACATTAAAAAAATTTTTTTAAATACCAGAGAATATTTATTTCAGTTAACAGTTACAATTTGGGAAAATTTTGTCTGTTTTACCACCACCACTTAGCCAATTATTTCATCATTCAGTGCAGCATATTTCTCAATGTTAAAATTAAAACAGTCAATATAGGGGCACCTGGGTGGGTCAGTTGGTTAAGCGTCTGACTTCAGCTCAGGTCATGATCTTGAGGTTTGTGAGTTCGAGCCCCACATCAGACTCTGTGCTGACAGCTCAGAGACTGGAGCCTGCTTCAGATTCTGTGTCTCCCTCTCTCTCTGCCCCTCCCCCACTTGTGCTCTGTCTCTCTCTCTCTCTCAAAAATAAATAAACATTAAAACAATTAAAAATAAAAACAAAACACTAAATATATACTTAATAGTAGCTGCAATATCAGAAACCATTCTATCCAGTGTGGTATTTCAATTTATTTAGAAGGAAGATGAGGATAGGTTAAAAATATGATAAATTATCTCACTTTAAATTCTCACGCAAATAATTTGTCAGTGAGCTCTTAAAATGTACCAGGGATAGTGGTAAGAACTTTACATACATTATATCATTGAATTCTTGTGACAACTCAACAAAGTCAGTACTCTTAACATTGACCATTTTTAAGAAGAGGAAACAGGGTCAAGAGAGCTAGCAAAGCACCCCTCCCCCAGCTTTGTCTGATGCCAGAGCTCATGATCTTAACAACTATGCTATTTGGCCTTCTGGTTGGTATTTACTGATTATCCACTATGAATGTGGCTTTGAAATTAATTTATAAGTCATTGCAAAATTGGTTTTCTGACAAACTGGGTAAATCATGAAAAGTACTTCTTAATTAATTGCTTTATAGCAGCACCAAGAATAATTCTGGTGGTCTGTTATATCATGTAGAGAACTTAGAATTCTTCAGAGCAGAAAATCAAAGTCATAATAGCTCAATATGTTCTATTACTTAGAATGCAGAATGTGTACTTTTATCCCAATATAAGAAAATTACTTGTGTAAGGCAGTCTAACTAAAAGTAGATGAGAGAAATTGTTTTTAGAATGGATTTTAAGCTTTCAGCTAGAGCAGGTAGCTTTAGGGTGAGGTATTGCCCATGTGATGTGTAGGTCGCTAAACCTTTCTGTACTTCTCATAACCCCCACAAATGGAATATAGCTGTCATAAAATGAGAGTATCATGGAAGAAAGCTTCTACAAGTGTTTTAGAAATCCATTACTGAAAATTATAGTACTTGATTTCACACTTTCAGAAACTTAAATATTTTTGGTCTTGTGTATCAGCTAACTATTTTGAACTCAAAAGATGCAGTAGTTGGGGTGAGGCTTTTTCAATAAATTTCTATTTAAAAATTTAGGAATATTAAGTTTATATTTTCTAAGCAATGTTGAGAGGACAATCAAGGGTGGTGGGATGATATACAGAGTTTTCCAGAGACAAAGACTTGGTGAATTTTAAAGGGAATAAGTAGGAAGTGTGACAAGATCCGGAATAAGGCCAATTCTATACCAGACTTGGAATTTTTAAGAAAAGCTTGTTGAGGGGCGCCTGGGTGGCGCAGTCGGTTAAGCGTCCGACTTCAGCCAGGTCACGATCTCGCGGTCCGTGAGTTCGAGCCCCGCGTCAGGCTCTGGGCTGATGGCTCGGAGCCTGGAGCCTGTTTCCGATTCTGTGTCTCCCTCTCTCTCTGCCCCTCCCCCGTTCATGCTCTGTCTCTCTCTGTCCCAAAAATAAATTAAAAAAAAAAAAACGTTGAAAAAAAAGAAAAGCTTGTTGAAAGACAAGTACAAAAATATGAGGAAACTGTGACTAAACATTGACTTATTGTCCAGTTGCATTAGTACTTATGATTACATTTGGAAGTTTAAAGAATAATTTTTGTTTGGTATGTGCTTATATCCCCTTAAAAATTGGTTATGATCAGACTCTGCATGGGAACCTTAAGAGAGAAGTTTATATATCTCACTTGGAATTCAGTCTGATTACCAAAAGGTTGACCTCAAGAACTAAAACTACACATCCCAGGAAATTCTTATATTGCCCAAATATCAAGGACTGCTCTGGAGAGGTCCTACCTGCCATACAGCATATGTGTACTTTTGAAATCCAGTGACTCTAGATTTCATAAAAAGTAATGCACTCTATGATGCTTCAAAACACAAAGGATCTAACACAATATTATCTAAATAATTTATGTCTAGATGACCAAGTAAATTTTCTATAAATTAATTTTTAATTACTTTTTGAAAATCTCTCATATATAGAGATGGATTTGATTTTTTTGTACTGCATAATGTGGGTGGATAAAGAAATATTAGAACTGTCCTTTTAGGATAATGTTTAATACCAGGTAAACAGTTCACAAGCATATTATTGCTTGGAATATATAGAGAACATCTCAAAAGGGGCTCTTGGTACAACAATTAGATACCTTAATGTGCAATACCTCATGCTGAGAGATTCTGGGGGAACAAAAAGCAAAATCTGAATTATTGGGTTGCCAAAACATGAACTGCTTCAACAATTATAAAGAAAAGTAGTTAGAATATCTCCTAATGAGTGAGGCCATTATGACCTAATTTTATACCCGCACTTGCAAAAAGGACCACTATTTGATGCCACTATAAGATTTCTTGAAAATATTTGAAGTTGAAATGGTAAGCATTAATTTATGTGTCTATTTTGGTTTTGTTTTAGTAAAAATGTATAGCAGTATTTATTTCATGTGATTACCAATGAGCCCTTATTTTGTAAAAGCATATGATAAAAAAGATCGCATGTTGTTGTATTTCACTCATAATGTAGAATTTAAGAAACAAAACAGATGGGGGCACCTGAGTGGTTCAGTTGGTTAAGCATCCTACTTTGGCTCAAGACATGATCTCATGGTTCATGGGTTCGAGCCCTGTGTCAGGCTCTGTGTTGACAGCTCAGAGTCTTGAGCTTGCTTCAGATTCTGTAACTCTCTGTTTCTCTGCCTCTCCCTTGCTCACACTCTCTTTCTGTCTCTCAAAACTAATAAACATTAAAAATTAAAAAGAAAAAGAAAACAAGTGAACTTAGGGCAAGGGAAGGAAAAATAAGATAAAAACAGAGAAGGAGGCAAACTATAAGAGACTCTTAAATACAGAGAACAAACTGAGGGTTGCTGGAGGGAAGGTAGGTGGGGGGATGGGCTAAATGTGTGATGGGAATTAAGGGGGGGCACTTGTTGGGATGAGCACTGGGTGTTATATATAAGTGATGAATCACTGGATTCTACTTCTGAAACTAGTACTGCACTGAAACTAGTACTAACTTGAATTTAAATAAATAAGTTTAAAAAAATAGACATTGAAAAGGGAAAAAAAATAGCATTAGAATGTTTTTCTAAACATTTTCTCAAGCTATAGAGATTGTCTTTACCACAGTAATTAAGTCATATAAAGTGGGCTTCTGTATATAAAAGAACAGATTTTGAGGCCAAGTCAATGTTTTTACAGTTTATGTCTTAGCTTTCCTCCTCTCAGAATGACGGGCCTGTCAATATTTAAGATCCTTTGTAGAGCTCTACTTTAGAATAGTACTATTTCAAAATTCAATGGAGATAACAACTTACCTACCTTCTCCACCAGACCATGAGCTCCTTACTGTCCAGAATATGCTTATACATGGTAAGTTTCTAAATAAATATTTGTTGATGCATAAATGGATGAGATGTTTAAATTCAAGTACAAACATGTCATCCAAATGGAGATATGCAGTTGATAGAAATGTGTGACTAGAACTTGGGGAAGTTGGTGGCTAGAGGACAGATTTTAGAGTTATTCACAAAGAAGTGCTTGAAACCATAGGAAAGAAGAGCTCACTTGGAGGGAGGAATTATAAAGTGAGATGAGAAGAGGGCTGAGAACAAACACAGTATCTTGGTGGATGTTCACATTTAGGATGGTGTGAAAGGAAGCAGATGCAGAAGGAAACAGGAGGATTCATTAAGAGAGATCAGAGTAACATCCTTTAGTGGAAACTGGAGTAGGGAAGAGTTTTGAAGAAAGGTGACCATTGTTGGCTGGTACCATACACAAATTGGAAAAAAAAGAAAGAAACTGATTTGAAAAGGCCATTGAATTAAAAATAAGGAAATTATTAATGATCTTGAAAATTTCATTTTCAGTGGAATTCTGAGGAAAGAAGCCATATTAGAAAGTGTAAAGAAATGCATTATGTAATGATGAAGAGGTGAGTATGTAGACTAACATTTGAGTAGTTGGATGAAAAGAAAAAAGGAAGATAGTTGAAAGAATTAAAATAACATTATTTTAGAGTGATTAAAATAGAACAAAACTAAGTGAAGTAGAATTTTTCCCTGAAAAATCCTATTTGCCACTTTCCCCAGCCTAGATTTATCAAAACATTGGGTTTTTTTTATTTCATTGTAGAATCAATTTTAAACTAACACAATTACTAGTGGCTGAAATATTGAAAAATTAATATTTTAGAAATTATGACACAGAGAGAAGATGAATATTTGTGATGAGAAAACAATGAAACCAAATAAACATCTTTATTTTATTTATTGAATTTTTCAATCAATCTTCTTTATCAAGACATATCCAAATTACTTCAGAAAGCATTCTCTTTAAAGTATAAAAGCCTTGGAAAGACATTCCCTGCTTATGGATTGGAAGAATAAATATTGCCAAAATGTCAATACTACCCAAAGCTATCTACACATTCAATGCAATCCCAATCAAAATTGCACCAGCATTCTTCTCAAAACTAGAACAAGCAATCCTAAAATTCATATGGAACCACAAAAGGCCCCGAATAGCCAAAGTAATTTTGAAGAAGAAGACCAAAGCAGGAGGCATCACAATCCCAGACTTTAGCCTCTACTACAAAGCTGTCATCATAAAGACAGCATGGTATTGGCACAAAACCAGACACATAGACCAATGGAATAGAATAGAAACCCCAGAACTAGACCCACAAACGTATGGCCAACTCATCTTTGACAAAGCAGGAAAGAACATCCAATGGAAAAAAGACAGTCTCTTTAACAAATGGTGCTGGGAGAACTGGACAGCAATATGCAGAAGGATGAAACTAGACCACTTTCTCACACCATTCACAAAAATAAACTCAAAATGGATAAAGGACCTGAATGTGAGACAGGAAACCATCAAAACCCTAGAAGAGAAAGCAGGAAAAGACCTGTCTGACCTCAGCCGTAGCAATCTCTTACTCGACACATCCCCAAAGGCAAGGGAATTAAAAGCAAAAATGAACTGTTGGGACCTCATGAAGATAAAAAGCTTCTGCACTGCAAAGGAAACAACCAACAAAACTAAAAGGCAGCCAACGGAATGGGAAAAGATATTTGCAAATGACATATCGGACAAAGGGCTAGTATCCAAAATCTCTAAAGAGCTCACCAAACTCCACACCCGAAAAACAAATAACCCAGTGAAGAAATGGGCAGAAAACATGAATAGACACTTGTCTAAAGAAGACATCCGGATGGCCAACAGGCACATGAAAAGATGCTCAATGTCGCTCCTCATCAGGGAAATACAAATCAAGACCACACTCAGATATCACCTCATGCCAGTCAGAGTGGCTAAAATGAACAAATCAGGAGACTATAGATGCTGGAGAGGATGTGGAGAAACAGGAACCCTCTTGCACTGTGGGTGAGAATGCAAATTGGTGCAGCCACTCTGGAAAACAGTGTGGAGGTTCCTCAGAAAATTAAAAATAGACCTACCCTATGACCCAGCAACAGCACTGCTAGGAATTTATCCAAGGGATACAGGAGTACTGATGCATAGGGACACTTGTACCCCAATGTTTATAGCAGCACTCTCAACAATAGCCAAATTATGGAAAGAACCTAAATGTCCATCAACTGATGAATGGATAAAGGAATTGTGGTTTATATACACAATGGAGTACTACAGGGCAATGAGAAAGAACAAAATATGGCCCTTTGTAGCAACATGGATGGAACTGGAGAGTGTGATGCTAAGTGAAATAAGCCATACAGAGAAAGACAGATACCATATGTTTTCACTCTTATGTGTATCCTGAGAAATTTAACAGAAACCCATGGGGGAGGGGAAGGAAAAAAAAAAGAGGTTAGAGTGGGAGAGAGCCAAAGCATAAGAGACTGTTAAAAACTGAGAACAAACTGAGGGTTGATGGGGGGTGGGAGGGAGGGGAGGGTGGGTGATGGGTATTGAGGAGAAGTGCTCATCTTTTGGGATGAGCACTGGGTGTTGTATGGAAACCATCTTGACAATAAATTTCATATATTGAAAAAAAAATCAGCTCAACAAAAAAGGTGAAAGCTAAAAAAAATAAAATGCATAGCAGTAGACAAAAAAATGTATAAAAGCCTTTGCTAATTTCAGTGATCATATAAAATCTGTGTTGACTATGTAGCAAAATGTCTTTATTTTTAGTGGTAAATTTAAATTACCCTTGTAAGAAAATAGGCGGGAAAGTCAAAGTTCTTATAGAAATTATAAAGAACAGCTGGACAATTTACCTTACTCTTACTTCAGTAAGAGTTCAGGCAAGCTTCAGCAAAGACTACTTTGACTCTTTAGAAAATATTGCTCTTCTCAACTCTAACTTCTATTAGATGGATTATTTTAGTCATAAGAAAGTACAATTTATCCTTTTTTTTTTTAGTTTCTTCTTTTACATTTAGTCCCCCTACTCTCAATCCTAATCTAGCTTCCAAGCGGCAAGAAGGAGTATAGGGCTGGGAGATGAGTAGTTAGTCAAATAACCCCCTTAAGATTTCTGGGCTGACTTGGGATCTGGTGAAAGCAATTCAAAAAAACAAAAGACAAAGAAAGATAAATGAAAAGAAATTAGAAATGTGGGAATCCACATAAATTATTAAATTCAATTTTATAGTGTTTATGGAGCTCTGGTTTAGTACTTCTACATTTAACAAACTTTATAATATGTGTACATACATATGCTATATAAAAATTTGGCAGAGATACTCAAGTGCAGAATCTTAGGGTGGACGGGCCCTGCCAATTCTAGATTCTAGGCTGTACTGAGGATTCTCTTATTCCAAAATTCATTCATTCATTCATATAATATTTACTGTCATCCACTGGGCTAAACTCTGGATCCAGGTCCTCGAGGGCAAAAAACAGCCAGGAATAATCCTTAGCCTCTTCTCTGAGCCAGAATAAGGGAGAACATATAGAGACATCAATTTGGGGTACCAAACTATGTGGTTTACAAATAAGGAGGTATATATGAGGTGCTCAAAAGCAGAAGTAATTTAGAGACTAGTGTGCAAGTTGGTATGCTATCTCACAGGAATTATCATTCTCTTGCCCCTCAACAAATGTCCCAAGCTACTTTGTCTACCTCTTCCAGTTGCCCTGACAATGATCTTCACCTTGAATAACTATTCCAAAAGCAGTGATAGTTTATTAATTGAATTTAACTTTTACTCAGTTTTCCTGCCATTTCACCAGAGAAGGGTGTGGGAAATAGGTCTTAAGCACAATTTACACTTTCATCTTATTTTTTTTTTTAATTTTTTTTTTAATTTTTTTTTTTTGCAACGTTTTTTATTTATTTTTGGGACAGAGAGAGACAGAGCATGAACGGGGGAGGGGCAGAGAGAAAGGGAGACACAGAATCGGAAACAGGCTCCAGGCTCCGAGCCATCAGCCCAGAGCCTGACGCGGGGCTCGAACTCACGGACCGTGAGATCGTGACCTGGCTGAAGTCGGACGCTTAACCGACTGCGCCACCCAGGCGCCCCTCATCTTATTTTTTAACATTTTGCACAAGTATGATTATTATACAGTTCTGATTAAAGCCAAATATAGCAATGGCAACAAGATGAAGATTTGTGGTTTTATTGCCTTACTATTTCTATTAGTTACTTTGGGATTCTGGAACAAAGATGCTAGACTCCTGTTTTATTGTCTAAAAAATACCTTTTAGACCACTCTATAATCCCTTCACTTTGGGATCACCCCAGCTTTGATCTTTTGTGTAAACAGTTATGTGTTACAAAAATCTGACTCCTTTATTTATACTACCTCAACCATCTTATTTTTGTCTCTCCCTTTGTGCTCTTTCCTTCTTTTCCAAGGATTATAGGATTCCCAACTACAGTATATGGTTCACTGTTTCATTCAGGGTTCTGCATATCAACGTGCTTTATTTACTTTGGATTCAATTCATGCCATTGCTACAATTAAATTTGATAAGGACTGTATCTTAAGCTAGACTTGAATAGCCAGGCTATTCAATATGTTTGCCTTTGATTAAGTATATGGCAAAGAGGCTAAGTGCTGAAACAATATTTCTCCTCATGTTGCCACCAATTATTAGATAATAAAGATAATTTTAGTCCCTCCTTTCCCCTTCCACCATATTTCTAACTCCCTGCTACAAACATGTAAATTCTGTCAAAAAAAATTGTTGCCTAAATACCAAGAGTTAATAAGCATTGAAATCCAGTTGGACCCTGTTGTTGGGGTGGATAAATTTTCTCCTAGTACCAGATAGTTCTTAAAATAGCATTAAGGGGGTGCCTGGGTGGCTCAGTCTGTTAAGTGGCCGACTTCAGCTCAGGTCATGATCTCGCTGTCCGTGAGTTCGAGCCCTGCGTCGGGCTCTGTGCTGACAGCTCAGAGCCTGGAGCCTGTTTCAGATTCTGTGTCTCCCTCTCTCTGACCCTCCCCCATTCATGCTCTGTCTCTCTCTGTCTCAAAAATAAATAAACGTTAAAATTTTTTTTTTTAAAAATAGCATTAAGGCTTTCAAATTTTTATAATGGTGTTTTATTGAACTCAAAAGACTATATCTAGATGGAAAGGACATGGAAAAATATTTTTGGTTGTTAATGTCACTTGTTATTAATAAACCTAGAGTTTAACATTGAAAGTTAATTCTCCTTCGTAAAAAAAAAAAATTGGCTTTCAGTATCTTCTATTTTCATCAACATCAAATGTACTGAAAATAAACTATTAGAAGCATCTAGGTAGAAGCCTAGGAAGTCATCCAGTCTATCCAAATAAGGACTGCCTGTGAACTGTCCCACCAAGATTGTAATCAATTTCCTCTTAGTAAAATCTCTAAAGAAGGAAATCTTCAACCTCCCTTGGTAATATGCTGCAGTGCTTCTTTCTTCTATTTTCTGTTGTCTTAGACTTGTGAACTTAGATTATGGAACTTTGCATGACCAATGAAGAATATGTTTTACCTTTTTCTGTGTAGTAAGGAGGGAGATCAGATTCTTGTAACCATGGATGCAAAGGAAGTAAAGCACTATGCAATTCATAGATTTCAACTAGTTATCAGCTCAACATATATTTCCTAATATCTGACGACAAAATATTCAACTCTGTGAAGGACAAGATGTTTGTCCTGAAAGAGTTTACAACCTACCTTGTTTTTGAAAGCTTAAAATATGTTTGATGGTATTTTTTTCTCTTCTTTTATATCACTCTTTTTTGGAGGGAAACATTCTGGGTGTTGTTCATGCCTACAGAACAGTACCCTCTAATCTCATGGCAAAAGGAATATTCCAATATATTGGTTATTTCATGAGACTTGTGATTTATTGACTTTAATCTCAAAATCAGCAGTTTAAGCACCTTCAAGTTAGTAATTCATTAAAGCCCAAGTACTAGGCATTGTTCTTATGATAGTTGATGGTGTTATTAATGAAGACAATTATATGGCATGGCTAATGTAATATCCAGTGTAGTGCCTTTAAAAGGTTTAATTTCAAGAAAAACATATTTTGTTGTGAAATTATTATACTACTTACTTGCTATTATAGAGAAAACACAACTGTTCTAGAATTCTTTTTTTATTATTATGAAAATTATTGTCAAATTGGTTTCCATACAACACCCAGTACTCACCCCAACAGGTGCCCTCCTCAATACCCATCACCCATCCACCTCTCCCTCCCACTCCCCATAAACCCTCAGTTTGTTCTCAGTTTTTAGGAGTCTCTTATGTTTTGGCTCCCTCCCTCTCTAACCATTTTTTTTCTTCCCCTCCCCCATGGTCTTCTGTTAAGTTTCTCAGGATCCACATAGGAGTGAAAACATATGGAATCTGTCCTTCTGTGTATGACTTATTTCACTTAGCATAACACTCTCCAGTTCCATCCACGTTGATACAAAAGGCCATATTTCATTCTTTCTCATTGCCACATAGTATTCCATTGTGTATATAAACCACAATTTCTTTATCCATTCGTCAGCTGATGGACACTTAGGCTCTTTCCATAATTTAGCTATTGTTGAGAGTGTTTCTATAAACATTGGGGTACAAGTGCCCCTATGCATCAGCACTCCTGTATCCCTTGGGTAAATTCCTAGCAGTGTTATTGCTGGGTCATAGGATAGGTCTATTTTTAATTTTCTGAGGAACCTCCACACTGTTTTACAGAGCAGCTGCACCAGTTTGCATGCCCACCAACAGTGCAACAGGGTCCCCTTTCTCCACATCCTCTCCAGCATCTATAGTCTCCTGATTTGTTCATTTTAGCCACTCTGACCTGCGTGAGGTGGTATCTGAGTGTGGTTTTGATTTGTATTTCCCTGAGGAGGAGTGACGTTGAGCATCTTTTCATGTGCCTGTTGGCCATCCGGATGTCTTCTTTAGACAAGTGTCTATTCATGTTTTCTGCCCATTTCTTCACTGGGTTATTTGTTTTTCGGGTGTGGAGTTTGGGGAGCTCTTTATAGATTTTGGATACTAGCCCTTTGTCCGATATGTCATTTGCAAATATCTTTTCCCATTCCGTTGGCTGCCTTTTAGTTTTGTTGGTTGTTTTCTTTGCTGTGCAGAAGCTTTTTATCTTCATAAGGTCCCAGTAATTCATTTTTGCTTTTAATTCCCTTGCCTTTGGGGATGTGTCAAGTAAGAAATTGCTGCAGCTGAGGTCAGAGAGGTTTTTCCCTGCTTTCTCCTCTACAGTTTTGATGGTTTCCAGTCTCATATTCAGATCCTTTATCCACTTTGAGTTTATTTTTGTGAATGGTGTAAGAAAGGGGTCTAGTTTCATCCTTCTGCATGTTGCTGTCCAGTTCTCCCAGCACCATTTGTTAAAGAGACTGTCTTTTTTCCATTGGATATTCTTTCCTGCTTTGTCAAAGATTAGTTGGCCATACGTTTGTGGGTCTAGTTCTGGGGTTTCTATTCTATTCCATTGGTCTATGTGTCTGTTTTTGTGCCAATACCATGTTGTCTTGATGATGACAGCTTTGTAATAGAGGCTAAAGTCTGGGATTGTGATGCCTCCCACTTTGGTATTCTTCTTCAAAATTACTTTGGCTATTTGGGGCCTTTTGTGGTTCCATACAAATTTTAGGATTGCTTGTTCAAGCTTAGAGAAGAATGCTGGTGCAATTTTGATTGGGATTGCATTGAATGTGTAGATAGCTTTGGGTAGTATTGACATTTTAACAATATTTATTCTTCCAGTCCATGAGCACGGAATGTTTTTCCATTTCTTTATATCTTCTTCAATTTCCTTTATAAGGTTTCTATAGTTTTCAGCATACAGATCTTTTACATCTTTGGTTAGGTTTTTTTTTTTTAATTTTTTTTTCAACGTTTTTTATTTATTTTTGGGACAGAGAGAGACAGAGCATGAACGGGGGAGGGGCAGAGAGAGAGGGAGACACAGAATCGGAAGCAGGCTCCAGGCTCCGAGCCATCAGCCCAGAACCTGACGCGGGGCTCGAACCCACGGACCGCGAGATCGTGACCTGGCTGAAGTCGGACGCTTAACCGACTGCGCCACCCAGGCGCCCCCATCTTTGGTTAGGTTTATTCCTAGGTATTTTATGCTTCTTGGTGCAATTGTGAATGGGATCAGTTTCTTTATTTGTCTTTCTGTTGCTTCGTTATTAGTGTATAAGAATGCAACTGATTTCTTTACATTGATTTTGTATCCTGCGACTTTGCGGACTTCATGTATCAGTTCTAGGAGACTTTTGGTGAAGTCTCTCGGGTTTTCCATGTTTAATATCATGTCATCTGCAAAAAGTGAAAGCTTAACTTCATCTTTGCCAATTTTGATGCCTTTGATTTCCTTTTGTTGTCTGATTGCTGATGCTAGAACCTCCAACACTATGTTAAACAACAGTGGTGAGAGTGGACATCCCTGTTGTGTTCCTGATCTCAGAGAAAAAGCTCTCAGTTTTTCCCCATTGAGGATGATATTAGCTGTGGGCTTTTCATAAATGGCTTTTATGATGTTTAAGTATGTTCCTTCTATCCCGACTTTCTCAAGGGTTTTTATTAAGAAAGGGTGCTGAATTTTGTCAAATGCTTTTTCTGCATCGATTGACAGGATCATATGGTTCTTATCTTTTCTTTTATTAATGTGATGCATCACACTGAGTGATTTGCAAATGTTGCACCAGCCCTGAAGCCCAGGAATGAATCCCACTTGATCATGGTGAATAATTCTTTTTATATGCTGTTCTGGAACTCTTAACTGAAGGCTGTGACTTTTAACGTTGTTTAGTAGTAACTTTTTTGGAATACTTTCCATTTTTAGTGTACTAATCAACAAGAAAGCCCTGGATTAGGGAGTATACAACATGTTAGAATAATGGGCTAATCTCTATGTTTTTTCCCCATTGTAAAAGAGAAGAAATGACCTTATCCCAACTTCCCCTGAAGGTTAGTTTGATTTTTTTAATGTTATTAATTGTAAGTACTTTGAATTCCTTTGAAAGAAAATAATTTTCATTAGCAGCCCAAAATAATTTGTTAAAACTGCCAAGGCAGGATGGCCTTTCTATTTTTCTTTTATAACTTACAATTGTGTGTTTGTTTTTACTAGTTCAAGATTAGGTTTCAAGAAAACGTTAGCTCTTTATTTTATTTTGAAATTCTAATATTGGGCACAGAAGAGAATACTTATTCTTTTTCCTTTGAAAAATGAACTCTTTTTTAAGAAGAAATATTGTAGACTTTTCTGTCCTCTCTCACTATTTCCCTCAGTTTCTCCCTCCCCCCCCCTCTGTCTCTCTGTCTCTCTCTGTCTCTGTCTCTCTGTCTCTCTGTCTCTCTCTCAGCTTCTTTTCTATGTCCTTGTAAGAATGCACAGTGATTGGGGCACCTGATGCTCAGTCATCGGTTTAGGTGTCTGACTCTTGATTTTGGCTCAGGTCATGATATCTTGGCTCCAGACATCCAGCCCCACATCAGGCCCTGTGCTGATAGCATGGAGCCCGCTTAGGATTCTCTCCACCCCCTGCCCCTCCCATGTTCGTGTTCTTTCTCTCTCTCTCAAAATCAATAAACTTAAAGAATGCACAGTGATTTGCAGTTAGTTGAACATGACATTTAATAACAAATTTGTGTCTCAAAGTTGTATTTTAAGGAAGCAAAAGGGTACTAAGAAAAAGTCATACAGGACCTTCAACTCTAGAAAAATAGGCTAATTATGCTGCTTATTATTTTCACATTTCCAAATTAGGATTGTCACATATAGACTTCAGTATATTTATTTTTGTGTTCTGGAAAGGGAATCCCATGCTATTGAAAATAATCACATTCTTTTCATTAATAATCTTTCTCTTTTTGAATATTTTCCTTCCCACCTCCATTTCTTCTGAATCTCTTAGGAGCTCTTAGACTTCATTGTAAAATATTAAAAATCTACTCTCTTTGAGTATTTTTCAACTATTTCAGGCAAATTTGCAGTAGGTACCAGTCTCAAGACCATCCTAAATTATAAACAAATTTTGTGAAACCCTATCATATGTACCCCAAATATGACTTTTTTTTTAATTTATTTATTTATTTTTTAATATATGAAATTTACTGTCAAATTGGTTTCCATACAACACCCAGTGCTCATCCCAAAAGGTGCCCTCCTCAATACCCATCACCCACCCTGCCCTCCCTCCCACCCCCCATCAACCCTCAGTTTGTTCTCAGTTTTTAACAGTCTCTTATGCTTTGGCTCTCTCCCACTCTAACCTCTTTTTTTTTTTTTTTCCCTTCCCCTCCCCCATGGGTTTCTGTTACGTTTCTCAGGATCCACATAAGAGTGAAACCATATGGTATCTGTCTTTCTCTGTATGGCTTATTTCACTTAGCATCACACTCTCCAGTTCCATCCACGTTGCTACAAAAGGCCATATTTCATTCTTTCTCATTGCCACGTAGTATTCCATTGTGTATATAAACCACAATTTCTTTATCCATTCATCAGTTGATGGACATTTAGGCTCTTTCCATAATTTGGCTATTGTTGAGAGTGCTGCTATAAACATTGGGGTCCAAGTGCCCCTATGCATCAGTACTCCTGTATCCCTTGGATAAATTCCTAGCAGTGCTATTGCTGGGTCATAGGGTAGGTCTATTTTTAATTTTCTGAGGAACCTCCACACTGCTTTCCAGAGCGGCTGCACCAATTTGCATTCCCACCAACAGTGCAAGAGGGTTCCCGTCTCTCCACATCCTCTCCAGCATCTATAGTCTCCTGATTTCTTCATTTTGGCCACTCTGACTGGCGTGAGGTGGTATCTGAGTGTGGTTTTGATTTGTATTTCCCTGATGAGGAGCGACGTTGAACATCTTTTCATGTGCCTGTTGGCCATCCGGATGTCTTCTTTAGAGACGTGTCTATTCATGTTTTCTGCCCATTTCTTCACTGGGTTATTTGTTTTTCGGGTGTGGAGTTTGATGAGCTCTTTATAGATTTTGGATACTAGCCCTTTGTCCGATGTGTCATTTGCAAATATCTTTTCCCATTCCGTTGGTTGCCTTTTAGTTTTGTTGGTTGTTTCCTTTGCTGTGCAGAAACTTTTTATCTTCATAAGGTCCCAGTAATTCACTTTTGCTTTTAATTCCCTTGCCTTTGGGGATGTGCCGAGTAAGAGATTGCTACGGCTGAGGTCAGAGAGGTCTTTTCCTGCTTTCTCCTCTAAGGTTTTGATGGTTTCCTGTCTCACATTCAGGTCCTTTATCCATTTTGAGTTTATTTTTGTGAATGGTGTGAGAAAGTGGTCTAGTTTCAACCTTCTGCATGTTGCTGTCCAGTTCTCCCAGCACCATTTGTTAAAGAGACTGTCTTTTTTCCATTGGATGTTCTTTCCTGCTTTGTCAAAGATGAGTTGGCCATACGTTTGTGGGTCTAGTTCTGGGGTTTCTATCCGATTCCATTGGTCTATGTGTCTGTTTTTATGCCAATACCATGCTGTCTTGATGATGACAGCTTTGTAGTAGAGGCTAAAGTCTGGGATTGTGATGCCTCCTGCTTTGGTCTTCTTCTTCAAAATTACTTTGGCTATTCGGGGCCTTTTGTGGTTCCATATGAATTTTAGGATTGCTTGTTCTAGTTTCAAGAAGAATGCTGGTGCAATTTTGATTGGGATTGCATTGAATGTGTAGATAGCTTTGGGTAGTATTGACATTTTGACAATATTTATTCTTCCAATCCATGAGCAGGGAATGTCTTTCCATTTCTTTATATCTTCTTCAATTACCTGCATAAGCTTTCTATACTTTTCAGCATACAGATCTTTTACATCTTTGGTTAGATTTATTCCTAGGTATTTTATGCTTCTTGGTGCAATTGTGAATGGGATCAGTTTCTTTATTTGTCTTTCTGTTGCTTCATTGTTAGTGTATAAGAATGCCACTGATTTCTGTACATTGATTTTGTATCCGGCAACTTTGCTGAATTCATGTATCAGTTCTAGCAGACTTTTGGTGGAGTCTATCGGATTTTCCATGTATAATAGCATGTCATCTGCAAAAAGCGAAAGCTTGACTTCATCTTTGCCAATTTGGATGCCTTTGATTTCCTTTTGTTGCCTGATTGCTGATGCTAGAACTTCCAGCACTATATTAAACAACAGCGGTGAGAGTGGGCATCCCTGTCGTGTTCCTGATCTCAGGGAAAAAGCTCTCAGTTTTTCCCCATTGAGGATGATGTTAGCTGTGGGCTTTTCATAAATGGCTTTTATGATCTTTAAGTATGTTCCTTCTATCCCGACTTTCTCAAGGGTTTTTATTAAGAAAGGGTGCTGGATTTTGTCAAAGGCCTTTTCTGCATCGATTGACAGGATCATATGGTTCTTCTCTTTTTTTTTGTTAATGTGATGTATCACGTTGATCGATTTGCGAATGTTGAACCAGCCCTGCATCCCAGGAATGAATCCCACTTGATCATGGTGAATAATTCTTTTTATATGCTGTTGAATTCGATTTGCTAGTATCTTATTGAGAATTTTTGCATCCATATTCATCAGGGATATTTGCCTGTAGTTCTCTTTTTTTACTGGGTCTCTGTCTGGTTTAGGAATCAAAGTAATACTGGCTTCATAGAATGAGTCTGGAAGTTTTCCTTCCCTTTCTATTTCTTGGAATAGCTTGAGAAGGATAGGTATTATCTCTGCTTTAAACGTCTGGTAGAACTCCCCTGGGAAGCCATCTGGTCCTGGACTCTTATTTGTTGGGAGATTTTTGATAATTGATTCAATTTCTTCGCTGGTTATGGGTCTGTTCAAGCTTTCTATTTCCTCCTGATTGAGTTTTGGAAGAGTGTGGGTGTTTAGGAATTTGTCCATTTCTTCCAGGTTGTCCAATTTTTGGCATATAATTTTTCATAGTATTCCCTGATAATTGTTTGTATCTCTGAGGGATTGGTTGTAATAATTCCATTTTCATTCATGATTTTATCTATTTGGGTCATCTCCCTTTTCTTTTTGAGAAGCCTGGCTAGAGGTTTGTCAATTTTGTTTATTTTTTCAAAAAACCAACTCTTGGTTTCGTTGATCTGCTCTACAGTTTTTTTAGATTCTATATTGTTTATTTCTGCTCTGATCTTTATTATTTCTCTTCTTCTGCTGGGTTTAGGCTGCCTTTGCTGTTCTGCTTCTATTTCCTTTAGGTGTGCTGTTAGATTTTGTATTTGGGATTTTTCTTGTTTCTTGAGATAGGCCTGGATTGCAATGTATTTTCCTCTCAGGACTGCCTTCGCTGCGTCCCAAAGCGTTTGGATTGTTGTATTTTCATTTTCGTTTGTTTCCATATATTTTTTAATTTCTTCTCTAATTGCCTGGTTGACCCACTCATTCGTTAGTAGGGTGTTCTTTAACCTCCATGCTTTTGGAGGTTTTCCAGACTTTTTCCTGTGGTTGATTTCAAGCTTCATAGCATTGTGGTCTGAAAGTATGCATGGTATAATTTCAATTCTTGTAAACTTATGAAGGGCTGTTTTGTGACCCAGTATATGATCTATCTTGGAGAATGTTCCATGTGCACTCGAGAAGAAAGTATATTCTGTTGCTTTGGGATGCAGAGTTCTAAATAGATCTGTCAAGTCCATCTGATCCAATGTATCATTCAGGGCCCTTGTTTCTTTATTGACTGTGTGTCTAGATGATCTATCCATTTCTGTAAGTGGAGTGTTAAAATCCCCTGCAATGACCACATTCTTATCAGTAAGGTTGCTTATGTTTATGAGTAACTGTTTTATATATCTGGGGGCTCCGGTATTTGGCGCATAGACATTTATAATTGTTAGCTCTTCCTGATGGATAGACCCTGTAATTATTATATAATTCCCTTCTTCATCTCTTGTTACAGCCTTTAATTTAAAGTCTAGTTTGTCTGATATAAGTATGGCTACTCCAGCTTTCTTTTGGCTTCCAGTAGCATAATAAATAGTTCTCCATCCCCTCACTCTCAATCTAAAGGTGTCCTCAGATCTAAAATGAGTCTCTTGTAGACAGCAAATAGATGGGTCTTGTTTTTTTATCCATTCTGATACCCTATGTCTTTTGGTTGGCGCATTTAATCCATTTACATTCAGTGTTATTATAGAAAGATACGGGTTTAGAGTCATTGTGATGCCTGTATGTTTTATGCTTGTAGTGATGTCTCTGGTACTTTGTCTCACAGGATCCCCCTTAGGATCTCTTGTAGGGCTGGTTTCGTGGTGACAAATTCCTTCAGTTTTTGTTTGTTTGGGAAGACCTTTATCTCTCCTTCTATTCTAAATGACAGACTTGCTGGATAAAGGATTCTCGGCTGCATATTTTTTCTGTTTAGCACACTGAAGATATCGTGCCAAGCCTTTCTGGCCTGCCAAGTTTGAAAGGAGAGATCAGTCACGAGTCTTATAGGTCTTCCTTTATATGTGAGGGCACGTTTATCCCTTGCTGCTTTCAGAATTTTCTCTTTATCCTTGTATTTTGCCAGTTTCACTATGATATGTCGTGCAGAAGATCGATTCAAGTTACGTCTGAAGGGAGTTCTCTGTGCCTCTTGGATTTCAATGCCTTTTTCCTTCCCCAGTTCAGGGAAGTTCTCAGCTATAATTTCTTCAAGTACCCCTTCAGCACCTTTCCCTCTCTCTTCCTCCTCTGGGATACCAATTATGCGTATATTATTTCTTTTTAGTGTATCACTTAGTTCTCTAATTTTCCCCTCATACTCCTGGATTTTTTTATCTCTCTTTCTTTCAGCTTCCTCTTTCTCCATAACTTTATGTTCTAGTTCACCTATTCTCTCCTCTGCCTCTTCAATCCGAGCCGTCGTGGTTTCCATTTTGTTTTGCATTTCGTTTAAAGCGTTTTTCAGCTCCTCGTGACTGTTCCTTAGTCCCTTGATCTCTGTAGCAAGAGATTCTCTGCTGTCCTGTATACTGTTTTCAAGCCCAGCGATTAATTTTATGACTATTATTCTAAATTCACTTTCTGTTATATTATTTAAATCCTTTTTGATCAGTTCATTAGCTGTTGTTATTTCCTGGAGATTCTTCTGAGGGGAATTCTTCCGTTTGGTCATTTTGGATAGTCCCTGGAGTGGTGAGGACCCGCAGGGCACTTCCCCCGAGCTGTGGTGTATAACTGGAGTTGGTGGGCGGGGCCGCAGTCCGACCTGATGTCTGCCCCCAGCCCACCGCTGGGGCCACAGTCAGACTGGTGTGTGCCTTCTCTTCCCCTCTCCTAGGGGCGGGATTCACTGTGGGGTGGTGTGGCCTGTCTGGTCTACTTGCACGCTGCCAGGCTTGTGGTGCTGGGGATCTGGCGTATTAGCTGGGGTGGGTAGGCAAGGTGCACGGGGGCGGGAGGGGCAGGCTTAGCTCGCTTCTCCTTAGGTGATCCACTTCAGGAGGGGCCCTGTGGCAGCGGGAGGGAGTCAGATCCACTGCCGGAGGTTTGGCTCCGCAGAAGCACAGAGTTGGGTGTTTGCGCGGAGCGAGCAAGTTCCCTGGCAGGAACTGGTTCTCTTTGGGATTTTGGCTGGGGGATGGGCGGGGGAGATGGCGCTGGCGAGCGCCTTTGTTCCCCGCCAAGCTGAGCTCTGCCGTCCGGGGGCTCAGCAGCAATCCCTCCCTTTGTCCTCCAGCCTTCCCGCTTTCTGAGCAGAGCTGTTAACTTATGACCTCCCAGACGCTAAGTCGCGCTTGCTGTCGGAACACAGTCCATCTGGCCCCTCCGCTTTTGCCAGCCAGACTCGGGGGCTCTGCTTGGCCGGTGAGCCGCCCCTCCGCCCCGGCTCCCTCCCGCCAGTCTGTGGAGCACGCACCGCCTCGCCGCCCTTCCTACCCTCTTCCGTGGGCCTCTCGTCTGCACTTGGCTCCGGGGACTCCGTTCTGCTAATTCTCTGGCGGTTTTCTGGGTTCTTTAGGCAGGTGTAGGTGGAATCTAAGTGATCAGCAGGACGCGCGGTGAGCCCAGCGTCCTCCTACGCCGCCATCTTCCGGAACTTCCAAATATGACTTCTTTAAAATACAATTTGTGAATCAGGAAGATGAGCTAAAGCACAGGTTATATGCTTAAACTGGAACCTCATAGGTGGAGGCAAGACAGAGTTCATCAAGAATAGTTATCAGGGGACCTGAGTGGCTCAGTCAGTTAAGCATCCTTCTTCAGCTCAGCTCAGGATCTCACTGCCCATGGGTTTGAGCCCCGTGTCCGGCCCTGTGCTGACAGCTCAGAGCCTGGAGCCTGCTTCAGATTCTGTCTGCTTCTCTCTGCCACTCCCCCACTCTCACTCTGTCTCTCTTTCAAAAATAAATAGACATTAAGAAATTTTAAAAAAAATAATAGATATCAGAAGGCATTATTTCAGGTCATAATTAATCTGGGCAAGCTGAGATTAAGATATTTTGTATTTAATAACTTCATTTTATACAAAAATTCTTATTTTTAGTCTCCCTTATGACCCCACTGCATTTTCCTTATACTCCATTTTTTTACATAGTATAATAAAAGGACCACTAATTATCCTTTGTTCAGTCATTTTTTTGTCAGTAGTCTTTTTTCCTTCCCTTTTCTTCAACTCTGGGATTGGAAACACAGATTTTTTTTCCCTCAGTAATTAGAGAAACCATGAAGGAGGTGTTATTATAGTTTCTTCTTGGAGATTGCTGATTTAAAGCTGACTCAACTTCAGTCTTTTCTAAAGAAGACAATGGATCAGATAATGACCTGATAAATGATATGTAGAGTTAAGTAAAGCTGACTTCTTCATAAAAGCTCTATACAAGTAGAGACTATATTTCACTCAACACCTAGGCCTTTTCTCAAGCCTTTCAAGCCTGAGGTAAGTTCTGCAACCCCCAGTACCAATTCTGTTAATTTTATATGATTAAGACTAAGGAAATAGAATGATCCTAGTTGGACTGTTAACCAAAGTTATGGGTCACTACAAATTATACTGTAAATAATTTCAAGGCCCCAGAAAAAGAAATGCTGCACCTTAACCTAAGTATGGGCAGGTAACTAATATGTTTCCAAAAAACCAATTTTTTTAATTAGGCCTTTGACAGATTTTTAGACACCTAAATTCATCCCATTTATTTTGTATATTCTTTGATGAATGTTTTGAATTTCCAAACATTAACTGAAATTTTGTTCCCATGAAAGTTTTTTTTTCATTATGGCTAGGGTTATGTTGATAATATTTAACTTGAGAAATAGGACGTCATGACTTAAGAATCTCAGCACTCATTAAAAGTGTATACATTTCCAGTAACACCTTGTGCATATTTTTATATCATTGCATATTGTAATTTTCCGCTTATATCTATCTTATCTATAAGTCTGTGAACTCCTTGGACTCAGGG
Source organism: Neofelis nebulosa (assembly GCF_028018385.1). NCBI lineage: Eukaryota > Metazoa > Chordata > Mammalia > Carnivora > Felidae > Neofelis > Neofelis nebulosa. The sequence continues at coordinate 67,870,668 of NC_080800.1, forward strand.
ACTTTGCTTTGTTTATCTCTGTTGTGTTCTCAGACTGTAGCACAGGACCCAGTCACCAGAAAGTGTGTAATGAATACATGCTTATGGAATCAATGGATGCATGCATGAATAAAGAACTTAATTTATCCCATAGAATAGTATCTGTGGAATCATGGATTTAATATGCTAATTATTTTTTCTATTACACATTAGTATGAACACAAATAAACATCTTCATTCATGTATTAAAAATCATTTGTGTGTAATTAGTAGAAAGCATTGTATTAGTGACACTCTTTGGGTCAGACGACTGGGCTTACCACTTCCTGAATGTGCCACATAAATCCTCACTTCTGTGCCTTTGCTCCTCATGTTTCCTCCACCTGAGTTATCCTTTTCCACCCATTTCATAGGCTTTGGTCTTATTTATTACCCCCTCTCACAAATAGTCTTTCCTGGATATTTAAAGTAATGTAGTTCTCTCTTCATCTAAACTCCTTTAGCACTTATTGTCTATGTGTTTCACGAGGGCTGCTCATCATATTTTCCATTATCTTTTTATGGCTATGTTCTAACCATTCCACTAAACTTTATGAGAATAAGAACTATATCATATATGTCTTCAATCCTGAAGCCAAAAGAGATATTCAGTAAATGCTTGTTGATCAATTGCTTTACTTTTATTAATGATGTTGCTGCCTTAATAAAGTAAGCAACATTAGTGTAAGGTTTTATGTGGAAGAAATTGTATCTATTGGCAAAGTCTAATTCTAGACTCATAGAATATTCTGGGCAAACTGGACCTACAGCCCAGTGTGTCCAACATTTTATTCAGTGCAACATCCTTTTTTAAATAGTGTTTTAAATATTCCCTTCTTCATTAATACTTCTAGTAATTCTTCAGATTTTTTCATTGTTAAACAGCTCCAGTTAACTTTTACTACTAACTACTAACTGTTCATAACTACTACTATTAACGACTAAGTTAATAAATACAGCTTCTACTAATTATTCAAACAGGTTGTTTCATTGTTAGACAACTCCAGTTATTAAATGTAATTTTAAGGGGTGCCTGGGTAGCTCAGTCGACTAAGCATCAGACTCTTGATTTTGGCCCAGGTCATGATCTCACGGTTCATCAGATCATGCCCTGAGTCAGGCACCATCATGTGCTGACAGTGCGGAGCCTGCTTGGGATTCTCTCTCTCCTTCTTTCTCTACTCCCCCGCAGCTCCTGTGCCCTCTCTCTCTGTGTGTCTCTCAATAAATAAATAAACTTTAAAAAATAAAATAAAAGTAATTTCAAATTAAGCCAAAATGTGGTTCATTCTAAGTTCTCCCTTGTGGTCTGGATTTTTTTTTTTTTTGGTACTAAGTCCTCTCTTTGATATCAGAGCACTTCATCTAAGGGAAGACCCACATCATGTCTCCTTATAGTTTTTTGAAAATAGTTTTTGAATATCTGTCTCCAGACTGAGCATTCTTAGTTCTCTCAAGTATTCCATATAATGCATATATTTTAGGCCTTTTACCATCTTGGCTGCCACCTTCTAATTTCAGCTTCACTAATTATCTTTAAAGTTTTTAATCCTGAAAAATTACTGTAAGTATTCAATGTACTTTTGGATATATATACTTTTATTTCTGAGAAATTTAATAAATTTTAACAAAAGCATATTAAGATGAATGGTGTGTTCAGATTGTCCTTGTGACTGAGAGAGACTCTGATGGCAGTGACACTTGGAATAAATGTGATAGAGATAAGAGCTGTGCCTATGTTTTATAATTAAGTGGAATAGTAATTTTCAAATCCCCTATTTTCTATTAGGGCAAATTGAAGAGGGGCATTTTTACAATCATTGGGCTACTATGGCCACCTTTATTGGATGAATTCACTGAGTGAATTTACATAGATGAATGCCTACATACAATCACAATGGATTAATTATTAATTAATATTAAGACCAATTATGGTAGGCAGAGTAATGGCCTCCCAAAGATGTCCACATCGTAATCTTTGGAACCTGTGACTGTATTACCTTACATGGCAAAAAGGACTTTGCAGATGTGATTAAAGATCTTGAGATGGGAAATTATCTTGGATTATCCATTAGGGACTGATGTCATCACTAGTTTTGTTATAAGTAAAAGATAGAGACAGAGAGTCAGTGTCAGATTGATGTCATATGAGAACAGTTTGACAGGCATTTCTGGATTGAAAATGGAAGAATAGGCCATGAGCCAAGGAATGCAGATAGCTTCTAGAAGCTGGAAAAAGCAACAAAATGGATTCTTTTCTAGAGCTTCCAGAAGAGAATGCAACTTTGCCAACACCTTGATTTTAGCCCATTATAACATGTTGGATTTCTGACCTCCAGAAATTTAAGATATCAAATTTGTGTTAGTTTAAGCCATTAAATTTGTGGCTATTTGTTACAGAATCTAATAAACCAATGTTTAAATTAAATAGTCTCAGTTTGGGGCGCCTGGGTGGCTTGGTCGGTTAAGCGTCTGACTTCGGCTCAGGTCATGATCTCACGGTCCGTGAGTTCGAGCCCCGCGTCGGGCTCTGTGCTGACAGCTCAGAGCCTGGAGCCTGTTTCAGATTCTGTGTCTCCCTCTCTCTCTGCTCCTTCCCTGTTCATGCTCTGTCTCTCTCTGTCTCAAAAATAAATAAACGTTAAAAAAAAAATTTAAATTAAATAAATAAATAAATAGTCTCAGTTTAGAGAATTGAAAATAGAAGATTAAAAATAGGAAGTTTTAGAATATTGTCAGTAATGAAGAAGTAGGATATTTCCCTATAGGAAATAAGGAACAGTTGAGCATTTTTCCAATGATTTGATCATTTGTCAATTGTCTGTATAAAACTCTGATCAGAGCCCTGAACTATCTAATCTGGTGTCATAGGAATTGTGCCTGCATGCCTGCCTATTTTGTTGAGAGAGACACATCACTGGGCAGAGTGATTATGTTATGGATTGTCAATATAACTTAATCTCCATATGAACTTTCTGACTATGTCATATAGAGAGATATGGACACAGCTTGACAGAAGGAGCCCAGCACAGACCTATTTTAATGTCTACTCTCCAAAATCTTCTTCCTCAAGAGAGATTTTAAGCAAGTTTCCCTGCTTTTATATGCTTAAGATCTTTGTGACTAAACAAATGGGTCACATCTCATATTAAGGAGAATTAACGAGCAATATAATACTCCCTATTCTTCTCCAAGCTTCATGAAGATGGCAAGCAATAGAATACTTAATTTATATGAAGGTTGTTAAGCATCAATGAATGCTTAACTAATGAATCAAAACTAAGATATGATAATATTAAGTGACTAGCCCTGGAATTCTTAAAGAAATGGTAGCAGAGTGAGGATTAGAAATTTTGCTAGTTTCAATTAGTATTTTTAGATTGCTCTGTACTTCACTATAATAAGGACATCTATTCTAGGTGGTGGTTATGTCCTTCATGGTAATAACTTTATCTGAAAGGAATTTTTAATTTCATCTTGTTTAAACTTATTTCACACATAAAACTGAGTTTCAGAAGGACAAAAAGACTTGACCAAGGTCACACAGCACATCAGTGACATCACTGGGAGAACAAATGTGATTTTACATAAATTTCCTATATCAAAATTAATCTTCATAATTCAGATGCAGTCTCCAATAATTTTTTTATCTATAGAGGTAAAAATGTTTTGGGGGTGGGATGGGGTGATGTAGGGATAAGGAATTATCTAATTTATCTAGATTTTTTTCATTTGCTATACTTGAACTCACTAGGTAATTACCAGCCATCTTTTTCTTTCTTTCTTTCTTCCCTTTCTTTTCTTTCTTTCTTTCTTTCTTTCTTTCTTTCTTTCTTTTATTTATTTTTATTATTTTTTTAAATATGAAATTTATTGTTAAATTGGTTTGCATACAACACCCAGTGCTCATCTCAAAAGGTGCTCTCTTCAATACCCATCACCCACCCACCTCTCCCTCTCACCCCCCATCAACCCTCAGTTTGTTCTCAGTTTTTAAGAGTCTCTTATGTTTTGGCTCCCTCCCTCTCTAACCTCTTTTTTTCCCCTCCCCCATGGTCTTCTGTTGAGTTTCTCAGGATCCACATAAGAGTGAAACCATATGGTATCTGTCCTTCTCTGTATGACTTATTTCACTTAGCATAACACTCTCCAGTTCCATCCACGTTGCTACAAAAGGCCATATTTCATTCTTTCTGATTGCCACGTAGTATTCCATTGTGTATATAAACCACAATTTCTGTATCCATTCATCAGTTGATGGACATTTAGGCTCTTTCCATAATTTGGCTATTGTTGAGAGTGCTGCTATAAACATTGGGGTACAAGTGCCCCTATGCATCAGCACTCCTATATCCCTTGGGTAAATTCCTAGCAGTGCTATTGACCAGCCATCTTTTTCAAATGTTGGTATGTAGGCCTGGCTTTTACTCTACATCTTGGTCTACTCCTGACCACCTTAAAGGTAGAATTTAACAATATGGTTTTTTACTATGAAAATGTTATGCTGTGTTGAAAATTGACTCAAATACTTTATCTATATTTTTATTTTTATTCTATGTTCATTTAAAGAAAATTGTCATTTTAAATTAGAACATTGATAATCTGTTTTAACAATGTGTAAATGAGAGAGACAGAGAGAGAGAGAGAGAGAGGGAGAGAGAGAGAGAGTTATTTGTTTTGCCAAAATCGCAGAGTCGCACAGAAAACCAATAAGAACTCATGGCGGCCATACAGCCATGGGCAAGTCATCCTTGGTTTAGTAGATGAAGCATGAATGTACTTGGATTCAATTTTATTCTGATATAGGCTGAACTCTAGCTCCCTAACAGGGAGCTTAGATCCTAATTAGATCCTAATCTCCAGGACCTGTTAATATTACCTTATATGGCAAAAGGGACTTTGCTGGTATGATTAAATTAATGATTTCGAGATGGGGAGATTATCTTAGATTATCAGGTGGGCCCTAAATGCAATTGCAAGGGTCTTTATAAGAAGGAGACAAAGGAAGATTTGATGACAGAAGAGTGATTAGGACATATAATGATGGGAATAAGAGGTTGGAGTGATGCAAGGAAGGGGTCACAAACCAAGAAGTGCAGGTAGCCTCTAGAAACTAGAAGAGGCTAGGAAAATGAAATTCCATCTAGAGCCCTCAGAAGTAACTGGCCCTACCACCATTTGATTTTAGCCCCATTAGACTATTTTCTAACTGTCACCTCCAGAGCTGTAAGTGAATAAATCTGTGTTGATCGAAGCCACTAAATTTGTAATTTGTTATTGTGACAGTAGGAAACTAATAGAATTCCCTGCTCTTCCATTGATAAATCATATATTCTCAGCCAAGTCACTTGATTCTGTCACTACTTTTATTTTTCTTAGGAAAAGTTGGATTTAACATTGCCTGTATTACAGATCCCTTAAGCCTATCATGAGGAAACTTGTAAAGTTGTACCTGAAATAAATGCTTTGGGCTTTTCACAACAATGGTATCATTGTGAAAAATGGAGTGCCAAATGCCAATTGTTGAATAATCGCTTGCTAGACCCCAAATCAGTTAAAAACGTGCAAATTTTTTAGTTTTGAATTTAAAACTGCCACATTTTATTGTGATCTGAAGGCGATTACTAAAGCCATTGCTAAAGCAATTAATTAATCTCTCATTTAAGAATTCCATTTTATTTTTCTACTTAAAAACAACCAAAATGTTTTGTTCTTTACATTTCCCACTACCATATGCCCTTACTCTGCTAGATTTACTTCAGAATAGAGAACCTGCCTAATTGCTTGCAAAACCCTTGGGGTTTGAGTATATGTGAAGAATGCACAAAAATTCTTGAACAAACTATCAAATGGAACTTTTGATAGCTTTCTAGCATAACGAAAATCAGTTTTTATTTTTGCCTTACAAATGACTTATTTTCTTACTTGCTGTCTTTGGTTAAGTCTTAAAGGCACAATAAATCATTTGCTATTTAAGCTTTAAGTAATAAGAACTTTTAGATTACAAATACTCTTTAAATAATGTAATTGAAAATAAATTGTCATTGTTTTTTTCAGTTTTGGTAAGCTGTACATGCTGTTAAATAGCCTAAGCAAAGAGTGGGCTTAGTACAATAAATGGTGAACTAATGTCTGGAATGTTAACTCACATGATAACATACTTCACTCATTTTTTTTGGATTTCTGCACTCTCTAATTTACAGAAATCATTACAAAATAAACTGACAGAGGGTGGCTTCATTCTTTTGTATATTTTATCAAGCAGGCAATTTTAGATACTAGGGCTCTAGAAAATATGATTCCAGGGATTGCCCATAAATATGTATAGACTCTCCTTGTAGTAATTATTATTAATGTGTTTACAAGAAGAACAGTCCATTTTAAACTATGGTACATAGTCAATCCACTTTACTTTGTTCATATTATTTGAATATATAATTCTATTTTTTCAACAAAATGACATTAGTATGACACATGAGCTATAGCTTATAAATTACATTTTAGACTTAGAGATTTTAAGATATGCTATTATTAAAATTTGGGAGTCTTGAGTGGTTGGATGAAATGGAGGTACTCTTTTGAAAAGAACATAGACAATTGGGTAACTCTTTTATAAGGAAGTCTGTAATGCATATTCATCTCTTGTGCCTAGAATTCATATCCAGAAGCTATGGAGGAGGTGACAATGACTAAATGATATGGCATTACTAGTAATTAGGGAGTTACTAGACATGTGGTGTAGTAGAAAGTACATTGGATTTTGAGTAGGAAATTCAGAGGTTGAGTTTTAGTTCCACCATTCATAGCTATATTATAGATCATTTCATTTCTGTGAACCTGAGTGACCTCAACTAGAAAATGAGTATACCAGTAGTTGCTCTTCCTATTCCAGAGGTTGTTATAAGGAATGAGTGAATGTATATTCATTCATTATACTTTGAGCATTTTCTATGTGGTTGGCTCTGTGCTAGGCCCTGGGCATTCAACAATGAACAAGATTGATATAGCCTTTGCTTTCATTAAGCTTACATCTAATGGAAAATAAAGATAATAAAGAGGTAAACACAAAGAAATATGTAATTACAACTTGTGATAAGTGCCATGAAGGAAGAGGTCAGGGTTTAGTTTAAGAGCATAACAAGAGACTTACTTCAGGTAGTGTGGTCAGGGAAGGTCCCACTATTGAGATGATAATTGTATAGTCCTAAAGGAAAGAAGGAAGAACCAGGTAGATGACATGCAAGAAAAAAACATTTCAGGAAGAATAATAGCAACTGCAAAGACCTAGAAGAGTAAATTAGTTTGGCATATTTGAAAATACAGGCAATCCCTGGTGTGGATAGAGCAAATTGAGTAATTTGAGATAAAACTAGGATACAAGTCACAAGATAGGTTAAATAGAGCCTTGAGAACACTATGGTAAACTTTATAAACTCTAAAATCCTCTACAAGTTTAATGTGATGATAATATTGGCAGTACTATTTTCTTTTTTTGTTTATTTACTTTTGAGAGAGAGAGAGAGAGTGAGAGAGAGAGAGACAGAGACAGAGATAGCATATGAGTGGGGGAAGGGCAGAGAGAGAGGGAGACACAGAATCCCAAGCTGGTTCCAGGCTCTGAGCTGTTAGTACAGAGCCGAATGCTGGGCTTGAACTCGCAAACCGTGGGATCATGACCTGAGTTGGCAGTACTATTTTCTTAATTTTTTTTAACATTTATTTATTTTTGAGAGACAGAGAGAGACACAGCGTGAGTGGGGGAGGGGCAGAGAGAGAGGGAGACACAGAATCCAAAGCAGGCTTCAGGCTCCAAGCTGTCAGCACAGAGCCCTACGTGAGGCTCTAACTCACAAACCATGAGATCATGACATGAGCCAAAGTCAGACGCTTAACTGACTGAGCCATCCAAGCGCCCTTGGCAGTACTATTTTCTTTTTTTTTTTTTTTCAACATTTTTTATTTATTTTTGGGACAGAGAGAGACAGAGCATGAACGGGGGAGGGGCAGAGAGAGAGAGGGAGACACAGAATCGGAAACAGGCTCCAGGCTCCGAGCCGTCAGCACAGAGCCCGACGCGGGGCTCGAACTCACGGACCGCGAGATCGTGACCTGGCTGAAGTCGGACGCTTAACCGACTGCGCCACCCAGGCGCCCCGGCAGTACTATTTTCAACATAAAAACCCTGAGTACTTTCATCTCTGTAATGTGTGGCCCTGACTCTTAGACATGAAGATACGCCAGTGGATTCCTGTATTTCAGCTTGAAACTGAGCCAAATGGGATGAAAGCTGGGTTTCTCTCAATTGCCTTAAGATCAAAAATATGCTAGGCATCTTCTATAGTTACTTTCCCCCCAAATGAGATTATTGATCTCTTGGAGTTCCGAATTAGGTCACAGTAGGTTGAAGAGTTTTAGCTGTTTGTACTTCTAACATCAACAATTTCATCCCTGTAAACTAAGTAGAGAACTATTCTGTTGAAAGAGTGGTCACTAGAAGGTATACTTCTTTATGTAACACTCTTCAGGAAAAACTTATTTTTCCAACTTATTTTTCTAGAGGAGATAAAGATTCAGGGAGAATTGTACATCACTTATTCTATCTGGCTTTTCTGTCTGTTAAAGTGGAAGACTTCATTAAACAACAGCATGACAGAGTAGGAAGCTTCCTTGGAAATTAGCTATTTAAAATACCTCATTATATATATAAAGAGCTACAGCTCAGGAACTAGATTCCAAGTCAACTGACTCCCAGGTCATTGCTCCTGAGAACAATGCGTTGACATATTGAAGGCTGATACATTCACTAGTTGGTAGTCTGTGGCTCCACAGAAAACAAAAAAGCCAGAAAAACTATAGTGGATTGCTCTTGAAACATTTTCAGATAGAAATAAGTTTAAATATAATTTTAGTAGAAGCCTGTGAATATAAGTGTTGTCCACTCTTACTCTTTTAGGAAAATAGTTTTCTGTTGACAAGAATGACACATTTCACCAGACATATACCTAAAAATATGGATTTGCAGATGAAGTTCTATTTGTAAATTTGCAGTCAAGTGAATACTCATCATGCTAACTCTGTGACATTAGGCTTTAAATGAAGAAAATTGAATTTCATTTTGTATAAATTATTAGCTTTTGAAGATATCAGTATCTGTTGTTTGTCATTTTTAGAATAGAAAAATTGGGTTATAGTTTTGGGCATTTTCTTTTTTTAATCATTTCCATATGAAACTAGGGATCTAAATAAAGTAGTAAACTATTTTATGGGCTTTTTGTCCTCTGCTACAAAACAGTTGACTTTGTGTTATAGCTGATTAGAAGGAGGATTCCTAACTCTTACCAACTGCTAGCAGTTATTAGTTTAACTAAAGTGCTATTAAATGGGGATTATATCATCAATTTTGTGATGAGCTTGTCAAATTTTTGCTGAAAAGTTAAGTGTAGTTAAGTTCAAAACAGAATGTTCAATTTCAATTTGTGAAAAATTAATGTGCTAACAGTTTTCACAATGACTTGTCATTTAAATTTTAGAATTCCATTGTGGTATAACATATATATGTGTATGTATATATATACATATATATGTGTATATATATATATGTACGTGTGTGTGTGTATATATATATATATATATATATAGCCCTTTGTTCCTGACACAGAACTCCTAAATCCTTGGAGTTTCCTGAATGATAAGAGTGCTTTTTGTTATTTATAATGACCACACCTAATTTTATGCTAATATGGTGGCTCTTGGCAGGGCAAGACCTCAAAATATCTTCAGAATGAGAGCTGAGCTACAGAAGAAACAATCAAATGATTAGAGAGTTGGAACTTTCATCCCCACCCCTAGGGAGTGGAGATGGGCCAGAGATTGAGTTCAATCACTAGTAGCCAGTGATTTAATCAATCATGCCTACATACTGAAATGTTCATAAAACCTTCAAAATGACAGGGTTTGGGGAACTTCTGAGTTGGTGAATATATTCACATTCCAGGAGAATTGCTGATGCACGAATTCAATAGAGACAAAATTCTTGCACTTGGCATTCTTCCAAACCTCACTCTATGTACTTTTTTATCTGGCTGCTCATTTCTATCCTTTACAATAAACTAATAGTAAGAGGTTTTGTTTTTTTTTTCCCTAGAACTTTCCTAAGTTCTGTGAATTGTTCTAGTGATCTTGAGCAGGGATAGTTGTGGGAACCCTTGAATTTGTAGTTGGAAGTATGGGCTTCCTGGGATTCCCACTCGTAGAAATAAGTGGCTGGCATCTGAATTGAGGGCAGTCCTGAGACTGAGCCCTCCAATTTGTGGTATCTAATCTAACTACAGGTAGTGTCAGAATTGTATTGTTGGACATTCATTTGATGTCATATAATCGGAAAATTGATTATTAGGGTAGAAAAATAACACATAGTTGTCAGAAAAAACACACAAACATGCTAGGTAGTTTGTTTTGAGATTAAAATGTGAATATATTACATTTAAATTCCAAGAGTCTTCTTTGGTCTTGGTTTTGTAATGTTTATTCGTTTTCATAAGTGAGCCTTATATGAAACTCAGCCGCATAAACAATAATGCCAAGCTGTTAGAAGACCCCAGTTGAAAAAGTGTCAGCTTTGGGTACAAGGCTGCAGTAGCAATATTCTCTGGACATTAGCAAGTGAAATTAAATGAAATAATGTGTGTGATAGTTAGCATAATACCTGGCATATAGTAAATGGTAAATATATATGTATATTCATATATGTATATATGTGTGTATTTTAAAAATGATTAAACAATTTAGGTAATACAAACAAACTTTATTTAACACTTCATGAAGCAGACAGTCTCCATTTAGAGAACTGCAAAATGGGCACGAAGAAAGGCAGGAAGCTTTTTTATAGGATAAAGAATAAAGAACAAGGAAGAGAAAAATAGAAAATATCTAGTTGGTTGAGGCCACATAGTCAAACTTGTTTGGGGTGAGAAGGCCCAGAGTTGGCCTGGCATTTTGGAATTGGCTGACTGGATATACTGTGTTTCTGGCCAAGTGGAACATGTATAGGAACACAAAAGTTATCTCAATTTTAGTTTCCTGACATGGCACCCCGGTCAAGAGTGGCTCCATCTTGTGATTAGAAATTTGCTTCAAATAGACACACACACACACACACACACACACACACACGCACGCTTCTAAGCCTCAGTAAGTCAGAGATAATAATACCTACCTTACTTGGCTATTCTAAAATTTAAATAAGATAATATAGTTAGTACAGTGCTTAAAGCAATAACTGTTTGATGTTATTTGATAATATTGCTTTTGTTATTATTATTATTATTACGGATATATTTGGATAAATTCATGTTGTTTATAAAATCCTTTACTAGGTATAGCATTGTATACAAGTTCCTCTCTGAAACTCACTTTATAAAATGAAGGTAATAGGTCTACACATACATCACAGTATCATTATGATGACTAAAGAAGCTCAGTGGAATGCTTGGCATACAGTAATTATTCAATAAAGAGTAGTGATGATAATGATGATAAAGATGATTTGCCTTCTCTTTGGAAAATAATAGGCTAGCTGTAAGCCTTCTTGAACATCAAGATTTGTATTGCTTAATTGATACTTACCCAGAACTTTTTTCTTATTACTAAATTCGAGTTTCTTTTTTTATTCCTTTTTATTAAAAATGTTTTAATGTTTACTTATATTGAGAGACAGAGAGAGAGAGAAAGAGAGAGAGAGAGAGACAGAGGCAGAGCACGAGCAGAGTAGGGGCAGAGAGAGAGAGGGAGGCACAGAATCTGAAGTAGGCCTGAGGCTCCAAACTGTCAGCACAGAGCCCAATGTGGGACTCAAACCCACACACTATGAGATCATGAGCTGAGCCAAAGTCTAACACTTAACTGACTGAGCCACCCAGGCACCCCACTAAATTCAGATTTTCAAATGCATACCCATCTCTTTCTCTTCTCATTCTCTCTCCTGTGCTTGCTCTGGTTTTTGCATGCTAAGACAGCAGTTTTTGTGAAAGCACTCAAGGCATAGGTTAGCTTGCCCTTTCAAACATTTAGCTGAACACTTTATAAAACACTTTTCAAATTGTGAAAAATGATACAGTATTTCCTTTTTCCTTAGATATGCAGGATCAAATTCTTTTTTTTTTTTAAAATAATGTTTATTTATTTTTGAGAGAGAAAGAGAGACTGAGCTGGAGGAGCAGAGAGAGAGGGAGACACAGAATCCTAAGCAGGCTCCAGGCTCTGAGCTGTCAACACAGAGCCCAATGCGGGGCTTGAACCCACAAACCGCAAGATCATGACCTGAGCCAAAGTCAGACGCTTAACTGACTGAGCCACTCAAGAGCCCCCAGGATCAAATTCTTAATATGTTTATGAACCAGCATCTGACCCTGCACTTAACCTAACTTACTTTACCTAATTGACTTGACATACCTAACTTACTTGACCTTCAGGCCTTATCGGATCGTGTCTATTTAAAATTTAGATTTTTTTTTTCATCATATATTTTTTTGCATTAATTTTTATTTTACAAATTTCTTTAAAATATTATTTATATTGATTACTAAGATTTTTGGAGTCCCTTAAAATATTTCTATAGGTGAGTGCCTCACTTTCACCCTAGTCCAGGTCTGCTGTAAACAACTGGAGAGCATCATACATCTATAGAGACACTTGTAATAGTGGGATACAGCTTTTCAGAATAAAAATATGGCAATAAACCATAATAGTAGTTGAATTTTTATTATCCATCGATTAAGAAAGTAAATAATAACAAAAGCTACCATGAATTTGGTAGCACTTTGAAATGAATTTGTATTTTAAGTTACATAGGTTTCTCTCTCTCTCTCTCTCTCTCTATATATATATATATATATATATATATATATATATGAAAACATAGTCAAATGTTTCAGTGCAAGACTTATTCTTTTCAGTCTCTAGAAAATGCTTCCTGTACTTAGAGCTTTGTAAATCATTTATAGTAACAACTCTGTTTTTCCCTCCTCACAGTGATCTCGACCACAGATCAGAAACCACTGCTAAGAGAATTCAGATACTATAAGGAAAATCAAAGTGCCTGAAATATATTCTAGGAAAGGTAGAACTTTGGGTTGAGTTTGAAGAATGTGTAGAAGAAAATGAGGAAATGGTTGTGGAAAGACTTTCTATTTATTGAGTGTTTTGGAGGTACCAAGTTCAAAGTCAGGCACTTCACATTCTTCTCTCATATAGTCCTTACATTGCTGTGAAATAGGTATAGTATGCCCATTTTACATATAAGAAAACCAAGTCTCAAAGTATTTGGGTAACTTGGTTGAGGTCTTATAGCCAGTAAATTTGCAGAGTCAGGATCCATACCCTGGATTTTACTTTAGCATTATTCTAATAGGAAGGACAAAAGTCAGCTACTATTAATGTTGGTAAAGAAAATGTGAATTTTAATTAGTAAACTTGATTTCCACAGAAATTATAGCAGTGGTTTACTTTTGTACTTCCTCATTTGGCAGGCCTGTCTTAATTACCGTATTGTTTTTTTTTTTTTAATATCCTGTTGGTTAAACTTGTGCTATTTCTAGACCATCATTCAACAGATTATTTCATCTTTGATTGACTTTACTATTAATGTTTAACTCTACTGCCTAGGCTCTTTCCATGATCCAGACTAATCTATTTTTCACAGGACTTTAGAAACAGGTCACAAAAACACAGGTGGCCACTTGATTGGCCCTTTCTTTTTTTAAGTTTGTTTATTTTGAGAAAGATAGTACAAGGGAAGGGCAGAGACAGAGGGGGGGAGAAAGAGAATCCCAAGAAGGCTTCATGCTGTCAGCACAAAGCCGGATGTGGGCCTTGAACTCATGAACCATAAGACCACAACCTGAGTTGAAATCAAGAGTTGGAAACAACCAACTGAGCCATCCAGGTGCCCCTTGATTGGCCCTTTATAAATTCCTCAAATTGTGTGTGATGAAGTTGATTCCCATTATAAATAGGTTGTACCAAAGTAGAAATACCCTTAACTTGCTCACTTGCTAAAAGTAATGGAGTGAATATTATAAAATCAATTCTGAATTATGCATGAGGAAATGGTTTTCTTCACTTTCTTTTTAGTTATCTTTGATGAATTTATAAACATTTATGAACAGTTCAGTGCAACTTTTCCTTTTTAAACTTTTAATGATTTATTTCTTCCAATGTCGTTCTGATTATTTTGCTTCCAAAGACACCCAATAGATGCTATTGTTGATTACATTGTTTTATAACTTATTTTACAACAAAATGTTCTCCATTGCGTATTTTTCCTATAACATGGAAAAAACTTTCTTCTGTTGTGAGATGATGCATGATATTTAACATAGCAATAGGCCTTACAGAAATTTAAAAGTTCTCATATGTGACTTAACTGGAGTTACTCACTTTTTTCAATTTTGTCTCCCTCTAAAATCATTAAACTTTTCTGGATCTTGCAGCATGCAAATACTTGATCATGAGTGTATGAGCTTGGTAATAGGGGTTTACCAAGCATGTTCTAATATCATTAAGGATTTTAATTCTGGCTTTGAACTAAGTCCTTTTGCCTTCCTTTAAAATTTTTGTGGCAGTCTCTTTGACTTATGCCAGTTATTGTAGACAATAATGAGCTTATAAGTAGTCATGAAACATCTGAGTTTCCACCAGCTATAGGGTTGAGCAATTAAGAGTGCAGAGTTTAGGTTCTGAGTGCATGGGTTCGAATCCCATGTGGTGGCTTAAACTATCATATTCTGTTGGTTATACTGAGAAGGTTACTTAACTTTTCCCTCTCAAAGCCTCTATTTCTTCTTCTGACAAATAAAGATAATAATATCAACCTTACAGTTTTCTTTTGAAGATTAAGAGAGAATGTGATATGCTCCATGCCACCTAGCACATAGTGGGCACTTGCTAAAATGTAAGGCGATGATGATGATGATGATGATGATAGTTAACTTTAACAAAGAAAAATGTATTTATGAGCTTAAGCGTTCAGGAAATAGTATGTCTGGCTGAGACCACTACCAAGCTATCACAGAAAGATAGTTACTTTCATATTTTGGGAAGTTTAAAGGAGTTTAATTTTAAGAACCCAGAGCTTGCAAGGATGAGGCAAAGAGGAAAGAGTTCGGTGAATTTATCTTTTTAATGCTTGGGCCTGCTAGGTAGTTGGATACCTCTGAAAAGATGACATGGATATGAGGAGAGGGAAAGAAATAGGGCCTCAAGCAAGCAGTGAAAAGCAAAGTTCACTGTTTCCCACATATAATTTACAGACTGCCCACTTGCACTGGTTCTTTTTTAAATGCAGATTCCTGAGTCCATGTCTAGACTCCCTAAATTATATTCCAAGTCACACTAAGGTCTGAAAATCCACTAGTATGGTGAAATTAGGTTGCTCTGGGTTCAAATCCCTATTTTGCCATTTATTAACTATACCCAAGCCTTCTACTCTTCTCGTGTGTCACTGCCAACCCTACTGTTAGCTCTCATTCTCTCTCTTATTTCCTCTTTGTTATTTATTATATGGCCAATCCCAACTGCATAAGCTCATTTAGGTAGTTGTGTAACCAGCCATCTTTTTCCCTGAGACCACTGGGGTTATCACTTGACTACTCATTACTAGTACAGTGTTCTAGCTAACAAGTATTTTTTATTTACTTCTCATTATCAGTAGTTGGTCCTGATATAGCTGCCAGTATTCCTTTCCAGTTTCTATTAGCTCAAGGACAGATACTCAGATATAAAACTTCAGTTTGTAAAGCCCAGAGACTCTATGATCTCTCAATATTTCCTTCCTTGTACCCCAATGCTGATAATGTTCCATATCTTATTCAATAGAAATGGACATTTGTGTTAGGTATGGGGGAAATTGACTAGGAGACCACGTTTGAGCTGGATCTCAAAAAATAAGCAAGGTTTTTACAATTAGAGATGGAAAGAAGGCAACAGTAAGAACAAAGATATGACTAGGGGACTGGTGAAAGACTCAATATTAAGTTTTCTATAAACATTTCATTGTTTTTTCACAGTGTAGTGAGGGGACTACTGGCTTCAGAAATCTCACAGGATTCTTGTTCAAAATATCATTCATGGATGCTGCAAACCTATTGAATCTGTAGGAATGTGACTCAAGAGTCTACATTTTGAGCAACATATGCAACATCAAAATGAATCAAGTAGCTACATTTAACTAAGGCTATGGAGCTGAAGATCTGGGTAGACTAAGCTAAGTCTTTCTTAAAGAGCTGAAAACTACACAGCTTGGAGAATGAATAATGACTTTATAAAAGAAGTGGTAGGGTTTGGAATTAGTCTATGTCCAGGGAACTATTTAAGATACAATACATAGAATTCTAGGAGAAAAAGAAAGAAACCGATCTGAAATCCAGTAAGTTTTGTGGTATGTGTGTGTGAGAGAATAGAATAGAATAGAATAGAATAGAATAGAATAGAATAGAATAGAATAATAGTGCAAAGAAATCTTAATATGGTTTTGAAGTACCAGGGAAGCCTCAGAAAGCAGACACAGCCTGGATAGTTGGAACCATGGGGATTAGATAGACTCAAGGGAGAAGTACAGTAGTGGGAGAAAAGTCAAGAAATTTTATTGAATTAAATCCTTATTATATTTATAAAGTCTTTTCATATATATTATCATATTTCACATAAATACTCCTAATAACTTATGAGCATAAGTACTCATGTCACTCTTTTGGACATTAGGACACTGAGTGAGGCCCAGAAAATTTAAATGACTTGCTTGTGATCATATATATATTATTTTGAGCCTATTTTTTTGACTCAAAGTTGAGTCAAAATACACTAGTATTACCGATACACCAATACCACTTCCCTCACCTACGGAAATAATAATATCAGTAATAACAAAAACTAACATGAATTACTTAATATGTATCAGACATTGTTTTTAGCACATTGTATGCATTAATCCATTCAGTCTTTTTTTATAGAATCATTTTTATCTGCCCAATAGATTTTCAATCCTGACTTCTAAAATCCTTGTATCTGACATATGTGCCTTTACTATGTAGATCCTTATAACTCTTTATGAAACACAGACCAAAAAAAAAAAAAAGTGGAAGAGAAAGCTAAGGAAAAGGATTGGTGAAAGGACACATAAATTACAGGATCAGACAGGTCATGTTTATTTGGGACTATGTTCAGGTAGCAATCTCTGCTGACCAGTTGTAAGGCAGTAGTTAAGTAGTAAGACAACACCTAACTTTAAAATGTTGATTAACAGTGCACATTTCCATGAATATTTTAATTGAGCTTCATCTTTTATGAACTTTTGGATATTGTGCCTATATACAGCATGTAAATTCATGCTTGTTGCCACAGGGTGTATTTTTCATTTTTGACTTGTTTACCTTCTCAAACTACACAGGCAGGGCACAAAAAACAGTTGTATATATATAATCATCTTTGAACTTTAACCAATTCTAAATAAATATTCTAGTGGCTCATGTATAAAGTATTTGGTTAACAGCTTTAAGAAAGATTATTTAATGTCTACAAACAAGACGTTTTAGAAGTTGGGGAGAGGAAGATAAAAACCTGGGAAGAGTCAGATATGCTTATCAAGCATTTTTATCTACTTTATCTCTTTGCCTGCCTCTTTTCTGGCTTAGTTTTTGGGACTGAAAATTCATTTATTCTGCTTTTCTCAAGTTCTTTGTTTTCTTGTTTGGAATTGGATCAAAACAGGTTTTGACTGAAAGATAAAAATACTACTACTAACTAATTTTACAGTGGTTACAGTGCCAATAGAATAAATCCAGTTAGTATTCTCATGACAAGAACCATCAAAGTGATGCTGTTATGGAACCAGGCTGGAACGCTGGCAGAAAAACCAAGCGGAACTCGGCTATCATGGTGGATCTGAGATTTATTTAACACCGGCCGGCTCAGAGGGGACCATTTCTTGAAAGATCTGAGCACCGAATGCAAGTGGGGAGGGTAATTTATAGTTGTCAGATTCCATATCTGTGGGGGGTTTCGCGTGCTCAGCAAACAAAGGACAAAGAACCCAGAGGAGGGGTCTCTAAGCCAGAGACCAGAGTCAATTTTAGCCCCATCGGCCATCTTTGGCATACTTTATTCACTTCTCCAACATTCCCCCCTTTGATGCCTTTTAGAAAAAAACTTTTAGTAGGCATCACCTTTCAGTTTTACAGGTTGGTACTCTCAGAAGGCTAAGATACGTGCTGTAGTTTGGTGAGCAACAGTGTTTTCAATAAAACGTACCACAGCATTCAGTATACAGGGACTGATGGATACAAGTAAAATTATGGAGAGGAGGGGCTCCACCAGGTCAGGAAGCCAGGATGCCCAATCTGTGAGATCCCATCCTTTCCATTGATGGATACTTTCCTGTTGTCTACGTTGAACTCTTTCCTTGAGTTCCTTAACCTTAGTTGTAACTATTCCTGACTGGTTCTGGTTTCCCCAGAAAGATGCAAGTCCCTCCTTTTTCTGAAGTGAGGAGGTCAAGGGCTCACCTATTTTGAAGGGTTATTGCCGCCAGAGAGTTTATTTGGCTTTGTAAGGTTACCAGAGAATCTGCCACCTGTTCCATGTCTTCATTTATCTCTTGAGATAGTCTATGGTATAGTCCTACGAATGAACCTGTGCCCCCTATTCCAGCTCCTATTCCTGTTGCAATTCCTGCTCCTATCAGAACGGGTAGCAGGATTCCCCGTTTAGCCTGGGACTTGGGGCTAAAGGCTGTTAGCAACTTATCTTCAGTGTATACGGATATCTCTGGGATTAGGAAGACAGAATAACATATCTGAATCCAGTTGGCCTCTAAGCATCGGTAGGCCAAATTAGAACACAGATAGAACACCCCAGGGGTTGAACATAGGGTTGTATTCTTCTTTAAGGTTATATTTCTTCCACATAGAGAGGTACCATTCATAACTTCAGGGACTGTAAAGATTAGATTGTTGGCATTTGTGAGTCGGATCCCAGTGGCCAGGGGTCCAATTAAGACAGAGGTGTTGGTTTTGAGATTTTCAGGAGCTTCCAAGGTCAAAGGGATAGGAGTGGCTAAGTAAGTCCTCTGGCTGAAGGGCAAGCACATCCAGCAGGTTTGGGTGTGATTATCTATTGTATGGAGGACTTGTAGAGTAGTGTTGGCCCAATGCTGGAGTGGGGAATTGGTAAGCATCTGATTGAGGGCTGAAAGGTTCAAACCCTGGTAGGCTTCTCGGGGAGTGGTCGCCTTTATGGCTTCTATTACCCTGTCCTGGGTATCCTTTATAACCTTTGAAGGGCACTGTCTTGCACTCCTCCCCCATCTGAGATTCCCCCATTGAGGAAGGTAAGTGTAGCAAGCTCGCTTACCTCTCTGGAGGCCCTTGTTGTGACATGGGTTCCTGACATTTTGGGTTATCTCTATGGTCCAATACTTAGTTCTTGGGGTACCGGGTGACTGACAGAAAGTGGGTGTTTTCCCTTGTAGCAATCTTTGTGGAGGGAGGTGAAGGTGCTGAATGCCCTTGACCCCCTTATTGTCATATAACAATCCTGGGGGCAAAGTGGGTAAGTGGCAGTTGTGAGGGTGAGAGAAGTTATCATAATATGCAGGCGATACTTAATAATCCTCCCATCCAGAGGAGGTATGTGAGACCCAGCATGCATCTTTTGTCCCATGTCCAGCTTGTTGGTGCAGTCTCTATCAGCCCAACAGTAAGAAGTAAGATCAGGGCTATGACACCAGTAAGAGGCAAGGGCTGGCAGAATTGCATCCAAACCACTGGGCTAGGTTCATGCGTTGATTCCTCTGGCTTCTGCCGTGCGCAGGCCAGCCAGTTTCTGGGGTGTGGCTGGAGCAGGGCTGGGGATCTCAGAGGCCAGTGTCTTTTTGAGGGTCAGCTGAAGCGGGTTGACTGGATCTGGATCACTTTGCCAGGTTGAGGTTACTCTGAGTTGGCCTTAGCTCTGGAGTGATGGACCCATGGGGTGATACCTGAAAATGAATTCTCTATTTGGTTGCATATCTGTAAATTCCATCTCCAAGTCTTCGAAAGGGGCGGGTTTCTGGTAGCTGTCAGATCAGGTTTAAGGAAGATATGGTTTGCATATTTAGAGATCCATCCTGTTTTCCAGTTGTTTAAATAATCGTATGCCCGTGGGGTCTTGTTATTATCCCCATAGAATAACTAGCAGAGAAGATTGCCTATACATGAAATACTGTGATAATTTTTCTGGAGTTTACCTCAAGTTGTCTAATCTAGGCAAACAACAAACATTTAAAGACAATCATAAGTAGAATTTAACATCCATAACAGTGCATTGTTGAAACATAGTTGTTCTCTC
Source organism: Neofelis nebulosa (assembly GCF_028018385.1). NCBI lineage: Eukaryota > Metazoa > Chordata > Mammalia > Carnivora > Felidae > Neofelis > Neofelis nebulosa. The sequence goes on from NC_080800.1 coordinate 67,891,065, forward strand.
TAAAAATCCCTCCTTTCCAGAGATAGCCAAATTGAAACCAATGCATTTGCATTTGTAGAATAAACCCAGTCTTAACAAAGCTGGCTCAGCAAGAATAGTGATTGATCATGAGGATCTTTTAAAGTTTGCTTTGCTGGAACCTTTTATAATGAATGTCCGGGTTGAACTTTTAGTAGCCTCTCCAGGCCAGAAGCCAAGCCAAATACTTGCCATCAGACAGGCCTGCAGTGCCTGTAGAATTTGGCGAATTCCTCTTCATGAGGTCCTCAAGATATCCTGAGGTTTTGCACCTGCCAGGAAGTGACCTTCTTTACTCACCTGGTGAGGCTGCTGGGAACTCTGTAAGCAAGGCACCAGGCCAACATTTCCAAGGATCTTTATGGCTCCATGTTTTATAAAGCCAACCCTGGTTCCTTAAAGCTGTGTGGTCATATCTGAGTCTATGAATGTCATCCTCAATTATAATATTGCAGTCAAAGCCTTGGTAAAATAACCAGTATTTCCAACGGTGACCTGTTACAAGATGAACAGATTCTTATTGAACTTATGCAAACAATTTTAATTACCATGAAGGAAAGAATACTCATTGAGAGTTTTTGAATCTCAGGGGAAGTATGTAGAGGGAAAAGATAAATGCTTCAGTTTACAAATGAATACTTTATGACATTTTTGTATATCATAGATATCTTAAGAGACAGTTTCCTTAATCTGGAAGAGGAAACATTAGAGAACCAGCAATATCTTCAACAAGAATCACAAAACTATAATCTTCCTCAGTTCATTTAATCCCAGTGCTTTTCCAAGTAACTTAGCATCCCAAATAAAAAGGCCTACTTGGTCAAGAAGACTTCATTTAACATTTAAATACTGAGAAGTTTGTTGAAACCCCAGGAAGTCATAAGTGCATCCTAAGTAGGACTACAGATCATTACAAATCTTAAAATTTTATTTATTCAACCAAAGTGGCAATAAAAGATCCCAAAGGTGAATGTATAGCATTATATAGTTGTTATCAAAACATAGCTTTAACATTGAGAAGTTTTTTTTAATTTTTTTTAACGTTTATTTATTTTTGAGACAGAGAGAGACAGAGCATGAATGGGGGAGGGTCAGAGAGAGAGGGAGACACAGAATCTGAAACAGGCTCCAGGTTCTGAGCTGTCAGCACAGAGCCCGATGCGGGGCTTGAGCTCACGGACCGCGAGATTGTGACCTGAGCCAAAGTCGGCCGCTTAACTGACTGAGCCACCCAGGCGCCCCAAAATTCCATTCATCTCAACCTTCTACAACCTTCTTTTGCCTTCAAATTTTGTCCCAAAACCATTTCTCTCCAAATAACCAGTCTCATTTAGGACAAAATTACTTTCTTCTACCCTTAACAAAACTGTATTTCCATTCTTTATATCTTTCTTATATATCTCCTACTTTCCTACATACAGGGTTGCTTTTCTTTATTTTCATCAGTCTTAAGAACACTTAGCAGAATTTTATTTTATTTTTTTTTTAAATTTTTTTTCAACGTTTTTTATTTATTTTTGGGACAGAGAGAGACTGAGCATGAACGGGGGAGGGGCAGAGAGAGAGGGAGACACAGAATCGGAAACAGGCTCCAGGCTCCGAGCCATCAGCCCAGAGCCTGACGCGGGGCTCGAACTCACAGACCGCGAGATCGTGACCTGGCTGAAGTCGGACGCTTAACCGACTGCGCCACCCAGGCGCCCCAAGAACACTTAGCAGAATTTTAACTCTTAGGAAACCTTAGTCTCCAATTGAGGATTTAGTAATCAGTTAAGAGGTGTTTACATCAGAATTTTTTAAATGGTAAACTCATGAAGCAATTAAGTACAAAGCATGTTTTCCAATAGGTCCGAATAGCCTTAATTTCTCAGCAATAAGAAGTTAAAAACACAAACCTATGTTCAGTAATCAAAGCTTTAGCATTCCATCCTATCTGGAAAGTTTCAGGTTACCAAGGACCTTGAAAGTTATCTTAATTACCCATGAAAACTTTGAGACAGAAAAAATAACTATCATTAACAAATTGCAAAAGAGATAACATGAGCTTATTTGACCTTTGCTGATAACTTTAAAGACAGGTCCAATAAACTTAAATTAGTTTAAACATCGAATATGTTTCACCTGCATCCACGTAAAAGTCAATCAGTTTTTCCCCATTGTCAATTTTCATTTGGAGCACCAGTGGAGATATCTGAAATGGGTGGTCTAAGGGGGGCGCACTTTGCTCCTTGACTTGGAGGGTGGGAGGAGGAACCAATGGTGCCTGAGACATGGAGGATGGAATAGGACCACACCCAAGTTGGTGCAGAAACATGAGGGGGAGGGGAAGGTATAAGCAGCAACTGCTTGGGAATATTCCTTAAAGTCCCTGTCCCGGGGTAGACTAACCACAGTTGGCTCTAATTATAGCCGTTAACCTGGGATATGAAGTAAAATCCTTTACATCTATTAGGCAGAGGAACAGGGAGGGAGAGTCAGTGTCCCCTTTTGGTCTGATTCTTTCTTGGCTAGACCAATAAGGTCCCCTTCTCAAGGTTCCTCCTGATGTCAGCTGGGGTTTGGGGACTTTCCCTGGTTGGGACACTTATTCTTTTTAATGTCCTTTCCCCTTGCAGTAGGTTCATTGACCCCTTGCTAAGGAGGTTCTGGGCCTCCCCCTTTTGGCGGCTAGACCTTCTCTGTCCTTTTGTCATGGCTCTTTTGTGCCTCTGGAGCAAACAGGGTGTAAGCCACATATAGTTTCTTATAATAATCCCCGGGGGGAGGGGAATCCGCTTGCTTCTGGGCATATTTATGGCCTTCTTAGCCCCTGCTCTGATACCCCAGAGAGCCTCTTGGTACCAGCGGATGTGGACTGGCATCTGGAGAGTGCCTGCGCCTGGCCGAGGGTGCCTGCGCCTGGCCGAGGGTGCCTGCGCCTGGCCTAGGGCACAATCTGGCATCTGGTCCTCGTGGGGGAGGGTTCTCCAGGCCCAGAAGGGGAGGAGAAATGGGCGGTGGAGGTGGTGCAACAGAGGGGGGAGGAGTTTCAAGCTCAGGGGAGGGGGAGGGAGCCTAATGAGTCATGAGGAGGCAGAACACTAGGAGAGTGGTGGGTCGCTTCTTTGGCTCCCTGGGTGAGTTTCCGGATAAAGTGGCTAAAACCTTAACCTGGCTCTTCTTACTATGGATGAATTGCACCCCAGGCGGAGGATTTGGGGCAATTTCAAGCCAGGAGCCTGGGTCTCTGTAGACAATATGCCAGATGCAGCAGACCATTGGGACATCCAAGGTTCCCCCAGAGGGCCCCCCCACACCAAAAGTGGAGCATTCCAACTCATATAGGGTCCCCAATGTGCCAGGGGCTATTGCAATTCCAGTCTCCCAAAAACCCCCTCCTTGCTCTGTCCCGACCCCACAATGCTCCCACCAGGTGGAGTTGCAAAGACAGAGGGACAGGGGCACCCCCTCCAATGAGGAGACCAGCCAGATGCCCTCCTGTGTCCCGAAGGAACCCAGGCAATGCTCAGCTGCAGCAGTCCCAGCCCTGCGACTCATGATCAGAAACCACTCTGATGCTGCCACAGACCTTGTGTCATCCATCATGGAATTTCAGATGGGCCCATTCAGACTCCGTGAGCCCCTGGGGACCCCAAGGGCACCCACCTGTGGAGCCACAGAATCGAATTTGGCAGGCAAGCTAGACCAAGTAGCACATTCACATTCACATTCACACCAGAGGTTATTACATTCCCTCCCATAGAATTCCTACCTGTGAGACTTCTGAAGTCTCGGGGAGTGATCAGGTCCCCTTTCCACTCTTGTGAGTGGGCCTGACTAGATTGGGCCCCAGCCAGAATGGTTCTGACCTCAGGTCCATGTCCTCACCTGCCAAGTTTCCTCGAGTCCAGCGGGAATGGTGGAGCGGGGGCTGGCCTGAGGCAACTGAGCGGGAGACTGCTGAAATTCAAGCAGGGCTTGCCCTCTCCCTTGCAATCCCTCATTCTGTCACCACCTCACCATTTTCCCTTTCCCAAGCCAGTGGCAACAATGGGCCAGCGCAGTTGGGTTTTCTGGTCAGGGAACCAAATATCTTGTGGAATCAGGCTGGAACGCTGGCAGAAAAACCAAGTGGCACTCAGAGATCTTGGTGGATTGGAGATTTATTTAACACAGGTGGGCTCAGAGGAGACCATTTCTCCAAAGATCTGAACACCAAATGCAAGTGGGGAGGGTAATTTATAGTCGTCAGCTTCCATATCTTTGGGGGGGGGGGTTGCGTGAGCAGCAAACAAAGGAAGAAGAACCCAGAGGAGGGGTCTCTGAGCTAGAGACCAGAGTTTATTTTAGCCCCAATCAGCCATCTTTGGTGTACTTTATTCACTTCTCCAGCAATGCATTGTGATTTAAATAAGATCTTCTGTGTTGAAGGGGTCTTTACCTAAAAATATTTAGTGAAGGGGCTCCTGGGTGGCTCAGTCAGTTAAGTATCTGGCTTTGGCTCAGTTTGTGATCTCGGGTTTTGTGGGTTTCATGGGTTGGAGCCCCATGTAGGGCTCTCTTCTGTCAGCACAGAGCCTGCTTTGGATCCTCTGTCTCCTTCTGTCTCTGTCCCTCCCCTGCTCTCTCTCTCTCTCTCTCTCTCTCTCTCAAAAGTAAATAAACATTTAAAAAATATATTTATTGAATACCCACAATGTGTGAAGCATTCTGGTTGTCTGAGGGACACAAACACAAATCAGATGTGGGAACTGCCTTTTGAGGAGATTGTAATCTAGTAGGGCTAACAAAACTTGTATGTAAATGTTTGTGTGTGTGTGTGTGTGTGTGTGTATTATATATATATATATATATATATATGTATTTATATATATATGTAAAATATATATATAATATATATTTTAGTCTTTTTTCCACACAAGGGCTATTAGGATTAGCAAGCCTGCATTGATGATGTGGTAACAGCTCTACAAAGACAAAAGCATTTATATCAACAGTGAACCGTAGGAGTAGGAAACAAAAGAGAAGCACAGTGCATTAATTTACCAATTGTTCATTACTTACTGTGAATAGCCATTATATGTTTATCATAAAGAAAAGCCTCAGGCGCCTGGGTGGCTCAGTTGGTTAAGCATTTGACTTCCGATCAGGTCATGATCTCACAATTTGTGGGTTTGAGCCCCACGCCAGGCTCTGTGCTGACAGCTTGGAGCCTGGAGCCTGCTTCAGATTCTGTGTCTTCCTCACTCTCAGACCCTCCCCCACTCCTGCCCTGTCTCTTTCTGTCTCTCAAAAATAAATAAAACATTGAAAAAATATTTAAAAAGCGTCTTCACTTGTAAAGATAGCATTTTCTGAATTTATCATCTTGTTTTGCTGTGCTTAGTTTTTTGTTTTTTTTTTCCCTTTGGTTGTTTGTTCAGATAGCACTTTCTGTTGTCATACCCATGGGTTGATTTCTCCTCCCTATAGAGGACTTACAGCTCAATTCATTTAAAACATAACTCATAATCTTTACTCTCTCATCCTTATTTCACCTTTTGCTTCTCAGATATACACAACACATACACATTTAAATGATACACATATATATGGAAGGTCTGCCTTCATTTACAATGATGAGGGAGACAAAGGCAAACTGAGGGCAAAGCACAAGCCAGCACGCCCCCCTCCCCAGGTGGGATATGTGTGACATTTCTCAGGCACTTCTGGCAGCCCAAGAACAAAGGAAAGGGAGAAACCAAAGGTTATCTGTTAGAGATCACAGTCATGCAGGACATGAGTCTCCATCACTTTACAAATGTCTTAGTAAATTATAAGAAAAAGGCAGTCTTATCAATAACCTAATCTTCAGAAACCTATAAACTCAGTTTCCTGGAGCCCTAACATCACCCTCCCCTCCATAGTGATGTGGGGAGTAAAAGTGAGAAAGAAATGGTAGGTAAAATTAAATTTCCTTATAACCTGCAACCCATTGACAAATACTTGAGATAGGCAGAGTAAAACATTCCTCCAGGAACTCCCTACTGTCTTAATGTTAATACTTTGCTAGAGGAAAAAAAAAAAAAAACAACTTAGCTTGACAATAGCTAGGCCTCCAGTATCCTATGAGTCCTCTTTAGCGTATGAAAGTCCTTTTGGAAACCTCCCTTTTGCCTTTACCTCCTCCAACTCCATAGTATATAACTAGTCATTCTTCACAACCCCAGTTCAGCTCTTTCCACAGGTCCTGTCCCTGTGCTTTAATAAAATCACTTTTTTGCACCAAAGATGTCTCAAGAATTCTTTCTTATCCATTGGCTCCAGATCTGCACCACCACTCCAAAACCGCATCAACAATGTCCTGCTTTTTACCAGTGGTTCCATATTATTGTCAGCATCATCTTTTAATTAAATGAGATAATTTGTTTTAAAAGCCTAGTCCATTAATTAAGATTTATTTAGTTCCTTTACACTTGTCTACTTTGTGTTTTGGAAGTCATCTTTCACTTTGATAACTGATAACGTATATCAACTAATTAATATCTGAAATTATTTCATATATTGTTAATAATTAAGCTGATAACTACACTTATCCTGGTGAGCATTTTATAATGTATATAAATGTCAAATTACTATATTGTACACTTGAAACTAATAAAATATTATGTCAACTATACCTCAATTTAAAAAATAATTAAAAGCCACTTATACTGGGTGTTGTATGCAAGTAATGAATCACTAAATTATACTCCTGAAACTAATATTACACTGTATGTTAACTAACTAGAATTTAAACAAAAACTTGAAACTAGAAAAAAAAATGCTGCTTACTTTGAATCTCTGCTCTACTGTTTTCTAGCTGTGTCTTCTTGGAAAAGGTTAACTGTTTTCTGACCCATTAAAATGAGATAATGCATTAAAGTGCTTAGTGTAATATTTAGCACATGGCATAAGTATTTAAAAGTATATAAGTATCATGAGGCACCTGAGTGGCTAAGTCAGTTAAGCCTCTGACTCTTGATCTTGGCCAAAGTCATGATCTCAGGGTTTGTGAGAATGGGCTCTGTGTTGATGGTGTGGAGCCTGCTTGGGATTCTTTCTCTCTTCCTGTCTCTCTGACCCTCCCCACTTGCTCTCTCTCTCTCTCAAAATAAATAAATAACTTTGAAAATACATAGCTATCATAAATATTTTACTTAAGTGTGGAAATTGAATTTAGTGTCTTAAATTTAAAAATCTTCAAACAGAAATAGTATTTTGTCCTATTATGCTCCCCAAAGAGCTAAGCAGTGAAACAGGAATTCATCTACAGGATTGGGAGGAAGGGTGGATTTCATTACCAATATATGAGCATGGACTGAAGAAAATAGAAAAAAAAATGTTAATTAAAAAAATATTTTAATTAAGTACAACATAGCAATGAATCTCCTTATTTTTCACCATTTTACTTGTTTTTATGCCAAGAAGTATGGAATTCCACACATTTTGGAAGGCTGGGAATATTTTTATATTATTCCCTGTTGCCCTACAAAACTAGTCATTTAAATGTTTGTGTCTCAAGCTGTTAAAAAGTGCAGGACTCTATGATGAAGAATCATTGACATATATCATGCAGATCTTTTAAAAGGTCCATCAATGTTTTTTAATGTGTATTTATTTATTTAGAGAGAGAGATAACATGAATGGGAGAGGGCCAGAGGGAGAGAGAGAGAGAGAGAGAGAGAGAGAATCCCAAGCAGGCTCTGCATTAACAGCTCAGAGCCAGATGTGGGGCTCAAACTCACAAAACTGTGAGATCATGACCTGAGCTGAAACCAAGAGTCAGATGCTCAATCAACTGAGCCACCCAGCTGTCCCAGAAATGAAGTACTTTTAAAAATCATAAGGTAAAATGAATATTTTAATTTTTGCAATTTTATTCCCTATACCATATGCTTACTTGTAATATTGATTAAAATTAAAACAAACTATAAAAGCAGTTCTGTTCATATAACATTTTAGTAGTAACATTGGCATTACAGTCCTTTTTTCATAGACTTTACTTTCATAAGAATTCTGTAGTGATAGCTGCCAGGTTTTTTTTTTTCTCTTTTAAACTTGACTATTATTAGATTTATTTCAACAAATAATTTCCTAAATCAGGATGAAAATAAGGCAAAAGCATGTTTACAGAGAGAATAAATGCTTTGCAGCTTGTCTAGACTTCAAAATGAGGTCATGATTTACTTTTTGTCTTTTGGCACACATATGGATATTTGGGTTTTGAATTAGAGAAGTTAAAGATGTAACATTGGTCACAAGAATTGATTTTACACATAAGCAACCTAACTTATGAGGGACTGCTGATGAATGTGTTATCCCTAGGGGAAGAAGAGTTTAGTCTGGCTTGATGAATTCTTGAATAATCCATGATTTCTGTTTTTAATAGAATTTCTATACAACTTAACTCCCACAATTTTCTTTTCAACCATGTGAAATGACAGGATTTCATCAGGCAAAAGTATGTTTGATGTTCAGATTAGCTTCCTCTTCAGAAACCTAGAAGAGTTGAGAACCTTATAAAGCCAAATAAGTTGTAAATAGTAGATGTGGGCAGAGAGTTCTCCATTAGTTTCTTGCATTTGTGCACATCTTGTGAGCAAAGGCACTGACTACCATTGTTCTGTATTATCTTTTCAAGGATGCAACCTGCCTTGAAAGATGACAGTGTCTCTCCCTAAACCAAAGGGAAGATTTGTGTATGGCTCTGTATAAAATACCTGAGTTCCCTAACATGGCTTCCTGTGTCACCATAAAGGAATTAAGGAACAGGGAAAAGGTAAAAGAAAATGCTGATACTTTGGATACTACTCTTGTTGTGATGGAGAAGTCTCATGTTTTCTGCCACCATTCTTAAAACTATGGCAGGCTTATCTGTTAGTGTGCAAGTAGGATAAAAATATCAGATCTTTCACAATTCTTGACAGTAGTTTTTATTGTTGTTCATGCTGTTCTTGACAGTCATAATCCAAATAACAATGGTAGCAATTAAATTGCACAGAAACTCACTAATAAACCCACAGAACTGCATGGCCCAAGCCGATTTTGTTTAGCAACCTTAGTTTACTATTGGTTAACTTCTTGGACCATTTGATCCTGGTCTTATTTAACTAATTAGGTAACATATAACCATTATTCTCAGCTGGTCAGTTTGGAATATGGTTTATTGCCTCGAGTCTGGGAATACATTCATAGTTTTCTCCGGAATGTTCACCTGGGGCACACTGGTCAGCTAAGACTTCAGTCTAGTTATTTTTTCCTATGGCAAATGAATTTGTTTCGGCCAAGATACAGAATTCTCTATGTTGCCATACTCTCTTAAAAGGAAAGTGTTTAAGGGCACCTGGATGGCTCAGTCAGTTAAGCCTCTGACTTCAGATCAGGTCATCATCTCCAAGCTTGTGAGTTCAAGCCCCACGTCAGACTCTGTGCTAACATCTTGGAACCTTGAGCCCACTGCAGATTCTGTGTCTCCCTTTCTCTCTGCTCCTCCCCTGCTCTCTCTCTCTCTCTCAAAAATAAACATTAATTTTTTTTAAAGGAAAGTGTTTAATTTCCTAATGAAATATTATCACTTCACCAACTAAAGGGGAAAAAAAAAAACACCACCGCTAATGTAGTCTGAAAGGGTTTTATTTACTCTTTTGTTTTTGTGTTTGCTTTCTGAAGTCATAGGCTGCCCTTCAGGTGTAAAGATTATTCTAGGGATTCATCATCAGCTGGATATGGTTAGCAGTTGTTTTCTTTCTTTTTCAAGTTTTTATTTAATTTCTAGTTAGTTAACATATATAGCAAAATTGGTCCCAGTTGTAGAATTTAGTGATTCATCACTTACATATAACATTCAATGCTCATCACAACAGTACACTCCTTAATACCCATCACCCTTTAGCCCATCCCCCCACCCATCCCCTCCACATCAACCCTCTGTTCTCTATAGTTAAGAGTCTCTTATGGTTTGCTTCACTCTCTCTTTTCCCCCCTTCCCCTATGTTCATCTGTTTTGTTTCTTAAATGACACATGTGAGTGAAATCATATGGTATTTGTCTTTCTCTGACTGATTTATTTCATTTAGCATTATACTCTCTACCCTATCCATATTAATGCAAATTTCAGGATTTCATTCTTTTTTAAGGCTGAATAATATTACTATACACACACATACACACACACACACACACACACCCCACATCTTCTTTATCCATTCATCAGTCAATGGATATTTGGGTTCTTTTTGTAATTTGCCTATTTTTCATGCTGCTGCTATAAACGTTGGGGTACATATACCCCTTCAAATCAATGTTTTTGTATCTTTTTGTATCCTTTGTGTAAATGCCTAGTAGTGCAATTGCTGGGCTGTAGGGTAGTTCTATCTTCAACTTTCTGAGGAACCACCATCCTGTTTTCCAGAGTGGCTACATCAGTTTGCATTCCCACCAACAGTGCAAAAGTGTTCCCCTTTCTCCAAATCCTTGCCAACGTCTGTTGTTACCTGTGTTATTGATGTTAGCCATTCGGAAAAGTGCGATGTAGTATCTCATGGTTTTGATTCCTATTCCCTGATGATGAGTGATGTTGAGCATCTTTTCAAGTGTCTGTTAGCAATCTATGTCTTTGGAAAAATGTCTACTCTTGTCTTCTGCCCATTTCTTATCTGGATTACTTATATTTTTTGGGTGTGCATAACTTTTTTGATAACTTCTTTATAGAATGTGGATACTAATCCTTTATCTAATATGTCATTTGCAAATATCTTCTCCCATCCCAGAGGTGGCCTTTTGTTTTGTTGATTGTTTCCTGTGCTGTGCTGAAGCTGTTCATCTTGTCAAAGTTTCCCAATAGTTCATTTTTGCATTTGTTTCCCTTGCCTCAAGAGACATGTTAGTAGGAACTTGCTACAGCAGAGGTCAAAGAGGTTGCTGCCTGTGTTCTCCTCTAGCATTTTGGTGGTTTCCTGTCTCACATTTTTTTGGCATCCATTAGCATGGTAGATGATTCTCCATCCCCTGACTTTCAATCTGGAGGTAACTTTAGGTCCAAAATGAGTCTCTTATAAGCAGCATATATATGAGTCTTGTTTTTTTTTAAATCCATGCTGATATCCTATGTATTTGGGGCATTTATTCCATTTACGTCGATAATTATTAATGGATAAGAATTAAGTGCCATTGTATTACCTGTAAATTCGCTGTTCCTGGAGATTTTTCTCTGTTTCTCTCTAGTCTTTGTTGCTTTTGGTCTTTTTTTCCCACTCAAAGAGTCCGCTTTAATATTTCTTGCAGGACTGGTTTAGTGGTCACCAACTCCCTGGGAAATTCATTATCTGTCCTTCTTTTCTGAATGACAACCTTGCTGGATAAAGTATTCTTGGCTGCATATTTTCCCATTCAGCATATTGAATATATAATGCCACTCCCTTCTGGCCTGCCAGGTTTCTGTGTTGAGATCTCCTTCTAAACTTATTTGTCTTCCTTGTAGGTTGAGTATTTCTTTTCTCTTACTGGAAATCCCTTTCAGGACTTTTTTCCTAAGATTTTTTTAATGTTTATTTATTTTTGAGAGAGAGAAAGCATGTGCATGTGAGCGAGGTGGAGCAGAGAGAGAGGGGGACAGAGGATCCAAAGCAGGCTTCTTGCTGACAGCAGAGAGCCCAATGTGGGGCTCGAACCCATGAACAGCGAGATCATGACCTGAGCTGAAGTCAGACACTCAACCAACTAAGCCACTCAGGTGCCCTCAGGATTCTTTACTTATCTCTGTATTTGGTTAGCAGTTATTTTCCCAGGAAGATCCAGAGAGGGTGACCAAGGACATACTTTTTACATGTATGGAAGGTAATTGGACAAAGAATTGCCTACCAACTGAGCCTGGAGAACTTAAATAAATAGTCATATAAGCAACTTTTAGATTTTTAAACAACATTTAATAATATACATTTCTTTGTAAAGATAGTTGAAAATTCCTTTAAAAAGGCAAAAAATATATATTGAAATAATCATATGTTTGTGTAACACTACTTAAAATCCTTGACCTTGGGGCACCTGGGTGACTCAGTTGGTTTAGCATCTGACTCCTGATTTCAGCTCAGGTCGTGATCCCAGAGTCATGGGATTGAGTCAGCAGGCTCAGCATGGAGCCTGCTTAAGCTTCTCTCTCTCTCTCCTGGGGTGCCTGGATGGTTCAGTTGGTTAAGCCTCTGACTTTGGCTCAGGTCATGATCTCACGGTTTGAGCCTTACATCAGGCTCTATGCTGACAGCTCAGAGCATGGAGCCTGCTTTGGATTCTGTGTCTCCCTCTCTCTCTGCCCCTCCTATGCTCACACTGTCTCTCTCTCTCTCTCAAAAATAAATAAACATTAAAAAGAATTTTTTAATTGTCTCTCTCCCTCTGCTGCTCCACCCCACTTGAGTGCTCTATCTCTCTCTCTCAAATAAAATAAAATAAAATAAAATAAAATAAAATAAAATAAAGTAAAATATTCTTTACCTTGATTAGACTGTAACTGAGGGTGGCTGTATTTTTTTTCAGTGTGTAAAAAAAATAAAGTCAGGCCTATTTGTCTGATTATATTACATTAATAAACCAGGCTGTTTAATTATACAAAATTTTCATTGTTTTGATAGCTGACTCTGTGATCTAAAAGTATGATAGAATTATTTGTGAAAACCACTCAGATATTGTGTGTGTACAAAGATTTGCTATCTCCTATTATCATGCATTTAATAGAATGGTAATTTTTAAGGGTAAATAGATTGAATTTGAGTAAGTTATATGGGACATTTTGTACCATTTCCATGAATTTGAACAACATGCAAAAATAATGTGTTTTTTTCCCACATTTGATGGTGGACAATGGAGATATTCTCTTATTTGAATGTCATTAGCAATAGACCAAACCTTCCTAAATCATTATATTTTGTTCCTTTTCTTTCTGCTGTCACCGCAATACTACTCTCTAGTTTGAAAAAGCCATTGCCTTAAAATATTCTTACTGTACTGAGACAGAATTTGGTCACAGCAAAGAGATGTTTTACCTGATTGAAAATGCAGTAGTACATATGCAAAAGCAGTTACCTTTACCTTTGGAAAGGTACAGGGAAGTGGAGAAATCATTTTCTTTCAATCTAGAGTTATTAGGAATTGCATTCATGAGAATTTGCATGTGTCTTTTTATTTGGCAGTATTATTGGTCTTCTTCATAGAATGATTTTGGGGGACTTACAGAGATTAATTCAATGACTTCCTTACTCATTGTTTCACATTTTTTTTGGTCTTCTTCCTTTTTAAAAAAAAATTTAAACATTTATTTATTATTGAGAGACAGAGAGACACAGAGCGTGAGCAGGGGAGGGATAGAGAGAAGGAAGACACAGAATCTGAAGTAGGCTCCAGGCTCTAAGCTGTCAGCACAGAGCCTGATGTGGGGCTCGAGATCACGAACTGTGAGATCATGACTTGAACCAAAGTCAGTCGCCTAACCAACTGAGCCACCCAGGCGCCCCATGGCCTTCCCCTTTTAAAGGAATTAAATGTTGGTGGACTTTTATAGTGAACACTAGCTGAGTGTCATGGGTATATGGTTTGTGGTTCAAATTGACTTAACTTTGGAATTTTTTCTACTGCTTCAGATTTATCTGTCGTTTGGGAGTGGTAATTATTTCACATTTGGAGCAGTTTAATAGATACCAGATAAAGTAACCAATATAAGAAAAAGAGCAGTTTTATAATTTGGCAGGATTTTTTTTCTAAGTAAGCTCTCTGCCCAACATGGGGCTTGAACTCATGACCCCAATATCAGGAGTCACATGCTCTACCCACTGCATCAGCCATGCATCCCTGGCAGGATGTTTTGAATGAAAATTTACTCTAAGACTCAAGAAATGTATTGTTTGGCAATATATAACCATCAGACAATTTTCTATTAGACTCTCTTACATTAGAAGCACATTTTTATGGATATTATCAGATAAAATTTCTTACTTTGATTGACACTTTTTCTAAACACAACACTTCTGGAATTTTACTGTGATGCAGTGAACAGTTTCATCTTTTTAAGGTTTTTTTTTAGGAAGAATTTTAAAGTCTGAGTGGCCCCTCAAACATTTGCTGGGTGTGTGTGCTTAACAGCCCATCTTGCTTCTCAGCGCCCCAGCAAATGAGTGAGGGAAGTCATTAGATGTTTTGAATGTTGAGGTGTCATCCCAGCACTTTACAAAGCATTTGTCTGGTAGTGACTACCTAGTGACTACACTATTTGCTTTAAACACCTATTTATCATCCTCATGTGCAATTTCTATTGATATTGATAGCTGCTTATCAAAAAGTTACATTGAATGGTGCAAATACAATATTCTTAAGTTTGATTCTAGAGCCTGGCTCTTCATCTGCATTCCCTTACTAAACAGCTCTGGAAGGACTGTATTCTAATAGGATTGATGTACTATGGTGTAATTCATTGTTTTTAATAACTTGAGAACAAGGGTTCTTTACGAATATTTAAAATAGGTAGCTACCATTCCCTGAGAGTTTACATTTATTTATTTATTTATTTATTTATTTATTTATTTATTTATTTTCTCACTTGTAACACATTTATAGAACACCTGCTATAGGTAAGATATGATAATGGGTACTGGATAACATGATGAGCAAGATAGACAAGGTTCCATCCATGAAAGAGCTTATAGTTTACAATCCAGACTATTTTATTGTAGGCAGTATGAGAGGTACATTGCTTCTCTCATCTATATTTGTTTCTATAATCATTCTTGGAAGTGAATGCTATTACTCTCACCTCATAAGTGAGGAATTTGAGACTCAGAAAATTTAATTAATTTACTTAGTCACACAGATAAGAAATGTAGGATACAAATTCAAACCCAAGTCAGTCAGGTTTTGTATTAATTTTCTATGCTATGTAACAAAGTACTATCATTTTAGTAGCTAAAAACAGTACACATTTACTATATCACAGTGTCAGTGCATTGAGTAATCTGGTATAATTTAGCTGGGTTCTCTACAAGGCCTAAATCAAAGTGTCAACCAGGACTGGTTTGTCATCTAGAGGCTCCACTGTGGTAGAATCTACTTTCAAGCTCATGGTTGATGGCAGAATTAATTTCCTTGAGACTGGAGTACTCATGACAGCTTGCTTTTTCATATGTAACAAAGGAGAGAGAAACTCTAGTGTGGGTTAGCAAGAAAGGTCAAGCCTTACAGTATCATCACTAGAGTTACATTCCATCACGTTTGCCATATTCTGTTAATTGGAAGCAAGAAACAGTTCATTTCCATACTCCGGGGGAAGGGATTATACAAGGGAGTGAATCCTAGGAGGTAAGGATAATGGAGCCCCATGACAGTGTGTTTGCCACAAGTTCCATAATCTATTGTCTTTGCATTATACTATTCTGCCTTTATTAAGAGCTCTATATACATAAATTGATTTTTGAAATATTTTTTAACGTGTGTGAAGCATTATAACACCACTAAAAAAGTTTGGCAAGGGAATCCCCATAATCTCATGATCCTAACACCACTCAATTAGTCTCCTGAGCAAGTTGTAAAGAGATAGCACTCCTACTATCTGTATAAGACGTAATAATAATTGTGTTTGAATTCCTATCTGATTTAAAAAAAAAACACAGTTTTCCTTTTCACAAGTTGGATTCATAGCAAATACATGATTCTCTAGACTTCTTTTTTCACTGTTTATATCATAAATGTTTTTCCTTGTTGCTACATAATCATACAGTGGTCAGTTTCAATTGTACTCAGCAATCTTTTGAATGATCACATCATTGTTTACTTAACCAAGTCCAAATAGTTTGATGCAGGCAATTTTTAATCTTCCACTGCTAAAAAAATAAATAAATGACAACAACAATAAAAACACACCAAAACATTGCATAAACTCTTTAGGCACAAGTTCTATCCTCTTTTGCATTATTTACTTAAACTAGGAATTCAGAAGTGATATTACTGGATCAAGACACATGAATGTTTCCATGGATCTTGATGCACACTCTCAAAATGCTTCTAATTTTATTTGACTTTCATTGAATTAACCAGCCTTCAAAATTGTAAAGGCATGTGATAATTCTAATTGAAATTCTATGATCACTGGACAGACAGTATCTTAACTGTTGCTATTACTGCTGTAGTGGTTTTGGTAGGGCAAAGGGGAAATTATCTTTTCTTTATGGCCATGGACCAGATCTCAAGATGTTGTTCTATCCTGGAGTTCAAGTGAGGAAAAGGATTTCCTCAGGACTTATCCTTAGTACCAAAGGATGTCACTTACATGGATATTTTTCTCGGTCATAGTGCAATACAGTGACTTCCCCTACAATGGGGCAGAAGCTATTCACATGAGATACTTCAGAAATCTACATTAGCTTCTGTACAGGGACAGATTTAATTAATTTATTTCTTCAGATGCTGTTGTTGAATGTGTCCATGTTGGCAGCACATTTCACAGTAGCTTTTCTTATAGTTGAAAAGGAAAAGAATAAAAAGATGGAGCTAATGTAGTACCCAGTATATTGGCTCATATTTGTCCTCTGCTACAGTAATAAGAACAGATTATTTAATTTTTTATGATTCAAGTACTGATAGTTTGGAGTTGGTGGTTACAGCCTTTTTTTTTTTTTAAGTATCTGTTGTGAGCTGGAGAATTTAGCTACCATATTTGGTTTTCATATGCCTTCCCTGTGACTTTACATTAGCCTGTTGGAGGATTTCTGTGTTTTTGCTTATCCTTATATGGGAAGGCTGCCTGGAGAATCTGTCTGACCAGAATTAGAAGCCCTGTAGCATTTGCAGGAAGTGTGGCGTTAGGAAGAAGCCGTCATTTGTGTAATTAAGTTTCCTTACGGCCAGAATTTGTTGCATAAAGAGATGGTGAGTTAGAGAACATTTTTGCTAACTATAAAATACCTCTTCATATGCCAAATTTCCTTTATTCTAATAAAATTCCCCTAAAGAAGATTGAAATCTCTTTGTGCTGAGCTTGATAATGATAAGTGGTTGAAGCAGGGAAGCAGAGGCTGGAATAGATTGATAGTTTATTGTTATAGTTTATTGTTAAATTCTTAGTGCAAACTTAGTCTGAATTATTTTGGAACATAAGATCCACATATGTTAAACTCGCACTTGTCACAAATATTTAGCTTTGATATTTGATTATAACAATGTGATTTGTGTCAAGGAAAGTTTTTGCTTTAATGGCATTCCCAAAGCAGCCAGAACAGTCTAAAATACCTGTTACCCTATTTCCCCCTTTGCACTAATTTCCTGTACCTACCTATGGCCACAAGTCACTGACACTTTTGTGGAAGCACTTCGGAATGTTCTTAACTTCACACTTTATTTGTTCAAATATGTGACAGTTTTAAATGGAGAACTTTTTATATATATAAAGGCACTGGGTTCATATGAATAACAGCTTCTTCACTGTAACTCTTTCTTATCAAGTCTTAAAGTTCCATAATGGCTTTACTACTTGTGCCATGTTTGTTTCATTATCACAGAACTTCAGAGTGGGAAAGGATTAAAGGGATTATCTAGAAAAATCTACCCTGTGTATAAAACCTTTGAAACAATCAATGGTTTTATTGCTCTTACTTTAGGCCAAGCTTTGGAAGTAAGAATGATACAAAATATATGAAACATCTCTTCACTCAAAGAGCCATCATTAAGTTGACAGTATAATTAGTATGAGATAGCAAGTGTGGTAGTGCATTATTTTGTTATTCATCATGCTTAGTATTTAAGTGGTGTTTTTCACTCATACAAATCTTGGGCAAGTGTGTACTTTGAAGAAAGTTTCTAATCCATTTGAGCATTAGTTCCTTCATCTGTGAATATGGAGTGAAAATAATAGCAGCTGCCTCATAACACTTGTGGAAACAAAATAAGATAAGCATGTGAAAAAAAGATAAGGATGTAAAGGGCTTAGTATAATGCCTGGCCCATAAAAAACCTTAATAAGTAATAATTATTATATTAAACTTTGGAGTTAGATTACACTTGGTGCAATGCAGACAGGAACCTAGTTCATATAAAATTCTGCAGCCCTTTGTTAGCAAACCCTAAAGTGAAGTCTGTCCTTTTGTTTCCCCTTATTACCCCAGCCCTAATACACCCACTACCATCCAGCAGAAAGAGGCCAGACTTTGATTAAGGGCTGGCTAGTTTCCATTGTTTAAATTATCTGCTAGTATGGAATTTATAATCCTATGATTATAATTTATAAATTTCTTGAGACCATAAATAATATCTATTTTATTTTTACTTGTATCAGGGTAAGAACAATGGCCTTGAGGCCCAGTATGTACTTAGAAACTACATTATTTTTTTATAATTTTTTTATTTGAGTATGGTTGACACATAATGTTATAGTATTTTCAGGTGTACAACATAGTGATTCAACTTCTCTGTACATTATCCTATGCTCACAAGAAGTGTAGCTACCATTCTTGATTGAATGGTAGCCCCTAACATTACCTAGGCAGGGATCCAGCGCTAATCTTTTTCAAGCAGCAAAGGATCCTAATGTTGGATTTGGGTATTCTAGTTACTTTTTGTTCATAATGATGTGGAGATTGATTAAATTGTGTGCATACTCATTTGGACGATAATGGAAGCAAAATTATAGTCCAGTAAGTAGAATTTAGCATTAAATTATATAGTAAGAACACATCAAAAAGTGTTGTTGCTTTTTGTAAGAGATCGTTAACCTTGTATAATTTTTTTTAAATCTATTTAAGATGTCATGAAGATGGACATGGAATTTTAGTTTACTAATTTAAGCTTTGGAGTTAGAGATATCTAAGTTTGCATGCCAGCCCTGCCGGGCACTAGCTTTGTGAGTTTGAGTAAATTTACTTCTTTTTTTTTTTGGGGGGGGGGGTGCAGCAATGCTTTATTAAACATAGAAAACAGACAGAAAAAGATCAGTTTCAAAGGTGGGTGTTGGTTACCCAGGGCCAGGACATCTCTCATAGTGATTTTTTTCTTTTTTTCAAAAATGTTTATTTATTTTGAGAGAGAGAGAAAGAGAGAGAGAGCAGAGGAGAGGAGAGGCAGAGAGGGGAAGAAAGAAAAGCCCAAGCAGGCTCTGTGCTGTCAGTGCAGAGTCGGACGTGGGGCTTGATCTCACAAAGTGTGAGATCATGACCTGAGTTGAAATAAAGAGTCAGATGCTTAACTGACTGAACCCACCAGGCACCCCTCTTTGTGAATTTCCTTATGCATATCCTTTTCATGCCATAGTGGAAGGAACACTGTCCTCTCCCTAAGGAAGACAGATGTAACAGTGGGGGTGACCAGGTATCATGTAACGTACGTGCTTTAAGAAAAGACAAAAGAATACTCAATGAACATGAAACAAGAAAGATATCCACACAAGGTGGTCATTCAAGCACAGGGTATTTGGGCTCTTTATCTCATAAGTGTTCCAGCCCCAAGGCCCATTCTAATGTGGCTGAGTAAAGGTAAAAAGACTGTGCATGTGAGATAGTCATTTGGATTAAAAAAAAAAAAGGTACAATTGGAGATGTAAAATTAGACTGGAAACCCTATGAAAAATATTCTCTTAAATAAGCTTTTAGTAATGTGAAAATATACATTCTCTGAGAAAAGATAAAATTTTCACTGCTGTGATGTTACAATTCCAGGGGCAGAATGAAGTCATTTTTATTGTTTGTAACAATAATTGGAATATCAAACATTTCTAGCTGTTGTCTGTCAAATCTGCACTCATTTTCTTCTTAATGTGTGTTTCTAAAATAGTACTGTCAGTATCTCTTTTTGAATGCAAAATAATGTCATAGTCTGAAGGTGAATATAAGGTCATTTTATTTTTTTTAAGTTTATTTATTTATTTTGAGAGAAAGAGACAGAGACCAAAGGAGAGGGGCAGAGAGAATAGCAAGCAGGCTTCATAGTGTAAGCACAGAGCCCAATGGATACAGGGTTGGAACTCATGAACCGTGAGATCATCACCTGAGCCAAAACCAAGAATCGGACACTTAAATGACTAAGCCACCAGGCACTCCTCTTGGGGACTGATTTATAGAAATACCTCAAGTTCTTTTATTTTTTAGTTTACCTCTTCAAGTTCCCATTAGCCCAATCCCTACTGCTGTCCCACTTCTTTTTTATTCTGTACCTTTCTATAAAATTCAGAAGTGAATTTGTAATCTGTGAATTTGTAATCCATGCTGGTGAGAGTTTACATGCTACATGGATAAGTTCAGATTTGCCTGAGTCTTTTTTTGAACCTACTATTTATTTACAACAATTTCACCACGTGGAGTACTGGGTGTTTATAGTAATTATTTCTTTTTTTTCCCCCATTTATTTATTTTTAATTTTTTAAATTTATTTTTTTATTTTTTAAAATTTACATCAAAATTAGTTAGCATATAGTGAAGCAATGATTTCAGGAGTAGATTCCCTAATGCCTCTTACCCATTTAGCCCATCCCCCTGCCCACAACCCCTTCAGCAACACTCAGTTTGTTCTCCATATTTATGAGTCTCTTCTGTTTTGTCCCCCTCCTTGTTTTTATATTATTTTTGTTTAACTTCCCTTATGTTCATCTGTTTTGTCTCTTAAAGTCATCATATGAGTGAAGTCATATGATTTTTGTCTTTCTCTGACTGACAAATTTCACTTAGCATAATACCCTCCAGTTCCATCCACATAGTTGCAAATGGCAAGATTTCATTCTTTTTGATTGCCAATACTCCATTGTATATATATACCACATCTTCTTTATCCATTCATCCATTGATGGATATTTAGGCTCTTTCCATACCTTGGCTATTGTTGATAATGCTGCTATAAACATGGGGGTGCATGTGTTCCTTCGAAACAGCACACCTGTATCCTGTGGATAAATGCCTAGTAGTGCAATTGCTGGGTCATAGGGTAGTTCTATTTTTAGTTTTTTGAGTAACCCCCATACTGTTTTCCAGAGTGGCTGCACCAGCTTCCATTGCCACCAACAATGCAAAAGAGATCCTCTTTCTCTGCATCTTCACCAACATCAGTTTTTGTCTGAGTTAATGTTAGCCATTCTGACAGGTGTAAGGTGGTATCTCATTGTAGTTTTGATTTGTATTTCCCTGATGATGAGTGATGTGGAGCATTTTTTCATGTGTTGGCTGGCCATCTGGATGTCTTCTTTGGAGAAGTGTCTATTCATGTATTTTGCCCATTTCTTCATTGGATTCTTTGTTTTTTGGGTGTTGAGTTTGATAAGTTCTTTGTAGATTTTGGATACTAAACCTTTATCTGATATGTCATTTGCAAATATCTTCTCCCATTCTGTCAGTTGCCTTTTAATTTTGCTGATTCTTTCCTTCGCTCTGCAGAAGCTTTTTATTTTGATGAGATCCCAGTAGTTCATTTTTGCTTTTGTTTCCCTTGCCTCCAGAGACGTGTTGAGTAAGAAGTTACTGAAGCCGAGGCCAAAGAGGTTGTTGCCTGCTTTCTCCTCGAGGATTTTGATGGCTTCCTGTATTACATTGAGGTCTTCCATCCATTTTGAGTTTATTTTTGTGTATGGTGTAAGAAAGTGGTCCAGGTTCATTCTTCTGCATGTCGCTGTCCAGTTTTCCCAGCACCACTTGCTGAAGAGACTGTCTTTATTCCATTGGATATTCTTTCCTGCTTTGTCAAAGATTAGTTGCCATACATGTGTGGGTCCATTTCTGGGTTCTCTATTCTGTTCTATTCATCAGAGTGTCTGTTCTTGTGCCAGAACCATAATGTCTTGAGGATTACGGCTTTGTAGTATAGCTTGAAGTCTGGGATTGTGATGCCTCCTGCTTTGGTTTTCTTTTTTAAGATTGCTTTGGCTATTCGGGGTCTTTGTGGTTCCATACAAATTTTAGGATTATTTGTTCTAGCTCTGTGAAGAATGCTGGTGTTACTTTGATAGGGATTGCATTCAATATGTAGATTGCTTTGGGGAATATCAACATTTTCACAATATTTGTTCTTCCTATCCAGGAGCATGGAATCTTTTTCCTTTTCTTAGTGTCTTCTTCAATTTCTTTCATAAGCTTTCTATAGTTTTCAGCATATAGACTTTTCACCACTTGGGTTAGATTTATTCCTAGGTATTTTATGGTTTTTGGTGCAACTGTAAATGGGATTGATTCCTTGATTTCTCTTTTTATTGCTTCATTGGTGGTGTATAGGAATGCAACTGATTTCTGTTCATTGATTTTATATCCTGAAACTTTGCTGAATTCATGGATCAGATCTAGCAGTTTTTTGATGGAATCTTTTGGGTTTTCCATATAGAGTATCATGTCATCGGCAAAGAGTGAAAGTTTGACCTCTTCCTGGCCGATTTGGATGCCTTTTATTTCTTTGTGTCGTCTGATTGCAGAGGCTAAGACTTCTAATACTATGTTGAATAACAGTGGTGAGAGTGAACATCCTTGTCTTGTTCCTGGCCTTAGGGGGAAAGATTTCAGTTTTTCCCCATTGAGGATGATATTAGCATTGGGTTGTTCATATGTGGCTTTTATGATCTCGAGGTATGATGCTTCTATCCCTACTTTCTTGTGGGTTTTTATCAAGAAAGGTTGCTGTATTTTGTCAAATGCTTTCTCTGCATCTATTGAGAGGATCATATGGTTCTTGTCCTTTCTTTTATTAATGTGATGAATCACGTCAATTGTTTTGCAGGCATTGAACCAGCCCTGCAACCCAGGTATAAATCCCACTTGGTGGTAGTGAATAATTTTTTTAATGTATTGTTGGATCCGGTTGGCTAATATCTTGTTGAGGATTTTTGCATCCATGTTCATCAGGGAAATTGATCTATAGTCCAACTTTTCAGTGGGGTCTCTGTCTGGTTTTGGAATCAAGGTAATGCTGGCTTCATAGAAAGAGTTTGGAAGTTTTCCTTCCATTTCTATTTTTTGGAACAGCTTCAAGAGAATAGGTGTTAATGCTTCCTTAAATATTTGGTAGAATTCCTCTGGAAAGCCATCTGGCCCTGGACTCTTGTTTTTTGGCAGATTTTTGATTACTAATTCAATTTCCTTATTGGTTATGGGTCTGTTCAAATTTTCTATTTCTTCCTGTTTCTGTTTTGGTAGTGTATATGTTTCTAGGAATTTATCCATTTCTTCCAGATTACCAATTTAATTGGAATATAATTGCTCATAATATTGTCTTAATATATATTTTTTTAAATTTCTGTTGTGTTGGTTGTGATCTCTCCTCTTCATTCTTGATTTATTTATTTGGGTCCTTTCCTTTTTCTTTTTGATCAAACTGGCTAGTGGTTTATCAATTTTGTTAATTCATTCAAAGAACCAGCTTCTGGTTTCATCGATCTGTTCTACTGTTTTATTGGTTTCAATAGCATTAATTTCTGCTCTAATCTTCCTGTCTTCTTCTGATTTGGGGTTTTATTTGCTGTTCTTTTTCCAGCTCCTTAAGGCATAAGGTTAGGTTGTGCATCTGAGATCTTTCTTCCTTCTTTAGGAAGGGCTGGATTGCTATATACTTTCCTCTTATGACCGCCTTTGCTGCATCCCAGAGGTTTAGGGTTGTGGTGTTATCATTCTCATTGACTTCCATGTACTTTTTAATGCCTTCTTTTACATCTTGGTTAGTCTATTCATTCTTTAGTAGGATGTTCTTCAGTCTCCAAGTATTTCTTACATTTCCACATTTTTTCTTGTGGTTGATTTTGTTTCATAGTCTTGTGGTCTGAAAATATGCACGGTATGATCTCAATCTTTTTGTACTTAGGGCTGATTTGTATCCCAGTATATGGTCTATTCTGGAGAAAGTTTCATGTGCACTGGAGAAGAATGTATATTCTGCTGCTTTAGGATGAAATGTTTTGAATATATCTGTTAAGTCCATCTGGTCCAATGTGTCATTCAAAGCCATTGTTTCTTTGGTGATTTTTGGATGAGATGATCTGTCCACTGCTGTGAATGGAGTGTTGAAGTCTCCTACTATTATGGTATTACTGTCGATGAGTTTCTTTATGTTTGTGATTAATTGATTTATATATTTGGGTTCTTTCACATTTGGCACATAAATGTTTACAATTGTTAGGTCTTCTTGGTCTATAGACCCCTTGATTATGATATAATGCCCTTCTTCATCTCTTGATACAGTCTTTATTTTAAAGTCTAGATTTTCTAACATAAGTATGGCTACTCTGGCTTTCTTTTGTTGACCATTAGCATGATAGATGGTTCTCCATCCACTTACTTTCAATATGAAGGTGTCATTAGGTCTAACGTGGGTCTCTTGTAAAGAGCAGATAGATGTATCTTGTTTTTTTATCCATTCTGTTACCCTATGTCTTTTGATTGGAGCATTGAGTCCATTGACGTTTAGTGTGAGTACTGAAAGATACGAATTTATTGCCATTATGATACTTGTAGAGTTGGAGTTTCTGGTGGTGCTCTGTGATCCTTTCTAATCTTTTGTTGCTTTTGATATATATTGTTTGCTATTGATATATATATACATATATTCATCTTTTCTCTCCTCTCCCCTCAGAGACTCCTTCTTAAAATTTCTTGCAGGGCTGGTTTAGTGTTAATAAACTCCTTTAATTTTTGTTTGTCTGGGAAACTTTTTCTCTCTCCTTCTATTTTGAATGACAGCCTTGCTGGATAAAGAATTCTTGGCTTCATATTTTTCTGATTCAGCACACTGAATATATACCACCACTCCTTTCTGGCCTGCCAAGTTTCTGTGGATACGTCTGCTGCAAACCTGATCTGTCTTCCCTTGTAGGTTAGGGACTTTTTTTCCCTTGCTGCTTTCATGATTCTCTCCTTGCCTGAGTATTTTGTGAATTTGACTATGATATGCTTTGTTGATCGTTGGTTTTTGTTGAATCTAATGTGAGTCCCCTGTGCTTCCTGGATTTTGATGTCTGTCTTTCTCCAGGTTAGCAAAATTTTCCTCTATGGTTTGCTCACATAACCCTTTTACCCCTATTTCTCTCTCTTCCTCCTCTGGAACCCCTATGATTCTGATGTTGTTCCTTTTTAATGAGTCACTGATATCTCTAATTCTTAAATAGTGCTCCTTTGTCTTAATCTCCCTCTTTTTTTCTTCTTCGTTATTCTCTTTAAGTTGTTCTCTTTATCACTGATTCTCTGTTCTGCCTCATCCATCCTTGCCGCCGCTGCATCCATCCGTGATTGCAGCTCAGTTATAGCATTTTTAATATCATTCTGGCTATTTTTTTTACTTCTTTTATCCCTGAAGTAAGGGATTCTAATCTGTTTTCAACTCCAGCTAGTATTCTTATTATCGCGATTCTAAATTCTGGTTCAGACATCTTGCTTCTATCTGTGTTGGTTAAATCCCTGGCTGTCGTTTCTTCGTGCTCTTTCTTTTGGGGTGAATTCCTTCGTTTTGCCATTTTGAAGGGATAAAAGGAATCAATGAGGTAGAAATATTGAAATAAAAAAATTAAAATTAAAAAAAATATTGAAATTAAAAATTAAAAAAACACACACAGATACAAATTGAAAAGATTATTCTAGATCCTAGGTGTGTTTTAGTCTGGGTGTTGAAAGTGGTTTGACAGATTAAAGGGAAAAAAAAAGGGGGGGGTGGAGAAAAAAAAGGAAATCGTTTGAGAATTTGAAAAGCTGAATACACTAAAGTAGACTAAAATAGGTGATGTGGGTAAAATAGAACTTTAAAAAAATATACACAAAAGTATAGAATATAGTAGAAAAAATTAAAGAAAAATATTTTTAATAAAAATTAAAAATAAATATTAATTTTTTCATTTTCTGTATTTAAGAAAAAAGAAAAGAAATGAACAAGAGAAAAAAAAGATAAAGAAAAAAGAAAAATGAAAAAGATAAAAAAGAAAAAAGAAAAGAAAAAAAGGAAATCATTTGAAAATTTGAAAAAGTGAATACACTGTAGTAGACTAAAATAAAATGATGGGAGTAAGATAGAATTTGAAAAAAATTACATAAAAGCAAAAAATATAGTAATAAAATTTAAATAAAAATATATTTAAAAGAAATTGAAAGTAAAAATGAAGCTTTTATCTTTCTGCATTCAAGAAAAAGAAAAGAAATGAAAAAGAGAAAAAAAGAAAAGGAAAGAAAAAAAGGAAATTGTTTGAAAATTTGAAAAGGTGAGTACCCTGAAGTAGACTAAATTAAAATGATGGAAGTGAAGTAGAATTTGACAAAATTTACACAAAAGTAAAAAATATGGTAATAAAAATTAAAGACAGATATTTTTAATAAAAATTGAAAATAAAAATGAGTTTTTTCTCTTTCTGCCGAATTCTGTGGTTCAGGTTGTGCAGATTGTTGTCTTAATCTTCCAATAAGTTTTCTAGATGTGTAGGATGGTTTAGTGTTGGCCTGGCTATATTTCATGGACAGGAGACACACCGAAAGCTTCCATGCTGTTCCACCTTCTTGGCTCCTCCTACTTAACTTCTTTTAACTTCAGTATTCTAATCCATAAACTGGAGGTAATACCTTCCTTATAGCATATTATAAATACTAAGTGAAGGAGTGCCTGGGTGGCTCAATAGGTTGAGCATCCAACTTCAGCTCAGGTCATGATGTCACAGCTCATTGGCTCAAGCCCCACATCGGGCTCTGTGCTGACAGCTCAGAACCTGGAGCCTGCTTTGGGTTCTATGTCTCCCTGTATCTCTGCTCTACCCCCACTCATGTCTTTCTCTCTCAAAAATAAGTAAAAAGTGTTAAAATTTTTTAAATATTAAATGAAATAACATGTAAAAGACATACTTTGGCTGCTGTCATTTAATGGGTCTTTTATAAATGGTAATTGTGATTGATTGAAATAAATAATAAGACAATATGTATCTCCTAGACTTGTCTGAAAACAACCACAATTTGAAATTCCTGTGAATTTGGGAATAATTAACAAATACCTTCTAATAACCCAAAGTATCTCTCTATGCTAGATGAACCATAACTTCGGTGAGCCCAGATATTCTAAATCTTGTGAAGCTTATGAGATTCAATCCTGACTGGAACAAAAGTACAAACGGTGTGGGGAATAAGCTTAGGAATCCCCTGGGCTTACACCAATGGGTTGACAAGGCATAAAGAAATACAAAGTCATAAAATTGCTCACACCCGAGTTTGGGTAAACCAAATTGGCACCCCAAGAATAGGGGGGTGCAAAGACACCCCAAGAATAGGGAGGCACAAAGGTGCCAGGAATAAGGAAGTGCAAAGGCACCCCAAAATAGGGAGCAGGTGCAGAGCCCCCCAAAATAGAGAGAGAGAGGCAAAGGCCTGAAATAGAAACAGTGCAAAGATGCCCAATACATAGGAATAATATTAGAAATTCAGAGTGAAAGCACCCCAAATTTAGTACTATAGCAGAAAGCTGCTTTCATAGGAGAATAGGGCCAGGTTAGGTAAATTGGTGAAATTGGACTATGGACTGCTGCACTGCAGGCAAAGCAGGCCAGAACAGAGATGATTAACAAAAGAAAAGGTGTCTTGTCAACCCTGGGGTTATTCCCCTTATCTTTCTCATCCCATAGGCTAGCAAAGATAAACAGGTTCTGCCTCACTTCCGCTGTAAACAACCCTCCTCCTGACTGCATGGCGCCTGGATTTTGTATTAACCCAAACCCCTAACCACAAAAGTCCTCAAGACCCTCTTTCCCTCATGTCCACAAGTTAATGTTCACAGATTCATTGTCCCTTTGTGCACGTCCATCGCCATGTTTGTAAGCCTTCCGAGCCGAATAAAAATTGGGCAAGGACCCTTATTCAGGACTGTTGTCTTTTCCCGGACATTAGCCATCACTCCTTTCAATCCTGCTTCCTCTTTTGCTGGACAAGAGAGAACTTTAGACCCAGAGTCTAAGACAAAACACAAAAAAGTACCAGATAGGAAAGGGCTGGATAAATGAGGTCATTCAGAACTGATATTTCATTTAGTCAAGAAAATCCTTTTTAACCTAGAAAATAATTGTAACTGTATTTTCCTTACTGTGATCACCTTAAGAAATAGCTATTTTTGGGAATTACATTTAAATATCTACTTTTTCTTCTTTTCACACTGGTCTCTATTTTTAAAACTACTTTGGCCTTAACATCTATGTAGATTTGATGTGGTAGAAGTACAACTAAAAAAGAAACTAATAGCAGTATATTTTTTCTTTTGGTAGCAGTGTGTAGCAAACCTTAGCTTGTGGTTTTATGTTGCCATGTCTTAGAACATCTGTCAGCAGAATTCCAGGGGGCTGAGGGTGGAGGCTGGAGACCAAGGAAGAAAATTCTTAATAGTATTTCTTAACCCAGATTTGTTGTGAGTTTGTTGGCAAAGAGATATGAATTGCAAATTTTACATGGTTGATTGCGACCAAAGAGTTTTTAAAATATTGCAAAACAGACAAGGTGCAAACAAGTGTCTTGCTGTGGTTGTATCATTATACTAAGCAATAGGAAGAGTGGCTTAAGGATTCATGACAGTATTCATTTAAAAATGCACACAGATGTCGCTGGTTACTGAGCAACTATCCTGTGGCAACACTACACTGGTCCAGCATCAAACTGGTAATTCAGATTTAATTTTCTTTTTGGATGTATTTTGTAAGCAGATTGGCTTACAAAATTTAAATTTTATTTGTTCACCCCTCCTTCACTCCACTGTTAAATTTTTAGGCACAGGCTAGGCAAATACAGGCTTACTAGTTTCCTACAAAGTATGGTGGGCTTTTTAGGGAAGCATTTGAAATAAACAGAACCAATCGGAGGGAATCTGTATATCTGAATTTCTCCTTGCAGAGGTTGACTGGGTCACAAATTATAAACTTGTTTAAAAAAGACAAAATAGGGGCATCTGGGTAGCTCAGTTGGTCTAGTGTCCCACTCTTGATTTTGGCTCAGGTCGTGATATCACAATTGTGAGATTAAGCCCCGCATTGGGCTGCACACTTAATGTGGAGCCTGCTTAAGATCCTCTCTTCCTCTTCCTCTACCCCTCCCCCCAAAAAAAGACAAAATAGACACCCACACAATTGTTCATTTATAGACTTCAAGCATGCACAAAAATTTAGTCATAGAAATGTGAAACATCCATTTAGAAAATTTTCAAGTTTACTTGGTAATACTGTACCTTCATTGTTCTAGTGCAATATGCTATAACATTTGTGAGCTTAGTTTTCACAGATGACCAGTTATATTAAACTACACTAAGTACATCATCTTTTAACTAAAATTATATATTGGATGAAATATAAATAAATGTAGTATGTAGCATTTGTGCTATTATTAAGTTTAGACTAAGTGGCATCAACAAAAGCACTTACTCTCTCTTCTGAGTTCCTTGCACTGATCGGCTTTTCATTCATTTGCCCTCTCTCACCTAACCAACTTGTATTTATAGTTGTCCTAGCTTCATATTTAAATACCATATTGTAATTTAACCTTTTAGGATAATCTTTTCCATTAGATTGTGATCTTGGGTGGAAATCTGCTACTCTTTCTCTAGATATTTTAGAGAACCTAATAAGGTTATCACACACTTAAGAGGCCCCCAAGATATATTGTTGAATAGCTAGTAAATAGTTTCAGACTATCATTTTAAATTTTAGTGCATCATATTTGGAACCTCTTTCCATGTTCATTATTTTTTTTAATTTTTTTAATTTTTTTAAATTTAGAATGATTTTTTTTAATTTTTTTAATGTTTATTTATTTTAGAGAGAGAGCACAAGCAGGGAAGGGGCAGAGAGAAAGGGCAACACAGAATCGGAAGCAGTCTCCAGACTCTGAGCTGTCGGCACTGAGCCCAACGTGGGGCTCGAACTCACGAACTGTGAGATCATGACCTGAGCTGAAGTCGGACCCTCAACCGACTGAGCCACCCAGGCACCCCTGTCCATGTTCATTAAAGTGCCAGCTGAGAACATGCGACAAAGGTTGATTATAAAACAAGACAAAATCCTCACCTAGATTAAATGTTTTATGGTAGATTGGCACTTTCATAAAAAAGATTCTTGTTTTCCCATTTTAAATATATATATATATTTAACGTTTTATTCATTTTTTGAGAGAGAGAGAGAGAGAGAGACAGACCATGAGCAGGGAGGTACAGAGAGTGAGAGAGACACAGAATTGGAAGCAGGCTCCAGGCTCTGAGATATCGCACAGAGACCGATGCAGGGCTTGAACCCACCAACTGTGAGATCATGACCTGAGCCGAAGTTGGACATTTAACCAACTAAGCCACTCAGGTGCCCCATCTTGTTTTATCATTTTAAACATGATTACTAAAGTTTTATTGTTTCTTTGGAATTCAAACATTCACACTGGCACCTTCTAAAGCAGAAACCTTTTCAGTTTCCTTCCTTTAAAAGAAACTTGATTCTTATCCCCCAGCCAAAATTCCAAACGGAACCAGTTCCCATCACTAAACTTGCTTGCACTGTGCAAATGCCCAATGCTGTGCTTCCGTGGATCCATCCCTCCAACAGGCCTGCCTCCCTCCTGGTGCTTCAGGGCCCCTCCCACAGGGGACCACCAGCAGCAAAGCAAGCTAAGCTTGCCCCTCCCACCCCTGTGCACCTTGCAGATCCACCCCAGCTAATATGCCCTTGACCAGATCCCATCAAAGCAGCACCACAAGCCTGGCAGTGTGCAAGTAGCCCAGACAGGGGCCACACCATTCCACAGTATGTCCTGCCCCTGGGAGAAGGGAAGGTAAGGTACACACCAGTCTGACTGTGGCCCCAGTGGTGGGCTGGGGGCAGACATCAGGTCTGACTACAGCCCCGCCCACCAACACGAGTTTCTCTGGACAGCACGGGGGAGTGACCTGCAGTTTGGAGCTACTGCAGGGACTACACAAAATGATGAAATGGAAGACTTCTCCTCAAAAGAAACTCCAGGAAGTAATGACAGCTAACGAATTGATCAAAAACTATTTAAGCAATATAACCGAACAAGAATTTAGAATAATAGTCATAAAATTAATCTTTTGGCTTGAAAAAAATCATAGAGGACAGCAGAGAATCTATTGATACAGAGATCGAGGGACTAAGAAATAGTCATGAGGAATTAAAAAATGCATAAATGAGGTGCAAAATAAAGTAGAGGCGAGAACAGCTCAGATTGAAGAAGCAGAGGAGAGAATAGGTGAATTAGAAGATAAAATTATGGAAAAAAAGGAAGCTGAGAAAAAGAGAGATAAAAAAATCCAGGAATATAAAAGGAGAATTAGACAAGTGACATGATTAAATGTAATAACATACGCATAATTGGGATTCCAGAAGAGGAAGAGAGAGAGAAAGGTGCTGAAGGTGTACTTGAAGAAAACATAGTGGAGAACTTCTTTGATCTGGGGAAGGAAAAAGGCATTGAAATCCAAGAGGCACAGAGAACTCCCTTCACACGTAACTTGAATCAATCTTCTGCACGATATATCATAGTGAAACTGGCAAAATACAACGATAAAGAGAAAATCCTGAAGGCAGCTAGGGATAAACAGGCTCTAACTTACAAAGGTAGACACATAAGGGTAGTAGCAGACCTATCTACTGAAATTTGGCAGGCCAGAAAGGAATGGCAGGAAATCTTCCATGCGATGAACAGAAAAAAAATATGCAGCCCACCATCCTTTATCCAGCAAGTCTGTTATTCAGAATAGAAGGAGAGATAAAGGTCTTCCCAAAGAAAAACTGAAGGAATTGATCACCACTAAACCAGCCCTACAAGATGTCCTAAGGGGGACTCTGTGAGTGAAATGTTGCAAGGACCACAAGTTACCAGAGACACCACTACAAGCATGAAACCTACAGACATCACAATGACTCTAAACCCATATCTTTCAATAATAACACAATGTAAATGGACTAAATGCTGCAACCAAAAGACATAGGGTAACAGAATGGATAAAAAATACATGACCCATCTATTTGCTGTCTACAACAGACTCATTTTAGGCCTGAGGACACCTTCAGATTGAAAGTGAGGGGATGGAGAACTATCTATCATGTTACTGGAAGTCAAAAGAAAGCTGGAGTAGCCATACTTATATCAGAGAAACTAGACTTTAAATTAAAGGCTGTAACAAGAGATGAAGAAGGGCATTATATAATAATTACAGGGTCTATCCATCAGGAAGAGCTAACAATTATAAATGTCTATGTGCCAAATATTGAAGCCCCCAAATATATAAAACAATCACAAATGTAAGCAAACTTATCGATAAGAATGTGGTAATTGCAGGGGACTTTAATGCTCCACTTACAACAATGGATAGATCATCTAGACACAAGATCAATAAAGAAACAAGACACAGGATCAATAAAGATACATTGGATCAGGTGGACTTGACAGATATATTTAGAACTCTGTATCCCAGAGCAACAGAATATACTTTTTTATCAAGTGCACATGGAACATTCTCCAAGTTAGATCACATACTGGGTCACAAAACAGCCCTTAATAAGTATAAAAGAATAGAGATCATACCATGCACACTTTCAGACCAAAATGGTATGAAACTTGAAATCAACCACAGGAAAAAGTCTGGAAAACCTTGAAGAAATGGACAAACTCCTAAGCACCCACAAACTTTAAAATTCAAACAGGAAGAACTAGAAAACTTGAACAGACCCATAACCAATGAAGAAATTGAATCAGTTATCAAAAATTTCCCAGGAAATAAGAGTCCAGGACCAGATGGCTTCCCTGGGGAATTCTACCTGATTTAAAACAGAAATAATGCCTATACTTCTCAAGCTGTTCCAAAAAAATATGAAGGGAAGGAAAAATTCCAGACTCATTCTATGAACCCAGCATTACTTTGTTTCCCAAACCAGAGACCCAGTGAAAACAGAGATGTTCAGGCCAATATCCCTGATGAATATGGATGCAAAAATTCCCAACAAGATACTAGCAAAGCGAATTCAACACCATATAAAAAGAATTATTCACCATAATCAAGTGGGATTCATTCCTGCACTGAAGGGCTGGCTCAACATTTGCAAATCAATGTGATACATCACGTTAATAAAAGAAGATAAGAACCATATGATCCTGTCAATGGATGCAGAAAAAAAAAAAAACATTTGACAAAATTCAGCATCCTTTCTTAATAAAAACCGTCGAGAAAGTCGGGATAGAAGGAACAAATTTAAACACCATAAAAACCATTTATGAAAAGCCCACAGCTAATATCATCTTCAATGGGGAAAAACTGAGAGTTTTCCCCCTGAGATCAGGAACATGACAGGGATGTTCACTCTCACTGCTGTTGTTTAACATAGTGTTGGAAGTGCTAGCATCAGCAATCAGACAACAAAAGGACATCAAAGGCATCCAAATTGGCAAAGATGAAGTCAAGCTTTCACTTTTTGCAGATGACATATTATACATGGAAAACCTGATAGACTCCACCACAAGTCTACTAGAACTGATACATGAATTCAGCAAAGTCACAGGATACAAAATCAATGTACAGAAATCAGTTGCATTCTTATACATTAATAATGAAGCAACAGAAAGACAAATAAAGAAACTGATTCCATTCATAATTGCACCAAGATTCATAAAATACCTAGGAGTAAACTTAACCAAAGAGGTAAAAGATCTGAAAACTTTAGAAATGTTGAAAACTATAGAAAGCTTATGAAGGAAATTGAAGAAGACACAAAGAAATGGAAAAACATTCTGTGCTCATGGATTGGAAGAATAAATATTGTTAAAATGTCAATACTACCCAAAGCAATCTACACATTCAATGCAATCCCAATCAAAATTGCACCAGCATTCTTCTTGAAGCTAGAACAAGCAATCCTAAAATTTGTATGGATCCACCAAAGACCCCGAATAGCCAAAGTAATATTGAGGAAGGAGACCAAAGCAGGAGGCATCACAATACCAGCCTTTAGCCTCTACTACAAAGCTGTAATCATCAAGACAGCATGGTATTGGCACAAAAACAGACACATAGACCAATGAAATAGAATAGAGAGACTCCAGCATTGGACCCACAAAAGTATGGCCAACTAATCTTTGACAAAGCAGGAAAGAATATCCAATATAAAAAGACAGTCTCTTTAACAAATGATGTTGGGAGTACTGGACAGCAACATGCAGAAGAATGAAACTAGACCACTTTCTTTCACCATTCACAAAAATAAACTCAAAATGGTTTGAGGACCTGAATGTGAGACAGGAAACCATCAACCCTAGAGGAGAAAGCAGGGAAAAACCTCTCTGACCTCAGCCGCATCAATTTCTTACTTGACAGATATCCAAAGGTAAGGGAATTAAAAGCAAAATGAGCTATTGGGACCTCATAAAGATAAAAAGCTTCTGCACTGCAAAGGAAACAATCAACAAAACTCAAAGGCAACTGATGGAATGGGAAAAGATATTTGTAAATGACATATCCGACAAAGGGCTAGTATCCAAAATCTATAGAACTCACCAAACTCCACACCTGAAAAAGAAATAATGGAGTGAAGAAATGGGCAGAAGACATGAATAGATACTTCTTAAAGAAGACAGATAGCGGGGCGCCTGGGTGGAGTAGTCGGTTAAGCGTCCTGCTTCAGCCAGGTCACGATCTCGCGGTCCGTGAGTTCGAGCCCCGCGTCAGGCTCTGGGCTGATGGCTCGGAGCCTGGAGCCTGTTTCCGATTCTGTGTCTCCCTCTCTCTCTGCCCCTCCCCCGTTCATGCTCTGTCTCTCTCTGTCCCAAAAAAAAAAAAAAAGTTGAAAAAAAAATTAAAAAAAAAAAAAAAAAAGAAGACAGATAGCTAACAGGCACATGAAAAGATGCTCAATGTCACTCCTCATCAGGGAAATACAAATCAAAACCACACTGACATATCACCTCATGCCAGTCAGAGTGGCTAAAATGAACAAATCAGGGGACTATAGATGCTGGAAAGGATGTGGAGAAATGGGAACCCTCTTGAATTGTTGGTGGCAATGCAAACTTGTGCAGCCAGTCTGGAAAACAGTGTGGATGTTCCTCCAAAAATTAAAAGTAGATCTACCCTATGACCCAGCAATAGTACTGCTAGGAAATTACCCAAGGGTATAGGAGTGCTGGTGCATAGGGCCCCTCTACCCCAATGTTTATAATAGCACTTTCAACAGTAGCCAAATTATGGAAAGCACCTAAATATCCATCAACTGATGAATGGATAAAGAAATTGTGGTTTATATACACAATGGAATACTACGTGGCAATGAGAAAGAATGAAATATAGCCTTTTGTAGCAACGTGAATGGAACTGGAGAGTGTTACAGTAAGTGAAATAAGTCAGACAGAGCAAGACAGACACCATATGTTTTCACTCTTATGTGGATTCTGAGAAACTTAACAGAAGACTATAGGGGAGAGGAAGGTAAAAAAAAGTTAAAGAGGGAGGGAGGCAAACCATAAGAGACTCTTAAAAACTTAGAATAAACTGAGGGTTGATGGGGGGGAGGGAGGAGAAAGTGGGTGATGGGCATTGAGGAGGGCACCTGTTGGGATGAGCACTGAGTGTATTATGGAAATCAATTTTATAATAAATATCATATTAAAAAATAAAAGAAACTTGATTCTGACAAGACAGACAAGAAACTGAGGCTAGCAGGAGAGCAACTGTTTCTTCCAGGTAACAATTGTTCAGTGGCCCTGCTTTGTGTCTTTGGAGGGAAGGATACCTTGATTCTCAACCCTGATATGTGGACTGAAACAACTTCACATTCTTTGGGTGGAAGTGAGGGGTGTTTGCTCTTTTCAAAAGATTGATTTAAATTTTTGGACTGTGCCAGTGTCCACTTGCAAATGCTTTTATGTGCTGAAGAGGATATCAATAACCTTTTAACTCCAAAGTAATTTATTTTTTCCTATAGAAAATTTAATTTTTTTGCCTTAGTACACCCTTGTGACACCCATTCTTAATTGTTCTGACAATGTGTAGTTTTCAATCATTTTTTTTCTGTGTCCCTTTATTTTAAATTCCAGTAAGAAATTAGGTAATTAGCATTAACAGAAGCTCTTTTGTCAGGATGTGTTGCACTGAACTATGTGCCTGTAGGCATATAAGAAAGGCAATAACTCTTTAGATATAAAATATCCCTTGTTGGAAGTAAAGTTAATATGTGAACATTTGGACTCACAGATATGGTTAAATTAGGAAACCTTTTATTTATTTTTATTTATTATTTTTTTACATATCCTGAAGACTCAAAGCTGAATAGATATTCACATTTGACAGGGAAGAACCTACTTAAATTGTTATTATGAGGCTGCCTGTGTAGCTCAGTCGGTTGAGCATCCAACTCTTGATTTCAGCTCAGGTCACAACTTCATAATTTGTGAGATCAAGCCCATTGTTGGGCTCTGCACTGACAGTGTGAACCCTGCTTGGGATTCTCTCTTCTCTCTCTCTCTCTCTGTCTCAAAATAAATAAACTTTAAAAAAAAGTGTTATTATGGCCCATTCTGTTCAGCTTTATAGAGATGTAAACACTCTAAGGGGCATGTATACTTATTGTCAGGTAGTTCCAGAGCATGGGAGAAATATTTTCAGTCTGGAGCTGATGGTCGAGGGGTAAAGATATGAGTAAAGATACGCTATAAATGCCCAGTGATCTTAGACTTAACTACCATCTTAGCACAGTGGACAGTGTTCTCAGTATAGCATCAAAGATTCATTGATCTTAAAGGTCCTGTGCCTTTTGTCTCTCACACAGATATGACAAATTATATTTACCCAGGGCCATGTATAATTCTCAGCATGTGAGCTATAATATAACATTAATTCTTCATTTATTCAGAAATATCTGCTAAAATGATAAGTGCCTGAAAGTACCATATTTATATG
Source organism: Neofelis nebulosa (assembly GCF_028018385.1). Taxonomy (NCBI): domain Eukaryota; kingdom Metazoa; phylum Chordata; class Mammalia; order Carnivora; family Felidae; genus Neofelis; species Neofelis nebulosa. The sequence goes on from NC_080800.1 coordinate 67,927,956, forward strand.
TCATCTGTATCTAAAACTAAATTTGTGAATATGCAAATGATTGACAAATTACTTAACATACTTCAAACTAACTGAACACCTATTGTATCATGAAGATTGAAAAACACTGATGTAATTGAATCTTCCATTAAGTGTATTAATTTACTAGATACTCACTCCTGATTATTTAGTGATTTTTACAGTGATTTTCTTCAAAATTCATAAAAGGCTATATGTTATACTTAGGAGTAAAAGTTTGACTTTATAAACCAATAAGAAAATAGGTTTCCTGTTATAAAATAATATCTTGTTGCAAATTTTGTTGGATTGTAATGTATCTTTAAAGAAGAGAATTATTGGGGTGCCTGGGTGGCTCAGTTGGTTAAGCATCCAACCTTGGCTCAAGTCATGATCTCACAGTTTGTGAGTTCTAGACCCACGTCAGGCTCTGTGCTGACAGCTCAGAGCCTGGAGACTGCTTCAAATTCTGTCTCCCTCTCTCTCTCCATGCCCCTCCCTGACTCATTCTCTCTCTCTCTCTCTCTCTCTCTCTCTCTCTCTCTCAAACATAAATAAACACTTAAAAAATTGCCAAACAAATAAGAAGAGAATTATTTTTTCCTGGGGTTATCTGATGAGAGAGAAGCTTTTTTATCCATAAAAACAACAAAGTTAGAAGACAAAAATGTAATCTGTGTGTATGTATGCATGTGTATGCAGGGTATAAATTCAGAGGGGATTTCACTGTATAGAAGTTATTTTTTTTAATTTTGCACTATTGTATCCTTTGGGAGAACTGCTTCTGTTGACTTTATATTTCTGATGCTTCTCTCCATGTGACTTTTTAGTGTGACTCCATGAAGAAGCTTTTATTGATTGGCCTGTGCAACTCAGAAATTTTAAGTAATAGTTTTAAATTTGAGCAAATTACCATAGACGTGTGAATTAAAGTCCTAAGAAAAACATATCAATGGAGAAACCTGACTAAAAAAAATCTTAACTTTATTATTTTAAAGCTCTCTCCTAGGTATGATTAGTAGACAAAATAGTGTATTATCTCTACCTGGTAATCTAAAGAAGTAGCACAGAAACCAAATGTAAACTTTCTATTTTAATGGGTTAATCTATAACCTCCCAAATATTGTTAAAACACCAGGTAGAAATGCTGGCATTTTCCTATTAGTTTCATCAGTATTATGTTTGACAGTTTTGGAAAAGAAAGAACAAGAAACAGTTTGAGGACAGAAAATGTGGTTGTAACATGACTAAACATTTTTCATTTTCCAGTGTCACAGGATGGGAAGGTAATGGTTTCAAATCTCTTATTGAAGAAATAGCACAGACACATGAAAGATAACCTGAGCAGCATGTGTTAAGGGCTCATGAGTGGTACAAGTGTATTCCAAACTAAGTATACAGGAAGGCTTAGCGCCTATATTCTTATCCAATTTCTGTTCTAATCCAATTTCTGTTGTAAACAATGAAAACTGACATATAGAGTAACTCTGAGACTTATAATGTGGTCAAAGAAAGATTCATTTCTGTTTGCTTGAGGATGCTTATTAAGACAGAAAGTATAAACAGAAAGGAATCAGAGTGTATCACTAAAGAAAACCAGCATGAAAGAGAAGGGAAGAGAAGGGAAGAAAGAATCAGAAGAAAACAATAGAAATAGCCACAAAACAAGTAACAAAATGGTAATAAAAACATATCTATCAATAATTACTTTAAGTGTAAATGGATTAAATGCTACAACCAAAAGACATTGGGTGACATAATGAAGAAACAACAACAACAACAACAACAAAAAAAAAAACAACAACAAAAACAAGACCCATCTATATGCTGCCTACAAGATACTCATTTCAGACCTAAAGGCACCTGCAGGTTGAAAGTGAGGGGTGGAGAAACATCTATCATGCAAATGGTCAAAAGAAAGCCAGGGTAGCAATACTTATATTGGACAAAATAAACTTTAAAACAAAGAGTGTAATAACAGACAAATAAGGATGCTATATATCAATAAAGGGGACAATCTAAAAAGACAATATAACAATTGTAAATATGTATGCACCCAACATGGAGGCACACAAATGCATGAAACAGTGAATAACAAACATAAAGGAAGCAATTGATGGTAATACAAAAATAGCAGGGGACTTTATCACCCCATTTACATCAATGGGTAGATCAGCCAAATAGAAAATCAACAAGGACACAGTGGACCACTGTGAATGACACACTGGATGTGTCATGACACACTGGACCAGATGGATTTAACAGATATATCCAGAACATTCCATTCTAAAGCAGCAGAATGCACATTCTTTTCAAGTGCACACAGAACATTCTCTAGAATATAGATAATAATAAATTACATGTTGTGCCACAAATCAAGTATCAACAAATTAAAAATATTGAAGTCATACCATTCACCTTTTCTGACCACAAAGCTATGAAACTAGAAATCAATCACAGGAAAAAATCTGGAAAGACTACAAATACTTGGAAGTTAAATAAAATGCTACTATACAATGAATGGGTCAACCCATAAATCAAAGAAAAAATAAAAAAAAATTACATGGAAACAAATGAAAATGAAAACAATAGTCCAAAACCTTTGGGATGCAGCAAAAGTTGTTCTAATAAGAAAGTTTATAGCAATACACGTTTACCTCAAGAAGCAAAAAAAATTTGAGATAAACAACCTAACCTTACACCTAAAGGAACTAGAGAAAGAACAAAAAAACCTAAAACCAGCAGAAGGAAAGAAATAATAAATATTAGATGAGCAAGAAATGATCTAGCAAATTTAAAATATAGAACAGATCAATGAAACCAGGATCTGTTTCTTTGAAAGAATCAACAAAATTGATAAATCTCTAGCCAGACTCATCAAGAAAAAAAAAAAGAGAGAAAGGACTTAAATAAACAAAATCACAAATGAGAGAGGAGAAAAGAAATGACCAAAACCACAGAAATACAAACAATTATAGGAGAATATTATAAAAATTATATATGCAAACTAAATGGATAACCTAAAAAATGGATAAATTCCTAGAAATACATAAACTACCAAAACTGAAGCAGGAAGAAATAGAAAATTTGAACAGAAAGATTACTAGGAAGGAAATTGAATCACTAATCAAATAATTCCCAACAAACAAAAGTCCAGGACCAATTGGTTCACAGGTGAATTTTACTAAACATTTAAAGAGTTAATACCTATTCATCTCAAAGTATTCCAAAAAATAGAAAAGGAAGGAAAATATTCAAATTCCTTCTATGAGGCCAGCATTACCCTTACCCTGATACCAAAACCAGATAAAGACAGACACACACACACACACACACACACACACACACACACACAAAGAACTACAGAGTGGTATCTCTGATGAACATAGATATAAAAAAACCTCAAAAAATACTAGCAAATCGAATCCCACAATACATTAAAAAAAACTTATTTACCACAAGCAAGTGGGATTTTTTTTCTCCAGAATTCAAGTGTGGTTCAATATTCACAAATCAATGAATTTGATATAACACATCAATAAGAGAAAGGATAAAAATCATATTGTCATTTCATTAGATGCAGAAAAAGTATTTGACAAAATACAATATCCACTCATGATAAAAGCCCTCAACAAACTAGGTTTAGAGGGAACATACCTCAACATAGTAAAGGCAATATATGAAAAACCCACAGCAAACATACTCAACAATAAAAAACTAAGAGCTTTTCCCCTAAGGTCAGGAACAGGACAAAGATAGCCACTTTCACCACTTTTATTCAACATAGTACTGGAGGCCCTGGCTTCAGCAATCATACAACAAAAAGAAATAAAAGGAATTCAAATCAGCAAGGAAGATATAAAACTTTCACTATTTTCAGATGATACAATACCCTATATAGAAAACCCTAAAGACTCCACCAATATATATAAATCAATTCAGTAGAATTGCAGGATACAAAATCAACATACAGAAATCTATTGCATTTCTATACACTAATAGTTAAGCAGCAAAAAGAGAAATTAAGGAATCAACCCCAATTACAATGGCTACATAAACAATAAGATATCTAGAAATAAACCCAACCAAAGTGGTGAAAGACCTATATTCTGGACTCTAAAACATTGACGAAAGAAATTGAAGATGACACAAGGAAATGGAAAGACATTCCATACTGATGGATTGCAAGAGCAAACATTATTAAAATGTCTATATTACCAAAAGCAATCTACACATTTAATGAAATCCCCATCAAAATGCCAATAGCATTTTTCACAGAGCTAGAAAAAACAATCTGAAAATTTGTATGCAACTACAAAAGATCCTGAATAGCACAGCAATCTTGAAAAAGAAAAGCAAAGCTGGAGGAATCACAATTCTAGGCTACAAGTTATATTACAAAGGTGTAGTGACCAAAACAGTATGATACTGGCACAAAAATAGACACATAGATCAATAGAACAGAATAGAAAAACCAGAAATAAACCCACAATTATATGGGCAATTAATCTTCAACAAAGTAGGAGAGAATATCCCATTGGAAAAAGACAGTCTCTTCAGCAAAAGGTTTTTTGTGAAAACTTGTCAGTTACATGCAACAGTGAAACTAGACCTCTTTCTTTTCCCATACTCAAAAATAAATTCAAAATGGATTAAAGACCTAAATGTGAGACCTGAAACCATAAAAATCCTGGAAGAGAGCACAGACAGTAATATCTCTGACCTCGGTCATAGCAACATTTTTCTGGATATATATCTTGAGGCAAGGGAAACAAAGGCAAAAATAGACTGTTAGGACTACATGAACACAAAAACTTCTGCACAGTGAAGGAAACAGTAAAAAAAAAAACAACTAAAAGGCAACCTTCTGAATGGGAAAAAGATATTTACAAATGACATATCCAATAAAGGGTTAGTATCCAAAATATATAAAGAACTGATGCAACTCAACACCCCAGAAAATCAAATAATCCAATTAAAAACTGGGCAGAAAACATGAACAGACATTTCTCCAAAGAAGACAGATAGATGGCCAATAGATGCATGAAAAGATGCTCAACATCACTCATTGTCAGAGAAATGCAAATCAAAACCACAATCAGTTATCACCTCACACCTGTCAGAATGTCTGAAATGAAAAGCACAAGAAACGAGTGTTGGTGAGGTTGTGGAGAACAGGAAACCCTTTTACACTGTTGGTGGAAATGCAAACTGGTGCAGCTACTGGGGAAAACAGTTCCTCAAAAATGTATAAATAGAATTACCCTATGATCCCGTAATCACACTACTATTTACCGCCAAAATACAAAAGTGCTAATTAAAAAGGATAAATGTACCCCCTATGTTTATTCCATTATGGTATATGGTAGCCAAATTATGGAAGCAGCCCAAGTATGCATTAATAGATAAATGAATGAAAAAAAAGTGGTATATATACATAATTGAACATTATTCAGTCATAAAAAAGAATTAAATCTTGTCATTTGCAAGGACATGGAGCTAGAAAGTATTATGCTAAGCAAAATATGTCAGTCAGAGAAAGGCAAATACCCTATGATTTCACTCATATGTGGAATTTAAGAAACAAGACAGTTGTGCAAAGGAAGAAAAGAAGAGAAAGACAAACAAAGAGACAGACTCTTGACTATAAAGAACAAACTGATGGTTACCAGAGGGGAGGTGGGGGGTGGGAATGGGTGATATAGGTAATGGGGATTAAGGAATGCACTTGTGATGAGCACTGGGTGATGTATGGAATTGTTGAATCACCTGAAACTAATATGACACTGTTAAATACACTGGGATTGAAATAAAAAAGTTAATTAAAAAAAAGAAATGGAAAAATGCTAGCAGGTATATATTTTTAAGAATTATTCTGTCATGAGGAAGATCTAAAATCACTTAGAAGCTATAATAATTATGGACTTTTTAATTTAAAAATACAAAAATAAAAATTAAAGATAAAATTTAAAGCAAAAAAAGGACATAATCGCAAGTCATTTGGAAAGATTTTCTATGAGGCTGAAACTAAGAAAAGCTTGTAGATAATCAGAAAGCAAAGCTTCCCACTCCTCAGTTTTGATTTAACTGCACTTTAGGTTATTGATATGCATTAGCTAGCCTCACTTCTGCATCATTAGATGTGGGAGTTTTCTTTGGAAAAAGAAAAAATAGGTTTATACACGGATTTGTAGACTTAAAGTTATTCAATCCACTTGTGAGACATCATTAACAACAAAATAATAAAGAAGAAAAGCTACATATCTTCTGTGAAACCACAAATCTTGATCCGTGTCTGAATTAATTTCAGCTAGTTCACAAACACTGGCTTTTAATTTGAAAAATAAAAACAACAAAATCTTTTTTTAAACAATATAGTTTCTTTGTCCTTTGGGTTCTAGATTAAGAAGAAACAGCAAGATGTGCTTGGTTTTTTAGAAGCTAACAAAATAGGATTTGAAGAAAAAGACATTGCAGCCAATGAAGAGAATCGAAAGTGGATGAGAGAAAATGTACCTGAAAACAATCGACCAGCCACAGGGTACCCCCTGCCACCTCAGATTTTCAACGAAAGCCAGTACCGTGGGGTAAGAAACTGATTTAAACTCTTGTTTTATCGAAATGGATCGCCTCACATCTATCCTATCCCCTTCACTCCACCCCCAAATTTGCATACAGCCATTTATCTTGTTCATCTCTTCATCCAACCTAGGCAGCTAGGATATTTCTACTAGGAAGCAGATGGATGAGTAATCCATCCCTACCCCACAACTTTCCTGTAAATGCATAAATACAGACCTTGGGCACATAGTTTCCTTTCCCTTTTTTTAAAGATTTTATTTTTAAGTAATGTCTACACCCATCCTGTGGCTCAGACTTACAACCCTGAGATCAAGAGTTGCATGCTGTACCGACTGAGCTAGGAAGGTGCCCTGCCTTTCCATTTCTCCATCTAAATTCTATCTAGAGCAATTGTGTTGTTTCTGTCCTGTCCATGAAGAAGTTTCTGAAAGAAGTCAGCTGCTTTACTTTAGATTAAAAGTAGTTAAAAAAGAGTAATATCTTATTTCCTACTTGAATCTAGTAATACTTTTATTTTGATATTATTTAAAATATATATATTTTTTAATTTGAGAGAGAGAGAGAGGGAGAGAGAGAATCCCAAGCAGGCTCTGCACTGTCAACACAGAGTTGGATGTGAGGCTCCATCTCATGAACTGTGAGATCATGACCTGAATGGAAATCGAGGGTTGGATGCTCAGCTGACTGAGCCACGCAGGTGCCCCTTATTTTGATATTATTAATGAATTTTCATAAAATCTTAAGTTAGCTAATTGAACTCATGTAAGTAACAAGGAAACAAAAATGGATTTTTTTGCTTTGTGACTGGTGTTTTCAAGTATGCCATCTTTAGTTCATTTAAACCATAGAGTAGTTTCCTTTATTCTTTTAGTAACATCTATCATCTCTGGCAATTTTAGATACTATGGCAAGTACAAGTATAAATAAAACAGTCTTTTCTCTTAAGGAGCTGGTTGGGAGTGAGATGTCGGAAGAACCACACACACCTGAAACAATTGGAATGTGGTTATAAATATATATCCATGTGATGACACAGTACAGAAAGCATATGTGAGGGCTATAGGAATTTCTAGTAAAGAATTGTTTGCACTGCTATGTCCTCAGAATTAGCATGACTGAGAGAAAAATGTATTAGAGCCAGCAATCCAAATCTTCTACAGGTTTATATGGAAGTAAGAAGGACACTTTTGGGTGGGGATCTTTTTTATGTGCCAATTCAGAAAATCTAGGGGAGGAACCATGGAAAAATTGAGAACTTTATTGGCATAAAATATTTTCTCTGTGAATTCAATTTGTTCAGTCCTGAGGAGCATCCTGGAGATTTCATCTGTTGCTGCTAATGGGGCCAATGTGTAAAGACATACTCTGCAGATAAGGAAAAGGCAATTAAGCTCTTCATTTAGATAGTGAAACCTCAGTGCCTCTATAATGGAAATTTCTGCAAATTATTGAATACCAGGAGCTGGAAGAGGCCTCAGAGGCCATCCAGTGCAATCTAAGCCAGCATATATTCTCTTAACTTTTTTGAGTCAGAAATTTTAACTCATTTGACTTTGAAAACAAGCACATTTTAGGTTATAAGGGTAACGTTTGAGAAGCATTTACCTAGTTTATTTCTCTCACAGAAGCCACACTGTAAAGGAATGGAGTATGTTATAGAAATAAGGTATCACTGAGAAATAAGGAGATGGAAAGGAAGGGGCAGGAGGTGAGACTTGATCAAATAAATATTTGTTAATGGAAAGAGAATCCAACTTTTACTGAATGCCTGCTATATACCAGACACTAAGTTAGGAGGTTAATAACAATAAGAATTAAAATTTATCCCTATACAGACTCATATGGAGAAGAATATATAGTAACTATTCATAGAAAACATATGTATGATATGTCAGCTATTGTGCTACATGCTTTATGTGTATTATATTAATTAGTTCTCATACTAATCCCATGAGGTAGGTATTGTTATTCCTGTATTATAGATGAAGAAATTGAGGCTTAGAAGAAGGCTAACTGACTTGCTAAACCATACAGCTAGGATTTAAGCCTAAATCTGTTTTATTCTAAATCTCTTACCTTTTCTGTTGAAACACTGTGTATTTCATTTTCCTATTTATGCAAAGATCCCATTTTCATTCTTTTTTCTTCCATTCTGTATTATGGGGGAGGTTGACCTCAGTAAATTACATTTCTCAATCTCCGTTGGTGACTGGCTACCTATTAGGTTTGGCCAATAATAGGAGATACTGGTTGGTAGAGTGGAAGACAGAGGAAACACCAAGGTATTCTTCTCTTTCTTGCTTCTGGAAGTGTCCATGACAGTGGCTATGTCTCCTTTGTGGTACTACATGTCTCAGCTCCTGGGTTTTGTAATATCTTCTCTACTCTTTCCTTTAACCTTGTAGCTGTGGTAGTAGCTTCTTGCTGTTGTTAATCTTTGGGTTTCCTTATCATTTCCTGTTTGCCTTTCCTCTATCACCCTTCTCTCTGCCCCTCCCCTGCTCATTTGCACTCTCTCTCTCTCTCAAATAAATAAAACATTAAAAAAGAATTAAAAATATTCTGTTTACTCTTGTATTCTTAGCACCAAAAAAATGATTGGCATGTAGTAGGTGCTTAATAAATATTTTCAGAATAAATTAATTAATCTGGGTCAATTGAGAAACTTGTAATGTTCTTTTGTCTCAGAGTTAGAAACCTGTTTGGGCTTGCAAAGTCCAAGGCCAAAAAAAGATAATATACTTTGATCCAGGGCAACCTGGGTGGCTCAGTCTGTTAAGTGTCTGACTCTTGATTTTGGCTCAGGTCATGATCTCACAGTTTGTGGGATCAAGCTCTGCATTAGGCTCCATGCTGACAGCCTGCTTGAGATTTTCTCTCCCTCTCTATCTGCCCCTCCTGCTTCAAAATAAATAAACATCTAAAAAATATATATATATATATATACTTTGATCCCAAAACACTTGAACTAGAGTTGCATTTTTTGATCAGTAGAGTAGAATTTTATGATCAGATTTAAATATAGTTGAAGACCTACTTTCTTTCACATGAACTTAAAGACTGATAAGAATTTTTTTTGTTACTTTGAACAAGAGGCAAGAAATACCTCTTCTACAACTGTTGGACTCTTTCAACTAACATTTTGTTTACTTCCAAGTGGTTGAGTTTAGAAATGATGTATATTGTTTGTATATTGTTTACCTTGAGTGCTTTAAAGGTAATGTGTCTCAGTATGAAATTGTTATCAGTATCCAATTAGTTTCACTTTAGAATAGTGAGCTCAAAGAGTGAGCTCATAGGATACTGTTCATATGTGCCTACTGTGTAGGGTTTATTCCTTTGTCAGCATCTAGGGTACATGATAAGGTGCTTTGAGTCAATCCTTGGGAGATTCCAGTAGGGCTAATCAATTCTTACTGTGAAAAGAATCCCTAAATAAGAGAGATAAATTCTGATGTTTCTTGGGGTGAGGTTCCAATTTAGGATCATCTATGGCTTGAGAGATCCTCCAAGTACCAGGAACTATACATATATCTAAAATTTATATCTCCAGATACTCCAAGTACCAGGAATTACACATACACATACAGAAAACTATAATTTATAATCTGTTGGTGAGGAAGTCTCTAGAGAAACCAGAAAATTATGAGTGCTCTTCACCTCCAATAAATCAGCCAAAATGCCAGACTTATTTCTGTGTGTTTTAAATTAAACAAAGTAAGGCCAGTTATAGACAGTAGGTTTCCAAGTTTTCTAAGTAGGTTTGCTATTGATTATATGTCATAGTCAAATTTAGGCAATTCTATTTGTTACTTGTAAAGCATGCTTAGTGGCTTAGAGGATGACAGTGGGAAGCCCAACCAAATTCAGTCATGTGAGGCTTTTCATGGATCCCTGAATTGAAACTTTTTAGTGGTCCATTTGCTCTTCTGGTCATATTTCATGAAAATCTCATTCCCTCCTTCCAAAAACAGCACAGATTTATTACTCTTATGGTCTTGGGCATATATAGCTAATATTCAGTCTACTGAAGGTTCTGAGGATATCTCTATCTTAATAAATAATGAAAGAGAAATAATGGGGAATGGAAGTAATAGCCTCCTACTAGAAATAAGCAACCTCTTGCTGGCAAATAGTTGGCTGCTTTAGCTGTGGAGAAAGCTACTTGGCCTGAGGCAGATTTAAACGCTATGTGATATTAAATAATCCGTTTTGAAATTTCTGCCCCACAAAATAGCATATATTCTAACTCACATTAAATGGGATCTAACATGCCTTGACTCTTTACTACATTTCCCAGAGTCCTAGCACTATGGAAATTTGATAACCTATATGCCCCCCCCCCAAAAAAAAGGTTCACCAATCAGTTAGTTATGAGTAAATTTACTCTTTTATTTCCTTTGTTGGTTACATATTGCTTATTCTCTTTTCCTTCTTTTCATTAAGGACTATGATGCCTTCTTTGAAGCCAGAGAAAATAATGCAGTGTATGCCTTTTTAGGCTTGACAGCTCCACCTGGTTCAAAGGTATGATTCCTTTTTTTCTTTGCTTTATTAGCCATTTTATTGCTGCTGGGTTTTTTAGTCCGTGAGATGTCTACCTTTATTATGTATTCAGATTAAGCTAGACGCAGTGTAACATGGCTGAAAGGAAATGTTCCTTTTTTTGCATGCGTTTAATTCCTGGTAGGGCAGACATGTGCATAATCAAATACATAAAGTATGTGAGTGGGAGGTAGGTGGAGTGACTTCCCCATCAAGTTACCCAAAGCAGTAGATTTCTCATTGACCTATTCATAAATAAGTGGTTACCAACTTTAAAGACTCCATTATTTCAGCTGTCATGAATGGTTTTACATCAACAGAACACATCTTGCATCATAGTAATCTTCTTGGCAGCATCTATTGTCTTTGTGTGAGAGTAAATGCTGGAGTCACCCATTCAAATTAACTAAGAACATTGGGGCGCCTGGGTGGCTCAGTCGGTGGAGCCACCGACTTTGGCTCAGGTCGTGATCTCACGATTTGTGGGTTCGAACCCTGCATCGGGGTCCGTGCTGACAGCTCAGAGCCTGGAGCCTGTTTCAGATTCTGTGTCTCCCTCTCTCTCTGCCCCTCCCGTACTCGCACTCTCTCTCCCTCTGTCTCAAAAATAAATAAACATTTAAAAAATTACATAAAAATTAAGAGCATTTGAGTTTCTAAACTGGTCACTAAATTGCTGGCTAAATTTGGGACTTTCTCCCTGCCAACAACAAATAATTTTTCAAATGGCAGTGTTTCCAAGGGAGATCATATAAAGAAAAGAATCAAAAATTAAATTGCCTATTTAATGAAATGTCTCAAAGCTATGGGCTTTAAATATAACTTTGCTTTTTACCATAGGCCTTTTCTTTTTAAAAATATTTTTAAATGTTTATTTTTATTTTTGAGAGACAGAGCATGAGAAGGGGAGGGGAATAAAGAGAGGGGGACAGAGGATCAGAAGCAGGCTCTGCGCTGATAGCAGCAAGCCAAATGTGGGGCTCAAACTCATGAACGAAAAGATAATGACCTGAACTGAAGTTGGCTGCTCAACCAACTGAGCCACCCAGGCACCCCATGCTTTTTACCATAGGTCTTTTCTACACAGGCTGGCTTAATCAGAATGTATACCCCCCTGTTCTATCATTTTATGTTTTGTTCATAGCAACTAATTTTATGTTAAATGGATTCTTTGAACTCCAGCTCCTTCTCCAATTTTGGGAATCTGCGTTATTGCTTGTTTTCAACTAGAGATCATTTACTAACATTGTTGTCTGATTCACTGTGAAATTCTGTTTCCTTCCTGAAATTTCTTTTCCCATGAATAAAATGTCTTATTTTAGGCTTTGTATAATTTAAGTTGGAAGAAATGTTAGGTAAGACATTTCTGTTTAATCAAGTTAGTAAAACCCAAGTTAAATCATTGATTTAAGTTCAGATAAGAGGAAGTATGAAAAGAAGGATTATCTGTTTTCTGTGACTGATTACTCCCTCTTCTTTAGTTAAAAGTAGAAGTCATTCATTCAGTAAGTATTTATTGAGTGCCAAACACTAACTTGACATTGATGGTGAGACAAATATGGAGAATACAACATAGTCGCTACCTTCAAAATGTTTTTAACCTAGTGAAGGAAGAGTATACAAATAATTATATAACAAATATGACTACAAATAATTATAATCCAACTTGTATTATAGTAAATTCTGTATGTTGTGAAAAAAAGTGCCATAGGCATTCAGAGAAAATAATAATAAATTATTATTAAGGAATTTGGGGAAAGTTTCACAGAGGAAGTGACATTTGAGCTGTTAGGGATTCAAAAATACTGAAATGACACTAAGGTGTCTTTCATAGAGGCAGAACAGGAACTACTGCATGTAGCTTCACATGATGATATTTTCAGGGAGCAAAGTGTAGTGCTGCATGTCTCCATAATAGGGCATATTAAATACAGGAGGTGAGATTGACTAGGTAGGTTTGGACTAAATTATGAATGCTGTGTTAGGTACTTTCAGTTTTATCCTCTAGGTATCTAAAAGCCAAGGTAGGAAAAGGGGGAATACAGTGATAAGATTATCTCTGTACTTTAAGATGTGATTTGATCTATGTCTTAAGAGAATAAATTTGAAAGCTATATGGATTATAAAATATTGGAGAAATGAGATATTAGAGATAGGCCTACCCATTAGAGGGTACTTTAGAAGTCCAGAAAAGTAATGAAGAGGGCCAAGTGGTGTAGTGGCCATGGAAAGGAAAAATGAATTTAAGAGATATAAAAAACTCATGTATAATAAGATGTAGAAATTTATGAGATGCTTGTGTATGTAAAGAACTGGGAAGAAGTGAAGCTATATACAGGGCTTCTAACCTGAGTGACTGGGAAATAAAACAAACATCATGTAGGAAACAAAAAAGTGAGTGATCCAGGGGAAGATTTAGTCTTGGAAAGGAGAGGACATGCATTTTTTTCTGACACTGGAGAGAATGAGAATAGAAGGATAAAAATAGAAATTTTAATGTGCAAGGAGTGTAGACAAGTTCATATTTTAAAATGTCTTATATTTAGTGTAAGGTCATCTGCTAGGTGTGATGGGAAATTTAAGGTATTAGAACTTTGAGGAGAATTGAAAGGATTCAGTTGGTGAAAATAGGCTAGAGTAGATTAAGATTGTGAATGGAAGTATGGCTGAGCAAAATAGAGGGTCCAGCTAGAGTTGATGAGTTCATAGTGGAGCCAGTCAGCTGATAGTTTTTTTTTTCCATCCTCATTTAAGCCTAGGAGTAAGAATAAAGTAAAACAGTGCATGTTAGCAAGGATAGAGTGGATAGATTGGGATAATAAGAAAAGATCTTGAGTTGACAGTGGAGTTAAGGGAGGATTGGTGATAGGGAGATTGTTTCATTTTGTTTAATTTGTTTTTACTTGAGTATAGTTGACACACAATGTTACATTAATTTCAGGTGTACAACATAGTGATTCAACTTTTGTACAAAATATGGTAAGCTATCATTTGTCACCATGTAACACTATTACAGTATTCCCTATATTCCCTATGCTATGTCTTTTATTTGGTGATAGGAAGATTTTGAATGTTAGTATTTCATAGGTTTTTAATAGTTTTTTTTCCAAGACTAAAAGTGATAAATTTGATATCGGAATGATGATTTTTCTATTCTTTAGCTCAGCTTTCAGAGTTTTTTCCCCCTTCAATTTAACATGACAATAAGCCTTCCAGAAAGAACTGACAAATAGAAAGTATACAAAATAAGGGGTGACTGTGTGACTTAGTCAGTTAAGCGTCCAGCTCTTGATTTCAGCTCAGATCATGATCTCACAGTGGTGAGATGGAGCCCAGCATTGGGCTCTGTGCTGATCATGGAGCCTGCTTAAGATTCTCTCCCTCCCTCATCCTCTGCCCCTCCCCTGCTCATGCTCACACACTCTCTCAAAAAAAGAAAGTATACAAAATAAGAAATACAACTAGTTAACCCACATTAGAAAAATGCACTGACAATAAAGACATGTGATAAAATGAGATTCAATTTTCATCCATGAAATTAGTAAATATAAAACAAAGGATAATACTCAATGCTAAGAAGCGTGCATTAAATCGCTCACATATTGCTGGTGGTAGTATGAATTGGTACTCTCTTTTGATAACCAGAATGGAAAACAGGTATCAAGGACCCTAAAATGTTTATAGTTCTTCACCCAGTAATTTCACATGAGGCATTATAGTCTTCATTAATGAAATAATTCTATACATGGAAAAAGTTTTATGAATAAAAACATAAATCAAAATGCTATTTGCAATCCTAAAACTTTGGAAGTAAATTAAATGTCTAACAGTAGGGTCAACCAAAATAAATCAACACTGAATGAGTTTTATGGATAAAAATATGTTTCAAAGCACTATATATAATCCTGAAACTTTGAAAACAAGTTAAATGTCCAAAAATAGGGTCAACAAAAATAGTTTATTCACTGAAAGAACTAGTGCTTTCATTAAAAAATGAGTTTGTGAAAAGATACATTATAATAAGGTATATAATTGTTTTTACTGTATAATTAATACTCTGTTAAGAGACTGAACTGAACCGTAGCTAAACATGAATATTTTTCTCCTTTCTTTATGTTCCAAATAACTTGCACACATTCTATTTACATTTAAAAATTATTCAAAACCAATTCAGTGGAGAACTTGGTATTTAAAAATATCTTCTGATAAATATTTCCATAAAACAAGGAATCCTCCTGTGAAAGACAATTTTTATATTATTTTGTATATGGATGCATTCAAAACAGGGTATATTAATATTTACTATTTATTTTATTAATATGGAAGATTATTCCTTAGCACTAGCATTTCTTTATAGAAGGTGATGGTTTTCAGATATGAAATAAAATAACATTTTTTTTACTAAAAAATAAAAATCTGGTGATGTTCATGTTGAGAGAAAAAATTATTGGACCCATATTCACTAGTAGTATATTGAGGCAGTAGAGAATGCTGGTTACAGAAATGTTCTCATTAGCTTTGGTTGAACCACCCTGCTTCAGGGAGGAGCAATGGAGTCTGCCTCTGCTGTGAGATTTGAAACATTCCTATTTCCACTAAGCCCATTCTATTTTACCACATCTCCAAGAGAAATTTTATATTAATTTCACTTAGCTGTGGTGTTGGTCCTAGTTACTTGGCAAAAAGTGGAGAAGAGAAAAGCAGGAAAGAAGGATGTATGCCTGAAATAGCCAAGCACTGAGCTAGACCCTTCACATACAACTCATTTTATCCTTAAACCATCGTTATGAGCTAGGTGTCCTCAATGGCATTTTATAGAGGAGGAAACTGATGCTCAGATAATTTAATTAATTTGTCCAAGGTTACATAATGATTAAGTAACAGAGCTGAAATTTGAACCCAGGATTATCTGATGCAAAATTGGTACATTTATGGAATGATGTTTATATTAGGAATAAAGGGGGACGATACCTCATATGGCTGTTTCCAAATATCTCAGTTTAATTAGATAATCCATGAACTATAAATATTGGCTACTTACATTTATGTACTAACAAATATTTTAGCACAATTTATATATTTGATGGATAAAATATAATTAGAAAAGTAAATAATTTACTTTAAATATAATGTATTATTGCAAAGAGAAATTACAAAAAAATTGAATAGCTTTTTTGTTTTGGATGTCTGTGCCAATAATTTCTTCCATTAAAAGGGATAACTGAGAGCTAAAGGATTTATAACTAATTACAGCAAAGAGTGATAGGATGTGACTTTAGGGATTTAGGGTGTTTCCAAAATGGTTACTCAGAGGCATTAGATGTGCATAAAAAGAAGGACTTCACATTAGGACATATTCGCATTTTTATTTCTATTTCTATTCTATTTTATTGTTTTTTTTTAGAGAGAGAACACGAGTCAGAAAGAGGTGCAGAGGGAGAGAGAGAGACAGAGAGAGACAGAGACAGAGAGAGAGAGAGAGAGAATTCTAAGCAGGTTCCACACTCAACACAAAGCTGTACACAGGGCTTCATTCCACAACCCTGGGTGATGACCTGAGCCGAAATCAAGAGTTGGATGCTCAGCCGACTGAGCCACCCAGGCGCCCATATTCACATTTTTATATAACTACTTCCCCAACGATATGAGCTAAGCCTTTGAGGGGTCTTAGTGTAAAATTCATTATGTTATAAGGAAATTCTCACAAGCTTGTTCCATAAAATGAAACAAAATACATAATGAGGGTCTAAGATATATTCATTTTGACAACCAAACATGATATTTAAAGTTTTAAAAGCGCTTAGGATCTTTTTTTTTTTTTTTTTTTTTGCCAAGGTTTCTGGAAGGTAGTATTTTACATCTGTTTTGTTGAAAATGTATTAAGAATGAATTACAGGGGTTCATGGGTGGCTCAGCTCAGTCAGCTGAGCTTCTAACTTTGGCTCAGGTCATGATCTCATGGTTCATGTGTTTGAGCCCCAAATCAGACTTTGCACAGACAGCATGGGGCCTGCTTTGGATTCTTTGTCTCCCTCTCTCTCTGCCTCTCCTCTACTTGTGCTCTCTTTCTCTCTTTCAAAAATAAATAAACATTTTTTTAAAAATTAAAAAGAATGAATTACAGTGTACTCTTTTGCATCCTTCTTTCTTTCATATCTACCTTTTTTTTGTTTTGTAAGAATCTAGCATCTTTCATTTTTGCTTTTTCCCCCTTCTTCTGGGCATAGTACCAGAGGCTCATTTTGGAGTATTCAGCTGCTCCTACTCCTGAGACCATCAAGTATTCAATTTATGACAGGTGTTTAGAATTATATTGTCTAGTATGCATGATTTCTACAACCTCACTCTGAAGTTTCTTTCACCAAAGTCACTCTTACCACCCATCTTTAGTTCCATAAACTTTCCTTGAAGTGTATTTTGTGTCAAGTAGTATGGTAGGTTCCAGAGCACACCTATAGGTCAGAGTTCCTATGGTAGAAATACTCATTGTCCAGAGGAGAAGAAAGAAAACCTGACCTGTTTTCCTGCCTACCGTTATAAAATTTAAAGCAACAACATTTTAATAAACATCACATTTTTCAAGTAATTTAAACCTTAATTAAACAAAACGACTAACTGTAAACTTTAGGTGACAATGTTTTTGAGCACTCAATTTTTGATGAAAAATCACAGAGAAATGAAATCATCTATTTTGTTAAATTTGAACTATAACTGGAAATCACTGGCTTTTATGGAATTATTTCACACAATTAGTAATGATTAGGCAGTCTTCTATTACATCTGCTTCTAAGCAGAAGTTTCTATTTTATAGTTTTTCTATTAAGAATTTTTAAGCAGTCTTCTCTGGGAACCATTTGTTTTTGTTTTTGAATATTCTTAATAATTTGAGCTAATATAGTGCAACCAAAATGTACATGGATGTCTGTTTTGTGATATTTAAATTTGTTTTGTTTGTTTTTCATTTCAGGAAGCAGAAGCTCAGGCAAAGCAGCAAGCATGAACCTGAAACATTCTGCCTGAAGCATCCTGAAAAAGGAATCTCTATTGCTCTTAAAATTATCTTCAAAAGAAATCAGCTTAATGTTGAGATAATAGATTATTTGGTGTTTTCACATGCAAACAAAATGAATAATACATAATTAAAATGTGAATATTATGATGAGGAGAATGAGAAGTGAACAAAATTTTTAGATGTCATGGAATAGTATTGTTATCTGCCAAGGCATTTTATATACTTCAGTGATTGTAAAAAAGAAAAAAGACCTGTGCCTTTTCTGGTATTATTATTGCAGCTTTTAAAACAGAGCAAAAGAATCTGTCTCTTGTTCCAAAATTGCCTCATTAATTTTAGTTAACAAAAATATGTACCCTTTGATATAACATTATTGTGATTAAAAAGCAGTTGCAGGTAATTTTTATATGTCAGACATTGTAATTTCTTATGGTAATTATAACATTCCCATTATTTTGTAATTGAAACTTTTATGTACTAAACAGGTTTTTTACGCTTCTAAATGTAGCCCTTTATTGTTTACTTCAATGATCAGAATAGATGATCTACAAAAAAACCCAAAAAAACAGATATGTTCAATTGACAAGTTCCTCGCTTAACTGCAGAGCTGTGATGCAATTATGTTTCTAAGTTGCTTGCCTCAGTGAAACATGTATATATATATATATATATATATATATATATATATATATATGAAAGTGGGATAGCATGTAATTTTAAAATGGCATTCTTTTGCAAAAAGCTCAGACTTCTAATTAACTATTACAAAATAGGTCAGCACTCAATGCCCAAGACTGGTTTTCCTTAGGTCTTTGCTAAAAAAAATCTTAATGGTTCACCCTTTTAAAACAACTTGTGGTCATGAATGCCACTACCTCTCAAATATTTGACGTGTTTGTTTCAGTTTGGGCACATATTGTATGAATATGTAAATCTAAGCAGAGAGAATCTTTTCTATGCTTCTATTCCAGTGATAACACAAGTATCAGATAAAAGAATCAATTTTTAAAATATTAATTATGAAAACTTGTAAGAAAACAAAAAAACATTATGGTTTAATTACTTACCCAGAAGATATACATATTGTACCTTAGTTCCACACTACTTTATTACTTAAAAAAAAACACCTTTTACTTTAAATTACTTTACCCTATCATTTGATGTGTGCAAGTCTGTGTTCTATGCCAAAATCAACATACAGTGAAGACATAGTTTTGTTTACTGAGATTCAACCTTAATGTGATGCTTTACAATAAACTCAGTCCTTTTAGAAACATATTTTACGTGTTCCTGGAGTTTCTAAATAGTATAAGAGTAATTTTAGATGAGTAATACATGTTTTAGAAAGTGGGAAAGGAGAAAAGAAAAAATAACAGAAAATAATTTAAATGTAACTTCTAAATTTCCTTTTTTAGGATTCTAAATTTTGCTATATACACTAGAATTAAACAGAATTATTCCATTGTTTTGTCTACAAAAATATGCCATAGAGAACTCTAGAGAAAACAGGGTGCCTTGTAATTGATTCTGGAAAATGCTAGAAAAATGTTTGGTCAATATTTTCTCCTGAGCTTTATTAAATGCTGATTTATGAAGTTTTGGGGTGATGGGGGACTCATGGGGTCCAGAGCCAATGGCCAAGAGAGAATTCTTGAAGATGTCTTTGGTGCAAAAAGTTGATTTTATTCAAGCATGGGGACAGGACCCATGGGTAGGAAGAACTGCACTGAGGTCGTGACAGGTAACTCATTATATATCCTCAGGTTGAGAGGGGATCAGGGATAGAGTAAGTCTCTAAGGAATTTTGGAACCAAGGTTTCCAAGACCTTGAGGGGCTAGTGGTTGCTAAGAAAATGCCATTTATTACTGTTTAATAAAACCTCAGTCATAAGATCCTTCAGATGTATATCAGGAGACCATAAGCTTGGAGTATGATTGCCAGCATGTATCTTGGGCAGTTGAGATAAAGGAACTTGACTTACAGGATCCTTGAGGCTGGGAAAAAAGGTAAGATTCTCTTTTGCCCCTAGCAAATTGTCATCATCTAAGCAGCTGAGCTGAGCTCCTAGAGGGCGGACACTCTGCTGATTTCAAGGACTTGTCAATTGGCTGTAGACAGTAAGGGAATTTAATTTTTCATTTGCCTTAGTTTCCCACATTACCATGGCAAGCACTTAAACCCCTTTCCTTTGTTTTTGGGTAGCCAGGAGTGTCTGAGAAATATCACACATATTCTACCTGGTCAGGGGAGTTGGGGGGAGAGCCAGCCTGTATTTTGCCCTCAGCTTGCCCCAAGTTCCCTCATCACTGATAATGTTTCTTGCAGTATTCTAAGTGGACAATTATTTTATACTTATTCATTCAAAATCATATTTCAATTCATTTGAATTATGAGAAAAGTAATAGTACTAAATTATAATATTCTTAAATGATAATGACAAATAGTACATGGCAAATCCCTATTACTTCTGTTGGCTCACTATCCTATCATTAATCATGGTGAATTATTTTGATATTATAAATGGGAGTACAAGAAATAATACTATGAACATGAAGAGTTAATCATTCCTCCAGCAGTTCATTGTCTTACAAATACCTTCTTTATAATTTTTGAAATCATTGCTGATGAGGTTTTGGGGGTGATGGTGGAGTTTGTGGGGTTTGGAGCTTATGGCCAAGAAAGAATTCTTGAAGACATCTTTGGTGCAAAAAGTTGATTTTATTAAAGCATGGGGACAGGACCCATGGGCAGAGCTGCCCCGGCCCCTGTGGAGAGACTGGTTATATATATATTTGGGAGTTGGGGGAGGTAAAATCAAGGGGAGTTTCCAATGAGATTTTCATATGCTAAAGAAGACTCACAGGATACTGAAGGCCTAGCTATTGTCAAACTAAGGTGGTTTTTCCCTCTAGCAAAGCATTAGCTCTAAGACAGTAGGGAGTGCTTAGAGAAAAGTTTTACCCTGCCTGCCTCAAGTATTTGTCAATGGGCTGCAGGTTATAAAGAAATTTAATTCTATCTGCCATTTCCTTCTGCCTTTGTTTCCCACATCTTTCCCCCTGAAAACTTTTGACTCTTAAAATCTTTAAGGTTTCTGAGGGTGGAAGGTATTTTCTTCTGTAACTTCTTCCTGCTGAACAGGGGTGTAGAGATGTCCCTGTGTGTCAACATTGGTCAGTTTGGTGTTCATATACAGGAGTTACCAAAGGCAAAGGCAGCCAATCTAAGGTAGACAACATATATGAACCTCCTTGAGTAGAAAAGATCATCTGTCAGCTAGAAGTTATGGTGGTGAAGGAGTCTTGGCACCAGGCAGACACCAGAAAAGACAACAAAATAAGGTTAATATTATGAGAAAGAGAAGCCAAAAAAAAAATCTCCAGTCCTTTATTGTCATTTGAAGAGAAATTTAAGGTCTTCCACTGGTTCACAGGAATAAGAAGGCATGTCAGTTGGCATACTATGATTGGAAAAAAAAAAAAAGGATGAAATAGGCAGAGAGGGAAAGGACTAGGATCTGAGGTCCCTGGGTGGGGAAAGACACATTTTGGAACAATGCTGGGAGTGTCTGAGCACAGCACCACACCCTGGGCATAAAAGTTCCTCTTAAGAATGTAACAGACACTGCCTACTCCCCCTCAGGTTTCCCTCTGGAATTTGACAAAAGACCTAAGTGCGGCCATAGACAACCCCTCATAACAATGAAAACGAGCCAATCAGGCATGGACAACCCAGCACCTAGAGCTATCAAGACAATAAGGGTACGGGCGCCTGGGTGGCTCAGTCGGTTGAGCGTCTGACTTTGGCTCAGGTCATGATCTCGCAGTCTGTGAGTTCGAGCCCCGTGTCGGGCTTTGTGCTGACAGCTCTGAGCCTGGAGCCTGCTTCGGATTCTTTGTCTCCCTCTCTCTCTGACCCTCCCTCGCTCATGCTCTGTCTCTCTCTCTGTCAAAAATAAATAAATACTTAAAAAAAAAGAAAAGACAATAAGGGTAGAACCTAGGAAGGAACAAGGGGAAAGGGAAGAGGGAGGGCTGACCAGAACCTTATAAAACAAGGACCCTTGCCTAGAGTTCTCAGGCATTCACTTTCAAACATCCCTTCTCTGTAAACAGAGCTTTCCTACTATTCTTCCTTTCTAATCTTATACTCTAATAAACTTTTGCCTGCTGCTCATTTTGTGTCCACCTCTTTGTTCTTCAAAGTGGCAAGGCAATGAATTCTGTGTATTGTGGTAAAAAATCCTGCAACAATACTAGATTCCTGTGAGGAAGGTACAGGTTTAATTCTTTAAAAAAAATTTTTTTTAACGTTTATTTATTGAGACACGAGAGCGACAGAGCATGAGCAGGGGAGAGGCAGAGAGAGGTGGAGACACAGAATCTGAAGCAGGTTCCAGGCTCCGAGCTGTCAGCACAGAGCCCGACATGGGGCTTGAACTCACAAACCGTGAGATCATGACCTGACCCAAAGTCAGATGCTCAACCGACTGAGCCACCCAGGTGCCTCCAGGTTTAATTCTTGATATAGGAGTCCATGAGTAATGACCTTCTAATTTAACTACAGTGGGATTCCATAATATGACTCAGTAGGGGCCCTTCCCTTTTGGAGTTAAATCCCTTACCTGTAGTAGACTTCCAATCTTTTAAATAAATCATATTTCCTTCGTTTATATGGGGTGGGTTTCTAATAACTACAGATAAGGTTTAGGGAGACTATGACTTGTATATTCATTTAGAGATGTATGAGTTAACCTGGGCTCAAGGAATAATTTAATAAAGCACTATAGTCTTTTCATAAAATTGTTGGGGAAATCCATCCCATTCTAGCTTTTTAAATAAATAATATACCCATTGGGACCTGTTACTATCCCCACAGAATAACAAGCAAGAAGATTGTCCATACCTGTTCTATTGTGAGAATATCTCTGAAGTTTATCTCAAGTTGTCTAGCTTAGGCAAACAACATTTAAAGACTATCAGAACTAAAATTTAACATCCAGAAATGTGCATTATTAAAATAATTTTTCTCTCTAGTAACCCTCATTTCTGGAGATAATCAAATCAAGACTAATTCCTTTGTAAAACAAGTCCAGTTTTAACAAACTTGGCCTAATTATTTACATAAACTCAGCAAGAGTAGTGATTGATCATACAGATCTTTTAAAATTTGCTTTGCTGGAACTTTTTATAAGAAATCTAGATTGAATGTTTAGTGGCTCTCCAAGCCAGAAGCCAAGTATTGCCATCAGACATGCCTGCAATACCTGTAGATTTGGGCAAATTCCTCTTCAGAAGGTCCTCAAAGTATCCTGAGTTTCGTGCAGCTGCCAGGAAGTGACATTCTTTACTCAACTGGTAAGACTGCTGGGAACTCTGTAAGCAAGGCACCAGGCCAACATTTCCAAGGGGCTTTATGGCTCCATGTTTTATAAAGCCAACCCTAGTTCCTTAAAGCTGTCTGATCATATCTGACTCTATGAATGTCATCCTCAAATATGACATTCCAGTCAAAGCCTTGGTAAAATTATCAGTATTTCCAACAGTGACCTGTTACAAGATGAACAGATTTTTATTGAACTTATGCAAACAATTGTAATTCCCATGAAAGAAAGAATACTCATTGAGAGTTTTTTGAATTTCAGGGGAATTATGTAGAGAGAAAAGATAAATGCTTCAGTTTACAAATGAATACTTTATGACATTTTTGTATATCATAGATATCTTAAGAGACAGTTTCCTTAATCTGGAAGAGGAAACATTAGAGAACCAGCAATATTTTCAACAAGAATCAAAACTATAATCTTCCTTAGCTCATTTAATCCCATGTTCAGTTTAATTCAATCCCAATTATCATGTGAGGAACACGTTAAAATTTTAGGTTACAGAAGACTGAAAGCTATCTTAACAATTACCCATGAAAACTTTGAGACAGAATTAACCATCATTTTAAGTCATCTTTTTTGTTAACAAATTGCAATAAAGACAGCATGAGCTTATTTATTTTCAATAATCCTAGATAGAATAAGAGTTTTATATTTAATGTTGATAACTCTAAAGATATGTCTATTTTAATTAAACCAACAAAATTAAATTAGCTTAAACACTGAATATGTTCCACTTGCATCCACTTAAAAGACAATCTGTTCCCCATTATCAATTTTCACCTGAGACACTGGTGGCAAAATCTGAAGTAGGCAGTCCAAGTGGGTGCTCTTTGCTCCTAGACAGCCAGT
The DNA here is from genome assembly GCF_028018385.1 of Neofelis nebulosa. NCBI lineage: Eukaryota > Metazoa > Chordata > Mammalia > Carnivora > Felidae > Neofelis > Neofelis nebulosa. The sequence goes on from NC_080800.1 coordinate 67,952,328, forward strand.
GGTGCCTGAGGAGGCACCGAGGATGGTATAGAATCAGCTTTGCAGGCCACACCCGAGGTGGTGCAGAAACAGGAGAAGGCAGAAGAGGTGAAATGCTGCCAGCAGGTAGAGGAAGAGTTCCCAGTTCTACATCTTGTCAGCTCGGACAGAGGAGCAGATGCCTTGTTTTTTGTTTTCCACCAAGTAGTGGAATTAGGCAGTCCATGTCAGGTCAGAATAGACAGGGAATTTCCCCTAAACAAAGGGAGTTTTGGCAGCTTCTCTGCTTGGGAGCATTCCTTAAAGTCCCCGTCCTGGGATAGACTAACCATTTGGTTCCAATTAAAGCCATTACCCAGGATATGAATGAGAGAGAAGCTCCCGTTATTAGGAACAGTGAGAGAGACAGTATCCCCTTCATTAGGGATGGCCTGTGTTTCCTCCAGCAACCTGAGTTTATTTGGAGGAGGCCAGTTTAGATAAGAGGCCTTTAGATCCAGGTCCTGATTTAGAGCCATGAAGGTCTGGGCCTAGGAGACCTTTGTCAATTTGCCCTGTTTCCTGCAGAAAAGATCTAACTGCTAGATCCTACAAAGGCCATGCAGTGTTACAGGATATCAGTCCTTTCTTAAATCTTGTAATCTGAATTGTTTCCAGTGGGTTAAAAAAGCATCTCAAGGGAGAGTCCTTGGGGACAGAAGAGAAAAAATAGATAAGGTCCATTACCACAAAGATCCCCCTTGACTCCTGGGTGGTGTCCCATGCTCAGGATATATCAGATGTTCCTTGTGTCAAAGCGACCTGAGGCATCCATCAAACGAAGTCAAAGGTCGAGGATCTACCAAACAGCTGCTAGAAACCCCTGTAGGAGGGAGGCCAGCCCTCCCCCCACTTCCCCATTGCATTCTAGACTACAAGTGGGGGCTGGCATATGGACCAAGTTTGCCTTGTTGAGAAGGCCTTGCTGTGCCATCCTGTGGCTTGTCCTGTGGAGAAGGCGATGTTGTGCCTTGGTGGCCATGTACCACACTGTGGCTTGCCTTGCAGAGAAAGCCATGAAAAACCAGCCATTTTTAACCCATGGAAAACACTGGAAAAGTTTTACAAAATTACCCAATTCTGTAGTTGAGGACAATGACAGAAAGCAGTAAAGCTAGAAATCCATCATGATCTAAGCAAAATTCCAACACAGCTGACTTCCTAGGAAATGGTCCCCAGTTGGGTTTTATTTCAATCAGGTACTGGTTTCAGGTGGCTCCCAGTGGAGGTCTCACAATCAGAAGGGGTCAGACCAGGTATGTCGAGGGGATCCCATTAGACCAATGAGAAGGAAACTTCTCACAGGAATCTTAAGACTGGCAGCATGCTAGTCACTTAGGTGGCTGTCCCATGTCCAAAACAGACAACTTTGTATAAAGACAGGAATAAAGAGAGGGCATAAAGTTTCTGGATGTTATTACCATTCAGGCTAGGGTACTAACTTCCAGCCAAAAGGCAGGCTTTCTCCTCCCCATAGAGTAGCCATGGGCAAGAAGATTGTAGCCTGAGCAATTGACATGAAATTGTTCCAATAAGACCATACTCCTCAAAAAGGCCCCTGAAATGAGAGTAAAGGAAGAAAAGGGAAACTACTCACCCAATTTGCACCACTCAGAGTCCAGATGAAAGGACTCATAGTCCGACATTCGGGCACAAAATATGATGAGTATTTTGGGAGGTGATGGTGGGGTTCATGGGGTTCTGAAACAATGGTCAAGAAAGAATTCTTGAGATGTCCTTGGTGGAAATATCGTGATTTTATTAAAGCATGACGACAGAACCTGTGGACAGGAAGAGCTGACCCAGATGTTGTGGAGAGACTGGGGTTTATATATATGTGTGTGTATATATATATACGTATATATATATACCACAAGTATAATATATATATATATATATATATATATATATATATATATATATTTGGGAGTTGAGGAACGTAAAGTCAAGGGGAAGTTTCCAATGAGATTTTCATACGCTAAAGAAGACTCACAAGTACTGGAGGCCTGGCTATTGTCAAACTAAGGTTGTTTTCCGCTTTAGCAAAGCATTAACATTAAGAAAGTAGGGAGTTCCCAGAGGAAAATTGTACTCTAACTGCCTCAACTATTTGTCAATGGGTTGCAGGTTATAAGGAAATTTAATTCTATCTGCTATTTCCCTCTGCTTTTGTTTCCCATATCAATTGCTATTCTTGACATGGACATGCAAAGAGAAAGAAATTAACATTTAATTCAATTGTTTGACAGATTGTTATAGTTGTGTTCTATGCTCAGAATAATGAAGGTGGTTTATTGAAAATAATGTCAACCTATTTCATTCTTCAAATTTACCTTGTCTTCCATGAAACATTTTAGTTTGTCTTTAACTATTTTCTATTTCAATCCAAATTTTCACAAGATGGAATTAGACACTATAACATCTTTGGAATTATACATTCCATTGGTGTGTTTTCTCATATGAGAAATAAATCTCATAATGTTGCCAATATGACATTTTGAAAAACCAAAATATTTTCCATTCTATATGAAGAGATTATGTTTCAAAATGTAAGGGTCAATATATTATATATACATACTATGAATTATAGTGTTAAAAGGCATCTTTCACACTTATTTTCATGAGCACTGAGCAATACATGGAATTGTTGAATTGCTACATTGTACACTTAAAACCAATACAACACTGTATGTTAACTACATTGGAATTTTTTAAACTACCAAATAAGTTAACAATGTCAAAACTAGAATCCTTCAAAAGCAAATGATATATTTGAGATGTTTATATTTACTAGGCTGTACCTTACTATATATAAATTTAAATTAAAAGGATAGATTGAATCTTCCTAAATTGAAATCTTTCATTTTGTCTGTGTCCTTTAGCACCATATGCTAGTAGATATAAGCGGATACAAAAAAAGCAAGTGAAGTTCTGAATATTAAGGTGAGATTTATAAAGAGTTTTCACAAAATTTGCCTCGAAAATACAACCCTTGCTACCTTCACTAAAATTTCTATTTTCAACAAACAATGCAAATTGGTTCTTGATTATATTGCTAAATGTCAACATTTATTTGAGAATCTTAGTGGAGGGGTAAATAGAATTTTAAATAAACGTTTTTCTCTTCCTTATGATCTTCTTTTCTTTTCTTCTTCTTCTGTTTTTTTTTTTGTTTGTTTTTGAGTATAGTTGACACACAATGGTACATTAGTTTCAGGTTTACATCTTAGTGATTTGACAAGTTTATACATTATGCTATTTTCACCACAAGTGCAGCTACCAGCTGTGTCATTACATTGCTATTGCAATATCATTGACTATTCCTTATGCTCTGCTTTTTATTCCCATGACTTACTCATTCCATAACTGGAGGCCTGTATCACCCTCTTTCCTTTACCCATTTTGCCAGGCACCAATGTTTATTTTTTTAGATTTCATTTATGAGTGGAATCATATGGTAGTTGTCTTTCTCATCTGACTTGTTTCACTTAGCATAATACCCTCTAGGTCCATCTATAATGACTCAAATGACAAAATCTCATCCTTTTTTATGGCTGTGTAATATTGTGTATATATACCATATTTTCCTTATTCATTTGTCTATTGGTGGACACTTAGGGTTGCTTCCATGTCTTGGCTACTGTAAATAATGCTGTAATAAACATAGGGTGCATATATCTTTTTGAGTTGATGTTTTTGTTGTCCCTGGGTAAATACCCAATAGTGGAATTATTGGATCACATGATATTCCTATTCTTAAATTTTTAAAAGTTTATTTATTTATTTTGAGAGAGAGAGAGCACATGTGCACATGCATGTGTGGGGAGGGAAGGGCAGAGAGAGGGGGACAGAGAGAGAGTCCCAAGCAGATTCTACACTGCCAATTCAGAGCCTGACATGGGGCTGGAACTCACGAACCATGAGATCATGACCTGACCCAACATCAAGATTTGGATGCTTAACCAACTGAGCCACCCAGGTGCCCCTCTATTTTTACTTTCTGAGGAATCCTCATACTGTTTTCCACAGTGGCTGTACCAATTTATATTTCCACCGACAGTGCAAAAAAGTTCTTTTTTCCCCATATCTTCACCAACACTTGTTGTTTTTTGTCTTTTTGATTTAGCCATTCTAACAAGCGTGAGGTGATATCTTATTGTGGTTTTGATTTGCATTTCCCTGATGATTACTGATGCTGAGTATCTTTTGATGTGTCTGTTGTCCATCTGTATCTCTCTTCCAAAAATGTTTATTCAGGACCTCTGCCCATGTTTTGATTGGATTATTTGCTGTTTTGGTGTTGAGTTGTATGAGTTCTGTATATATTTTGGATATTAACCTGTTATCAACTACATCTTTTGCAAATATATTCTATTCAGTAGATTGTCTTCTTGTTTCCTTGATGTTTTCTTTCACTGTACAAAAGTTTTTATTTTGATGTAGTCCCAATAGTTTATTTTTCCTTTGTTTCCCTTGCCTGAGAGGACATATTTAGAAAAATTAATATCAGAAAAATTACTGCCTGTGTTCTCATGTAGGGATTCTATGCTTTCCAGGCTCACATTTAGGCCTTTAATTGATTTTTAGTTTATTTTTGTGTGTGGTGTTAGAAAGTAGTCCAATTTCATTCTTTTACATGTAGCTGTTCAATTTTACCAGAACGATTTATTGAAAAGAATGCCTTTTCATTGTATTTTTATGCTTCCTTTGTCATAGATTAATTGACCATATAAATGTGGGTTTATTTCTGGGGTCTTTATTCTGTTCTACCCATCTATGTGTCTATTTTTGTGCCAATACCACATTGCTTTGATTACTACAGCTTTGTAATAGATCTTGAACTCTGGAATTCTGATACCCCCAACTTGATTCTTTCTTGTGATTGCTTTCACTATTTTGGCCTTCTGTGGTTCCACACAAATTTCAGTATTGTTTGCTCTAGTTTTGTGAAAATTGCTATTGGCATTTTGAGAGAGATTGCACTGAATGTGTAGATTCCTTGGGTAATATGGACATTTTGACAATATTAATATTTCTAATACATGAGCATGGAATATCTATTTGCTTATATCATCATCAGTTTCTTTCATCAGTGTTTTATAATTTTCAGAGTACAGAACTTTCACCTCTTTAGTTAAGTTTATTTCTACATATTTTGTTCTTTTTGGATCATTAGTAAATGGTATTTGTTTTTAAATTTCTCTTTCTGTACAAGGGAAGAAAGGTCATGAATCATGAAGGCAGACCTAGGGAACTCAGTGACTTATTAAAATTTAATAACATTCTTATAGTATCCCAGAAATGAAGAAAGATAAAAAGGATCAGAAGGTTTATTCAGGGGCGCCTGGGTGGCACAGTCGGTTAAGCGTCCGGCTTCAGCCAGGTCACGATCTCACGGTCCGTGAGTTCGAGCCCCGCGTCAGGCTCTGGGCTGATGGCTCAGAGCCTGGAGCCTGTTTCCGATTCTGTGTCTCCCTCTCTCTGTCCCTCCCCCGTTCATGCTCTGTCTCTCTCTGTCCCAAAAATAAATAAACGTTGAAAAAAAAAATTTAAAAAAAAAAAAAAAAAAAGAAGGTTTATTCAAACATATTATGGCTGAAAACTTCTCTAATCTGGGGAAAGACACAGACATCAAAATACAAGCAGCACAGAGAACTCCCATTAAATTCAACAAAAGCCAATCATCATGAAGACATATCATAGTCAAATTAAAATTATGCAGTTGAGGAAATAATCCTGAAAGCAGCAATGGTAAAAAAGACTCACAAATAATATCATTTTCAATAGGGAAAAGCCAAGAAACTTTCACATACAGTAAGGAACAAGACAAGGATGCCCACTCTCACCAATACTTTTTAATATAGAACTGGAAGTCTTAGCCTCAGCAATCAGACAACAAAAAGAAATAAAAGGCATTGAAATCAGCAAGAAATAAGTCAAACTCACTTTTTCCAGATGACATGATACTCTATGTAGAAACCCCACAAGACTCCATCAAGAAATTGCTAGAACTAATATATAAATTCAGCAAAGTTTCAGAATATAAAATCAACCTGCAGAAATCTGTTGCATTTCTATACACCAATAATGAAGAAATAGAAAAAGAAATCAAGACAATGATTCCATTTGCAATTGCACCAAAACAATGATACCTAGGGATAAACCTAATGAAAGAAGTAAAAGATCTGTACTTTGAAAAATATAGAACTGAAAAGGACACAAAAAAATGGAACAGCATTGTATGCTCATGGATTAGAAGAACAAACACTGTTAAAATGTTTATACTATCCAAAGCAATCTACACATGTAATAAAAATCCTTATCAAAATACCACCATCATTTCTTGAAGAACTAGAACAAACAATCTTAAAATATGTATGGAACTACAAAAGACTCTGAATAGACAAAGCAATCCTGAAAAAGAAAAACAAAACTGGTGACATTACAACTCCAGGTTTTAAGCTATATTACAAAGCTGTAGTCATCAAGATAGTATAGTTCTGGCACAAAAACAGACACATAGATCAATGTAACAGAACAGAAAACCCAGAAATTGACCCACAAGTATATGGTCAAGCAATCTTCAAAAAAACAGGAAAGAATATCCAATGGAAAAAAGACAGTATCCTTAACAAATGGTGTTAGGAAAACTGGATGGCGACATGCAAAAGCACGAAACTGGACCACCATCTTACACCATTCACAAAAATAAGTTCAAAATGGATTACAGACCTAAATGTGACACAAGAAACTATCAAAATATTAAAGGAGGACACAAGCCATAACCTCTTTGACCTTGGCTGTAGCAAATTCTTGCTAGATACGTGGCAAAAGGCAAGGGAAACAAAGCAAACATTAACTATTGGGACTTCATCAAGATACAAAGCATTAGATAGTGAAGGAAACAATCAAGAAAACTAAAAGGTAGCTTACAAAATGGGAGAAGATATTTTCAAATGACATATTTGATGAAGGGTTAATATACAAAATCTATAATGAACTTATCAAAGTCAACATAAAAAAAACAATAAATCCAGTTAAGAAATGGGCAGAAGACATGAATAGACATTTTTCAAAAGAAGACATCAAGCTGACTAACAGACACATGATAATATCCTCAAAATCACTCATCATCAGGGAAATACAAATCAAAACCGCCATGAGATGCCACCTCACACCTGTTAGAATGGCTAAAATCAACAATACAAGAAACAACAGGTGTAGGCAAGGATGCAGAGAAAGGGAAACTCTCTTACACTGTTGTTGGGAATGCAAACTGGTGCCACCACTCTGGAACAGTATGGAGGTTCCTCAAAAAACTAAAAATAACACTACCCTATGATCCATCAATTGCACTATTAGGTATTTACCCAAAGGATATAAAAATACAGGTTTGAAGTGGTACATGAACCCCAATGTTTATAGCACCATTATCATCAATAGCCAAACTATGGAGAAAGCCCAAATATCCATCAACAGATAAAGGAATAAAGAAAATGTGGTACACATTTATAATGGAATATTACCCAGCCATCAAAAAGAATGAAATCTTGATTGCAATTGCATTGAATGTGTAGATTGCTTTGGGTAGTATTGACATTCTAACAATATTTATTCTTCCAATCCATAAGCATGGAATGTTTTTCCATGTCTTTGCATCCTCTTCAATTTCCTTCATAAGCTTTCTATAGTTTTCAGCATACAGATATTTTACATTTTCGGTTAGCTTTATTCCTAGGTATTTTATGATTCTTGGTGCAATTGTGAATGGGATCAGTTTCTTTATTTGTCTTTCTGTTGCTTCATTATTAGTGTATAAGAATGCAGCTGATTTCTGAGAAAGACAGATACCATATGTTTTCACTCTTATGTGGATCCTGAGAAACTTAACAGAAGACCATGGGGGAGGGGAAGGAAAAATTAAAATTAGGGAGAGAGCCAAACCATAAGAAACTCTTAAAAACTGAGAATAAACTGAGGGTTGATGGAGGGTGGGAGGGAGGGGAAAGTGGGTGATGGGCATTGAAGAAGACACCTGTTGGGATGAGCACTGGGTGTTGTATGGAAACCAATTTGACAATAAATTTCATATTAAAAAAAGAATGAAATCTTGCCATTTGCAATGATGGGGATGGAGCTAGAAGGTATTATGCTAAGCGAGATAAGTCAACAGAATAAGACAAATACCATATGACATCACTCATATGTGTGTAATTTAAGAAACAAATCATGAATATATGGGAAGTGGGGGAGTGGGGAAGAGGAGACACAGAAACAAACCACAGGAGACTCTTAATAGAGAAGAAACTGAACATTTAGGGAGTTAGGTGGGTGGGAAATGGGCTTAGGTAGATGATGGGTATTAAGGAAGGCACTTGTGATGAGCACTGGGTGTTGTATGTAATGAGTCCCTGAATTCTACCCCTAAAACAAATATTTTATGATGTTGGCTAACTAAAATTTAAAAAAATTGTTGTGAAGCATAAAAAAATAAATGCAAAGAAAATTAATCTTTCTGTGACTTTGTTATTAGTGTATACAAACACTACTGATATCTGGGTATTCATTTTGTATCCTGACAGTTTACTGAATTCATTTATTTTAGTAGTTTTTTGGTGGTGTCCTTAGAATTTTCTATGTATATTATTATGTCATCTGCAAATAGTGATAGTTTAAATTCTTCTCTACCAATGTGGATGTCATTTATTTTTCTTGTCTGAATACTGTGTCTAGGACTTCCAGTACTCTGTTGAAAAGAAGTGGCAAAAGTGGACATCCTTGTCTTGTTCCTGACGTTAGAGGGAAAGTTCTCAGTCTTTGACCATTGAGCTTGAGGTTAGTTGTGGGGTTTTGATATATGGTCTTTAATATCTTAAGTTGTATTAGCTCTAACTCCATTTTATTGAGAGTTTTTTTTTATTATGAATGTATGTTGAATCTTGTCAAATGCTTTCTCTGTATCTATTGACATGACTGTATGATTCTTATCCTTTGTTTTGTTGGTATGGTATATAATGTTGATTAATTTGCAAATATTGAACCATTCATTTATTGTGGGAATAAATCCCACTTAATCGTGGTGAATGGTCTTTTTAATGTATTGTTCTTTGTCACTTGCCAATATTTTGCTGAGGTATTTTGCATCTATGCCCATCAGGGATACTGGCTATAGGTGTTTTTTTTTTTTGTTTTTTTTTTTTTGTTTTTTTGTTTTTTTTTTTTTTTTTGGTGGTGTCTGTCTGGTTTTGGTATTATACTAATTATAGCCTTGTAAATTGTATTTGGATGTATTCCTTATGTTTTTTGAATAGTTGGAGGAGAATAGGTATTAGTTTTTCTTTAAATGTCTGGTATAATTCACTTGTGAATCCATTTGTTCCTGGTCTTTTGTTTTTTGGTAGTTTTTTGATTACCAATTCAATTTTATTACTTGTAATCAGACTGTTCAGACTTTCTTTTTTTTCCCTAGTTCAGTTTTAGAAGATTGCATGTTTCTAGAAAATAATCCATTTCTTCTAGGTTGACCTGTTTGTTGGCATATATTTGTTCATAGTATTCTCTTATAATCCTTTGTATTTCTGTGCTGATAATTGTTACTTTTTTCTCATTTGTGATTTTATTTATTTGGGTTCTTTCTCTTTTTTTTCTTGATGAGTCTGGCTAAGCATTTGCCCATTTTGTTTATCTTTTCATAAAACCAGTTCTTGGTTATATTGATTTTTTTCTTTTATATTCTCTTTGTTATTTATTTCTGCTTCGATCTGTATTATTTCCTTTCTTCTACTTACCTTAGGCTTTTTTTGTTCTTTGTATTCTTGTTCCTAAGGCCTAAGGTTAGATTGTTTATTTCAGTTTTTTCTTGTTTCTTGAAGTAGTCTTGTTTGAATTTCTTTTCCTGTGTCTCAGAGATTTTGGACCATTGTGTTTTCACTTTTCATTTGTTTGCATGTAATCTTTTATTTCTTCTTTGACAGCTTCATTGACCCACTGGTTGTTTATAATGTTGTTCAGTCTCCACATATTTTACTTTTTCCAATTTTTTTCTTACGATTTATTTTTGGTTTCACACAATTATGGTCAGAAAAGATACATGGTATGATTTCAATTTTTTAAAACTTTATTGAGGCTTGTTTTATGGTCTAATATATGATCTATTCTGAAGAATGTTCCATGTGTACTTGAAAAGAATATTTATTCCTTTGTTGTTGTTTTATTGTATTTTGGGTGGAATGTTTTGTACATATGTGTTATGTCCATCAGGTTTAATGTGGAAACAGAATTTTGGAACAGATTATTTACTTGCTTTGGAAAGTATAAATTTAAAGAATTTTGTAGAGCCAGGTTACACATCACATATTCCATTCATTTAGGAAAAGGAAAAAGGAAAGCTCACATTGATTTTGTTACCCTGATGTGGATGGTGAAAATAAAGAAAGATTGACATTGACTGCATTTTTCCATGTAAAATAAATATTTCTTTTCTTTTGAAGAATTCCAGTAAAACTGATTAATAGTTATTCACATTTTATTAATTTGAACCTTCAGGTCTTCTGCCCTCACCTCACCAACCTCATCCCTGAATATTATCAGCTGTCTCTTATTTAACAAAAGTTTGAGTTCCTACCTAAACATTAACCATATTGTTAATATAAATACTATCTGAGCATAATTACCTTTAAACATCTCCATTGATATATAATCCACATACAGTAAATTCACCCATTTAAAGTGTACAATTCAACGGTTTTTAGTATATTCTTAACCTTGCACAGCCATCACTATAACTTAAGTTTTGAACATTTTATCACACAACAAATACACCCTGTATGCATTAGCAGTCACTGCCAATCTCCCACTCCCTCCACCTTATGCAACCACTAATCTATTTTATCTATCTATGCATTTAATTATTTTGAACATTTATATAAATAGAATCACAAAATATGTGGTCTTTTGTCACTGGCTGCATCTAAGTACCATGCTTTTGAGATTCATCATGTTGCAGTTTGCATTAGTACTTCATTTTTTTATTGTCAAATAATATCCATTGTATGGATATAACTACATTTTGTTTAACCTTTAATCAGTTGATAGACACTTGGGTTGTTTCCACTTTTTGGCTATTATGCATAATGAATATTTGTGATATATTTTTTTGTTTGAGCACCTATTTTTAGTTCTCTTGTATATGTATACATACATATATATGTATATATATACATATACATATATGTGCATATGTTATATATACATATATGTGCATATATGTATATATATGTGCATATATGTCATATGACTGGAGGGATTTAAGACAGCAGAGTAGTATGGGGACCCTGAGTTTGTCTTATCCCTGAAACACAATGATATCAGCATTAAACTATTTTGGACACCTAGGAAATTCATCTGAACATTAATGCAATAATCTGCATAATTTGAGTCAGAGATCTTGGCAGGTACGTGATGCAGAGAGATAAAGGCGGGGGGAGTGAAAAGCAGCAGTGCCACTGTGGTTAGGGAGCTGTTTTTGCAGGGAGGGGACAGAGAGAGAAAGAGAAAGGGGAAGACAGTGCAATGCTTTGGGATTGCACAAGAAAAGCAATCCCCCTGAAATTAGCTGCAGAGAAAGAGAGAGAGAAAGACTGAAAACACTCACAGAAGACATGAAATCTGTTCCCCAAAATCATGGGCAAGGAAGAGTGAGAGGATTTCAGTACCACCAGTTTTATATAAATAGTGAAGCACAAGGAGAGTCTGAGGTTTCAGAGTTCAGTGCCTATCAGTATTCTGGCAAGGAAGCAAGATGATTCCCCAGGAGCAGGCAGTACAGTCTGAGGGGTCCATGTGCCACACAGGGAGAAGCAGTTCTCCTGCTTGCAGTGCATTTAGTAGAGGTGATATAGCCTCCCCATGGGCAAAAATCCCAGTAGACCCAAGAGAGCTGCCATGTTTACTGATATTGGAGCAAAGATGCCAGATGAGTGCATCAAAATCTGGCACCTGCGGTATGTTGTGATTTACCACAAACTCTATCTGCCACTATGCAATCATGCAGATGTTTTCTGGGACAAGTCAGTACCCAGTCATTGCTCAGCAAGACCCTTCTCCAGAGAATCAGGGTGAGTCCAAACCGCAGGGGTCTCTGAAATGTGGGGTTTTGAAACACAGCCCCATCTGAGATACAATTCTAGAGGGAGGCACCTCTTGGCAGTCAGACTGCTTAAACACACAGTAAAGACAAGGAGTTGACAGAAGCCTGAGACAGGGGTAATTGATAGCACATTTGCAAAGGTAGAAATTCCCCCTCTGGAGGCTAGAGAGTGGGGTGAAGGCATTTTCACCTCTAGCACACTCACACTGATCTACCCCAGTATGCTAAGCAGGAGAACAGAGCTGTTACACTAAGCCCTGCCCACCTGTGCCCTCCAGGCACATCCCCCAGAAGACCAGCAAAAATCCTTATCACCCACTTACCACCCACTGTGGACCATAGTGTGCTGCAACATTGCAATTCTGGGGGAAACTGGATCTAGCTTCATTTGGGTTTCATTTTGTTTATTAATTTGTTTGTTTCTTTGCTACAGTTTTTATGTTGTGTTCTTTTTGTTTTTTTTTCTTTTCTTTTTCTTTCTTGGACACAGAAAGAGCAAATTTTTTATTCTACTTTGTTTTCTTTATTTTATTATATTCTATTTTATTATTTAAATTTGTTTTTAATTTTTAATTTTTTTAAGTTTTTTTTTAATTTCTTTTCTATTTTTTCTCTTTTCTATAAAGCTTCTCCCAACAAGAAGATGGAAACACTCCTAGGATTTAACTACCTTTATTTGACTTTTGGGTTTTTTTTTTCGTTTTCAATTTTTATGTTTAATTTTATTTTACTATTTTTTTTTCTTCCTCCAAAATGAAAAGATTGAAAAATTCACCTCCCCAAAGAACAGAAAGAAATGACAATGAAAAGATGGAGAAATTCAACTCCCCAAAAAAGAAAAGAAAGAAATGACAACTAGGGATTTAATCAACACAGATACAAGTAAGATGTCTGAACTAGAAATTTAAAATTACGAATACAAGAATAGTAATTGAGATTGAAAAAAGCATAGAAGACACCAGAGAATCCCTTTCTGAAGAGATAAAAGAACTAAAGTCTAGTCAGGCCAATTGATAAAATGCTATATCCAAGATGAAATCTCAAATGGATGCCATGATGGTGAAGATGGATGAACTATAGCAGGGAATCAATGATATAGAAGATAAAATTATGGAGAATAATGAAGATGGAAAAAAAAGAAATTTCTTAAATACACAACCCAACTTTACACCAAAGGGATCTGGAAAAAGAACAGCAAATAAACACCAAAACCAGGAGAAGAAGGGAAATCATAAAGATTAGAGCAGAAATAAATGACATTAAAAAAAACAACAGTAGAACAAATCAATGAAAGCAGGAGCTGGTGTTTTAAATTTTTTTAATGCTTATTTATTTTTGATACAGAGACAGAGCATGAACAGGGGAGGGGCAAAGAGAGAGGGAGACACAGAATCTGAAGCAGTCTCCAAGCTCCAAGGGGTCAGCACAGAGCCCAATGTAGGGCTCAAACTCACAAACTGTGAGATCATGACCTTAGCCAAAGTCGGATGTTTAACTGACTGAGTCACCCGGGCGCCCAGGAGCTGGTGTTTTAAAGAATTAACAAAATTGAGAAACCCTTATCTAGATTTCTCAAAATGAAAAAGGGAAGGACCCAAATAAATAAAATCATGAATGAAAGAGGAGAGATTACAACCAACACAATGGAAACACAAAGAATTATGAGACTATTATGAACAATTATATACCAACAAATTGGACTATTGGGAAGCAATGGATAAATTCCTAGAAGCATATAAACTACCAAAACTGAAACAAGAAGAAATAAAAAAAAAAAATGAACAGACTCATAACCAGTAAAGAAATTGAATCAGTAATCAAAAATCTCCCAACAAACAAGAGGCCAGGGTCAGATGGCTTCCAAGGGGAATTCTACCAAACATTTAAAGAATTCTTTTGAAGCTGTTACAAGAAATATGAATGGAAGGAAAATTTCCAAACTCTTTCTATAAAGCTAGGATTACCTTGATTCAAAACCAGACTATGAACCCCCTAAAAAGGAGAATTACAGACCAATTTCCCTAATAAACATAGATGCAAAAATTCTCAACAAGATACTAGCAAATTGAATTTAACAGTACATTAAAAGAATTATTCACCAAGATCAAGTGGGATTTATTCCTTAGCTGCAGGGTTGTTCAATATCCATAAATCAATCAACATGATATACCACATTAATAAGAAAAGAAAGACCACACGATCCTTTCAATAGATGCATGAAAAGCATTTGAAAAAATACTGAATCCTTTCTTGATAAAAACTTTCTTGAGATGTCCACTCTTACCATTGTTGTTCAACATGGTGTTGGAATCCTCAGCAATCAGACAAGAAAAAGAAATAAAAGACATCCAAATCAGCAAGGAAGAAGACAAGCTTTCACTCTTCACAGACAACATGATGTTGCACATGGAAAGCCCAAAGATTCCACCAAAAAACTAATAGAATGGATAGATGAATTATGCAACATTGGAGGATATAAAATCAATGTACAGAAATTGGTTGCATTCTTATGCACCAATAATGAAGTAGCAGAAAGATAAATCAAGGAATCAATCCTATTTACTATTGCACCCAAAATCATAAAATTCCTAGGAATAAACCTAACCAAAGTGGTAAAAGATCTGTATGATGAAAACTATAGTAAGCTTATGAAATAAATTGAGGAAGACACAAAGAAATGGAAAAACATTCCACGTTCATGGATTGGAAGAACTGATACTGTTAAAATGTCTATACTACCCAAAGCAATCAACACGTTCAATGTAATCCCTATCAAAATGGCACCAGAATTTTTCACAGAGATAGAACAAACAGTTCTAAAATTTGAATGGGATTAGAAAAGGCCCAGAATAGCCAAAGTAATATTGAAAAAGAAAATCAAAGTAGGAGGCATAATAATTCTAGACTTTAAGTTATATTACAAAGCTGTAGTAATCAAAACAGTGAGGTACTGACACAAAAACAGACATGTTCATCAATGGAGCAGAATAGAAAACCCAGAAATGGATCCACAACTTTATGGTCCATTCTTCAACAAGGCAGAAAACAATATGCAATGGGAAAAAAGACAGTCTCTTCTACAAATGCTCTTGGGAGAACTGGACAGTGACCTGCAGAATAATGAAACTGGACCACCCTCTTAGACCATACACAAAAATAAATTGAAAATGGATGAAAGACATAAATGTGAGAAAGAAAACCATCAAAATCCTAGAGGAGAACACAGGCAGCAACCTCTTTGACCTTGGCCATGGCACCTTTCTACTATAGATGTCTCCAGACACTGGGGAAATAAAAGCAAAAATGAACTATTGGGACCTCATTAAGATAAAAAACTTCTGCACAATGAAGGAAACAATCAACAAAAGTAAAAGGTAACCTATGGAATAGGCAAAGATATTCACAAGTGACATATCAGATAAAAAGCTAATATTCAAAATCTATAAAGATCTTGTCAAAGTCAACACCCAAAAAACAAATAGCCCAGTTAAGAAATGGGCAGAGACATGAAGAGACACTTTTCCAAAGAAGACATACAAATGGCTAACAGATACATGAAAAACTGGTCAACATGACTCATCATCAGGGAAATTAAAATCAAAACCAAAATGAAATACCACATCACACCCATAAAAATAGCTAAAATTAACAACTCAGGAAACAGATGTTGTTGAGGATGTGGAGAAAGGGGAAACTCCTTACACTTTTGGTGGGAATATAAACTGCTGCATCCATTCTGGACAAAGTGTGGAGGTTCCTCAGAAAATTAAAGATAGAACTACCAGCAATTTTACTGCTAGGTATTTATCCAAAGGATACAAAAATACTTACTCAAAGGAGCACATACACCTCAATATTTATAGCAGCACTATTAACAATGGCCAAATTATGAAAAGAGCCCAAATGTCCATTGACTGAAGAATGAATAAAGAAGATGTATACATATAATATGGAATATTACTGTCATCAAAAAGAATGAAATCTTTTTGAAGTCATTAGAAATTTTGCCAGTTGCAATGACATAAATGGAACTAGAGTGCTTTATGCTAAGTGAAATAAGCCAGTTAGAGAAAGAAAAATACCATATTGTTTCTCTCATATGTGGAATTTAAGAAACAAAGTAGATGAACATAGGGGAAGGGAAGGAAAAATAAAATAAGATAAAAATAGAGAGGAAAGTAAATCATAAGAGACTCTTAACTACAGAGAACAAACTGAAGGTTGCTGAAGGGGAGGTGGGGGGGGGTGGGCCAAATGGGTGATAGGCATTAAGGAGTGCACTTGTTGAGATGAGCACTGTGTGTTATATGTAAATGATGAAACACTAAATTCTATTCCTGAAAACAATACTACATTATATGTTAACTAACTTGAATTTAAATAAAATCTTGGAAGAAAAAAAATTGAAGGTGAAGGATGAAACCATTTAAGTGTTGATTTGGAATTATTACACAGAAAAACCTTGGTTTGTGAGCATAATTCATTCTGAAAACATGCTTGTAATCAAAAGCACTTGTATAGAAAGCAAATTTCAACAACTGTTGGCTCAGTTGTGATCATGTGGCGTTCGGCATCACGTACTACTTGCATTGCAACATTTACTCATTTATCAAGTTAAAATTTATTAGAAATGTTTTCTCTCCTTGCAGAACACTCACAGAACAAGTTACTTGCAATCCAAGATTCTATTGTATTTGTTTTTTCAGGAACTAACTGGGTTACATATATAACTGATACTTGGCCATGATTTCATTGTCCTTTAAAGTTCTTATGAGAATATGTCAGATATTTTCTATTCTGAGACTTTTCTAGGAAAACCTTTTTGTTTTTATGGTAATGAATGTATTCCTTTAAAACTTTCTTTGAAAAACTAAAGTGTATTTTTTACATTTTTACTGTCAGTTTTAAATTGTGTTCACATGTGTTTCAACAGTTAATTTAGTATGAATTTCTTCAATTAAAGCAGTATAATTTAAAACAGAAAATTTATATTTCTATTTGTATGAAAAGTATAGTACATTTTATACTCGTGATGCTTACGAATCTTAGTTACTATATTTGACATTATTTTCTAGTTACTATTCATTATTTCATGTGAACTACACACATTTGATCCCTTGTTACATCCAATGCCACATTATTTATTTATTTATTTATTTATTTATTTATTTTTTAATTTTTTTTAACGTTTATTTATTTTTGAGACAGAGAGAGACAGAGCATGAACGGGGGAGGGTCAGAGAGAGGGAGACACAGAATCTGAAACAGGCTCCAGGCTCTGAGCTGTCAGCACAGAGCCCGACGCTGGGCTCGAACGCATGGACCCCGAGATTATAACCTGAGCTGAAGTTGGCTGCTTAACCGACTCAGCCACCCAGGTGCCCCCCAATGCCACATTTATCACAGTTTGGTATGTATCCACTGGAAGACATATTTTTTTCTGCATAAAACCACACACACCAAATATCAAATATATAACTTTGCTAAAATTATATTATGAATTAATCAGTTTGCAAAAGGAAAAAGATATTAAACTCATTTGTACAGTCAGATAAACAAAGAGAAGTTTGATCTTGATAAATGTTTAACAATGTTTTTTACACATCTTTGTAAAATGTTCACTATGTAACAAAGAAATGATTGTAAAGCAAAATTGAAATTGTAAAAGCCCCCATGTTAGTGATTGCAAATGAATCTAGATATCAATTAACCTTATGAAGCTCTCATATTTTTTTTAATTAAAAGTAACCAATGTATATGGAAGTATATGCAGATCTACCTTGGTAAACATATTTTGTATCATCACCGCACATTCATTCCATCTTCAGGAATTTCAGAATCTCTTTGTTCTCCTTTGCCTTGTGAAACATTTCAAAATCCTAAAAGGAATTAAAATTAACTTGTAACATCAATGCTGATAATTTCACTTATGAAACAATTAAATTCAAGTGTCAAGGTCAGTTTGCTAATTATCTTGCCTGGGCCTTTGCAAATGTCTACCAGCTAAGTTAGTTAAAAGAATTTCCCCAAGGTATCAGTTATTTCATCCTATAACGTATGGTGAAAAATACTGTGTATCTCCAAACAAGCTGCATGATATACTTTCCTTTCATGATATTTTTCATAATGAAGTACACATTGCCTTATCTTCAGGAACACAATTAAGTTATTATGTAAATGAAAAAAATCTCACCCTCACAGTCCATAAAAGTATTGTTTCCCCATTTAAATAATCTTAAAATATGAAATAAAAATAAAATAAAAATGGAAATTTACTCTTACCCCACAATATTCTTGACCATTGAATATCTGAGGTGGCAGAGCTCTAGGGGTAGAAACTTTAGTCCTCATTTCCTGAAGTATTTTCAAACTCACAGAAATATCTATTAATTCATATTTTATTTTGTAAGTATCTAAAATTCTGGTAACTTCTTCTTGTCTCTGCTTCACCTAGATAGACAAAGATATAAAGAGATGGAAAGATGTTAATCAACTTGCCCCAATGTTTTATGTTTTATTTTTATTTTCCCTATCCATTATGCTATGGTAGGGTAATAGCTTTTAATGGTGTGATTTTTTTGAGCAGCAAAATTAGGTAATTTTATTGTGATAAACACATACACATACACACATATATAGTATATATGTTTAATATGTATATGAAGAAATACAGTAAGGTGTCAGTGGGAGTTAAAAATGTCTAATGGGGTATACATATTTACCATATTGATTTCAAACTGCATATGAAATGGTATGAACATTCTGCTAACAGTTGAAGCACACATTTCAGCTCATCACTGCATTAATTTATGCTAATAGCTATGGTAGCCCTGTGTAGGAAATGAATAGGATACCAGGTTTTTACATTTAAAAGAAAAAACTGCATGTTCTTAACAATAATCGGAGACTATGCCTAAGTGAGGAGATAAAATCTACAGAATGAGAAAATAAATCAGAGGATTAAGATTTACAAAAACTGTGAGTGAATAAAAGTGATCAGTTCTTGCTATGTCCTCCTATATGAACTTTACATATCTGTTATCTGTTATAAAAGGCTGTATATCCACCCCCATTGTCTTTTCCCCTGAAACACTACTGCCAAAGTATAATTGTAATAATTGGTTATCTTTTAAACATAGTGTAGGGGCACCTGGGTGGCTCGGTTAAGCGTTTGACTTTGGCTCAGGTCATGATCTTGCGGTTCATGAGTTCAAGCCCCATGTCAGGCTCTGTGCTGACAGCTCAGATCCTGGACCCTGCTTCAGATTCTGTGTCTCCCTCTCTCTCTGCCCCTCCCCTGCTCATGCTCTGTCTGTCTGTCTCTCTCAAATATAAAATAAAATATAAAAAAATTAAATAGTTTATAAGTACATTTTTTGTTAATAACTGTAACATAAATCTTAAAATTTGAGTTTTCTACATTTTCACATGACAATCTTGGGCAATTTTGCCACATAAAATCTGTGATGCCAGAATAAGAAAACATATGTAAAATCAATTTGACAAGTACAAACCCCAGTTTATTCAATTATGACTTCTGTGAAAGTGGATGGCAGAAGGTTTTTTGTTTGATGACTTAAAAATATAATCCAGTCAGGCTTAGAAAACCTTGTCCATTTCCAACTGATAGTGGAGAAGTTTTTGAAATTCCATCATGCAACATTTCTACTTTCTGAGGCTCATTAGTCTTCAAAATTGCAAAAGCATGATTCATGTGACTTAAGTCACATTTTTATAGTATTTTTTTCAAAACTCTTTTTAGAGGAACCACATTATGAAAACAGTTGTTTAGACTAGTGCTAATCTGAGTGTGATTTATAAGACCAGCATCATCAGCCTTATCCCACCCCAAAACTATAGAATTTGGAAATGGTTCTCAGGAATGTTTTAACAAGCCCTCCAGATGATTTTTATGTTACAGTTTGAGAGACACAGACCAACAGTTGGGTGAATCTTCTGCTGTATCCATTTATGGTCCTTAATGATTTAAAATCATTCCCTCTTATAGAATCTTAGTACCATATCCAATAACATAAATTACAATGTTAAAAATAGTCACAAAGTCCATAATTTTCGTTTTAAAACTGTTTCTTGTTATTGTTGTTTCTTAGTACCCAGGTGAAATCCTTAGTTGTTCAGGCTTTATGCAGAAGCAATGCACTATTTCTAGGCTGAGATAAAATCTCATTGCTCCTTGCATCTATCATGGTGCCTAACACACCGAAGGAGTGTGATGAATGTTTGTTGGCCATTTATAATCCATTCTAAATTCTTCAGTTTTCATGCTTTTCCAAAAACTTTGCAGAATGAGGTTCTTAGACATATAACATTCCTTGTATAGCTGAGCTGTGATAACCATTAGCCAGCCACATGTGACTATTGAGAACTTGAAGTGTGGCTAGTCCAAAATGAAATGTTCTGTAAGTACAAAATACATACTGGATTTTGAGGACTTAATATGGAAATACATAACACCTCTTTTTAAATATTGGTTATATGTTGCAATGATAACATTTCGTAAATTTTGTGTTAAATAAAATATATTAAAATCAATCTCAACTCTTTTTTTAAGTCATTACTAGAAAATTTAAAATTACACATGTGGCTCACAATATATTGTTGTTTGAAACCACCATTCTACAATATTTCCTACAACATGGTCAAAATAGTTCATCTAAACTGTAACCTAAGACATGTCCGATCTATGCAAATACATATTCTTCTTAGAAATTAAGTTTGTCTTTTTGAGGTTATCCAATCTTCTCTGAGGATTTTGGCCATTTACTCACTGGCATTTTCCCTCTCCTATCCTAAACAGTGTTCTTTAGCTCTTCCATCTCCCATCCTAAACATCCTAAAGAAAAAGGTTCTTTATCTCTTCCATTTGAAACATATGCAAAATTACTGGAAATACTAAAGTTGGCTGAACTCAGGACCCAGAAACCTCTCAAAGCAGTCAGTTCTTAGAGCACAACCAGGGTGAGGGCAATAACCACATTCTCTGTTGTCCTCTGCACTTCCCATTCCTGAAAACCTAGAGAGGAAGGAGCTGACAAGAAGACAAGAAGGAGATGGTAATGCCCTAGCACAATCCTGAAGTCCCCAACTAGAATGTCTTCACTCTAGTCTTTTTTGCCTGCTAAGGCTCTTTTCTTTCCACTCACCTCTCTAGACCCTGACACGCTGGTGTAATAGACTTTAATGGAGCTCATTGTTTCCAATTAAAGGCTACTTTGCAGAAGTAACCCAGAGTCAGTCACTTCATTACCGCCTAAGGCTGAGCTAATAGAAGTCCCAAAACCTGGCTGTGCCTTTTCTCAGACTGTTGCTAGGAGCCGTTGGCCTGTACACTCCGGATTGGCTGGGAAAGTAGTGCCCTTGTGACGCAGGAACACTGGAGCGTCGTGACTGCCAGCCTGGGGGAGAGGGCATGAACTCTGGGGTGATAAACTTCTGTTAAGGCCTCTTTTCTCCCCTCATCGGCCGGGGAGGCACAGGGGAGGACTGGATGGAAGAATTAGTGGACTCTGTATTCCTGCTACTCATTCTCCCATCTCCCTGCTTGGGGATGGTGGTAAACATGAGCTGTTTTGTCTGGCAACCACAGCCGCAAATGAAGGGCTGAGACACCTGAGGGAGAAAATGATCAAAATACAATGTTATAGCAAATAAAGAGATATATTAAAACTTGTATTCCCTAAATTTGTAGTGACAGAGCAAGTGGCGCCAATGCTTACTTGGACAGGAAGGGACGGGACCACCATAGCAACCTTTGATGCTTTTTTTCTTAGCTTGGGGAGGTGACTACTTTCCCACTCCCGTGTTCCTCCCTTCCTGAAGACAGCAAGCTTTCCTATGATTTGATCTTTTGGTTTATGTAATAGTGGGTTCAATAGTCGCTGACTCTCCTAGCACTTCCTCCCTACACCTGCTATAAAAAAATGACTTTGTGCTTTAATGTCTACTTCTTCAATACATTCGTAGCTCATTATTCTAGCCTTTGTTTTCAAGTAGTTGAAGATAGTGATAATGTTTGCAGAATTTCTTTGGTTTGCCAAAATGAGCAATGGAAATTGACAGTAAAGAACTAAAGACTTTTAGCACCAGTTTTTCTGCTAAACAAATTTGGATTCCATGGTTCTACCACTTGATAACTATAGATCTTGAGCAAATTACTTCCTTCTGAATGTCGATTTCTCAATCGTTAGTGTATAAATGTGAATAGTGACACCTACATGACAGCATCATTATCAGGATTAAATGAACTGAGTATGTAAAAGTGTTTGGCACATGGTCTGACATGTCGTTAGTTCAGAAAATTATAATTATTATTTAAAAAATAATGGGTTTTTTTGAGAGAGAGAGAGACAGAGTGCAAGCAGGGGAGGGGCAGAGAAAGAGGGAGACAAAGAATCTGAAGCAGGCTTCAGGCTCTGAGCTGTCAGCGCCCCTGACATGGGGCTCTAACTCAGGAACTGTGAGATCATGACCTGAGCGAAAGATGGATGCTTAACCACCTGAACCACCCAAGTGCCCCTATAATAATTGTTATTGGTAAGTATCTGACTGCTTGCGTGATGTTTCAGAACAAGCATATCAATATGAATAAGAGGAAGCATTTACCTTCAAGTTACTCACAGAGTGATAACTGATAAAGTAAGATAAATGCAATGTACAGAAATCTAAATCAGGCTAGGTGGGTCAAGGCAGGTATCCCTAAAGAAGTGAGAGCTAAACTGAAACCTGAATGATGTGTAGTATGCCAAGAAATTATAATAAAGAAGTTTTAGGTAGAAGGAACAGTCATGAAGCAATGTGGTAATTGGAGCTTTGGGAGCAAGTGGAGGAATAGAAACTGAGGAAATAAATAGGAAAAAGCACATAGGCCTTCAGGTTTCATGTTAGATTTTGACGTATAGTCTTTTCAAGGCTGTTTCTTCTTTTATAAAAATGTGGAAAATCTTAACTTGCAAATTTACTGTGAAGATTAAATAAGTTGGAGATGTTGCCTAAGGGCATCTTTCACTTATGAAGCACTCAATAAATTATATCTATTATTAATCCATGGATGATTAGACAGCTCTGAAGCATTTAGCTCTTCGTGTGAAAGGTGGATCAATCTAGAATATAAAGTGGACTTGAAAGGGGGAAAGACTGGAAGCACTTGCAGCAATACAAAAATAAAATGACAATAGTGAAAGGGAAAGATATTTAGGACAGGGGACTGCTAGAATTTGGATATAAGAGAGAGAGGCAAAGGAGATGGATATAACCAATGAAGGAGTGTAGGTTAGGAACAATTTGAGATCTACATTTTCTTTTGATATTTCTTTGTGATAACAGTGGTATAAAATCTAATTTTTTTTATTGTTTTCATTATCTTTCTGGTGTGAGATTGTGACTTATTTTCTCATTTTGCTGTGAGCTCTTACTTTGGTGTCAAGCTAAATTAATGCACTATTTCTTATAATAGGTTATCTTTGACAACCTAAAGTAAATTGGTTGATATGACGTACAAAATTTGAATTAACCTATTATATAGGATGTTTTTGATAATTATTTTGAAGTAATTATTTAAAAAAAAACTGTATTGATAATTGTAACTGAAAGTATCATCTATGTAGATGTTTGTTTATGCTTCCCTGTCTACTTGGGCAGTTTGTATCTGAGTTCAAATCATTCTCAAGAATGGGACAGAAACTTGTGGGACTGGAAAAAATATATTCTAAGGAAATTAGTATACTTTTTCTTGACCTTTTATATATGTGACTATTTATTTATTTAATTATTTATTTTTACTTGCAGCAAGAATTACTATCAAAGTCCACTCATTGGCGCAAAGACCCTTGTGGTGTTACCAAAAGACTTGCCCCTCATGTAGCATACTACCTGTAATTCTGAGTTCATCAGCTAGCCAGTGGCCTCAACTCCAAGCTCTAAAAATGTGCATGACTTATTGATCATACAAACAATACATGAATTCATACACACTTTATAAGTCAAACCACATAGAAATATAGAGAGTAAAAATTAAAATTACACTAACACCTTCTTTTTAAAATCCTCCTCCCTTGGGGCGCCTGGGTGGCTCAGTCGGTTGAGTGTCCGACTTCAGCTCAGGTCACGATCTCGCGGTCCATGAGTTCGAGCCCCACGTCGGGCTCTGGGCTGATGGCCCAGAGCCTGGAGCCTGCTTCCGATTCTGTGTCTCCCTCTCCTCCTCCCCCGTTCATGCTCTGTCTCTCTCTGTCTCAAAAATGAATAAACGTTAAAAAAAAAATAAAAAAAAAATCCTCCTCCCAGAGGAAACCACTATTAACAGTTTGATTTGTATCATTTTTCACAAACATGATGACATTTATTAAGTCAGTTATAAGGGATAAAAAGTCACTTATAACATGAAAGTTAAGTACACAGTCTACTTTTTAAAAAAATATGGAATGCTTCATCAGTTTGCATGTCATCCTTGCACAAAGGCCATGCTAATGTTCTCTGTTTTGTTCTGATTTTAGTATATGCACTATTACACAGGCTTTGAAGTGAGGCTTCTTGGGTTCAATCCCAGACTCTACCACTTACAACTGTGTAATATAGTGCATCCTATATAACTTCTCTGTGCCTCCATTTTCTCATGGGTGAAATGGAAATTATAATATCTGTTTTATAGAGATATTATGAGGGTTATACTACTTAGTGTATGTGAAGTATTAGAAAAATGCCTGGCACATATACATGATGGAATCATATTGTATACGTTGTTCTGCAACTTCCATTCCATTAGTACAGATAAAGGCAATACAGTGTACTGATTAAGTAAGTGGATTCTAAATCCAATTGCCTGGTGCAAATACTAGTTCTACCATTTACTATGTTTGTGAACTTCAACAAGTATATAAACTTTTTCTGTCTTTGTTTCCTTTGTAAAATTCAAATAAGAGCTTCGTTATTTTTAAGTTTTATTTGAATTCCAGTTAGTTAACATAAAGTGTAATATTAGGTTCTAGTGTACAATGTAGTGATTGTGCTTCATCACTTCCACACAACACCCAGTGCTCATCACAAGTACACGCCTTAATCATCATCACCTATTTAACACATCCTCCCATGCACCTCCATTCTGGTAACTCTCATTTTGTTCTCTATAATTAAGAATCTGTTTCTTGGTTTGCCTCTTTTTTTTGTCCCTTTGCTTATTCATTTTGCTTCTTAAATTCCATATATGAATGAAATCATAGTATTTGTCTTTGACTGACTTATTTCACTCAGCATAATACTCTCTAGCTCCATCCATGTCATTCCAAAAGGCAAGATTTAATTCTTTTGTATGGTTCTGTAATATTCCAGTGTGTGTGTGTGTGTGTGTGTGTGTGTCTGTGTGTGTGTGTAACAGCACTGTTATATATGTAATATAATATAATATAATATAATATAATATAATATATAATTTTATATTATATATAACACATCTTCTTTATCCATTCATCAACTAGTGGATATTTGGGCTGTTTCCATGAAGTGGCTATTGTAGATAATGCTGCTATAAACATCAGGATGCATGTATCCCACTGAAATAGTATTTTTACAGTCTTTGGTTAAATAGCTAGTAATGCAATTACTGGATAGTAGGGTAATTAAGAAGAAATAATATCTGTTCTTTCTAAACTATTCCAAGAAAAAGAAAAGGAAGTAAAACTTCCAAATTCATTCTTTGAGGCCAACGTTATCCTCATACCAAAACAAGATAAAGACACAGCTAAAAAAAAGAAATAGAGGCCAATATCCTTGATGAACACAGATGCAAAAATTCTCTAAAAAATTCTAGTGAAACGAATCCAACAATACATTAAAAATATTATTCACCATGACCAAGGGGGATTTATCCCTGAGTTGCAAGGGGGGCTCAATATTCACAAATCAATCGATGTGATACATCACTTTAATAAGAAAAAAAAAACAATAAGAACCACCATATGATCCTTTCAAAAGATGTAGAAAAAAAAACATTTTACAACGTACAACATCCATTCATGATAAAAACCCTTAACAAAGTAGGGGTAGAGAGAACACACCTCAACATCATAAAGGCCATATATGGAAAATCCATAGCTAATATCATCCTCAAGGGGAAAAAACTGAGACCTTTTCCTCTGTGGTCAAGAATAAGACAGGATGTCCAATCTCACCACTGTTATTTAGCATAGTACTGGAAGCTCTAGCCACAGCAATCAGACAACAAAACATAATAAAAGGCATCCAAATTGGCAAGGAAGAAGTCAAACGTTCACTCTTCACAGATGACATGATACCTTAGATTGAAAGCCCAAAAGATTCCACCAAAAAATTGGTAGAACTGATATATATCCAGTGAAGTCACAGGATACAAAGCCAATGCACAGAAATCTGTTGCATTTCTATACACCAATAATGAAGCAGAAGAAAGAGAAATCAAGGAATTGATACCATTTACAATTGCACCAGAAAGCATAAATTACCTAGGAATAAACCTAACCAAATATGTGAAAGAACTCTGCTCTAAAAGCTGTAAAACGCTGGTGAAATAAACGGAAGAAGACTCAAAGAAATGGAAAGACATTCCAAGTTCATGGATTGAAAGAACAAATACTGTTAAAATGTTTATACTATTCAAAGCAATCTACACATTAATGGAATCCTTTTCAAAATAGCACCAGCATTTTTCACAGAGCTAGAACAAACAATCCTAAAATTTTTATGGAACCACAAAAGACCCCGAAATAACCAAAGCAATTTTGAAAATGAAAAGCAAAGCTGGAGGCATCACAATTCTGGACTTCAAGTTATATTACAAAAGTGCAGTGATGAAAACAGTATGGTACAGGTCATAAAAATAAACACATAGATCAATGGAACAGAATAGAAAACGCAGAAAAAAAAAGCCCACATCTGTATGCCCAATTAATCTTCAAAAAAGCAGGAATGAATATGCAATAGAAAAAAGACAGTCCTTCTACAAATGATGTTGGGAAAAGTGGACAGCTACATGCAAAAGAATGAAACTGGACCACTTTCTGACACAATACACAGAAAATAATTCAAATGGATGAAAGATCTAAATGCAAGACAGAAAACCATAAAAATTCTAGAAGAGAACACAGGCAGTAAACTCCTTGACATCAGTTGTAGCACCTTATTTTTAGATATGTCTCCCAAGTTAAGGGAAACAAAATTGAAAATAAACTATTGGGACTACATAAACAAACAAACAAACAAAATAAACAAACAAACACAACTTCTGCAAAGCAAATCACCAAACTAAATCACCAAAACTAAAAGGCAATCTACTGAATGGGAGAGGGTTTTTGTAATGACATATCTGATCAAGGGTTAGTATCCAAAGTATATAAAGCACATATGAAAGTGAACAACCTAAAATGAGTGATCTAATTTAAAAAAGGGAAGAATACATGAATAGACATTTTTCCAAAGAAGACAAACAGATAGCTGATACATAAAAAGATGCTCAATTTGGGGCCCCTGGGTAGCTCAGTTGGTTAAGTTTCCAACTTCAGCTCAAGTCATGATCTCATGGTTTGTGAGTTCAAACCCCACATCGGGCTCTGTGCTGACAGCTTGGAGCCTGGAGCCTGCTTCAGATTCTGTATCTCCCTCTCTCTCTGCCCCTCCCCCACTCATGCTTTCACTCTCTCTCTCTCTGTCTCAAAAGTAAATAAAATTTTTTTAAAAAGATGCGCAATTTACTGATCATCAGGGAAATTCAAATTAGCCTACAATGAGATACCACCTTACACCTGCTAGAATGACTAAAATCAACAACGCAAGAAACAGCTGTTAGTGAGGATGTGGCGAAAGGGAACACTCTTGCATTGTTGGGGGGAGTGCAAAGTGGTGCAGCCACTCTGGAAAAGAGAATGGAAATTTCTCAACATGTTATAAATAGATCTACCATATGATCCAGCAATTCAACTACTAGGTATTTACCAAAAGAATACAAAAATGCTAACTCAAAGGGATGCATGCACCACAATGTTTATAGGAGCATTATCTACCATAGTCAAATCATGGGAGCAGCCCAAGTGTCCATCAATAGATGAATAAAGAAGATGTGGTACACACACACACACACACACACACACACACACACACAATGGAATATTACTCAGCCATAAAAAAGAATTAAATCATGCCATTTGCAATGACATAGATGGAGCTAAGAGAGTATTATGCTAGTGAAATAAGTCAGTCAGAGAAAGTAAAATGCTACATGATTTCGCTCATATGTGGAATGTAAAAAACAAAATGAATGAACAAACGGACAAAAGAAGAGAGAGAGAGGCAAACCAAGAAACAGACTCTTGGCTATAGAGAACAAACTGAGTTGGGTTGGAAGATGGGTTAAATAGGTGATGGGGATTAAGGAGGGCACTTGTGATGGGTACCTGGTGTTGTATGGAAACACTAAATCACTATATTGTACACCTGAAAATAACATTACACTCTATGTTAACTAACTGGAATTTATACTTTTTATTTTTTTAGTGTTTATTTCTGAGAGAGAGAGAGAGAGAGTGAGCAGAGGAAGGGCAGAGAGAGAGGGAGACACAGAATCTGAAGCAGGCTTCAGGCCCCGAGTCATCAGCACATAGTCTGACACGGGGCTTGAACCCACAAACCATGAGATTATGACCTGAGCTGAAGTTAGATGCTTAACTGACTGCATCATCCAGGCGCACCTAACTGTAATTTTTTTAAAAAGTTGAAAAAATGAAAAAAAAGTCATGAATTTGACAAAGCTATTTCTAGTAATGAAAAAGTAAGTGGCTACATTTATAGTTCTACTCAGAAAGTTTTCATGAGGCCAAAGTATGTATAAATATCCATCTCTTGTACAAATTCTGAGGTATAGTATTTTTTTTCGATGTGTGACTCAAATGATTTTAATTAAGCACAGTACAAAACAATGTACAATATTTATAGATGGAGAAAGGATTAGGCACTTTAAGCAAAAACTTTTAAATAAATAATTTATTACAGTTTAATACATACATTAAAATAATTATACTTTTGTATAAGTTTGTACTTTTTAAAACACTTTCATATATACCATTTAATATTATCTTGACAATAATGCTGTGAATAAGGGAAAGGAATATTATTTTCACTATTTCTTTAATAGGAAAATTGAAATCCAGGAATGGTAAATAAATTACCTGATTTTAAAATGTTAATGGCTTATCTTGATGAGCACTGAGTCTTGTATAGAATTGTTGAATCATTGTATTGTACACCTGAAACTAATATAACATTGTATCTTAATTATATTTCAAAAGAAAGAAAGAAAGAAAGAAAGAAAGAAAGAAAGAAAGAAAAGTTAATGCAGACTCAAGTCTCCTTATTCATGGTGTTATTGTGTATCCTTTGAGCAACACTGCCTCCCTAAATTACTTGTGTTTCATTTAGGAGACAAGTCTTCATTTTTACATTCAGGCAATGTACACTGCCTGAATGAGTTCTTTTACATTACAGGAATGTACCACACTCTTCTGTTTAGAATTTTTTTTCTAATAAAATGCTTGTAGAAGTCTTCCTAATTGAATTCCTTTATAAAAAACAAAATTATACAAAATCTTGCAAACCACTTACATGTAAGAATATTTTAAATGATGGGAAAAATGTGGAAAAAGCAATGTATAGATATAGAAGACAATTCATTTTCCCCTGATTAAAAGGAAAATTAAGATAACATTGTAAAAGAATGTTTAGCAAAGCAGAGAAATGATACAAATAAAATAAAATCTGTGAATGAGATAACTGTAGCAAAACGCAAAAAAAGCATCCCTTTTAGAAAATTTTGTTGCAGGGGCACCTGGGTGGCTCAGTCGGTTGAGCGTCCGACTTCGGCTCAGGTCATGATCTCACAGTCCGTGAGTTCGAGCCCCGCGTTGGGCTCTGCACTGACAGCTCAGAGCCTGGAACCTGCGATTCTGTGTCTCCCTCTCTCTGCCCCTTCCCCGCTCATGCTCTGTCCCTCTGTCTCAATAATAAATAAACATTAGAAAAAAATTTAAAAAAAAGAAAATTTTGTTGCGTTGCCCATTCCAAAGACAGTAAAACAGGATGAAAGACAGCTAAGTTTATACTGATCTTGGTCATATACAAGTATGTGCCATAATTATCTTGACTTAAAGATCGGAGGAAACCATGTGAGGAACATTTATGATTTGGGTTGCTTTGTGGAACACATATGAGATGATGCTTTTAATAGTCCCCTTTTACCTTCACTAGATAATACCATTGAATCATTCTTCTATCATTGAGATTCTTGAGAAACTACTTGCCTCAAAACTATTGAATGGAGATAAAATTCAAGAAAATAAGTATATTGTTTTATAAACAACTCCTTTCTAATTTTATGCTTAGTAGTTATAAGGAAAAAAGATATATGAACTCTATAAACAATTTTTGGAAGAAATCTCACTAAAATCCTACTCTATAACCTATCGTATGACTTCCATTTGATAAGGAATAATGTAACTCATATTAGCCTTCAAAACTTTCAAGAGTAGAATATAGAGGCATCAAAACCTTGGGAAATTCTTCTAAATTCTTTAGCAAGATGTAGTCTCTGTAATGTTTCCTATGGAAACAATTATCAATTCTGCACTCCTAACAAAATTTTAAGCCAGAGAATTAGGGAACTTATATCACATCTACAATAGAAACCAACTGTAGGTTGGCTGGACTGACTTAAGAAACTAGACTAGAGGTAAGAGTTAAGATGGTGGAGAAGTAGGGGGACCCTGGGCTTTTCTCATCCCTCAAACACAGATGTATTGAGGTCAGAATACTTGGAACATCCAGGAAATCAATCTGTGGGGGTGGCAGAAGGATCTCCACAGTGGGAGGGAGACAGCTTGGCAGGTTCCAGGTGGATGGAAGTGAACTGAGGAAGAGAAAAATGGCAGAGCCACAGAGGGGAGGGAAAACTTTCTGTGGAGAGACAAAAGGGAGAGAAAGAGAGAGAGGTTGAAGTAGTGCATCATCGAATTAGCACAAAAAGAAAACCTCTCTGGACCACAGACTGGTAAGTGAGAAGTACTGAGTGTCCCAGTACTTTTTGCAAACAGCCTTTGTTGCTCAAACTCTGAGGTTTTGGAAGTATGCAACTTTCTCTGGAGAAGAGCTGTGGTGGACACTGCTGGGGAGGAGGGAACTGGCCCTGGAGTGCATAGCGTGGTGCAGAGATCTCTGGGGTGCACTGAAAGAGAACAGTCCCTTTCCTGGGGTACTTTTGGAAGAGGGCTTATTGCATCCCCAAGGACAAAAGTCCCTGTAGGTGCCAGCCAAAGGCCTTTCATCAGCAGTTTGGTGAGGCTATACTCCAGAGGAGGTGTATACACACCATGCCAGGTCCTTTAAGACTTTGGATTTTCAACCCAGCAACACACCAAAGAAAAAGCATAGGTAGAGAAAAGACCCAGGGCAACTTGACTGCCTTAGGTATTCAATGAGAGTTGCCTGCCTGAACAGCAGGGGTTTGATCCCTGGTGAAGGCAAGAAATTGGGGTGGCACCATTCCCCCTGCCAACACCAAAATGGTGGGACTTCAGAGAGCAACACAGTAGCCCCCAGTGGAGGTGTAACCCACTTACACTAAACCTTGCCCTTCTAAGCCTGGCAACTGCGTATTTACTGGGGCAAGACTGACTCTGAGCCAAAATACCTGGCCTCTCCTCTAGACCAACAGAGCCAGCACCTCGTAGGCACCAACAGATAACTCTTTTATTATTTTCATCCTCATTCTTTTTTCTTTTGGAATGAGGCTCATAGTTTCCTATCTTTTTTTTTTCCATTTCCTTCTCTCTTTGTCTCTTTGGATCAGGATTTTTTATTATTTTCCTTTGTCTTCTTTTTTTCCCTTTTCTCCTGCTTCCCCCTGCCTTTTTCCCCTTCTTCTTTGGAATCAAACTTATAGTTTTTTATTCTCTGTCCATTGTTCCTTTTTCCGTTCCTTTTCTCTTTTTGGGATCAGGGTTTCACTCTCCTTTTTTCCAGGCTTAATTCAACAAACAAATCAAAGAACACTTAGTTAAAGGTCCAAACACTCCAACACTTCAAATAAGGAGGAGCTCTGTTGATGATGGTACAGGGGTAAAGAGCAACCAGGAAATTAAAGAAGTAATTTTAAAAATACATGGAGGCAAATGAAAATGAAAATTCAACAGTCCAAACACTTTGGGATGTAAGAAAGGCAGTCCTAAGAGGAAAAATACTTTGCAATTCAGGCCTATCTCTTGAAGAAAGAAAGGCCCCAAATACACAACCTAACCTCACACCTAAAGAAGATAGATAAAGGAGAAGCAAATAAAGCCAAAAACCAGCAGAAGAAGGATAATAATAAAGATTAGAACAGAAACCAATGATACAGAAACAAAAATATGGTTGAACAGACTAATGAAACTAAAAGCTGTGGGTTTTGTTTTGAAAGAATAAACAAAATTGATAATCCCGTAGCCAGAATTATCAAAAAGAAAATAAAGGAACACAAACAAATAAAATCACGAATGAAAGAGAAGAGATCACAAGCAACAACCCAGAAATACAAACAATTATAAGAGAATACTGTGAAAAATTATATGCCAACAAACCAGACAATCTGGAAGAAATGGACAAATTCCTAGACACTATACTCACACAGTACCAAAACCATAACAGGAATAAATAGAAAATTTGGATAAGCCCATACCCAGCAAATAAGTTGAATCGGTTATCAAAAATCTCCAAACAAATAAGAGTCAGATGGATTCCCAGAGGATTTCTACCAGACATTTAAAGAAGAGTTAATACCTACTCTTCTCAAACTGCTCCAAAAAATAGAAATGAAAGAAAAGCTTCCAAACTCATTCTAAGAAGCCAGCATTACTTTTATTCTAAAACCAAAGACCCCACTAAAAAGGAGAATTACAGGCCAATATCCTGATGAAGCTGGATTAAAAAATTCTCAAGATACTAGCAAATCGAATTCAACAGTACATTAAAAGAATTATTCACCAATTTTTAGTGGGATTTATTCCTGGACTGCAGGAGTGGTTCAATATTTGCAAATCAATCAATTTGATACACCACATAAATAAAAGAAAGGATAAGAACCATATAATCCTTTCAATAGATGCAGAAAAGAATTTGACAATACAGCATCATTTATTGATAAAAACCCTCAAGAAAGTAGGGATAGAAGGAACATACCTCAGCATCATAAAAGACATACATCAAATTCCCACAGCTACTATCACTCTAAATGGGGGAAAACTGAAAGCTTTCCCTCTGAGGTCATTAACATGACAGGGATGTCCGATCTCACCATTGTTGTTCAACATAGAACTGGAAGTCCCAGCCTCAGTAAACAGACAACAGCAAACAGACAAAAAAGCAAAATAAAAAGCATATTGATTGACAAAGAAGAAGTCAAACATTTACTCTTTGCAGATGACATGACACTTCTCATTGAAAACCCGAAAGACTCCACCAAAAAATGCTACAATATGTGAATTTAGCAGTCACAGGATATAAAACCAATGTACAGAAATTGGTTGCATTTCTATACACCAATAATGAAACAGCAGAAAGAAAAACCAAGGAATTGATCCCATTTAAAACTGCACCAAAATCCATAACATACTTAGGAATAAACCCAAGCAAATACATAAAAGATCTGTATGCTGAAAAGTATAGAAAGTTTATGAAGGAAATTGAAGAAGACACAAAGAAATGGAAAAACATTCATGCTCATGGATTGGAAGAACAAATACTGTTAAAGTGTCTATACTACCCAAGGAATCCTACACATTCAATGGAATCCATATTAAAACAGCACCAGCATTCTCCAGAGAGCTAGAAGAAACAATTCTAAAATTTGTATGGAACCAGAAAAGACCCTGAATAGTCAAAGTGATGTTGAAAATGAAAATCAATGTTGGAGCCATCACAATTCTGGACTTTAAGCTTTATTACAAAGCTGTAATCATCAAGACAGTATGGTACTGGAACAAAAACAGACACATAGATCAATGGAACAGAATAGAGAACCCAGAAATGGACTCACAAATGTATAGTCAACTAATCCTCAACAAAGCAGGAAAGAATATCTAATGGAAAAAAAGTCACTTGAACAAATGGTGTTCAGAAAACTGCCTAGGGACATACAGAATGAAACTAGACTACTTCCTTTCACCATACAGAAAAAGAAATTCAAAATGGATGAAAAGACCTAAATGTGAAACAGGAAACCATCAAAATCTTAGGGGAGAAAGCACAACAATCTCTTTGGCCTCAACCATAGCAACTTCTTACTAGACATGTCTCTGGAGGCAAGGGAAATAAAAACAAAAAACAGTATGAAGTCCCAATAGTGTTAAGAGTACATAGCATAACAAAGTCACTAATTTTCCTAGTATTCAAAATTATAAATGCATTTAATTATACTCTCAGAGTTCAATTTTTTCCCTCCTGTATGTCATCAAAATACGTGGCTAACAGACAAATGAAAAGATGCTCAACATCACTCATCATAAGGGAAATACAGATCAAAACCACAATGAGATACTACCTCACATCTGTCAGATTTGCTAAAATTAGGGTACCTGGGTGGCTTAGTCGGTTAAGCGTCCAACTTTGGCTCAGGTCATATTCTTGCAGGTTGTGAGTTCAAGCCCCTTGTGGGGCTCTTTCCTGTTAGTTTTGAGCCTGAAGCCTGTGTAAGATTCTTTGTCTCCCTCTCTCTTCCCTTCCCCCACTTGCACTCTGTTTCTCTCTCTTTCTGAAAAATAAACATTAAAAAAAATTTTTTTAAATGGCTAAAATTAACAACTCAGGAAACAACAGATGTTGTCAAGGATGTGGAGAAAGGGGAACCCTTTTGCACTGTTGGTCAGAATGCAAACTGGTGCATGCACTGTGGAAAACAGTGTGGAGGTTCCTCAAAAAATTAAAAATGAACTACCCCATGACCCAGCAATTGCACCACTGGATATTTATCCAAAGATACAAAAATGCTTATTTGAAGGGGCACATGCACTCCAAGGCTTATAGCAGTGCTATTAACAATAGCAAGAAGAGCCCAATGTTCATTGACTGATGAATGGATAAAGAATAAGTGGTATATGTACACAATGGAATACTACTTGGCAGTCAAAAATAATGAAATCTTGCCATTTGCAACACGTGAATGGAAGTAGAGTGTATAATGCTAAGCGAAATAAGTCAGTCAGGTATCTCATTTCCTACTTTATTTCAGGAGAAGTTGTAAATGGGATTGATTCTTTGATTTCTCTTTATGTTGCTTCATTATTGGTGTACAGAAATGCAACAGATTTCTTTACATTGATTTTGAACCCTGCAACTTCAGGGAATACATGTATCTGTTCTAGCAATTTTATGGTGGAGGCTTTTTGGTTTTCTCTATAGAGTGTCAGTCATCTGCAAATAATGAAAGTTTGACTTCTTTGCTGATTTGAATGCCTTTTATTTCTTTGTGTTGTCTGATTGCTGAGGCTAGGACTTCCGGTGTTATGTTAGATAATAGTGATGAGACTGGACATCCCTGTCTTGTTCCTCAGTGGGAAAAGCTCTCTTTTTCCCCTTTGAGGATGATAGTAGCTGTGGGTTTTTTGTATATGGCCTATATGATGTTGAGGTATGTCCTGTCTAACATTGCTTTTTTGAGGGTTTTATCATGACTGGATGTTGAACGTTGTGAAATGCTTTTTCTACAGCTATTAAAAGGATCATATGGTTCTGGGGCGCCTGGGTGGCTCAGTCGGTTAAGCTTCTGACTTCAGCTCAGGTCACGATCTCGCGGTCCGTGAGTTCGAGCCCCGCGTCGGGCTCTGGGCTGATGGCTCAGAGCCTGGAGCCTGCTTCCAATTCTGTCTCCCTGTCTCTCTGCCCCTCCCCCATTCATTCTCTGTCTCTCTCTGTCTCAAAAATAAAGAAAACGTTAAAAAAATTAATAAATAAATAAATAAATAAATAAAGGATCATATGGTTCTTATCCTTTATTTTATTAATGTGGTGTATCACATTGATTTGTGAATATTGAACTACACTTGCAGTCCAGGAATAAATCCTATTCAATAAAGGTGAATGATTCTTTTAATGTACTGTTAATTTTGATTTGTTACTATTTTGTTGAGAATTTTTTGCATGCATGTTCAGAGATATTGGCCTGTTCTTCCCTTTTTTAGAGAACTCTTTGTCCTGGTTTTGGAATCTGGGTAATGCTGGCCTAATAGAATGAATTTGAACATTTTCCTTCCCTATTTTATGGAATAGTTTGAGAACAATAAGTATTAACTCTTCTTAAAATGCTTGGTAGAATTCCCCTGTGAAGCCATCTGGCCCTGAACTTTTGTTTGTTGGGAGATTTTTGATTACTGATTCAGTATTTTTGGTGGTTATCAATCTGTTCAAATTTTCTATTTTTCCTGTTTCAGTTGTGGTAGTTTATGTTTCTAGGAATTTACCCATTTCTTCCAGGTTTCCAATTAATTGGCACATATTTTTTCATAATATTCTCTTATAATTATATTTCTGTGGTATTGGTATTTATCCTCACTTATTTATGATTTTACTTAGTTGGGTCCTTTGTCTTTTCTTTTTGATAAGTATGGCTAGGGGTTTATCAATTTTATTGATTTTTCAGAGAACCAGCTCTTGATTTAATTGACCTGTTCTACTATTTTTTTTTAATTTCTATATAATTTATTCCTGCTCTAATCTTTATTATTTCTCTTTATCTGCTGGCTTTAGCCTTAATCTGTTGTTCTTTTTTCTAGCTCCCTTAAATATAAGGTTAGGTTGTTTATTTGAGATTTTTTTTGCTTCCTTATGTAGACCTGTATTGCTATATACTTTCCTCTTACAACCACTTTTGCTGCTTCCCATAGTTTTGGACTGTCATGTTTTAATTTTCATTTTTCTTTCATGTATTTGTTAATTTCTTGTTTGATTTACTGGTTGGCCCATTCATTTTTAGTAAGGTGTTCTATCACCTCCATGTTATGGTGGTCTTACCAAATTTTCTTGTGGTTGAATTCAAGTTTCATAGTGTTGTGGTAGGTAAATATGCATGGTATGATCTCAATATTTTTGTACTTGTTTAGGCCTGATTTGTGACCCAGTATGTGATCTATTCGGGAGAATGTTCCATGTGCCCTTGAAAAGAATGTGTATTCTGCTGCTTTAGGTTGAAATGTACTGAATATATATGTTAGGTCCATCTGGTCCACTGTGTCATCCAAAGCCATTGTTTCCTTCTTGACTTTCTGCTTACATGGTCTGTCCATTGTTGTAATTGGGGTGTTAAGGTTTCCTACTGTTATTTTTTTATTATCAATGAGTTTATTTATGTTTGTGATTAATTGATTTATATATTTGGGTGCTCTCAAGTTGAGGACATAAATATTTACATTTGTTAGATCTTCTTTTGGATAGACCCTTTAATTATGACATAGTGCCATTCCTCATGTTTTGGTACAGTCTTTGGTTAAAAATCTGGTTTTTCTAGGGCACCTGGGTGGCTCAGTCAGTTGAGTGTCTTACTTTAGCTCAGGTCATCATCTAACAGTTTGCGGGTTTGAGCCCCATGTTGGGCTTTGTGCTGACAGCATGAAACTTGCTTTGGATTCTCTGTCTCCCTTTGTCTCTACCCATTCCCTGCTCCTGATTGCTCTCTCTCTCAAAAATAAATAAACATAAAAAAAATCTGTTTTTTCTGATACAAGTATGGTTACTCCCACTTTCTTTTGATGTCCACTAGCATGATAAATGGTTCTCTATCCTCTCACTTTTGATCTGCATGTGTCTTTAGGTCTCAAATGAGTGTCTTGTATGCAGCATATAGATGAGTCCTGTGTTTTTTTTTAATCCATTCTGATACCCTATGTCTTTTGATTAGAACATTTCATCCAGGGGCGCCTGGGTGGCGCAGTCGGTTAAGCGTCCGACTTCAGCCAGGTCACGATCTCGCGGTCCGTGAGTTCGAGCCCCGCGTCGGGCTCTGGGCTGATGGCTCAGAGCCTGTTTCCGATTCTGTGTCTCCCTCTCTCTCTGCCCCTCCCCCATTCATGCTCTGTCTCTCTCTGTCCCAAAAATAAATAAAAAACGTTGAAAAAAAAAAAAAAAAAAGAACATTTCATCCAGTTATATTTGGAGTAATTATTGATAGATATGAATTTATTTATTTATTTATTTTTTAATTTTTTTTAACGTTTATTTATTTTTGAGACAGAGAGAGACAGAGCATGAACGGGGGAGGGGCAGAGAGAGAGGGAGACACAGAATCAGAAGCAGGCTCCAGGCTCTGAGCCATCAGCCCAGAGCCCGACGCGGGGCTCGAACTCACGGACCGTGAGATCGTGACCCGAGCTGAAGTCGGACGCTTAACCGACTGAGTCACCCAGGCGCCCCGATAGATATGAATGTAGTGCCATTTTATTACCTGTATAGTTGGTGTTTCTTCAGATTATCTCTGTTCTTTTCTAGTCTTTGTCACTTTTGGTCTTTCCTTCCCACTCAAAGAATCACCTTTAATATTTCTTGCAGGGCTGGTTTAATGGTCATGAACTCCTTTAGTTTTCGCTTGTCTGGGAAAGTCTTTATCTTTCCTTCTATTCTGAATGACTGCCTTGCTGAATAGAGTACTCTTAGCTGCAGATTTTTCCCATTCAGCACTTTGAATATATCATGCCAGTCCCATCTGGCATACCATATTTCTGTGGAGAGATCAGTTGCTCACCTTGTTGGACTTCATGTATAATTTAGAGACTTCTTTTTTCTTTCTCCTTTCGTAAATTTTTCTTTATCATTATATTTTGCAAATTTAACTAGAATATGTCTTGGTATTGGCCTGCTTTTGTTGATTTTGATGACAGTTCTCTGTGCTTCCTGGATTTGGATGTCTGTTTCCTTCCCCAGATTAGTGAAAATTTCAGGTATTATTTCCTCAAATAAACTTTCTGCCTCCTTTACTCTCTCTTCTTCTGGGTCTCCTATGATATGAGTGTTATGTTTGATGGCATTCCTGAGTTCCTGAAAACTACACTCATGATCCAAAATTTTTCTTTTTTCTCTTTGTTCTGCTTCATTATTTTCCATAATTCTATTTTCCATATCACTTATTAATTCCTCTGATTCTTCTAATGTTCATTACATCAGGTTCATTTTGAATCTCAGTTATTGCATTTTTTATTTCTGCCTGTTTTATAACTCCTTTGCCTCTGCAGTAAGGACCTCCTTAACATCTTCCATTCTTTTTTTCAAGCCCATTGTGTATTCATATGATTGTTGCTTTAAATTTTGCATCAAGCATATTTTATCAAATGCTTTTATCTGTTTCTATTAGATCTGTGACCTTTTCTTACTCTTTCTTTTGGAATGAATTCCTCCATCTTGGAATTTTGTCTAAATCTCTGTCTTCTCTTTGTTAGAGAGGTCTGTTACATTTTCTGCTTCTGAGAATAATGGCTTTATGAAGAAGGGGTCATATAGTGTCCAGGGCCTGGCACTTCAGAGAGTTTTTCTGGTGTTGCTTCGTGCTGTATTTTGACTGCTTTATCCTTTAGGCCAGTTATCGGGAGAGGTTCTCCTTGCCTGCAGTGGGCAGTGTTTGGACCTTAGCCAGAGTGTGGGTAGTATAACTAGGTGTGCCCTGTTCTGCTTTCTAAATGATAGCTGATGCTACTTCCACTAGAACAGAAGTCTTTTAAAAACTTTATTGTTGGGAAATGTGGTGTGTGAAAAGGTTTCTGTTGGTCTTCTGGGGTAAGGGACCCACTGTGCTGGGACTTGCACACCTTTGCCAAAGAAAGGCAATATAAGCAGAGCACAAGGGTATGGGACTTTGTGTAACCAGATTAGGCAACGAGTGCTGGTATTGTGTTGTTTACTGAAGCTGGTTTATGTTGAAGAGTGGGGGACAGAAATGGTGCTAGCCAACTCCTTTGACCCCACAGATGGGTCTCTATACTTGTGGCTCTCAGGAAATCACTCCCAGAAGAGTGAATTATCTCTCCCAGTGAGTCTCAGGCATCTTTAAAATCACTGTTTTCATGCTGTCTCCAGGTTGTTTGCCTACAGGAGCTGTGCAGTGCACTTTGGTCTCTATCCCAGTCAAGCTTGCTGGCTTTTAAAACCCCAAAATTTAAGGTTTTGCTGTGGTGGGCACCTGCACTAGTCTTCTGGGGGAAGGTCTCACTATAGTGGAAGTGATTTACTTTTGACTCAGAAAGAGTAAATGTGTAAGAGTGCACATTTATGGGACTTGGAGCAAGAAGGCAAGGCAGCCAGTGTCTGGGCTAGCTGCCCTTAATAGGTGACTCTATGGGTATGCCCAGGGATTGGGGAGGGAAATGCTGCCCACTGGCTCTTCTGTTTTAGGAGAGGCATTTTGTGAAGGATACCTCTCAAAGACGCATTCCAAGAAGAAGGAACAATTTCCCCTGTGAGCTTTAGGCATTCTTCAGTTAGCACTGTCTGCCTCTGGGTTGCTTCTTTGGCTTCTTTCCAGGAACAAGGCAGTACCCACAGGGTTCTATCCCAGCCAAGACCACCCAAACTTTATGCACTTCCTACCTTCCATTATGTGGCCTCTTTTCTCCCTCTAGTTGTGGCATTTGTTCTGTCAGTCCTCAGATCTATTTCTTGAATATTCAGAATGACTTGATAGTCATCTAGTTATGTTCCATGGATAAGACAAGCCTAGGGTCCTTTTACTATGCCATCATGTTACCTCAAATTGCATTTTTCTGAAGTGAATTAAATGTTGGGCAACATTATTGGTGTGAAATATTTTTTGGATATAATGATATGTATTAATATTTTATTAAGAAGATACAGGTACAAATAATGTTAAGACTACACAGTATACAAAAAGTCACAAATTTGTTATAAAAATTAGAAATGCATTTAATTATACTCTCAGAGTTCAAATTTTTCTTTCTTGTATGTCATCAAAATGCTTATGTGCCTAAGAGACACATGAAAAGATGTTCATCATAAGGGAAAAACGGATCAAAACCACAATAAGATACTATCTCACACCTGTCAGAATGGCTAAAATTAACACAGGAAACAAAAGATGTTGGCAAGGAGGTAGAGAAAGGGGAACACTTTTGCACTATTGGTGGGAATGAAAACTGATGAAGCCACTCAGAAAACAGGATGGAGTTTCCTCAAAAAATTAAAAATAGAGCCACCCTATGACCCAACAATTGCACTACTATGTATTTATCCAAAGGATATAAAAATGCTGATTTGAAGGGGCACAAGTACCTCAATGTTTATAGAAGCACTATCAACAATAACCAAGTTATGGAAAGAGCCCAAATTTCCATAGACCCATAGACTGATGAATGGATAAAGAAAATGTGATATCTATATCTATATCTATATCTATATCTATATCTATATCTATATCTATCTATAATGGAACATTACTCGGTGATCAAAAATAATGAAATCTTGCCATTTGTGCCAATGTGGATGGAACTAGGGTGTACTATGCTAAGCAGAATAAGTCAGAGAAAGACAAATATCATATGATTTCACTCATATGTGGAATTTAAGAAACAAAACAGATGAACAAAAGGGAAAGGAAGGAAAAATAAGGTAAAGACAGAGGGGAAGGCAAGCCATAAAAGACTGTTAAATACAGAGAGCAAACAGTGTTGTTGGAAGGGATGTGGGTGGGGGGATGGGCTAAATAAGTAATGGGCATTAAGGATAGCACTTGTTTGTTACCTTTGCATTAAGTATCATATGTAAGTGATGAACCACTAAATTCAACTCTTAAAACCATTATTTCACTATAAGTTAACTAACCTAGATTTAAATCAATAAAAAATTAAAACAAACAAAGAAACTGAAAGAAAAAAACAAAAAATAAACAACAACAAACACTAAAAGTCATCAGGTTTGGCTAGGATAGAACGCAAGGTGCACAGTGTTACTCCAGGCAGGCAAGCAACTTGAATACAGTGTGAAAACATCCATCTGAAAAGCACCTAGGTTGAATAAGGGAAAATTATTCACTCTTCAGGGACTGTTTCCCTGGGAGCAGAAAAGACAAACTCCACTCTTCAGGGACAAAGGAGCTGGCTGGTACTATTCCCCACCCCCCCCTTCTCCCCAGCATAAGCCAACTTCAGTAAACAGAACAGCACAGACACTGGCTGCCTGATCTGTGTACACCAAGTCTAGCCCTGTGCATTCTGCTATGTACTGCTTTTCTCTGGCAGGTGTGCCAAAGGACCAGCACAGCAAGTTTCTTCCCCAAAACACCAGCGCAAACCCTTAAATGCACCACATCTCCCAAACACACAATTCTTCAAGTCTTCAGTACTAGTGGAAGTAGAATCAGGTCTCTTTTAACAAGCAGAACAGAGCACAACTAGATAAACTCACCACACTCTGGTCTGGATACAAACATTTACCACTACAGCCAAGGAGAACCTCTGCAGATGAGTGGCCTTGAAGGATAGAGCAGCCAAAACATAGCAGGAGAATGCATGCCACACACACAAGAGACGACACTCCCTGAAATGCTAGGCCATGGGCTGTATACAACCTTTTCTTCATGAAGCTATTACTCTCAGGAACAGGAAACACAACAAGCTTTTTGAACACACAAGAGAGAGATCTAGACAAAATGCCAAAAGGGAGGAACTGATCTCAAAAGAAAGAACAAGAAAAAGTCATGGCCAGAGATCCAATGGAGACATATATAAGTAATATGCTTCATGGAGAATTTAAAATAATTATCATAAGGATATTCACTGGGCTTGGGAGAAGGAAGGATACCCTTACTACAGAGATAAAATAGTTAAAATAAGTGAGGCAGGAATGGCAGTGACAGAGATTTGAGACAGACGGGATGTAATGACCACAAGGATAGAAGAATCAGAGGAATAAATACGTGATATAGAAGATAAAATTATGGAACATAATAAAGCTGAATTACCGACAGAAAGAATTATGGATCATGAGAGTAGCCTTTGGGAACTCAGTGACTCCATCAAATGTAATAACACTTATAGCAGTTACAGAAGAAGAAGAGAGATAAAATGTTGCAAATATGTATTTGAGGAAATAATAGCTGAAAAATTCCCTAATCTGGAAAAGGAAACAGACATCCAAGTCAAAGAAGCACAGAGAACCCCCATCAAAATCAACAAAAGCAGGCAGTCAATATATATTGTAGCTGATTTGCAAAATATAGCAATAGATAAAAAATCCTAAAAGCAGCAAGATAAAACAAGTCCTTAACTTACAAGGGAAGACCCATAAGGCTGGCATAAATAGATCAATGGAACATAATAGAAAAACCAGAAATGTACCTACAACCATATGGTCAAGTGATCTTCAACAAAGCAGGAAAGAATATCCAGTAGAAAAAAAAAGTCTCTTCAACAAATGGTGTTGGGAAACCTCGACAGCAACATGCAGAAGAATGAAACTAGACAACTTTTTTGCCATACACAAAAATAAATTTAAAATGGACAAAAGACCTAAATGTGAGACAAGAAGTCATCAAAATCTTAGAGGAGGAAACAGGCAATAAGCTCTTTGCCATCAGTCCTACAACTTCTTACTAGATATGGCTACTGAGGCAAGGGAAACAAAAGTAAATATAAACTATTAGGACATCATCAAGATATAAATCTTCTGCACAGCAAAGGAAGCAATCAAACTAAAAGGCAAGCTACAGAATGGGAGAAGATATTTGCAAACTGTATATCTCATAAAGAGTTAGTATGATATATATATGTATATATATATGTATATATGTGTATACATATATATATATATACATATGTGTATATATATGTATATATGTGTATACATATATACATATGTGTGTGTGTATATATATATATATCTATATATATATATAGCTCATATAAACTCAACACCCAAAAAATAAATAATCCAATTTAAAAATGGGCAGAAGACTTGAATAGACATTTTCCCAAAGAAGACATTCAGAATGCTAACAGACACATGAAAAGATGCTCAACATCACTCATAATCAGGGAAACACAAATTAAACTACAATGATATATCACCTCATAACTGTCATTATGGCTAAAATTAACAACACAAGAAACAGCAGGTGTTCATGAGGATGCAGAGAAAGGAACCCTCTTACACTGCTGGTGTGAATGCAAACTAATGCACTTACTCTAGAAAACAGTATGGAGGCTCCTCAAAAAGTTGGACCAATTCACTTTTTAAGAATAAAATTATAATTTTGATACAGTTAACATATAGTGTTATTATATTCGGTTCAGGTGTACAATATAGTGGTTCCACACTGCC
Source organism: Neofelis nebulosa (assembly GCF_028018385.1). Classification (NCBI taxonomy): domain Eukaryota; kingdom Metazoa; phylum Chordata; class Mammalia; order Carnivora; family Felidae; genus Neofelis; species Neofelis nebulosa. The sequence continues at coordinate 67,996,864 of NC_080800.1, forward strand.
ATACATCACCCAGTGCTCATCACAAGTGTACTCCTTAATCTCCATCACCTATTTCACCCATCTCTCCATCCTTTCCTTCTGGTAGCCATCAATTTATTCTCTACAGCTAAGAGTCTGTTTCTTCCTTCTCTCTCTCTCTCTCTCTCTCCATTTTCCTTTACACATTTTTTTCTTTCTCAATTCATATGTGAGTGAGATCATATGGCATTTGTGTTTCTGATTTACTTCGCTTAGCGTCATACTTTCTACTTTATAGCTCCATCCATATCATTCATCTGTCAATGGACAATTGGGCTAATTCCATAATTTGGCTATAGTAAATAATTCTGCTATAAACATAGTGATGCATGAATCCCTTGCAATTATGGCTTTTATATTTTGAGGTAAATACCATTACTACAATTACTGAATTGTAGGGTAGTTATATTTTAATTATTTTGAGGAACCTGCATGCTGTTTCCCACAGGGGCTGTACTAGTTTTCATTCCTACCAACAATGCAAAAGGGTTCCTTCTTGCCCATATCCTTACCAACACTTGTTTCTTGTGATAGTTATTTTCGTTATTCTGACAGGTGTGAGGTGATATCTCATTGTAGTTTTTATTTGCATTTCCCTATGGACAAGTGACATTGACCATCTTTTCATTTGTTTGTTGGTCATATGTATGTCATCTTTGAGGAAATCTAATCAGGTCTTTTGTCCATTTTAAATAGATGATTTGGTTTTTTTGGTGTTGAATTGTAGGAGTTCTTTTTATAATTTGTATACTAATCTTTATTGGATATGGATTTGCAAATATCTTCTCCAATTCCATAAGCTTCTTTTTAGTAACATTGATTCTTTCCTTTGCTAGGCAGAAGCTTTGTATTTTGATGAAGTCCCATGACGTCATTTTATTTATTTTTTTTGTTGTTGTGATTAAACTTATCTACTTTTCTACTTTGTCAAGTATTTATTTAAATTCAAGTTACTTAACATACAATGTAATATTGGTTTCAGGAGTAGAATTTAGTGATTCAGCACTTACATATAACAACACCCAGTGCTCAACACAACAGGTACCCTCCTTAATATACATCATTCATTTAGCCCATTCCCTGCCCACCTTCCCTCCATTGACCCTCAGTTTGTTATCAATAGTTAAGAGACTCTTATGGTTTGCTTCCCTCTCTTTTCTTTTATACTTCCCCTATGTTCACTTGTTTTCTTTCTTAAATTTGACATATGAGTGAAATCATATGGTATTTGTCTTGCCCTGATTTATTTCATTTATAATACAATCTAGCTCCATCCATGTTTTGCAAATGGCAATATTTGTTATTTTTGATATCTGTATAATATTCCACTGTATATATACTCTGTATATATATATATATATATATATATATGTGATATATATGTGATATATATATGTATATATATATAGGATATATATATATCCAATACTTATTATTTTTGATGTCTGTGTAATATTCCACTGTATATATGTACTACTTTTTTTATTCATTCATCAGTCGATGGACACTGGGCTCTTTCCATAATTTGGTTATTGATAATTCTGCTATAAACATCACAGTGCATGTGACCATTCAAATCAGTATTTTTGTATTCTCTGGGTAAATACCTAGTTGTGCAATTGCTGGGTCATAGGGTAATTCTATTTTTGACTTTTTGAGGAAACTTCATACTGTTTTACAGAGTGGCTGTACAAGTTTTCATTCCCACTAACAGTGCAAGGGGGTTCCCCTTTCTCCATATCCTCACCAACATCTGTTTCATGTGTTATTCATTTTGGCCATTTTGGTATGTGCGTAGTGGTACTCATTGTAGTTTTGATTTGTATTCTCATGATGATGAATGATGTTGACCATCTTTTCATATGTCTGTTGGCCATCTGATATTTTCTTTGGAAAAATGTTTATTCATGTCTTCTGTTTTCTTTTTTTGTTTAGTTTCCATGTCATTTATTTATGTTTTAATCTTTATAATTTCCTTCCTTCTGCTGGTTTGGGATTTTGTTTGCTGTTCTTTTGTACCTCATTTATGTTTTTTTTTTTAATTTTTTAAATGTTGAATCATTTTTGAGAGACATAGACAGAGCACAAGCGGAGGAAGAACAGGGAGAGAAGGATACACAGAATATGAAGCAGGCTCCAGGCTCTGAACTGTCAGCATAGAGCCCAATGTGGGTCTTCAACCCATGAATCGTGAGATTAGGACCTGAACTGAAGTCAGATGTTTAACAGACTGAGCCACCCAGGCTCCCCTACCTCATTTATGTTTAGTGTTATGTGGTTTGAGATTTTTTTTCTTCTTGAGTTAGGTCTGAATTTCTATCAACTTCCTTCTTAGAAAAGCTTTTGCTGCATCCCAAAGGTTTCTTAACGTCGTGTTTTCATTTTCACTTTTTTTCCATGTACTTTTGGATTTCTTCTTTGATTCATTTGAAGAAAGAACTTGGGAAGATAGGTAAGAGACTATGGTGAGAAAAGAGGATATTGATGTGGATTAGAGCATTTAGGAGTGATGACCTTTGCTGAGGTAGAATATATGTGTTAAATCCATCTGGTCCAGTGTGTCATTCCATACCACTTTTTCCTTGTTTATTATCCTTTTGAATGATCTGTCCACCAATGTATGTCAGGTGTTAGACTCCCCTGGTTTTATAGTATTACTATTAATTACTTCCTTTAGCATTTTTGAGTGTGCTTTATAAACTATATGGTCTCTACAAACTTTAATAAATTATTCATGCAGTCTTTCCTACCTTACAAAAATTATTCCTCTGTCCAAAATCTTAACATTTTTATTGTCTTTGTGACTCATTCCTGAGATTGAAATGAAAATAATAATATAATATTATCATTATTATTATTAACAACAATAATAATAGGTAATGTCTATTAAGTGGTTATTATGTGCTAGGCAGAGGTTTTGAGTACTTTACCTTAAATAACTGATTTATTCCTCACAACCATCTGAAAGGTTGAAAATAATATTTGAATCTATGTTTCTTTCCTGTAGATCAGGAGACAGATTCTAGGTTGGAAATGGAAATATTAGATCAAGTTGCAATAATGACTACCTCCAGAGATGACATTACTAAAGATATATGCATACTCCAAAAATCTTGTAAGCAGATCACAGAAGAGTAATAATTTTTTTACTATACATAATTGAAGGTATTCTTGTCAATAAATAAACAGCAAACCACTACTATATTTTAATAATTTATTTTTGTCATGGCAGATCTAAAGGATATTATGCTAAGTGAAATAAGTCAGAAAGACAAGTACTATATAAGAGGAAAGAAGTGGGGATTGCAAAAAGTGGATGAACTGGGAGGTATAGGCTTTCATTTTTTTTTAATATGAAATTTATTGTCAAATTGTTTTCCATACAACACCCAGTGCTCATTCCAACAGGTGCCCTCCTCAATACCCATCACCCACCCTCCCCTCCCTCCACCTCCCATCAAACCTCAGTTTGTTCTGTTTTTAAGAGTCTCTTATGTTTTGGCTCCCTCCCTCTCTAACCTCTTTGTTTTTCCTTCCTCTCCCACATGGTCTTCTGTCAAGTTTCTTAGGATCCACATAAGAGTGAAAACATATGGTATCTGTCTTTCTCTGTATGACTTATTTCACTTAGCATAACACTCTCCAGTTCCATCCACGTTGTTACAAAAGGCCATATTTCATTCTTTCTGATTGCCATGTAGTATTACATTGTGTATATAAACCACAATTTCTTTATCCATTCATCAGTTGATGGACATTTAGGCTCTTCCCATAATTTGGCTATTGTTGAAAGTGCTGCTATAAACATTGGGGTCCAAGTGCCCCTATGCATTAGCACTCCTGTATCCCTTGGGTAAATTCCTAGCAGTGCTATTGCTGGGTCATAGGGTAGATCTACTTTTAATTTTCTGAGGAACCTCCACGCTGTTTTCAGAGAGGCTGCACCAGATTGCATTCTCACAAACAGTGCAAGAGGGTTCCCATTTCTCCACATATTCGCCAGCAACTATAGTCTCCTGATTTGTTCATTTTAGCCACTCTGACCTGCGTGATGTGGTATCTGAGTGTGGTTTTGATTTGTATTTCCCTGATGAAGAGCAACATTGAGCATCTTTTCATGTGCCTGTTGGGTATCTGGATGTCTTCTTTAGAGAAGTGTTTATTCATGTTTTCTGCCCATTTCTTCACTGGGTTATTTGTTTTTTGGGTGTGGAGTTTGGTGAGCTCTTTATAGATTTTGGATACTAGCCCTTTGTCCCATATGTCAATTGCAAATATCTTTTCCCATTCCATTGGTTGCCTTTTAGTTTTATTGATTGTTTCCTTTGTAGTGCAGAAGCTTTTTAGCTTCATGAGGTCCCAATAGTTCATTTTTACTTTTAATTCCCTTGCCTTTGAGGATGTGTCAAGTAAGAAATTGCTGTGGCTGAGGTCAGAGAGGTTTTTGCCTGCTTTCTCCTCTAGGGTTTTGATGGATTCCTGTCTCACATTCAGGTCCTTTATCCATTTTGAGTTTATTTTTGTGAATGGTGTAAGAAAGTGGTCTAGTTTCATCCTTCTGCATGTTACTGGCGAGTTCTCCCAGCACCATTTGTTAAAGAGACTATCTTTTTTCCATTGGATATTCTTTCCTGCTTTGTCAAAGATTAGTTGGCCATACTTTTGTGGGTCTAATTCTGTATTCCATTGGTCTATTTGTCTGCTTTTGTGCCAATACCATGCTATCTTGTTGATTGCAGCTTAGTAATAGAGGCTAAAGTCTGGGATTGTGATGCCTCCTGCTTTGGTCTCCTTCTTCAAAATTACTTTGGCTATTTGGGGTCTTTTGTGGTTCCATACAAATTTGAGGATTGCTTGTTTGAGCTTCGAGAAGAATGCTGGTGCAATTTTGATTGGGATTGCATTGAATGTGTAGATAGCTTTGGGTAGTATTGACATTTTGACAATATTTATTCTTCCAATTCATGAGCATGGAATGTTTTTCCATTTCTTTATGTCTTCTTCAATTTCCTTCATAAGCTTTCTATAGATTTCAGCATACAGATCTTTGACATCTTTGGTAGGTTTATTCCTAGGTATCTTATGCTTCTTGGTGCAATTGTGAATGGGATCAGTTTCTTTATTTGTATTTCTGTTGCTTCATTGTTAGTGTATAAGAATGTGACTGATTTCTGTACATTGATTTTGTATCCTGCAACTTTGCTAAATTCATGTATCAGTTCTAGCAGACTTCTGGTGGAGTCTATTGGGTTTTCCATGTCTAATATCATGTAATCTGAAAAATATGAACGCTTGACATTATCACTGCCAACTTTGATGCCTTTGATTTCCTTTTGTTGTCTGATTGCTGATGCTAGAACTTCCAGCACTATGTTAAACAACAGCGGTGAGAGTGGGCATCCCTGTCATGTTCCTGATCTCAGGGAAAAAGCTCTCAGTTTTTCCCCATTGAGGATGATGTTAACTGAGGGCTTTTCATAAATTGTTTTTATGATGTTTAAGTATGTTCCTTCTATCCTGACTTTCTCGAGGGATTTTATTAAGAAAGGATGCTGAATTTTGTCAAATGCTTTTTCTTCATTGATTTACAGGATCAAATGCTTCTAGTCTGTTCTTTTATTAATGTGATGTATCACATTGATTGATTTGTGAATGTTGAACCAGCCCTGCATCCCAGGAATGAATCCCACTTGATCATGGTGTGTAATTCTTTTTTTTTTTTTTACGTTTATTTATTTTTGAGACAGAGAGAGACAGAGCACGAACGGGGGAGGGGCAGAGAGAGGGAGACGCAGAATCGGAAGCAGGCTCCAGGGTCTGAGCCATCAGCCCAGAGCCTGACGCGGGGCTCAAACTCACGGACCGCGAGATCATGACCTGGGCTGAAGTTGGATGCTTAACCGACTGAGCCACCCAGGCGCCCCTGTAATTATTTTTATAAGCTATTGAATTTGATTTGCTAGTATCTTATTGAGAATTTTTGCATCCATATTCATCACGGATATTGGCTTGTAGTTCTCTTTTTTTACTGGGTCTCTATCTTGTTTAAGAATCAAAGTAATGCTGGCTTCATAGAATGAGTCTGGAAGTTTGCCTTCCCTTTCTATTTTTTGGTACAGCTTGAGAAGGATAGGTATTATCTCTGCTTTAAATGTCTGGTAGAATTCCCCAGGGAAGCCATCTGGTTCTGGACTCTTATTTGTTGGGATATTTTTGATAACTGATTCAATTTCTTCACTGTTTATGGGTCTGTTAAAGTTTTCTATTTCTTCCTGTGTGAGTTTTGGAAGTGCGTGGGTGCTTAGGAATTTGCCCATTTCTTCCAGGTTGTCCAGTTTGTTGGCATATATTTTTTCCTAGTATTCCCTGATAATTGCTTGTATTTCTGAGGGATTGGTTGTAATAATTCCATTTTCATTCATGATTTTATCTATTTGGGACATCTCCCTTCTCCTTTTGATAAGCCTGGCTAGAGGCTTATCCATTTGGTTTATATTTTCAAAAAACCAACTCTTGGTTTCGTTGATCTGCTCTACAGTTTTTTTAGATTCTATATTGTTTATTTCTGCTCTGATCTTTATTATTTCTCTTCTTCTGCTGGGTTTGGGGTGTCTTTGCTGTTCTGTTTCTATTTCCTTTAGGTGTGCTGTTGGATTTTGTATTTGCAATTTTTCTTGTTTCTTGATATATGCCTGGATTGCAATGTACTTTTCTTTCAGGACTGCCTTCGCTGCATCCAAAACTGTTTGGATTGTTGTCTTTTCATTTTTATTTGTTTCCATATATTTTTTAATTTCTTCTCTAATTGCCTGATTGACCCATTCATTCTTTAGTAGGGTGTTCTTTTACCTCCATACTTTTGGAGGTTTTCCAGACTTTTTCCTGTGGTTGATTTCAAGCTTCATAGCATTGTGGTCTGAAAGTATGCATGGTATGATATCAATTGTTTTATACTTACTAAGGGCTGTTTTGTGACCCAGTATGTGATCTATCTTGGAGAATGTTCCATGTGAACTCGAGAAGAAAATATATTCTGTTGCTTTGGGATGCAGAGCTCTAAATATATCTTTCAAGTCCATCTGGTTCAATGTATCATTCATGGCCCTTGTTTCTTTATTGATCCTGTATCTAGATGATCTATCCATTGTTGTAAGTGGAGTATTAACATCCCTTGCAATTACCACATTGTTATCAATAAGGTTGCCTATGTTTGTGATTGTTTTATATATTTGGGTCTCCCATTCAGTGCATAGATATTTATAATTGTTAGCTTTTCCTGAAGGAGATACCCTGTAATTATTAAATAATGCCCTTCTTCATCTCTTGTTCCAGCCTTTAATTTAAAGTCTAGTTTGTGTGATATAAGTATGGCTACTCCAGCTTTCTTTTGGCTTCCAGTAGCATGATAGATAGTTTTCCTTCCCCTCACTTTCAACCTGAACGTGTCCTCAGGTCTAAAATGAGTCTCTTGTAGACAGCAAATAGATGGGTCTTGTTTCTTTGTCCATTCTGATACCTTGTGTCTTTTGGTTGGAGCATTTAGTCCATTTACATTCAGTGTTATTATAGAAAGATACGGGTTTAGAGTCATTGTGATGTCTGTAGATTTCATGCTCGTAGTGATGTCTCTGGTATTTTGTGGTCCTTGCAACATTTCACTCACAAAATCCCTCTTAGGATCTCTTGTAGGCCTGGTTTAGTGGTGATGAATTCCTTCAGTTTTTGTTTGTTTGGGAAGACCTTTATCTCTGCTTCTATTCTGAATGACAGACTTGCTGGATAAGGGATTCTTGGCTGCATATTTTTCTGTTCATCACATTGAAGATTTCTTGCCATTCCTTTCTGGCCTGCCAAGTTTAGTAGATAGATCTGTCACTAGTCTTATCAGTCTCCCTTTATATGTTAGAGCATGTTTATCCCTAGCTGCTTTCAGAATTTTCCCTTTATCCTTGTATTTTCCCAGTTTCACTATGATATGTGGTGCAGAAGATCGATTCAAGTTACCTCTGAAGGGAGTTCTCTGTGCCTCTTGGATTTCAATGCCTTTTTCTTCCCCAGATCAGGGAAGTTCTTGGCTATGATTTGTTCAAGTACACCTTTAGCCCCTTTCTCTGTCTCTTCCTCTTCTGGAATTCCTATTATACGGATATTGTTGCGCTTGATTGCATCACTTAGTTCTCTAATTCTTCCCTCATACTCCTGGATTTTTTTAAATCTCTCTTTCTCTCAGCTTCATCTTTTTCCATAATTTTATCTTCTAAATCACCTATTCTCTCCTCTGCCTCTTCAATCAGAGCTTTGGTTGCCTCCATTTTATTGTGCAGCTCATTAATAGCATTTTTTTAGCTCCCCCTGAATGTTTCTTAGTCCCTTGATGTCTGTAGCAATAGATTCTCTGCTGTCCTCTACACTTTTTTCAAGCCCAGAGATTGATTTCATGACAACTATTCTAAATTCATGATCCATTATATTGCTTAAATCGTTTTGGATCAATTCGTTAGCTGTTGCTAATTCCTGGAGTTTCCTTAAAAGAGAATTCTTCCATTTGGTCATTTTGGATAGTCCCTGGAGTGGCACAGAACTGCAGGGCACTTCCCCTGTGCTGTCTGGAGTAACTTGTGTTGGTGGGTGAGGTTGCAGTCAGACCCAATGTCTGTCCTCAGCCCACCGCTGGGGCCACAGCCAGACTGGTGTGTACCTTATCTTCCCCTCTCCCAGGGGCAGGACTCACTGTGGAGTGGTGTGGCCCCTGTCTGGGCTACTTGCACACTGCCAGGCTTGTCGTGCTACTTTTATGGGATCTGGCATATTAGCCAGGGTCGATACGCAAGGTGCACATGGGTGGGAGGGACAGGCTCAGCTCACTTTGCCATCACTGGTCCCCTGTGGGAGGGGCCCAGCAGCACCAGGAGGGAGGCAGACCCGTCAGAGGGATGGATCCACAGAAGCACAGCATTAGGTGTTTGTGTGATGCCAGCCATTTCAGTGAGGGGAACTGGTTCCCTTTGAGATTTTAGCTGGGGGATGGGAGAGGGAGATGGCACTGGCCAGTGCCTTTGTTCACCGCCGAGCTGAGCTCTGTCTCTGGGGGTTCAACATCTCTCCCTCCTGGTGTCCTCTCGCCCTCCCTCTCTCCAAGCAAAGCTATTGATTTATAACATTCCAGATGTTATGTCCCGCTGGCTGTCAGAATTCACAGAGCCTGGCCCCTCTGCTTTTGCAAGCCAGACTCTGGGGCTCTGCCTTGTCAGGCAGGCTGCCCCTCCACTGTCTGGCTCCCTCCCGCCAGTCCGTGTAGCATGCACCACCTCACCACCTTTTCTACGCTATTCTGTGGGCCTCTTGTCTACTCTTGGCTCCCAAGAGTCCATTTTGCAAGTCTTCTGGCAGTTTTCTGGGTTATTTAGGCAGCTGTGGGTGCAATCTAAGTGATCAGCAGGAGGCGGTGAGCCCAGCATCCTCCTATGCTGCCATCTTCTCCCCTGGTATAGGCTTTCAGTTATGAAATGAGTCACAGAGATGAAAGGTATAACATAGGAAATATAGTCAGTACAATTTTAATAGTGCTGTATGGTGACAGATGGTAGCTACGCTTGTGGTGGAAATAACAATGTATAGAGTTGTATAACTGCATCATATACCTGAAATTAATGTAATATTATGTGTCAACAATATTTCAAAAAATTTTGTCCTAGAATATGGATTTCAAATATCTATATTCTATACCAGATTCAGTAAAATGGATAAAGTATACATTGGTAATTAAATGGTGGTTTGCACTGAAGTTGTATGTCTTTTTTTTTTCTTTTTAAAATGGGCTCCATTGTATAATAGGTGTGCAGAAGTACCTGGTTTTAAGCAATGAATACTGCATCTGTAATTGCTGAATCACATCAGCTTAGTAGTTGCTGAGTTCAATGCCCATGCTTCTCATGGAGATTTTGGGGACTATTTTTCTATGCCTCTAATTCTTTGTTTATCATCAAGAACATAAATTAGAAGGCATAGCCATATATTCTCTATGGCAGTAGTTTTTGAAGGAGCTAAAAAATCCTTGAAAAGAATCAACAATATAAATAGAATCTCTAATATTTTCTTTCTACTCTTTAATGGATGTATTGTGTAATTTTGCTCACCTCTTTGCAATGCCCTCAACCCCTAGCTGTGCAGACTGTACTTTGTCACCTAGAGTTCTAAGGCACTCTCAAACTTATATTTTGTTGTATTTCCTTGATTTTGATCAATGTTCTTTTCACCCAATTTCCTATCACTGTAACTTCAAAAGATTCTGCTTCATAATTGGCAAATTTATCCAGAAATTCAGCTTCTTCTGGGAATGTTCCAGCCATCTCCTTATCTTACCTGAGTCTGTGTTCTTCCTTGCAAGCATTGCTTCTTCAGCATCAGGAGGTGGTTTAAATTTTTTTTAAATATTTATTTTTTTTTTAGAGAGAGAGAGAGAGAGAGAGAGCAAGAGAGAGTGGGAGGGGGAGTTGCATAGAAACAGGGAATCCGAAGCAGGCTCCAGGCCCTGAGCTGTAAGCACAAGCCTGACATGGGGCCCAAATCCATGAACCATGAGATCATGACCTGAGCCAGTCGGATGCTTAACCGACTGAGCCACCAAGGCACCCCAGGAGGTGGTTTGGTACTCATTTGTTCCCCATTCCTTCTTCCAACCTAATGGTTTCCCATTCTCTCATAGAATACCCCTGCATATTTGAGCGACATGTCATTTTTCTACACCATTTTCTCCTGTGCCTTGGCTACTTCTCTTTTTCATAGAATACCATAATATACGGATCAAAGTCTTTCTTCCTAAAATACTGTCATTTTTTTCTCCCATGGTTATTCTACGTCAGCATGGTCATCACCCCAAAATTCTCTAATCCACATTAAGCATCCTATTTTCTCACCACAGTTTCCTATCTATCTTCCCAGGTTGTTTGTTCAGTCATTCCCATCATAATTGTTCTTTACCTTCTGGTCCATTGATATCTCTAACTTGCTGGTATCTAAATAGTCTTCTTCTATTTTCATTTTCATTCACTATTTCAATAGTTCTCTTGCCAACTAGGTACTTGTACTTTCTCTTACATTCCTTTATAAGTCAATGACTTCATAGAAGCCAGGGAAAGACCACGGTGCTTGATCAATGTTTAATGTCTGTCTTGACCCACTATACTGTCTTGTTCCCTTGTCTTGTTGCAATGTCACTACCTAATTTGGTGTGCACCATATATTTATTATGATAATAAATAAATTAATGAGGCCAGAATTAAGGCCAATTCATGGACATTAGAGATAGATTTTGGATCATTAAAAATCATTTGAACAATTAGAACATCAAAATATAATAGGTTTTACTGTGAATTATGAATTTCCATGTCACTGGGGATATTCAAGGAAAGGTTAGATAAAGTTAAGAAGAGTTCATGTGTCATAGACCCTGGGTCTAGAGTTCTTTCTTGTCTAGCAAGAAAACAGGAGGCAGGATTAAAATGCGAAAGATGGCTATGTCTGGGGGAAGACAAGAGCCCCGATTAAGGGTCCTTGCTCCGTTTTTTTTTTAGGATCAGAATGTTTACAAACATGGTGATGGACGTGCACAAAGAGACAATAAATCTTTGAACATTAACTCATGGGCATGAGGGAAAGCGGTTTTGAGGATATACAGTGTTAGGGGTTTGGGTCAATATAAAACAAAATCCTGGCAAAGGGCAGATGGTTAATGGCAGACACGGAGTGTGAGGTGCCTATCTTAGCTAGCCTAGGGGATAAGACAGAGCATGCAACCTCAGGTTCAACAAGGCACCTTTGTTTTGCTAATTAGCCCTGCTCTGGGCAACTTCACCCCGCAGCAGTGTATAGCCCTATTTACCTGTTTACCTAATTTGGTCCTTCCTTTCTGTGAAAGCAGCTTTCTGCTATAGTACTAATTTTGGGGGGGGTGCATATCCACCCTGAATACCTAATCTTATTTACCTCATATACCTTTGTATTGGGGCCTTTGTCCCACCCTCTCTATACGTATTCATCTAATCTTGTTCACCCAAACTTGGGTGTGAACATCCTATGGCATTCTAATTCTTTATGCCTTGTTAACCCATCAGTGAATGCTCAGGGAATTCCTCAGCTTATTCCAACATTCATGAGACTAGCTGTTTTCTGAAGTCTTATCCAACTCTGGATTCTGTTAACTTAAAATTAAAAATTACATAAGGGGAAGAAAGATCATTCATAGGATATTAACCCTTTGTCAGATATATGATTTCCTCCCATTCAGTAGGTTGCCTTTTCATTTAGTTGATGGTTTCCTTCACTGTGCAAAAGCTTTTTATTTTGGGGTGTAATCCCAGATTATTTTCGCATTTGTTTCCCTTGTCTAAGAAAACATACTCAGGTAAATGTTGCTAAGGCCAATGTCCAGATTACTATTTATGCTTTCTTTTAAGGAATTTTATGGTTTTAAGTACCACATTTAGGACTTTAATCTATTTAAGCTTATTTTTTGGGTATGGTGTATAAAGCAGTCTATTTTCATTCTTTGCATATAGCTGTCCAGTTTTCCCAACACCATTTATCGAAAACCCTATATTTTCTTGATAGCATTTTTTTGCCTCATTTGTTATAGATTAATTGACCATATAAGAGGGGTTTTAGTTTCTTAAGGTGTAGGGTTCAGACAATAATTTGAGATCTTTCTCCTTGTTTGAATAAAGCAATTAAAGCTAAAAATTTGCTGCTTAAATGCTATTTTGTGGGGCGCCTGGGTGGCTCAGTCGGTTGGGCAGCCGACTTCGGCTCAGGTCATGATCTTGCAGTCTGTGAGTTCGAGCCCCGCGTCGGGCTCTGTGCTGACAGCTCGGAGCCTGGAGCCTGTTTCAGATTCTGTGTCTCCCTCTCTCTGACCCTCCCCCGTTCATGCTCTGTCTCAAAAATAAATAAACGTTAAAAAAAAATTTAAAAAAATGCTATTTTGTATTGCATCTTAGATTGTTGGTATGTTGTGTTTTTGTTTACGTTGATTTAAAATATTTTCTAATTCCTCTTGTGATTCCTTCTTCAGTCCATTGCCTATTTAGGACTGTGTTGATTACTTTTCACATATTTGTGAGTGTCCAAAATTTCCTCCTGTTATTAATTTCTAATGTCATTAGGTTGTTGATGGAGAACATGTTTTATATGATTTAAATGCTCTAAAATTTACTGAGCCCTGTTTTATGGCCTAACATATAATCGATCTTGAAGACTGCATGTGTACTTGAGAGTACATGTATATTCTGCTGTTGGATAGAGTGATCCATAGAAGTCTGTTAAGCCTAGATGGTTTATACAGTTGTTAAAATCTTCAACTTGCTTATATTCTGTCTACCTCTTTTATCTCTATTAAAAGTGCAGCATGGATATATCCAACTTATTAAGTCGTTTAATTCATAGTTCCTTCATGTATTTTGAGACTTTGTTGTTAGGTGTATATACGTTTATAATTGTGACATCTTCTTGGTAGGTTATTTTGTTGTCATAAAATGCCTTTTTTTTTCCTTTAGTAACAACTTTTGTCCTAATGACTTTTGTCAGATGTTAGTGTAGCCAGGCTGGCTTTTTGTTGTTGTTGGTGGTGGTGGTTGTTTGTTTGTTTTTGGTTACTGTTCATAGGGTATAAGTTATTTTATTCTTTTTTTAAACAAACTTTCTTTCTTTGAATTGAAGGTATGTCTCTTATAGACAAATATAGTTAGGTCATGTTTTTCAACCCATTGGGCTCATCTCTGCAATTTGACCGATGTGTTAATCCATACATTTATCATAATAACTCATTAGGTAGCATTTATATTTATCATTTTGCTTTTTTGTTTTCTACATGTCTTATTCCTTATATTATTTCTCTATCCCTACGTTATTGTCTTCTTTGTTAAATAGATATGTTCGGATGTAATATTTTAATTCTTTTGCCATTTCCTTTACTATATTTTAAAGTATTTTCTTAGTGGTTATCCTGGAGATTACAATTAACATATTAATTTATCACAATCTAGTTCAGATTAATACCAAGTTAATTTCAATAGTAGGCAAGAACTTTGTGTCAACATAGGCATATTCCTTCTCATTCTTTGTACTATTATTTCATACAAATCACATTTTAAAAAATTATAAGCTAATCAGCACAGATTTATAATTTTTGCCTTATGCAGCTTTATTTTTAATCAGGCATATAAAAGATTAATAAACAAAACACTACTTTGTACTCATTTTTTTAAACTACGTATGTTTCCTTATCAGAGCTTATTATATTTTTGTATGGATTTGGCTGTAGTCTAGTATCTTTTTATTTCAGCCAGAAGGACTCTTTATTACTTATTGTAAGGGGAATTCTGGTGGTGAGAAATTTTCTGTTTTTAATTTTTTTCTAGAAAAATCTTAATTTATTCTTTATTTTTGAAGAAAATTTTTGCTGAATATGGTATTCTTGGTTGATATATTTCATTCTTAGTATTTTGAATGTTTCATTCATCTGCCTTTTGTCATACCTGATTTCTTTTTTTTAAATCTTTTAAATGTTTATTTTTGAGAGAGAGAGAACAAGTGGGGGAGGCAGAAAGAGAGGGAAACACAGAATTTGAAGCAGGCTTCAGGATCTGAGCTATCAGCACAAAGCCCGATGAGGGGTTTGAACTCATAAACCATGAGATCATGACCTGAGCTGGAGTCGGATGCCCAACCAACTGAGCCACCCAGGTGCCCCTGCCATACTTGATTTCTTATATGAAATCAGATGTTAATAATAAGGTCCCTTGTATTTGAGGAGTCACTGCTCCCTTGCTGTTTTCTAGATTTTCTGTTATTGGTTTTTAACAGCTTAATTATGATATGTGTCAGTGTGTGGATATCTTATTTTATCTTTCTTGGAGTTTGTTGAGCTTATAGGATCGGTACATTAGTGTGTTCATCAAATATCTGAAGTTTTTTGATAATTATTACTTCAAATATTCTTTTTACACCTTTTTCTCTCCTCTCCTTCAGGTACTCCCATTATGCATATGTTAGCACAATTGATAGTACCTAAAAAATCTCTTGGCTCTGTTTATTTTTCTTCCTTCCTTTCCCTTTTCTGCTCCTCCATTAAAGAATCTTGATTGACCTATCTTCAAGTTCACTGATTTATTCTTCTGTTTGCTCAAATCTGTTGTCAAAACCATCTAGTAAATTTGCATTTGTTATTAAACTTTCTACTATGCAATTTCCATTTTCTTCTTTCTTATAATTTCCATCTCCTTATTTATATTCTTTATTTGATAAAATATTATTTTTATACTCTCCTATAGTTTTTTAGACACAATTTCCTTTAGTTCTTTGAACATTTTTATAATAGCTGATTCAATGTCTTTGTCTAGTAATTCCAGTGTCTTGGCTTATAGATAATTTTGGTTGATTCATTTTTTCCCCATAAATGAGTTTTACTTTTTTGTTTCTCTATATATTTCCTTTTTATTGAAAAATAGATATTTTAAATGATATTATCATGGCAGCATTAATAATCAAATCTCCTATTCTCTCCAGGGTTTGTTGTTGTTGTTAGTAGGTGTTATTGTTGCTGCTGGTTGTTGATGTTCTTTTATTAGTTCTGTAAATTCTCTATTTCTTATTATGAGCAGCCACTCAAGTTCTACATTGTTTTATTGGTAGTTGGCTAATGGCTGGACAGAGATTTTCTTAAATTCCTGAAAATAATAGGTACCCAGTCTTTGCCAAGGCACTTTCTCTATATTAAAGCATGCCTTAAACACCTAGCTAGGCAGTGGATAACTCTCTTTTAGCCCTCATTACTTGTTTGTGTAGATCCTCATGAGTCATCAGTCATCCAGAGGACTTATGTCCTTCTCAGGTCAATTATGAGCATGCACACAGTTGGGAACATGTACATGTAATTCTAGATTTCCAGAAATATTTTGGAGCTATTTAAAGACCTCTGAGGAAATCTCATTCCCAAGCTTTATTTTTTTTATTATTTATTTATTTATTTATTATTTTTTATTTTTTTAGTTTAGGAGTTTTTAACGGAAATATGACAGGCAAAAACACCGCAAGTGACAAAAAGGAAATTCTGAAAATATCCCTTCAAGTGAAGTGAGTGCTTGGCTTTGACCTTCCCAAAAGGACAAGAAACTGATGGGTTAGCAACAACATTCTCTGGCAGCCACCTTGCCAACGCATGAATGTCTTAGCCAGAACTGACTCCCACCCCCCTACCAAAAGTGGAGAGGAGATAAAGAGTTTACAGAAATAATGCAGAGACATTGAGAGCCTTAAGAAAAGTCTGAGGACCTTGACAAAGAGGCTGTTGGTTCTGAAAACCTCAAATACATTGACAAATAGTTCTACAAAATGTTACTTAAAACTAAAATGCCTAATCTTGTTTCCAAGGGTTCCCCTGGACTTCTCCCCACATCACACACCAACGTACATGGCTGAACCCAAAAGCCATGCTTTTAAAAACAGAAAAACTAGAGTAAGCCTTGTTGCTCTTTAAGGATAAGGAATCAAACTGAGGCTGCTGGGACACTTCCCACTTAGATCAGTGCTATGTAAAGCAACTTCCCAGCAGAAACATGGTATAGTTCCAGGTGAGGGTCTCACCTTTTTTCATCCATGATTCAATGTACTTTATTCTCCATTAGAGGGCTGTCAATTTATCATTTAGTGTTACAAGTCTTGAAGGACAACAGATATCAAACAAGTTGAGAAAGTCCATGACTTTCTTGATGAACTCAATGTACTCATTGTCCACCCTGTCCTGGTGGATCTCCCCCAGCACCAGATCCTCTTGACCCACCGTGGCTGTCCTCTAAGGAAGAGACATTGCTCCAAGCTTTTTCTGTTCAGCTTTTTGTCAGCCTTTTTCCCCCCAGCTAATATTGCCACCTCCAAAACCTCCAATGTTTAACATTGCCACTGATACTTTTTTTGATAAATGCCAAGGATAAGCTCTTTAACACTGTGTAAGTTCTGTGTAAGATCAAGTAAAGAAAAGCCCTTTGAGAGGATGTTCTCTGGGAGCTGTTGTTGAGACCAAATAATGATAATTCTCTTGGAATAGGATATTTTTGGGTTCCAAACACATTTTGACTTATCTAACAGTTGTGAGTCTGTTTAATTTCACAGACATTATAATTTCAAAGTTAGCGGATTTCAAGGCCACTGTGGAGCTGGTAAAAGTGGTATGAAAATGGAGCAAGATAAAACTGTCAAAAAGCTCATTGTTCTTACCAAGATTTAGCTGCGTTTCTTGAACTAGTACTCCTCACATTATTGTAAGCCTTTGGTCATTTTCAGAGTTCTGACAAAATTCATTTTGACAATTTTCCCCAGTGTTCTTGTTTCACTTTTTGGAAGATTAGATTGTAGGATGTCCTTATTCCACCATTTTTGAATGTTCACAATACATGGAAATCTAAGATTCAGAAGTCATTTCTCTTGTACTCTGGGCCAGTGATGAGAGTGGCAGTCCTGATAATCTCTGAATTGCCTTCAGAGTAATTTATTTATTTCCTTGAATAACAGATCCTGGCTTCTGTTTAGATGGTTCATCCATACTAATCAGCTTATGAACTGTTTACTTGGCCAAACGTTTAGTGCATATTTCCTGTTTTTAAATGTAAGTGCTTGTTTTAATTCTTGTTATTTAACATACAACATTATATTAGGTTAGTTTTAATTCTTGTTATTTAACATTCAGCATTATATTATGTTTGAGTGTAAAATTTGATAATTCAACAGTTCCATACATCACCCTGTACTCATCATGACAAATGCACTCCTTTATTCCCTTCACATATTAACCCATCCCCCACACTTCTCCTCTCTGGTAACCATCAGAATGTTCTCTAGAAGTAAGAGTCTGTTTCCTGATTTCTGTCTCTCTCTCTCTCTCTCTCTTTCTCACTTTCTATTAAGATTTTATGTTTTAAGTAAACTATACACCCAACATGGGGCACAAACTTACAACCTTAAGATCAAGAGTCATATGCTCTAAAAACAGAAAAACTAGAGTAAGCCTTGTTGCGCCCCTCTCTCCTTTTTACATTGCTTGTTTGTTTTGTCTCATAAATTCCACATATGAATGAAATCATATGGTATTTGTCTTTCTCTAACTTACTTAGCATAATACTCTAGATAAATCCATGTCATTGTAAATGGCACTATCTCATTCTTTTTTTATAACTGAGTGATATTCCACTGTGTGTACATATATACCACTTCTTTATCCATTCATTAATTGATTGATGGACACTTGGGATATTTCCATATCTTGACTATTGTAAATAATGCTGCTATGGGGTGCATGCACCTGTTTGAATTAGTGTTCTTGTTTTGTTTACATAAATACCCAGTAGTACAATTACTATATGGTAAGGTAGTTCTATTTTTTTTTAATTTTTCAGTGTTTATTTATTTTTGAGAAAGAGAGAGAGTGCATGAGCTAGGGAGGGGCAGAGAGAGAGAGAGAGAGAGGGAGACACAGAATCCAAAGCAGACTCCAGGCTCTGAGCTGTCAGCACAGAGCCCAATGCAGGGCTCGAACTCATTAACCATGAGATCATGACCTGAGCCAAAATTGAATGCTCAACCGACTGAGCTACCCAAGCGCCCCAAAGCAGTTCTATTTTTAACTTTTTGAGGAAACAGTATTCCTACCAACAGTTTAAGAGGGATCCCCTTTTTCCACATTCTCCTTAACACCTGTTGTTTCTTTTGTTCTGTCATTTTGACAGGTGTGAGGCAGTATCTCATTCTTGTTTTGATATGTATTTTCTTGATGATAAGTGATGTCGAGCATTGTTTCAAGTGTCTGCCGGCCATCTGTATATCTTCTTTGGAAAAATGTGTATTTATGTCCTAAGCACATTTTTCAATTGGAACACTGGTCTTTTTGGGTGTTGAGTTTGATAAGTTCTTTTTATATTTTGGATACTAACCCTTTATCCAGCACGTCATTTGCAATTATCTTCTCCAATTCCATAGGCTGCTTTTTAGTTTTGTTGACTGTTACCTTTGCTGTACAGAAGCTTTTTATTTTCATGTAGTCCCAATAGTTTATTTTTTATTTTGTTTCCCTTGCCTCAGGAGACATATCTAGAAAGAACTTGCTATAGCCAATGTCAAAGAACTTACTGCCTATGTCCTCTTGTAGGACTTTTATAGTTTCAGGACTCAAATACTCACTTCAGCAGCACATATATGATAGTTTCAGGACTCACACTAGTGTCTGTCATCCCTTTGAATTAACACTTGTGTATGGTGTAAGAAAGTGGTCCAGTTTCATTCTTCTGCATGTCACTACCCAGTTTTCCCACCACCATTTGTTGAAGTGTCTGTCTTTTTTCCATTGTAGCTTGAAATTTGGAGTTGTGATGCCTCCAGTTTTTCTTTTTTTCTTTCAGAATTGCTTTGGCTATTCGAGGTCTTTTGTGGTTCCATACAAATTTTAGGATTTTTTGTTTCAGCTTTGCAAAAAATACAGTATTTAGGTAGGGATTGCATTAAATGTTTAGATTGCTGGGGCGCCTGGGTGGCTCAGTCAGTTAAGCGTCCGACTTCGGCTCAGGTCACGATCTCGCAGTATGTGGGTTCATGCCCCATGTCGGGCTCTGTGCTGACTGCTCAGAGCCTGGAGCCTGTTTCGGATTCTGTTTCTCCCTCTCTCTCTGACACTCCCCCATTCATGCTCTGTCTCTCTCTGTCTCAAAAATAAATAAATGTTAAAAAAATTAAAAAAAATGTTTAGATTGCTTTGGGCAGGATAGACACTTTAACAATATTTGTTCTTCCAATTCATGAGCATGGAATTTCTTTGTATTTCTTTCTGTCCTCTTTAATTTCTTTCATCACTGTTTTTAATTTTCAGAGTACAAGACCTTCTCCTTTTTAGTTAGATTTACTCCTATGTAGCTTATGTGACTTGGGTATAATTGTAAATGGGACTGATTCTTTAATTTCTTTTTTCTGTTGCTTCGTTATTGATGTATAGAAATGAAACAGATTAGTGTACCTTGATTTTGTATCCTGAGACTTTAATTAATTTGTGTATCAGTTCTACCAGTTTTTTGGTAGAGTCCTTTGGGTTTTCTATATAGAGTACCATGTCATCAGCAAATAGTGAAAGTTTTACTTCTTCTTTGCCTATGAGGATGCTTTTCATTTCTTTTTTGTTGTCTAATTGCTGTGGCTAGGACTTCCGGTATTAGGAATTTATCCATTTCTTCCAGGTTGTCCAATTTGCTAGAATATAGTTTTTCATAATAGTCTTCTATAATTTTTTTCTGTTCCTGTGATTTTTGTTTTTATTTGCCCTCTTATATTTGTGATTTTATTTATCTGGATCCTTTCTCTTCTTTTTGGTAAGTCTAGCTAGTGGTTTATCAATTTTATTAATAGTTTCAAAGAACCAGTTCCTGGTTTCATTGAACTGTACTCTTGTTTATTTTAGTTTCTATATCATGCATTTCTACTCTAATTTTTATTATTTACTCCTTTCCACTTGTCCTAGGCATTGTTTATTGTTCTTTGTCTAGCTTCTCTAGGTGTAAGGTTAGATTGTTTATTTTAAATTTTTCTTGCTTCATGAGGTAGAACTGTATTGCTATATACTTCCTTCTTAGGATTAGCTTTTCTGTATCCCAAAAGTTTTGGACTGCTGTGTTTTCACTTTCAATTGCTTCCATCTATTGTTAAAATTTATTCTTTGATTTCCTTCTTGACCTATTCATTATGTAGTACCATGTTAGTTGACCTCCAAGTTGTGATCTTTTCAGTTTTTTTTTCTTGTGTTTGGCTTCTAGTTTCATAGTGTTGTGGTAGGAAATGTTGGTTGGTATGACTTCAAACTTCTTGTATTTGTTGAGGCCTATTTGTGGCATAATATGTGGTTCATTCTGAACCATGTTATGTGAGCACTTGAAAAGAATGTAAATTCTGTTGTTTTAGTGTGCAGTGTTCCGAATGTATCTGTTAAGTCCATCTGGTCTAGTGAGTCATTTAAAGCCAATGTTTCCTTGCTAATTTTCTATTCTGATGATCTTCCCATTTATTAAAGTGAAGTGTTAAAGTCCTCTACTGTTATTACATTATTATTGATTAGTTCCTTTATGTTTGTTAATTGTTTTGTATACTTGGGTGTTACCATGCTGAGGGCATGGATATTTACAATTGTTAAATCTTCTTGAAATATCCCTTTATTATTATATAGCACCCTACTCTGTGTCTTCTTAAACTCTTTGTTTTCATGTTTAGATCATCCAGTATGAATATCACTACTGTGGTTTCCTTTTGACATCCATTTGCATGATAAATGCTTTCCCATCCACTCACTTTCAATTTGCAGGTATATTTAGGCCTAAAACAAGTCTCTTGTATGCAGGATATAGATGGTCTTGTTTTTTATCCACTCTGACACCCCATGTCTTTTGTTTGAAACACTTAGTCCATTTACATTCTCAGTAATTATCGCTAGATATGTCTTTATTGCTATTATGTTACTTGTTTTGTGGTTGTCTCTGGGATTTTCTGTAATCCTTTCTTGTCTTTCTCTCTTTCAGGTTTTGGAGATTTTCTTTAGTGATATATTTGGATTTGTCTCCCTTTATTCTTTGGATGTTTATTAATGGTTTTTGATAAATGGTTGCCATCAGGTTTCTATATAAACTATTCTGAAAATAGAAGCCTATATTAAGTTGATCATTAATTTTGAACCCATGATTTCCTCCTCTTCTCTTCACATTTTAGGTATATGTTATTATATTTTATACCCTTTTTTTGTGAGTTCCTTGACTGATTTTTTACAGAAATATTCATTTGTACTGTTGTGTTTCTTGCTTTTATACTGTCACTTTTGGACTCTCCATTCTTTTTTAAAAAGTTTATTTATTTTGAGAGAGAGAAGAGTAGGGGGAGGGGCATAGAGAAGGAAGAGAGAATTACAAGCAGGTTTCATGTTGTCAGCATAGAATCGAACATAGGGCTCTAATTCATGAACTGTGAAATCATGACCTGAGCTGAAATCAAGAGTGAGATGCTTAACCAATGAACCACCAGAAAGGTCTTTCCTTTCCACCAGAGTGCCCTTTAATATTTCTTGAAGGGATGGTTTAGGGGTCACAAACTCCTTTGGTTTTTGATTGCCAGGAAAACTCTTTATCTCTCCTTCTATGGTAAATGGTAGCCTTGTTGGATAGAGTATTCTTGGGTGCAGATTTTTTTTCCATTCAGCACATTGAATATAACACGCCACTCCCTTCTCTAGCTTGCCAAGTTTCTGTTGAGAAATCTCCAGCTAGCCTTATGGGGTTTCCCTTGTAAGTTAAGGACTCCTTTTGTCTTGGTGCTTTTAAGATCTTTTTATTTATCAGCATATTTTACAAATGTAATTGTAGTATATCTTGACATTGACCTGCTTTTATTGTTTTTGATGAGAGTTTTTTGTGCCTCCTGGATCTGAATGTCTGTTTCCTTCCCCAGATTAGGGAAGCTTTCAGGTATTATTTCTTCAAAAAAAATTTCTGCCCCCTTTTCTTGATCTTCTTCTTCTGGGACTCCTATAATACAGATGCTATTACATTTGATGGAACCACTGTGCTCCCTAAGTCTATTTTCATGTTCCATAATTTTTCTTTTTCTCTTCTATTCAGCTCTATTATTTCTCATTA
This sequence comes from Neofelis nebulosa, assembly GCF_028018385.1. Taxonomy (NCBI): domain Eukaryota; kingdom Metazoa; phylum Chordata; class Mammalia; order Carnivora; family Felidae; genus Neofelis; species Neofelis nebulosa. Next base: position 68,019,585 of record NC_080800.1, read on the forward strand.
TTTTGTCTTGTATATCACTAATTCATTTATCTGCTTCTTCCAGCCTGTGGTTCCTTGCATTAAGCCTGTTTCCAATCTCGTTCATTGCATTCTTCACCATTGATTGATTCTTTTTAAATCTTTTATCTCTGTGGTAAGGATCTCACTGATATCTTCTATTCCTTTCTCAAGCCCAGAGAGTATCCTTATGATTGTTGCTTTAAATTCTCCATCAGGCATATTATTTATATCTGTTTTACTTAGATCTCTGGATGTGGCCTTATTTCGTTCTTTCATTTGGAATTAATTCCTCTGTCTTTGTATTTTGTCTAAGTACATACCTTCTTCTCTGTGTTAGAAAATCCATTTATGTGTCCTGCTCTTAAATGTTTTTATGAAGAAGAGGTTGTGTAGTACCCAGGGCCTGGCACTTCAAGCAGTGTCTTGTGTGTCCAGTGTACACTCTGATATTGTGTTTTTCTGCTCTATCCTTCAGGCAGGTCATCTGCAGAGGCTCTCGTTGTCTTCAATGGGCTGTCTTTGGTCTGTGGCCTGAATGTGGTGAGTTTTTACTAGGTGTGTTCTTGTCTGCTTGTGAAATGAGACCTGACACTACCTCTGTCAGAACTGAGGCCCTGAAGAACTATCAGGTAGGAGACATGGTGTGGGCAGGGATTTGTGCTGGTCTTCTCCAGGAGGGGCCCACTATGCTGAGACTGAAGCAAGCTTCACGGAGAAAGGCAGAACTACCAGAGCAAAGTGGGGGTGGGGCTTGGTATGAGCAAGTTAGGAAGCTATTGCTTCCTAGCAAGTGTTGGTGCTCTTCTGCTTCCTGCAGGTGAATGGTAAAATGGCACCAATCAGCTCCTTTGTTCCCAGAGAGGCATCTCTGTGAATGTTGCCCCACAGAAAGCTCTCCAAGCATAGTGAATTTTCTACCCCTTGTGTGCCTCAGGAACTCTTCAGATTGCTGTTTCCTGGCTCTCTGATCCACATTGTTTTCCTGCTTTCTCTCCAGGAGCAGCAAAATGCCCTCCAGGCTCTATCCCAGCCCAGCTCACTAACTTTTAAAATTCTAGGCGTCAAGCCCCACTGGTTGCAAGAAGTGACAAAATTCAGATCCTCTCATTTTCTGAACCAATGGCTTTGGGGAAAAGTTCTTGTGCATTCCCCTGTGTTTTTCTCTCTTGCCTTTCTCTGGGACCATGGCTCCTTCTCCTCCACATCACCTGTGATTTGTTTTTTCCCTAAACCATGAGTCCACACTTCTTACATTCTTCAATGTAGCCTCTTTTCTGCCTTAGTTGTGGAATTTGTTCTGTCACTCTCAGGCCAATTTCTGAGGTGTTTAGAATGATTTGATAGTTATCTATTTGTGTTCATGAAATGAGGTTTGCCTAGGGTCCTCCTACTAGGCCGTCTTCCTCTCATACTCCTATTATTATTGTCCTTATTATTTTATATGTGTATGTCCACGTGTTTCAGCACCATTTGTCGAACGATCATATTTTCTCCATTGTATTGCTTTTGTTCTTTTGTCAAAGATCGGTTGACTATATTTATGTGGATTTATTTCTGGTCTATTTTTTCCCTCAATCTATCTTTCTATTCTTTCACCAATGCACAATGTCTTGATTACTGTAGCTTTATATTAAATCTTGGAGTCAAGTAGTGTCCTTCATCCATTTTTGTTCTCCTTCAATATTGTACTGATTATCCTGTGTCTTTTGCCCTTATATATTAATTGTGGAATCAGTTTTGATTTCCAGAAAGGACCTTGCTGGAATTTTGCTTAGGGATGTTAAAGTCTTTAACTGTAATAGTAGGTTTCTATTTCTCCTTGCAGTTCTATCAATTTTTTTCTTACATGTTTTTGCGTTCTGTTTTTAGGCATCTATATTTGGTCTTTTCAGTCCACTTTGACAGTTTCTATGTTTTAATTGGTACATTTATTATGTTAATATTTCAAGTGATTATTGATATAATTTTGTAAAATTTACCATATTTAATATTGTTTTCTATTCATAGCCTTTCTTCCTTGTTCTCATTTTTGTTTTCCACTCGACTTTCTTTTGCATTTTGTGATTTTAGTTAAAAATTCTATATGATTCCATTTACTTTTCTTTCTTATATCAATTATTGTTCCTTCTTTTTACTTAAAAATATTCTTAATTCCTTCTTCCCTGTGGAGTTATTTCTAGAGAATGTATTATAAGTCATGGAGGGTGAATGGGGCAATAGCTGAAACATCAACAATGTTCTGGTCTCAAGGCTGTCAAACGTGATAGCATCATGAGATACAGAGCCCCATGATCTCCCCGAGGACAGTTAAAATACAAAACCAGCTGTAACTCCCTGACACTCCTTGAAACTGCATGTACTCCCTTCATGACTTCACATAGACACCAGATGTATGTCTGGTTAATGTATAAAGATCCTTTGTGTTCTCTTCCCATGTTTTGATACTCTTTGACACTTATATCTAATGAAATATAAAATAAAGGCTATATGCAGTCAACTGCTGCTGCTTTTCTCACACAGCCAGTCCTGCATGTCCACTCAGTCTGGAGTCTGAGAACTTTTTCAGTGCATGGCCACACCTTTTATTCTTTGTATTATTGTTGTTACTATTTTCACTTACATGTAAACATACATACGTAAATTATATTTATATATTTGTATTTATATTATTTTAAATATAATTAATTATATTTATAAGTATATTATATAAATATATAAATATTCAAATTAATATAATATAGATTAATAGTAGTAAATTAGTATATTACTACTATATTATATATAATAAAAATAAACATAACATAAATATATAATATATAAAAATAAATATACATGAACATATATTTAACATTTATATTGTACTAATAAGAATATATAATTTAATTCTTGTTATTTTGAGCAAAATGTTATCCATTAGATTAATTAAGAATAAGAAAAAAATAAAAAGTTTTATTTTATTCCTTCTCCAATGATCTTTCTTCATAAATACTTGAGTTTCTAGCATATATAATTTTCTTTCTTTCTTTTCGAAGACTGTTTTTAAAAATTTCTTGTTAAATAGACCTACTGGCAGCAAATTCTTTCAATAGTTGTCAGTGGAAGTATTTCTCCTTTATTTTTAAGGGTAATGTAGCAAGACACAGGATTTTAGGTCATTTTTTTTCACTTTCTCAACATTTTAAACATTTTGATACCCTTTATTCTTGCGTACGTGGTTTCTGAAAAGTCAGGTGTAATCCTTCTCTTTGCTCTTCAATAGGTAAGATGTTGTAGTCCTCTGGCTTCTTTCAAGATATTTTCCTTATTTTTGATTTTCTGCAGTTTGAATATTCTATGCCTATGTGTAGATTTTTGGTATGTATTCTCCTTGGTGTATTCTGAGCTTCATGGAGCTCTTAGATTAATGTGAGACATTAATTCTTCTTTGTTATTGTTCAGAAAAATCTTGTGTTATTTTCTCTATTCTCACAATCCTATATATACTTTTTAAGCTCTCCATTTCACAGATATTCTGTTCCCCTTTTTTCAGTCTTTTTTCTTTTGTATTTCAGTTTTTAAAGTTTCTATGTCCTATCTTCAAGCTCAGAGATTCTTTCCTCAGATGTGGCCATGCTAGTAATTTGGTCATCAAAGCCTTTCATTGTTTCTGTTACTGTTTTTTTTTTTTTAAAGTTTTTTTTTTTTTTTAATTTATTTTTGGGACAGAGAGAGACAGAGCATGAACGGGGCAGGGGCAGAGAGAGAGGGAGACACAGAATCGGAAACAGGCTCCAGGCTCCGAGCCATCAGCCCAGAGCCTGACGCGGGGCTCGAACTCACGGACCGCGAGATCGTGACCTGGTTGAAGTCGGACGCTTAACCGACTGCGCCACCCAGGCGCCCCACTGTTACTGTTTTTTATTTCTACCAATTCTTTCTTATTTCTTTCATAGAATTTTTATCTCTTTTGGGGAGAGGAGTTAAGATGGTGGAGTAGTAGGGGGACCTTATGTTTGCCTTGTCCCTCAAACATAGCTAGATAATATCAAATTATTCTGAACACCCAAGAAATCAATCTGAAGACTGAGAGAACAAACTGCACAACTAGAGGGAGAAAAAACAGCCACATCTTGGAAGACAGGAACTGTGGAGAGTTGATTTGGAGAATAAAAGAATTGTGGGTGCTATGGAGGGGAGGGAGCCCTAATCACAGAGAGAAGAGAGAGACAGGGAAACAGTGAAAAGAATATGCAAGGGATTGCACAAGAAAAACTCTTCCCCAAAACTATTGACTGGGAAAAGTGAGGGGCTGATTATCACAAGTTTTTATAAGCAGTGGAGCTCAAAGTGTGAAGTTTCAGAAGTGTATGCCATTCCCCAGGTGGTGCCTGTCAGGCTTAGCAGTGCTGCTATGGGGAAGGAGCTCAGAGGCTGAGGAGTAGGCAGCATGGTCTGAGGATCTCTGTGTCACACCAGGAGAGACAGTTGTTCTCAGAGTGCATTTGGGAGAGGTAGAACTGCCTCTCAGGAGATAAAAAAAAATGGTGGGTGCCATTATGCAGTCCCATTAATTAGCACAGCAGCAGAGCGCCTGTTGATGGCAGCTGACCTAGAAACCAGCTTTTGGTTGCACTTTAACATAAACTCTGACCCACTATGTGGTTGTGCAATAGCTTTTATGGGACAAACTGGCAGCAGCCACAGTGCAGTGAAACTCTCCTCCAGAGGATCAGCATGGGTGGTGCCTCACCAGGTCCCTAAAATTTGGAGTTTTGAAACCCAGCCATGCGTCTGAGATAAAACACAGGAGCAATGTACCACCAGGAAGATAGATGGCTCAAACACAGGGTGAAGTCAGGGCTCTGGTGGAAGCTTGGGACACAAGAAAGGAGATTGTTTGCTCTTCCCTGAAGGCCTTCTGAACAATGGCAGGTGCAAACTCCTGTCTCTAAGAGGATGGGGTGACACCATTTTACTCCTGTCCATCAGCAGGGATAGCCTTCAGTTGACAACACTGCAACCCCAGTATACGCTGGAGCTGCTTACACCAAGCCCCGCCCCACTGCACCATGTGGATGCATCTTTACTAAGGTAAGTCAGCCTGAGATCCGGTGCAGCCGCCCCCCGCCCCAGCAGAAGACCAACACAAAACTTCTGCACACACCAATTCTCCTTATCATAGAGTGCTGCAAAGTTACAGCTTTATGGGAAATAGAATCTAGCCTTTTCTAACAAGCAAACCCAAATACACCTGGTTAAAACTCATCAACACTGGACCAGGTCCAAACACTCCCCACTGAAGGCAAGGGGAAACTGCACAGGATGGATCTGAGGGAAATAGCATCCAAAACACAACACCAGAGTACACATAGCAGACACCAAAAAAAAAAAACACCCCAAAAAACAAAACAAAACAAAACAAAACAGAAAAAAACCTTCCTGAAGTGACATGCCCTGGACAGTATTTAATATAGTCATTACATTCAGGAGCAGCAAGTATAACAGGAAAACACACAGGAGACAGAGGTGTAGGTAAGATGGAGGAATTCTGTATTCAAATTTTTCCTAGAAGAGAAAGAAAGAACAGGAAGAGCTCACAGCCAAAGATCTAATCAAAACAGGTATAAGTAACATTCCTGAATGAGAATTAAAACAATAATAATAAGGATACTAGCTCAGCTTGGGAAAAACAGAGAAGACATAGGGAGTCCCTTTCTGCACTGATAAAGGAACAAAGACTAGTCAGCCCCCCAAAAATGTTATAACTGAGATGCAAAACTGACTGATGTATTGACAAGGATGGAAGTAACAGAGGAAGGAATTAGATATAGAAGATAAAAGTATGGAAAATAAGCTTGAAAAACAGGGAAAGAACAGTACTGGATCATGAATGTAGACTTAGGGAACTCAGTGACTCCATAAACCATAATTACATTCAAAACATAGGAATCCTGGAAGAAGAGAGGGCAAAGGGGGCAGAAGGATTATTTGAGCAAATTATAGCTGAAAACATCACTACTCTGGGGAAGGAAACAGGCATCCAAATCCAGGAAACACAGAGAATTCCCATCAAAATTAACAAAAGCCAGCCAACACCAAGACACATCATAGGAAAAGTTGAAAATTACACAAAGAAAGATCCCGAAAGCATCAAAGGAAAAAAGGTTTTCATCCTACAAGAGGATACAAATATTGTTCACAGCAGATCTCTCCAGAAAAACCTGATATGCCAGAAAGGCATGGCATGATATATACAATGTGCTGAATAATAAAAAATATGCAGCCAAAAATACTTTATCCAGCAAGTCTGCCATTCAGAATAAAAGGAGAAATAAAGAGTTTCCCAGACAAACAAAAGCTAAAGGAGTTCCTGACCACTAAACCAGTCATGCAAGAAATATTAAATGGGAATTTTTGACTGTGAAAGGCCCAAAGCAAAAAAACCTAGAAAGGAACAGAAAAATCTCTAGAAACACCAACTTTACAGGTAATACAATGACAGTAAATTTATATCTATCAATAATCTGAATCTAAATAAACTAAATGCTCCAATCAAAAGACATAAGGTATCAGAGTGGATAAAAAAATAAAATCCATCTAAGGGTGCCTGGGTGGCTCAGTCAGTTAAGCCTCCGACTTCAGCTCAGGTCATGATCTCACAATTAATGGGCTCAAGCCCTGTTTCAGGCTCTGTGTTGATAGCTCAGATCCTGGAACCTGCTTCAGATTCTGTCTCCCTATCTGACCCTCCCCCACTCATGCTCTGTCTCTGTCCCTCAAAAATGAATAAACATTAAAAAACTAAAAAATAAATAAAAACAAGATCCATGCTGCCTTCAAGAGACTCAAACCTACTGACACCTGCAGATTGAAAGTGAGGAGATGGAGAAACATCTATCATGTTAATGAATGTCAAAAGAAAGCCAGAGTAGTCATACTTATATCAGAAAAACTAGATTTTAAAACAAAAGCTGTAACAAGAGAAGGGCACTATATCATAATTAACTGGCCTATCCAATAAATCTGATCATTGTAAATATTTATGCCCCCAACTTGAAAAACCCAAATATATAAATCAATTAATAACAAACATAAATAAACTCATTGATAATACAATAATACTGGGGAACATTAAAAGCCCACTTACAACAATGGACAGATTATCTAAGCAGGAAGTCAACAAGGAAACAATGGCTTTGAATGACACACTGGACCAGATGGACTTAACAGATATATACAAAACATTTCATCCCGAAGCAGCAGAATACACATTCTTTTCGAGTCCACATTGAACCTTCTCCAGAATAGATCATATATTGGGTCATAAATCAGGCCTCAAGAAGTACAAAAAGAGTAAGATCATACAATGCATGTTTTCAGACAGCAACACTATGAAACTTGAAGTCCACCACAAGAAAAAAATTGGAAAAAAAACACAAATACGTGGAGGTTAAAGAACATCTTACAAAGAATGAATAGGTTTACCAGAAAATTAAAGAAGAAATCTAAAAAAAAATACATGAAAGCAAATGAAAATGAGAACATGACAGTCCAGAATCTGTGGGATGCAGCAAAGAAATTTGTAAGTGGGAAGTATATAGTAATACAGGTCTACTCTAGAAGCAAGAAAAGTTTCAAAAACAACCTAACTTTACACCTAAAGGAGCTAGAAAAGGAACAGCAAATAAAGCCTGAAGCCATCAGAGGAAGAGAAATAATAAAGACTAGAAAATAAATAAGTGAGATAGCAAAAACAAAAACAAAACAGTAGAACAGATCAATGAAACTAAGAGCTGGTTCTTTGAACGAATTAATAAAATTGAAAATCCCCTAGCCAGACTTATCAAAAAGAAAAGGAAAGGACGCAAATAAATAAAATCATGGATAAAAGAGGAGAGATCACAAAAAGCACCAAGAAATACAATTATAAGAGATTATTATGAAAAATTATATGCCAACAAACTGGGAAATCTGGAAGAAATGGACAAATTCCTAGAATTATACAAACACCAAAACTGAAACAGGAAGAAATAGAAAATTTGAAACGACACATAACAAGCAAAGAAATTGAATCAGTAATCTAATATATCCCAACAAACAAAGTCCAGGGCCAGATGGCTTTCCAGGGGAATTCTACCAGAAATTTAAAGAAGAGTTAATACCTATTCATCTCAAACTGAAAAGATGGAAATAGAAAGAAAATTTTCAAACTCATTCTACAAACCCACCATTACCTTGATTCCAAAACTAGACAAAGACCCCACTAAAAAAGGAGAATTACAGGCCAGTATCTCTGATGACCATGGATACAAAAGCTCTCAAGAAGACACTAAGAAATTGAATCCAACAGTACATTAAACAATTATTCCCCACCATCAAGCAGGATATATTCCTGAAGTGCAGGGGTGGTACAATATTTGCAAATCAGTCAATCTGATACATCACATTAATAAAAGGAAAGGTAAGAACCATATTGTACTCTCAATAGATGCAGATAAAGCATTTGATAAAGTGCAGCACACATTCTTGATAAAAACTTTCAACAAAGTAGGGACAGATGGAACATACCTCAAAAACATAAAGGCCATGAAAGACCCACAGCGAATATCATCCTCAATGAGGAAAAACTGAGAGTTTTTACTCTACACTTAGAAACAAGACAGGCATGTCCACTTTCACCATTGCTATTTAATATAGTAGTGAAAGTCCTAGCTCAGCAATCGGACAAAAAATAAAAAATAAAAAGCTTACAAAATTCACCAAGAGGAGGTCAATCTTTCACTACTCATGATGACATGACACTATGTAGAGAACATGAAAGACTGCACAAAGAAAATTACTAGAACTTACTCATTAATTCAGCAAAGGATATAAAATCAATGTATACAAATGTGTTGCATTTCTATTTGCCAATAATTAAGCAGCATAAAGAGAAATGAAGGAATCAATCTCATTTAAAATTGCACCAAAATCCATAAGACACCTAGGAATAAACCTAATCAAAGAGGTAAATCTGAGCTCTGAAAACTATAGAACACGTATGAAAGAAATTGAAGATGACACAACAAAATGGATAAACATCCCATGCTCATGGATTGGAAGAACAAATATTGTTAAAAAGCCTACACTACCCAAAGTAACCTATATATTTAATGCAATCACTATCAAAATAACATCAACATTTTTCACAGAGCTAGAATAAACAATTCTAGAATTTGTATGAGACCACAAAAGACCTTGTATCTCCAAAGTACTCTTGAAAAAGGAAAGCAAAGCTGGATGCATCACAATTCTGGGCCTCAAGCTATATCACAAATCTGTAGTCATCAAGAGAGTATGATACTGGCACAAAAACAGACACATAAGTCAATGGAACAGAATAGAAAAGTCAGAAACAGACCCACAATCCTATGGTCAACTAATCTTTGACAAAACAAGAAAGAATATCCAATGGAAAAAAGACAGTCTCTTCAGCAAATGGTGTAAGTAAACTGGACAGCAACATGCAGAAGAATTAAACTAGACCACTTTTTTACACCATACACAAAAATAAATTCAAAATGGATAAAAGACCTAAACGTGAGACAGGAAGCCATTAAAATCCTGGAGGAAATCACTGGCAACAACCTCTTTGACCTCGGCCATATCAACTTCTTACTAGACACGTCTCTTGAGGCAAGGTAAACAAAAGCAAAAACGAACTATTGGGTCTTCATGAAAATAAACAGCTCCTGCACAGTGAAGGAAATAATCAACAAAACTAAAAGACAACCTAGGGAATGAGAGAAGATATTTGCAAATGACATATATGATAAATGATTAGTATCCAGAATACATAAAGAACTTACCAAATTCAACACCCAATAAACAAACAATCCAGTTAAGAAATGGGAATAAGACACGAATAGACATTTTTCTAAAGAAGACATCCAGGGGTGCCTGGGTGGCCCAGTCTATTGGGCGTCTGACTTCAGCTCAGGTCATGATCTCACACTCCCTGAATTCGAGCGCCACATTGGGCTCTGTGCCCTCAGTTCAGACCCTGGAGCTTGCTTTGGATTCTGTGTTTCCCTATCTCTCTGCCCCTCCCCCAGTCATGCTCTGTCTTTCTGTGTCTCTAAAAAAATTAATAAATGTTAAAAAATTTTTTAAAAAAGTAAAGAAGACATCCAGATGGCTAACAGACACATGAGAAAAAGCTCAATATCACTCGTCCTCGGGGAAATAACAATTAAAACCATGATGAGATACCACCTCATAGCTGTCAGAATGGCTAAAATTAAGAACGCAGGAAACAACAGATGTTGGTGACAATGCAGAGACACTGTGTGAATGGAAACTGGTTTCATCATTCTGGAAAACAGTATAAAGGTTTCTGAAGTATGTAAACCTAGAACTATACCATATGACCCAGACATTGTACTAGTACATGTTTTTGCAAAGATACAACATACAGATTCAAAGTGCTACATGCACCCCAGTGTTTATAGCAACATTAACAATAGTCAAACTGTGGAAAGAGCACATATGTCCATTGATTGATGAATGGATAAAGAAGCTCTGGCATATATGTACAATGGAATATTATTCAGCCATCAAAAAGAATGAAATCTTGCCATTTGCTATGATTTTGATAGATCTGGAGCCTATTATACTAAATGAAATATGTCAGGCAGAGAAAGACAAATATCATATCATTTCACTCATATGTGAAATTTAAGAAACATAACAGATGAACAGGGGAAGGGGGAAAAAGAGGGAAGCAAACCATAAAAGACTCTTAAGTATAGAAAACAAATTGCAGGTTGATGGAGGCAGGTGGGTGGGGGATGGGCTAATTGGTTAATGGGTTAAGGAGGACAGTTGTGATAAGTCCTGGGTGTCACATGTAAGTGTTGAGTCACTAATTTTCTACACCTGAAGCCATTTTTCCATATATGCTAACTAGAATTTAAATAAAACCTTGAAATAAAAAATAATTGAAAAAATTTTCATATCTTCCCTAATACCTATTGTTCTTGCATTTTGTCTTTTTTCTAAAGGAAAGATCTTAATTTAAGATTAAGATTAAAATTAAATATGTCAGTAGTATATATGTTGCAGCAAAGACAAGGTCTTCAGGAACTGTATACAACTTCCAGAGTTTAGAGATTTTAAGAGAAGCTCCATAAACACAGACACACACACACACACACACACACACACACACACACCACAAAGATTAAAATCTTAATCATAGTTGTTTTTATTTTTTTTTTTTTTTTATTTTTTTTTATTTTTTTTTATTTTTTAATATATGAAATTTACTGTCACATTGGTTTCCATACAACACCCAGTGCTCATCCCAAAAGGTGCCCTCCTCAATACCCATCACCCACCCTGCCCTCCCTCCCACCCCCCATCAACCCTCAGTTTGTTCTCAGTTTTTAACAGTCTCTTATGCTTTGGCTCTCTCCCACTCTAACCTCTTTTTTTTTTTTCCCTTCCCCTCCCCCATGGGTTTCTGTTACGTTTCTCAGGATCCACATAAGAGTGAAACCATATGGTATCTGTCTTTCTCTGTATGGCTTATTTCACTTAGCATCACACTCTCCAGTTCCATCCACGTTGCTACAAAAGGCCATATTTCATTCTTTCTCATTGCCACGTAGTATTCCATTGTGTATATAAACCACAATTTCTTTATCCATTCATCAGTTGATGGACATTTAGGCTCTTTCCATAATTTGGCTATTGTTGAGAGTGCTGCTATAAACATTGGGGTACAAGTGCCCCTATGCATCAGTGCTCCTGTATCCCTTGGATAAATTCCTAGCAGTGCTATTGCTGGGTCATAGGGTAGGTCTATTTTTAATTTTCTGAGGAACCTCCACACTGCTTTCCAGAGCGGCTGCACCAATTTGCATTCCCACCAACAGTGCAAGAGGGTTCCCGTCTCTCCACATCCTCTCCAGCATCTATAGTCTCCTGATTTCTTCATTTTGTCCACTCTGACTGGCGTGAGGTGGTATCTGAGTGTGGTTTTGATTTGTATTTCCCTGATGAGGAGCGACGTTGAACATCTTTTCATGTGCCTGTTGGCCATCCGGATGTCTTCTTTAGAGAAGTGTCTATTCATGTTTTCTGCCCATTTCTTCACTGGGTTATTTGTTTTTCGGGTGTGGAGTTTGATGAGCTCTTTATAGATTTTGGATACTAGCCCTTTGTCCGATGTGTCATTTGCAAATATCTTTTCCCATTCCGTTGGTTGCCTTTTAGTTTTGTTGGTTGTTTCCTTTGCTGTGCAGAAGCTTTTTATCTTCATAAGGTCCCAGTAATTCACTTTTGCTTTTAATTCCCTTGCCTTTGGGGATGTGCCGAGTAAGAGATTGCTACGGCTGAGGTCAGAGAGGTCTTTTCCTGCTTTCTCCTCTAAGGTTTTGATGGTTTCCTGTCTCACATTCAGGTCCTTTATCCATTTTGAGTTTATTTTTGTGAATGGTGTGAGAAAGTGGTCTAGTTTCAACCTTCTGCATGTTGCTGTCCAGTTCTCCCAGCACCACTTGTTAAAGAGACTGTCTTTTTTCCATTGGATGTTCTTTCCTGCTTTGTCAAAAATGAGTTGGCCATACGTTTGTGGGTCTAGTTCTGGGGTTTCTATTCGATTCCATTGGTCTATGTGTCTGTTTTTATGCCAATACCATGCTGTCTTGATGATGACAGCTTTGTAGTAGAGGCTAAAGTCTGGGATTGTGATGCCTCCTGCTTTGGTCTTCTTCTTCAAAATTACTTTGGCTATTCGGGGCCTTTTGTGGTTCCATATGAATTTTAGGATTGCTTGTTCTAGTTTCAAGAAGAATGCTGGTGCAATTTTGATTGGGATTGCATTGAATGTGTAGATAGCTTTGGGTAGTATTGACATTTTGACAATATTTATTCTTCCAATCCATGAGCAGGGAATGTCTTTCCATTTCTTTATATCTTCTTCAATTACCTGCATAAGCTTTCTATAGTTTTCAGCATACAGATCTTTTACATCTTTGGTTAGATTTATTCCTAGGTATTTTATGCTTCTTCGTGCAATTGTGAATGGGATCAGTTTCTTTATTTGTCTTTCTGTTGCTTCATTGTTAGTGTATAAGAATGCAACTGATTTCTGTACGTTGATTTTGCATCCTGCAACTTTGCTGAATTCATGTATCAGTTCTAGCAGACTTTTGGTGGAGTCTATCGGATTTTCCATGTATAATATCATGTCATCTGCAAAAAGCGAAAGCTTGACTTCATCTTTGCCAATTTGGATGCCTTTGATTTCCTTTTGTTGTCTGATTGCTGATGCTAGAACTTCCAGCACTATATTAAACAGCAGCGGTGAGAGTGGGCATCCCTGTCGTGTTCCTGATCTCAGGGAAAAAGCTCTCAGTTTTTCCCCATTGAGGATGATGTTAGCTGTGGGCTTTTCATAAATGGCTTTTATGATCTTTAAGTATGTTCCTTCTATCCCGACTTTCTCAAGGGTTTTTATTAAGAAAGGGTGCTGGATTTTGTCAAAGGCCTTTTCTGCATCGATTGACAGGATCATATGGTTCTTCTCTTTTTTTTTGTTAATGTGATGTATCACGTTGATCGATTTGCGAATGTTGAACCAGCCCTGCATCCCAGGAATGAATCCCACTTGATCATGGTGAATAATTCTTTTTATATGCTGTTGAATTCGATTTGCTAGTATCTTATTGAGAATTTTTGCATCCATATTCATCAGGGATATTGGCCTGTAGTTCTCTTTTTTTACTGGGTCTCTGTCTGGTTTAGGAATCAAAGTAATACTGGCTTCATAGAATGAGTCTGGAAGTTTTCCTTCCCTTTCTATTTCTTGGAATAGCTTGAGAAGGATAGGTATTATCTCTGCTTTAAACGTCTGGTAGAACTCCCCTGGGAAGCCATCTGGTCCTGGACTCTTATTTGTTGGGAGATTTTTGATAACCGATTCAATTTCTTCGCTGGTTATGGGTCTGTTCAAGCTTTCTATTTCCTCCTGACTGAGTTTTGGAAGATTGTGGGTGTTTAGGAATTTGTCCATTTCTTCCAGGTTGTCTAATTTGTTGGCATATAATTTTTCATAGTATTCCCTGATAATTGTTTGTATCTCTGAGGGATTGGTTGTAATAATTCCATTTTCATTCATGATTTTATCTATTTGGGTCATCTCCCTTTTCTTTTTGAGAAGCCTGGCTAGAGGTTTGTCAATTTTGTTTATTTTTTCAAAAAACCAACTCTTGGTTTCGTTGATCTGCTCTACAGTTTTTTTAGATTCTATATTGTTTATTTCTGCTCTGATCTTTATGATTTCTCTTCTTCTGCTGGGTTTAGGCTGCCTTTGCTGTTCTGCCTCTATTTCCTTTAGGTGTGCTGTTAGATTTTGTATTTGGGATTTTTCTTGTTTCTTGAGATAGGCCTGGATTGCAATGTATTTTCCTCTCAGGACTGCCTTCGCTGCGTCCCAAAGCGTTTGGATTGTTGTATTTTCATTTTCGTTTGTTTCCATATATTTTTTAATTTCTTCTCTAATTGCCTGGTTGACCCACTCATTCGTTAGTAGGGTGTTCTTTAACCTCCATGCTTTTGGAGGTTTTCCAGACTTTTTCCTGTGGTTGATTTCAAGCTTCATAGCATTGTGGTCTGAATGTATGCATGGTATAATTTCAATTCTTGTAAACTTATGAAGGGCTGTTTTGTGACCCAGTATATGATCTATCTTGGAGAATGTTCCATGTGCACTCGAGAAGAAAGTATATTCTGTTGCTTTGGGATGCAGAGTTCTAAATATATCTGTCAAGTCCATCTGATCCAATGTATCATTCAGGGCCCTTGTTTCTTTATTGACTGTGTGTCTAGATGATCTATCCATTTCTGTAAGTGGTGTGTTAAAGTCCCCTGCAATGACCACATTCTTATCAATAAGGTTGCTTATGTTTATGAGTAACTGTTTTATATATCTGGGGGCTCCGGTATTTGGCGCATAGACATTTATAATTGTTAGCTCTTCCTGATGGATAGACCCTGTAATTATTATATAATGCCCTTCTTCATCTCTTGTTACAGCCTTTAATTTAAAGTCTAGTTTGTCTGATATAAGTATGGCTACTCCAGCTTTCTTTTGGCTTCCAGTAGCATGATAAATTGTTCTCCATCCCCTCACTCTCAATCTAAAGGTGTCCTCAGACCTAAAATGAGTCTCTTGTAGACAGCAAATAGATGGGTCTTGTTTTTTTATCCATTCTGATACCCTATGTCTTTTGGTTGGCGCATTTAGTCCATTTACATTCAGTGTTATTATAGAAAGATACGGGTTTAGAGTCATTGTGATGTCTGTATGTTTTATGCTTGTAGTGATGTCTCTGGTACTTTGTCTCACAGGATCCCCCTTAGGATCTCTTGTAGGGCTGGTTTCGTGGTGACAAATTCCTTCAGTTTTTGTTTGTTTGGGAAGACCTTTATCTCTCCTTCTATTCTAAATGACAGACTTGCTGGATAAAGGATTCTCGGCTGCATATTTTTTCTGTTTAGCACACTGAAGATATCGTGCCAAGCCTTTCTGGCCTGCCAAGTTTCAAAGGAGAGATCAGTCACGAGTCTTATAGGTCTCCCTTTATATGTGAGGGCATGTTTATCCCTTGCTGCTTTCAGAATTTTCTCTTTATCCTTGTATTTTGCCAGTTTCACTATGATATGTCGTGCAGAAGATCGATTCAAGTTACGTCTGAAGGGAGTTCTCTGTGCCTCTTGGATTTCAATGCCTTTTTCCTTCCCCAGTTCAGGGAAGTTCTCAGCTATAATTTCTTCAAGTACCCCTTCAGCACCTTTCCCTCTCTCTTCCTCCTCTGGAATACCAATTATGCGTATATTATTTCTTTTTAGTGTATCACTTAGTTCTCTAATTTTCCCCTCATACTCCTGGATTTTTTTATCTCTCTTTCTTTCAGCTTCCTCTTTCTCCATAACTTTATCTTCTAGTTCACCTATTCTCTCCTCTGCCTCTTCAATCCGAGCCGTCGTGGTTTCCATTTTGTTTTGCATTTCGTTTAAAGCGTTTTTCAGCTCCTCGTGACTGTTCCTTAGTCCCTTGATCTCTGTGGCAAGAGATTCTCTGCTGTCCTGTATACTGTTTTCAAGCCCAGCGATTAATTTTATGACTATTATTCTAAATTCACTTTCTGTTATATTATTTAAATCCTTTTTGATCAGTTCATTAGCTGTTGTTATTTCCTGGAGATTCTTCTGAGGGGAATTCTTCCGTTTGGTCATTTTGGACAGTCCCTGGAGTGGTGAGGACCCGCAGGGCACTTCCCCCGTGCTGTGGTGTATAACTGGAGTTGGTGGGCGGGGCCGCAGTCCGACCTGATGTCTGCCCCCAGCCCACCGCTGGGGCCACAGTCAGACTGGTGTGTGCCTTCTCTTCCCCTCTCCTAGGGGCGGGATTCACTGTGGGGTGGTGTGGCCCGTCTGGTCTACTTGCACACTGCCAGGCTTGTGGTGCTGGGGAGCTGGCGTATTAGCTGGGGTGGGTAGGCAAGGTGCACGGGGGCGGGAGGGGCAGGCTTAGCTCGCTTCTCCTTAGGTGATCCACTTCAGGAGGGGCCCTGTGGCAGCGGGAGGGAGTCAGATCCGCTGCCGGAGGTTTGGCTCCGCAGAAGCACAGAGTTGGGTGTTTGCGCTGAGCGAGCAAGTTCCCTGGCAGGAACTGGTTCTCTTTGGGATTTTGGCTGGGGGATGGGCGGGGGAGATGGCGCTGGCGAGCGCCTTTGTTCCCCGCCAAGCTGAGCTCTGCTGTCCGTCCGGGGGCTCAGCAGCTCTCCCTCCCTTTGTCCTCCAGCCTTCCCGCTTTCTGAGCAGAGCTGTTAACTTCTGACCTCCCAGACGCTAAGTGGCGCTTGCTGTCGGAACACAGTCCGTCCGGCCCCTCCGCTTTTGCCAGCCCGACTCGGGGGCTCTGCTTGGCCGGCGAGCCGTCCCTCCGCCCCGGCTCCCTCCCGCCAGTCCGTGGAGCGCGCACCGCCTCGCCGCCCTTCCTACCCTCTTCCGTGGGCCTCTCGTCTGCGCTTGGCTCCGGAGACTCCGTTCTGCTAATCCTCTGGCGGTTTTCTGGGTTCTTTAGGCAGGTGTAGGTGGAATCTAAGTGATCAGCAGGACGCGCGGTGAGCCCAGCGTCCTCCTACGCCGCCATCTTCCGGAACTCCCCTCAATCATAGTTGTTTTTAATTCTCAGTCTGATAATTTCAATATCCTAACGATATCTGAGTCTGATTCTGATATTTGTTCTGTCTTTTCAAACTGCATTTTTTTTGCCTATTAGTATGATTTTTGAATTTTTGAAATCTAGAAGTGATATACTAGGTAAAATAAGTGGTGATTATAGGCCTTTGGTTGTATATTTGTAAGGTATGGGGGAAAGTAAGTGGTCTATAATGTTTAGGTCTCAGTCTTTCAGTGAGCGTGTGTCTCTGGACTGTACACCTCACAAGTACTTAGTTTATTCCTTTCCCCTTTTAGATGGGACAGAATAGCTACCATGGGAAGTAGTTGGATATTTCTCTTCCTCCTTGTGGAAGGCTAGAGAGGACCAGAGTTCACTGATATTTGTTAGACTCCTAGTAGCTTAGGCTCTGGTAAAATAGTTTCTCTTGAGGACAGTCTTCCTTAAGAAAAATAGAATGTTGTGATGTATTTCAAAAAGGTTACTTTTCTTCTCCTCCTGCAGAAAGCACAAGGGGACTTTTCTCTTCTCCTTTGTTGGCCTTGAGCTAAAACTCAAAAAAGCTTGATAACCCTTCTATACTCTCCCAGAGTTATTAAATCTTATACTTGTCCACACTGATCCTCCAAGCTATTTGTCAATTAAAGTGTTGTTTTCCTAACCTGGTACTTGTCCCACAAGGGGTTTCTGCTTGTGGGTTCCTGCTCTGGTAGCTTATGGTATTTTATTTTATTATGGTAGCTTATGGTATTTTAACTTTAAAAAACAGCAAGTAGCTTATCAAGGCTATAGTGTATGTAAAAGGCAATGGTACAACATATGCCTGGAGAGGTAGGTCATTTAACTATTTAGTTCAATAAATATTTAGAAAAACTTATATGTGCTAGGCACTATGCTAGGAACTAAAGGTCTATGAATTAATAAGTCATTGCCCTGACGGTGCTCACATTATTGCATGGGGAGGGGGAGGTAAGGAATACAGATAATTTTAATATAACAAATGGAATACAGTTATAGGGGCATGCATGGTGTGATAAGGGACACTGAGTGGGGAGACTTAATACAACTTTATTTCCTATAGAAAATGACATTCTAGATGGGTGGGAGATGGGATAGATTAGTGATGGCTATTAAGGAGGGCACTTGTGATGAGCACTGGGTGTGGTATGTAAGTGATGAATCACTGAATTATACTCCTGGTGCCAATAGTGCATTGTATGTTGGCTAACTAAAATTTAAATGAATAAAAAAGAAAATGACATATAAACTGCATCTTGAAGAATAAATAAAAAAAAAATATCCAGAAGAAGAATGGTAGGAATAGCATTCTTAGAGCAAAATAAAATATGACCATAGCACAGAGGTGACAAACAGCATATTTCATAAAAGAAATCACAAACATTTTGGTATAATAAAAGCATAAAATCACAGGAAGAAAGTGGTAGGAAATAAGAGTCTAGAGGTGGGTACAAGTGAAGTAATGACCAAATTTTATTTTGTATGCCTGAGCTTTACACTCTTCCTTATTGAGAGTCAATAACATGTTTTAAGCAGGAAATTACATTATAAATTTGCTATTTTAGAAA
This sequence comes from Neofelis nebulosa, assembly GCF_028018385.1. Taxonomy (NCBI): domain Eukaryota; kingdom Metazoa; phylum Chordata; class Mammalia; order Carnivora; family Felidae; genus Neofelis; species Neofelis nebulosa. Next base: position 68,038,383 of record NC_080800.1, read on the forward strand.
GGTAAATATGGAAAGCAATATATTAAATGGTTTGGAAGATGATAAAACGAAACACAGGAAGAGCTTTTAGGAGGGTATTACTCTGGTTACAGGGACAGATATTGAGGCCATGAATTAATAAAGTGAAAATGAAGAGGACATAGATATGATAAAGGTCAAAAATGAAATTAACAGAATTTAGTGATAAGTTAAATGTATAATATAAAGGAGAATTTTCAAGAATATCTTCCAGGTTTCTAGCATGTGTGACAGTGTTACTGTTAGCTGATTTAGAGAATACGAAAGAAACTCATGCTTAAAATGAAAAAAAATATGAGGTAATGTATCCAATTTTGGACAGGTTGAGTTGGAATTTATAAACATTGTATTCCATTTAAAAAAATGAATTACAGTAAAACTTTGGTTTGTGAGCATAATTCAATTCCTGAGACATGCTTGTAATCCAAAGTACTTGTACATCAAAGAGAATTTCAAGAACCAGTGGCTCAGTTGTGATCACATGATGTTCAGCATCATGTATTACTCATATTGCAAGACATCACCAATTTATGAAGTTAAAATTTATTAGCAATGTTTGCTTCTCTTGTGGAACACTCACAGAATGTTACTCCTAATCCAAGGTTTTACTGTATATTTATTTTTAAATTTTTTTCTTAATGTTTTTATTTATTTTTGAGACAGAGAGAGACAGAGCATGAGTAGAGAAGGGGCAGAGAGAGAGGGAGACACAGAATCGGAAGCAGGCTCTAGGCTCTGAGCCATCAGCACAGAGCCCGATGCGGGGCTCGCACTCACAGACTGTGAGATCATGACCTGAGCCGAAGTCGGACGCTCAACCGACTGAGCCACCCAGGCGCCCCTGTATATGTATTTTTATAATATAGCCCTCTGGTTGTAAATATTTCTGTTTCATATATATGAAATATTTGAATATGTTTAGACTTCTGTTTGGTACAGGTGGAAGTGTGGTAAAGATGGCGTGTGTGTGTGTGTGTGTGTGTGTGTGTGTGTGTCTGTGTGTGTCTGTGTTTAAGGAGCTTCTCTTAAAATCTCTAAACTCTGGAGGTTGTATACAGTTCCTGAAGACCTTGTCTTTGCTGCAACATGTATACTACTGACATATTTATTGTCTGAATCTACATGGTACCTTGAAGACAAGCTGTATTTGTGTCAAGCTTTGGCATGACTTTCTTTGCCAAGTTTTGAAGCTGTCCTGGCCAGGCCCCAGATTCACTAGATTACCACATCCCCACTTCCAGGAGTTTATGGCACCTCTCAGAGGCACTCAGATTCCGGGTATGACTCCCTCTGCTACCTATGGGACTCCAAACCATAATCCCTTTCTGGTCTTGGGAAATTTCATGATCTTTCACCGCTCATACTTCTCTCTCCTCAAATTCATATATTCCATTCTGTGTTTCTAAGTCTAATCACCTCAGGTTTCTTAGGCTGCTGGAAAACAAAAACTAAGAATATTATATTGTCTGAAAGCAACTTCTGCTTTTAGCGCTGAATTTCAAGCCTCCCCTGAGACAAGAAGGTACAAGAAAGAGAAAAATACAGCAAGAAAAAAATATACCTCAACCTGGGTTACCTTGAAAGCTGATCCTGATTCAAAAGTCTTGCTTCCTTATAGTTTATTTGATAAATGATCCTAGACAGTGGGAGTGATGAACCAGGGAAGGAAAAAAGTCCAATCATGCAGAATCAAGCTGGCTACTGCTGTGGATAGTTGATATTCAATCTAGATGGACCATTTTGAGAAGATATATAGAATTAACCTCAGAATGACCTGCCTAAAGAGTATTGTCTACCCATTTACTCCTGGCTGTCATTTAGGTGAGGATTGTGCTATTGGCTGTTAAATCCTAGTAATTTTAAGATTGAGCATGTGTGAATGCAGAATGAGATCTTACAGTCATTCCATATTGTGGTGTCAGAGAAGCCCTGAAAAAGAAAGTGCACAATACATAGGGGCAGTTTGAGATGAGGTACTGTCAGCATGAAGTGGGATTGTAACCTGCACAATAGCTTTTGTCAAAGATGTCTGAAATCAGCCCTGAGGGTGAGAAGCTGTGAAGTGGTACTCAAGATGTGTCATAGAGTCCATTCATTGCACCACTTACTACTGCCTTTCATTATTTCCATTACATTTTTAAATGAAATTTCCAACTACACTCCCTACAAAAGACATGAAGAAGATGAATAGAACATGCCACCATTGTCTCTGCTACTAAAACTGGTCCCAAGTCCATATTGATATTCATTGTTTGACTCCTTTACTTTCAGTCTATTTTCCCCTCACTCTCAACTAGTAATTTTTAAAGTTTTTATTTAACTCTAGTTATCTCCACTAGTACTTTTGCTAATATAGATTGCTTACCTGATGGGATGACCCAAATTTCAGCCTTAAAGGGTCTGAGTCCTTAGTGGACTTTTGCTTGCCAGGCTGTGGCAAATATAATTGTTTATTAATCATTATCATAAGGCATGAAAGCACAAAGAGAAACCCTAGTAAATTCTCTGGGTTCTAGAAATTTCTCCTTACCTTGATTGTGTAAGAGTAATCTTAGCTCTTCATGGTAATAGCATTGGTTTCCCCCATTCATATTAATTCATTTATTACCTGCTCGTCCACTTTTCTGAGAAGTTTTAAATGACCAAGTGGGTGTTGCAGCTCCATGTAAAATGGCACCCTACATTCTCTTTTTTTTGAAGCATTCTTCCCCATCAATACAAGGGCTTTAGGGGCACCTGGGTGACTTAGTTGGTTAAGTGTCTGACTTTGTCTCAGGTCACAATCTCATGGTTCATAAGTTCGAGCCTCACATCAGGCTCTGTGCTGACAGCTCAGAGCCTGAAGCCTGCTTCAGATTCTGTGTCTACATCTCTCTTTGCCTGTCTCAGCTCACACACACTCTGTCTCTCTCAAAAATAAATAAACATTACAAAATACAAGAGCTTTAAAGCTGGAAAATCCTAAGAATTTGGGTATGGAAAGTCATAGCCTACAAGTGTTAGAGAGAGAAGCGAATCTCATTATTTCCTGGACAAATTTATTGTATCTATTAAGGATATGAGCCATATATCAGCTACTGGTTCAATAAATATACTTTATACTGGAGGATCACACCTCAACTCTGAGGGTAGAGCTGCCAAATGGGCCCTTACTGAGCCTTTACTAGGGCATTTACTTAGGCTTGATGATTCTAGATAATGTGATATATAGTAGAACTAGTAGGTCCCAGATGGAATAGGGCTTTTGTAATTGACCAGCAACATAGTGGTTAGTTGGTGTCTTTGAAGGATATCTATATCAAGACCTCAGATGCTGCTAGCAGATTGGGCATTTGGTCACAGAGGTAGGCTTATAAAGCTTGGTAAAAAAAGAAGTACTTGCATAGCTCTTATTCTTGCCATCATAAGTCAATTTATTCATGGTCCTATTACAAAAACACTGGGATGATAGCCTAGAAGAGTAGCTGGCTAATATCTATAGGATGAATTATCATGTTCACTTGGATGTTAAAGATGTCCTTAACATTACTGTGTGTTATAAATTTCCTCATGGTTTTCCCATTCCTGTAGGTCATTCACATGGCTCTTGAGTATGAGGTGCATAATGCTGTATCCAATAGGCCAAACCAAACATAAGGCCATCCCATTTTCAGGAGTGAAGAAACAGACTCCACTTTTTAGTGGGAGGAGTTGAAAAGTCAGAAGGAACAGGATAAAGAATTGCAGTCATTTTTACAATAAATTTATTATACACATCAAGTTGATAACCAGATGTACTACTGAAAACCTTGCCAACTGGGAGTATTTCCACTTATTTCTGTCCCTTAGGGACACCTATGCATGTGGCTGGTAGATGCAGTAGCAGACTATTTTTGGTTCACAACAACATACTGAGCCTACCTAACCATGAAGCAGACCCTAGAATACATACACACATATATATATGTATGTATATATATATATATATATATATATATATGTATGTATATATATACATGTATATATACATACATATATGTATACATATATATGTATACATATATTATATATATATATATATATATATATATATTAACAAAACATATAATATAGAGGCATCAATGCAACAGAAATAACTCATATGCAGTCTGGGGTTTCTATTTGTGTAACTTATTTGGAACTTTGGGACCAGTCTATTGCATGATGGATTGCTATTGAATTGGTAGATCTAATAAACAGCTCGTGATGGTTAGCTCTAGTGGTTTAGTCACTTGGTCATGTACTTAGTCTCTACTAGGGTCTAGTAGTACATTCAAATCTACTTTTCAAGCATCAAGTAGTTTTGTTCCACAGAAGTCATGGCCTTTTTCCATAATCACTGAAGTCTGTGCTATACCTCTCTAATTGGAGTCAGAGGATCCCCATCCACTATAGATTGATTCCTCCAACACCATTATATCTGCTAAATGATATGGCCTGAGAAACAGAGCAGCTTTCACTCATATCTTTTTTCAATGTCCCCTTTGATGTGAAGCCTAAAATTAAGGCTCGATATTATATGATGCCTTGACATCTGAAACCAGAAGAGCCTCAAATAGCCTAACTACAAACTTCCCTCTTTTCTGCTTTTGTGGATAACGTCTCCTATTCAGAAAACCCTCCTTATCAAGGGCACCTTCCCAATTCCTGCTAATCCCTGAGTAGTGGGTTTCAGTTCCCTGCTAGCTTATGGAATTATTCAAATAAGCCACTTTCATCTTCTCACCAACCCCCCCACCCTTGATCCAACTGCTTTATACAGCCGTCTTATTCATTCTCTTCCTGATTGAAACACATATTCTCCTATGAGGTATGTGGTGTGTCCTCTTTCCCTGGGCTGTGAGTATATGTGACTAATAAGCTATCGTTCATTTCATCTCTCCAGTGTTGGTTGTTGTGTTTTGGCAATGAAAGCAACTCCAGGGTGTTCCTCATCAATGGGGTAAAGGGAAGCAGTTAAAACACCCTCTCTTAAGTGCTCAGAGCCTTACTTACACTGTGTCTTTTCATCACAATCCTAGACTTCAAGTTATATTACAAAGCTGTAGTAATCAAAACATTATGGTACTGCCACCAAAATAGACACATAGATCAATAAAACAGAATACAAAACCTAGAAATAAACCTACAACTGTGTGTTAAATTAATCTTTGGCAAAACAGGAAAGAGTATCCAGTGAGAAAAAGACAGTGTCTTCAACAAATGGTGTTGGAAAAAGTGGACAGCAACACGCAAACGAAGGAAACTGGAGCACTATACACAAAAATAAATTCAAAATGGATGAAAGACCTAAATGTGAAACAGGAAACCATCAAACTTGTAGAAGAGAACAAAGGCAGCAATTTCTTTGACATTAACCATCCCAACTTCTTACTAGATATGTCTCCTGAGGTAAGGGAAACAAAAGCAAAAATGAACTATGGGAATTCTTTGAGACAAAAAGCTTCTGCACAGTGAAACAATCAACAAAACTAAAAGACAACCTAGGAAATGGGAGATAATATTTGCAAATGACATACCTGATAAAGGGTTAGTATCCAAAATCTATGAAGAACTTATCAAACTCAAAACCCAAAAAACAAATAATCCAGTTAAAAATGTACAGAATACATTAATAGACAGTTTTTCCAAAGAAGACATCTAGATAGCTAACAGACACATGTCAGATGTTCAACATCACTCATCATCAGGGAAATACAAATCAAAACAACATTTAAAAAACTACAATGAGGTATCACTTCACACAAGTCATAATGGCTAAAATTACACCATACACAAAAATAAAGTCTAAATAGATTAAAGGCCTAGGGGCGCCTGGGTGGTTCAGTCGGTTAAGCGTCTGACTTTGGCCCAGGTCATGATCTCGCAGTTCGTGGGTTCCAGCCCCGCATTGGGCTCTGTGCTGACAGCTCAGAGCCTGGAGCCTGCTTCAGGTTCTGTGTCACCATCTCTCTCTGTCCCTCCCCCACTTTCACTCTGTCTCGCTCTCTCAAAAATATTAAACATTTTTTAAAAATAGATTAAAGGCCTAAATGTGAGATCTGAAACTAAAAATCCTAGAAGAGAACACAGGTAGTAACTTCTTCAACATTGGCCATAGCAACTTTAACTTTATTCTAGATATGTCCCCTGAAGCAAGGGAAATAAAAGCTACAAGAAGAAAAAAGAAACAAAAAACTAATGGTACTAAAAAAAAAAAAAAAAAGAAAAAAAAGCTGCACAGCTGGGCTCTGTCGTAGGGATTATGGCCAGAGTCACAAAAGATGAGTCCGCAAAGTGCAGTTAAGTAAAGGTCCTCATATTTGAGTCAAAATGAGGCCCTGACCTCAGAATTAGGCCCAGACCTAATAAAAGCTCCCTTTTATTAGGATAATTGCTAAAGATTACGTGCATAAATTCAGCTAAGCAAGTGCGTTAATCAATCTAATGGTTTAGCTTTTCAAGGTTGAATTTCGAATTCATTGGTTTCTATAACACTAGGAAGGGTCAAGTGTGAAGGAGGATCCAGCCTTGGACAATGTTAATGGCTCTAGGCATTCCTTATGAGCTGCAGCCACATTCAGGTGTGTAAACATGTCCTAAGGCCTTGCACCTTCTCCAGCCCTTCCCTTTTGAAGTCTTTTCCTTTGATGCTTCTCTCCTGCATCTTCCACAATTCCCCCTTTTTCTTTCATTTGGCAAAACTGGAGGGCAAACATAAAGGCTCCTGAGACATGTTCTTGGCTTTATTGCTGTCCTCTACCCCAGACTAGGTATATGAAAAGTAGTAAGACAAAGATTAATATATATATATATATATATATATATATATATATATATATATAAACAATCGCAGAAAAGCTTAAGGGTTTTGTATAATTCATTGGATTCAATTCTGAAATTCGGTTAGTTATCTCAGATAGAGAAGGACTACCAGAAATCATCTCAAGTTTATTTTTGAAAGTTTCATAGATGTCCTTTTGCAATTGAGCTATATCAGCAGAGGTGTTACTTTGATTAAGAAGGTGTTGACTCACCGGGTCCCATGATATCTTAGATTGATTATATGCATGGGGGTGACACAAAAGGTGGTTATGTTCCAATCACAGTGAAGTTTTATCTGTTGTTGTAAGCTAATCAATTGATCTCCTAGAAAAAGAACAGCTTGTTTCAAGTCAGATAATTGGCTCTCTATTCGGCTATCAATCAGCCATTAGCTGTTCCACAGCCTTTCTGAATCTTGATGCCAGTTTTGTACAAAGTGGGTGGTTTGTACAGTCTGATGCAGCACAAAACTGACTGTTGCTGCTGCAGCTGTAATAGCTATAATCCTTATAGCTATAATCCCAGCAGTTATCAGTAAAGCTACAAACCATCGGGTGCGGTGTAAGACACATTTCAATATTTCATCTATGAGAAGCATTTCAGGGGAGTGTTGCCAAGACCGATCCATGATTACAGGTATCCAAACCCCATTATGTGCCTTAAGGGTACATAGGTTTTGTTTTTCCTGGTTAAAAGAAATAGAATTAAGACAAGTATAAAAAGAACAATTATGGCAAGTCAGAAGATTGTTATCAGGGTCCCACTGAGGCATGCCTAACATAAACAGAAAAGGAAGTCTGACACATACTTGAATTTTATGAGTCTCAATCTAAAAGAGATGGAGAATTTATTTGAAATATTCATTAAGTGGCCTTTCCAATTGGCCATGCCTAATAATCCAGTACCAATTTTCCAAAGTTCTGAATGAACTGGCCCATCAGGTAAACGTGGGCTGGGGGGAGTCATCCCTCCTTCATGCCATACAATGGGTTCAGATGTTACATCTGAAATGATGTTGTCTTGATATCAACGCCATAGGAGCTCTCTTTTGGAGTATTTGGTCCGAGCAGACCCTACAGAGACCCAATTAATGATGGTTCCTTTTGGAAGTATTAAGAAGAACTCTACCAACATCTCCTCTACAGAGCTCCCAGTTAACCCATTCCTCAAGATTTATGATTTTCTTAATTGACATCGAGGCAATTTAGGAAGGTGATAGTATGTAATTCTTTGACTTCTCATGGAGACTCCCTGTGGCAAGTACAATATAGAGACGTTAGTCCCATTGGGTATTTTTGCTATCCATGCCTGTGAACAAAATGTAACACAGTGTTGACCTGTTCCAAAGCATATACATGGCCCATCTGCACCTATGGAATATTTAGGGATTACTTTTCCTTCTTCTTCTGGTTTAAATGGACCTTTATTCTCATAAGGTCCAGGCAACCAGACTGAATCATTTACATAAACTGGGAAAGAGGGATCATCCCATTTAATGAATCTATTAAGAGGTGGATTTGGAATATAAGCCCAATATGTGTGATTTTTTTCAGTACTCATGTTACGGAACCAGGCTGGAATGCTGGCAGAAAAACCAAGTGGCACTTGGAGATCTTGGTGGATCAGAGATTTATTCAACACCAGTGGGCTCAGAGGAGACTATTTCTCCAAAGATCTGAACATTGAATGCAAAGGTAATTTATAGTCGTCAGCTTCCATATCTGTGGGGGGTTTCGTGTGTGCAGCAAACAAAGGAAGAAGAACCCAGAGGAGGGGTCTCTAAGCTAGAGACCAGAGTCTATTTTAGCCCCATCAGCCATCTTTGGCATACTTTATTCACTTCTGCAACATTCCCCACTTTGATGCCTTAAAAAAAAAACTTTTAGTAGGCATCACCTTTCAGTTTTACAGGTTGGTGCTTGCAGAAGGCTAAGATACGTGCTGTAGTTTGGTGAGCAACAGTGTTTTCAATAAAATGTACCACAGCATTCAGTATACAGGGGCTGATGGATACAAGTAAAATTATGGAGAGGAGGGGCCCGGCCAGGTCAGGAAGCCAAGATGCCCAATCTGTGAGATCCCATCCTTTTCATTGATTGATACTTTTCTGTTGTCTATGTTGAATTCTTTCCTTGAGTTCCTTAACCGTAGTCATAACTATTCCTGACTGGTTTACAAAATAACAACATACCTCCCCCAGAAAGATGCAAGTCCCTCCTTTTTCTGAAGTAAGGAGGTAGAGGGCTTGCCTATTTTGGAGGGTCACTGCTGCCAGAGAGTTTATTTGGTTTTGTAAGGTTACCAGAGAATCTGCGACCCATTCCATGTCTTCATTTATCTCTTGAGATAGTCTATGGTATAGTCCTACGGATAAACCTATGCCCCCATTCCAGTTCCTATTCCTGTCTCAATTCCTCCACCTATCAGAACGAGTAGCAGAACTGCCTGTTTAGCCCGGGACTTGGGGTTAAGTCTGTTAGGAACTGATCTTCAGTGTATACAGATATCTCAGGGGCTAGGAAGACAGAATGACATATCTGAGTCCAGTTGGCCTTTAAGCATCGGTAGGCTGAATTAGAATATAGATAGAACACCCCAGGGGTTAAACATAGGGTTGTATTCCTCTTCAAGGTTATATTTCTTCCTCATAAAGAGGTACCGTTCATACCTTCTGGGACTGTACAGATTCGATTGTCCGCATTTGTGAGACAGAGCCCAGTGGCCAGGGGTCCAATTAAGACAGAGGTGTTGGTTTTGAGATTTTTAGGAGCTTTCCAGGTCAAAGGGATGGGAGTTTCTAAGTAAGCCATTCAGCTAAGGGGCAAGCACATCCAGCAGGTTTGGGAGTGATTATCTTTTTTATGGAGGATATGTAGAGTAGTGTTGGCCCAAGGCTGGAGTGGAGAATTGGTAAGCATTTGATTGAGGGCTGAAAGGTTCAAATCCTTGTAGGTTGCCAGGGGAGTGGTCGCCTTTATGGCTTGTATTACCCTATCCTGGGTATCCTTTATAACTTTTTGAAGGGACTTCTCTTCCACCCCTCTCCCATCTGAGATCCCCCATTAAGGAAGGTAAGTGTAGCAAGCTCGCTTCCCTCTCTGGGGTCCCTTGTGACATGGGTTCCTGACATTTTGGGTTATCTCTATGGTCCAATATTTAGTCCTTGAGGCACCAGGTGACTGACAGAGTGGGTGTTTTTCCCTTGTAGCAATCTTTGTGGAGGGAGGTGAAGGCGCTGAATGCCCTTGACCCCCTTATTGTCATATAACATTCCTGGGGCAAAGTGGTAAGCGGCAGTTGTGAGGGTGAGAGAGGTTATCATAATATATAGGAAATACTTAATAATCCTCCCATCCAGAGGAGGCATGAGAGACCCAGCATGCATCATTTGTCCCATGTCCAGCTTGTTGGTTCAGTTTCTATCAGCCCAACAGTAAGAAGTAAGATCAGGGCTATGACAGCAGTAAGGGGCAAGGGCTTGCAGAGTTGCATCCAAACCCCTGGCTAGGTTCATGCGTTGATTCCTCAGGCTTCTGCCATGCACAGGCCAGTCAGCTTCCAGGGTGTGGCTGGAGCGGGGCTGGAGGTCTCAGGGTCCAGTGTCCCTTTTGAAGGTCAGTTTAAGCAGGTTGACTGGATCTGGATCACTCCACCAGGTTGTGGGTTCTTCTGAGTTGGCCTTCTTATCTCTGGAGTGATGGACCTGTGGGGTGATACCTGAAACTTTAAGTGCTGTAGGAGTTAGAATAACAATTTGAGTTATTGTCAATAACAGTATGAGTCCACCGCGGCCTAAGAGGTTCCCTCTTCCAATCTTTGACCCACACAGAGTCTCCTGGCAGAAAGAGGCGACTGGGGCCCTCTCTGTGGTGTATCTCTGTAACTTGTTTGGGACTTCCCCCAAGGTCTGGAGCTGTTTTCTTATTCCCTTGTCTCCAATCTGGTGTAGGTCTCCTGGGGGTTTCCTAAACATGGGGGGGGGTCGCCCATATAATAATTCAAAAAGGGAGAGTCCTAGTGCCCCAGGCATGCATCAGGCACGCAGGAGGGCCAGCAGTAGTAAATCTTGCCATGGGAGATTAGTCTCTTGGTGGAATTTAGCCAGGGTTTCCTTGAGGGTGTGATTCATCCCCTCTACTTTCCCTGAGCTCCAGGGTCAGTAAGCAGTGTGCAGTTTCCAGGTAATGTTGAGGGACTTTGTCAGGGTTTGTATAATGTCTGCCACAAATGCAGGTCCATTATCACTGTGTATGGTTAAGGGTAGACCAAACCGAGGCACAATCTCCCGTAGAAGAGCTTTGGCCACCTTGCAACTTCTTTCCGTTCTGGTCGGGAATGCTTCGACCCATCCCAAATATGTGCAGATTATTACAAGAAGGTACCTGAACCCTTTATTTGGTTGTATGTCAGTAAAATCCACCTCTAAGTCTTCAAAAGTTGCAGCCCCCATCCTATGTGTGCAAGGCGGGGACACTGGGGCAGACCAAGCATTGTTTTGGCACACATTACACATTGTTCACTGACAGCTCGGCATAATGCCGGCAGCTGGCTGACATAGTAGTTCTTTTTGAGAATGGCTTCTATTGCAGTTTTCCCTAGGTGCATGATTGGTGATATTCCTTCACTAGGTGTTTTCCCATAGACGACGGGACAAAGATGTGTCCATTTGGCATGACCCACCATCCCTCTTTGCTTAGTGTGCCCCTTTCTGTTGAGGCCCAACTTCTTTCTTCATTTGTGTACAGGGGTGGGGAGGCTTCCCTCTGGGGCACAAGAGTCATAGTGTAGGTAGGAGCTTCGCCTGAGTCACCATAAGCGGCCGCTCTGGCTGTTTCATCAGCCAAGTGATTTCCTTGAGCTATGGGGTCATCTCCTTTCTGATGTCCCTTACAGTGTAGGATAGCTACCTTGTCTGGCAGCCATACGGCCTCAAGAAACTTTAGTATTTTTTCCTTGTTTTTGATAGTTCTCCCTGCAGCAGTAAGGAGGCCTCTTTCTTTATACATGGGTCCATGTACATGCACAGTAGTGAAGGCATACCGGGAATCAATGTAGATGTTAACTTGTTTACTTTTGCTAAAGATGAGGGCTCGGGTTAAGGCATACAGTTCAGCTTGTTGTGCTGACCATCCTTCTGGCAGGGCCTTGGCTTCCAGAATTTCAGTGGTTGTGGTTACCGCATATCCTGCTCTTTGACTGCCCTCTTGTAAATAGCTGCTCCCATCACTGAACAGGGTGATCTCTGGGCTTGTTATAGCCTGGTCTTGGAGGTCCGGGTGGCTGGTGTAGACTTCATCCAGTACTTCAGAATAGTCATGGTCTGGTTCTCCCTCCTCTGTGGGATGGAAGGTGGCCGAGTTTAGTGTTCTTACTGTTTTGAGAGTGACCCTTGGGTTTTCATAGAGAAGGCCTTGGTATTGTGTCAGCTGAGAATTGGAGAGAAAACGATATCGTTGGGTGCTCATGAAGGCCATGAACACATGTGGGACCTTAACATTAAGTGTTTGTCCCAGTGTGAGTTTGTCTGCCTCCTTGATAAGCAGGACTGTGGCTGCCAGCGCTCTGAGGCACTGTGGCCATCCTGCAGCCACAGTATCAAGTTTTTTTTTGACAGGTAGGATACTGGCCATTGCCAAGGCCTCATGCTAGGAGTGAGCACTCCAAGGGCTATTTTGTCATTTTTGCATATGAAGAGGTTAAAGGTTCTTTCTATGTCAGGAAAACCCAGGGCTAGGGCTCATCCCAGAGCCAACTTTATTTCTGTGAAAGTGGCCCTTGCCTCCTCAGTCCATGGGAGGGGCTCCCAGTTTGGCCCTCCCAACAGGTCATAAAGGGGCCTCACTATGGCTGAGAATCTGGGAATCCAAATGCGATAGAACCCTGCAGCCCCTAAAAATTCACACAAACCTCGTTTTGTTTGGGTTGTGGCAGTGTGGTGATAACTTTCTTCCTTTCCAGTCCTAGTTCTCTTTTTCCTTTTGTGAGGAGGAAGCCTAGTTATCAGACCTGCTGCTGACAAATCTGTGTCTTTTTCCAAGAGGCCCATTATCCGTGTAGGATAGGAGCTTCAGGAGGGCCTTGGTACATTTCATACAGTCTTCTTGGGTGTCGCTGGCAAGGAGGAGGTCATCTACATATTGGAGGAGGAAACACTCTGTAGTTTCCCTCAGAAAGTTGGCGAGGTCTGCAGCTAGGGCTTCCCCAAAAAGAGTGGGTGAGTTCTTAAAACCTTGGGGAAGTCTTGTCCAGCTCAGCTGCACCTGGTGCCTTGTAACGGGATCAGTCAATTCAAAGGGAAACAATGGTTGGGGGTGCCTGCGTGGCTCAGTCCATTAAGCGTCTGACTTCAGGTCAGGTCATGATCTCACTGTTGGTGGGTTCAAGCCCGTGTCGGGCTCTGTGCTGACAGCTATGAGCTTGGAGCCTGCTTCTGGTTCTGTATCTCCCTCTCTGCTCCTCCCCCACTTGCACTCTGTCTCTCTCTGCCTCTTGAAAATAGATAAATGTTAAAAAAATTTTTAAAGGCAAACAATGGTTGACTTTGAGGAGCCAGGTGGAGGCAAAAGAAAGCATCCTTTAGGTCAAGGCATGCAAACCATCTGGCTGACCCCAGAATACAGGTTCGGAACCACTGGGTGTAAGGAAACACTTTGTTAATGGCCCTCAAAGCTGGTACTGGTCGGTATCCTCCTCCTGGCTTCTTGACTGGCAAGAACAGGGTATTCCAAGCCAATTGGCACTCAATTAGAATACCTGCTTCTCTGAGCTTGGTAAGGTTCTCTTGTAGACCCATTCTAGCCTCGAGTGGAAAGGGGTACTGTCTTTGTCTCTGAGGTTGGGCTCCAGGGATCAGGTCAACAATGATGGGGGTCTGACTTCAAGCTAGTCCAGGTAGGTTATCTTCAGCCCATATAGAGGGGAATGTAAGCCTGAATTCTGAGGGGCTACAGGGTAGGGCCTGGGTTCAGAACAGTCTCCATTCTTTTTCCTTTGGCTGGGTAATCGCCAAGACCAGGGTTTCCCTCTGCCTTGGGTTTAATTGGAGGCTGGTGTGTCTGGTGGGTTCAAAAGTTATCTGGGCCCCAAGTTTGGAGAGCAGATCCCGGCCCAGGAGAGGAATCGGGCAGTCAGGTAAGTAGAGGAACTCATGCTGGACCTTGTGACCCCCAAGTTCACATTGTCGAGCTTGACAGAAGGGCTGTTGCATTGCCTGTGTCCCAGCAGCCCCAAGTATGTTTGCCGTCTTTTGGCTTAAGGGCACCACCAGGGAAGTAACAATGGAGTATCCAGCCCCAGTGTCAACCATGAAAGTTATTGTTCTGCCCCCTACCTTCATTTTGACCATGGGCTCATGGGGGCAAAGAGAGAAAGAGTCCCTTCCCCCTCAGTCTTATTCTATCCCGGCCAGACCAACGAGGTTCTTGCCTCAAGGTTCCTCCTGATATTGGTTGGGTTTTGAGGGCCCCTTCCAACTCGGACATTAATTCTTCCAGTGTCCCTTCTCTTTGCAGTATGCACATTGGTCCTTTGCTAAGGGGGCTCTGGGCTTCCCCCCCCTTTTGGTGGTTGGGGTATTCCCATCTTTGAAGCATCTGTTTCTTTTGGTGTGGCTGCAAGAAGTGTGGCCTTCTTTTTTAGTCTTCTCTCTGCTTCTCTTTCTGCTGTGACTTCTCTTCATGAAAACTGTATTGGCGACCTCTGTCAGCTGAGTGATATTCATCCTGGCAAAGCCCTCCAACTTCTGGAGTTTTCTTCTGATATCTGGGGCAGCCTATGCCACAAAAGAGGTATTTACCATTTGTTGATTTTCTGGTGCCTTGGGGTCAAATGGGGTGTAAACATGGTATGCTTCTAATTCCCTTGCCTTTGGGGATGTGTCAAGTAAGAAATCTCTGCGGCTGAGGTCAGAGAGGTTTTTTCGTGCTTTCTCCTCTAGGGTTTTGATGGTTTCCTGTCTCACATTCTTGTCCTTCATCCATTTTGAGTTTGTTTTTGTGAATGGTGTAAGAAAGTTGTCTAGTTTCAACCTTCTACATGTTGCTGTCCAGTTCTCCCAGCACCATTTATTAAAGAGACTCACTTTTTTTTCCCATTAGTATTCTTTCCTTCTTTGTCAAAGATTAGTTGGCCATACTTTTGTGGGTCTAGATCTGGGGTTTCTATTCTATTCCATTGGTCTGTGTGTCTGTTTTTTGGCCAAACCATGCTGTCTTGATGATTACAGCTTTGTAGTAGAGCCTAAAGTCTGGGATTGTGATGCCTCCTGCTTTGGTCTTCTTCTTCAAAATTACTTTGGCTATTCGAAGTATAGCCATACGAATTTGTGGTTCCATACGAATTTTAAGGTTGCTTGTTCTAGATTCAAGAAGAATGCTGATGCAATTTTGATTGGGATTGCATTGAATGTGTAGATAGCTTTGGGTAGTATTGACATTTTAACAATATTTATTCTTCCAATCCATGAGCATGGAATGTTTTTCCATTTCTTTGTATCTTCTTCAATTTCCTTCATAAGCTTTCTATAGTTTTCAGCATACAGATCTTTGACATCTTTGGTTAGGTTTATTCCTAGGTATTTTATGCTTCTTGGTGCAGTTGTGAATGGGATCAGTTTCTTTGTCTTCCTGTTGCTTCATTATTAGTGTATAAGCATGCAACTGATTTCTGTACATTGATTTTGTATCCTCCGACTTTGCTGACTTCATGTGTCAGTTCTAGCCGACTTTTGGTGGAGTCTCTCGGGTTTTCCATGTATAATGTCATGTCATCTGCAGAAAGTGAAAGCTTAACTTCATTTTTGCCAATTTGGATGCCTTTGATTTCCTTTTGTTGTCTGATTGCTGATGCCAGCACTTCCAACACTATGTGAAGCAACAGCGGTGAGAGTGGACTTCCCTGTCGTGTTCCTGATCTCAGGGAGAAAGCTCTCAGTTTTTTCCCCATTGAGGATGATATTAGCTGTGGGTTTTTCATAAATGGCTTTTATGATGTTTAAGTATGTTTCTTCTATCCCGATTTTCTTGAGGGTTTTTATTAAGAAGTGATTCTGAATTTTGTCAAATTCTTTTTCTTCATCGATTGACAGGATCATATGGTTCTTATCTTTTCTTTTATTAATGTGATGCATCACGTTGATTGATTTTCGAATGTGGAACCAGCCTTGCAGCCCAAGAATGAATCCCACTTCATCATGGTGAATAATTCTTTGTATATGCTGTTGATTTCAACTTGCTAGTATCCTGTTGAGAATTTTTGCATCCATAGTCACCAGGGATATTGGACTGTAGTTCTCTCTCTCTCTCTCTCTCTCTCTCTTTTTTTTTTTTTTTTTTTTTTTTTTTTACTGGGTCTCTGGTTTAGGAATCAGAGTAATGCTGGCTTCATAGAATGAGTCTGGAAGTTTTCCTTCCCTTTCTATTTCTTGGAATAGCTTGAGAAGGATAGGTATTATCTCTGCTTTAAACGTCTGGTAGAACTCCCCTGGGAAGCCATCTGGTCCTGGACTCTTATTTGTTGGGAGATTTTTGATAACCGATTCAATTTCTTCACTGGTTATGGGTCTGTTCAAGCTTTCTATTTCCTCCTGACTGAGTTTTGGAAGATTGTGGGTGTTTAGGAATTTGTCCATTTCTTCCAGGTTGTCCAGTTTGTTGGCATACATTTTTTCATAGTATTCCCTAATTGCTTGTATTTCTGAGGGATTGGTTGTCATAATTGCATTTTCATTCATGATTTTATCTATTTTGGTCATCTCCCTTTCCTTTTTGAGAAGCTTGGCTAGAGGTTTATCAATTTTGTTTATTTTTTCCAAAAACCACCTCTGGGTTTCATTGATCTGCTCTACAGTTTTTTAGATTCTATGTTGTTTATTTCTGCTCTGATCTTTACTATTTCTCTTCTTCAGTGGGTTTGGGGTGTCTTTGCTATTCTGTTTCTATTTCCTTTAGGTGTGCTGTTAGATTTTGTATGTGGGATTTTTCTTGTTTCTTGAGATAGGCCTGGATTGCAATGTATTTTCCTCTCAGGACTGCCTTCACTGCATCCCAAAGTGTTTGGATTGTTGTCTTTTCATTTTTATTTTTTTCTGTATATTTTTAAATTTTCTTCTCTAATTGCCTGGTTGACCCATTCATTCTTTAGTAAGGTGTTATTTAACCTCCATGCTTTTGGAGGTTTTCCAGACTTTTTCCTGTAGTTGATTTCAAGTTTCATAGCATTGTGCTCTGAAAGTATGCATGGTATGATCTCAATTTTTGTATACTTATGAAGGGCTGCTTTGTGACCCAGTATGTGATCTATCTTGGAGAATGTTCCATGTGCACTTGAGAAGAAAGTATATTGTGTTGCTTTGGGAGGCAGAGTTCTAAATATATCTTTCAAGTCCATCTGATCCAATGTATCATTCAGAGCCCTTGTTTCTTTATTGATACTGTGTCTAGATGATCTATCCATTGTTGTAAGTGGAGTATTAAAGTCCCCTGAAATTACCACATTCTTATCAATAAGGTTGCTTGTGTTTGTGTTTAATTGTTTTATATATGGGGGGGGGGCTCCCATATTAGGAGCATGGACATTTATAATTGTTAGCTCTTCCTGATGGATAGACCCTGTAATTATTAAATAATGCCCTTCTTCATACCTTGTTACAACTTTTAATTTACAGTCTAGTTTTTCTGATATAAGTATGGCTACTCCAGCTTTCTTTTGACTTCCAGTAGCATGATAGAAAGTTCTCCATCCCCTCATTTTCAACCTGAAGGTGTCCTCAGGTCTAAAATGAGTCCCTTGTAGACAGCTAATAGATGGGTCTTGGGTTTTTTTTTTTTATCCATTCTGATACCCTATAACTTTGGTTGGAGCATTTGTTCCATTTACATTCAGTGTTATTATAGAAAGATGTGGGTTTACAGTCATTGTGATGTCTGTAGATTTCATGCTTGTAGTGATGTCTCTGGTACCTTGTCTCACAGCATCCCCCTTAGGATTCCTTGTAGGGCTGGTTTAGTTGTGATGAATTCCTTCAGGTTTTGTTTGTTTGGGAAGACCTTTATCTCTCTTTCCATTCTAAATGACAGACTTGTTGGATAAAGGATTCTTGGCTGCGTATTTTCTGTTCATTACATTGAAGATTTCCTGCCATTCCTTTCTGGCTTTCCAAGTTTCTTTTTTTTTTTTTTTAACGTTTATTTATTTTGAGACAGAGAGAGACAGAGCATGAACAGGGGACGAGCAGAGAGAGAGGGAGACACAGAATCTGAAACAGGCTCCAGGCTCTGAGCTGTCAGCACAGAGCCTGACGCGGGGCTCGAACTCATGGACCGCGAGATCATGACCTGAGCTGAAGTCGGATGCTTAACCAACCGAGCCACCCAGGCGCCCCTCTGGCTTTCCAAGTTTCAACAGATAAATCCTTCTCTAGTCTTAGCAGTCTCCCTTTATATGTTGGAGCATCTTTATCCCTAGCTGCTTTCAGAATTCTCTCTTTATCCTTGTATTTTTCCAGTTTGACTGTGGTATGTGGTGCAGAAGATCGATTCAAGTTATGTCTGAAGGGAGTTCTCTGTGCCTCTTGGATTTCAATGCCTTTTTCCTTTCCCAGATCAGGAACTTTCTCAGCTATGATTTCTTCAAGTACACCTTCAGTACCTTTCCCTCTCTTATCCTCTGTAATCCCAATTATTTGTGTTATTACATTTAATTGTGTCATTTAGTTCTCTAATTCTCACTCATACTCCTGGATTTTTTTATCTCTCTTTTTCTCAGCTTCCTCTTTTTCCATAATTTTATCTTCTAATTCATCTATTCTCTCCTCTCCCTCTTCAATCCGAGTTGTGGTGGCCTCCATTTTATTTGTCACTTCGTTTATAGCATTTTTTAGCTCCTCCTGACTGTTTCCTAGTACCTTGATCTGTAGTAATACATTCTCTGCTGTCCTATATAATTTTTTCAAGCCTAGCAATTAATTTTATGACTTATTTTAAATTCATTTTCTGTTACATTGCTTAAATCGTTTTTGATCAGTTTGTTAGCTGTCGCTACTTTCTGGAGTTTCTTTTGAGGAGAATTGTTCCGTTTCATCATTTTGGATAGTCCCTGGAGTGGCGTGGAACTGCCGGGCTCTTCCCCTCTACTCTCTGGAGTAACTTGTGTTGGTGAATGGGGACAGAGTCAGACCTGATGTCTGCCCCAGCCCACCACTGGGGCCACAGTCAGACTGGTGTGTACCTTATCATCCCCTCCCCCAGGGGCAGGACTCATTATGAAGTGGTGTGATCCCTATCTGCACTACTTGCCCACTGCCAAGCTTGTGGTGCTGCTTCGATGGGAACTGGCGTATTAGCCGGGGTGGATCTGCAAAGTGCACAGGGGCGGGAGGGGCAGACTCAGCTTGCCTTGCCTTCAGTGGTCCACTTAGGCAGGGGCTCTATGGCACCAGGATGGAGGCAGACTCGTCAGAGGGATGGATCCACAGAAGCACAGCGTTGGGTGTTTGTGCGGTGTAAGCAAGTTCCCTGATGGGAACTGATTCCCTTTGGGATTTTGGCTGGGGGATTGGTGAGGGAGATGGCACTGGTGAGTGCCTTTGTTCCCCGCCAAGCTAAGCTCTGTCCTCTGGGGCTGAACAACTCTCCCTTCCCGTTGTCCTCTAGCCCTCCTGCTCTCAGAGCAGACCTGTTGACTTATAACATTCCAGATGTTAAGTCCTGCTGGCTGTCAGAACACACTCTGTCTGGCCCTTCTGCTTTTGCAAACCAGACTTGGAGGCTCTGCCTTGCGGGTGGGCTAGCTGCCCTTCCACTGCCCCGCCTCCTTCCCACCAGTCCGTGTAGCATGCTCCGCCTCTCTGCCCTTCCTACCCTCTTCCGTAGAGCTCTTGTCTAAGCTTGGCTCCAGAGAGTCCATTCTGCTAGTCTTCTGGCGGTTTTCTGGGTTATTTAGGCAGATGTGAGTGGAATCTAAGTGGTCAGCAGGACACGGTGAACCCAGTGTCCTCCTACACCATCTTCCTCCTGATAACTCCATTTTGGTGTTTAAATCTTCCAATATTTTAAACTTCAAAAGATATCATTAAAATTACTTGTAAAGTCAATATTTCATTTTAATTTACTTACATAATAACCCCACACTTTTTTGTTGTAGTTCTTCCCTCTCTTCTCTTTAATTTCTTTCTTTACATCTGGAATCATATTCCTTCTGCCTATATAAATGGATTATTGCCATTAATTAGGGTTTTGTGTTGACTGGTGATGAATTCTGTTTTTCTTTACGTGAAGTATCTTTATTTTGTCTCTACTTAAAAAGAATAAGTTCAATGACTGCTGGATTTTTTTCTTGAAAATTATTTCAGTGTTTTGAAAATATTCTGTCATTCTCTTCTGGCTTCTTTTGATTTCCTTCAGAAGTGTTGTGTTTTTCTCTCTGGCAGTTTAAGACTTTTTCTCTTTCAATTTTGTTTTTGCATTTTTGCTATGAACATACCTAGATGTTGTTTTATTTGTATGCATCTTGTTTGAGTTTTTAGTACTCATTGAATCTGTGGCATGACATTTTTCCTCAGTTTAGGAAAATTATTCACTGGTACCTCTTGAATTATCTATTAAAATATTGCTTCTGTCTCACTTTATCCTTTCCCTTTGGGGCACCAAGAAAAGATATATCTTTCCATGATATCATATAGATCTCTTATTCTCACTCTTTGAATTTTTCACCTTTTTCCTCTCATGCTTTAGTCTGGATATTTTCTGTGACTTATGTTCCATTTCACTAATTATATTTTTCACTCACTACTGTAAAACATATTCAGGAAATCCTTAATTTTAGTTCTTCGGTTATAGAATTTGCATTTGGTCCTTTTTTATTTATTCTGGTTGTCTGCTGCAATTCTACACTTTATCCACTTTTTAACACAATTTATTAGAGTTATTTGTATTTTTTTCTGATAATTCTCATATCTGCAACTCATGTGGATTGGTTCCCTTTGAATACTTTACTCTTGCATTTTGGTGACTTAAAAATCCATTATATCTTATAACTTTATTTGAATCCTATACATTGTATTTAAAAATTTGTAAAGACAATTTGAAGCTTTTGATTATTTTATATTCTTTTTTCAAGTTTATTTATTTATTTTTAGAGAGAGGGAGAGAGAGTATGAGTTGAGAAGTGTAAGAAAGAGAGGGATAAAAAGAATTCCAAACAGGCTCCACACTGTGTAGCCATGCATTGAAGAAAAAGGCTTTAGATATTTACATTTTTAATGTTTATTTATTTTTGAAAGAGAGAGAGAGACAGTGTGTTAGCAGGGAGAGGCAGAGAGAGGGAGACACAGAATCCAAAGCAGGCTCCAGGCTCTGAGCTGTCAGCACAGAGCTTGACATGGGGCTTGAACTCATGAACTGTGAGATCATGACCTGTTCCGAAGTTGGACACTTAACCAACTGAGCCACCAAGGCGCCCCTCAAGGTTTTTAGTCATTTAGATTGACCAAATGTTCAGGGCTGCCTCTGTCAGTGAAACAGCAGCAGCAGCAAACCGCACATAGTCTTTATTTTATTTTGCCAGGCATAAACATCAAAGAATGTCAAAGCATTGGAGGAAAACACAAAGAGCCTCTAGACATAGACCAAACACACATCTAGTATCTACATGAAAGCATGCATGGAAGTGCAGTTTTAAGGTCTGCTAGGCAATTAAAGTGGGCCTGTTCCCTAACTGGCTTCTGGGTGGATCATGAGGTTCTGGATCTTATAGTGCTATTGTGTTCAACAGCCTTGAAACCAGGACATCATTGTTGTTTCACCAATTGCCCTATTCACTTTCCCAGGGCTTACAATACATTCTCTAAAAATAACTACAAATCTGTCAGCACTGAGCCCAATGAGGGTTGATATCCCAGACTGTGAGATCATGACCTGAGCCAAAATAAAGGTCACATGCTTAACCAACTGATCCACCCAGGCACCCTTTGATTATTATATATTCTTATAAAGAAGACTAACTTTTGCTCCTGCTAGGTGGTTACAGTGGAAATCTAATATCTTAATTCAATCACTAATTTTGCCAAATGACATATGACTTTTTTCTCTCTTTTTTTAAATTTTTAAATGTTTTTATTTATTTTTGAGACAGAGAGAGACAGAGCATGAGCAGGGGAGGGGCAGAGAGAGAGGGAGACACAGAATCTGAAACGGGCTCCAAGCTCTGAGCTGTCAGCACAGAGCCCGACGCGGGGCTTGAACTCACAGACTGTGAGATCATGACCTGAGCCAAAGTCGGACGCTTAACTGACTGACCCACCCAGGCGCCCCGACATATGACTTTTAATCTTGGTAAAGGCTTATTCATTTCTGGTTTTCACTCTTAGTCTTGGGTTTATTCCCATAGAGGACCCAACTCAAACCTGGGGTTTTATTTTCCATCTTGCTTGATCCCAAACTTTAACTTTCACTTCACCAGTTCCTTTAGGTATCTGAAATCACTGTTCAGGCTTTTGACCTCTTAGTCATCACTTATGAATTGAAAAATTGTCTTGAGTTGTGAATCCATGTGAACATGGATCATAATCCTGATAGTTATTTAGTTCCTTAATATTATTTTTATGTATTAGTTTTTTTTTATTTATTATCAGAAGGGTTAATATGATAAATATTTACTCAGCTTAGATAGGAGAGTAATTGTCATGGTCTGTATGTCTTTTCTAATCTTCTGAGAAATAGATATCAAGATAGTATTAGATGTGAAAGAACTTTATTTGTGAGACGTCTATGAATAATGGGGAGAGATCATGAGTAACCAGAGAGTTTTCAGATTGTGATTCAAGTTTGAACCTGTGAGAGAAACGAGAGAAGAAGGGCTTGAACAAAAATATCCTTATATCACAGTGAAGTTCTGATATAATTTCAGCAGACTTATATGGAGTCTCCAAGGGAAGGAATGGATGAGGACTTGTACCCCCATTGTACTTCTTCATTGACTAGGAGAAGCTCTGGAAAGTATGATCTTAGAATTCACGGGTTAAGGAGTGGAAATTAAGAACTTCTTATTCTTTTGAAAGAGATCTGAGTGGCACATCTATGGTATATTATACAATTTGCAATGCACATTTATGTTTCTACACATATTTTCATTAAGCATCTCCTCTATGGTTCCTGTGAGCCTTAATTTCTGTGATAAAGCATAGAAAAAGGAAAATAGTGAAGAAAACTACTGATTTCATCACTGTATTTGGTGTCAGGGCAAAAATGATACTCATTTCCCATCTCAGATGTAATCTTAGTAGGTCTTGATAGATATTGCTTAATAATGTGACCCAAAACTTCCTAAGGTCACTGAGCCCTTAATTCATTTGCAGACTGGAGTTGTATTAGGTGACCAATAATCATGTAAGTACCAAATGGTGATCAAATGTATCACCTAAGTTACACACATTTTTCTCTCGGCTACTGTTATATGAAAGGAGCCCATCTCCTCCTGCTTACCAGGGTCAATGACCCTTGCCACAATGTTGACTCTTCATCTGCTGGTTCCTGGCCATAAGGGGCCCAAAGAACAAAGGTAGAAGTTGTTACATCTAGTTCAGTAGTACAATTTCTGTAATCCCAGGAAAAATCCATTAGGGATAAGAACATCTAATAATGAAGATCCCAGAGTTAAGAAAACAAAAACACAAAGTCTTATAGTGGGTCACTTAGAGTGGCTGTAAAGGGATCCACTTTTGTTTACACTCCTTGGTACCCAGAACCATGTTTTATTTCTAATGGGGTCACTGTACAATAGAGGTCTCCAACTATATATAGGACAATTATACTTTGCCCTAATGTATGGAATCCTGTACTTGTGTGGCATTGCCTTCTAATAGTTACTTCACCTGTACATTAAATTAGTCATTTCAAAAAACTCAACAAGAAACCCATAATTATATATCAATTAATCTTCAACAAAGTAGTAAATAATACCCAAAGGGAAAAAGACAGTCTTTTCAACAAATGTTGTTAGGAAAATTGGTTAGCTACATATAAAAGAAACTGGACAACTCTCTTACACTACATACAAAAATAAATTCAAAATGGAGTAAAGACCTAAATTATTTGAGACCTGCAACCATAAAAGTCCTAGAACAATCAATAATATCTTAAACATTATCCATATATATATATATATATATATATATATATATATCCTGAGGCAAGGAAAATAAAAGCAAAAATAAACTATTGGGACTACATAAAAATAAAAAGCTTCTGTACAACAAAAGGGTCATAGACTCTGGGTATAAAGTTCTTTCTTATCTAGCAAGACATCGGGATGCAGGATAAAAAGTGAGAGATGGCTAATGTCCAGAAAAAGACTATAGCCCCAAATAAGGGTCCTTGCCCCACACTTATTAAGATCAGAAGGTTTAAAAACGTGATGGTGTGCAAAGAGACAAAGAAACTGTGAACATTAATTTGGGGACATGAGGGAAAAGGGGGGTTTTGAAGATACACAGTGTTTGGGGTTTGGGCCAATATAAAACAAATTCCTGGAACTGGGCAGGTGGGTAGATGGCTGTTAACAGCAGACAGGAGGGGCCATTTCTGTTTATCTTAGCCGGTCTAGGGGATGAGGCAGATAGGGAAAATAACCTCAGAGTTAACAAAGTACCTTTCTTTTGTTAATCATCTCCACCTTGGGCTGCTACACCTGAAGTGCAGTGGTCTATAGCCCAATTTACCTGTTTACCTAACTTGGTCCTTTCATCCTGTGAAATCAGCTTTCTTCTATAGTACTAAATTGGGGGTGCTTCAACCCTGACTATCTAATCTTGTTTGTTTCATGTACTTATATATTTGGCACCTTTGTGCCCCTCTCTATTTGGGGTGCCTTTGCACCTCTTTATTCTTGGGGTGCCAATCTTGTTTACCCAATCCCAGGTGTGAACATACTATGGCTTTGTATTTATTTATGCCTTGTTAACCCATTGGTGTAAACCCAGGGAATTTCTAAGCTTATTCCCCACACGAAGGAAACAATCAACAAAATTAAAAGGCAACCTAGAAGACACTTGCAAATAATGTATCTGATAAAAGGTTACTATCCAAAATATATAAAGAACTTATACAGATCAACACCCAAAAAACAAATAATTCAATTTAAAAGTGGGAAGAAGACATGAGCAGACATTTCTACAAAGCAAATATGGAGATGGCCAACAGACTCATGAAAAAATGCTCAACATTACACATCATCAGGGAAATGCAAATGCAAATTAAAATGAGATATCACCTCACACCTGTCAGAATGGCTAAAATTAACAACTCAGGAAATAACAGGTGTTGTCGAAGACATGGAGGAAGGGGAACACTTTTGCACTGTTGGTGAGAGCGCAAACTGGTGCAGCTACTATGTAAAACTGTATAGAGGTTCCTCAGAAAGTTAAAAATATAACTACCTTATGATCCAGCATTCACACTATGTGGGAGTATTTATCCAAATACTAGGTATTTATCCAAAAAATACAAGAATACTACTTCAAAAGGATGCATGAATGATGATGTTTATAGCAGCATTGTCTACAGTAGCCAAATTATATAAACAGCACAAGTGTCCATGGACTGATGAATGGGTAAAGACCTGGTGTGTGTGTGTGTGTGTGTGTGTGTGTGTGTGTATTCCATACATATATATGATGGAATATTTCTCAGCCATAAAAGAGAATGAAATCTTGTCATTGAAATGACATGGACTAGAATTGAATGACATGGGCTAGAGAGTATTATGCTAGGTGAAATAAGCCAGAGAAAGACAAATATATGATTTCACTCATACGTGGAAATTAAGAAAAAAAACAATAAGTAAAGGAAAAGTGTGAGTATGTGTGTGTGTGTGAGAGAGAAAGAGAGAGAGAGAGAGAGAGAGAGAGAGAGAGAGAGAGAGAGAGACTAAGAAACAGACTCTTAACTATTAAGAACAAATTTTGGTGGTTACCAGAAGGGACGTGAATAGGAGGATGGGTGAAATAGGTGATGGGAATTAAGGAGTGCACTTATCATGATGGGTACTTGGTGATGTCTAGGATAGTTGAATCACTATATTGTACAATGAAACTAATATAACACTGTATGTTAAATATACTGAGATTAAAATTTAATAAAAAAACATAAAGACACCTGTTACAACAAATGAAAAAAAGTCATTTGAACATTCTTCATAGTGGCTGATTCTAGACTGTGTAATATGATATAACCAGTGAATTCTGTGGTCATGGACCCATGGAACCACTCCTACATATCAGGTACTTTCTTAGACCGAAGGAAGTGTGGCTGCCTGAGGTCTTGTGGGAAGACAAAGGTAAATCCATACCAAGAATAAACATTTCTCCCTGGGGGATGAGCTACTGACCCTTACAGGTTAGAAGACACCCAATATACTCAACTTTCTACCAAATTATTTTATCTACATATTTGTTCTTGTGGATATACCATGTGGATGCTTTCTGCTTGACATTAACATATGGTGCAAAAATCTTTCTACTTAGTACCTGTTCCCATGCATCCATCTATATGCCTCTACCCCAGACTTTCTTGTCTTTCATCTTCCAATCCTTTGCCTTTCAGGCTCCCAATTAAATGAGTAAGCCATTGGCCATTGCTTATAAATATGTATATATTCTCTCTTTGGATCACTTTTACTTCCACACATATTAGATGATCATATACCATTTATTTCCATTAAGGTTTTGTGTGTGTGTGTGTGTGTTTTGGCTGGTAATAAATTTGTTCAGTTTCTCTGTGTCTGAAAATATTGTCATCTAACAAGTAGAGAATATACAATCTTTTTGGAAGATATATGAAATATGTATGCCATTTGTGTGAATGCTTAGGCCATTACTTCCTTTTGGCTGTTCTGAGTCCGTGATAGACAAATGTGAAGTACTAATGACAATTCACTATTGATTAAAGCAGGATTCATCTAATAGGAAAACTTAAGTCAGGGACTTCACCTTGATTTTGCTGGAACTTTCTTCAAATATTCTGGAGTCTGAGGCTATTCAAATCTGATCCTTCCATTGAATCTAATTTGTTATTTTCTACATTTAAATCTTTTACATCCTAGTTAATTTTTGGTCTGCTTGACTTATTCGTTTTTGCTAGAGATGTTTTGAAATATTTCACTATGTTCATAGACATGTCAATTTCAAATTTTCATTCTGTTTGTTTTATCTTTTCATATTTTGAGACTCTATTATCAGTTGCATAAAAATTACCTTATTTTTAGATTTTTCTTTAATTGTTACACACTTTCTCTTAGTGCTATTGCTATTTTACCTTAAGTTCTACTTTGTCTTCTTTTTAGCTTATAGGATTGTTTTCTCAGTTGTTATGTATCTGATATATCTGCGTGTAGATTTATCTTTCTTTTGATTTGTATATAGAGCCTACTTTATGAGAATTTGTGTCTCTTCAATTCTCAAAAAATTAACTCACTTCTTCAAATATCACTTTTTCATCACTCCCTTTTTCTATTCTTCTAGAACTACTATTAAATGTATACTGGCACCCTTTAGTATATCATCTTTAAAAAAAATACCATTTCATTTATTTTGTAACTTTTTATCCATGCTGCATTATGGGTGAGTTCCTCAGTACTATATTCCAATTGTCTCATTCTTTTTTCAAGGTCTAATAAAAAGTATATCCTGCCTATTATTACTTTAATTTAAATTACTAAAATTTTCCTTTTTAAAGTTTCTAATAGATTAGTATTCATATTTAACGTATTTTGTTCCTATTTATTTTATATTCTTATAAATTTTATTTACATCTTTATTTATGAATATCTTAAATATTCTTATTTTAATATCTTTTAAGACAGTTTCATTATTATTATTGTTAATTATTTTTATTAATTATTATTATTTGCTTTTTGAATTTGAGAAATTTTCTCTCAACCTCTTTCTTTCTAGTGGTTTTGCTTTCACCTCTACCCAGCTCCCTGTATCTTCAGTCAAAAAAATAAGATTTAGTTTGGGCTACCCCAGAATCAGAACTTAGAAAAGAGATTGAGCCACCATGGCAGAGAAGTAGGGGGATCCGTACTTCCTGTGTCTCCCAAAGAAAGACTGAACCTGAAGGACTTAGAATCCTGAGTCTGGGAGGAAAAGAGATGGCATCTACCAGGAAGAAAACAGGATAACTTGAAAGACCATAGGTAGGTGATTGCGAACAGGGGGAGATAAAATGGGCCATGTAGGCATGGGGGGAGAGATTCCCTTTCTGCCAAGAGACAAAGGGAAGAGAAAGATCTGATGGGGAAGCATAGTACTGTATTTGGACAAGAGAAAAACAGACAGGGATGAAGAGGAATCCCATCTCTAACTGAATGTTAGAGGATATCTAACTGCAGATCCTATTTTGGACTGGGGACCGCTGCCTTGTTCGCACACCTGGGGAGAAGGGGAGCCACCCTAGGGTTCACTGGTAGATCAGGGGCACAGTCCCCTGGAGAAACCAGTGCCCTCACCTGAAGGGCTGCAGCACAGGACAATATCAGCCGGGACCACATATCAGAATATGTTTCCCCAGTACCAGGGCTCACCGAGCAGATCAATTCCCAGCCAAGCCCCTAGGGCAAAGGAGTCAGCAGAGTGAAACAGACAGCCTTGTATACACCCTCAGCGCTGTGAGGACAGATCCAAAGGAGTGATTAGGGACACCAGGACATGGAGAAGAAAGTGGGGGGGTCGCCATTTTTCTTCCTACCACCACCAAGTCGGGACCTCAGGGATCAGTCTGTGGGGCCCACAATAGAGGTGGAACCGGCCTACCCCAAACCATGCCCCTCTGCACTGGGTAATTGCATATCTACTGGAACGCAGTAGGCAGTGTGGAACTAGAGAGACAGCTCCTTTAGACCAGTGTGGCAGCATTGCCTGGATTAATTCCAGGACAATTCTGGATATATAGATATATTCTGCCTCCCACCCCTGCCATTTCTCTTCCTTATCTCTTCCCTCCTCTAGGCTGGTAAATCTGTTTATTGGTTTGTTTAAACAGACATATTTAATCCATTTTCTTGATACATGTTCTACACCCCCGTTACATTCCTTTCTCTCTCTCTCTGGAATAATCAAGCTGTATAATTTCTCTGTCTGGGTGACTTTATCTTTATTTCTTTTTCCCTGCCTCTTTCCTTATTTTCCTTTCTCTCTCTCTGGATTAAGCCTTTGAGTCTCTCTGCCTGGTCAATGTTTATATTTCCTTTTTCACTGTCCCTGTTCTTTCTCTCTTTGTGTGTGTTCTTCCATCAACACCACCTCCACCCTGTTCTTTACTTGTAGCTGGCTTTTCTGTGTCTTTTGTTTTTTGGTGTTTTTTTTGTTTTTTTGGTTTGGGACCATTTCACTTTTTTTTGTTTTTGTCTGGTTAGTTGGTTTATTTGTTTGTGTGTTGTTTTTTTTATTTTTATTTATTTCTTTTTTTAATTTTTTAATATATGAAATTTACTGTCAAATTTGTTTCCATACAACACCCAGTGCTCATCCCAAAAGGTGCCCTCCTCAATACCCATCTCCGACCCTGCCCTCCCTCCCACCCCCCATCAACCCTCAGTTTGTTCTCAGTTTTTAACAGTCTCTTATGCTTTGGCTCTCTCCCACTCTAACCTCTTTTTTTTTTTTTTCCTTCCCCTCCCCCTTGGGTTTCTGTTACGTTTCTCAGGATCCACATAAGAGTGAAACCATATGGTATCTGTCTTTCTCTGTATGGCTTATTTCACTTAGCATCACACTCTCCAGTTCCATCCACGTTGCTACAAAGGGCCATATTTCATTTTTTCTCATTGCCACGTAGTATTCCATTGTGTATATAAACCACAATTTCTTTATCCATTCATCAGTTGATGGACATTTAGGCTCTTTCCATAATTTGGCTATTGTTGAGAGTGCTGCTATAAACATTGGGGTACAAGTGCCCCTATGCATCAGTGCTCCTGTATCCCTTGGATAAATTCCTAGCAGTGCTATTGCTGGGTCATAGGGTAGGTCTATTTTTAATTTTCTGAGGAACCTCCACACTGCTTTCCAGAGCGGCTGCACCAATTTGCATTCCCACCAACAGTGCAAGAGGGTTCCCGTCTCTCCACATCCTCTCCAGCATCTATAGTCTCCTGATTTCTTCATTTTGTCCACTCTGACTGGCATGAGGTGATATCTGAGTGTGGTCTTCATTTGTATTTCCCTGATAAGGAGCGACGTTGAACATCGTTTCATGTGCCTGTTGGCCATGTGGATGTCTTCTTTAGACAAGTGTCTATTCATGTTTTCTGCCCATTTCTTCACTGGGTTATTTGTTTTTCGGGTGTGGAGTTTGATGAGCTCTTTATAGATTTTGGATACTAGCCCTTTGTCCCATATGTCATTTGCAAAAATCTTTTCCCATTCCGTTGGTTGCCTTTTAGTTTTGTTGGTTGTTTCCTTTGCTGTGCAGAAGCTTTTTATCTTCATAAGGTCCCAGTAATTCACTTTTGCTTTTAATTCCCTTGCCTTTGGGGACGTACCGAGTAAGAGATTGCTACGGCTGAGGTCAGAGAGGTCTTTTCCTGCTTTCTCCTGTAAGGTTTTGATGGTTTCCTGTCTCACATTCAGGTCCTTTATCCATTTTGAGTTTATTTTTGTGAATGGTGTGAGAAAGTGGTCTAGTTTCAACCTTCTGCATGTTGCTGTCCAGTTCTCCCAGCACCATTTGTTAAAGAGACTGTCTTTTTTCCATTGGATGATCTTTCCTGCTTTGTCAAAGATTAGTTGGCCATACATTTGTGGGTCTAGTTCTGGGGTTTCTATTCTATTCCATTGGTCTATGTGTCTGTTTTTATGCCAATACCATGCTGTCTTGATGATGACAGCTTTGTAGTAGAGGCTAAAGTCTGGGATTGTGATGCCTCCTGCTTTGGTCTTCTTCTTCAAAATTACTTTGGCTATTCGGGGCCTTTTGTGCTTCCATATGAATTTTAGGATTGCTTGTTCTAGTTTCGAGAAGAATGCTGGTGCCATTTTGCTTGGGATTGCATTGAATGTGTAGATAGCTTTGGGTAGTATTGACATTTTGACAATATTTATTCTTCCAATCCATGAGCAGGGAATGTCTTTCCATTTCTTTATATCTTCTTCAATTACCTGCATAAGCTTTCTATAGTTTTCAGCATACAGATCTTTTACATCTTTGGTTAGATTTATTCCTAGGTATTTTATGCTTCTTGGTGCAATTGTGAATGGGATCAGTTTCTTTATTTGTCTTTCTGTTGCTTCATTGTTAGTGTATAAGAATGCAACTGATTTCTGTACATTGATTTTGTATCCTGTGACTTTGCTGAATTCATGTATCAGTTGTAGCAGACTTTTGGTGTAGTCTATCGGATTTTCCATGTATAATAGCATGTCATCTGCAAAAAGCGAAAGCTTGACTTCATCTTTGCCAATTTGGATGCCTTTGATTTCCTTTTGTTGTCTGATTGCTGATGCTAGAACTTCCAGCACTATATTAAACAACAGCGATGAGAGTGGGCATCCCTGTCGTGTTCCTGATCTCAGGGAAAAAGCTCTCAGTTTTTCCCCGTTGAGGATGATGTTAGCTGTGGGCTTTTCATAAATGGCTTTTATGATCTTTAAGTATGTTCCTTCTATCCCGACTTTCTCAAGGGTTTTTATTAAGAAAGGGTGCTGGATTTTGTCAAAGGCCTTTTCTGCATCGATTGACAGGATCATATGGTTCTTCTCTTTTTTTTTTGTTAATGTGATGTGTCACGTTGATTGATTTGTGAATGTTGAACCAGCCCTGCATCCCAGGAATGAATCCCACTTGATCATGGTGAATAATTCTTTTTATATGCTGTTGAATTCGATTTGCTAGTATGTTATTGAGAATTTTTGCATCCATATTCATCAGAGATATTGGCCTGTAGTTCTCTTTTTTTACTGGGGCTCTGTCTGGTTTAGGAATCAAAGGAATACTGGCTTCATAGAATGAGTCTGGAAGTTTTCCTTCCCTTTCTATTTCTTGGAATAGTTTGAGAAGGATAGGTATTATCTCTGCTTTAAACGTCTGGTAGAACTCCCCTGGGAAGCCATCTGGTCCTGGACTCTTATTTGTTGGGAGATTTTTGATAACCGATTCAATTTCTTCGCTGGTTATGGGTCTGTTCAAGCTTTCTATTTCCTCCTGATTGAGTTTTGGAAGAGTGTGGGTGTTTAGGAATTTGTCCATTTCTTCCAGGTTGTCCAATTTGTTGGCATATAATGTTTCATAGTATTCCCTGATAATTGTTTGTATCTCTGAGGGATTGGTTGTAATAATTCCATTTTCATTCATGATTTTATCTATTTGGGTCATCTCCCTTTTCTTTTTGAGAAGCCTGGCTAGAGGTTTGTCAATTTTGTTTATTTTTTCAAAAAACCAACTCTTGGTTTCGTTGATCTGCTCTACAGTTTTTTTAGATTCTATATTGTTTATTTCTGCTCTGATCTTTATGATTTCTCTTCTTCTGCTGGGTTTAGGCTGCCTTTGCTGTTCTGCTTCTATTTCCTTTAGGTGTGCTGTTAGATTTTGCATTTGGGATTTTTCTTGTTTCTTGAGATAGGCCTGGATTGCAATGTATTTTCCTCTCAGGACTGCCTTCGCTGTGTCCCAAAGCGTTTGGATTGTTGTATTTTCATTTTCATTTGTTTCCATATATTTTTTAATTTCTTCTCTAATTGCCTGGTTGACCCACTCATTCGTTAGTAGGGTGTTCTTTAACCTCCATGCTTTTGGAGGTTTTCCAGACTTTTTCCTGTGGTTGATTTCAAGCTTCATAGCATTGTGGTCTGAAAGTATGCATGGTATGATTTCAATTCTTGTAAACTTATGAAGGGCTGTTTTGTGACCCAGTATGTGATCTATCTTGGAGAATATTCCATGTGCACTCGAGAAGAAAGTATATTCTGTTGCTTTGGGATGCAGAGTTCTAAATATATCTGTCAAGTCCATCTGATCCAATGTATCATTCAGGGCCCTCGTTTCTTTATTGACTGTGTGTCTAGATGATCTATCCATTTCTGTAAGTGGGGTGTTAAAGTCCCTTGCAATGACCACATTGTTATCAATAAGGTTGCTTATATTTATGAGTAATTTTATATATCTGGGGGCTCCGGTATTCGGTGCATAGACATTTATAATTGTTAGCTCTTCCTGATGGATAGACCCTGTAATTATTATATAATGCCCTTCTTTATCTCTTGTTACAGCCTTTAATTTAAAGTCTAGTTTGTCTGATATAAGTATGGCCACTCCAGCTTTCTTTTGACTTCCAGTAGCATGATAAATCATTCTCCATCCCCTCACTCTCAATCTAAAGGTGTCCTCAGATCTAAAATGAGTCTCTTGTAGACAGCAAATAGATGGGTCTTGTTTTTTTATCCATTCTGATACCCTATGTCTTTTGGTTGGCGCATTTAATCCATATACATTCAGTGTTATTATAGAAAGATACGGGTTTAGAGTCATTGTGATGCCTGTATGTTTTATGCTTGTAGTGATGTCTCTGGTGCTTTGTCTCACAGGATCCCCCTTAGGATCTCTTGTAGGGCTGTTTAGTGGTGACAAATTCCTTCAGTTTTTGTTTGTTTGGGAAGAATTTTATCTCTCCTTCTATTCTAAATGACAGACTTGCCTGATAAAGGATTCTCAGCTGCATATTTTTTCTGTTTAGCACACTGAAGATATCGTGTCAAGTCTTTCTGGCCCGCCAAGTTTCAAAGGAGAGTTCAGTCACGAGTCTTATAGGTCTCCCTTTATATGTGAGGGCACGTTTGTCCCTTGCTGCTTTCAGAATTTTCTCTTCATCCTTGTATTTTGCCAGTTTCACTATGATATGTCGTGCAGAAGATCGATTCAAGTTACGTCTGAAGCGAGTTCTCTGTGCCTCTTGGATTTCAATGCCTTTTTCCTTCCCCAGTTCAGGGAAGTTCTCAGCTATAATTTCTTCAAGTACCCCTTCAGCACCTTTCCCTCTCTCTTCCTCCTCTGGGATACCAATTATGCGTATATTATTTCTTTTTAGTGTATCACTTAGTTCTCTAATTTTTCCCTCATACTCCTGGATTTTTTTATCTCTCTTTCTCTCAGCTTCCTCTTTTTCCATAACTTTATCTTGTAGTTCACCTATTCTCTCCTCTGCCTCTTCAATCCGAGCTGTCGTCGTTTCCATTTTGTTTTGCATTTCTTTTAAAGCGCTTTTCAGCTCCTGGTGACTGTTCCTTAGTCCCTTGATCTCTGTAGCAAGAGATTCTCTGCTGTCCTGTATGCTGTTTTCAAGCCCAGCGATTAATTTTATGACTATTATTCTAAATTCACTTTCTGTTATATTATTTAAATCCTTTTTGATCAGTTCATTAGCTGTTGTTATTTCCTGGAGATTCTTCTGAGGGGAATTCTTCCGTTTGGTCATTTTGGATAGTCCCTGGAGTGGTGAGGACCTGAAAGGCACTTCCCCTGTGCTGTGGTGTATAACTGGAGTTGGTGGGCAGGGCCGCAGTCAGACCTGATGTGTGTCCCCAGCCCACCGCTGGGGCCACAGTCAGACTGTTGTGTGCCTTCTCTTCCCCTCTCCTAGGGTCGGGATTCACTGTGGGGTGGCGTGGCCCGTCTGGGCTACTTGCACACTGCCAGGCTAGTGGTGCTGGGGATCTGGCGTATTAGCTGGGGTGGGTAGGCAAGGTGCACGGGGGCAGGAGGGGCAGGCTTAGCTCACTTCTCCTTAAGTGATCCACTTCAGGAGGGGCCCTGTGGCAGCGGAAGGGAGTCAGATCCGCTGCCGGAGGTTTGGCTCTGCAGAAGTACAGAGTTGGGTGTTTTTGCGGAGCGAGCAATTTCCCTGGCAGGAACTGGTTCTCTTTGGGATTTTGGCTGGGGAATGGGCGAGGGAGATGGCACTGGCGAGCGCCTTTGTTCCCCGCCAAGCTGAGCTCTGCCGTCCGGGGGCTCAGCAGCTCTCCCTCCCTTTGTCTTCCAGCCTTCCCGCTTTCTGAGCAGAGCTGTTAACTTATGACCTCCCAGGCGCTAAGTCCCGCTTGCTGTCAGAATACAGTTTGTCCGGCCCCTCCGCTTTTCCCAGCCAGACTCGGGCGCTCTGCTTGGCCGGCGAGCTGCCCCTCTGCCCCGGCTCCCTCCCGCCAGTCCGTGGAGCGCGCACTACCTCACCGCCCTTCCTACCCTCTTCCGTGGGCCTCTCGTCTGCGCTTGGCTCTGGAGACTCCATTCTGCTAATCCTCTGGCGGTTTTCTGGGTTCTTTAGGCAGGTGTAGGTGGAATCTAAGTGATCAGCAGGACTTGCGGTGAGCCCAGCGTCCTCCTAGGCCGTCCTCTTCCCTCCCCAGCTGTTTGTGTGTTTTTGTCACCTTTTTGTCAGTCTGTTTGTTTTCCTTTACAGGGCCGTGTCAAGGAACAAATCAAAACACACCTGGTGGAGGATCCAACACATCACTACTAGTAGGAAAATAACATAAAGTCACAACAGAGAGCAAGTATCACTCTCCATAAAAACCTCCTGAAGGGCCAGGCCCTGGACAGTGTATGACCCTTTCTTTAATATAGCAGTGGTCACAGGTGCAGAGCACATAACAAGCTTTTAAAACTCATAAGGGACAGAAAACTAGCCAAAATGATGAAACAGAATTCTCCTCAAAATAAATTCTAAGACGAAGTGACAGCTAAAGAATTGATCAAAACAGATTTAAGCAATATAACTGAACAAAAATTTAGAATAATAGTCATAAAAATAATATCTGGGCTTGAAAAAACATAGAAGACAACAGAGAATCTATTGCTACAAAGATCAAGGGACTAAAACAGTCATGATAAGTTAACACATGTTATAGATGAGGTGTGGAATAAAACAGAGATAGCCACAGGGTGGATTGAAGATGCAGAAGGGTAAAATAGGTAATTAAAAGATAAAATTATGAAAAAAGAGGAAGCTGAGAAAAAGAGAGATAAAAGAAATACAGCTTTATGAGGGGAGAATTAAAGAACTAAGTGACTGAATTGAACAGAACACTATCGGTATCATAGGAATTCCAGAAGAAGAGAGAGAAACGGTTGGTTTGAAGGTGTACTTGAACAAATCATATCTGAGAACTGCCCCGATCTGGGGAAGGAAACAGACATTGAAATCCACGAGGCACAGAGAACTCCTTTCAGACATAACTTGAGTCAATCTTGTGCACGAGATATCATAGTGAAACTGGAAAATACCAGGATAAAGAGATTTCTGAAAGCAGCTAGGGATAAGTGGGCCTTAACATACAAAGGTAGAAACATAAGGGTAACAGCAGACCTATCTACTGAAACATGGCAAGCCAGGAAGAAATGGCAGGAAATCTTCAATGTGATGAACAGGAAAAATATGCAGACAAGAATCCTTTATCCAGCAGGCCCGTCATTCAGAATGGAAAGAGAGATAAAGGTTTTCCCAAAGAAACAAAAACTGAAGGAATTCATCACCACTAAACCATCCCTACAAGAGATCCTAAGGGGGACTTTGTGAGTGAAATGTTGCAAGGACCACAAAGTACCAGAGACATCACTATAAGCATGAACCTACAGGTAACACAATGATTCTAAACCCATATCTTTCAATAATAATACTGAATGTAAATGGACTAATAGCTTCAATCTAAAGTCAAAGGGTAACAGAATGGATAAAAAAAAGAAAACAAGACCCATCTATTTACTGTCTACAAGAGACTCTGTAGACCTGAGGACACCTTCAGGTTGAAAGTGAGGGGATGGAGAACTATCTATCATGCTACTGGAAGTCAAAAGAAAGCTGGAGTAGCCATACTTTTGTCAGACAAACTAGACATTAAATTAAAGGCTGTAACAAGAGATGAAGAAGGACATTATATAATAATTACAGGCTCTATCCATCAAGAAGTGCTAACAATTATAAATGTTTATGCACCAAATTCGAAGCACACAAATACATAAAACAATTAACCACAAACATATGCAATCTTATTGATAACAATCTGGTAATTGCAGGGGGAATTTAATACTCCACTTACAACAATGGATAGGTCATGTATACAGAGAAGCAGTAAAGAAACAATGGCCCTGAACGATACATTGTATCAGATCGACTTGACAGATATATTTAAAACTCTGCATCCCAAAACAACAGAATATACTTTCTTCTCGAGTGCACATAGAACATTCTGCAAGATAGAACACATACTGGGTCACAAAACATCCTTCAATAAATATAAAAGAATTGAGATCATACCATGCACACATTCAGATCACTATAGTATGAAACTTAGAAATCAAACATAGGAAAAAGTCTGGAAAACCTCCAAAAGTATGGAGGTTAAAGAACACCCTACTGAAGAAAGAATGGGTTAACCAGGAAATTAGAGAAGAAATTAAAAGATATATGGAAAGAAATGAAAATAAAAATACAAGAATCCAAACCCATTGGGATGCAGCAAAGGCAGTCCTAAGTGGAAAATACATTTCAATCCAGGCCTGTGTCAAGAAACAAGAAAAATCCCAAATACAAAATCCAATAGCACATGTAAAGGAACTAGAAGCACAACAGCAAAGACTCCGCAAACCCAGCAGAAGAAGAGAAATAATAAAGAACAGAGCAGAACTAAACAATATAGAATTAAAAAAAAAAACAGCAGAACAGATAAATGAAACCAAGAGTTGTTTTTTGAAAAAATAACAAAATTGATAAACCTCTAGCCAGGCTTCCTCAAAAAGAAAAGATTGATGATCCAAATAGATACAAACACGAAGGAAAATGGAATTATTACAACCAATCTCTCATAATTACAAGCAATTATCAGGGAATAGTATGAAAAATATGTGCCAACAAGCTGGACAACCTAGAAGAAATGGAAAAATTCCTAAACACCCACACACTACCAAAACTCAAATGGGGAGAAATAGAATATTTGAACAGACTCATAACTACTGAAGAAATTGAATCAATTATCAAAAATCTCCCAACAAATAAGAGTTCTGAACCGGATGGCTTCCCTGAGGAGATCTATCAGACATTTAAGGCAGAGTTAACACCTATCCTTTTCAAGCAGTTCCCAAAAGTAGAAAGGGAAGGGAAACTTTGGGACTCATTCTATGAAGTCAGCATTACTTTGATTCCCAAACCAGACAGAGACCCAGCCAAAAAAAGAGAATTACAGGCCAATATCCCTGATGAATATGGATGCAAAAATTCTCAATAAGATACTCACAAATCTAATTCAACATTGTATAAAAATAATTATTCACCATGGTCAAGGGAGATTCATTCCTGGGCTGCAGGGCTGGTTCAATATTCGCAAACCAGTCAATGTGATACATCACTTTCAAAAAAGAAATAATAAGAACCATATGATCCTGTCCAAAGATGCAGAAAATCATTTGACAAAATTTAGCATCCTTTCTTGATCAAAACCCTCAAGAAAGTCTGGATAGAAGGAATATTCTTGAACATCATAAAATCTATTTATGAAAAGCTCACAGCTAATACCATCCTCAATGGGGAAAAACTGAGAGCTTTCCACCTGAGATCAGGAACAAGTCAGGGATTTCCACTCTCACCACTGTTGTTTAACATAGTGTTGAAAGTACTAGCATCAGCAATCACAAAACAAAATGAAATAAAAGGCATCCAAGCTGGTAAAGATGAAGTCAAACTTTCACTTTTCACAGACAACATGATACTCCATGGAAAACCTGACAGACTCCACCAATAGTCTGATAGAAATGACACATGAATTCAGCAATGTCGCAGGCTACAAAATCAATGTACAGAAATTTGTCCCATTTTATACACCAATAATGAAGCAAGAGAGTGAAATAACGAAATGGATACCATTCACAATTTCATCAAGAACCATAAAATACTGAGAATAAACCTAACCAAAGATGTAAAAGATCTGTATGCTGAAAACTATAGAAAGGTTATGAAGGAAATTGAAGAACACACAAAGAAATGGAAAAACTTTCCATGCTCATGGATTGGAAGAATAAATATTGCAAAATGTCAATACTACCTAAAGCAATCTATACATTCAATGCAATCCCAATCAAAGTTGCACCAGCGTTCTTCTCAAAGCTAGAACAAACAATCCTAAAATTTGTATGGAACCACAAAAAAACCTCGAGTAGCCAAAGTAATATTGAGGAGGAAAACCAATCCTGAAGGCATCACATTCCCAGACCTTAGTCTCTACTAGAAAGTTGTAATCATCAAGAGAGTAGGGCATTGTCAGAAAAACAGACACATAGACACATGGAATAGAATAGAGACCCCAGAATTTGACCCACAAATGTATGGACAACTAATCTTTGACAAAGCAGGAAAGAGTATCCAATGGAAAAAAGACAGTCTCTTTAACAAATGGTGCTGGGAGAACTGGACAGCAACATGCAGAAGAATGAAACTAGACCACTTTCTTACACCATTCACAAAAATAAACTCAAAAAGGATAAAGGACCTGAATGTGACACAGGAAACCTTAGAGAAGGAAACCTCAAAACCTTAGAGAAAGTGGGGAAAAACGTCTTTCACCTCAGCCACAGCAATTTCTTACTTGACACATTTCCGAAGGCAAGGGAATTAAACACATAAATGAACTATTGGGACCTCATCAAGAGAAGGAGCTTTTGCTCTGCAAAGGAAAAAGTCAACAAAACTAAAAGGCCATGAACAGAATGGGAAAAGATATTTGCAAGTGGCATATTGGATAAAGGGCTAGTATCCAAAACCTATAAAGAACATACCAAACTCCACACCTGAAAAACAAATAATCCAGTGAAGAAATGGGCAGAAGACATGAATAGACACTTTTCCAAAGAAGACATCCAGATGGCCAACAGACACATGAAACAATGCTCAACGTTTCTCATCATCAGGGAAATACAAATCAAAACCACACAGAGATACCACCTCACGCTGGTCAGAGTGGCTAAATGAACAAATCAGGAGACTATAGATGCTGGAGAGGATGTGGAGAAATGGGAACCCTCTTGCACTGTTGGTGGGAATTCAAAGTGGTGCAGCCTTTCTGGAAAACAGTGTTGAGGTTCCTCAAAAAATTAAACATAGAACTACCCTATGACCCAGAAATAGCACTGCTAGGAATTTACCCAAGTGATACAGGAGTGCTGATGCGTAGAGGCACAGATATCCCAATAAACCCCATAGCAGCACTTTCAACAATAGCCAAATTATGGAAAAGAACCTAAGTGTTCATTTGTGGTGAATGGATAAAGAAGATGTGGTTTATTTTTTTTTTTTTTATTTTTTTTTATTTTTTTTTTTTTATTTTTTTATTTTTTTTATTTTTTAATATATGAAATTTACTGTCAAATTGGTTTCCATACAACACCCAGTGCTCATCCCAAAAGGTGCCCTCCTCAATACCCATCACCCACCCTGCCCTCCCTCCCACCCCCCATCAACCCTCAGTTTGTTCTCAGTTTTTAACAGTCTCTTATGCTTTGGCTCTCTCCCACTCTAACCTCTTTTTTTTTTTTCCCTTCCCCTCCCCCATGGGTTTCTGTTACGTTTCTCAGGATCCACATAAGAGTGAAACCATATGGTATCTGTCTTTCTCTGTATGGCTTATTTCACTTAGCATCACACTCTCCAGTTCCATCCACGTTGCTACAAAAGGCCATATTTCATTTTTTCTCATTGCCATGTAGTATTCCATTGTGTATATAAACCACAATTTCTTTATCCATTCATCAGTTGATGGACATTTAGGCTCTTTCCATAATTTGGCTATTGTTGAGAGTGCTGCTATAAACATTGGGGTACAAGTGCCCCTATGCATCAGTACTCCTGTATCCCTTGGATAAATTCCTAGCAGTGCTATTGCTGGGTCATAGGGTAGGTCTATTTTTAATTTTCTGAGGAACCTCCACACTGCTTTCCAGAGCGGCTGCACCAATTTGCATTCCCACCAACAGTGCAAGAGGGTTCCCGTCTCTCCACATCCTCTCCAGCATCTATAGTCTCCTGATTTCTTCATTTTGGCCACTCTGACTGGCGTGAGGTGGTATCTGAGTGTGGTTTTGATTTGTATTTCCCTGATGAGGAGCGACGTTGAACATCTTTTCAAGTGCCTGTTGGCCATCCGGATGTCTTCTTTAGAGAAGTGTCTATTCATGTTTTCTGCCCATTTCTTCACTGGGTTATTTGTTTTTCGGGTGTGGAGTTTGATGAGCTCTTTATAGATTTTGGATACTAGCCCTTTGTCCGATGTGACATTTGCAAATATCTTTTCCCATTCCGTTGGTTGCCTTTTAGTTTTGTTGGTTGTTTCCTTTGCTGTGCAGAAGCTTTTTATCTTCATAAGGTCCCAGTAATTCACTTTTGCTTTTAATTCCCTTGCCTTTGGGGATGTGCCGAGTAAGAGATTGCTACGGCTGAGGTCAGAGAGGTCTTTTCCTGCTTTCTCCTCTAAGGTTTTGATGGTTTCCTGTCTCACATTCAGGTCCTTTATCCATTTTGAGTTTATTTTTGTGAATGGTGTGAGAAAGTGGTCTAGTTTCAACCTTCTGCATGTTGCTGTCCAGTTCTCCCAGCACCATTTGTTAAAGAGACTGTCTTTTTTCCATTGGATGTTCTTTCCTGCTTTGTCAAAAATGAGTTGGCCATACGTTTGTGGGTCTAGTTCTGGGGTTTCTATTCGATTCCATTGGTCTATGTGTCTGTTTTTATGCCAATACCATGCTGTCTTGATGATGACAGCTTTGTAGTAGAGGCTAAAGTCTGGGATTGTGATGCCTCCTGCTTTGGTCTTCTTCTTCAAAATTACTTTGGCTATCCGGGGCCTTTTGTGGTTCCATATGAATTTTAGGATTGCTTGTTCTAGTTTCAAGAAGAATGCTGGTGCAATTTTGATTGGGATTGCATTGAATGTGTAGATAGCTTTGGGTAGTATTGACATTTTGACAATATTTATTCTTCCAATCCATGAGCAGGGAATGTCTTTCCATTTCTTTATATCTTCTTCAATTACCTGCATAAGCTTTCTATAGTTTTCAGCATACAGATCTTTTACATCTTTGGTTAGATTTATTCCTAGGTATTTTATGCTTCTTGGTGCAATTGTGAATGGGATCAGTTTCTTTATTTGTCTTTCTGTTGCTTCATTGTTAGTGTATAAGAATGCCACTGATTTCTGTACAT
The DNA here is from genome assembly GCF_028018385.1 of Neofelis nebulosa. NCBI lineage: Eukaryota > Metazoa > Chordata > Mammalia > Carnivora > Felidae > Neofelis > Neofelis nebulosa. The sequence goes on from NC_080800.1 coordinate 68,080,446, forward strand.
TGATTTTGTATCCGGCAACTTTGCTGAATTCATGTATCAGTTCTAGCAGACTTTTGGTGGAGTCTATCGGATTTTCCATGTATAATATCATGTCATCTGCAAAAAGCGAAAGCTTGACTTCATCTTTGCCAATTTTGATGCCTTTGATTTCCTTTTGTTGTCTGATTGCTGATGCTAGAACTTCCAGCACTATATCAAACAACAGCGGTGAGAGTGGGCATCCCTGTCGTGTTCCTGATCTCAGGGAAAAAGCTCTCAGTTTTTCCCCATTGAGGATGATGTTAGCTGTGGGCTTTTCATAAATGGCTTTTATGATCTTTAAGTATGTTCCTTCTATCCCGACTTTCTCAAGGGTTTTTATTAAGAAAGGGTGCTGGATTTTGTCAAAGGCCTTTTCTGCATCGATTGACAGGATCATATGGTTCTTCTCTTTTTTTTTGTTAATGTGATGTATCACGTTGATCGATTTGCGAATGTTGAACCAGCCCTGCATCCCAGGAATGAATCCCACTTGATCATGGTGAATAATTCTTTTTATATGCTGTTGAATTCGATTTGCTAGTATGTTATTGAGAATTTTTGCATCCATATTCATCAGGGATATTGGCCTGTAGTTCTCTTTTTTTACTGGGTCTCTGTCTGGTTTAGGAATCAAAGTAATACTGGCTTCATAGAATGAGTCTGGAAGTTTTCCTTCCCTTTCTATTTCTTGGAATAGCTTGAGAAGGATAGGTATTATCTCTGCTTTAAACGTCTGGTAGAACTCCCCTGGGAAGCCATCTGGTCCTGGACTCTTATTTGTTGGGAGATTTTTGATAGCCGATTCAATTTCTTCACTGGTTATGGGTCTGTTCAAGCTTTCTATTTCCTTCTGATTGAGTTTTGGAAGAGTGTGGGTGTTTAGGAATTTGTCCATTTCTTCCAGGTTGTCCAATTTGTTGGCATATAATGTTTCATAGTATTCCCTGATAATTGTTTGTATCTCTGAGGGATTGGTTGTAATAATTCCATTTTCATTCATGATTTTATCTATTTGGGTCATCTCCCTTTTCTTTTTGAGAAGCCTGGCTAGAGGTTTGTCAATTTTGTTTATTTTTTCAAAAAACCAACTCTTGGTTTCGTTGATCTGCTCTACAGTTTTTTTAGATTCTATATTGTTTATTTCTGCTCTGATCTTTATGATTTCTCTTCTTCTGCTGGGTTTAGGCTGCCTTTGCTGTTCTGCTTCTATTTCCTTTAGGTGTGCTGTTAGATTTTGTATTTGGGATTTTTCTTGTTTCTTGAGATAGGCTTGGATTGCAATGTATTTTCCTCTCAGGACTGCCTTCGCTGCGTCCCAAAGAGTTTGGATTGTTGTATTTTCATTTTCGTTTGTTTCCATATATTTTTTAATTTCTTCTCTAATTGCCTGGTTGACCCACTCATTCGTTAGTAGGGTGTTCTTTAACCTCCATGCTTTTGGAGGTTTTCCAGACTTTTTCCTGTGGTTGATTTCAAGCTTCATAGCATTGTGGTCTGAAAGTATGCATGGTATAATTTCAATTCTTGTAAACTTATGAAGGGCTGTTTTGTGACCCGGTATATGATCTATCTTGGAGAATGTTCCATGTGCACTCGAGAAGAAAGTATATTCTGTTGCTTTGGGATGCAGAGTTCTAAATATATCTGTCAAGTCCATCTGATCCAATGTATCATTCAGGGCCCTTGTTTCTTTATTGACTGTGTGTCTAGATGATCTATCCATTTCTGTAAGTGGGGTGTTAAAGTCCCCTGCAATGACCACATTCTTATCAATAAGGTTGCTTATGTTTATGAGTAACTGTTTTATATATCTGGGGGCTCCGGTATTTGGCGCATAGACATTTATAATTGTTAGCTCTTCCTGATGGATAGACCCTGTAATTATTATATAATGCCCTTCTTCATCTCTTGTTACAGCCTTTAATTTAAAGTCTAGTTTGTCTGATATAAGTATGGTTACTCCAGCTTTCTTTTGGCTTCCAGTAGCATGATAAATAGTTCTCCATCCCCTCACTCTCAATCTAAAGGTGTCCTCAGATCTAAAATGAGTCTCTTGTAGACAGCAAATAGATGGGTCTTGTTTTTTTATCCATTCTGATACCCTATGTCTTTTGGTTGGCGCGTTTAATCCATTTACATTCAGTGTTATTATAGAAAGATACGGGTTTAGAGTCATTGTGATGTCTGTATGTTTTATGCTTGTAGTGATGTCTCTGGTACTTTGTCTCACAGGATCCCCCTTAGGATCTCTTGTAGGGCTGGTTTCGTGGTGACAAATTCCTTCAGTTTTTGTTTGTTTGGGAAGACCTTTATCTCTCCTTCTATTCTAAATGACAGACTTGCTGGATAAAGGATTCTCGGCTGCATATTTTTTCTGTTTAGCACACTGAAGATATCGTGCCAAGCCTTTCTGGCCTGCCAAGTTTCAAAGGAGAGATCAGTCACGAGTCTTATAGGTCTCCCTTTATATGTGAGGGCACGTTTATCCCTTGCTGCTTTCAGAATTTTCTCTTTATCCTTGTATTTTGCCAGTTTCACTATGATATGTCGTGCAGAAGATCGATTCAAGTTACGTCTGAAGGGAGTTCTCTGTGCCTCTTGGATTTCAATGCCTTTTTCCTTCCCCAGTTCAGGGAAGTTCTCAGCTATAATTTCTTCAAGTACCCCTTCAGCACCTTTCCCTCTCTCTTCCTCCTCTGGGATACCAATTATGCGTATATTATTTCTTTTTAGTGTATCACTTAGTTCTCTAATTTTCCCCTCATACTCCTGGATTTTTTTATCTCTCTTTCTTTCAGCTTCCTCTTTCTCCATAACTTTATCTTCTAGTTCACCTATTCTCTCCTCTGCCTCTTCAATCCGAGCCGTGGTGGTTTCCATTTTGTTTTGCATTTCGTTTAAAGCGTTTTTCAGCTCCTCGTGACTGTTCCTTAGTCCCTTGATCTCTGTAGCAAGAGATTCTCTGCTGTCCTGTATACTGTTTTCAAGCCCAGCGATTAATTTTATGACTATTATTCTAAATTCACTTTCTGTTATATTATTTAAATCCTTTTTGATCAGTTCATTAGCTGTTGTTATTTCCTGGAGATTCTTCTGAGGGGAATTCTTCCGTTTGGTCATTTTGGACAGTCCCTGGAGCGGTGAGGACCTGCAGGGCACTTCCCCCGTGCTGTGGTGTATAACTGGAGTTGGTGGGCGGGGCCGCAGTCCGACCTGATGTCTGCCCCCAGCCCACCGCTGGGGCCACAGTCAGACTGGTGAGTGCCTTCTCTTCCCCTCTCCTAGGGGCGGGATTCACTGTGGGGTGGCGTGGCCCGTCTGGGCTACTTGCACACTGCCAGGCTTGTGGTGCTGGGGAGCTGGCGTATTAGCTGGGGTGGGTAGGCAAGGTGCACGGGGGCGGGAGGGGCAGGCTTAGCTCGCTTCTCCTTAGGTGATCCACTTCAGGAGGGGCCCTGTGGCAGCGGGAGGGAGTCAGATCCGCTGCCGGAGGTTTGGCTCCGCAGAAGCACAGAGTTGGGTGTTTGCGCGGAGCGAGCAAGTTCCCTGGCAGGAACTGGTTCTCTTTGGGATTTTGGCTGGGGGATGGGCGGGGGAGATGGCGCTGGCGAGTGCCTTTGTTCCCCGCCAAGCTGAGCTCTGCCGTCCGTCCGGGGGCTCAGCAGCTCTCCCTCCCTTTGTCCTCCAGCCTTCCCGCTTTCTGAGCAGAGCTGTTAACTTCTGACCTCCCAGACGCTAAGTCGCGCTTGCTGTCGGAACACAGTCCGTCCGGCCCCTCCGCTTTTGCCAGCCCGACTCGGGGGCTCTGCTTGGCCGGCGAGCCGCCCCTCCGCCCCGGCTCCCTCCCGCCAGTCCGTGGAGCGCGCACCGCCTCGCCGCCCTTCCTACCCTCTTCCGTGGGCCTCTCGTCTGTGCTTGGCTCCGGAGACTCCGTTCTGCTAATCCTCTGGCGGTTTTCTGGGTTCTTTAGGGAGGTGTAGGTGGAATCTAAGTGATTAGCAGGACGCGCGGTGAGCCCAGCGTCCTCCTACGCCGCCATCTTCCGGAACCTCTCTCGATGTGGTTTATATATACAATGGAATACTACCTGGCAATGAGAAAGAATGAAATCTGCCATTTGCAGCAACATGGATGGAAATGGAAGGTATTATGCTAAGTGAAATAACTCAGTCAGAGAAAGACAGATACCATATGTTTTTACTCATAGGTGGATCTTGACAAATTTAACAGAAGACCACAGGGGAGGGGAAGGGAAAAAAGTTACACAAAGGGAGGGAGGGAAACCATAATGGACTCTTGGATAGTGAGAACAAACTGAGGGTTGATGAAGTTTGGGGGAGAGGGAAACGTGGGTGATGGGCATTGAGGTGGGCACTTTTTCGGTGAGCATAGGGTGTGGTATGGAAACCAATTTGTCAATAAATTATAGATATATATAGATATAGATGATATAGATGATACAGATATAGATATAGATATAGGTATAGGTATAGATAAGGATATAGATTTATGAGAACTTACAAGAATGATTTTAGTTTAGCTAGGGTATTTAAATTTGATCCAAGGAATCACTGTAAAAGTAGTAAAGAATTCAGTTAGAAAATAGAAGGTAGTCCAAAATGTTTGTTACTAAGTAAATTATCACTGTGGACAAATGAAGTTTTATTCTTCTGGGGAATTATGGAATTTAGCGTCAAATATCCACCTCACTTTTTTCTTCCTGAATGAATGAGGGAGCTGAAGTATTTTGTATCAGGCATTGTTTGGGGATTACGCTGGGGAGCATTGATTTCTTGACACTTCTAGATTGTTACCTGGGTTACAAATAAGGTTTTAAATTCCAAAAAAAAAAAAACAAACAAGAAAACAAAACAAAACAAAACAAAAAAACCCTGCAGGCAAGGAAATACAGGTTTGTGTTGTTGTTGCTCTTGTTGTTTGCATTTGAGAGTCAAATTGGTGTGGGATATTGATAGTGTTTATTATAGAAAATATATTGATGGTTTAGAATTGTTCTCCAACAATCATGTTGGATACATGTCAGATTCAGTGACTCAGCCTATAGGAGCTTGACTCAGTTTTGCTCATGATTTTGTGGTCTGTGTTCTTAAGCCTCCCAAAGTATGTTGTTTCACATAAGGTGCCTTAAGCAGAGTTAGTTATCAACTTTATTCAACTTATTTTCATGAGTGAGATGTGATCCCAGATTTTGTTTTTAATCAGTAAGCCTATTCCTAGTTTTCAAAGTTACATGAAGTACTTTAAAATCCCAAGAATCTTTGGGAGATGCATCCCTAGATCCACTTTTGGGCTCAGGGAGCATCAGATCATGGATTTTTAAAACTTTACTCATTGTTCTTCTTATTTTTCCCCTAAAATTAGGATATACAGAGAATGCTTCTCTTTTTGGTCTGATTACATCAATATTTTTCACTATTTATATTTTATCTCACATTATTAGAGTCGTGGCTCAGAGAGTAAACTTAAAATGCCATGTCAATTGGAAGTCTAAGTTCTCTGTTGCACCTTTATGTTCCCATTCTGCCAGCTCCCTATTATCTTTAGAAAATTTCTATATCACTTTCTTTTTTCTTGTCTCTACTTATTGCTCCTCTCTAACATCATCCCTGGTTATCTGATCCCTGCTTATCGATCAATATTGACTCTTGATGCTTGCCTCAGTCTCCTGTCTCTGACCTCAGTTTTGAGGACTTGTGATTCTGTCTCCCAAAAAATTGACATTTGGCTTCTTTTCCTATGTAACCATAGTTTCGCAACCCAAGCCCTGAAGGATCAACCAAACAAGACCATTTTCTACCTGACCTTTCTAAAAGGTGAAAAGGATCTAACACCTTTGTGCCACCACTGACTCTTATGCAAATCTTTTAGTATAACACTATATTAAAATGTCTGCCTAAAAGACTTTCTTTTTTACACGTCTATGAATTTTTTAGGGCAAGGAATATATATTCAAACACTTTTGATATAAGTATTTCTATTTTTTATTTTTTTTTACATTAAGTCTAATTTCAGACTTTATATAGACAAAATAAAAATACAACAGAGACTATTCTAATTTTTGCCACAAGATGGAACCATCAGAATTCAGATCTTAAAGGACAGTAAAAGAACAATAAAATAATAAATAAATAAATTTTAAAAAGGACAATAAAAAAATAAATCCAGGGCTGTGAGAATTGATACAATTTCCAATTATACTCAAACACGTTAAATAAGAACGTATTTATTGCTTGAAATGGAATAAAGGACTCAAATAGTCCATGTTGTAGGTGTATAATTGTGACCTAAAATAATAGCTTAGATGTTTTTCATGGAATATATTTTCAGAAGAGATTGATATAATTTTATATAAATTGGTTAAAGTAAATACCACTGTTTAAAAAACTAGAACACACTAATTCCAAGTATCACAAAATGGATCTTTGTAGTTAGTGTTTTAAACTTTGTATTTGATTGTCTGGACATCTAAAAGAGAAAAACCTTAAAACTTGCTCAAAAATAGAACTATCGTATGAGTTATCATTAATTCTTTTTGGTTAGGGACTTCAGGAAAGCTAAAAGTATGCCTCTTCCAAATGTTTGGGAAAGGAAGAACACTTTTATGCCATTAATGATGGCACAATTAAATTGAATGGTCCAATAGGATTATATTATTGGTGTTTTCTACTTCTTTTTTTTTTTTACCTTATTCATCAAATAAATTTTTTTTTCTATCACACACAAAGGTTCTATTAAAAAAACAACAAAGAAGTAACTTACCACCCTAGAATCCCGTGGTTCTTTGATTTACTAGTTTTACTTTGCCATTCCTCATTCTTGGGTACTCATTTTCTATTTCTATACACAGGTTCCTTAAAATTGGTAGCAAAATTCACAAATATTACATCTCTGTTTAGTTAAAAATGTGTATCATTTAACATATTGGATTTTCCTGCTATAATATAAAAATTGTGTTTATAATAGTGTCTATAACGTGATGGCATGATGGCCAGATGCAGCCTGCAGATTTTTTAAATTTGGGAGGTTTTACCTGACAGTCCAAATATCCAAGTTATCTTTAAAAAGAGAATATTTGACATCACTGGATGTTTAATTACTTGATGAAAACAGCTGGAAAAAGAGAAGTCGCTTAAACATTTATATTAGAATAATTCCACTCTACATTTTTCAGTTCCTAGAAAAATCTTTTGAATTATACCTGAGTCACTGAAGTAATTTTCATTACCATTCTGGCTATTGTAGATAATTTTCTATACCTTGGTTTAACTGCTATCTCAGTAGCCAATTCTCTCATGTTTCTAACAGCACTCTTAAGAGATGCACAACTTCTTACTGAGTGAATAAAAGTGAAATATCTAGAACATGCAAATTCATAGAGACAGAAAATGGCTTATCAGTTACCAGGGGATGAGCTGGATTGGGAAGTTTTTATTTAATAGTTACAGGTTTTGTTTGGGATGATGAAGTTTTGGAAACAGTGACAATAGTTGTGCAAAATTGTGAACATACTTAATGCCACTGAATTGTATACTTAAAAACATTAAGATGTAGAATTTATATGGTACTACAAATGCAATTTTGATCAAGAAGAACAAAGCTAGAGACATTGCACACCCTGATTTCAAAATATATTATAAAAACAAAGGCACCTGTGTGGCTCAGTTGGTTAAGCACCCGACTTCGGTTCAGGTCATGATCTCACGGTTCATGAGTTCGAGCCCCGCATCAAGCTCTGTGCTGACCGCTCAGAGCCTGGAGCCTGCTTCAGATTCTGTGTCTCCTTATTTCTCCTGTTCTCCTTCTTTCTCTTGTCTCCTGTTGCTCTCCTGTTTGTGCTCTCTATCTCTCAAAAATAAAGACTAAAAAAATTAAACAAAATATATTATAAAAACATATTAATTAAAACTGAATAGTACTGGGATAAATACCAATATATAGATTGTTGGAACAGAATAGAGAGCCCAGAAATATACCCAAGGTTATAGTCAACAGATATTCCACAAAAGTGCCAAAAATACAAAATAGGGATAGAAAAGTCTCTTCAACAAATGCTTCTGGGAAAATTGAATATCCACATGCAAAAAGAAAAAAAAAAGAAACTGGACTCTTACACTGTACAAAAACATCAACTAGTACTAGTAAAGAGACAAAATCAGTAAATAAAACATTCCCAACAACAAAAGTGGTTTCACTAGTGAAATATACCATACATTTAAAGAAGAATGAATATCATTTCTTTTCAAACTCTTCCAAAAATATAGAAGGAGAAAACTTTTCCCAACTCATTCCATGAAGCCATCATTATCCTGATACCAAAACCAAACAAGGAAACCACAAAAAATAAAATATCCCTAATTAACATAGAAGCAATTTTTTCAACAAAATATTACCAAACTGATGTCACAAATACATTAAAATAATCATACATTATGACCAAATGAGATTTGTGCCAAGAACTTAAAGATATTTCAATACCCACAAATCATTGTGATCAGTCACATAAATAAAATATAAGGTAAAAATCATATGACCATCTCAATAGCTGCAGCAAAAGGATTTGACAATATTCAACATCTATTTATGATAAAAACTCTCAACAAAGCGGGTGTAGAGGGAACATGTCTCAACATAATAAATGCCATATATGAGAAGACCATAGCTATCATCATAATTAAAGGTGAAAAGCTGGAAGTTTTTTCCCAAAGACCAGGAACAAGACAAGGATGCCCACTCTTGCCACTGTTATTCAACGTACAGTAGAAGTCCTAGCTATTAGCCAAGAAAAAACAAAAGGCATCCAAATCAAAAAGGAAGAAGTAAAATTGTCACAGTTTGCAGGTAGGATGATTTCATGCATAAACATTTTTAAAGGCTCCACGAAAATACCTTTATAACTAATCAGTTCAGAAACATTGTACTACAAAAAATCAATATACACAAATCTATTGTGTTGCTAAACACTTATGCAAACCATCAGAGGAAGAAATCAAGAAAGCAATTACATTTACAATTGCAACAAAAAGAATAAAATACCTAGTAATAAATTTAATCAATGAGGTTAAAGTCCAGTACACTGAAAACTATAAAACATTGATGAAAAACTTAAGAAACAAATAAATGGAAATATATTCTGTACTCGTGGATTAGAAGAAATAATATTATTAAAATGTTCATACTACCAAAAAAAGAAAAGGAAGTGCTTATACTACCCAATGCAAACGACAGATTCAATGTAATCTCTATTAAAATTCCAATGGCATTTGTCACAGATATATAACAATTTTAAAATTTGTGTGGAATCATAGAAGAAACCAAATAGCCAAAGCAATCCTGACAAATAAAAACATAGCAGGGGGCATTACACTTCCTGATTTTAAACTATATTACAAAGCTATAGTAATCATAAACAGTATGGTATTGGCACACACACACAAAGGACACATAGATCAATAGAACACAATAGAGAACCTAAAAATAAACCCACACATATATGTCCAATTAATTTAAAATAAAGAAGCTGAGAATATATAATGGAGAAAGAGCAGTGTCTTCAATATATGATGTTGGGAAAACTGCATAGCTCCATGCAAAAGAACAAAACTGGGGCATTTTCTTATACCATACACAAAAAATTGACTCAAAATGGATTTAAATATTAAATGTAAGACCTGAAAACATAACATTCCTAGAAAAACATGGGTGGTTAGCTACTTGACATTGGTGTTGGTGATGATTTTATGGGTTTGACAAGGAATAGTATGGGGAAGAAAACCAAAAATAAACAAATGCGACTATGTCAAAAAACAGAGCTGTTACATAGCGAAGGAAACCATCAATGAAGTGAAAAGGCAACCTACTGAACTAAAGAAATATTTGTAAATCACAGATCTGATAAAGGGTAAATAATCAAAGTATATAAACTATTCATAAAATCCAATAGAAATAAAAAACCCAATTAAAATTGGCCAGAGGATCTGAATAGACATTTTCCAAAGAAGATATATAGATGGCCAGCATGTATATAAGAAGGTCCTCAACAGCACTAATCATCATGTAAATGCAAATCAAAACAACAAAAAGGTATCACCTCATACCTGTCAGAATGGCTATTCTCAAAAGGCAAGAAGTAACAGGCATTGGCAAGGATGTGGACAAAAGAGAACACTTGAGCACTTTGTTGGGAATGTAAGTTGGTGCAGCCAGTGTGGAAAACAGTATGGAGGTTCCTCAAAAAATGAAAAATAGAAATACCATATGATCCAGTAATTCCACCACTGAGTATTTATTGAAAGAAAATGAACATTTTAATTAAAAAATGTACATAATACTATGTTTATTGCAGTATTATATACAATAACAAAATTATGGAAACAACCCAAGTGTCCATCAATAGATAAATGGATAAAGATGTGGCATATATACAATGCAATCTTATTCAACCATAAAAAAGAATGAGATCTTGCCATTTGTGACAACATAGTTGGATCTAGAGAATATCCTGCCAAGTGATATGAGTCAGAGAAAGACAAATACCATATTATTTCACTAGTATGTGGAATTTAAGAAACAAAACAAATGAATAAAGGGAAAAAAGAGGGGGACCAAGAAACATACTCTTAACTATTGAGAACATACTGATGGTTACCAGAGGGGAGGTGGGTATAAGGGGTGCACTTATGGTGATGAGCACAGGGTGATATATTGTTAAATCACTATATTGTACATCTGAAGGTAATCTAACACTGTATGTTAACTAACTGGAATTTAAATACAAACATAGAAAATAAAATAAAATAAAATAATAAAAATACCCACAAATATAGAGAATAAACTAGGGTTGTTCATTTGTGTTTAACATTTTAGTGGTCTGTGCATCTGGCCTTTTAGAACTATACATAATGCCAACTATCACCTTTTTCTTAAAAACAAATGTGTGCTAAGAAAAAGATTCTAATGGGTGAAAGTGAACACTCTCAGAAGAAAATCAGTCATTCCTGCATTGCCATATTTTGTTTCTTGGCATCAAGAAGACTAATTCCAGTTAGTTAATATATTGTGTGAATTGGTTTTAGGAGAATTTAGTGATTCATCACTTACAACACCCAGTGTTCAACACAAGTGCCCTCCTTAATATCCATCACCCATTGAGCTCACCCCTGCCCACGTCCCCTCCATTAATCTTCAGTTTGTGTACTATAGTTAAAGGTCTCTTATGGTTTGCTTCCCTCTCCTTTTCTTCCCACCCTCTATGTTAATCTATTTTGTTTCTTAAAGTCCACATGTGAGTGAAACCATACGTTACTTGTCTTTTTCTGATTGGCTTATTTTTCTTAGCGTAATGAACTCTAGCTCCATCCACGTCATTGCAAATGACAAGATTTCATTCTTTTTTTCTTCAATATATGAAGTTTATTGTCAAATTGGTTTCCATACAACACCCAGTGCTCATCCCAAAAGGTGCCCTCCTCAATACCCATCACCCACCCTCCCCTCCCTCCCACCCCCCATCAACCCTCAGTTTGTTCTCAGTTTTTAACAGTCTCTTATGCTTTGGCTCTCTTCCACTCTAACCTCTTTTTTTTTCCCTTCCCCTCCCCCCTGGGTTTCTGTTAAGTTTCTCAGGATCCACATAAGAGTGAAACCATATGGTGTCTGTCTTTCTCTGTATGGCTTATTTTACTTAGCATAACACTCTCCAGTTCCATCCATGTTGCTACAAAGGGCCATATTTCATTCTTTCTCATTGCCACGTAGTACTCCATTGTGTATATAAACCACAATTTCTTTATCCATTCATCAGTTGGTGGACATTGAGGCTCTTTCCATAATTTGGTTATTGTTGAGAGTGCTGCTATAAACATTGGGGTACAAGTGCCCCTATGCATCAGTACTCCTGTATCCCTTGGGTAAATTCCTAGCAGTGCTATTGCTGGGTCATAGGGTAGGTCTATTTTTAATTTTTTGAGGAACCTCCACACTGCTTTCCAGAGAACTGGACAGGAGCATGTAGAAGAATGAAACTAGACCACTTTCTCACACCATTCACAAAAATAAACTCAAAATGGATAAAGGACCTGAATGTGAGACAGGAAACCGTCAAAACCCTAGAGGAGAAAGCAGGAAAAGACCTCTCTGACCTCAGCCATAGCAATTTCTTACTTGACACATCCCCAAAGACAAGGGAATTAAAAGCAAAAATGAACTACTGGGACCTTATGAAGATAAAAAGCTTCTGCACAGCAAAGATTTCATTCTTTTTGGTGCGTAAGTAATATTCCATTGTGTGTGTGTGTATCTATATCTATATCTATATCTATATCTATATCTATATCATCTATATGTATTCATCAGTTGATGAACCTTTGGGCTCTTTCCATAATTTGGCTATTGGTGATAATGCTGCTATAAACATTGTACTGCATGTACCTCTTTGAATCAATGTTTTTGTATCCTTTGGTTAAATACCTTATAATGCAGTTGATGGGTCATAAGTTTCTGTTTTTAACTTAGCCAAATTATCTTTCAGGTCATTGGCTTGTTTGCATTCAAGATTCTGTACTTTTCACAGATTATGCTTATTAATTCACTTCTATGCAATTTACTAATAATTTTCAGGAATAAGAAGTAAATTTTGGCAATTTTGTTCTTAGATATCCTTGTAATATTACTGTTTATTTTAAGAAGTTATATATTTGTTTTGCATTTTTTAAGAAATTTATAAATAAGGAATGAAAAAGTACAAGTAATACATATATTTTCTAAAATAATTAATAAACATCATTAATCATTGTGTTATCAGTTTTTACAAGTACAATAATTCATTGGTCTTTTTCCTTTCTATGGAGACTTCTATTTCTCATTACATGATGGCTCTGAAATAATGGCTAAACAATGCCAGTCATTAAATAATATGCTATCAATAGAATAACTATGGATGCTTCACACCTGTCTTCAGTGTTTTCACCATGGCAACATTGGCTACATATTTCTGTCATATACAGTGTGAGGTATGCTCAGGTACACATGTGCAGTTCACAGAAAATCATTTAGTAATTTAACATCTTGCTAACAACGTTATTTTCACAGGTACTCTATCAAATTGACATATGTTTCTATTATCTAGCTTTACTTTATAATTGAAAATTTAAAATTTTAATATCCTTTCTGGCCTCATTTGTAAATTTACATATGTAATATTGTAGATACCAGTATTGTAGTTAAGTTGTAAGCATACTTTTGTTTGCTTGGTAGAATCTAATCACATTTATATAATGAAAGTGGTTAACTACAAGATTCTTATCAAAAAATGATTTAACTAAAACAATTAAATTACCTAACTTTCTATAGCCTTAGTAATGATAAATGAGTAGTGATTCTGCCATTAGTGTTTTTGTTTTCTGGTTTCTTTTATGCTTAAGGTAATCTATTTTTCTATCCATCTCAATCCATTGTAATCGGGCTGAGAAATACACAAATGCCTATCTAATTTAAATTGACTTGTTGGGTTAGCTCAGTTAACTTAATTAAAGATAATAGTCTTGGTTCTATGTAGGTATGTTAATTTCACTCTCATTAATTGTTGAAAATTGCATCCTTAAACATTGTTGGCCATCTCATCCTGTAGTGATTTTAAAATAAAGGCTAAAACCTGCCTGAATTTAACTTGCAAGTTTTCAATCTTATAAAAATGAATATTGTTATAAGGCATTGATCACAAGGTAAAATGGGGAAGAAATATGAATAAATAAGTATAAAATAAAAGCAATCAAAGATGCCTCATTGGAATGCCTTTGTGTACAAGGGAGAGTATGGGATTTATACATACTACAAATATGGTTAACAGGACAAAAAAACCTATTTTACCCAAAGTGTTTGTATCCTAACAGCAAATGTGCTGACAATAAATATCATTTTTAATATAATTTGTCAAAATGGCTTCCATAAAACACCCAGTACTCGTCCCAACAAGTACCCTCCTCAATGCCTATCACCCACTTTTCCCTCTCCCCCACCCCTCATCAACCCTCAGTTTGTTCTCTGTATTTAAGAGTCTTTTATAATTTCCTTCTCTACCTCCATGTTGTAACTTTTTTCCCCCTTCTTCTCCCCCTATGATCTTCTGATAAGTTTCTCAAGGTCCACATATGAGTGAAAACATATGGTATCTGTCTTTCTCTGACTGACTTATTTCACTTAGCATAATACCCTCCAGTTCCATCCACATTGCTGCAAATGGCCGGATTTCATTCTTTCTCATTGCCAAGTAGTATTCCATTGTATATATATAAACCACATCTTCTTTATCCATTTGTAAGTTGATGGACGTTTAGGCTCTTTCCATAATTTGGCTATTGTTGAAAGTGCTGCAATAAACATTGGGGTACATGTGCTCCTATGCATCAGCACTCCTGTATCCCTTGGGTAAATTCCCATCAGTGCTATTGATGGGTCATAGGGTAGTTCCATGTTTAATTTTTTGAGGAACCTTGACACTGTTTTCCAGAGCGGTTGCAACAGTTTGCATTCCCACCAACAGTGCAAGAGGGTTCCTGTTTCTCCACATCCTCTATCATCTGTAGTCTCCTGATGTGCTCATTTTAGCCACTCTGACCAGCGTGAGGTGGTATCTCAGTATGGCTTTGATTTGTATTTCCCTGATGATGAGTAACGTTGAGCATCATTTCATGTGTCTGTGGACCATGTGAATGTATTCTTTAGAAAAGTGTCTATTCATGTCTTCCACCCATTTCTTCACTGGATTATTTGTTTTTTGAGTGTGGAGTACGGTGAGTTCTTTATAGATTTTGGATACTAGCCCTTTATCTGACATGCCATTTGTAAATATCGTTTCCCATTCCATCGGTTGACTTTTAGTTTTGTTGATTGTTTCCAATGCAATGCAGAAGCTTTTTTTCTTATCCTTTATTTTATATTGAACTATCTCAATAGTTCATTTTTGCTTTTAATTCCCTTATATTTGGAGATGTGTAGAGTAAAAAATTGCAGCAGCTGAGGTCAAAAAGCTTTTTTCCTTCTTTCTACTCCAGGGTTTTGATGGTTTCCTATCTCACATTCAGGTCCTTCATCCACTTTGAGTTTATTTTTGTGTATGGTGTAAGAAAGTGGTCTAGTTTCATTCTTCTACATGCTCCTGTCCAGTTCTCCCATCACCATTTGTGAAAGAGACTGTCTTTTTTCCATTGGATATTCTTTCCTGCTTTGTCAAAGAATAGTTAGTCATACATTTGTGGGTGCAGTACTGGGTTCTCTATTCTATTCCATTGGTCTATGTATCTGTTTTGTGCCAATGCCATAGTGTCTTTTTGATTACAGCTTTGTAGTAGAGGCTAAAGTCTGGGATTGTGATGCCTCCTTGTTTGGTCTCCTTCTTCAAAATTACTTTGGCTATTCAGGGCCTTTTGTGGTTCCATACAAATTTTAGGATTGCTTATTTAAGCTTCAAGAAGAATGCTGGTGCAATTTTGATTGGGATTGCATTGAATGTGTAGATAGCTTTGGGTAGTATTGACATTTTGACAATATTTATTCTTCCAATCCATGAGCATGGAAAGATTTTCCATTTCTTTTTGTGTTTTTCAATTTCCTTCATAAGCTTTCTATAGTTTTCAGCATACAGATCTTTTACATCTTTGGTTAGGTTTATTCCAGGTATTTTATGGTTGTTGGTACAATTGTAAATGGGATCAGCTTCTTTATTTTTCTTTCAGCTGCTTCATTACTGTTGTATACAAATGCAAACAATTTCTCTACATTGATTTTTTGCCCTGCGGATTTACTGGATTCATGTGTCAATCCTAGCAGACCTTTGGTGGAGTCTGTGAGGTTTTGCATGTAGAGTATCACGTGGTCTGTGAAAATTGAAAGTTTGACTTGTTCTTTACCAACTTGGATGACTTTTTTTTCATTTTCTTGTGTGATTTCTGATGCTAGGACTTCCAAAATTATGCTAAACAACAGTGGTGAGAGTGGATATCCCTGTCTTGTTCCTGATCCCTGGGGGAAAGCTCTCAGTTTTTCCCCATTGAGGATGATATTTGTGGGCTTTTCCTAAATGGCTTTATGATGTTTAAGTATGTGACTTCAATCCTGACTTTCTTGAGGGTTTTCATTAAGAAAGAATGCTGTATTTTGTCAAATCCTTTTTCTGCATCTATTGACAGGATCATATGGTTCTTATACTTTCTTGTATTAATGTTATGCATCACATTAATATGCGAATAGTGAACCAGCCCTGCAGGCCAGTAATGAATCCCACTTGATCATGGTGGATAATTCTTTTTATACGCTGTTGAATTCGATTTGCTAGTACCTTGTTGAGAATTTTTGCATCCATATTCGTTAGGGATGTTGGCCTGTAGTTCTCTTTTTTTTTGTTGCATCTCTGGTTTAGGAAGCAAAATAATTCTGGCTTCATAGAATGAGTCTGGAAGTTTTCCTTCCTTTTCTATTTTTTGGAACAGCTTGAGAAGGATAGGTTTTAACTCTGCTTTAAATGTCTTGTGGAATCCTCAGGGAAGCCATCTGGTCCAGTACTCTTATTTTTTGGGAGAGGTTTTTTATAACTGATTCAATTTTTCTCACTAGTTATGGGTCTGTTAAATTTTCCATTTCTTCATGTTTGAGTTTTGGTAGTGTGTGGGTGTTTAGGAATTTGTTCATTTCTTCCAGGTTGTCCAGTTGGTTGGCATATAATTTTTTATAGTATTCCCTGAAAATTGCTTGCATTTATGAGGGATTGGTTGTAATAAATCCAATTTCATTAGTGATTGTATCTATTTGGTTTTTCTCTCTTTTCTTTTTGAAAAGCCTGGCTAGAGGTTTATGAATTTTGTTTATTTTTTCAAAAACCAACTCTTGGTTTCATTGATCTGTTCTGCTATTTCTTTGGATATTATATTGTTTATTTCTGCTCTGATCTTTATTATTTCTCTTCTTCTGCTGGGTTTGTGGTGTCTTTGCTATTCTGTTTCTAGTTCCTTTAGGTGTGCTGTTAGATTTTGTATTTGGAATTTTTCTTGTTTCTTGACATAAGCCTGGATTGCAATGTATTTTCTTCTTAGGACTGCTTTTGTTGCATCCCATCGAATTTGGATTGTTGTATTTTCATTTTCATTTGTTTCCATATACCTTTTAATTTCTTCTCTAATTGCCTTGTTGACCCATTTGTTCTTTAGTAGGATGTCCTTTAACCTCCATGCTTTTGGAGGTTTTCCAGATTTTTTCCTGTGGTTGATTTCTAAGTTTCATACTATAGTGATCTTAATGTGTGCATGGTATGATCTCAATTCTTTTATATTTATTGATGGCTGTTTTGTGACCTCGTATGTGATCCATTTTGCAGAATGTTCTATGTGCACCCGAGAAGAAAGTATATTCTGTTGCTTTGGGATGCAGGGTTCTAAATATATCAGTCAAGTCCATCTGGTCAAGTGTATTATTCAGGACCATTCCTTCTTTACAGATTTTCTGCCTAGGTGATCTGTCCATTGTTGCAACTGGAGTATTAAAGTCCCCTGCAATTACCACATTTTTATCAATAAGATTGCTTGTTTTTGTAATTAATAGTTTTATCTACTTGGGTGCTTTCAAATTCGGTGCATAGACATTTATAATTGTTAGCTCTTCCTGATGGATAAATGCTGTAATTATTATGTAATGCCTTCTTCATCTCTTGTAACAGTCTTTAGTTTAAAATCTAGCTTGTCTGATATAAATATGGTTACTCTTGCTTTCTTTTGACATTCAGTAGCATGATAGATAGTTCTCCATCCCCTCACTCTCAATTTGAAGGTGTCCTCTGGCGTAAAATTAGTCTCTTGTAGATGGCAAATAGATGGATCTTGGTTTTTTTTCTTTTTTTTCCCATTCTGATACCCTATGTCTTTTGATTGGGGCATTTAGTCCATTTACACTCAGTGTTACTATTGAAATACATGGGTTTCGAATCATTGAGTTTTCTGTAGGTTTCATGGTTTTAGTTACATCTCTGGTATTTTGTCATCCTTACAACATTTCACTCACAGAATCCCCCTTAGGATCTCTTGTAGAGATGCTTTAGTGGTGATGAATTAATTCAGTTTTTGCTTAAAAGGGAAAACCTTTATTTATCTCTCTTTCTATTCTGAATGACAGGCTTGCTGGATGAAGGATTCTTGGCTGCATAATTTTCCTGTTCATCACATTGAAGATTTCCTGTCATTCCTTTCTGGCCTACCAAGTTTCAGTAGATAGGTCATCTCCTACCCTTACATATCTACCTTTGAATGTTAAGGCCCGTTTATCCCTAGCTGCTTTCAGAATTCTCTTTATCCTTGTATTTTCCAGTTTAACTCTGGTATGTCATGTAAAAGATCAACTCAAGTTATGTCTGATGAGAATTCTCTGTGCCTCTTGGATTTCAATGTCTGTTTCCTTCCCCAGATTGGGGAAGTTTTCTGCTATTATTTGTTCAAGTACACCTTCAACCCCTTTCTCTCTCTTCTTCTTCTTCTGGAATTCCTATGATACAGATAGTGTTCTATTTGTTTGAATCACTTAGTTCTCATTCCCTCCTCATCATCCTGAATTATTTTTTATCTCTCTTTTTCTCAGCTTCCTCTTTTTCCATAATTTTATCTTCTAATTCACCTTTTCTCCCCTCTCCATCTTCAATCCACCCTGTGGCTGTCTCTGTTTTATTTTTCACCTCATTTATAACATTTTTTTAAATTAATCATGACTATTTTTTCCTGCCTTGATCTCTGTAGCAATAGATTCTCTGCTGTCTTCTATGCCTTTTTCAAGCCTAGTGATTAATCTTATGATTAATATTCTAAATTCTTTTTCAATCGTATTGCTTACACTGTTTTGATCAATTATTTTGCTGTCACCACTTCCTGGAATTTCTTTTGAGGAGAATTCTTCTGTTTCATCATTTTGGCTAGTTTTCTGTCCCTTATGAGTTTTAAAACCTTGTTATGTGCTCTGCACCCGTGAGCATTGCTATATTAAAGGGGGGGGGTCATACACTGTCTGGTGTTTGGCCCTTCAGGAAGTGTTTTTTGTAGAGTGTTACTTGCTATCTGTTGTTGTGACTTTTGTTATATTATTTCCCTACTTGTAGTGCTGTTTTGGACCCTCCAACAGATGTGCTTTGATTTGTTACTTGAAGTAGCCCTGTAAAGAGACACAAACAGGCAAACAAAAGCAACAAAAACATGCAAACACACAAACAAGTAAAACAAACAAAGCAACAAACACACAAACAAAGGAACAAAAGCAATCCAAAAACAAAAAAAAATACAGAAACACCAGCAACAAGTAAAGAACATAGTGGAGGCAGTGTTGATGGAAGAGCACATACAAAGAGAGAAATGACAGGGGTGAAGAAATAGAAGAAATAAACCCTGACCAGGCAGAGAGAATAAATGGCTTAATCTAGAGAGAGAAAGGAAAATAAACAAGGAGGAGGTAAAATAGAAATGAAGATAAAGTTACCCAAACAGAGAAACTTTACAGCTTAATTATTTCAGAGAGAGAGAGAGAGAGTAAGGAGTGTAAAGGTGGAGGTGTAGAACATGTATCAAGAGGATGGATTAAATATGTCTGGTTAAATAAACAAACAACCGCAGTAACCAGCCTAGAGGAGGGAAGAGATAAGGAGAAAAAGTAGGAAGAATATATCTAAATAACAAAAATTGTCCTAGAATTAATCCAGGCAATGCAACAGCTCTGGTCTGTAGATGTTGGCCATCTGGTTGGTTCCTCAGCATCAGTCCTGCTCCAGTGGATAAGCACTTACCCCATGCAGAGAGCATGGTTTAGTGTAGTCTGGTCCTGCTTCCAATGTGGGTCCTGGGGACTGATCCCTGAGGCCCCGCCTTAGCGGTGGTAGGGAGAAAAATGGCAACACCCCAGTCTCTTCTCCAGAGACCTGTTGTCCCAAATCACTCTGGTGGAGCCATCCTCATTGTGCCATGGGTGCAGACGAGTCAGTCTGTCTTGTTCTGCTGACTCCAGTGCCCCAGAGCTTGGCTGGGATTTAAACTCCCAATTTGTGTGCCCCAGGCACTGGGAATGAGCCTTTCTATGCTGCCTGATATGTGGTCGTGGCTTATTTTGTCCTGTTCTGCAGCACTCCAGGAACGGGACCACTTTCTCTTTCTTTGGACTGCACCCATGACTTACCACCGAACCTGGGGGTGGCTCCCCTCCTCCCCAGATGTGAAAACAGGGAAGATGGTCCCTGTCAGATGAAAGCCCTGCAGTTAGAGGTGGGATCCTTCTCCATCCCGGTCTGAGGTTTTTTGCTTGTCCAGATACAGTCCTACGCTTCCCCAGCTGCTCTTTCTCTTCCCTTTGTCTCTATGAAAATGGGGATCCCTTCCCTCAGTGCCTATGCAGCCCATTTTATCTCTCCCCCATTCACAATCACTCACCTTTGGCCCATCAGGTTGTCCTATGTCTCCCTGGTAGACTCAGTCTCTTTTCCTCCCAGACTCTTGGGGATCAAAGTCCTTTGGCTGCAACCTTTCTTTGCTTGAGAGATGCAGGAATTATGGATCCCCCTACTTCTCCTCCATGTTGGCCCCTCCCTACAATAAATATAATTTTGCCTAATTCAAGATTATATATATTTTTGGGTATCCTTGGTGGTTCATTTGGTTGAGCACCTGACTCTTGACTTTGGTTCAGGTCATAATCCCAGCATCATGGTATTAAGCCCTGCACCAGGCTCTAGAATGTGGAGCCTGCTTAAAATTCTCTATCTCTCTTCCCCTCTCTTGCTTTCACTCTCTCTCTCTCTCTGTCACTCTGCCTAAAATAAAAAAAAAGTAAAGAGTTACATGTACTTTTATTATTTATTCATTTTGGCAAAAAGAGAGATAAGAGGGGAGGGACAGAGAGAAAGAGAGAGAGGGAGAGAGACAGAATCCCAAACAGGTTCCATGCCATCATCACAGAGCCTACTTCAGGGCTCAATCTCACAAACCATGAGCCAAAATCAAGAGTCAGAGGTTTAACCAACTGAGCCACCCAGGTTCCCCTCAAAAGTTACATTTTTAACCAATATTCTAATTCATATGTGTTTACTATTCAAAGGGTAGTCAACATAATGAAGAATATATGACTCATCTAAAATAGAAGCTTAGGTATTTTGTGAATTTGGAATTATTATGTAGTATTTGGGGAAAAAAATTTGAAATTCTCCTCTTTTTCCCCGTGGCATTAGTCATATATTCAGAGAAATTCTTTTTTTTTATTTGTTTGCTTGTTTGAAAAAAATGAGACACAGAATGAATTTGTTTTTGCTGATATTTCAATGGTTTGTGTAAAATTCCGACTTTTTCTCTCTTTTGATTGTGTTTGTACCTAGATTAATATTTTTTTCCAAAGTCTGAAAACACGAAAAAGTGCATAGGTTAATGGATATTTTAGTTCAGTCACATGTCTTTTTTAAATTGATTTTACTTTTAATTTTTTAATGCTTATTTATTTATGTATTTATTTATTTTGAGAGAGAGAAGGAGACAGAGCACAGCGGGGTAGGGAAGAGAAAGAGGGAGACACAGAATCCCAAGCAGGCTCCAGGCTCTAAGCTGTGAGCACAAAGCCCAACACGGGGCTTGAACTCATGAACCATGAGATCATAACCTGAGCCAAAGTTGGATGCTTCACCAACTGAACCACACAGGTGCCCCAATTGCTTTTGGTTTTAAAGAATTATTTCTTTCTATCTGGTCACTTAAACAGCTGTATATCTGTCCCTTTTGAATTAAAAATATGATATATCAGTGAATTTGCAAATAAATGACTTCTATTCACTATATTTTTCTCTTCTAGTTATTCAGTATGTAAGAGGGAACAAAAAGCAATGGTGACCCAGAACCTTCTCACCCTTACTCCTTACATGGGGAGCCTCAAGGACTTTTACTTTCTGGTCATCTGTTTTTTGTTTGTTTGTTTGTTTTCCATCTGCCTCTTGGAAGATTATCTGAAGGGGCTTCTCTCCTAGAGGTTATCTTCAGATTTGAAAGGATCTCCATTAATTCAAAAATATGGAGCAAAGTGTTGTAATGCTTTTCAGGACCCCTTCCATATCCAATATATAAAATATAATTTTTTGGAAGCTTTATGTATAGAAATAACAAGATTTACACTTGAACATCTGGATTGTAAATAATTTATAGTCCCTGGGGAAAAAATGGCGATGTAATTTGTGGCAGATCAAGGGGGTGTTTTCTATTCTATATCCTTAAAATGGGAAGAACCTGTAATTTCATTCAGTCCATTAGGACCTCCTGTCTATAATAACTTATTATCCACATTATATTATATTGTAAAAGAAAGAATAATTGTGTGTCCATTCTGTGGTATGATAAAAGTTTTCAAATATTCAGTGTTTTTGGTTGCCTGGAAATTTCACCAAAGCAATTGGTAATTCCTAAAGAATAATATATTTCATTTTTTAACAATAGCACTGACATTATAAAGTTCAAGTAACCAATTATTTTTATCTGGATTATTATTGCCTGGCTATTTAAATAACTTCTTTGAAAATTATTTAGAATTTATTGGATGAAATGTGATTTTGTTTGTGAAACTCAAATTTTATAATAAACATATCCTCATTAACTCAACCACTATAATTCCTAGGGAGGGAAAGAAAGGAGGAAGTGTAAGTTTGAGAGGTGTACCTGCAAATGGAAGGAAAAATATTCCTTTATTGGTATACGGAGTTGATAAGGGATTTTCTTTGAATTTAAAATTTCAGTTCCTAGTTAGATTTATTTCTCCATTCTTTATATCTCTCAACCAATTTATATGTACATGGAGAAAATAAGGGGGCACTAGTTTTTTTGATACCTAAGTGTAACTCAAAACTTTTTCTTCTTTATTTTATTTTAGTGACAGTCTTTGTGTAAGTAATTCTAATAACCTTGACTATTCTTCAATTTTCCTGACACTCCAGAAGGTGATTCCAAAGCTCCTGGTGTGAAATACAGTCGCTCAAAGTCAGAATGTTATTATAGTACTTCTCTGAAGGCTAGCAGTGTGAATGGATAAATGAAGATGGAAGAAATCAAGATCAAAAATAAGAAGGCCAAAACTGGTGACTTGTTAACATTTCATGTAACTACCAATTACTGGATTATTTATTCATTCAATAAATGTTTATCCAGTCTATTATATACCGGTTATTTTGCTAGGCACTGGGTGTATAATAGTAATACAGTTACAATAATCAGTATGATTGGTTTGCAAATAAGCTAAATATAATAACCAATAAGTTTAATTTTACATATAAATTAAGCAAAAGTTTAAGAATTAAATGCTGAATATAATTTTCACACAAAATAGAAAGATGTCAAATATAAAGACATTGCCAATTAACAAAGATATGAATTTTGTTCTATTCACCACTCAATGAGAGTTTTTGAACCTCTAATTTATTTTTTCATCTTCACAGTTAAAATGTATAATCAAATAGAGGCAAGCCAGAAGAGATAACCAAATAACAAATAAAAATATTATTTTATTTTATTTTTAAAATTTAATTTCATTTGGTTTTAATTCAAGTATTATTAACATACAGTGATATATTAGTTTCAAGTGTATAATATAATGATTCAACTATTCCATACATCACTTAGTGCTTAACATGACAAGTACACTCCTTAATACCCATCACCAATTTCACCCACCCACTCAATGAACTCCCCTCTGGTAAACACCAGTTTAACAACAGTTAAGAGTCTGTTTCTTTGTCTCTCTCTTTCTTTCCCTTTGCTTGCTTTTTTTGATGTTTTTTAAATTCTACCTATGAGTGAAATTGTATGGATTTTTGTGTTTCTGTGACTGACTTATTTTACTTAACATTATACTCTCTAGCCCTTCCCATGTCATTGCAAATGGAAAAATCTGATTCTTTTATATGGCTGAATAATATTCCATTGTAGACTTGTACAACTCCTCTTTTATCCATTCCTCTACTGATGGACACTTGGGATGCTTCCATAATTTTACTACTATATATAAGGCTGGAGTAAACATAAGGGTGCATGTAAGCCTGCAGTAAACATAGGGGTGCATGTATCCCTTTGAATTATTGTTTTTGTATTTTTTGGGGGGGTAAATATCCAACAGTATAATTACTAAATAGTAGTAGTTCTATTTTTAAAATTTTGAGGAACCTGTGTACTGTTTTCCACAGTGGCCACACAAGTTTGCATTCCCAGGAATAGTGCACACGGATTTATTTTTCTCCACATCCTCACCAACACTTGTTTGTCTTTTTAATTTTTGCCATTCTGACAGGTGTAAGGTGATATCTCATTGAAACTTTTTATTTGCATTTCTTAGATGATGAGTGATGCTGAGAATTTTTTCATGTGTCTGTTGGCCATCTGTGTACCTTCTTTGAAGAAATGTCTGTTCACATATTCTGTCCATTTTTAATTGGATTATATGTTTTTTGAGTGTTGAGTTATACCAGTTCTTTATATATTTTAGATACTAAACATTTATTGAATATGTCTTTTGCAAATATCTTTTCCCGTAGAATAGGTTGCCTTTAGTATTGTTGATTGTTTCCTTTGCTGTGAAGAAATTTTAATTTTAATATAGTCTCAATAGTGTATTTATGCTTTTGTTTCTATTGCCTCAAGAGACATATCTAGAAAAATGTTCCTATGGCCAATATCAAAGACATTACTGCCTGTGCACTCTTCTAGGATTTTTATGGTTGCAGAGCTCATTTATGTCCTTAATCCATTTTGAGGTTTTTTTTTTCTTTTTTTGTATGTGTGTGTGTGTGTGTGTGTGTGTGTGTATTGTTTAAGAAAGTGGTCCAGGTCTTTTCATGCAGCTGACCAGTTTTCCCAACACCTTTTGTCTCTGTCCCATTGGATATTATTTCTTGCTTTGTTGAAGATTAATTCACTATATAATTGTGGGTTTAATCTTCTATTCTGTTCCATTGATCTATGTGTCTATTTTGGTGCCAGTATTATACTGTTTGATAACTACAACTTTGTCATATAAATTGAAGTATGGAATTGTGACACCTTCAGGTTTGATTTCCTTTTTAAAAATTTCTTTGGCTCCTTATTGGCTTTTCTGGTTTCATACAGATGTTAGGATTATTTCTACTTCTATTTCTGTGAAAAATGTTACTGTTATTTTGATAAGAATTGTATTAAATCTGTCCATTTCTTTGGATAGTATAGACATTTTAACAATATTTGTCTTTACAATCCATGAGCATGAAATGTCTTTCAATTTCTTTGTGTCATCTACAATTTCTTTCATCAGTCTTCTAGTTTTAAGAGTACATGTTTCATCTACTTGGTTAGGTTTATTGGAGGTATCTTACTATTTTTGATGGAATTATGAATTGAATTTTCTTAATTTCTCTTTCTGCAGCTTCATTACTGGTGTATAGAAATGCAGCGGATTTCTGCTCATTGATTTTGCATCCTTTGACTTAACTGAATTCATTTATCAGGTCTAGCCTTTTTTGGTGGAGTTTTTAAGGTTTTCAATATACAATATGTCATCTGCAAATATTTAAACTTTTATTTCTTCCTTATCAATTTGGATGCATGTTATTTTTTTTTCTTGTGTAATTCTTGTGGCTAAGAACTCACAGTACCATGTTTAATAAAAGGGATGAGAGGCAGTGTGCCTGGGTGGCTCAGTCAGCTGAGCACCTCACATTGGCTCAGGTCTTCATCTCCTGGTTCAGGAGTTTGACCCCCAGCTCAGGCTTTGTGCTGACAGCTCAGAGCCTGGAACCTGCCTCAGATTCTGTGTGTCTCTCTCTATGCCCCTCCCCCAGCTTAATTCTATCACTGTTTCTCTCAAAAATAAAATAAACATTAAAAAAATTCTCTGTCTCTGTCAAAAATAAACATTAAATTTTTTTTAATTAAAAAACAATTTGGAGGAGGGGCCAAGATGGCAGAACAGCATGGAAGTTTTTTGTGTCTCTCATCCATGAAATACAGCCAGATCAACACTAAACTGTCTTGCACACCTAGAAAACTGATTTGAGGGTTAACACAACAATATGCACAACGTGAACCACAGAACTCAGCAGAAAAAGGTCCCAGCAGACCCTGGAGAACAACCACATTCGCTGGTGCTGGAACAAGGACATTAAGGGTGAAAACTGGTGCCAGATATGTGTTGTGATTTACCATAATTCCTAAAATGCTGCTAAATGATCCTGTGAACTTTTTCTGGGGTGGGCTGGCACCCAGCTGCAGTCTCTGGGCATCGTCATCAGCATAGTCCCTAAAACTTTCCTGGGTGCAGCCGGCACCTGGGCATTTCTCAGTGAGGTCTTAACCCAGGAGGTCTGAGCTTGTCAAACCACAGTCCCTCAGAAGTGAGAGATTGGGAAAGACAGCCGTATCTGAGAAAAAACCCAAGAGGGAGGTTCTGGCTGGAAACCTGTTAGCTTTTTGGTCACAGACAGTGTAAAATCAGGAAGTGGACTGAATCCAGAGACAAAGGACGGGTGCGCAAATTGCACATTGGGGACAACAGAGTTCATATACTAGAAACTGTGTAACTGGGTGGCACCATTTTCACTCCTCCTGCGCATGCATGTCCACAACTACAAGCACCACAACAATCCACCCCAGTAAGCTAAGCAGCTCCATCTAGTGAAGAATGGAACTGTTAAACTAAGCCTGCTCAACTGGGCCAACCTTGCTCTTCAGGAACACCTCAAATCTTTCTGCCTGCTTAGTGTACAGACTATAAAGTGCTTCACAGTTTGATTTCTAGAGGGAACCGATGTAATTTCAAACATATTTCAGTCTGTTCCCTGGTCCGTTTATTCAATTTGTTTCTTTTTCTTGAATACGGAAAGAGAATTTATTTTTATTTTCAAGTTTTATTAAAATATTTTTATTTAATTTTTTCTACTATAGTTTTTACTTTTTTGTAAAATTTTCAAATTCTATTTTACTTCCACCATTTCCTTTTATTCTATTTCATTGTATTCATTTTTTTCAAATTTTCAAAGGTTTACCTTTTTATTTTCCTTTCTTTTTTTCTAATCTTTCCCTTTGTTCTCTAAACTATCAAACTCGTTTCAACAACCAGACAAAAACACATCTAGGGTCTAGCATCATTTATTTGACTTTTTGTGTGTTTTAAAATTTTTTTTTGACATTTATTTATTTTTCAGAGACAGAAAGAGACAGAGCATAAGCAGAGGAGGGGAAGAGTGAAAGGGAGACACAAAATACGAAGCAGGCTCCAGGCTCTCAGCAAGCTGTCAGCACAGAACCCAGTGTGGGGTTTGAACCCACAAACCACTAGATCATGACCTGAGCTGAAGTCGGACACTCAACCGAGACACCGAGGCACCCCTTTTTGTGTTATTTTTAAGTTCTTAATTTTAATTTTTGACCTTTTAATTTTTTATACATCATTAATTCCTTTTCTTCCTTCAAAATGACAAAATGAAGGAATTCATCCCAAAGGAAAAGCAAAAAGGAATGACAATCAGGGACTTAACACAGATACAAGAAAGATGTCTGAACCAGAATTTAGACTCATGATAATAGGAACACAAACTGGAGTTGAAATTAGATTAGAATCCATTTCCATGGAAATAAAAGAAGTAAAAGCTAGTCAGGATGAACTAAAAAATGCTATAACTGAGCTGCAAACTCAAATGGATGCCACATCATCAAGGACGAATTAGGCAAAGCAGTGAGGCAGCGATATAGAGGACAAACTTATGGAGAATAATGGAGTGGAAAAAAAGAAAGAGACTAAGGCAAAAGAGCATGGTTTAAGAATTAGGGAAATCAGTGACTCATTAAATGGGAATAACATCAGAATCATAGGGGTCCCAGAAGATAAAGAGAGAGAAAAAGGGGTAGAAGTGTTATTTGACCAAATCATAGTGGAAAAATTTCCAAACGTAGAGAAAGACACAGATTTCAAAATCCAGGAAGCACAGAGGACCCCCATGAGATTCAACAAAAACCAACAACCAACAAGGCATATCATAGTCAAATTCAAAAAATACTCAGGAAAGAATCATGAAAGCAGCAAGGGAAAAAAAAAGTCCTTAACATACAAGGGAAGACAGATAAGGTTTGCAGCAGACCTATCCACAGAAACTTGGCAGGCCAGAAAGGAGTGGCAGGATATATTCAATGTGCTGAACTGGAAAAATATGCAGCCAAAAATTCTTTATCCAGCAAAGTTGTTGTTCAAAATAGAAAGAGAGATAAAGTTTCCCAGACAAACAAAAATTAAAGGAGTTTGTGACCACTAAGCCAGCCTTGCAAGTAATTTTAAGGGGGGCTCTCTGAGGGTAGAAAAGATTAAATAAATAAACAAATACCAAAAACAACAAGGACTAGAAAGGACCAGAGCACACCACCAGAAACTCCAACTCTACAGGCAACAAAATGGCAATAAATTCATACCTTTCAGTACTCACTATAAATGTCAATGGACTAAATTCTACAATCAAATGACATAGGATAACAGAATGGATAAAGAAACAAGATCCATCTATATGCTGTTTACAAGAGATCCACTGTAAACCTAAAGTCACCTTCAGATGGAAAGTAAGGGGATGGAAAATCATCTATCATGCTAATGGTCAACAAAAGAAAGCCAGAGTAGCCATACTTGTATCAGACAATTTAG
This sequence comes from Neofelis nebulosa, assembly GCF_028018385.1. Taxonomy (NCBI): domain Eukaryota; kingdom Metazoa; phylum Chordata; class Mammalia; order Carnivora; family Felidae; genus Neofelis; species Neofelis nebulosa. The sequence goes on from NC_080800.1 coordinate 68,109,174, forward strand.
AATTTAAAATACAGACTGTAACAATAGATGAAGAAGGGCATTATATCATAATTAAGCTGTCTAACCACCAAGAAGATCTAACAATTGCAAACATTTATGCACCAAATTTAAAGGACCCAAGTATATAAATCAATTAATCACAAGCATAAAGAAACTCACTGGTAACAATACCATAATACTAAGGGACACCAACACCACACTTACTATAATGGACAGATCATCTAAACACAAAATCAACAAGGAAACAATGGCTTTGAATGACACACTGGACCAGACGGAATTAACAGATATATTCAAAACATTTCATCCAAAGCAGCAGAATACACATTCTTCTCCAGTGCACATGGAACGTTCTCCAGAACGTTCTCCAGACAGCAGAACAAATCTGCTGTCAACAAGTACAAAAAGATAGAGATCATAGTGTGCATATTTTCAGACCACAGTGCTATGAAACTCAAAATCAACCATAAGAAAAAAATGTGGAAAGATAACAAATACTTGGAAACTAAAGACCATCCTACTAAAGAATGAAATGGCTAACCAGTAAGTTAAAGAAAAAATTAAAAAGTACATGGAAACCAATGAAAATCATAACACCACAGCTGAAAACCTCTGGGACACAGCAAAGGCGGTCATAAGAAGAAAGTATATAGCAATTCAGGCCTTCCTAAAGAAGGAAGAAAGGTCTCAGGTACAAAACCTAACCTTAAACCTTAAAGAGCTGAAAAAAAGGAAAGCAAATCACACCCAAAACCAGCAGAAGACAGAAAATAGTAACGATTGGAGCAGAAATCAATGTTATTAAACCCCCCCAAAAAACAAAACAAACAAACGAAAAACCCAGCAGAACATATCATTGAAACCAGAAGCTGGTTCTTTGAAAGAATTAACAAAATTAATAAATCCCTAGCCCGTTTGTTCAAAACGAAAAAAATAAAAGACCCAAATAAATAAAATCAAGAATGAAAAAGGAGAGACCACAACCAATACACTAGAAATACAAACAAAAATAAGAGAATATTAATAGCAATTATATGCTAATAAAATGGGCTATTTTGAACAAATGGGCAAATTCCTAGAAACATACAAACTACTAAAACTAAAACAGGAAGTAATAGAAAATTTGAACAGACTCATAACCAGTAAATAAGTCGAATTAGTAATAAAAAATCTCCCAAAAACACAGAGTCCAAGGCCAGATGGCTTTCCAGGGAAATTCTGCTAAACATCTACAGAAGAGATAACACCTATTCTCTCAAAGCTGTTCCAAAAAAATAGAAAAGAAAAACTTCCAAACGCTTTCTGTGAAGCCAGGATTAACTTGATTCCAAGACCAAAGACCCCACTAAAAAGGAGAACTATAGACCAATTTTCCTGATGAACATGGATGCAAAAGTCCTCAACAATATATTAGCCAACCAGATCCAAAAATACATTAAAAAATATATTCACCACGACCAAGTGGGATTTATAACTGGGATGCAAGCCTGGTTCAATATCCACAAAACAGTAAATGTGATTCATTACATCAGTAAAAGAAAGGGCAAAAACCCATGATCTTCTCAATAAATTCAGAGAAAGCATTTGACAAAATATAACATCTTTTCTTGATAAAAAACTCTCAAGAAAGTAGGGATAGAAGGATAATACCTGAAGATCATAATGACCATGTGTGAAAGACCCAATGCTAATATCATCCTTAAAGGGCAAAAACTGAGAGCATCCCCCTTAAAGTCAGGAACACAACAGGGATGCCCACTCTCGCAACTGTTATTCATCATAGTATTGGAAGTCTTAGCCTCAGCAATCAGACAACACAAACAAATAAAAGGTATACAAATCAACAAGGAAGAAGTCAAACTGTCACTCTTCGCATATGACATGATACTCTATATGGAAAACCCAAAAGATTCCACCAAAAACTGCTAGAACTTATCCATAAATTAAGCAGTCATAGGATATAAAATCAGTGCATAGAAAACGGTTGCATTCCTATATACCAACAATGAAGTGACAGAAAGAGAAATCAAGGAATCGATCCCATTTACAACTGCACAAAGAACCATAAAATACCTAGAAATAAATCTAACCAAAGAGGTGAAAATCTATACACTGAAAACTATAGAAAGCTTATGAAAGAAAATGAGGATTACACACCAAAAAAAAAAGGAAAAATATCCTCCTGGAAAGGAAGAACAATGTTGTTAAAATGTCAATACTACCCAAAACAATCTGCATACTCAATGCAATATCTATCAAAATAACACAAGCATTCTTCATAGAGCTAGAACAAACAATCCTAAAATTTGTATCGAACCAGAAAAGACTCGGAATTTCCAAAGCAATCTTGAAAAAGAAAACCAAAGCTGGAGGCATCACAATACCAGACCTCAAGGTGTAACACAAAGCTGTAATCATGAACACATTATAGTACTATCACAAAAACGACACTCAGATCAATGGAACAGAATACAGAACCCATAAATGAACCCACAGACATATGGCCAACTAATGTTTGACAAAACAGGAAGGAATATCCAATGGAATAAAGACAGTCTCTTCAGAAAATGGTGCTGGGAAAATTGGACAGTGACATGCAGAAAAATGAACCTATGAAAACTTTCTTATACCATACACAAAATTAAACTCAAAATGGAAGAAAGACCTAAACGTCAGATAGGAAGCCATCAAAATCCTAGAGGAGAAAGCAGGCAAAAACCTCTTTGACCTCAGCTGCAGCAACTTCTTACTCAACACATCTCTGGAGGCAAGAGAAACAAAAGCAAATATGAACTATTGGGACCTCATCAAAATAAAAAGCTTCTGCACAGCAAAGGAAACAATAAGCAAAACTAAAAGGAAACCCAGGGAATGGGAGAAGATATTTGCAAATGACGAATCAGATAAAGGGTTATTATCCAATATCTATAAAGAACTTATCAAACTCAACACCCAAAAAACAAATAATCCAGTGAAGAAATGGGAAAAGACATGAATAGACACTTCTCCAAAGAAAACATCAAGATGGCCAACCAACACATGAAAAAACGCTCCACATCACTCATCATCAGGGAAATTCAAATCAAAACCACAATGAGATACCACCTCACACCTGTCAGAATAGCTAACATTAACAACTCTGGAAACAACAGATGTTGGTGAAGATGCAGAGAAAGAGTATCTCCTTTGCACTGCTGGTGGGAATGCAAACTGGTACAGCCACTCTAGAAAATAGTATGGCGGTTTCTCAAAAAATTAAAAATAGAACTACTCTACGACCCAGCAATTGCATTACTAGGTATTTATCCAAGGGATACAGGTATGGTGTTTTGAAGGGGGCAAATGCACCCCAGTGTTTATAGCAGCAATAACAACAGTAGCCAAAGAATGGAAAGAGCCCAAATGTTCATTGATGGATGAATGGATAAAGAATATGTGGTATATATTTAGAATTGAGTATTACTTGGCAATCAAAAAGAAAGAAATCATGTCATTTGCAACTATGTGGCTGGAACTAGAGGGTATTATGCTAAGGAAAATTTAGTCAGAGAAAGGAAAATATCATATAACTTCACTCATATGAGGACTTTAAGACACAAAAGAAATGAACATAAGGGAAGGGAAACAAAAAATATATAAAAACATGGAGGGGGACAAAACATAAGAGATTCTTAAATACGGAGAGAACAAACAGAGGATTGCTGGGGGGGTTGTGGGAAGGGAGGTGGGCTAAATGGGTAAGTGGCATAAGGAATCTACTCCTGACATCATTGTTGCACTATATGCTAACTTTGATGGAAATTTAAAAAAATAAAATAAATAAATAAGTAAATAAATAAATAAATAAATAAATAAATAATTTCTTAAGACAATTCCAGTATAGTTAGCATATAGTTATATATTAGTTTCAGTTGTACAATATAATGATTCAACAATTTAGTAAATATTACTCAGATCCCATCAAGATATCTATACTCTTGATCTCCACCTATTTCACCCATCCCCCTACCTAACTCCCTTGTGGTAACCATATGTATGTTCTCTATAGTTGAATGCCTGTTTCTTCATCAGTATCTCTTTCATTTTCCTTTGTTTATTTCTTAAATTCTATTTAGGAGTTAAATCATATGGTATTTGTCTTGCTATGGCTGTTTTATTTTTTGCTTAGCATTACATTCTCTAGATTCATTCATATCATTATAAATGGCAAGATTTCAACCTTTTTATGGCCAAACAATATTCCATTGAATGTGTGTGTGTGTGTGTGTGTGTGTGTGTGTGTGTGCATACCACTTGTTCTTTATCCACTTATCTATTGATGGATGTAGCATTTCAGCTGTTTCCATAATTTGGCTATTGTAATTAATGCTGTAGTAAGTGTAGGGGTGCACATGTCCCTTCACATTATCATTTTTTTTGCATCCTAGGTGTAAATACTCAGTAATGCAATTACTATATAATGTAGTACTTCTATTTTTAATGTTTTGAGAAACCTCCTTTCTATCTTCTACAGTTGTTGCACCAGTTTTCATTCCCAACAAACATGTCTGAGTGTTCACTTTACATTTTTGCCAACACTTGCTTTTCTTGAGTTTTTTTTAGCCATTCTGACAAGTATGATGTGATATCTCATTGTGATTTTGTTTTGCATTTCCCTGAAAATGAATGTTGTTGAAAATCTTTTCATGTGTCCATTGGCCACTTGTATATTATCTTTGGAGAAATGTCTGTTCAGTTCTGAACATTTTTAAATTGAATCATTTGATTGTTTGGTTTTGAGTTGTATAGGTTCTTTATATATTTTTGATACTTATCCTTTATCAGTTATGTCATTTGCAAATATCTTTTCACATTCTGTAGGTTGCCTTTTAGTTCTCTTGGTTGTTTCTTTTGCTATGAAGAAGATTTTTATTTAGATGTAGTCCAAATAGTTTATTTTTCTTTTGTTTCCCTTACCTCAGGAGACATATCTAAAAAAGATGCTGCTATGACTGATGTCAGATAAATTAATGCATGTGCTGTCTTCTAAGATTATTATGGTTTCAGGTCACACATTTAGGCCCCTAATACATTTGTAATTTATTTTCATGTGTGGTGAAAAGACATGGTTCCATTTTACTTTCATGTAGCTATCCTCTTTTCACAACACTATTTGTTGAAAAGACTATCTTTCCCATTGCATATTGTTGCTCACTTTGTCAAAGATTCATTGACCATATAATTAAATAAACCGTAAGTTTATTTCTGTGCTTTCTATTCTATTCCATTGATCTATGTGTATATTTTTGTGCCAGTATCATACTGTTTGGAAAACTATAGCTTTGCAAGGTGCCTGGGTGGCTCAGTTAGTTAAGCATTTGACTTTGGCTTAGGTCATGATCTGGCAGTCTGTGAGTTCAAGCCACATGTTGAGTTCTGTGCTGGTAGCTCAGAGCCTGGAGCCTGCTTTGGATTCCGTGTCTCCCTCTCTCTCTATCCCACCTCATCTCTCTCTGTCTCTCTGTCTCTCTCAAAAATAAATAAGCAATAAAAAATTTAAAAAAAGAAAACTACAGCTTTGTAATATAACTTAAATTCTGGAATTGATGTACCTTCAATTTAATTTTTTAATATTCCTTTTGCTATTCAGATTCTTTTTTTAATGTTTATTATTCTTCACAGAGAGAGGTGAGGGGGAGAGGCAGAGAAAGAGGGAGATAGAGGATCTGAAGCAGGTTCTGTGCTGACAGCAGGATTTGAACTCACAAGCTGTGAGATAATGACCTGAGACGAAGTCAGATGCTTAACTAACTGAGCTACCCAGGCGCACCTTGCGATTCAGATTCTTTTCTGCTTCCATACAAATTTTTAAATGGTTTGTTCTATTTCTATGAAAAATGCCGTTGGTATTTAAATAGGGATTGCATTAAATCTGTATATTGATTTGGGAAATATGGATATATCAATAATATTCTTTTTTTAGTCCATGAATGCATAATGTCTTTGCATTTGTTCACATTGTCTTCAATTTCTTTCATCAATGTTTTAAAGTTTTCATTATAAACATCCGTAACATACTTCGTTAAGCTAATTTCTAGCCATTTTGTTATTTTTTGTGCAATTGTAATTTGGATTGTTTTCTCAATTTCTTTTTCTGCTGCTTCATTATTGGTGTACAGAAATTCAGTGAGTTTATGTACATTGATTTTGTGTCTTGTGACTTTACTGAATTTATGTATCAGTTCTAGTAGTTCTTTGGTGGGCTCTTCAGTGGGTTTTCTGTGTAGTATCTTGTCATCTGAAAATAGTGAAAGAGTTTCTTCTTCCTTGTCAATTTGGATGCCTTTTATTCATTTTTCTTGTCTGACTGCTGTGGATAGGATTTCCAGAGTTATGTTGAATGAAAGTGGTGAGAGTGTACATCTTTATCTTGCTCTTGACCTTAGGGTAAAAACTCTCAGTTTTTCATTATTGAGTATATTGTTAGCTATGGATATTTCATATAAGGCCTTTATTATGTTGAGATATGTTCTTTCAAAAATAACTTTGTTGAGTGCTTTTTTTTATCATGAATAGCTGTTGTACACTTCAAGTTCATTTTCACCATCTGTTTAAATGATCATACAGTATTACCCTTTCTCTTATTGATGTGATGTATTCCATTGATTGATTTGTGAATATTGAACCCTATTTGCATCGTGGGAATAAATCCCACTTTTTGTAGTGTATTATTTTTCAAATGCATTGTTGGGTTCTGTTGCAAGTATTTTTCCTGCTGTTAGTGTTGCTAGTACTGTGTTGAGCATTTTTCCATCTATATTAATCAGAGATGTTGGCTTATAGTTCACTTGTTTTGTATATTTGTGTATATTTTTCTAGTTTTGGTATCAGGATAATGTTAGACTCAGAAAATGAATTTCATTGTTTTCCCTCCACTTCTATTTTCTGGAAGAATTTGAGAAGAATAGGTATTAACTCTTCTTTAAATTTATATTCAAATTAGTTAACATACACTGTAGTCTTGGCTTTAGGAGTAGAAAACAGTGATTCATCTCTTATATATGACACCAAGTTCTCATCCCAAAAATTCCCCTACTTAATGCCTGTCACTCATTTAACCAACTGCCACCCACCTCCCCTTCCAACAACCCTCAGTTTGTTCTATGTATTTAAGAGTCTCTTGTGGTTTGCCTCTTTATCTGTTTTTATATTATTTTTCTTTCCCTTCCTCTATGTTAATCTGTTGAGTTTGTCAAATTCCACATGTGAGTGAAATCATATGATATCTGTCTTTCTCTGGCTGACTTTTTCGCTTAGCATAAAATCCTCCAGTTCCATCCACATTGCACAAATGGAAAGTTTTCATTCTTTTCATTGCCTAGTAGTACTCCATTGTATATATGTTGCACATATGCTTTATCCATTCATCAGTTGATGGACATGTGGGCTCTTTCCATGATTTGGCTATTGTTGATAGTGCTGCTATAAAGATTGGGATGCATGTACCCCTTCGAATCAGCACTTTTGTATCCTTTGGATAAATTCTAAGTAGTGCAGTTGCTGGTCCATAGAGTAGTTTTATTTTTAATTTTTTGAGGAACCTCCATACTGTTTCCAGAGTGGCTGAACCAGTTTGCATTCCCACTAACAATGCAAAAGGATTCTCCTTTCTACACATCCTCGCCAACATCTGTCGTTTTCTGAGTTGTTAATTTTAGCCATTCTGACAGGTGTGAGGTGGTATCTCATTGTGATTTTGATTTGTATTTCCATGATGATGAATGATATTGAACATCTTTTCATGTGTCTGTTAGCCATCTGGATGTCTTCGTTGGAAAAGTGTCTGTCCATGTCTTTTGCTTATTTCTTCAAATGATTATTTGTTTTTGGGTGTTGAATTTAGTAAGTTCTTTATAGATGTTGGATACTAACCCTTTATCTGATATGTCATTTGCAAATACCTTCTCCCATGCCATCGGTTGCCTTTTAGTTTTGTTGATAGTTTCATCTGCTGTGCAGAAGCCTTTTGCCTAAATTAGGTCCCAATAGTTCATTTTTGCTTTGCTTTTGTTTCTCTTGCCTCTGGAGACATGTCAAGTAAGAAGTTGTTGTGGCCAATGTCAGGTAGGTGACTGCCTGTTTTTTCTCCTGTAGAATTTTGATACTTTTCTGTCTCAAAATTAGGTCTTTCATCCATTTTTAATTTATTTTTGTGTATAATGTAAAAAAAATGGTCCAGTTTCGTTCTTCTGTATGTTGTTGTCCAGTTCTTCCAACACCATTTGATAAAGAGACTGTTTTTCCATTGGATACTCTTTCCTGCTTTGTCAAAGATTAGTTGGCCATATATCTGTGGGTCCATTTATGAGTTCTCTCTTCCATTCCACTGATCTATGTGTCTGTTTTAGTGTCATTACTGTCTTGATGATCACAGCTTTGTAATACAGATTAAAATCTAGAATTGTGATGCATCCCACTTTGTTTTTCTTTTTCAACATTACTTTGGCTATTCAGGGTCTTTTTTGTTTACATAAAAATGTTATGATTCTTTATTCTAGATTTGTGAAGAATGCTGGTGCTATTTTCATAGGGATTGCATTGAATGTTTAGATTGCTTTGGATAGTCTATACATTTTAACAATAATTTTTTTTCCAATCCATGTGCATGGAACGTTTCTCCATTTCTTTAATTTCTTTTATAAGATTTCTATAGCTTTCAATGTATATACCTTTTACCACTTTGGTTAGGTTTATCCCTAGGTATTTTATGGCTTTGGGAGCAATTGTAAATGAAATAGATTCTTTGATATCTTTTTCTGCTTCTTCATTATTGGTGTATAGAAATGCAACCATTTTCTGTACATTGGTTTTATGTCTTGTGACTTTGCTGAATTCCTATATCATCTTTAGCAGTTTTTTGGTCTAGTCTTTTGGGTTTTCCATGTAGAAAATCCTGTCATCTGTGAGGACTGAAAGTTTGACTTCTTCCTTGCCGGTTTGTATGCCTTTTATTTCTTGTTGTTGTCTGAATGCTGAGGCTAGAACTTCCAATACTATGTTGAAAAACAGTGGTGAGAGTGAACATCCCTGTCACATTCCTGATCTTAAGGGAACATCCTCTCATTTTTTCCCCAGTGAGGATGCATATTAGCTGTGGGACTTTCATATATGACGTTTATGATGTTGAGGTATGTTCTGTTTATCCTGAATCTCTTGAGGGTTTTTATCAAGAAAGGATACTGTATTTTGTCAAATGATTTTTCTCTATTGACAGTATCATAGAATTCTTATCCTTTCATCTATTAATGTGGTGTATCACGTTGATTGATTTGTGAATATTGAACCAGCCCTGAATCCCAGGAATGAATCACATTTGATCATGCTGAATATTTCTTTTCACATACTGTTGCAGATTTTGAGTCTGGAATTCTCTCTTGTCCAGCAAGAGAGTGGACACAGAATTGAATACAAGAGAGGCTAATGTCTTGGAGGAGGCAAGAACCCTGAGTAAGTGTCCTTTCTCCATATTTATTAGGATCAGAAGGCTTACATACATGATGGATGTGCAGAAAGAGACAATAAAACAGTGACTATTAACTCATGTGTGTGAGAAAAAAAGAGGTTTGAAGCTATGTGGTGTTAGGGGTTAGGGTCAAGAGAAATCAAAAACCTGACACTGAGCAGATGGCCATTTACTGTAGGCACCAGGTACCATGTCTATTTATCTTAACTTTTCTAGGGGATAAGACAAATAGAGCATGAAACCTCAGGGATAACAAAGAATTTTTCTCGCTAATTATCCATGGGTGCTTTCACCCTGTAGCAGCTTTCCCCTCTATGCTTTCATTTAGTTAATGATTAATACTGGACACTTTTGCCCTACTTCAGTAGCTTTCCACCTCTACCTGTTCTCAGAGGCTTTCATCCTGTGGAAGTGGATTTCCATTCTATGCTTTGTTCTGTCTTGGGTGTTTTCACCCTGTGGTGGCTTTCCACCCTAAGCTGTATGGATCTATTGGTGCAAGCTCAGAGAATTCTTAAACTTATTCTCCACAATGTATTATTGAATTCGATTTGTCAGTATCCTATTGAGAATTTTTGCATTCGAGTTCATCAGGCATATTGGCTTGCAATTCTTCTTTTTCATGGTGTCTTAGTCTGGTTTTGGAATAAAGGTAATGCTGACTTCGTATAATGAGTTTGGAAGTTTTCATTCCATTTATATTTTTTGAACAGTTTAAGAAGATTAGGGGTTAATTCTGCTTTAATGTCTAGTAGAATTCCCCTGGGAAGTCACCTGGCCCAGGACTCTTATTCATTGGAAGATTTTTGATAACTGATTCAATTTCTTTGCTGGTTATGGGTCTGTTCAAACTTTCTATTTCTTCCCTTTTAAGTTTTGTAGTGTGTGAGTGTCCAGGAATTTGTCCATTTCTTCCAGATGGTTCAGTTTGTTGGCATATAATTTTTTCGTAGTATTTCTAATAATTGTTTGTATATCTGTGGTGAAAGATCTCTCCCCTTTCATTTGCTATTTTAATCTATTTGGATCTTCTCTCTTTTCTTTCTGAGAAGTCTGGCTAGAAGTTTATCAAGTTTTTTATTCTTTCAAAAACAAGTTCATAGATTCATTGATCTGTTCTACAAGGGTTTTTTTTATTCTATATTGCTTATTTCTGATCTAATCTTTATTATTTCCCTTTTATGTTGGCTTTTGCTTTATTTTCTAGATCCTTTAAGATTAAGGTTAGGTTGTGTATTTGGGACCTTTAATACTTCTTGAGATAGGGCTGAGTGGCAAAGTATTTTCATCTTAAGATTGCCTTTGCTGCATCCCAATGTATTTGGACTGTTGTGTTTTCATTTTCATTGGCTTCCATGTATTTTTTATTTTTCCTTTAATTTCCTGGTTGACCCATTCATTCTTTTTTTTAACTTGTTTTATTTTATATATTTTTTAAAATGTACATCCAAATTAGTTAGCATATTGTGCAACAATGATTTCAGGAATAGATTCCTTAGTGCCCCTTACCCATTTAGCCCATCACACCTCCCACAACCCCTGCCGTAATCCTCAGTTTGTTCTCCATATTTATGAGTCTCTTCTGTTTTGTCCCCCTTCCTGTTTTTATATTAATTTTATTTCCTTTCCCTTATGTTCATCTGTTTTTTTCTCTTAACGTCCTCATATGAGTGAAGTCATATGATTTTTGTCTTTCTCAGACTGACTAATTTCACTTAGTGAAATTAGTTCCAGTTCCATCCATATAGTTGCAAATGGCAAGATTTCATTCTTTTTGATTTCTGAGTAATACTCCATTGTGTGTGTGTGTGTGTGTATGTATGTATGTATATATATATATATATATATATATATATATATATATTACATTGTATTGTATATTAATATACAAATATTAAAATGTGGTATATATACCACATCTTCTTTATTCTTTAGTAGGATGTTATTTAATCTCCCTGTATTTGGGGCTTTCCAAATTTTTTCTTGTGTTTGATTTCAAGTTTCATAGTGTTGTGATCTGAAGATACACATGGTATGATCTAAATCTTTTTACACTTGTAGAGAGCTGTTTTGTGACCCAGTATGTGATCTATTTTGGAGAATGTTTCATGTGCACTGGAGAAGGATGTGTATTCTGCTGCTTTAGGATGAAAAGTTCTGAATATACCTCTCAAGTCCATCTGGTCCAATGCATCATTCAGAGCCCTTGTTTCCTTATTGATTTTCTGTTTAGATGATCTGTCCATTGTTGTAAGTAGAGTATTAAAATCTCTTACAATTATTAAAATATCTTACAATTACACTATCATTAATCAAAGTTTGCTTATGTTTGTGATTAATTGATTTATATATTTGGGATTCTCCACGTTGTGGGAATAAATATGTACAATTTTTAGCTCTTCTTGACAGATGGACCTTGTTCATGAATAAACCCCTTAATTGTGATACAATGCCCTTTTTCATCTCTTGTTGCAGTCTTTGTTTCAAAATCTAGTTTGTCTGATATCAGTATGGCTACTCTGTCTTTCATTGAAGTTAGCATGATAGATCATTCCCCATTCCCTCAGTTTCAATCTGCAGGTGTCATCAAGTCTAAAATGAATCTCTTAGGGGTCCCTGGGTGGCTCAGTCGGTTGAGTGTCTGACTTAGGCTGAGGTCATGATCTTATGGTTTGTGGGTTTGAACCCCATGCCAGGTTCTGTGCTTACAGTTAAGAGCCTGGAGCCTGCTTTGGATTGTGTCTTCCTCTCTCTCTTCCCCTCCCCTGCTCACACTCTCTCTGTCTCTCAAAAATAAATAAAAATCAGAAAATTAAAATGAATCTCTTGTAGACAGCACATAGATTGAGTGTTGTTGTTGTTGTTGTTGTTGTTGTTTTATCCATTTTGATACCCTGTGTCTTTTGATTGGGACATTTAGTCCATTTGCATTTATAGTGATCATTGAAAATTATAAATTTAGTGTCATTGTGTTATCTGTACATTTCATGTTTGTCATGATGTCTCTGGTCCTTTGTTGTCTTTGCTGCTTTTCACTCACAGAGTCCCCCTTAGGGTCTCCTGCAGAGCTGGTTTAGTGATCAAAAAGTCTTTTAATTTTTGTTTGGGAAAGTCTTTGTCTCTCCTCATATTCTGAAGTACAGCATTGCTAGACAAAGGATTCTTGATTGCATATTTTCACTATTCAGCACAATGAATATTTCCTGCCTCTCTCTTCTTGCCTGTAAAGTTTCATTGGACAGGTTTGCTACTAACTTAATTTGCGTACCTTGTATATTAAGGACCTGTTGTCCTTAGCTGCTTTCAGAATTCTCTATCTTTGTATTTTGCAAGTTTCACTACGATATGTCATGGTGTTGACCTGTTTTTGTTGATTTTGAAGGGAGTTCTCTTTTCCCTTGGGGTTTGGATGCCTGTTTCCTTCCCTGTATTAGGGAACTTCTCAGGTTTAATTTGTTCCAATAAGCCATCTTACTCTTTCTTCTGAGACTCCAATGTTATGGGTATTTTTCATTTCATGGAATCACTGAGTTCTCTAATTCTCCCGTTATATTCTAGTAATTTCCTTTCCCTCTTTTTTTCAGATTCATCATTTTCCATAATTTTAACTTCTACTTCACATATCCTCTCCTCTACTTCTTCCATCCTCACTATCACTGTACCTAGTTTATTTTGCATCTTATTTATACTCTTTCTTAATTCATTGTGACTAGTTCTTAGGTGTTTTATCTCTGCAGCAATAGATTCTCTCCTGTCTTCTGTGCTTTTTCAAGCCCAGATATTAGTCTTATGACTCATTCTAAGTTCTTTTTCAGATATAATGTTTATATCCGCTTTCAGCATTCCTCTGGCTGTGATTACTTCTCTAATTTTCTTTTGAGGAGAATTCCTCCATTTTATCATCTTGGCTAAGTTTTTGTCTTTTGCATGTTTTACAAACTTATTATGTGTCTTGCACCTTCGAGTACTACTATATTAAAAAAGGGTCATACACTGTCCAAGGCCTGGCACTTTAGGAAGGGTTTTTGATGCATGTTGCATACATTCTGTTCTTGCATCTTGGCTGCTCTATCCCACTAGTCCATCCTCTGAAGAGTTCCTCCTTGCTTATAGTGGTGGAGTGTTTGGACTTTCAGCCAGATGTGCTTTGATTTGTTTGTTGCAGTAACCCTGGAGAAAAAAGGAAAATGGGATGTGGGCAGAAGTTTTATCTCATAAAAAGAGAAAAATGAAGGGGAAGAAAAGAAGACCAGAGAATGGAAAAAAACTTTAAGGTTAAATCCAGAGAAAGAATGGAAAATAAATAAGAAGAAAAAAGAGAAAAGGTGGAGAAAAGAATAGAATAAAAACGCCTAATCAAACAAATTAACAAAATATATAATTAAAATCAAATCAACAACCATGTGTCTGATTTCAAAAGAAAAAAATAAAAAAGTACAAAGAAAAAGGAAAAGAAATAAAGAAAACAAATAAAAAAACAGTTGTCTGTTGATGCCTGGGATCAGTGTCTGTGCTGGTCTCAACGAGAAGCTGGCTGCATTGGGTCAGTCAGTCTTGCTCCAGTAGATAAGCAGTTTCAAGGCATAGAGGGACAGTGTTTGGTATAAGCATGCCCCACCTCCAGAGCACCCTTGAGATTCCTATACCATGCAATGCACTCCAGGGCCAGCTCACTTCTTCCCAGGAGCATGCACCATGGCTCCTGGCTTTACTCAGGAAAAATTCACACACTTCCAAACCTCGAAGTTTCAGTTTCTAAGGGTGTTTGCAAAAAAGCAACTGTCACTCTCCATATTTGCTGTTCCCTGGTTCGTGGTCCAGAGAGGTTTTCCTCTTGTCGTAGCTCAACTATCTCTCCTTTTTGTCTTTGCACAGAAAGGGTTCACTCCTCTCTGTGCATATGCCATTTTATGGCGATGTTTCCAAGCTGTCTCTTTCCAATCATGGAGATCCTTCTGCCACTCAGCAGACCTATTTCCTGGGTGTTCCAAGAGATCTGACCTCAATAAAGGTATATTTGAGGGAAGAGGAAAATCCAGGTCCCCCTATTTCTCCATCATCTTAACCCCCTCACATCTTCTTTTTCCATTCATCAGTTGATGGACATTTGGGATTTCTACACAGCTTGGGTACTGTTAATAATGCTACTATAAACATTGGGAGGCATGTACCCCTTCAACTCTTTATTTTTATATCCTTTGGGTAAATACCTCATGGTGCAACTGCTGGATCATAGTAGTTCTACTTTACACTTTTTGTGGAACCTCCATTTTGCTCTCCAGTGTGGTTGCAGCAGTTTGCATCCCACCAACAATGCAAGAAGGTTCCCCTTTTTCTGTATTTTCATCAACAGCTATGATTTTTTATGTTATTAAAAGTTCAATCATTCTGACAGATGTGGAGTGGTATCTCATCATCCTTTTGATTTATACTTCCCTGATGATGAATAATATTGAGCTTATTTTATGTGTCTGTTATCCACTTACATGTATTCTTCGGAATAGTGTCTATTAATGTCTTCTGCCCATTTACTTTATTATTATTATTATTATTATTATTATTATTATTTGAGTTGAGTTTGCTAAGTTCTTTATAGATTTTGGATACGAACCCTTTGTCAGATATACCTTTTGCAAATATCTTCTCCCATTATGCACACTGTCTTTTAGTTTGGTTGATTGTTTCCTTCACTGTGCAGAAGATTTTTATCTTGATGAAGTCCCAATAGTTAATTTTTGCTCTTGTCTCCCTTGCCTTTGACAACACATCTAGGAAAATGTTGCTCTAGCCAAAGACCAAGAGGTTATTGTCTGTGTTATCCTCTAGGATTTTCATGGTTTTCTGTCTCACTTAGGTCTTTCATCCATTTTGAATTTATTTTTGTGTATGGTATAAGAAAGTTGACCAATTTAATTCTTCTGCATGTTTTTGTCCAGTTTTGCCTACAACATTTGAGGAAGAGATTGTCTTTTTTACCTTTAGATATTCTTTTCTGCTTTGTCAAAGATTAGTTGACCATGTCTTTGCAGATACATTACTGGGATTTCTATTCTGTTCCATGAAGTGTCTGTTTTTGTGCCAGTACCATATTGTCTTGATGACTAGAGCTTTATTATATGGCTTGATATCTGGAATAGTGATGCTTCCAGTTTTGTCTTACTTTTTAGGATTTATTTGGCTATTTGGAATCATTTCTGGTTTCATACAATTTTAGGATTGTTTTTTCTATTTCTGTGAAAAATTCTTGTGGATTTTGGTAGGGATTGCATTAAATCTGGAGCTTGCTCTGAGTAGTATAAACATTTTAACAAAGTCTGTTCTTATAATCCATGAGCATGAAATGCTTTTCCATTTCTTAGTGTCCTCTTCAATTTCTTTTATAAATGTTCTTTAGTTTTCAGAGCAGGTATTTTAACTCTTTTGTTAGGTTTATTCCTATTTTATAGATTTTGGTGTAATTGCAAATGGGGTCGATTCCTTGATTCTTTTTTTCTGCTGCTTCGTTGTTGGTGTATATAAATGTAATCTATTTCTGTACATTGATTTTATATCCTACTACTTTGCAGAATTCATGTGTTATTTCTAGCAATTTTCTTGGTGGAGTATTTCCAGTTTTCTACATAGAGTAACATGTTGTCTTCAAACAGTGAAAGTTTGACTTCTTCCTTGCCAATTGGATATCTTTCTTTCTTTCTTTCTTTCTTTCTTTCTTTCTTTCTTTTGTCTTATTGCTGAGGCTAAGACTTAGTACTATATTAAATAGTAATATTGAGATTGGGCATCTTTGTCTTGTTCCTTATTGGAGGAGAAAGGCTCTCGGGTTTTCCCCACTGAGGATGATATTACCTGTGGATCTTTCATATATGGGCTTTATGATTTTGAGGTATCTATCCCAAATTTGTTTTTTTTAATCAAGAATGGATGCTGTATATAATCAAATGCTTTTTCTGCATGTATTGAAAGTATCATATGGTTCTTATCCTTTTTTAAAATTAATGTTGTATATTACATTGATTGTTTTGTGAGTATTGAACCAGACTGGAAACCCACTTGATTGTGGTGGGTAATTATTTTAATTTGATGTTGTATGGGATTTGCTAGTTTCTTGTTTATAATTTTCTCATCCATGTTCATCAAGGGTGTTGTCCTGTAATTTTCCCTTTTATGGAGTCTTTGGTTGTGGATTCAGGGTAATGCTGGCCTTGTAGGATGAGTTTGGAAGTTTCTCTTCCATTTTTTTTTAAAGCTTGTGAAGAATAGGTACTAACTCCTTTTTAAATGTCTTGTAGAATTCTGTTTGATGCCATCTGGCCATGGACTATTGTTTTTTGAGAGATTTTTGATTGCTGTTTCAATTTCTTTGCTGGTTAAGGATGTGTTAAAATTTTATATTTCTTCCTGTTTCAGTTTGGTACTTTATATGTTTCTAGGAATTTACCCATTTTTCCAGGTTGCTCAGTTTGTTGGCATATAATTGTCCATAATATTCTTTATAATTTTTTGTTTTTCTTTGGGGTTTGTTGTGATTTTTCCCCTTTCATCTTTAATTTTATTTATTAGATCCCTTTTCTTTTTGATAAGTCTGGCTCTTGGTTTCTCAATTTTATTAATTCTTCTGAAGCACCAATTGTTAGTTTCATCGATCTATTCTGTATATTTTATTTCTGCCCTATTCTTTACTATTCCTTTTTTATGTTGGCTTTAGGTTTTATTTGCTTTTATTTTTCTAGCCAATTAATTTCAAGGTTAGGTTGTGTATTTGAGACCTTTCTTGTTTGTTGAGCTAAGACTGTATTGCAATACACTTCCCTTTTAGGAATGCCTTTCTTGCATCCCAAAGGTTTTGGACTGTTGTGTTTTCATTTTCATTTGCTTTCATGTTATTTTTATTTCCTCTATAATCTCCTAGTTAACCCATTCATTCATTAGTAGGATGTTATTTAAAATTTATGTATTCATGATTTTTCCAAATTTTTTCTTGTAGTTGACTTCAAGTTTCATAAGATTGTGGTCTGCAAATATCCATGGTATGATCTAATATATTTGTACATGTTCGGGCTGATTTGTGACTCAATATATGATCTTTTATGGACAATGGTCCATGTGCACTCAAAAAGAATGTGGGGGAACCTGGGTGGCTTAGTAGGTTAAGTGTCCAACTACGGCTCAGGTCATGATCTCACGGTTTGTGGGTTCAAACCCCATGTCGGGCTCTGTGCTGATGGCTCAGAGCCTGGAGCCTGCTTCAGATTCTGTGTCCCCATCTGTCTCTTCTCCTCTCCTGCTTTCTCTCTCTCTCTCTCTCTCTCTCTCTCTCTCTCTCAAAACTAAATAAACATAAAAAAAATAAAAAAAATAGAATGTGTATTCTGGTTGTTTAGGTTGGAATGTTCTGAATACATATGTTAAGTCCATCAGATCCAGAGTGTCATTCACAGCCATTGCTTCCTTGTTGATTTTCTGCTTAGATGAGCTGTCCGTTGCGGTAAGTGGGGTGTTAAAATCTCCTACTGCTATTGTATTATTGTCAATTAATTTCTTTGTTAGTAATTACATATTTGGGTGTCTCAAATTGGAGCCATAAATATTTACAATTGTTAGATCTTCTTGATGATGGGTAGACACCTTAATTTTTTTTTTTTATTTTTTTTAACGTTTATTTATTTTTGAGACAGAGAGAGAGACAGAACATGAACGGGGGAGGGTCAGAGAGAGAGGGAGACACAGAATCCGAAACAGGCTCCAGGCTCTGAGCTGTCAGCACAGAGCTGGACGCGGGGCTCGAACTCACGGACTGCAAGATCATGACCTGAGCTGAAGTCAGCCGCCTAACCGACTGAGCCACCCAGGCGCCCCAACACCTTAATTTTGATATACTGCCATTCTCCATCTCTTGTTACAGCCTTTGTTTTAACATCTAGTTTGATACCAGTATGACTACTCTGGATTTTTGTGACTTCTATTAGCATGATAGACTGTTCTACATCCTCACACATTCAATCTGCCAATGTCTTTAGTTCTAAAATGAATTTCCTGCAGACATTTAGGTGGTTTTGCTTTTTCATCCATTGTGATACCTACTTTGTTTTGATTGGGGCTTTTTATATTTGTATTCAGGGTGATTATTGGAAGATATGAGTTTAGTGGAAGATATGAGTCTAGTGTCATTGTGTTACCTGTGAAGTTGGTATTTCTAGTGATGTTCTCATTTCCTTTCTAGTCTTTGTTGCTTTTGGCCTTTTTTTCCTACTCAAAGAATCTCCCTTAATATTTGTTTCACGGCTGGTTTAGTTGTCATAAACTCCTTTAGTTTTTATTTGTCTTTGAAACTCTTTATCTCTTCTTCTATTCTGAATGACAGCCTTGTATAAAATGTTCTGGCCTGCATATTTTCCCCATTCAACCTCTTGAATATATCCTGCACTCTCTTCTGGCCTGCAAAGTTATGTGGAGAGCTATGCGATGTACCCGATCTCTCTTCTCTTGTAGGTTAAGGACTTATTTTCCCTTGATACTTTCAGGATTCTTTCCTAGCCTGTGTATTTGTGAATTTCATTATGATATGCCATGATGATGGTCAGCTTTTGTTGAATTTAATGGGAGTTCTCTGTGGTTCTTGGATTTTTATGTCTGTGTCTTTCCCCAGATTTGGTAAGTTTTCAACTGTAATTTGCTGACATAAATCTTCTTCCCCTTTTTCTCTTTCTTCATTTTCTGAGACTCCTATGATACAAATGTTATTCAATCATAATAAGTTGCTGAATTCCTTGAGTCTATTTTCATGATCCATTACTTTTGTTTACCTGTCCTTTTCAGCTTCATTATTTTCCATAATTTTATCTTCCATATCACTTATTTGTTCCTCTGCTTCATTCATCTTCACTGTCATGGCATTGATTCAAATTTGCATCTTGGTTATAGCATTTTTAATTTTGGCCTAACTAGATTTTAGCTCTTTTATCTCTGTAGTACGGATTCTACAGTGTATTCTATGCTCTCTTCAGGTCATTTAGTTAAATTCTAATTCAGATATCTTACTTGCATCTGTATTGATTAAATCCCTGGATGTCATTTCTTCCTGTTCTTTCTTTGAGTTGAATTCCTCAATCTTGTCACATTGGGGGAAGAAAAAATAATAATAAAATAAAATTTAAATTTAAAAATTAAAAAAAGTTAAATAATGAAGCTATATCCTAGGTATGTTTTGGTCTACTTGTTAAGGGAAGTTTGATAGCATGAGAAAAAATGAAAGAAAAAAATTAAAATTAAAAAATACAATAAATAAAATAAAATTTAAACATTGCTATTTCTGTATCCAGGAACAACAACAACAACAACAACAACAACAACAACAAAAGTAAAAAAACAAACAAAACAAAACAAAAACAGAAGTAACAAATGAGCAAAAAAGTAACTCTTAATGAAGTTAGATGAATTTTCTTCATCTGAAACTTTGTAGCACTCTGTGATCAGTAGACTAACCATGTGGAAGGGATTTATCTGGTTGTCTGAGATAGGGCCCTGCTGCTCTGATTCTCAGGTTCACTTGCTCTCAGGTTCACCTGGAGGGTGCAGTATGGTGGGGCTTGGAATATCACTTCCATTCTTCATTTGGTGGAGATGTTTAGCTCACTGAGGTTTATCAGTGTTGTTGGGTAATGGTTAAAATGACTTCATCCTGCTCTCTAGTCTCCAGTGAGGGAAGTTCACATCCTCCCAGATGCACAGCCAATCACCCCTCCTGTGTTCCTAGGTTCTGTCAACTTCTCCCTTCATCCTGTCTGTGTCCAAGCTGTCTCCTTGCCAAGAGGAGACTCCCTCCAGTGTTTTATCTCAGCCATGGCTGTTTTTCAAAACCCCACACTTCAGAGACCCTGTAGATCAGACCTATGCTGATCCTCTGGGGAAATATCTCATTGTGCTGTGGTTGGTACCAGTTTGTCACAGAAAATGTTGGTACAACATGTTCAACAACAGTGCTTCAGAGTTTATGGTAAATCACAACACACGCCCAGCACCAGTTTTTGCTGCACTCAGCTGGTGTCTTTGCTCCTATACTGGTGAGCTGGGCAGCTCCATGTTAACCACCAGACCTTTAGCCTCTGGATAGGCTGTATCATTTCCACCAAATGCATTCCAAGTAGGGAAACACTTCTCCCTGTGTAACTCAGGGGATCCTTAAACCATGCTGCTCCCTCTCGGTGTTCTCCCTTGCTTCCTTCCCATAGTACCACCAGGTGCTCGTTGACCTCCAAAACTTCAGATTCTGCATCCTACTGTGTGTGTGTGTGTGTGTGTGTGTCTGTGTGTGTGTGTGTGTGTATAAATAGGCAGCATTGAAATATTTTCCTTTCTCCTTTCCCCCATCAATTGTTTTGAGTTATAGTTTTCCTGGGCAATCCCCTTCATGTGTTTTTACTCTTTTTCTCTAGCTACTTTCAGAGGGAGTTTTTTTTCTTTTGTGAACCTGATGTGCTACTCAATCTCCTGTTCTCTCTCTCTCTTTTCTGTGAAATAGGCTCCCACCCCTTCATGGAGCTTTTCTCTTCCCTAATTCACCTCTCTGTACTGCATACCTGCCATGTTCTCTCCCTCAAATTATGAAGATTGTAATATTTAACCTCAGATAAATTTCCTAGGTTTTCAAAATGGTTTGATGTTGATCTAGCTGTGTTTGAGGAAAGAGACAAGCCCAGAGTCCCCTTGCTACTCTGCCATCTTAATTCCTACACCTTGGAAGAAAAATTTTTGCCAAAAATTATGACTTACGTCAAGGGAATTGATATAATGTAGCAGATAACAGCTTATTTGATATTTTTGGGTAGTGTGATTTAAAGAAAGGGTGGGGAAGAAAAAGAGTACCAACTTCAGGCTAGTGAAGATGTGAAGAAGAAAACCTGGCTTGAATGGTGTGTGTGTGAGAGAGTGTTTCATTTGGTATATTACTTAGTGACTTTGTTTGTGATATTCAAATCAGCAGCTGCCAAGTTATATCATTGTTCATGGCTTTTGACATATAGTTTTCATGTGAGTGAGTAATATTGGCTCAAATATAAGTTATTGCATAATGAGGTGTCTTATACATTTAAATAGTCACCAATATTCTATTTCCTCATGTTGATTAGAGTAGCAGAGGAACAATGGAAAGAATATCAGACTAGAAGTCAGGAGAATTGGATTGTGCTTAAAGGTTTTTGATATTGGATAAGTCATTTTTTTTTACTGAGCTAAAATTTCTGTCTGTTGATTCATCAAGAGTTTGAAGAGAACGTCATATAATAAATGAAAAAAAATTGTCATGTCTACAACAAAATATACATTCATATAACATAAAATTTATGTTATACTGTAGAACTTATAAGAATCCTTCTAAAATGTGAATTGAGTCAAACTGCAGTAAGATTAACTCCAAGGAATTGCTTAAAATCCTTCATTTGTCTCAGAAATTTAATGAAAATGATCTAAAATAGGTGGGCCATTAACTTAGGTGATTAATCTTTTCATACATTGGACTTTGGTATTTATTTGGCCATTTTTTTACATTTTGTATATATTGATATATCTATCAAATTTCTCTACTCATTTTTATTTCAATACATATCATTTTTTCATAAAGACATTACTTGTTACACATCCATACACACATTTATTGGGTATGTACTCAGAATATCTCAAAGTTAGTAGTGTTGCCTGAATCTACAAAACAGATATTTTTCCAACATAGAATGCTTAATTTAGCCCTAAAATTAACCTCCAAATGTTATGGTTGATAGAAAAACAAATAAATTGTTTCTGCAAATTACTGCAGCCGGGCCAGTAACTTCACATACTATTTTCCAGTTGCTTTATGGCTGTAATACAATTCCAAATAACAATTTCAACTATATTTTCTCTTTTGTTTTTGTAGAACCCTTTGCTGGTGGTCTTAAAACCCTATGGTTGAATGGAAAACTGTTAAATACATGAGTTTTAGAGTAAATAATAAATATGTTACAGAGTTTTAGTCCTTTAAATTTGTTTAAAACTTGGTTTCATGATGTCATTGGGCACCACAGTTTCACGGAAATATATTTTAATAGTTTTATTCTGGTAAACAATTCAAAAAGAATAACCTAAAGAGATGTTTCCTCTTCTTTTCTTGTACTCATTGCTTCTGTTCAACTTTTCTTTCTATTTTCTTTCTTCCTTTTTTCTTTCTTAACCTTTCTTTCTTTCTTTCTTTCTTTCTTTCTTTCTTTCTTTTTTCTTTCATTTTAGCATCCTTCTACCAAGACGAATCCAATATTCTTAGGGGAGAAGAAATATTTGTTATAAGCTGTAAACACCTAAAAACTTGTGGCAAGATTATGATACAGTTCCCACTATAAGGACTTCAATAGTTGTTGCTTATAATAAAGGACCCATTTAAATGACACAAAGACTTTTTACCCATTTGAATTTAATGCTAGATTATCAATATAGAGATGCAGTTGGTAAATTTTCTAGAATGGAATGATCAATATTACTACAAATAAGGATAAATTTTCTTATGAAAAGAATCAGAAAATAGAATTATTAAAAAGTACTAAAAAAAGACTTTATATAACTAACAGGAATACAATACATCTGTGTGTGAGCTGAAACCAGAGAAATGTAAAGGGATACCTATCTATTCAAAATGAGTATTTTCCATCTTATGCACTGGTGAAACATGAAAGAACCCTTTATCTTGTGTAACACCAACCAAATGGATTAAGTCTTAAGGCAATGGAATTTACTTCACTGCCAAAAAATAAAACTGCTGAAGTACCAATAAGAGAAATATTTTCTAGAAAGCAACATTTTAATTTCAAAATATAATAGTTCCCATAGAAATGAAACACATCTTTCATTATGATGAAATGTATACCATTAGGCCACATTCCTAAAGCTTCAAAGGAGCTTATAAACAAATATCCATTGTGCAATGTTAATTATGAAAAGCTTCAAAGGAGCTTATAAACAAATATCCATTGTGCAATGTTAATTATGAGATCTCTGGTTAGCACTGATGCCCACTTCCTAGCAAATATTTGTAGCAGAGAGGCCATGTGAAAATAATTCTACCATGTGATTACAAAAAGCTGGGAGGACTAAGGCAGTATAGCACTTTCCCTGGTAGTGGTCTGTGTACTACGTTCCTAGGGGACTCTTGCCATAGTGATGCAGGAAAAAAATCAAAGTACTCGAGAAAGCTTGGGTTATTTTGCAGAGGGAATTGAGGGATAATGGTGTAGATTGCTCACTGATCAAAACCATCTTCATGTAAATTGGCAAATTCAAAACTCCTTTTGTTACAACAGATACCAATCTAATGTTAGTATGTTAACAATAAGATGTAGCAATTGGAAATTGCAAGGAGGAGGAGTGAGAACAAAAACATGAAATACTGAATGAAAGAAAAACCTAAGCAATCGAAGAAATTATGGTTGGAGAATTTGAAATAAAAAAAAAACTGTTTTGGCTGGAAGGAGAGGAAGATGGTCGTGGAGTAGGAGGACCCTGGGCCTTCCTCATCTTACAAACACATCTAGGTAACTATAAATCACCCTAAATATCCCAGAAATAGACCTGAAGACTGGCAGAACAAATTCCACAACTAAAGGGAGAGAAGAGTCCACATCAAAGAAGATAGAAAACGTGAAGATGTGGTTTAGGGGAGAAATGAATCCTAGGTGCTGTGGAGGGGAAGCAAATGTGGTTATGGAGAAGGGGGGGGAGAGAGAGAGAGAGAGAGAGAAGAACAAAAGGTAATGCAAAATGAGAACATATTCCCAAAGCAATTGACTTGTAAAAGAGGTGGGAGGTGAATATTGTTAGGTCTTGCAATCAAAGGGGCTTAAAACCCCATTTTAAAGTTCAGTGGGGTTGGCTGGAATAAAGCCTGGAGGGCACTGCACTGCTCCTGGAGGGAAGACAGGCAAACAACCCTGGAGTAGGCAGCATGGAAACAGTGATCTAAAGATCTCCTGGGGCACAAAGTGTGTGGGAGGATTATTTACTCTTCTCAGAGCACATTTCTGAGAGGCAGTATTGATGGAGACACCTCTCCAGGAACAAAGGAGCTGGCTTGTGCAATTTCTGTCCCTTGCTCTCAGCATAAACAGAGCCTCCTACAGGTATTATCTCAGCACCTGCACTGGCTGCTTAAATCACATACCCAAAGCCCCACATCCCCTGCACTCTGGTGGGACTGACTTTCTCAGGCACACTTACCTCAGTCCCAGTGCAGCAAGCCTCTTCCCCAGAAAACCAACACAAACCCCTGCCCATACCAATTCTCCTCACCAGAGAGTGCTGCGTTTGCTGTAGGTCTGGTGGAAGTAGTATTAGGTCTCTTCACAAGGAGACCAGAGCACACTTAGTAAAAACCCTCCATATTCAGGCCAGAGACTAAACATTGCCTACAACAGTCAAGGAGAGCCTCTGCAGATGACTGACCTGAAAGAGAAGACAAAACACAATAGCAGAGCACACACAGTAGATACACCCTGAAGTGCCAGGCACTGAACATTACATGACCTCCTTTATATAAGGCTATTGTTTTCAGGATCAAGAAACAACTGGCCTTTCCAATACAAAGAGGAAGGCAGAAACTTAGACAAAATGCCAGGATGGAGTAATTTATCTCAAAATAAAAGAACAAGATAAGTCCATGGCCAGAGATCTTAAAAAAACAGATATAAGTTACATGCATTATAGAGAATGTAAGGCAACGATCATAAAAATACTCCCTGGGCTTGAGAAAAGAGTACAAGAGATCAGTAAGACCCTTAGGACTGAGATAAAATATTTTTAAAAATAATGAAACAGAAATGAAGAGTGCAATCAATGAGATTGGTAACAAGCTTGATGCAATGAATAGCATTCTGGAAGAAGCACAGGAAATAAAAAGTAACTTAGAAAACAAAGTAATGGACATTAATGAAGTTGAACAAAAGAGAAAAATAAGAATTATGGAACATAAGAATAGACTTAAGGAACTCAGTGACTTCATCAAATGTAATAACAGTAGTAGTATAGGAGTCCCAGAAGAATAATAGAGAGAAAAGAGGGCAGAAAAATTTATTTGAGGAAATAATACCTGAAAACTTCCCAAATCTGGGGAAGGAAACAGAAAACTAGATCCAGGACTCACAGAGATCTCCCAAAAAAATCAACAAAAGCAGTCCATCACCAAGACATATTGTAATGAAATTTGCAAAATATATTGATAAATAAAAAAAATTATTAAAAACAGCAAGTCAAAACAAATCCTTAGCTTACAAGGGAAGACTCGTAAGGCTGGCTGCTGATTTCTTAAAAAAAAAAACAAAAAAACACCACTTGTCAAACCAGACAGGAGTGGCATGATATATTCAACATGCTGAATCTAAGAATACTCCATCCAACGAGGCTCTCACTCAGAATAGGAGATAGAGTTTCCTAGACAAATGATAGCTAAAGGAATTTGTGAGCACTAAACCATCCATGCAACAATATTAAAAGGGAATCTTTGAGTGCAAAAGAGAGACTGAAAATGACAAAGACAGAAAAGGATCAGAGAAAATCTCCAGAAACAATGACAAAACAAGTAATGAAATATCAGTTACACATATCAGTACTTAATCTGAATGTAAATGGACCAAACACTCTAATCAAAAGATATAAATGTCAAAATGGGTGAAAAAAACAGACCCATCTACAGTTTCTCTGCATGACACTTATTTTAGGTCTAAAGGAACCTGCATATTAAAAGTGAGGGATGTTGGGGTGCCTGGGTGGCTCAGTCTGTTGAGCATCAGACTTCGGCTCAGGTCATGATCTCTGTTTCATGGGTTCAATCCCCGCGTTGGGCTCTGTGCTGACAGCTCAGAGCCTGGAGCCTGCTGCAGATTCTCTGTCTCACTCTCTCTGCCCTTCCCCTGCTTGTGCGCGCTCTCTCTCTCTCTCTCTCTCTCAAAGAATAAATAAATATCTTTAAAAAGTGAGAGATGTAGAAATATTTACCATGCAAATGGATGTGAAAAGAAAGCCATTTAGCAGCACTTATATCAGAAAACCAAGGCTTTAAAACAAAGACTGTAATAAGAGATGAAGAAGGGCACTATATCATAATAAAGAGGTCTATCCAACAAGATGTAACAATTGTGAATATTTATGCCCCAAACATGAATCATACAAATATATAAAGTACTAAAAACAACTATAAAAAAATAAGGGGTAATTATACAATAATAATAGGGGGCTTTAAAACACTTCTTACATGATTGGGCAGATCATCTAAACAGAAAATAAAGAAGGAAATGATGACTTTGAAAGACACACTGAACCAGATGGACTTAACAGATGTAAGAACATTCCACCCTAAAACAGCAGAATACACATTCTTTTCAAGTACACATGGAAAACTCTCCAGAATGGATCAACATAATTTGTCACAAAACAGGCTTTTGAACAAATACAAAAATATTAAAGTCATCTTATGCACCATTTATGACCAAAATGCTATCAATTTTGAAGTCAACCACAAGAAAAATTCTGGAAGCCACAAACACATGGAGGTAAAATAACATTATACTAAATAATGAGTGGTTCAAACAGGAAATCAAAGAATAAATAAAGAAAATACATGGAAACAAATTAATATAGGAACACAACAGTCAAAACTTTTTGGACGCAGAAAAAATGGTTCTAAGAAGGAAGCACAGGCCTAACTCTAGTTATAGGCCTAACTCAAGAGGCAAGAAAAAATATTAAATAAAAAACTTAACATTACACCTAAATGAGCTGGAAAAATAACAACAAACAAAGCCAAAATCCAGGGAAAGAAAAAAATAATAAAGATTATAGCAGAAAAAAATGATATAGAAAATTAAAGAGAGAGAGAGAGAGAGAGAGAGAGAGAGAGAGAGAGAGAGACTGAACAGATCAATGGAATTGGAAGCTAGTTATTTTTAAAAAATTACAAAATTGATAAAACTCTAGCCAAACTCATCAAAAAGAAAATAGAAACACAAATTATAAAAAAAATCACAAATGGGAGAGGAGAAATAATAACCAATACCATAGAAATACAAACAATTATAAGAGAATTTTATGAAAAAAAATATGCCAACAAATTGGGCAGCTTGAATGAAATGGATAAGTTCCTGGAATCATATAAACTAATACACTGAAAGAGAAATAAAAAGAAAACTTGAACAGATCAATAATCTTTAAAAAACTTTGGATCAGTAATCAATAACTCCCGGAGAACAAAATCCAAGGCCAGATGGCTTTACAGTTGAATTCTATCATACGTTGAAAAAAGAGTTAATACCTATTCTTCTCAAACTGTTCCAAAAAGTAAAAAAAAGAAAGGAAAACTTACAAATTCATTCTATGAGGCCAACATTATCCTGATACCAAGAGCAGATAAAGGACACACACACACACACACACACACACACACACAAGAACACAGGCTAGCACCGCTTATGAACAGGCATGCAAAAATTCTCAATAAAGTACTAGCAAACCAAATCTAACAACATATTTCAAAATCATTCACTATGCTCAAGTGGCACTTATTCCAGGTTGCAAGAGTGGCTCAATACTTTCAAATAAACCAACATGATACACCACATTAATAAAACAAAGGGCAAAACCCATATGATCCTCTCAATAGACGCAGAAAAAGTATTTGAGAAAGTACAACATCCGTTCATAATAAAGACCATCAACAAAGTAGGGTTAGAGGGAACATATTTCCACATAATAATGGCCATATATACAAAAAACTCACAGCTAATATCATTGTCAGTGAGGAAAAACTGAGAACTTTCCCTCTACAATCAGGAACAGGAAAGGAATGTTTCACCAACTTACTTAACATAGTACCAAAAGTCCTAGCTATAGCAATTAGGCAACAAAAATAAATAAAAGGATCCAAATAAGTAGGAAGGAAGTCAAACTTTCACTCTTCAAAGATTATGTGATACTCTATATAGAAAACCTAAAATACACCAAAAAATTCTAGTATTGATACATGAATTCATTAAAGTTTCAGGATAAAAAAATCAATGTACATTAATTTGTTGCATTTCTATACCCTGATAATGAAGTAGCAGAAAGAGATATTAAGGAATGTATCTTATTTACAATTGCACCAAAAACCATAAAATACCTAGGAATAAACCTAACCAAAGAAGTTAAAAATTTATACACTGAAAACTATAGAAAGCTTATGAAAGAAACTGAAGACACAAAGAAATGGAAAGACATTCCATTCTCACAGAGTGAAGAACAAATACTGTTAAAACGTCTATGTTACCCAAAGCAATCTACACATTTAATGCAATCTTAATCAAAATACCATCCGAAAAAAGATAAAAAAATTCTAGAACTGATTCAGCAAAATCTCAGGATGCAAAATCTATGTTCTGAAATTGGTTGCACTTCTATACACCAATAATGAAGCAGCAGAAAGAGAAATTAAGGAATCAGTCCCATTTACAAATGCACCCAAACACTTAAGATACCTAGAAATAAACCTAAACAAAGAGATGAAAGACCTGTACTCTGAAAACTATAAAACACTTATAAAAGAAATTGAAAATGACACAAGCACGTTGAAAGACATTTCATGCTCATGAATAGGAATAACAAATATTGTGGGGTGCCTGGGTGGCTCACTCGGTTAAGTGTCTGACTTCAACTCAGGTCATGATCTCATAGTTCTTGAGTTTGAGCCCTGCGTTGGGCTCTGTGCTGACAGCTCAGAGCCTGGAGCCTGACTCGAATTCTGTGTCTTTGTCTCCCTCTCTCTCTGTCCCTTCCCGGCTTGCACTCTGTCTCCCTCTCTCTCTCAAATAAAATAAATAAATAAATAAATAAATAAATATTAAAAAAATTTAAAGGAATAACAAATATTGTTAAAATGTCTATAATTCCCAAATCAATCTACACATTTAGTGCAATCTCTGTCAAAATACTAACAGCACTTTTCACAGAACAAGAACAATCCTAAAATTTGTAGGGAACCAGAGAATACCATGAATAACAACCTTGGTAAGAAAAAGCAAAGCTGGAGGCATTGCAATTATATAACATTGGAATTATGTAACATTTCAATTATATTGGCATTGGAATTATATAGCAAAGCTGTAGTAATAAAAACAGGATGGTGCTGGCATAAAAACAGACACATAGATTACTGGAACAGAAAAACTCATAAATGAACTCATAATTATATGGTCAATTAATCTTTGACAAAGAAACAAAGAATATTCGAAGGAAAAAAGACTATCTCCTCAATAAATTGTGTTGGGAAACCTGGACAGCAAAATGAGAAAGAATGAAATTGGAACACTTTCTTACACCATGCACAAAAAATTCATAGTATATTAAAGACATCAATGTGAGACCTGAAACCACAAAAGTTCTAGAAGAGAAAAGTCAATAATTTCTTTGAAATCAGGCTTAGAAATTTCTTTCTAAATATGTCTTCTGAGGCAAGGAAAACAAAAGAAAAAATAAATTATTGGGACTTAATCAAAATAAAAATCTTCTGCACAGGGAAGGAAATAATCAACAAAACTAAAAGGCAACCTTTGGAATGGGAAAGGATATTTTCAAATGACATATCTGATAAAGTGTGAGTATCCAAAATATAAAAAGTATTTATAAGACTCAACACCCAAAACATGAATTATCCAAATAACAAATGGATAGAAGACAAGAATAGACACTTTTATAAAAAGACATACAGTTGGCTAATAGACATATACAAAGATGCTTACCAACCATCATCATCAGGAAAATGCAAATGCAAACTATAATGAGATGTCACCTCACCCCTGTCAGAATGGCTAAAATCAACAACAGAAGATACAAGAGGTGTTGGCAAGGTTGTGGAGAAAGGGGAGCCCTCTTGTGCTGTTGGTGGGAATACGAACTGGTGCAGCCACTCTGGCAAATAGTATGGAGGTTCCTTAAAATGTTAAAAATAGAGTTACATTATGATACAACAATTGCACTATTAGGTATTTGCCCAAAGGATACAAAAATAGTAATTCAAACAGATGCATGCACCCTTATTTTTATATTAGCATTTTTTAATATAGTTGAATTATGGAAAGAGCCCAGTGTCCAACGATTGATGAATAAAGAAGTGTTACATGTACACAATGGAATATTACTCAGCCATATAAAAGAATGAAGTCTTTCCCTTTGTAATGACATGTATGGAGCTAGAGAGTGTTATGCTATGTGACATAAGTGACAGAAAGATAAATATCATATGATTTCACTCATGTGGAATTTAAGAGATAAAGCAAGTGAGCAAAGAAGAGAAAAAAAAGATAGGCAAACTAAGAGAAAAACTTTTTAAAATATAATTGTATAATGTTTATTTTTGAGAGAAAGAGAATATGTGATTGCACAAGTGGGGGAGGGGCAGGCAGAGAGTGAGAGAGAGAGAGAGAGAGACAGAGACAGAGAGAAAGACAGATGATCCAAAGAGGGCTCTGTGCTGACAGCATAGATCCCAATGGGGGGCTCGAACTCATGAACCATGAGATCATGACCGAAGCTGAAGTCAGATGCTTAACTGACTGAGCCATCCAGGCACCCCGAGAAAGATTCTTGACAATAGAGAACAAACTGATGGTTACCAGAAGGGAGGTGGGTGGGGGTTACGGGTTAAACAGATGATAAGGATTAATGAGTTCACTTGTGATGAGCACAGGGTGCTGATGGAGAATTTGAATTAAAATATTTCCAGCAATTCTTTCTCAAAAATAAATAATTCTATATGTATTTTTCTGTTCTACTTTTCCATTTCATGATCTTTAGATGAAGGTTCATTTTATTTACAAACCCAAAAATTCCTTCCCCTATTTCATCTATTCCACCAGCCTCTTTCCCTCTGGCAACCACTAGTTCGTTCTCTCTATATATGAATCTGTTACTCTTGTTGTTATTGTTTGCTCATTTTTCTTCCATTTTAGATTCCACAAAGTATTGAAATCATATGGTATTTGTCTGTCTTTGTCTGCCTTATTTTACTTAACAATATATCCCATAAGTACAAACTTATCATTTTAAAATACATAAGTCTCAAGGATGAAAAGCAAAGCATAGGGATATAGTCAATAATATTTAATAATTTTGTGTGGTGATACATGGTAACTATACTTCTCATAGTGTGCATTTCATAATGTGTATAATTTTCAAGTCAAGTGTTGCACACTTAAAACTAATATGTCAACTGTACTTCAATGAAAAAATAAAAAAAATAATTATGCTGTGATGAAACATGAAACAATTTCCTGGGATCTAGGACTATACAAATTCTAGGATGGGAACACCATGCCATCAGGTAACTCTGGAGAAAAAACATCTGAAATATTGAAGCTTTCAACAGCTGCTACATCATATTATACCTTTGAATTGTACTAGATTCCCCCAGTGTGTATGTTACTCCATGAAATGATTAAATATTTTGGAAGGAGCATTGGTTTGGTGTTGTTTGGGTGACTATAGAGTAAATTATTACTCTGCATGGAATGTTTGTCAAAGAACTGCAAAGAAATGTTTCTTAGCTTACTTCAAGTAAGAAGTAAACCACTGGCAATTTGAGAAACTTATTGTGTTTTAAATAAACAGTTTGTGCACCTCTTTATTTTGAGAAAGTAATCTCCAGGATTTTGTTAAACCGTATAAGCCTCTTGGCTCAAGTAAATAAAATGTTGCATTTTCCTCTTCTTAACACAGACAAAGTTGTACATTGCTATATAAATCACCAAATTGTCCCATGGAGATTTCTTTAATTCTGAACAAACACTCAATATATTTTCCCTTTATTAAAATTAAAATCAGTTGATTAATTCACATTTATTTTTTAATGTTTATTTATTTATTTTTGAGAGAGAGAAAGAAAGAGTGGGTTAGGGACAGAGAGAGAGAGAGAGAGAGAGAGAGCATCCCAAGCAGGCTCTGCACTGTCAGTGCAGAGTCTAAAGCAGGGCTCAAACTCACAAACCATGAAATCATGACCTGAGTCGAAATCAAGAATTGGACACTCAAGCAAATGAGCCACCCAGGCACCCCTGATTAGTTCTCATTTAATGAGAAAAGTAGAAATGCATATATAGTTACAAAAGATAAATAGTAAATGCTAATTTGAAAGCACTGAGAAAAGAGTGTTCAGCTTTTCTTAGCAATATGAACAAAGGTGTGGCAGGAGGGAAATATGGAGGGTGTTTCAGCAACAATGGACTTCAATGCAGGAATCAGAGAAAGAAAGCAGAAGGATAAGGGAAGTAGCAAATTATTTTAAAAATAATGTAGAAGTGAAACTTGGATGACGAAAAAACATACTAAAATTGTAAAGATGCCTTATGATTCCAATTTAGCATAGTACTCTGTTCATTTCATACTACTGTAATTAAAAACGTTAGATAATATTTCAGAATCACTACTCCCAAAGTGCCAAGCTTTATCAGCCCCACATGTATAAGTTGATTTTTCTCTGTTGATGTACAGTTATTGAATCAAAAGGAAGACAAACCTTGTTTTGGCCTTTAGTTTTATACAATATCCCAGATGATGGAATCTACTTGACTGCTTTTGGCCTTTAGTTTCTTTTTTTTTCTTTTTTTTTCAATATATGAAATTTATTGTCAAATTGGTTTCCATACAACACCCAGTGCTCATCCCAAAAGGTGCCCTCCTCAATACCCAACACCCACCCTCCCCTCCCTCCCACCTCCACCAACCCTCAGTTTGTTCTCGTTTTTAAGAGTCTCTTATGCTTTGGCTCTCACCCACTCTAAACTCTTTATTTTCCTTCCCCTCCTTCATGGGTTTCTGTTATGTTTCTCAGGATCCACATAGGAGTGAAAACATATGGTATCTGTCTTTCTCTGTGTGGCTTATTTCACTTAGCATCACACTCTCCAGTTCCATCCATGTTGCTACAAAGGGCCATATTTCGTTCTTTCTCATTGCCATGTAGTACTCCATTGTGTATATAAACCACAATTTCTTTATCCATTCATCAGTTGATGGACATTTAGGCTCTTTCCATAATTTGGCTATGGTTGAGAGTGCTGCTATACACATTGGGTTACAATTGCCCCTATGCATCAGTACTCCTGTATCCCTTGGATAAATTCCTAGCAGTGCTATTGCTGGGTCATAGTGTAGGTCTATTTTTAATTTTCTGGGGAACGTCCACACTGCTTTCCAGAGTGGCTGCGCCAATTTGCATTCCCACCAACAGTGCAAGAGGGTTCCCATTTCTCCACATCCTCTCCAGCATCTATAGCCTCCTGATTTGTTCATTTTGGCCACTCTGACTGGCGTGAGGTGATATCTGAGTGTGGTTTTGATTTGTATTTCCCTGATAAGGAGCGACGTTGAACATCTTTTCATGTGCCTGTTGGCCATCCAGATGTCTTTTTAGAGAAGTGTCTATTCATGTTTTCTGCCCATTTCTTCACTGGGTTATTTGTTTTTCGGGTGTGGAGTTTGGGGAGCTCTTCATAGATTTTGGATATTAGCCCTTTGTCCGATATGTCCTTTGCAAATCTCTTTTCCCATTCCATTTTCGGGTGTGGAGTTTGGGGAGCTCTTTATAGATTTTGGAGACTAGCCTTTGTCCGATATGTCATTCGAAAATATCTTTTCCCATTCCGTTGATTGCCTTTTAGTTTTGTTGGTTGTTTCCTTTGCTGTGCAGAAGCTTTTTATCTTCATAAGGTCCCAGTAATTCATTTTTGCTTTTACTTCCCTTGCCTTTGGAGATGTGTCGAGTAAGAGATTGCTACAGCTGAGGTCAGACAGGTCTTTTCCTGCTTTCTCCTCTAGGGTTTTGATGGTTTCCTGTCTCACATTCAGGTCCTTTATCCATTTTGAGTTTATTTTTGTGAATGGTGTGAGAAAGTGGTCTAGTTTCAACCTTCTGCATGTTGCTGTCCAGTTCTCCCAGCACCATTTGTGAAAGAGACTGTCTTTTTTTTCCATTGGATGTTCTTTCCTGCTTTGTCAAAGATGAGTTGGCCATACGTTTGTGGGTCTAGTTCTGGGGTTTCGATTCTATTCCATTGGTCTATGTGTCTGGTTTTGTGCCAATACCATGCTGTCTTGATGATGACAGCTTTGTAGTAGAGGCTAAAGACTGGGACTGTGATGCCTCCTGCTTTGGTCTTCTTCTTCAAAATTACTTTGACTATTCAGGGCCTTTTGTGGTTCCATATGAATTTTAGCATTGCTTGTTCTAGTTTCGAGAAGAATGCTGGTGCAATTTTGATTGGGATTGTATTGAATGTGTAGATAGCTTTGGGTAGTATTGACATTTTGACAATATTTATTCTTCCAATCCATGAGCAGGGAATGTCTTTCCATTTCTTTATATCTTCTTCAATTTCCTTCATAAGCTTTCTATAGTTTTCAGCATACAGATCTTTTACATCTTTGGTTAGATTTATTCCTAGGTATTTTATGCTTCTTGGTGCAATTGTGAATGGGATCAGTTTCTTTATTTGTCTTTCTGTTGCTTCATTGTTAGTGTATAAGAATGCAACTGATTTCTGTACATTGATTTTGTATCCTGCAACTTTGCTAATTTCATGTATCAGTTCTACCAGACTTTTGGTAGAGTCTATCGGATTTTGCATGTATAGTATTATGTCATCTGCAAAAAGTGAAAGCTTGACTTCATCTTTGACAATTTTAATGCCTTTGATTTCCTTTTGTTGTCTGATTGCTAATGCTAGAACTTCCAACACTATGTTAAACAACAGTGGTGAGAGTGTGCATCCCTGTCGTGTTCCTGATCTCAGGGGAAAAGCTCTCAGTTTTTCCCCACTGAGGATGATGTTAGCTGTGGGCTTTTCATAAATTGTTTTTATGATGTTTAAGTATGTTCCTTCTATCCCGATTTTCTCAAGGGTTTTTATTAAGAAAGGGTGCTGGATTTTGTCAAAGGCCTTCTCTGCATCAATTGACAGGATCATATGGTTCTTCTCTTTTCTTTTATTAATGTGATGCATCACATTGATTTATTTGCGAATGTTGAAGCAGCCCTGCATCCCAGGAATGA
The DNA here is from genome assembly GCF_028018385.1 of Neofelis nebulosa. NCBI lineage: Eukaryota > Metazoa > Chordata > Mammalia > Carnivora > Felidae > Neofelis > Neofelis nebulosa. Next base: position 68,144,762 of record NC_080800.1, read on the forward strand.
ATCCCACTTGATCATGGTGAATAATTCTTTTTATATGCTGTTGAATTTGATTTGCTAGTATCTTATTGAGAATATTTGCATCCATATTCATCAGGGATATTGGCCTGTAGTTCTCTTTTTTTACTGGGTCTCTGTCTGGTTTAGGAATCAAAGTAATACTGGCTTCATAGAATGAGTCTGGAAGTTTTCCTTCCCTCTCTATTTCTTGGAATAGCTTGAGAAGGATAGGTATTATCTCTGCTTTAAACGTCTGGTAGAACTCCCCTTGGAAGCCATCTGGTCCTGGCCTCTTATTTTTTGGGAGATTTTTGATAACCAATTCAATTTCCTCGCTGGTTCTGGGTCTGTTCAAGCTTTCTATTTCCTCCTGATTGAGTTTTGGAAGACTGTGGGCATTTAGGAATTTGTCCATTTCTTCCAGGTTTTCCAGTTTGTTGGCATATAATTTTTCATAGTATTCCCTGATAATTGTTTGCATCTCTGAGGGACTGGTTGTAATCATTCCATTTTCATTCATGATTTTATCTATTTGGGTCATCTCCCTTTTCTTTTTGAGAAGCCTGGCTAGAGGTTTGTCAATTTTTTTTATTTTTTCAAAAAACCAACTCTTGGTTTCGTTGATCTGCTCTACCATTTTTTTAGATTCTATATTGTTTATTTCTGCTCTGATGTTTATGATTTCTCTTCTTCTGCTGGGTTTAGGCTGCCTTTGCTGTTCTGCTTCTATTTCCTTTAGGTGTGCTGTTAGATTTTGTATTTGGGATTTTTCTTGTTTCTTGAGATAGGGGCTTGGATTGCAATGTATTTTCCTCTCAGGACTGCCTTCACTGCATCCCAAATCATTTGGATTGTTGTCTTTTCATTTTCGTTTGTTTCCATATATTTTTTAATTTCTTCTGTAATTGCCTGGTTGACCCCCACTCATTCTTTAGTAAGGTGTTCTTTAACCTCCATGGTTTTGGAGGTTTTCCAGACTTTTTTCTGTGGTTGATTTCAAGCTTCGTAGCATTGTGGTCTGAAAGTTTGCATGGTATAATTTCAATTCTCGTATACTTATGAAGGGCTGTTTTGTGACCCAGTATATGATCTATCTTGGAGAATGTTCCATGTGCACTCGAGAAGAAAGTATATTCTGTTGCTTTGGGATGCAGAGTTCTAAATATATCTGTCAAGTCCATCTACCCAATGTATCGTTCAGGGTCCTTGTTTCTTTATTGACCGTGTGTCTAGATGATCTATCCATTTCTGTAAGTGGAGTGTTAAATTCCCCTGCAATTACCACATTCTTATCAATAAGGTTGCTTATGTTTATGAGTAATTGTTGTATATATTTGGGGGCTCCGGCGCATAGACATAATTGTTAGCTCTTCCCGGTGGATAGACCCTGTAATTATTATATAATGCCCTTCTTCATCTCTTGTTCCAGCCTTTAATTTAAAGTCTAGTTTTTCTGAAATAAGTATGGCTACTCCAGCTTTCTTTTGGCTTCCTGTAGCATAATAAATAGTTTCCGTCCCCTCACTCTCAATCTAAAGGTGTCCTCAGATCTAAAATGAGTCTCTTGTAGACAGCAAATAGATGGGTCTTGTTTTTTTATCCATTCTGATACCCTATGTTTTTGGTTGGCACATTTAATCCATTTACATTCAGTGTTATTATAGAAAGATACGGGTTTAGAGTCATTGTGATGTCTGTATGTTTTATGCTTGTAGCGATGTCTCTGGTACTTTGTCTCACAGGATCCCCCTTAGGTTCTCTTGTAGGGCTGGTTTAGTGGTAACGAATTCCTTCAATTTTTGTTTGTTTGGGAAGACCTTTATCTCTCCTTCTATTCTAAATGACAGACTTGCTGGATAAAGGATTCTCGGCTGCATATTTTTTCTGTTCAGCACATTGAAGACCTCGTGCCAATCCTTTCTGGCCTGCCAAGTTTCAAAAGAGAGATCACTCACAAGTCTTATAGTCTCCCTTTATAAGTTAGGGCACGTTTATCCCTTGCTGCTTTCAGAATTTTCTCTTTATCCTTGTATTTTGCCAGTTTCAGTATGATATGTCGTGCAGAAGATCGATTCAAGTTCCGTCTGAAGGGAGTTCTCTGTGCCTCTTGGATTTCAATGCCTTTTTCCTTCCCCAGTTCAGGGAAGTTCTCAGCTATAATTTCTTCAAGTACCCCTTCAGCACCTTTCCCTCTCTCTTCCTCCTCTGGGATACCAATTATGCATATATTATTTCTTTTTAGTGTATCAGTTAGTTCTCTAATTTTCCCCTCATACTCCTGGATTTTTTATCTCTCTTTCTCTCAGCTTCCTCTTTTTCCATAACTTTATCTTCTAGTTCACCTATTCTCTCCTCTGCCTCTTCAATCCGAGCCGTCGTCGTTTCCATTTTGTTTTGCATTTCATTTAAAGTGTTTTTCAGCTCCTTGTGACTGTTCCTTAGTCCCTTGATCTCTGTAGCAAGAGATTCTCTGCTGTCCTGTATACTGTTTTCAAGCCCAGCGATTAATTTTATGACTATTATTCTAAATTCACTTTCTGTTATATTATTTAAATCCTTTTTGATCAGTTCATTAGCTGTTGTTATATCCTGGAGATTCTTCTGAGGGGAATTCTTCTGTTTGGTCATTTTGGATACTCCCTGGAGTGGTGAGGACCTGCAGGGCACTTCCCCTGTGCTGTGGTGTATAACTGGATTTTGTGGGCAAAGCCACAGTCAGACCTGATGTCTGCCCCCAGCCCACCGCTGGGGTCACAGTCAGACTGGTGTGTGCCTTCTTTTCCCCTCTCCTAGGGGCGGGATTCACTGTGGGGTGGCATGGCGCATCTGGGCTACTTGCACAGTGCCAGGCTTCTGGTGCTGGGGATCTGGCGTATTAGCTGGGGTGGTTAGGCAAGGTGCATGGGGGCAGGAGGGGCAGGCTTAGCTCGCTTCTGCTTAGGTGATCCACTTCAGGAGGGGCCCTGTGGCAGCAGGAGGGAGTCACACCTGCTGCTGGAGGAGTGGCTCCACAGAAGCCCAGCGTTGGGTGTGTGCGTGGAGCAAGCAAGTTCCCTGGCAGGAACTGGTTCCCTTTGGGATTTTGGCTGGGGGATGGTCGAGGGAGATGGCGCTGGCGAGTGCCTTTGTTCCCTGCCAAACAGCTCTGTAGTCCCGGGGCTCAGCAACTCTCTCTCCCTTTGTCCTTCAGCCTTCCCGCTTTCCGAGCAGGGCTGTTAACTTATGACCTCCCAGACGCTAAGTTGCGCTTGCTGTTGGAACACACTCAGTCCGGCCCCTCCACTTTTGCAAGCCAGACTTGGGGACTCTGCTTGGCCAGCGTGCAGCCCCTCTGCTCTGGCTCCCTCCCGCCAGTCCGTGGAGTGCGCACCGCCTCTGTGCCCTTCCTACCCTCTTCCGTGGGCCTCTCGTCTGCGCTTGGTTCCAGATACTCCATTCTGCTAGTCTTCTGGTGTTTTTCTGGGTTATTTAGGCAGGTGTAGGTGGAATATAAGTGATCAGCGGGATGCGCGGTGAGCCCAGTGTCCTCCTACACCACCATCTTCCCTCCTTCTTCTTGGCCTTTAGTTTTATACAATATCCCAGACTGATGGAATCTATTTGAGTGCTATTCATGTTTATTTGATTGTCACAAAGGACAATATAGTTAAGGAAGATTTACAGGGTTACATTTAAGTTATTTCTGATTCTTTAAGGTTTAGAAAAATAATTATATTATTGATTGGAAACTTGGAATTTAACTCTTTACATTTGTAGAGAAATAGGATAGAGTAATTTTCCTTAAACTGATTTTATTAAATTTCTTTGTGAAGATTGAAGGGACAAGTTGGATCAAAGTTCTCATGATGAAATAATTTGACGGCAGTATAACTCAAATTATAATGAAATACCCTTAGTTTGATTTATTTTCCATTGCCACTGGTGAGAATTGCCAATTCATTTGACTCAGACAAGCTTGAAGATGCAGCGAAGAATGTTTGACACTGATAAAGGGATAATATCACTTCATTGTTTTGAGAATCTTATGTTAGGTAACAGAGAAGTAACTTTTGACTTTAAATTACACCAGTCTACTTGATTTAATCCATTATCTCACAACCTCCATTGAATTACTGATAGGATACAATAAAAGTTAACATCACCAAGATAACACTAACAAAATAATACCAGAATGTGGGCAAGATAAAGATGGACCAATATGTTACTTCAAGACATTTCTAGAATGTAGATAATAAAATACAACCTGAACAAATAATAGTATGGAAGACATCCTGAAGCTCTACTGTCTTTGAGCTGATTCCCACACACAGCAAGTTAAGTTAGATGTTTTAAAAGACATGACGACACATTGTAAGTTTGGTTTGTGTTTCCCTTATGATAAATGATGTTGAGCACTTTTTCACTCTCTGTTGGCCATCTGGATTTCTTCTTTGGAAAAATATCTATTCATGTCTTCTGCCCATTTGTTAACTGGTTTATTAATTTCCTGAGTGTTGAGTTTTATAAGTTTTTTATACATTTTGGATACTAACTCTTTCTGAGATTTGTCATTTGCAAATATCTTCTCCCATTCCATAGGTTGCCTTTTATTTTTATTGTTCCCTTCACTGTACAGAAGCTTTTTATTTTGATGATGTCACAATAGTTTATTTTTGCTTTTGTGTCGCTTGCTTCAGGAGACATATCTAGAAAGAACTTGCCTACATCCACTGTCAAAGAGGTGTTCTCTGCTCTGCCTGTGTTCTTCGTTAGGATATTTATGGTTTCATGTCTCACGTTTAGGTCTTTAATCCATTTTTAATTTATTTTTATGTATGGTGTAAAAAAGTGGTCCAGTTTATTTGCATGCTGTTGTCCACTTTTCCCAACACCATTTGTTGAAGACACTGTCTTTCTTCCATTGGATATTCTTTCCTGCTTTGTCAATTATTAATTCACCATATAATTGTGGGTTCACTTCTGGGTTTTCTGTCCTGTTCTATTGATCTATGTATCTATTTTACTACTAGTACTGTACCATCTTGATCACTACAGTTTTGTAATATAACTGGAAGTCCAGAATTGTGATGCTTCCAGCTTTGCTTTTCTTTTTCAAGGTTGCTTTGGCTATTCGGGGTCTTTTGTGGATCCATACAAATTTTACAATTGTCTGTTTCAGCTCTATGAAAAATGATGTTGCTATTTTGATGAAGACTGCATTAAATGTGTAGATTGCTTTTGGTAATATAGACATTTTAACAATATTTTTTCTTCTAATCCATGAACATGGAATGTCTTTCCATTTTCTTGTAATCTTTAATTTCTTTCATCAGTGTTTTATACTGTTGAGAGTACATACATTTTAACCGCTTTGGTTAGGTTTATTCAGAGGTATCTTATGGGTTTCAGTGCAATTTTAAATGGAATTGATTCCTTGATTTCTCTTTTTGATGCTTCATTATTTTTGTACAGATATGCAACAGATTTCTGTACACTGATTTTCTATCCTATGACTTTACTGAGTTTGTGTATCAGTTCTAGCAATTTTTTGGTGGAGACTTTCAGGTTTTCTATTTAAAGTATCATGTTATCTGAAAATAGTAAAACTTTTACTTCTTTCTTACCGATTTGGGTACCTTTTATTTATTTTTGTTGTCTGATTCCTATGGCTAGGACTTCCAGTACTATGGGTTTTTCGTATATGGCCTTTATGATGTTGAGGTATGTTTCCTCTAACCCTACATTGTTGTGAGTTTTTATCATGAATGGATGTTATACTTAGTAAAATGCTTTTTTTGCATTTATTGAAAGGATCATTTTTTTTATCATTCCTTTATTAATGTGGTATATCACATTGATTAATTTGCAAATGTTTAAACACCCTGCAGGACAGGAATAAATCCAACTTGAGAATGGTGAATGATTCTTTTAATGTATGGTTGAATCCAGTTTGCTAATATTTTATTAAGAATTTTTGCATCCCTGTTCATCTGGGATATTGGCCTGTGGTTCTCCTTTTTTAGTGGAGTCTTTAACTGATTTTGGTATCAGGATAATGCTGGTATCATACAATGAATTTAGAAGTTTTCCTTTCTTTTCTATATTTTGGAATACTTCAAGAAGAATAGGTATTAACTCTTCTTTAAATGTGTAGTAGAATTCCCCTGGAAAGTCATTTGGCCCTTGGACTTTTTTTCCTGGGAGATCGTTGATTACAGATTCGATTTCCTTACTGGTTATTGATCTGTTCAAGTTTTCTTTTCCTTCCTGTTTCAATTTTGGTAGCTTATATGTTTCTAGGAATTTATCTTTTTCTTCCAAGTTGTCCAATTTTTTGGTATATAGTTTTTCAAATATTTTCTTAAATTGGTTGTGTTTCTATGGTGCTCGTTGTTATTTCTACTCCCTCATTTGGAATTTAATTATTGTCATCCTTTTCCTATTCTTTTTGATAAGATTGGTTAGGGTTTTATCAATTTTATTATTTTTTTTTAATTAATAACAAATCTCTTCCTGGTTTTATTGATCTGCTCTATTGTTTGTTTGTTTAGCTTCTATATCATCTATTTCTGCCCTAAACTTTATTATTTCCTTTCTTCTGCTAGCTTTAGATTTTGCTTGTTGTTTTTTTTTCTAGCAGCTTTAAATGTAAGGTTAGGTTGCTTATTTCAGATTTTTTTGCTTCTTAAGTTAAGTCTATGTTACTACTACTTCTCTCAGCCCTGCTTTTGTTGCATCCCAAAGGTTTTGGACCATTTTGTTTTCATTTTCATTTGTTTCCATGTATTTTTAAAAAAAAATTTTAATTTTCATTTATTTTTGAGACAGAGAGAGACAGAGCGTGGGCAGGGTAGGGGCAGAGAGAGAGGGAGACACAGAATCCGAAACAGTCTCCAGGCTCTGAGCTGTCAGCACAGAGCCCGACACAGGGCTCGAACCCATGAACCATGAGATCATGACCTGAGCCAAAGTTGGATGCCCAACTGAGTGAGCCACCCAGGCACCCCTCCATGTATTTTTTGAATTTATTCTTTGATTTCTTGGTTGACCCATTCATTTTTTCTCAGCATGCTGTTTAATATTCATGTATTTGTCATCTTTCCAAATTTTTTATTGTCATTGACTTCAAGTTTCATAGTGTTGTGGTGAGAAAATATACATGGTATTATTTAAATCTTTTTGTTCTTGTTGAGTCTGATTTGTCACCTAATATGTGATCTCTTCAGGGTAATGTCCCATGTGCACTGAAAAAGAATATGTATTCTGTTGCTTTAGAATGGAATGATCTGAATATATCTGTTAAATCCATCTGATCCAGGATGCCATTCAAAACCAATGTTTCCTTTTGATTTTCTGTTTAGATGATCTGTCCATGGATGTTAAAGGGGTGTGAAATCCCTTACTCTGATTGTATTGTTATCAATGAGGTGCTTTATGCTTGTTATTAATTGTTTTATATATTTGGGTGTTTCATGTTGGGTGCATAAATATTTACAAATGTTAGATCGTCTTGTTGGATTGTCTCCTTTACTATTATATAGTGCCTTTCTTCATCTCTTGTTACAGTTTTTGTTTTATAGTCTAGTTTTTTTAAGTATTATATTGCAACTTTCTTTTGATGTCCATTTGCATGGTAAATTTTTCTCCATCTGTTCCCTTTCAGTCTTCTGCTGTCTTTTGGTCTAAAACTAGTTTATTTCAGGCAGGAAAAAGATGGCACTTGTTTCTTCATGCATTCTGACACCCTGTGTCTTTTCATAGCATTTCGTCCATTTAAATTCTGGGTAATTACTGAGAGATATATATTTATTGCTATTAATTACTCGTTTTGTCATTGTTTCCTTGTTCCCTTTCTTGGGTTTCTCACTTTTGGGTTTTCCTGTCCACTCAAAGAGTCTCCTTTAAGATTTCCTGCAGGGCTGTTTTAGTGTTTACTCCTTTAGATTTTGTTTGTTTGTCAAAATCTTTATCTCTCCTTCTTTTCTGAAAGTTACCCTTGCTGTATAGAGTATTTTTGGAAGCAGAGTTTCTTCATTCAGCACTTTGAATATATCATGCCACTCCCTCTTGGCTTGCCATGTTTCTGTTGAGAAATATGCAGCTAGATTTACGGATATTCCCTTGTACGCTAAGGACTTCTTTTGTCTTGCTGCTTTTAAGATTTTTTTATCACTATATTTTGGAAATGTAATTACCATATGTCTGTGTTCACCTGCTTTTGTTGATTTTGATGTGAATTCTCTTTGCCTCCTGGATCTGTATATCTGTGTTATTTCCCACATTAGAGAAGACTTAAGCTATGATTTCCTCAAATAAATTTTCTGACCCTTTCTCTCTCTTCTTTTGGAACTCCTATGACACCTGTGTAATTATTTTTGATGGAGTCACTGAATTCCCTCAGTCTAGTTTCATGTTCTATAATACTTCTTTCTCTCTTTGTCCAGGTTCATTATTTTTCTTTATTTTTCTTCTATATCACATAATCATTCTTCTGCTTCTTCCAGACTTGTGTTCCTTGCATCAAGCCTGTTTCCAATCTCAGTTACTGTATTTTTCATTTCTGACTAATTCTTTTTTAATTCTTTTATCTTTGTGGTAAGCGTCTCCCTGTAGTCTTCCATTCTTTTCTCAAGGACAGTGAGTATCCTTATGATTGTTTCTTTATATTCTCTATCAGACATATTATTCATTTCTGTTTCACTTAGATGAAGTGACCCTTTCTTCTTTCTTTTGGGATGAATTCCCCCAGTTTGGCATTTTGTCTAGGTCACTGTCTTCTTTTTTTGTGTTAGAAAATCCTGTTATGTTTCCTGCTCCTGAAAGTAATGGCTTTATGAAGAAGAGGTCATATAGCTTTCAGAGTCTGTCACTTTTGGGGGTGTCTCTTTTGTGTACTGCTCTTGTGTTTTGGCTTCACTGTCCTTCAGGACAGTTGTCTTCAAAGATTCTCCTTGCCTGCAGAGGGCCTTGTTTGATCCTTGGTCAGAATGTGCCAAGTTTTTACTATATGTGCCTAGTCTGCTCATTATGTGAGACCCAATATTACTTCCACTAGAACTGAAACCCTGTAGAACTCTCTGGTCAGGAGATGTAGTGTGTGCAGTAGTTTGGGCTGGTCTTCTGGTTAAGGGGCCTACTCTTCTGGGACTGTGGTAAGTCTGATGAAGACTGGCAGTCCTGCAGGAGTGCAGGGGTGTGGGACTTGGTCTAAGCAGGTTAGGCAGCCATTGTCTATACTGGCCTGCTTACAGCAGGTGGCTTTGTTTTTATGCTGAGGGGCAAAGGAAATGTCACCTGATGGTTCTTTTGTCATGGGAGAGGCATCTCTCTGGATGTTGCCTCTCAAAGAAGCTCTCTGAGAAGAGCAAATAATCTCCCCCTGTGTTGCCCAGGCATTTTTCTATACTGTCTGCCTCCAGGATTTTGCCTGCCTTCTTTCCATAAGCAGTGCAGTGAACTCTGTGCTCTATCCCAGCCAAGCCTTCTGACTTGTAAAACTTCAGGCTTTAGGGACATGGTGGAGGCAAGGGTTTGTACTTCTGTGGGAGGGGCATGCAGTGCTGGGACTGAGAAAAGCTGGACTGAGTGGGGTAGTCCCACTTGAGTGCAGGGGGATGGGACTTGGTGTAGGAAAGTTAGGTAGCCATTATTGGTTCTGTGCTGCTTTCCTCAGTGGTTGCATGTTTATGCTGAAGAGAGGGGGAGGGAAATGGCTCCAGCCAGTTCCTTTGTCCCTGGAGACTTGTCTTTGTGAACTCTGCCATTCAGGGGTGCATTCTAAGAAGAATGAATAATAATAATAATCTAACCTGTGTGTCTCAGGTATTCTTTAGATCAATATTTCCAACCCAACTGCCCAAGGTTGTTTGCCTGCCTTATCTCCAGGAGTAGGACAGCACCATCAAGGCGTTATCTTAGCCAAGCCTGCTGACCATTAAAACTATAGTCTTTAAGCCATATTGGTTGCAAAACTAATGAAAACCAATCCTCTCATCTCCCCAGTCAATAGCTTTGGGGAAATGTTCTCCTTTTGTGTTCCCCTCTGTGTTCCTCTCTCTCCCCCCCACCTTTCTCTGTGACCATGGCTCCCTCCCCTTCACAGCACCCTTGATCCCTTTCTCCCCTAACCACATCTCTGCACTCCTATCTTCTTTGATGTGGTTTCTTTTCTTTCTTTATTTGCAGAGTTCATTCTTTCAGTCTCAGGATGATTTCTGTGTATTTAGAATGCTCTTATTGTTATATAATTGTGTTTGAGGGAAGAGATAAACATAGGATCTTTCTACTCATTGGCCATCTTTAGTTCCCCTTCTAGTCGCAATAATTGTTATCTTTATTTTAGGTTGCCACTATTTCCATAACAATTATCAATAACTCAATTCACATGGAAAACAGAAGTTGCTATCATATTTTTACTCTATCCATTTTCTAGTTTCTTTTTAAAAATTGATGAGTATGTGTGTGTGTTTGTGTGTGTGTGTGTGTGTGTGTGTGTGTATGGTGGTCAGGAAGCTTGCTTTTTTTTTTAGAAAAATTTGAAGCATGCTTGTGGTAGTCCAGTGTCTTAAATTAATCAAGTCATTTGCTTTTTATAGTTCTTTTCCCCAGCCCAGTGAAACCTAGACCAGTCACAAAAGATGTTAATTTTTCTCCTAAAATAGTGCTTTTTGGGGGCTCCTGGGTGGCTCGGTCAGCTAAGCGTCAGACATCGGCTCAGGTCATGATCTTGCGGTTTGTGACTTTTAGCCCTGTGTCAGTCTTTGTGCTGACAGCTCGGAGCCTGGAGCCTGCTTAGGATTCTGTGGCCCCCTCTCCTTCAGCAACCCCTTCCAGCTCTCACTCTGTCACTCTCTGTCTCTCAAAAATAAACTATAAAATTAAATAAAATAGTGCTGTATGATGAGACCCACAGGCTGTGCCTTAGCAACTGACCATTTCAGTGATTCTGTTGCATGTAACTTTGGGCGACAAATCTACCAGTTTTATTATGAAGATTGGAATTGCTGCTCTCATAGCAGGAATTATTTGTGCTATTGTCAATATACTATTTCTTATAGCATTTGGAAAAGAATACTGGTTACTTGCAATGGAGACCTGTGAAAGTTTTTCTCTAATTATGGATATTGAAGAAGAGGTAAACAGAAATATAATGAATGTATTGTTAACAATTATGGAATTTCAAATAACTACACATAAAGAAAATTTGTGTTTTAAAAATTGACATGCTAGCAGTGTAAGATGATTCATTGGATTTTAATTTGAATACATTTTCTGTTAAACATTTGAGACATTTTCTAGGATTGATTTGCAAATTGGAGATATGGAACACAGAATTTTCCTCAGAGGAAAGATTGATATATGAAGTAGGAATATATATATATATATATATATATATATATATATATATATTCTTATACACAAATAATGAAGCAACAGAAAGACACATAAAGAAACTGTTCCCATTCACAATTGCACCAAGAATCATAAAATACCTAGGAATAAACCTAACCAAAGATGTAAAAGATCTGTATGCTGAAAACTATAGAAAGCTTATGAAGGAAATTGAAGAAGATAAAAAGAAATGGAAAAATATTCCATGCTCATGGATTGGAAGAATATTGTCAAAATGTCAATTCTACTCAAAGCTATCTACACATTCAATGCAATTCCAATCAAAATTGCACCAGCATTCTTCTCGAAGCTACAACAATCAATCCTAAAATTTGTATGGAACCACAAAGACCCCGAATAGACAAAGTAATTTTGAAGGAGACCAAAGCAGGAAGGATCACATTCCCAGACTTTAGCCTCTACTTCAAACCTGTAATCATCAAGACAGCATGGTATTGGCACAAAAACAGACACATAGACCAATGGAATAGAATGGAAACTCCAGAATTAGACCCACAAAAGTATGGCCAACTAATCTTTGACAAAGCAGGAAAGAATATCCAATGGAAAAAAGACAATGTCTTTAACAAATGGTGCTGGGAGAACTGGACAGCAGCATACAGAAGAATGAAACTAGACCACTTTCTTAAACCATACAGAAAAATAAACTCAAAATGGACAAAGGACCTGAATGTGAGATATGAAGCCATCAATACCCTAGAGGAGAAAGCAAGAAAAAAAAAAAACCTCTCTGACTTCAGCCGCAGAAATTTCTTACTTGACACATCTCCAAAGGCAAGGTAATTAAAAGCAAAAATGATCTATTGGGACCTCATGAAGATAAAAGACTTCTGCACTGCAAAGGAAACAATCCACAAAACTAAAAAGCAACTGATGTAATGGGAAAAAATATTTCCAAATGGCATATCGGACAAAGGGCTAATATCAAAAATCTATAAGAACTCACCAAACTCCACATCCAAACAACAAATAATCCAGTGAAGAAATGGTCAGAAGACATGAATAGACATTTCTCTAAAGAAGACATCCAGATGGCCAACAGCATATGAACAGATGCTCAATGACACTCCTCATCAGGGAAATACAAATCAAAACCACACTGAGATATCACCTCATGCCAGAGTGGCTAAAATGAACACATCAGGAGACTATAGATGCTGGAGAGGATGTGGAGAAATGGGAACCCTCTTGCACTCTTGGTGTAAATGCAAACTGAGAATGCAGTGTGGAGGTTCCTCAAAAAATTAAAAATAGATCTACCCCATGACCCAGCAATAGCACTTCTAGGAATTTACCCAAGTGATATAGGAGTGCTGATGCATAGGGGCAATTGTACCCCAATGTTTATAACAGCACTTTCAACAATAGCCAAACTATGGAAAGAGCCTAAATGCCCATCAACTGATGAATGATAAAGAAATTGTGGTTTACATATGCAATGGAATACTACTTGACAATGAGAAAGAATGAAATATGGCCTTTTGTAGCAATGTGGATAGAACTGGTGAGTGTTATGCTAAGTGAAATAATTCATACAGAGAAAGACAGATACCACATTTTTTCAGTCTTATGTGGATCCTGAGAAATTTAACAGAAGACCATGTAGGAGGGGAAAGGGAAAAAAAAGTTAGAGAGGGAGGGAGGTAAACCATAAGAGACTTTTAAAAACTAAGCATAAACTGAGGTTTGTTGGTTTGTGGGAGGGAGGGGAAAGTGGGCGATGGACATTGAGGAGGGTACTTGTTGGGATGAGCACTGGCTGTTGTATGGAAACCAATTTGACGATAAATTTCATATAAAAAAGATGTATACACACACAAAGACACACAGACAATGGAATATTACATAGCCACAAAAAGAATGACATCTCAACTTTTGCAATCACTTGGCTGGACCTACAGGATATTATGGTATGTGAAATAAGACAAAGATAAATGACATACAATTTCACTTATATGTGGAATCTAAAAAAAAGAAAGGAATAAATAAACAAACAAAAACAGAAATTTAATCATAAACAAAAAGAACAAACTCATTGTTGTCAGAGGGTAGGAGTTTGTAGGATGGGAAAATAGTTGAAGAGTATTAAGAGAAAACTTCATTTTATACAATGGATATGCCGTAGGAAAGAAAGGTGCAACATGGGGAATACAGTGTATGGTGATCGATGATGACTGCACTTTTCATGGTGAGCATAGTTTAATGAATGAAGTTGTTAAATTACTATGTGGTGCCCCAAAACTAATATAGCATTGTATGTTAACTATACTTAAATGTAAGGAAATATTGAATAAGGAGTGTTTTTGTAAATTACTATATTTAAATTTCTCAACATTAAAATTTGAAAAAGTATTTTGGTCCATAAATGAACTTTGCCTTAAAATACCCTTTCTTATTACAATAAAGGTATAACAAAACGAAAGAAATTTTTAGCAGGTCTCAAAGAGAAATAATTTTTCCTCAGGTGAGCTTATCTGCACAAACAAAAGTTTCAAGTTTATTTAATACTGGACAGAAATACTTGCTTTTAAGTTCCCTCTCAAATCTACCTTACTTTTCTGCTCCACCTTATAGCTGTGGCCTTTTCATAAATGGCTTTGATGATGTTTAAGTATGTTCCTTCTATCCCAACTTTCTTGACGGTTTTTATTAAGAATGGATGCTGAATTTTGTCAAATGCCTTTTCTGCATTGATTGACAGGATCATATGATTCTAATCATTTTTTCCCCTTATTAATGTGATGTATCACATTGATTTGTGAATATTGAACCAGACTTGCAGCCTAGGAATGAATCCCACTTGATCATGGTGAATAATTCTTTTTATATGCTGTTGAATTCGATTTCTAGTGTCTTGTTGAGAATTTTTGCATCCATATTCATCTGGGATATTGGCCATTAGTTCTCTTCTTTTGCTGGTTCTCTGTCTGGTTTGGGAATCAAAGTAATGCTCACTTCATAGAATGAGTCTGGAAGTTTTCCTTCCCTTTCTATTTTTTGGAACAGCTTGAGAAGGATAGGTATTATCTCTGCTTTAAATGTCTGGTAGAATTCCCCAGGAAGCCATCTGGTCCTGGACTCTTATTTGTTGGAGATCTTTGATAACTGATTCAATTTCTTCGCTGGTTATGGGTCTGTTCAAGTTTTCTATTTCTTCCTGTTTGAGTTTTGGAAGGGTGTGGGTGTTTAGGAATTTGTCCATTTCTTCCAGGTTGTCCAGTTTGTTGGCATATAATTTTTCATAGTATTCCCTGATAATTGTTTGTATCTCTGAGGAATTAGTTGTAATAATTCCATTTTCATTCATGATTTTATCTATTTGGGTCATCTCCCTTTTCTTTTTGAGAAGCCTGGCTAGAGGTTTATCAATTTTGCTTATGTTTTCAGAAAACAAACTCTTGGTTTCATTGATCTTCTCTACATTTTTTCTTAGATTCTATATTGTTTAGTTCTGCTCCGATATTTATTATTTCTCTACTTCTGCTGGGTTTAGGCTGCCTTTGCTGTTCTGCTTCTATTTCCTTTAGGTGTGCTGTTAGATTTTGTATTTGCAATTTTTCTTGTTTCTTGAGAAAGGCCTGTATTGCAGTATATTTTCCTCTCAGGACTGCCTTCACTGCATCCCAAAGTGTTTGGATTATTGTCTTTTAATTTTCATTTGTTTCCATATATTTTTCAATTTCTTCTCTAATTGCCTGCTTGATCCATTCATTCTCTAGTAGGGTGTTCTTTAACCTCCATGCTTTTGGAGGTTTTCCAGACTTTTTCCTGTGGTTTATTTCAAGTTTCACAGCATTGTGATCTGAAAGTGTGCATGGTATGATCTCAATTCTTTTGTACTTACTAAGGGATGATTTGTGACCCAGTAAGTGATCTATCTTGGAGAATGTTCCATGTGCACTTGAGAAGAAAGTATATTCTGTTGCTTTGGGATGCAGAGTTCTAAATATATCTGTCAAGTCCATCTGACCCAATGTATCATTCGGGGCCGTTGTTTCTTTAATGATCCTGTGTCTAGATGATCTGCCCATTGTTGTAAGTGGAGTATTAAAGTCCCCTGCCAATGACCACATTCTTATCAATAAGGTTGCTTATGTTTGTGATTGTTTTATATATTTGGCGGCTCCCATATTTAGCACATAGACATTTATAGTTGTTTGCTCTTCCTGATGGATAGACCCTGTAATTATTATATAATGCCCTTCTTCATCTCTTGTTCCAGCCTTTAATTTAAAGTCTAGTTTGTCTGATATAAGTATGGCTACTCCAGCTTTCTTTTGACTTCCAGTAGCATGATAGATAGTTCTCCATCCCCTCACTTTCAACCTGAAGGTGTCCTCAGGTCTAAAATGACTCCCTTGTAGACAGCAAATAGATGGGTCTTGTTTTTTTATCCATTCTGATACCCTATGTCTTCTGGTTGGAGCATTTAGTCCATTTACATTGTGTTATTATTGAAAGATATAGCTTTAGAGTCATTGTGATGTCCATAGGTTTCTTCCTTGTAGTGATGTCTCTGGTACTTTATGGTCCTTGCAACATTTCACTCACAGAATCCCCCTTAGGATCTCTTGTAGGTCTGGTTTAGTGGTGACAAGCTCCTTCAGTTTTTATTTGTTTGGGGAAACCTTTATTCCTCCTTCTATTCTGAATGACAGGCTTGCTGGATAAAGGATTCTTGGTGGCATATTTTTCCTGATCATCACATTGAAGATTTCCTGCCATACCTTTCTTACCTGCCAAGTACAGTACATAGGTCTGCTACTACTCTAATGTGTCTATCTTTGTATGTTAAACCCAGTTTATCCCTAGCTGCTTTCAGAATTCTCTCTTTATCCTTGTATGTTGCCAGTTTCACTATGATATGTCGTGAAGAAGATCAATTTATGTCTGAAGGAAGTTCTGTGCCTGCTGGATGTCAATGTCTGTTTCTTTCCCCATATTGGGGAAGTTCTCTGCTATGACTTGTTCAAGTACTCCTTCAGCCCCTTTCTCTCTTCTTCTTCTTCTTTTGGAATTCCTATGATGTGGATATTGTTCCATTTGATTGCATGACTTAGTTCTCTAATTCTCCCCTCCTGGTCTTAGATTTTTTATCTCTCTTTTTGTCACCTTCCTCTTTCTGTAATTTTATCTTCTAATTCACCTATTCTCTCTGCTTTTTCAACCCGTGCTGTGGCCACCTCCATTTTATTTTGCACCTCATTTATAGCATTTTTTAATTCATCATGACTATTTTTTAGTCCCTTGATGTCTGCAGTAATAGATTCTTTGTTGTCTTCTATGCTTTTTTCAAGCCCAGAGATTAATATTATGACTATTATTCTAATTTCTTGTTCATTTATGTTACTTATATCTGTTTTGATCAATTCGTTAGCTGTCACTTCTTCCTGGGATTTCTTTTGAGGAGAATTCTATGTTTCATCATTTTGCCTAGTTTTCTGTCCCTTGAGTCTTAAAAGGTTGTTATGTGCTCTGCAACTATGAGTACTACTATATTAAAGGGGAGTTATACACTGTCCAGGGCCTTACCCTTCAGGAAGTGTTTTTTTTTTTTTTCAGAGATTGTTACTTGCTCTCTGTTGTTGTGACTTTTTTTTAAAATTTCCTGACTTGTAGTAATGTTTTGGACCCTCTTTCAGGTGTTTTTTGATTTCCTCCTTGAAGTATCCCTGGAAAGGAAAACAAACAGAAGGACAAACAGCAAACAAAAAGACACAAACACACAAACAAATAAAACAAACAAAGAAACAAAAACAAAAAAGTAAAAACTAAAAACAATCCAAAAGCAAAAATCCAGAAACACCAGCTATAAGTCAAAAACAGAGTTGAGACAGTGCTGAACAGAACATACAAAGAGAGAAATGACAGGGGCAGGGAAAAAGGAAAAATAAACATTGACCAGGCAGAGAGATTGAAGGTCTTAATCGAGGGAAAGAGAAAGAAAAATAAGGAAGGAGGCAGGAAAACGAAACAGAGATAAAGTCACCCAGTCAGAGAAACTATATGGCTTCATTAATCCAGAGACAGAGAGAGAAAGGAATGTAAAAGAAGGAGGTGTAGAACATGTATCACAAGAATGAATTAAATATGTCCATTTAAACAAACTAATACCCATAATAATGATCCTAGGGGAGGGAAGAGATAAGAAGGAGAAATGGGGGTGGGGAGGAGAATATATCTATATATCAAGAATTGTCCTAAAATTAATCCAGGCAATGCAGCAGCTTTGGTCAGGAGGAGCTGTCTGTCTGGTTCCACAGCGAATATCCCACTCCAGTGTATAGGCAGTTACCAGAATGGAAGGGCATGGTTTGGTTTAGGTGGGTCCCACCTCCACAGTGGGCCCCATCACCAATCCATGAGTCCTGGCCTTGGTGGTGGTAGGGATAAAAGTGGTGATCCCCCAGTCTCTTCCACAACCTGGTGTCCGAAATCACTTCTTTGTAGCCATTTTCAATGTGCCCCAGGCACAGAGGATGTTTTCTGTCTCACTCCACCTACTCCTTTGTCGCAGTTCTTGGTTGGGAATTAAATTCCCACTGTAAGCCCTGGTACTGGGGAACTGCCTCACAATATGATATCCTGGCTGGTTTTGTCCTGTGCAGCATCACTTCAAGGGAGGGGACTAGTTTCTCCTGCTGTAGACTGCACCCCTGATCTACTACTGAACCCTAAGGTGGTTCCCCTCCTTCCCAAGTGTATGAACAAGGCAGCTGGCCCCAGTCCAAAAATAGGATTGGCTGGTAGAGATCTTCTAATGTGCAGTTAGAGATGGGATCCCTCTCCATCTCGATTTTTCTCTTGTCCATATACAGTCCTATGCTTCCTCAGCCACTCTTTTTCTTCCTTTTGTCTCTCAACAGAAGGGGATCCCTCCCCTCCATGCCTATGCAGCCCGTTTTATCTCCTTCATTTGCAATTTCCCGCCTATAGTCTCTCAGGTTGTCCCAGTTTCTTCATGGTAGACTCAGTCTCTTTTCCTCCCAGACTCTTGGGGTACAAAGTCCTTTGGCTTTAGTCCTTCTTTGTTTGGGATACATGGGAAGTACAGATCCCCCTACTTCTCTGCCATGTTGACTCTTTCTGAGTCTTTTGAAAATTCTTATGGGCTGTGGTCAATCTGTGAACACCATAAGGGGAAATATTTGAGTATTCACTATTAATAAATGAAAGTGTACCTTTGGCAGGTTTTATTTTCCTAAGGTTTGGTTGTTTTTTTTAGTGACCCAGACTCAATCATTCTTAAATACTAGTAATAATTATGCTGTCAGAATAAAATATCCAGTAACTGTTAATTTCCTTTTTTATAGTGTGGTTAGTGTTCTCTATCAATCATTATTATCAGATTTACATGAATATTTTTAGTGTGATCCAAATTACTATAGATTTTACTTTAGAATTGTCAAATTATACCTTTTGTTTATTTTTTTTGATTTGTAGACTTTTCAATTTTACTAATAAAATTAATGTTTATCAGTTGGTATATTTGTTGCACAGGTATGATCTATTTTACATGTAAGACAGAAATTCTTAAAAAACAATCAAAGCATAACATAACATTTTCAAAAAGAATAAATCTTGAAGTTCTAGCCATGACCTCCCAGTATTACATATAAGAAAGCTGAGGACCTGAGAAATGAAGTGTTTTCCATAGACACATGGCTATCAGACACAGAAACTGAAGTTCTATTCTCCTTTCACGTTTAGAATGTCAGTTGATTTCCACTTGAATGAATCTAGTGGCAACTAAATGGTGCCTAGACCCAAATAAATGGGTCTAAATTTGATGGTTTGCAGGGAATTTGCCACTGTTCAGCCGGTCAGCCAGTTTTTATTAAAATACATCGGTTGTATAGAGGAAGAATGTGGATTCCCATGATTTGGAGTTGAGCCAACTCCTCATAAGTGGGATAGCTACATCTTAGAGGAAGTCAGATAAGAGGTGGGTAACTCATTCTCAGTTGACCAGATATTTAATATAGACAGACTTATTAAGTCTTACTCTTAGTTTTTCTTCCTACTCAATAATTTACAAAATGCACTTAGGAAATACCAAGAACATGCCAAATGTTTCTTCCCACCTTATCACCCGATCTATCTATAGCTTTGGGACTATTTCAAGGCTCAGAGATAGATGATGCTGTGAGTTTATAATGAAAAAGTTAGTGAAAACGGGTAAATTTGGAGAATAATGATGGATGGCACACCTCCTCCTAAATATGTTCATCTCCTGTTATCTTGTGAATGTGCATTATTGACAGAATTTCTCTTACGTTGAGGAGAAAAATAAGAGAAAAAGGAAGTTTTAAAATCAAGTCATGTTTTTTCTCTCCTTATATACATAATTCTTTCCTTCACATCTTTCACTCACGGGAATTCCAGAGTGATACCATGAGATACACACACACACACACACACACACACACACAATCACAAAGACCACACACTCACTGAGAAAAATATTAAATTAGTTTCTTTATTCATATTTTATTTATTTTTTTATTTATTTATTTTTTATTTTTTTTTTCAACATTTTTAATTTATTTTTGGGACAGAGAGAGACAGAGCATGAACGGGGGAGGGGCAGAGAGAGAGGGAGACACAGAATCGGAAACAGGCTCCAGGCTCCGAGCCATCAGCCCAGAGCCTGACGCGGGGCTCGAACTCACGGACCGCGAGATCGTGACCTGGCTGAAGTCGGACGCTTAACCGACTGCGCCACCCAGGCGCCCCTCTTTATTCATATTTTAAAAATATAGTTCAACATATACAATATCCATAGTCTAGTTAAGTAGAAAGTAACACTATCCATGAGAACAAAGTTTTATTTCCCAAATTTCATAGCATCTGATGTGGCCTTTTCCTCATATCTTATTGGCAGTTCACTGATATACATTTAAAGTTCAGGAATTTAGTAGGAGTTGATACCACTATAATAATTGGCAGGACAAGATTTGTAGATCCTGTTATTGCTCATTTTTAAAGTTATATATATATATATATATATATATATTCACATGTTTGCTGCATTACATGTTGGAATTTCAAGTATTTTATTTTTCACATTCCATTGTTGATATATATATATATATATATATATATATATATATACTCTATTTCCAGGACAGTTAGAAAAAACAATGTTATATTAGTTTCAGGTGTACAAAATAGTGATTCAACTATTTTGTACATTACTCTGTGCTTATCATGGTAAGCGTACTCTTTTAAAAGTGTTTATATAATTATTTTGAAAAAGAAAGAGAAAGAACATGAGTAGGGAAAGGGCAGAATTAGAGATGGAGAGAATCCCAAGCATGCTCCACACTGTCAGTACTGAGCCTGATGCAGGACTTGATCTCATGAATCATGAAATCATAACTTGAGCCAAAATCAAGAGTTGGACGCTTAACCTACTTAGCCACTCAGACACTCTTCATGAGTGTACTCGTTAATAGCCATCACCTAATTCACCAATCCCCTCATCCACCTGCCCTCTGGTGACTGTTCTCCATATTTAAGTCTGCTTCTTGGTTTCTCTCTCTCTCTCTCTCCCCCATACTTTGCTTCTTTGTTTTGTTTCTTAAATTCCATATATGAGTGAAATTATATGGAATTTGGCTTTTTCTGACGGAAATATATATATACATATATGTACATATATATTTCTAATTTTACTAATAAAATGAATGTTGTTTATCATATATGTACATATATATGTATATATATGTACATATATATACATATACATGTATATGTATGTACATATATACATATACATATATATATATATATATATATATATATATATATAATGTTTATCCATTCATCTGCTGTTGGACACCTGGGTTGCTTCCATAATTTGGCTATTTTAAATAATGCTGCAATAAACGTAGGGGTGGATTCATCAATTTGAATTAGTGTTTCTGTTTTTGTATTTTTGGAGTAAACACCCTGCTATGCAATTACTGGATCATAGGGTAATTCTATTTTTGACATGTTTTAATTATTCTTTTTTCATGTGTATTTTTTTTTTAATTTTTGAGAAACAGAAAGGAGACGGCAGAGAGATAGAGAGAATCCCAAAAAGGCTCTTGACTGTCAGTGCAGAGCCTGACACAGGGCTCGAACCCATGAACCAAAAGAGCATGACTTGAGCCAAAACCAAGAATCAGACACTTAACAGACTGAGCCGTCCAGGTACTCCTCTATTTTTAACATTTTGAGGAGCTTTCATATTGTCTTCCACAGTGGCTACACTAGTTTGCATTGTCACTAACAGTGCATGAAGGTTCTTTTTCTACACATCCTCAACAACACTTGTTTATTTTTTTATTTTTTATTTTTTGCCATTCTGACTGGTGTGAAGTAATGTCTCATTGTAGATTTGATTTGCATTTCCCTCATGATGAATGATGTTGAACATCTTCTAATGTGTCTCTTGGCTCCATTATAGATTTTAAAAGATACTGATGTTTGGGGTAGAGAAGAGAAATAGGGATAAATGTGGAAGAGAGAAGTGGGGAGTTAATTATGGTAGGTAATATTGTAAACAGAATGAGGACTTGGGATTTAGAATTACTTCTTTTTTAATGAACATCATTCATGAAATTTTTAAGTATCAATTTTTAGACGACCAGTCACTAATTGTTAAGGTTAAGCACACACTTTATTTTTCTATTATATTCTTCTTGGTAATGGGTTTTAAATGACTGACTGGTTGGGGATAAAATGATGGTGCAGTGAGTAGGAGGACCCTAAACTCACCTCGTTCCATTAATACAATTTGATAAATATCAAATCATCTTAAATACCCCAGAAATTGACCTATAGACTGGAAGAAGAAACTCAACAACTGAAGGTAGAGAAGAGACCACATTGAAGAAGGTACGAAGTGTGAAGACAAAGATTTCAAGAGAAATGGATCGTGGCTGCAGCAATGGGGAGAGAGCCATGGGAGCAGAGATGGGTCAGAGATAAACAAGAACACAATGGAGTGCATGGGGGAAATGAACCCCTATAGCAATTGGCCTAGAACACAAGACAGGCTGAATTTTGTGAGGACTTGCTACCAGTGGGGCTTAAAACCTGGAGTTTTATTTATTTATTTATTTATTTATTTATTTATTTTTTTAAAGATTCTTAATTTCACAAAAGTAGAGGGATTTTCCCCCAGTGGTTTATTTTTTTTTTTAATATATGAAATTTATTGTCAGATTGGTTTCCATACAACACTGAGTGCTCATCCCAAAAGGTGTCCTCCTCAATACCCAACACCCACCCTCCTCTCCCTCCCACCCCCCATCAACCCTCAGTTTGTTCTCAGTTTTTAACAGTCTCTTATGCTTTGGCTCTCTCCCACTCTAACCTCTTTTTTTTTTCCTTCCCCTCCCCCATGGGTTTCTCTTAAGTTTCTCAGGATCCACATAAGAGTGAAACCATATGGTATCTGTCTTTCTCTGTATGGCTTATTTCACTTAGCATCACACTCTCCAGTTCCATCCACGTTGCTACAAAAGGCCATATTTCATTCTTTCTCATTGCCACGTAGTATTCCATTGTGTATATAACCCACAATTTCTTTATCCATTCATCAGTTGATGCACATTTAGGCTCTTTCCATAATTTGGCTATTGTTGAGAGTGCTGCTATAAACATTGGGGTACAAGTGCCCCTATGCATCAGTACTCCTGTATCCCTTGGATAAATTCCTAGCAGTGCTATTGCTGGGTCATAGTGTAGGTCTATTTTTAATTTTCTGAGGAACCTCCACACTGCTTTCCAGAGCGCCTGCACCAATTTGCATTCCCACCAACAGTGCAAGAGGGTTCCCATTTCTCCACATCCTCTCCAGCATCTATAGTCTCCTGATTTGTTCATTTTGGCCACTCTGACTGGCGTGAGGTGATATCTGAGTGTGGTTTTGATTTGTATTTCCCTGATAAGGAGCGACGTTGACCATCTTTTCATGTGCCTGTTGGCCATCCGGATGTCTTCTTTAGAGAAGTGTCTATTCATGTTCTCTGCCCATTTCTTCACTGGGTTATTTGTTTTTCGGGTGTGGAGTTTGGTGAGCTCTTTAGAGATTTTGGATACTAGCCCTTTGTCCGATATGTCATTTGCAAATATCTTTTCCCATTCCGTTGGTTGCCTTTTAGTTTTGTTGGTTGTTTCCTTTGCTGTGCAGAAGCTTTTTATCTTCATACGGTCCCAGTAATTCACTTTTGCTTTTAATTCCCTTGCCTTTGGGGATGTGTCGAGGAAGAGATTGCTACGGCTGAGGTCAGACAGGTTTTTTCCTGCTTTCTCCTCTAGGGTTTTGATGGTTTCCTGTCTCACATTCAGGTCCTTTATCCATTTTGAGTTTATTTTTGTGAATGGTGTGAGAAAGTGGTCTAGTTTCAACCTTCTGCATGTTGCTGTCCAGTTCTCCCAGCACCATTTGTGAAAGAGACTGTCTTTTTTCCATTGGATGTTCTTTCCTGCTTTGTCAAAGATGAGTTGGCCATACGTTTGTGGGTCTAGTTCTGGGGTTTCGATTCTATTCCATTGGTCTATGTATCTGTTTTTGTGCCAATACCATGCTGTCTTGATGATGACAGCTATATAGTAGAGGCTAAAGTCTGGAATTGTGATGCCTCCTGCTTTAGTCTTCTTCAAAATTACTTTGGCTATTCGGGGCCTTTTGTGGTTCCATATGAATTTTAGGATTGCTTGTTCTAGTTTCGAGAAGAATGCTGGTGCCATTTTGCTTGGGATTGCATTGACTGTGTAGATAGCTTTGGGTAGTAATGACATTTTGACAATATTTATTCTTCCAATCCATGAGCATGGAATGTTTTTTCATTTATTTATATCTTCTTCAAATTCCTTCATAAGCTTTCTATACTTTTCAGCATACAGATCTTTTACATCTTTGGTCAGTTTTATTCCGAGGTATTTTATCCTTCTTGGTGCAATTGTGAATGGGATCAGTTTCTTTACTTGTCTTTCTGTTGCTTCATTATTAGTGTATAAGAATGAAACTGATTTCTGTACATTGATTTTGTCTCCTGGGACTTTGCTGAATTCATGGATCAGTTCTAGCAGACTGTTGGTGGAGTCTATCGGATTTTCCATGTATAATATCATGTCATCTGCAAAAAACAAAAGCTTGACTTCATCTTTGCCAATTTTGATGCCTTTGATTTCCTTTTGTTGTCTGATTGCTGATGCTAGAACTTCCAACACTATGTTAAACAACAGCAGTGAGAGTGGGCATCCCTGTCGTGTTCCTGATCTCAGGGAAAAAGCTCTCAGTTTTTCCCCACTGAGGATGATGTTAGCTGTGGGCTTTTCATAAATGGCTTTTATGATCTTTAAGTATGTTCCTTCTATCCCGACTTTCTCAAAGGTTTTTATTAAGAAAGGGTGCTGGATTTTGTCGAGGCCTTTTCTGCATTGATTGACAGGACCATATGGTTCTTCTCTTTTTTTTTTATTAATGTGATGTGTCACGTTGATTGATTTGTGAATGTTGAACCAGCCCTGCATCCCAGGAATGAATCCCACTTGATCATGGTGAATAATTCTTTTTATATGCCATTGAATTCGATTTGCTAGTATGTTATTGAGAATTTTTGCATCCATATTCGTCAGGGATATTGGCCTGTAGTTCTCTTTTTTTACTGGGTCTCTGTCTGGTTTAGGAATCAAAGGAATACTGGCTTCATAGAATGAGTCTGGAAGTTTCCCTTCCCTTTCTATTTCTTGGAACAGCTTGAGAAGGATAGGTATTATCTCTGCTTTAAACATCTGGTAGAACTCCCCTGGGAAGCCCTCTGGTCCTGGACTCTTATTTGTTGGGAGATTTTTGATAACCAATTCAATTTCCTCGCTGGTTCTGGGTCTGTTCAAGCTTTCTGTTTCCTCCTGATTGAGTTTTGGAAGAGTGTGGGTGTTTAGGAATTTGTCCATTTCTTCCAGGTTGTCCAATTTGTTGGCATATAATTTTTCATAGTATTCCCTGATAATTGTTTGTATCTCTGAGGGATTGGTTGTAATGATTCCATTTTCATTCATCATTTTATCTATTTGGGTCATTTCCCTTTTCTTTTTGAGAAGCCTGGCTAGAGGTTTGTCAATTTTGTTTATTTTTTCAAAAAACCAACTCTTGGTTTCGTTGATCGGCTCTACAGTTTTTTAAGATTCTATATTGTTTATTTCTGCTCTGATCTTTATGATTTCTCTTCTTCTGCTGGGTTTAGGCTGCCTTTGCTGTTCTGCCTCTATTTCCTTTAGGTGTGCTGTTAGATTTTGTATTCGGGATTTTTCTTGTTTCTTGAGATAGGCTTGGATTGCAATGTATTTTCCTCTCAGGACTGGCTTCGCTGCGTCCCAAGGCATTAGGATTGTTGTATTTTCGTTTTTATTTGTTTCCATATATTTTTTAATTTCTTCTCTAATTGCCTGGTTGACCCACTCATTCGTTACTAGGGTGTTCTTTAACCTCCATTCTTTTGGAGGTTTTCCAGACTTTTTCCTGTGGTTGATTTCAAGCTTCATAGCATTGTGGTCTGAAAGTATGCATGGTATAATTTCAATTCTTGTAAACTTGTGAAGGGCTATTTTGTGACCCAGTATATGATCTATCTTGGAGAATGTTCCATGTGCACTCGAGAAGAAAGTATATTCTGTTGCTTTGGGATGCAGAGTTCTAAATAGATCTGTCAAGTCCATCTGGTCCAATGTATCATTCAGGGCCCTTGTTTCTTTATTGACCGTGTGTCTAGATGATCTATCCATTTCTGTAAGTGGGGTGTTAAAGTCCCCTGCAATGACCACATTCTTGTCAATAAGGTTGCTTATGTTTATGAGTAATTGTTTTATATATTTGGGGGCTCCGGTATTCGGCGCATAGACATTTATCATTTTTAGCTCCTACTGATGGATAGACCCTGTAATTATTATATAATGCCCCTCTTCATCTCTTGTTACAGCCTTTAATTTAAAGTTTAGTTTGGCTGATATAAGTATGGCTACTCCAGCTTTCTTTTGGCTTCCAGTAGCATGATAAATAGTTCTCTATCCCCTCACTCTCAATCTAAAGGTGTCCTCAGATCTAAAATGAGTCTCTTGTAGACAGCAAATAAATGGGCCTTGTTTTTTTATCCATTCTGATACCCTATTTCTTTTGGTTGGCGCATTTAATCCATCTACATTCAGTGTTATTATAGAAAGATACGGGTTTAGAATCATTGTGATTTCTGTATGTTTTATGCTTGTAGTGATATCTCTGGTACTTTGTCTCACAGGATTCCCCCTTAGGATCTCTTGTAGGGCTGGTTTAGTGGTGACAAATTTCTTCAGTTTTTGTTTGTTTGGGAAGCCCTTTGTCTCTCCTTCTATTCTAAATGACAGACTTGCTAGATAAAGGATTCTCGGCTGCATATTTTTTCTGTTTAGCATACTGAAGACATCTTGCCAATCCTTTCTTGCCTGCCAAGTTTCAAAAGAGAGATCAGTCACGAGTCTTATAGGTCTCCCTTTATATGTGAGGACACGTTTATCCCTTGCTGCTTTCAGAATTTTCTCTTTATCCTTGTATTTTGCCAGTTTCACTATGATATGTTGTGCAGATCGATTCAAGTTACGTCTGAAGGGAGTTCTCTGTGCCTCTTGGATTCCAGTGCCTTTTTCCTTCCCCATTTCAGGGAAGTTCTCAGCTATAATTTCTTCAAGTACCCCTTCAGCACCTTTCCCTCTCTCTTCCTCCTCTGGGATACCAATTACGCGTATATTATTTCTTTTTAGTGTATCACTTAGTTCTCTAATTTTTCCCTCATACTCCTGGATTTTTTTTATCTCTCTTTCTCTCAGCTTCCTCTTTTTCCATAACTTTATCTTGTAGTTCACCTATTCTCTCCTCTGCCTCTTCAATCCGAGCCTTCGTCGTTTCCATTTTGTTTTGCATTTCGTTTAAAGCGCTTTTCAGCTCCTCGTGACTGTTCCTTAGTCCCTTGATCTCTGTGGCAAGAGATTCTCTGCTGTCCTGTATACTATTTTCAAGCCAAGTGATTAATTTTATGACTATTTTTCTAAATTCACTTTCTGTTATATTATTTAAATCCTTTTTGATCAGTTCATTAGCTGTTGTTATTTCCTGGAGATTCTTCTAAGGGAAATTCTTCCGTTTGGTCATTTTGGATAGTCCCTGGAGTGGTGAGGACCTGCAGGGCACTTCCCGTGTGCTGTGGTGTATAACTGGAGTTGGTGGGCGGGGCCACAGTCTGACCTGATGTCTGCCCCCAGCCCACCGCTGGGGCCACAGTCAGACTGGTTTGTGCCTTCTCTTCCCCTCTCCTAGGGTCGGGATTCACTGTGGGGTGGCGTGGCCCATCTGGGCTACTTGCACACTGCCAGGCTTGTGGTGCTGGGGATCTGGCGTATTAGCTGGGGTGGGTAGGCAAGGTGCACGGGGGCAGGAGGGGCAGCCTTAGCTCACTTTTGCTTACATGATCCACTTCAGGAGGGGCCCTGTGGCAGCGGGAGGGAGTCAGATCTGTTGCCGGATGTTTGGCTCCGCAGAAGCACAGAGTTGGGTGTTTGCATGGAGCGAGCAAGTTCCCTGGCAGGAACTGGTTCCCTTTGGGATTTTGGCTGGGGGATGGGCCAGGGAGATGGCGCTGGCGAGCGCCTTTGTTCCCTACCAAACTGAGCTCTGTTGTCCGGGGGCTCAGCAACTCTCCCTCCCTTTGTCTTCCAGCCTTCCTGCTTTCTGTGCAGAGCTGTTAACTTATGACCTCCCAGATGCTAAGTCGCGCTTGCTGTTGGAACACACTCCGTCTGGCCCCTCCACTTTTGCCAGCCAGACCCGGGGGATCTGCTTGGCGGGCAGGCTGCCCCTCAGCCCTGGCTCCCTCCTGCCAGTCCGTGGAGCGCGCACCGCCTTGCCGCCCTTCCTACCCTCTTCTGTGGGCCTCTCATCTGCACTTGGCTCTGGAGTCTCCATTCTGCTAATCCTCTGGTGGTTTGCTGGGTAATTTAGGCAGGTGTAGGTGGAATCTAAGTGATCAGCAGAATGCGCGGTGAGCCCAGCATCGTCCTACGCTGCCATCTTCCCTCTCAAACCTGGAGTTTTAAAGATCAGTGGGATTGGCTTGGATAGAGCCTGGAGGATATTTGGGCTGCTCTTTTAGAGAAAGCATGGCAAATAGTCTGTAGACATACAGCAAGGAGACAGTGAACTGAAGAGACGCTGGGGCACACAGTGGGAAAGTTGTTTACTCATCTCACAGCATGTCCCAGAGAGGCAACATTCATGGAGTGCTCACTTTTTTGAAAGAAAGGAACTGGCAGGTGACATTTTCTTCCCCCACCATTCAGCATAAACGTAGGGCAGCCTGACGGAAGGAGCACAGAGTAGACAGTTGATACCTAACTGCATACACCTAGCCCAACCCCCGCACACTCTGGTGGAACCACCTTTCCCAGTCATGTTTGCCTCAGTTCCAGTGTGGTGACCCCCCCCCCCACAGAAGACAGGTATCAATCCCTGCCCACCATGCATCTTACAACCTGAGAGTTTTCATGGCATCAATTCTCGAGGAGGTGTTGACAGGTCTCATTTTACAACCACAACATAGCTCATCTAGTTAAAAAGTCCTTACATTTATGCCAAGGACAAAACACTGCCTAAAACAGGCAAAGCGAGGCTCTGAAGATGACTGGCTTGAAGGATAAAGCAATCAGAATACAACAACAGAACACAGCACACATTGAAGATATCCCTACAAGTGCCAGGCCCTGGGGAAAAAAGGGACACTACATGGCAGGGCACTATGGGTCCTTTTCATAAGGCCATTTACCCTCAACAATAAGAGACATAGCTCACTTTCCTAAGACACAGAAACAAGGACATAGACTTACAAAAATGAGAATCACAGGAATTTCCTTCAAATTAAAGAACACAAGGCCACACCTGGAGATACAATTGAAACAGATTTGGACTTGAAAAAGAGTGAAAGGCATCTGTGAGACTCTTAATGTAAGGAATAACATAGCATAGATAAAAGGCTCAATAAAATGAGAAACATGCTGATGGAAGGAAGAGCAGGCTGGAAGAAGCAAAGGAACAATAAATTTACCTAGAAGATAGAGTAATAGAAAGTAATCAAGTTAAACAAAAGAAAGAAAAAAAATGATTATGCAAAATGAGAATAGTCATACAGAAATCAGAAACCCCATCAAATGTAAAAAACATTTGTATTGTAGGAGTCTCAGGTGAGGAAGAGAGAGAAAAAGGGGCTGAAACTCTATTTGAAGATGTAATAACTGAAAACTACCCTAATCTGAGGTAGGCAACATATATCCAGAACTAGGAGGCACACAGAAATCCCAACAAAATGAACAAAAGCATATCTACACCAAGATATGTTGTAAATAAATTGGCAAAATATAGTGATAACAAAAACATTCTAAAAGCAGCAAGACAAAAAACAAAACAAAATAAAAAGACAGTAAAATACAAGGGAAACCCTATAAAGCTATCAGTAGGTTTTTCAGCAGAAACTTTCCAAACCAGAAGGGAATGATATAGTATATACGTAAAGTGATGAATGGGAGAAATCTGCAGACAAGAGTACTCTATCCAGCAATGCTAATATTAAGAACAGAAGGAGAGAGAAAGAATTTCTCAGACTTAAAGAGGTACATATGACTAAAAGAGTCTTACAAGAAATACTACAGGGAACACTTCAGGGGAAAGGAAAGAACAAAAGTGACAGTATTAATGTAGGATACACAAAAACAGTAAAAATGAATATTTCTGTAAAAAATCACTAAGTAACTTATGAAATAAACAGATGTAAAATATGACACCATATACCTAAAACAAGTGGAGGAGAGGAGTAAAAAATGGGTTCAACTTTAAACAGCCATCAGCTTAATATAGACTGCTACATGCAGAAATCGTTATTTACAAACCTAATGGTAACCAAAAATCAAAAACAACTAAGAAATATTCAAGGAGTAAAGAGAAATAAATTCAAATATATCAGTAAAAAAACAACAAAACATGAAACAGAAAAAGACAAGAATACATCAGAGAAAACGTTCAGAGACAACAAGTAATAAAGTGGTTATAAATATATATCCATCTGTAATTATTTGAATGCAAATGGGATAAACTCTCCAATCAAAAGATATAGGGTGTCAGAATGGACCAAAAAAAAAAGTCCATATGCTGAGTACTGGAGACTCATTTTAGACCTAACAACATGTGCACTTTGAAAGTGAAGAGAGGAGAAACATTTATCATGCAAATGGTTGTTAAAAGAAAGCCAGAATAACAATATTTATATCAAACAAAATAGACTTTAAAACAAAAATAATAACACGAGACAAAGAAAGACACTATATTATAATAAAGGGAGCAGTCTCAAACCAAATTA
This sequence comes from Neofelis nebulosa, assembly GCF_028018385.1. NCBI lineage: Eukaryota > Metazoa > Chordata > Mammalia > Carnivora > Felidae > Neofelis > Neofelis nebulosa. The sequence goes on from NC_080800.1 coordinate 68,175,580, forward strand.
TAACAATTATAAATATTTATGCCCCAAATATGAAACCACAAAATGCATTAAAAGTTACTAACAAATAAAACATAATTAATTAATAATATCCCAATAATAGTAGGGGACTTTAACAACCAGTTATATCAATAATCAAATCATCCAAACAGAAAATCAACAAGGAAACAGTGGCTTTGAATGGCACACTGGACCAGATAGACTTATCAGATACATTCAGAACAGCCTACCCCAAAACAGCAGAATATACCTTCTTTTCAAATGCACATAAAAAACTCACCAGAATAGATCACATATTAGGCTGCAAAACAAGCCTCAACAAATTCAAGATCAAATTCATATGCAGCCATTCTGACCACAGCTCTATGAAACTAGAAGTCAACTACAAGGAAAAAAAATCTGGAAAGACCACAAAGACATTCAAGTTGAAATCCATGCTAGTTAAAAAAAAATAAATTACATGCTACCAAACAATTAATAGGTCAACAAGGAAATCAAAGAAGTAATACAAAAATACATGGACACAAATGAATATGACAACACAACATTCCAAAACTTTTGTGATACAGCAACGGGATTCTAACAGATATTTCTGGCAATACAGGCCTACTTCAAGAAGCAAGAAAAATCTCAAATAAACAATTTAACTTTACACCTAAAGAGATAGAAAAATAACAACAAATAAAACATAAAACCAACAGAAAGAAGGAAATAATAAAGATAAGAGCAGAAATAAATAATTTAGAAACTAAGAAAACAATAGAAAAGATGAATAGAAACAGGAGCTGCCTCCTTGAAGAAAATTAATAAAATTAATAAACCTCTATCCAGAATTAAAAGAAAAAAATAGAATCAAATCAAGTAAATAAAATGACAAATAAGAGAGGAGAAAAAACAACTCAGAAATAGAAACAATTGTAAGAGAATATTATGAAAAACATATGTCCCAAAATTGGACAGTATAGAAGAAATGGATAAATTCCTATAAATATACAAACTATCACAACTGAAACAGGAGGAAATAGAAAATATCATCAGATGAATAATGACTAAAAAATTGAAAATGTATCTAAATAAATTCCAATAAACAAAAATCCAGAACAAGATGGCTATAAAGGAAAATTCTACCAAACATTTAAGGAAGAGTTAAGACCGATTTTCTCAAACTATTCCGAAAAATAAAACAGTAAACAAATTTTCCAAATTCCTTTTATAAGGGTAGCATTACTCTGGTATCAAAACCAGATAATGACACCAGAATAAAAGAACTATAGGCCAATATCTCTGAGAAACATGATATTGTTTCTCTTCTTCAACAAACAACTAGCTAATTGAATTCAACAACACGTCAAAAAAAACCATTCACTGTGATCAAGTGAGATTTATTCCTAGGTTGTAAGTGTGATTTGATATTTGCAAAACAATCTACATGATATGTTGCATCAATAAGAGAAAGGATAAGAACCATCTGATCATTTCAATAGATGCCAAGAAAGCATTTCAAAGAATACACCATCATTTCATGATAAAAACCATTAACAACTATAGAGAGCTGATTAATGAAATTGAAGAAGATACAACGAAATCGAAAAGCATTCCATTCTCATGGATTGGAAGAATAAATATTGTTAAAATGTCAATACTACCCAAAGCTATCTACATATTCAAGGCAATCCCAATCAAAATTGCACCAGCATTCTTCTCGAAGCTAGAACAAACAATACTAAAATTTGTATAGAACCACAAAAGACCCCCAAATAGCCAAGGTAATATTGAAGAAGACCAAAGCTGGAGGCATCACAATTCCAGACTTCAGCCTCTACTACAAAGCTGTAATCATCAAGGCAGCATGGTATTGACACAAAAACAGACACATAAACCAATGGAAAGAATACAGACTCCAGAGTTTGACCCACAAAAGTATGGCCAACTAATCTTTGACAAAGCAGGAAAAAATATCCAATGGAAAAAAGACAATGTCTTTAACAAATGGTGCTGGGAGAACTCGCCAGTAACATGCAGAAGAATGAAAATAGACCACTTTCTTACACCATTCACAAAAATAAACTCAAAATGGATGAAGAACCTGAATGTGAGGCAGGAAACCATCAAAACCCTAGAGGAGAAAGCAGGAAAAAAAACCTCTCTGACCTTAGCCGCAGCAATTTCTTACTTGACACATCTCCAAAGGCAAGGTAATTAAAGGCAAAAATGATCTATTGGGACCTCCTGAAGATAAAAAGCTTCTGCACTGAAAAGGAAACATTCAACAAAACTAAAAGGCCACGAACAGAATGGGAAAAGATATTTGCAAATGACATATCGGACAAAGGGCTAGTATCCAAAATCTATAAAGAGCTCACCAAACCCCACACCCAAAAAACAATCTAGTGAAGAAATGGGAAGAAAACATGAATAGACACTTATCTAAAGAAGACATCCTGATGGCCAACAGGTACATGAAAAGATGCTCAACATTACTCATCATCAGGGAAATACAAATCAAAACCACACTGAGATATCACCTCATGCCAGTCAGAGTGTCCAAAATGAACAAATCAGGAGACTACAGATGCTGGCAAGGATGTGGAGAAATGGGAACTCTTTTGCACTGCTGGTGGGAATGCAAACTGGTGCAGCCGATCTGGAAACAGTGTGAAGATTCCTCAGAAAATTAAAAATAGATATACCCTAATACCCAGCCATAGCACTGCTAGGAATTTACCCAAGGGCTACAGGACTGCTGATGCATAGGGCCTCATGTACCCCAATGTATATCAGCGCTTTGAACAATAGCCAAATTATGGAAAGAGCCTAAATGTCCATCAACTTATGATTGGTTAAAGAACATATGGTTTATATATACAGTGGAATACTACTTGGCAATGAGAAAGAATGAATTCTTGCCATTTGAAGTGATGTGGATGGAACTGGAGGATATTATGCTAAGTAAAATAAGTCAGACGGAGAAAGATACCATATGTTTTCACTCATATGTGGATCTTGAGAAAGTTAACGGAAGACCATGGGGGAGAGGAAGGGGAAAAATGTTACAGAGAGGGAAGGAGGCAAACCATAAGAGATTCTTAAGGATTGGGAACAAACTGAGGGTTGATGGTGCTGGGGGAAAGGGGAAAGTGGGTGATGGGCATGGAGGAGGGCACTTGTTGGGATGAGTACTAGGTGTTGTATGAAAACTAATTTGTCAATAAATTATATTTTAAAAAATATAAAGATTAAAAAAGTCAACAAAGTAGGTTTGGGGGAACATATCTCAATAATCAAGGCCATATATATAAAACATACAACTAACATCATTCAGGTGGAAAAATTAAAGTTTTTCCTCTAAATTCAGGAACAATACAAGGATGTCCATCCTCATTACTTTTATTCAACATAGAACTGGTAGTCCTATTTTAAGAAATCAGATGACAAAAAGAAATAAAAGAAATTCAATCAGCAAGGAAAAATTAAAAATTTCACTATTTGCAGATCACAACATACTACATACAGAAAGCACAAAAGACTCCATCAAAGAAATCTTGGAACTGATAAAACGAATTCAGTAATGTCGCAGGATACAAAATTAGTGTACAGAAATTTATTGCATAACTATACACCAATAATGAACCAACAGAAAGAGATATCAAGGAAACAATCCTGTTAATAATTACACCAAAATTAAAAATATCTAGGAATAAACCTAAGCAAAGAGATGAAATGACTCTAATTAGAAAACTATAAACACTGATGAAAGAAATTGAAGATGACACAAAGAAATGGAAAGCCTTTTCATGCTCATGAATTGGAAGAATATTGTCAAAATGTCTGTGTTACCAAATCAATCTACACATTTATTGCAATCCCTATCAAAATATTAACAGCATTTTTCACAGAAGTATGAGAAACAGTCCTGCAATTTGTGTGAAACCATAATAGACACTAAATAGCAAAAGCAATCTCGAAAAAGAAAAGGAAAGCTGGACACATCATAATGGCAGACTTCAAGTTGTATTTCAAAGCTGTAGTCATCAAAACAGAATGATATTGGCACAAAAATAAACAGAGATAAATGGAGCAAAATAGAAAACTCAGGAAAAAAAACCCACAATAACATGGTCAATTAATTTTTGACAAAGCAATAAAGAATATCCAATGGGAAAAAGAGAGTCTCTTTAACAAATTATGTTGTGAAAATTGGGCAGTCACAGTCACAGAACTGACAGAGCAACTCCACAACTAGAAGAGAAGAGCATGTATCAAAGAAGGTAGGAAGTGGTATGACATGGTTTGGGGAGAAATGGATCAGGGTTCCTGCAGAGGAAGACCTGATCATGGAGAAATGCGAGAGAGACAGGAGCACACAGGGGGACACACAAATAAAACACTTTGTCAGAGCCATTGGCTTGGAAAAGGAGACAGGTTGATTTTCGTGAGTTTTTGCAACCATTGAGGCTCAAAGACTGAAGTTTTGAAGGTATGCATGCTTGGCTGAGATAGAACCCTGAGGGGTCTGCCTTACTCCTGAAGCGATGGCAAGAACAACCTCAGAGAGAGACAATGTGAAAACAACAATCTGGAAAACACTTGGAATGCAAAGAGGGGAGATTATTCAGTCTTCTGGGAGTGCTGCTCTTAGAGCAGCAATCAGAGACCTTTCTCCAGGGACAAAAGAATGGGCTGGCGCCATTTCCCTCCACCTTCCATCAACGTAAACTACCTTAAGTAAACAACACAGCACCAACACTGGCTGCTTAACTTGCTTGCACCATGTCCCACTCCCCCATGGACAACTGATACTGTCTTCATGGGCAAATGTGCTTCAGTCCCAGTGAAGCAGATTATTCCCCAAGAAGATCAGCTGAAATCATTGTCTACACTATGTACCCCTACCAAGGAGTTCTGTAAAGTTTCAGTTCTAGTGGAAGTAGTATCTCCTTTAACAAACAGACCAGAGTACACCTTGTTAAAACTCCCCACACTCTGGCCAAGGTCAAAACACTGCTAACTACAGGCAAGGAGAGTCTTGGCAGATGACTTGCCTGCAGGAAAGAGCAGCTAAAATACAGCACCTGGGTACATGCAATGCACTCCAGACACAGTCCCTGAAACATAAGGACTTGGAAAATATATTACCTATTCATTATAAATCAATTACCCTCAGGATCAGGAAACACAACGGGCTTTTCTAACACACAGAAGGAGACATAGACATAGACGAAATGCCAAGATGGAGAAATTCATCCCCAGTGAAACAAGATAAGTTCAGGGCCAGAGAGCTAATAAAAACAGATATAAGTAATAGGCATTATGGATAATCTAAAGTAAAAATCATAAGGATACTTGTTGGGCTTGAGAAAAGAAAGGAATACTTCAGGGAGATCATACAGCAGAGATAAAAGAGTTAATAAACTATTAGAAATGAAAAACGCAATACCTGAGACTCAAAACAGACTGAGTGTAAAGATCATAAGGGTAGAGGAAGCAAATAAATGAATGAGTGATATAGAAGATAAAATAAAGGAAAACATTAAGCTGAGCAAAGGAGAGAAAGAAAAATTATGGAATACAAGAATAGACTTTCAGATGACAGTGACTCATTCAAAAGTAATAACATTGGTATCAAAGGAATACCAAAAGAAGAAGAAGAGAGCAAAAAGGTAACATAAGGTTTATTAGAGGAAATTATATCTGAAGACTTCCCTGAGCTTGGGAAGGAAACATACATCCACATCCAGGAGGCACAGAGAATTGCTATCAAAATCAATAAAAGCAGGCCAACGCCAAGACATATTAAGTTAAACTTGCAAAATACAGAGATAAAGAAACAAATCCTAAAAGCAGCAAGACAAAACAAATCCTTAACTTACATGAGACCAACAAGTTGAGCAGTTGATTTCTCCATAGCATGCTATATTCAACATGCTGAATGGGGAAAATGTACATCTAAGAAAAGTCTACACAGCAAGGCTGTCATTCAGAACAGAAGGTGAGTTCATGAGTTTCCCAGATTAAAAACAAAAACAAAAACAAAAACTAAAGGACTTCATTACCACTAAATCAGCCCTACCAGAAATATTGAAGGAGACTCTGTTAGTGAAAGGATAGACCAAAAATGACAATGATAGGAAAGGAATAGAGAAAATATACAGAAACAACAACAAAATAAGTAATAAAATGTCACTGAATACATGTCTATCAATAATTACTCTCAGTGTAAATGGACTAAGCACTCTAATCAAAAGACATATGGTGTCAGAATAAATTAAAAAACACAAGATGCGCCTATATACTATCTACAAGAGACTCGTTTTAGAACTAAAACCACTTGCAAATTGAAAGTGAGTGGATGGAAAAATATGTATCTTGCAAATAGATGTCAAAAGAAAGTGGAGTAGCAATGAATGTATCAGACAAAGTAAAAATTTGTCTGATTTTAAACCAAAGACTATAATAAGACATGAAGAAGGGCAAAATATCACAATAAAAGGGACTATCCAACAAGAAGATCTAACAAGTGTAAATATTTATGCTTGTAACATGGAACTATCCTAATATATAAAACAATTAATAGAAAACATAAAGGAACTCATTGATAATAATACAATAATGGTATGGGACTTTAACACCCCACATATATCAATGGTCAGGCCATCTGAACAGAAAATCAACAAGGAAGCAATGGCATTGAATGGCACACTGGAACAGAGGGACTTAACGGATGTATTAAGAACATTCCATCCTAAAGCAGCAGAATATACATTCTTTTTAAGTGCACATTGATGAGACATTCTCCAGAATAGATCACATACTAGATAAAAAATCAGTCCTCAAAAAGTTGAAAAATTTTGGAACGCCTGAGTGGTTCAGTCGGTTGAGCATCCGACTTTGGCTCGGGTCATGATCTCACAGTTTGTGGGTTCAAGCCCTGCATTGGGCTCTGTGCTAACAGCTCAGAGTCTGGAGCCTGCTTCGGATTCTGTGCTTCCCTCTCTCTCTCTGCCCTTCCCCTGTTTGCACTGTGTGTTTCTCTCTCTCTCAAAAAAAATAAACATTAAAAAAATTTTTAAAGGTAGAAAAATATTTAGATCATACAATGCATAATTTTCTGGTCACAACACTATGAAACTTGAAGTGAACCACAAGGAGAAACTTGGAAAGACCACAAATACATGAAAGTAAAAGAACATCCTGCTAAGGAGTGAATGAGTCAAACAGTAAGGTAAAGAAAAAATTAAAAACAAAATAGGCACAAATGAAAATGAAAACACGACAGTCCCAACCCATTGGAATTCAGCAAAAGGAGTCATAAGAAGGAAGAATATAGTAATAAAGACCCACCCAGGATGCAAAAAAAAAAAAATAAACACCTAACCTTACACCTAAAAAAGCTAGAAAAAGAACAAAAAATTAAGCCTATGGCCAGCAGAAGGGAAGCGATAAAGGTTAGAGTAGAAATGAAAGGTATAGAAACAAAGCAAACAAACAAACAAACAAAAAAGAAAATTTCATTGACACCAGGGGCTTTTTCTAATGATTTGATGAAATTATTAACACCCTAGCCAGATTTATAAAAAGAAAAGAGAACAGACCAAAACAAATAAAATCACAAATGAGAGAGGAAAAATAATAACAAACACCACAGAAATACAAACAATTATAAGAGAATATTATGAAAAACTATATGTCAACAAATGTAAAAACATGGTAGAAATTGATAAATTCCTAGAAACATGTCAACAATTAAGACTGAAGCAGGAAGAAATAGAAAACTTAAACAGACTGACAACCAATAAAGATACAGAATCAGTAATAAAAGTCTCCAAACAAACAAAAGTCCAGGACCAGATGGCTTCACAGGGAATTCTACCAAACCTTTAAAGAGTTAATATCTATTCTCAAACTATTCCAAAAACTACAAATGGAAGGACAAATTCATTCTACAAATTCTACAAATTTGGGCAGACATTATCCTGATAACAAAAACGGACAAAAACTTCACTAAAACAAACAAACAAAAAGAGCTGGAAGCCAATATCTCTGATGACCATGTATGCAAATTCTCAATTAACTACTGCAAATTGAATCCAACTGTACATTAAAAGGATAATTCACCAAAATCATGTTAAATTTATTCCTGGGCTTCAAGTATTCTTCAATATTCACAAGTCAATCAATGTGATACACCACATTAATAAAAGAAAGGATGACAACCATATGATACACTCAATAGATGTAGTAAAAGCATTTGACAAAGCCCAACATCCATTCATCATAAAAAAAAACAACAACAAAGTCCAACATCCATTCATGATTAAATAACCCTCAACAAAGTAGGGCTAGACAGACGATACCTCAACATAATAAAGGTCATATGGTAAAATCACAGCTACTATCATCCATAATTGGGAAAAACACAGAGCATCTCCTTTATAGTCAAGAACAAGACAAGGATGTCCACTGTCACCAGAGTCATTTAGCAAAGTACTGAAAGTCCTAACCTCAGCAATCAGACAGCAAAGAGAAATGAAATACATGCAAATTGGCAAGAAAGAAGTCAAACTTTCACTATTTGCAGATGACATGATTCTCTATATATAATCTCCAAAATAGTCCACAAAAAATTCCTAGAAGAGATACAGGAATTCAGTAAAAAGTCTCTGGATCCAAAATCACTATACAGAAATGTGTTGCATTTCTATATAACAATAAAGACACAAAAGAAAGAGAAATCAAGGAATCAATATGATTTATAATTGCACCAAAACCCATAGGATTCCAGGAATAAACCTATCAAAAGAGGTAAATGGTCTGTACACTGAAAACTAGAAAAAAACTAAATGAATTGAAGGTGACATAAAGGACTGGAAAAATATTCCACATTCATAGACTGAAAGAAAAAAAATATTGTTAAAATGTCTATATTACCCAGGGGCGCCTGGTTGGCTCAATTGGCTTCTTACCAGTTCAGGTCATGATCTCAGGGTTCATGGCTTCAAGCTCCGTGTCGGGCTCTGTGCTGACATCTCAGAGCCTGGAGCCTACTTCAGATTTTGTGTCTCCCTCTCACTTTCTGCTCCTAACCCGGTAGCACTCTGTCTCTCTCTCAAAAATAAATAAACATTAAAAATGTGTATATCATCTAATGCAATCTACTTATTTAATGCAATCAGCATAAAAATACCAACAGCAGTTTTCACATTTGGAAGAAAAGAATCTTAAAATTTGTATGGAACCAGAAAAAAACCCAAAGAGTCAAAGCAATCCTGAAAAAATAAAAAAAGAAAAAAAGAAAAAAAAAACAACAAAAAACAAAGCCGGAGACATCACACTCCTGGACTTAAGGTTATATTCCGAAGCTCTAGCTATCAAGATAGTATGATCCTGGCACAAAAACAGACACATAGATCAAGAAGCAGAATAGAAAAGCCCAGAAATTAACCCACAACTATATGGTCAATCAATCTTCAACAAAGCAGAAAAGAATATCCAATGAAAAAAAGTCTTTTGAACAAATCGTGCTGGAAAAAGTGGACAGCAACATGTAGAAGAATAAAACTGGACCACTTTCTTACACCAAAACACAAAAATAAATACAAAATGGATTAAAGGTCAGATGTGATACAGAAAATCATTGAAATCCTAGAGGACAACACAAGCAGTAATCTCTTTGACACTGGCTGTTGAAATTTATTGCTAGATATGTGTCCTGAGGCAAGTGAAACAAAAGCAAAAATAAACTATTGGAACTTCAACAAAATAAAAATCTTCTGCATAGCAAAGGAAACAAGGAACAAAACAAAAAGGCAGCCTTCAGAATGGGAGAAGATAGTTGCAATGACATGTTTGAATAAGAGTTTGTAACCATAATATATAAAGAAATTACAAACCTCACCTCCCAAAAAACAAATAATACAGTTAAAAATAGGCAGAAGATATAAACAGACATTTTTCCAAAAAAAGATATGCAGATGGCAACAGACACATGAAAAGATACCGAACATCACTCATCATTAAGTAAATACAAATCAAGACCACAATGTAATACCACCTCACACCTGTCAGAATTGCTAAAATTTATGACACAAGAAACAACAGGTGTTGGTGAGGTGGAGAAAAGAGAACCCCCTTGCACTTTTGGTGGGAATGCAAACTAGTACAGCGAATTTTCATAACAATATGGAGGTTCCCAAAAGACTATTAATAGAACTACCATATGATCCAGCAATTTCACTACTAGATGTTTGCCCAAATGATACAAAACTACAGATTTGAGGGGTTCCAGGCACCCCAGTATTTATAGCATCTTATCAACAATACCCAAAGTATGGAGAGAGCCCAAATATTGATAAGCTAATAAATGGACAAAGAAGACATGGGATGCACACACACACACATGCACACTCACACACACACACACAATGAAATATTACTCAGCTATTAAAAAAAGAAATCTTGGTATTTACAATGGTGGATGGAGCTAGAATGTATTATGCTAAGTGAAATAACTTAATCGGAAAAAGACAAATACCATTTCACTCATATGCTGAATTTAAGAAACAAAACAGATGAACATATGGGAAGGGGGAGAGAAGAAAGGGAAACAAATCACAAGATGTTCTTAATGATAGAGAACAAACTGAAAGTTGATGGGAAGAGGTGGGTGGGGTATTGGCTAGATAGATGATGGTTATTAAGGAGGAACTTGTGATGAGCACTGGGTGTTGTATGTAAATGATGAATCCCTGAAATCTACTTTTGAGACCAGTATTGCAATATTGCAAGATTTAAAATAAAAAATCCATTTGGGATAAAAAAAATAAAACTTTTAGAAAGGTAGAAAAATAAGGGAAATTCCTCCACCTGATAAAGGGCATGTACCAACAATCTAAAGCTCATATAATAATTAATGACAAGATTGGATGCTTTGCCCCTATGATCAGGAATAAGAAAAGATGTCTGCTCTCACCACTTCTATTCGAAACTGTGCTAGAAGTTTTACCCCAGACAATTAGGCAAGAAAATGAAACAAAAAGCATCAAGTTTTTCAAAGAAAAATTTAACATGCCTTCACTTATACACAGCATGATTGTGTATGTAGAAACACTGATGTAAGAAAACAATGTACAATGATTAATTAGTGAATTCAGCATGGTTTAGAATAGTAGAGCAATATGAAAAATCACTATAGAGAAATAAATAATTGAAAATTAAATTTTTTTTAAAAATTATACCCTTTTAATAACATTAAAATCAGAGGTGCCTTGGTCTCTCACTGGGTTAAGCATCCAACTTCAGTTCAAGTCAGGATCTCACAGTTGCATGGATTCGAATCCCATGTTAAGCTCTGTGGTGATAGTGTGGAATCTGCTTTGGATTCTCTCTCTCTCTCTCTCTCTCTGACCCTCCTTGACTTATGCTTTCTCTTTCCCTTGAAATAAATAAACTTAAAAAATAACATAAAAATCATGAAGTACTCAAGGATAAATTTGACAAAAGATGTGCAAAACCTATACCTTGAACACTACAAAACATTTCTGAGAGAAATTAAAGAAGCTCTGAGCAAAAGAGAAGATATAACTTTTCATTAATCAAAAGACTAAGTAATATTAAGTTGTGAATTATGACCAAATTAACCTTTTGATCCAATCCAATGTCAAAGTGAATCCCTGCAAGCTCCTCTGTGTATTTGTGTGTGTGTGTGTAAATTGACAAGCTGATTTTAAACACTACGCGGAATTGAAAAAGATCTAAAATGTCTAAAACATTTTGAAAAATATCCAAGTTGGGACTCTTTCATTACCTATTTTCAAGACATTATAAAGTTATAGTAACCAAAACAGTGTGGTATTGGCATCAAAATAGAAAATAGATGACTGGAACAGCACAGAGTGATCAGAAATAGACTCATGCATATATAATGATTTGGTTTTTGACAATGGTGCAAAGGCAACTTGATACAGAAGAGTCTTCAAAATTCCATGCAGGAATAATTGGCTATCCTGATGCCAAATAATGAAATTTGATCCAAACTTTGCACAAAATATTAAAAATAACTCAAAATTTATCATAAATCTAAGTATACAATTTAAAAACATAAAACAGGAGTGGTTGGAAGATGGCGGCATAGGAGGACACTGGGCTCACCGGGCATCCTGCTGATCACTTAGATTCCACCTACACCTGCCTAAATAACCCAGAAAACCACCAGAGGATTAGCAGAACGGAGTCTCCGGAGCCAAGCGCAGACGAGAGGCCCACGGAAGAGGGTAGGAAGGGCGGCGAGGCTGTGCGCGCTCCACGGACTAGCGGGAGGGAGCCCGGGCTGAGGGGCAGCCTGACGGCCAAGCAGAGCCCCTGAGTCTGCCTGGCAAAAGCGGAGGGCCCGGATGGAGTGTGTTCTGACAGCAAGCGGGACTTAGCATCTGGGAGGTCATAAGTTAACAGCCCTGCTCAAAAAGTGGGAAGGCTGGAGGACAAAGGGAGGGAGAGCTGCTGAGCCCCCCGGGCGACAGAGCTCAGTTTGGTGGGGAACAAAGGTGCTGGCCAGCGCCATCTCCCTGGCCCATCCCCCAGCCAAAATCCCAAAGGGAATCAGATCCTGCCAGGGAACTTGCACGCTCCTCTGAGCAAACACTGAACTCTGTGCTTCTGCGGAGCCAAACCTCTGGCAGCAGATCTGACTCCCTCCCGCTGCCACAGGGCCCTTCCTGAAGTGGACCACCTAAGGAGAAGCAAGCTAAGCCTGCCCCTCGTGCTCCCGTGCACCTTGCCTACCCACCCCAGCTAATACGCCAGATCCCCAGCACCACAAGCCTGGCAGTGTGCAAGTAGCCCAGACGGGCCACACCACCCCACAGTGAATCCCGACCCTAGGAGAGGGGAAGAGAAGGCACAAACCAGTCTGACTGTGGCCCCAGTGGTGGGCTGGGGGCAGACATCAGGTCGGACTGCAGCCCCACCCACCAATTCCAGTTATACACCACAGCACAGGGGAAGTGCTCTGCAGATCCTCAACACTCCAGGGACTATCCAAAATGACCAAATGGAAGAATTCCCCTCAAAAGAATCTCCAGGAAATAACAACAGCTAATGAACTAATCAAAAAGGATTTAAATAAGATAACAGAAAGTGAATTTAGAAAAATAGTCATAAAATTAATCGCTGGGCTTGAAAACAGTATAGAGGACAGCAGAGAATCTCTTGCTACAGAGATCAAGGGACTAAGGAACAGTCACGAGGAGCTGAAAAACACTTTAAATGAATGCAAAACAAAATGGAAATGATGACGGCTCGGCTTGAAGAGGCAGAGGAGAGAATAGGTGAACTGGAAGATAAAGTTATGGAAAAAGAGGAAGCTGAGAGAAAGAGAGATAAAAAAATCCAGGATTATGAGGGGAAAATTAGAGAACTAAGTGATACACTAAAAAGAAATAATATACACGTAATTGGTATCCCAGAGGAGGAAGAGAGAGGGAAAGGTGCTGAAGGGGTACTTGAAGAAATTATAGCTGACAACTTCCCTGAACTGGGGAAGGAAAAAGGCACTGAAATCCAAGAGGCACAGAGAACTCCCTTCAGACGTAACTTGAATCGATCTTCTGCACAACATATCATAGTGAAACTGGCAAAATACAAGGATAAAGACAAAATTCTGAAAGCAGCAAGGGATACACATGCCCTCACATATAAAGGGAGACCTATAAGACTCCTGTCTGATCTCTCTTTTGAAACTTGGCAGGCCAGAAAGGATTGGCACGAGGTCTTCAATGTGCTAAACAGAAAAAATATGCAGCCGAGAATCCTTTACCCAGCAAGTCTGTCATTTAGAATAGAAGGAGAGATAAAGGTCTTCCCAAACAAACAAAAACTGAAGGAATTTGTCACCACTAAACCAGCCCTACAAGAGAACCTAAGGGGGATCCTGTGAGACAAAGTACCAGAGACATCGCTAAAAGCATAAAACATACAGACATCACAATGAGTCTAAACCCTTATCTTTCTATAATAACACTGAATGTAAATGGATTAAATGCACCAACCAAAAGACATAGGGTATCAGAATGGATAAAAAAACAAGACCCATCTATTTGCTGTCTACAAGAGACTCATTTTAGATCTGAGGACACCTTTAGATTGAGAGTGAGGGGATGGAGAACTATTTATCACGCTACTGGAAGCCAAAAGAAAGCTGGAGTAGCCATACTTATATCACACACACTAGACTTTAAATTAAAGGCTGGAACAAGAGATGAAGAAGGGCATTATATAATAATTACAGGGTCTATCCATCAAGAAGAGCGAACAATTATAAATGTCTATGTGCCGAATACCAGAGCCCCCAAATATATAAAACAATTACTCATAAACATAAGCAACCTTATTGATAAGAATGTGGTAATTGCAGGGGACTTTAACACCCCACTTACAGAAATGGATAGATCATCTAGACACATGGTCAATAAAGAAGCAAGGGCCCTGAATGATACATTGGATCAGATGGACTTGACAGGTCTATTTAGAACTCTGCATCCCAAAGCAACAGAATATACTTTCTTCTCGAGTGCACATGGAACAGTCTCCAAGATAGATCATATACTGGGTCACAAAACAGCCCTTCACAAGTTTACAAGAATTGAAATTATACCATGCATATTTTCAGACCACAATGCTATGAAGCTTGAAATCAACCACAGGAAAAAGTCTGGAAAACCTCCAAAAGCATGGAGGTTAAAGAACACCCTACTAACGAATGAGTGGGTCCACCAGGCAATTAGAGAAGAAATTAAAAAATATATGGAAACAAACAAAAATTAAAAGACAACAATCCAGACACTTTGGGACGCAGAAAAGGCAGTCCTGAGAGGAAAATACATTGCAATCCAAGCCTATCTCAAGAAACAAGAAAAATCCCAAATACAAAATCTAACAGCACACCTAAAGGAAATAGAAGCAGAACAGCAAAGGCAGCCTAAACCCAGCAGAAGAAGAGAAATCATAAAGATCAAAGCAGAAATAAACAATATAGAATCTAAAAGAACTGTAGAGCAGATCAATGAAACCAAGAGTTGGTTTTTTGAAAAAATAAACAAAATTGACAAACCTCTATCCAGGCTTCTCAAAAAGAAAAGGGAGATGACCCAAATAGATAAAATCATGAATGAAAATGGAATGATTACAACCAGTCCCTCAGAGATACAATTATCAGGGAATACTATGAAACATTATATGCCAACAAATTGGACAACCTGGAAGAAATGGACAAATTCCTAAACACCCACACTCTTCCAAAACTCAATCAGGAGGAAACAGAAAGCTTGAACAGACCCATAACCAGCGAAGAAATTGAATCGGTTATCAAAAATCTCCCAACAAATAAGAGTCCAGGACCAGATGGCTTCCCAGGGGAATTCTACCAGACGTTTAAAGCAGAGATGATACCTATCCTTCTCAAGCTGTTCCAAGAAATAGAAAGGGAAGGAAAACTTCCAGACTCATTCTATGAAGCCAGTATTACTTTGATTCCTAAACCAGACAGAGACCCAGTAAAAAAAGAGAACTACAGGCCAATACCCCTGATGAATATGGATGCAAAAATTCTCAATAAGATAGTAGCAAATCGAATTCAACAGCATATAAAAAGAATTATTCACCATGATCAAGTGGGATTCATTCCTGGGATGCAGGGCTGGTTCAACATTAGCAAATCAATCAACGTGATACATCACATTAATAAAAAAAAAGAGAAGAACCATATGATCCTGGCAATCGATGCAGAAAAGGCCTTTGACAAAATCCAGCACCCTTTCTTAATAAAAACCTTTGAGAAAGTCGGGATAGAAGGAACATACTTAAAGATCATAAAAGCCATTTATGAAAAGCCTACAGCTAACATCATCCTCAATGGGGAAAAACTGAGAGCTTTTTCCCTGAGATCAGGAACACGACACGGATGCCCACTCTCACCGCTGTTGTTTCACATAGTGTTGGAAGTGATAGCATCAGCAATCAGACAACAAAAGGAAATCAAAGGCATCAAAATTGGCAAAGATGAAGTCAAGCTTTCGCTTTTTGCAGATGAGTTGATATTATACATGGAAAATCCGATAGACTCCACCAAAAGTCTGCTAGAACTGATACATGAATTCAGCAAAGTTGCAGGATATAAAATCAATGTACAGAAATCAGTTGCATTCTTATACACTAACAATGAAGCAACAGAAAGACAAATAAAGAAACTGATCCCATTCACAATTGCACCAAGAAGCATAAAATACCTAGGAATAAATCTAACCAAAGATGTACAAGATCTGTATACTGAAATGTATAGAAAGCTCATGAAGGTAATTGAAGAAGATATAAAGAAATGGAAAGACATTCCCTGCTCATGGATTGGAAGAATAAATATTGTCAAAGTGTCAATACTACCCAAAGCTCTCTACACATTCAATGCAATCCCAAGCAAAATGGCACCAGCATTCTTCTCGAAACTAGAACAAGCAATCCTAAAATTCATATGGAACCACAAAAGGCCCCAAATAGCCAAAGTAATTTTGAAGAAGAAGACCAAAGCAGGAGGCATCACAATCCCAGACTTTAACCTCTACTACAATGCTGTCATCATCAAGACAGCATGGTATTGGCATAAAAACAGACACATAGACCAATGGAATAGAATAGAAACCCCAGAACTAGACCCACAAATGTTTGGCCAGCTCATCTTTGACAAAGCAGGAAAGAACATCCAATGGAAAAAAGACAGTCTCTTTCACAAATGGTGCTGGGAGAACTGGACAGCAACATGTAGAAGGTTGAAACGAGGCCACTTTCTCACACCATTCACAAAAATAAATTCAAAATGGATAAAGGACCTGAAAGTGAGACAGGAAACCATCAAAACCCTAGAGGAGAAAGCAGGAAAAGACCTGTCTGACCTCAGCCGTAGCAATCTCTTACTCGACACATCCCCAAAGGCAAGGGAATTAAAAGTAAAAGTGAATTACTGGGACCTTATGAAGACGAAAAGCTTCTGCACAGCAAAGGAAACAACCAACAAAACTAAAAGGCAACCAACGGAATGGGAAAAGATATTTGCAAATGACATATCGGATAAAGGGCTAGTATCCAAAACTTATAAAGAGCTCACCAAACTCCACACCCAAAAAACAAATAACCCAGTGAAGAAATGGGCAGAAAACATGAATAGACACTTGTCTAAAGAAGACATCCGGATGGCCAACAGGCACATGAAAAGATGTTCAACGTCGCTCCTCATCAGAGAAATACAAATCAAAACCACACTCAGGTATCACTTCACGCCAGTCACAGTGGCCAAAGTGAACAAATCAGGAGACTATAGATGCTGGAGAGGATATGGAGAAACGGGAACCCTCCTGTACTGTTGGTGGGAATGCAAATTGGTGCAGCCGCTCTGGAAAGTAGTGTGGAGGTTCCTCAGAAAATTAAAAATAGACCTACCCTATGACCCAGCAATAGCACTGCTAGGAATTTATCCAAGGGATACAGGAGTACTGATGCATAGGGGCACTTGTACCCCAATGTGTATAGCAGCACTCTCAACCATAGCCAAATTATGGAAAGAGCCTAAATGTCCATCAACTGATGAATGGATAAAGAAATTGTGGTTTATATACACAATGGAATACTACGTGGCAATGAGAAAGAATGAAATGTGGCCTTTTGTAGCAACGTGGATGGAACTGGAGAGTGTGATGCTAAGTGAAATAAGCCATACAGAGAAAGACAGATACCATATGGTTTCACTCTTATGTGGATCCTGAGAAACTTAAGAGAAACCCATGAGGGAGGGGAAGGAAAAACAAAAAAGAGGTTAGAGTGGGAGAGAGCCAAAGCATAAGAGACTCTTAAAAACTGAGAACAAACTGAGGGTTGATGTGGGGTGGGAGGGAGGGGAGGGTGGGTGATGGGTATTGAGGAGGGCACCTTTTGGGATGAGCACTCAGTGTTGTATGGAAACCAATTTGACAATTAGCTTCATATATTGAAAAAAAAATAAAAATAAAAATTAAAATAAATAAATAAATAAAAAATTAAAAACATAAAAACATAAAACATTGAGACTTCTGGGATGATGATGGATATAAGCTCTCCTTCTCTCATGGACACTTTGAGATAACAACCATATCAGCACAATTAAATTGGAAAATGACTCAAAGACTTGTAGAACAGACGTTTGACAGTTCATCATAGAGAAGAGGCAACCCTGGAAAGGGTAGGAGGTGTAGATACATGGTTTAGAATAAAAATCGATGAGATCATGTACAAACAGAAGAGACACCACAAACATGGAAAAATGAAAGGATCAAGCACCATACTAGACAGGTCAGGTTCGGGCACCTGAACTGGGAAAACAAATCTCAATAACAATTAGCTTTGAAAGCCAGTGGGGTTTAACATTGAAAGTTTCCACAATTAGTGGGGCTTTACTCTAGATACTTTAAAAATCAGTGGGCTTAGTTCTGGGATAGCCAACGGGGAATAGGAAAATGAGATCTCACCTTTAAAATGACAACTTAAAAAGTAACCTAGCCAAGATACAACATAGAAATAGCAGTTTGAAAAGTGCCTGGGGTATATGTGAAGGAGATTTATTTAACCAATCTCAGAACGGCACTGGAGAGACAAGGATCTTTAGGAGACTTCTCCAAGAGCCAACGAAATGTTAAGTGGCATTTCTGTTCCCCAAGACACACAGGATAGATTGCAGGACACTTGTGGGAGCCAGTACTAACATTCCTCACCTCTCTTGCTTAACACCATGCATCTTGTCCTTACACTGTCTGGCTTATCTGCTCCACCCAGCCTTCCCCACTCAGCAGGTATCCTTCCAAAGTGGCTCCTGCCCTGACATATCATGGAATCAGTCTCAGCATGGACTGGTGTCACTCCAATGTGACTTCTGTACTGAGGAGAGGGGAAGATAACAACACTCATCAGTGTGCCTGTACTCCCAGCAGCTGAACCTTATAGCTGGCAGTGCACAGAAATTGCCCTGCTAATCTGAAACTGCAGCCCCAGCAGACATACTATAGGCAGGCATTGGGTTTAATTATCATCACGAGTCACCAATAGAAACCTCTCAGGTGGGCTACCAAAGGAAGAGAACCCTTCAGTTTAGTGTGCCTGCAGCCTCAGAAGGTGGACATGGGCAGGTACCAGGTCTGACTATGGGTCTCATCCACCAATGAAATTCCCTTAAGGTATAAGGCAGAGAGAGCACCCTCAAGATCATTGCTACTACAGCACCCACAGACTGATGAGGGGTAAGCATCTGATCTGACTGCTGACCCCACCAATCAATAAAAAACACTAAGGGACCAGCACTGGGAGAAAGACCTGCAGCTTTGGATGACTATAGCACCAACAGACAGAGAAGGATTAGGCATCTCATCTGACGTCCAGCTCAACCCATCAACAAAAACTCAGGAGATATGACAAAGACAGCACCCTAAAGATCAGTGTTACTGCATCCTTGGAAGATTAACTAAGAGCAGTCATCTTGTCTGATTGCTGACATCAGCAAACTACAAGCCTACAGTAACTCTAGACTGGCCTTTTAACAACACAGGTATCAAACCCTGCCAAGTGCTCACAAGAGGCAAAGGGGGCCTCAGCAGCCAACTGGACTGAAGGCAAATGCAGCTCCACAAAAACAGTAGGGTTTATGTAACTCGCAGAAGAGACACTCCTGAATCATCTGATTCTGGTGAACGGGAGACATTGCACTATAGGACATCACACAGCCTCTTCCTCATAGAGCCGCTAATTTCAAGATCAGGAGACATAGCTGACTTTTCTAATAAATAGAAACAAATACAGTTAGACACAATGAGGATACAGGAATACAGGAATATGTTACAAAGGAAATACCAGGATAAAATCAGAGAAAAAAAGCTAAATGAAATGAAGATAATTATTAAGCCTGAAAAAGAATTCAAACTAATGGACATAAATATACTCACTGAACGCAACAAAAAAGTGAAGGATCTCAGCGAGACCTTCAGCCAAAAGATAGAAAATATAAAAAAAAATACCTAGAGTTGAAGAACTCAATAACTGAAATTTAAAAATATACTAGAGGAGTTAATAGAAAATTAGAAGAAGCAAAAGAACAGAAAAGCAAGCTGGAAGACAGAGTATTGGAAAGCAACCAAACTGAACAGCAAAAAGGAAAAAAAAATAAATGAGAATAGGTTAAGGGAAATCAACAACATCAAGTGTAGTAACATTAACACATTATAAGGATGCCAGAGGAGAAGAGAGAGAAAGAAGACAGAAAAATATTTGAATAAATAATATCTGAAAAATTCCCTAATCTGGGGAAGGAAACAGATATCTAGATCTGCCCCAAAGCACAGAGAGCCCCCAACAAAATCAACCCAAAGATGTCCAAACCATGACACACAGTAATTAAAATGGCAAAAAGGAGTGTTAAAAAGAAAAATTTTGAAGCATCAATAGAAGGACAGGAGGGAGTGCAAGATGGCAAAGTAGGAGCACCCTAAGCTCACCCCATCACACGTTTACAGTTAGATACAACTCACATCTGAATCATAAACCAGAGAATGAACTGAAGACAGGCAAAACAAAATAAAAAAAACCCAAAAACTAAATGTGGAAAAGAAGCCACATTGGAGAGTATAGGAAGGTCAAACATGGTGGATGGAAGCTGCCCACTGTAAGGAGAGAGCTGTGGTTGTGGAGAGAGAAAAGCATCAGGGATCCTACATGGGGACAATGAATCCCTATAACATGAGTCCCTGAAAAACAGAGGAGCTGAATTCTGTGAGTTTGTATAAGCACTGAGGCTTAGACTCTGGAGTTTTAAGTCAGCTGACTCAGCACTGGGCCAGCCTGGAAGGTGAGTAATAGCTGGGTTCCTGCCCTTAAAGAGGCAACAGCCTGAGGAGAGGCAACATAGAATCTACAGCCTGCAAAACAGGAGAGAGATCTACTTATACTGAATTTCAGAGCATGTTAGGGAACTTCTCCAGGAAGAAAGGAGCTGGCAGGTGCCATTTCCTCCCCCAAGCCCCAGAATGAACACTGAGCAACTTGTCTCAGGCTGTGCTGCAAAGATACTTGATACCTAACCAGCTAGGAGTGCACCTCTTCCAGGAGTTCTCCTGAGGACTCACCAACTCCAAGCTTCCTGGGTTAGCCCCTGAGTGTAATGCAAATTTTTTAAAAATTGGACTGGACCCACCCATCTGCACTCTGTGCATAGCCACCACATATAGACACCACACGACTTGCCCAGCAATTACACACCCTCAGCTTCCATGTTTTATGTCCAGCATCTGCATGCACACATGCCATGCACCATTCCCAACAACTGTGTACCCCTTGTTGGCACTTCAGCCATGTGACTGGCCCTTGCTGCTGCCAATCATGCACACTGCAACCCTGGCCACCACCATATCTCCAGGAATCCATCTTAGAGCTAGTGACACAGTGCTAACTTTGCTAACATTTCAGCCCTACCTCCATGCCCTCCTAAAGTCACACCCCCTCAGAGCCAGTCTTCCCAGGTCTAACTAACACATAGAGAGTAAATACAGCCCACAACAGACAAAGAGTTGGTGCAGACATCTGGAATAAAAGAAAAAGCAACTCAGACCCAATAGCAGGATACAATTGACATGCACAGGAGACTCCCTTGAAGTTCCAGGTTCTGGTGAAGAGGGAAAACTACACAGCAGGGGACTATAGAACCACTGCTTTATAAAGTTACTGCTTTCAAAATCAGAGGACATAGCTGACTTTTCTAAAATACACACACACACACACACACACACACACACACACACACACCAAACCAGACACACAGAGGTAGACGAGATGAGGAGACAGAGGAATTTGTCCCAAATGAAAGAACACCACAAAATCACAACAGGAGATCTAAGAAAAACAGAAATAAGTAGTATGTCGGATAAAAAATTTAAAGTAATAATCGTAAAGATACTCACTGCACTTGAGAAAAGAGTGGAGGGTATTTGTGTGACTCTGACAAAAGGAATAGAAAGTGACATATAAAAGATGAAGAATGAAAAAAAAAGCAATTAAAAATGCAATAGATGGAATAAATAGTAGGCCATAACAAGCAGAGGGACATATCTGTTACCTGGAGGATAGAGTAATGGAAAGCAAACAGGCTGAAGAGATGACAAACAAATACTGCATAATGAGAATAGACTTAGATGACTCTGTGACTCCATCAAGGATAATAGCATTCACATAATAGGGATCCCAGGAGAAGAAAATACAGGCAGAAAATGTATTGAAAGAAAGGATAGGAGAGAGAAATCTGAGGAGGGAAACAAATGTCCAATTTCAGGAGACAGAGGGGTCACCCAACAAATTCTATCCAAGAAGGTTTACACCAAGACACATAGCCATTAAAATGGCAAAAAAAGATAAAGATAGAATTTTAGGGGCACCTTGGTGGATCAGTCAGTTAAGCATCTGACTCTCAGTTTCAGCCCAGGTCACAATCTCAAGGATAGTGGGTTCAAGGCCCATGTCAAGCTCTGTGCTGTTGGCATGGAGCCTGGTTGGGATTCTCTCCCCTCTTCTCTCAATCCCACCCCTTCTTCTTCTTCTGCTGCTCTCTCTGTCTCTCAAAATAAATAAATGAACTTTAAAAAAAATAAAGAATTTTAGAGGTTGCCAAAGAAGACAGTTACATACAAAAGAAAGCCTTAAAGGCTTTCAGTATATTTTTCAGCAGAAAAATTGCAGAATAGAAGGGTGTGGCACAAGATATTCAAAGTGCTGAAATTGAAAAATATGCAGCCAAGAATACTCTACCCAGGTAGGCTGTTTTTTAGAATAAAAGGAGAGATGAAAAGTTTCTCAGACAAGCAAAAAACAGAGGAACATATGACCTATAAACCAACCCTACAAGAAATATTAAAAGGGACAGTGTGAGTGGAAAGGAAGAACAAATAGAGAGTATAAAAGGTAAAAAAAAAACATTAAAAATAAGTATTTCTGTACAAATAAGCCAAGAAACTCATAAAATAGAAGGATTTAAAATATGATACCCAATATCTGAAACCTGGAGGAGAGATGAATAAAGAATAAGTTCAACGTTAAGTGGCCATCAGCTTAATATAGACTGCTATATGCAGAAAATGTTATATATAAACTGAATGGTAACCACAAATAAAAAAACCAGTAATGGTTATGCAAAAAAACAAATAAAGGAACAAAAGTATATCACAAATGATGAACGGAAGAATAAAGGATCAGAAAAAAGCTACAAAAACAACCACAAAACAAGTAACAAAATGGCAATATAAGCATATCTAGCAAAAATTCCTTTGAGTAAAAATGGACTAAATGCTCCAATCAAAATACATAGGGTTACAGAGTGGATAAAAACAAATGAGACACATTCATATGATTCCTACAAGAGTGTCATATCAGACCTAAAGATATCTGCAAATTGTGAGGGGATATAGAAACTCTTAGCAACAATAATTATATCAGGAAAAAAATAGATTTTAATGCAAGGACAAGAGACAAAGAAGGACACTACATAATAATAAAGGGGAAAATCCAACAAGATGATAAAACAATTGTAAATATTTATGCACCCAAAAAGGAAGTACCTAAATACATAACAAGTTATTAACAAACATAAAGAACTAAGCAATAATAGTATAATAACAGTATGAAAATTTAGCACCTCACTTACTCTGATGTACAGATCATCCAAACAGAAAAAATAAACAAGGAATCAGTGGCTTTAAATAACACACTGGACCAGATGGGATTGACGGATGTAGTCAGAACATTCCATCTTAAAACAGCAGAATACACATTCTTTACAGTTGCACATGGAACACTATCGAGAATATATTACATATTAGGCTTCAAAACAAGTCAACAAGTTCAAAAAAATCAAAGTCATACCATGCAACTTTTCTGACCACAACACTATGAAACTAGAAATCAAACCCAAGAAAAAATTTGGAAAGACCACAAATACATAAGTTAAAACAACATGCTACTAAACAACTAATAGGTCAACCAAGAAATCAAGGATGAAATAAAAAACTAAATAAATATATGAAAATGAAAACAAAACAGTCCAAACATTTTGGGATGCAGCAAAAGTGGTTATTAGAGGTAAGTTCATAGCAATGCCGGCTGACTTCAAGAAGCAAGAAAAATATCAAATACACAACCTAACATTACATCTAAAGGAGATAGAAAAAGAACATCAAACAACACCCAAAATCTGCAGAAGGAAGGAAGTAATAAAGATTAGAGTAGAATTAAATTATGTAGAAACTAAACTAAAAAAAAAAATCAATGAAACCAGGAGCTAATTCTTTGAAAACCTAAACAAAACCGATAAACCTCTTGGCAGACTCATCAGAAAAAAAATAGTGAAATCAAATAAACAAATTCACAAATGAAAGAAGAGAAAAAAACCCAACACCAAAGAAATAAAAAAAAAAACAACTGTAAGAGAATGTTATGAAAAACTATATGTCAACAAATTAGACAGCCTAGAATAAATTAATAAATTCCTAGGAACATATAAAGTACCAAAACTGAACCAGGAAGAAATACAAAATTTGAACACAGAGATTACTAGCAAGGAGATTAAATCAGTAATCAAAAAACTCTCAATGGTCAACTATTCTTTGACAAAGCAGGAAACAATATCCAATGCAAAAAAAAAGACAGTCTCTTCAGCAAATGGTGTTGGGAAAACTGGACACAACATGTAGAAGAATGAAATTGGACCACTTTTTTACACCATATGCAAAAATACATTTAAAATGTATGAAAGACCTGAATGTGAACAAGAGACCATCAAAAGCCTAGAGGATAACCCAGGCAACAAACTTTGTTCTCAGCTGTAGCAAATTCTTACCAGACACATCACCAGAGGCAAAAGAAACAAAAGCAAAATTTAACTACTGGGAATTTATCAACATAAAAAGCTTCTGCACAGCTAACAAAACAATCAACAAAAATAAAAGGCAACCTTGGAAATGGGAGAAAATATTTTCAAATGAAATATCTGATAAACGGTTAGTATCCTAAATCTGTAAGGAACTTATCGAACTCAACATCCAAAAAACAAACAACCCAGGTAAGAAATGGGAAGAACACATGAATGAACACTTTTCCAAAGAAGACATCCAGATGGCTAGCAGACACATGAAAGGATGCTCAACATCACTCATCAGTGAATTACAAATCAAACCACAATGAGATACCACCTCCCACTTGTCAGAATAGCTAAAGTTAACAACATAAGAAACGACAGGTGTTGGTGAGAAGACAAAGTGGAACCCTCTTGCACAACTGGTGGAATGCAAAAGGTACAGCCACTGTGGAAAACAATATGGAGGTTAACTCAAAAGGTTAAAAGTAGAACTACCCTACAATCTAGCAATTGCACTACTAGGTATTTACTCAAAGGATACAAAAATACAGATTTGAAGGGACACTTGCCCTCCAATATTTATAGCAGCATTATGAAGATAGCCAAATTATGGAAAGAGCCCAAATGTCCATTGACTGATGAATGGATGAAGACGTGGTACACACACACACACACACACACACACACACACACGTATATATGTGTATGTAATTCTTTCAAAAAGAATGAAACGTTGCAATTTGCAATAATGTGGATCAAGCTAGAGTGTATTATGTTAAGTGAAATAAGTCAGTCAGAGAAAGATAAGTATCATATGATTTCACACATATTTGGAATTAAGAAATAAAACAGATGAACATATGGGATGGATGAGAAAGAAGAGAGAGGGAAACAAACCATTAGAGACTCCTAAAGATAGAGAACAAAGTGAGGGTGGATGGAGTAAGGTGAGTGGAGAATGGGCTAGATGGATAATGGGTACTATGATGGGCACTTACGATGAGCACTGGATGTTGTATATAAATGATGAATCACTGAATCCTACTCCTGAAACCAATATTTCTCTGTATGTTAACTATAATTAAAATCACATGTAATTAAGCCTTTACTGTTAATATAATTTAAAATTAAATTAATTGAATAGCAAATAATCTTCATTAAGCTTTCTTCTTACAATCAACTTACATTTCATTAACATAAAATACCTACCTCAATACACCTAAATAAAGTACTAGCCACTGGGCATAGGAAATTTCAAACCAAATTTGAGGAGAAATTTCCTACTTTTCATTATTTATTGTTTGGAAAACGCTGACAATGGATAATCCTTGACAGAACCTGAATGGGGTGGGAAAGAATCATATGAAATCCAATTTATCTGTGAGATTATTATGTAACAAAAAATGGAGTAGTGACTGCATATTCATTTCAAAACAGCAGAATTCTCACATTCACAATATTTTTTTTGAGAGGTAATTTGATTTATTCAATTTATTCAGTTTGCCAAAGGGAAAGACTATGTAATGATGAGAATCTATTTCTGGAAAAGAGTAAGTGTAAAGAAAAGGGAGTCCTTGTTGCAAAAGGAGTTTACTAACCCTTTCAAACACATGGAAAATGGGTGCCAAACTGGCACCTAATGTGTAGTAGGCATATACAGTTAGCCCCAAAGATTTCTGTCACTTGGTACACATGACTTGCATAACATCCTTTCCTTGAACTTCATAAAGGAACACAGATGATCTGATACCTTGACGGTAATTTTGTGAGACCTTGACTAGAATGCCCAACTAAGCTGTGGTCAGACTGTTGACTAGTGGAAACTGTGAGATAAAATAAGTGTGTGTTTTTTAAGCACTTAAATCTATGATAATTTGTTGTGCACCATAGAAAACTAACACATTGACTTACATGTAGTTTTTACTTTACATTATATAGAAAAAGAGAAGGGAAACTGCAGATGTAATTAAAATGATCAACTGACTTTGCTTTCTTATTTTTGAAGTTTTATTTTATAATTTTATTTTATTTATTTATTTATTTTTTTATTTATTTTATTTTATTTTTTTAATATATGAAATTTACTGTCAAATTGGTTCCCATACAACACCCAGTGCTCATCCCAAAGGGTGCACTCCTCAATACCCATCACCCACCCTGCCCTCCCTCCCACCCCCCATCAACCCTCAGTTTGTTCTCAGTTTTTAACAGTCTCTTATGCTTTGGCTCTCTCCCACTCTAACCTCTTTTTTTTTTTCCCTTCCCCTCCCCCATGGGTTTCTGTTACGTTTCTCAGGATCCACATAAGAGTGAAACCATATGGTATCTGTCTTTCTCTGTATGGCTTATTTCACTTAGCATCAAACTCTCCAGTTCCATCCACGTTGCTACAAAAGGCCATATTTCATTCTTTCTCATTGCCACGTAGTATTCCATTGTGTATATAAACCACAATTTCTTTATCCATTCATCAGTTGATGGACATTTAGGCTCTTTCCATAATTTGGCGATTGTTGAGAGTGCTGCTATAAACATTGGGGTACAAGTGCCCCTATGCATCAGTACTCCTGTATCCCTTGGATAAATTCCTAGCAGTGCTATTGCTGGGTCATAGGGTAGGTCTATTTTTAATTTTCTGAGGAACCTCCACACTGCTTTCCAGAGCGGCTGCACCAATTTGCAATAATTTTAAAATTTTTTATTGTTTATTTATTTTTGAGACAGAGAGAGAGAGAGAGTGAGAGAGAGAGAGTGTGCATGAGCAGGGGAGGGGCAGAAGAGAGGGAGACACTGAATCCAAAGCAGGCTTCAGGTTCTGAGCTGAGCTGTCAGCATAGAGCCCAATGTGGGGCTCAAACTCATCAACTGCATGATCATGACCTGAGCCGAAGTCAGATGTGCAACCAACCGAGCCACCCAGGTACCCCTATTTTATAATTTTTAATTAATTAATTTTTTGAGAGAGAGTTCATGTGCATATGCAAGGGAGAGGGGAAGAGGGAGGGAGAGAGAGAATCTTAAGCAGGTTCCATACTCAGTGTGGAGCCTGACACATGCTTGGTCCCAAGACCCTGAGATCATGACCCAAGAGTTGGACGCTCAACCAACTGAGTCACCCTGGTGCCCCTAAAATTTTTAAACTAATTCCACTTAGTTAACATGCTGTGTTATATTAGTTCTAGGTGTACAACTCAATGGTTCTATACATTTTCCGGTGTTCGTCACAAGTGCATTTCTTAATTTTCATCATCTATTTAACCCATCACTCCACCCACTTGAACTCTGTTACTGCTGACATTATTCTCTGTACCTACAAATCTGTTTACTGCTTTGACTCTCTCTCACTCTCTCTTGTTAATTTTTCCTTTACTAATTTATTTCTTTTTTTAAAATAAAAAATAATATTTATTTATTTATTTATTTATTTATTTAATATGAAATTTATTGTCAAATTGGCTTCCATACAACACCCAGTGCTCATCCCAGAAGGTGCCTTCCTCAATACCCATTACCCACCCCCCATCAACCCTCAGTTTGTTTTCAGTTTTTAAGAGTCTCTTATGCTTTGGATCTCTCACTCTCTAATATTTTTTTCCCCTCCCCCATGGGTTTCTCTTAAGTTTCTCAGGATCCACATAAGAGTGAAAACATATGGTATCTGTCTTTCTCTGTATGACTTATTTCACTTAACATAACACTCTCCAGTTCCATCCACATTGCAACAAAGGGCCAGATTTCATCCTTTCTCATTGCCAAAAAGTATTCCATTGTGTATATAAACCACAATTTCTGTATCCATTCGTCGGTTGAGGGACATTTAGCCTCTTTCCATAATTTGGCTATTGTTGAGAGTGTTGCTATAAACATTGGGGTACAAGTGCCCCTATGCATCAGCACTCCTGTATCCCCTGGGTAAATTCCTAGCAGTGCTATGGCTGGGTCATAGGGCAGATCTATTTTTAATTTTTTGAGGAACCTCCACACTGTTTTCCAGAGCAGCTGCACCAATTTGCATTCCCACCAACAGTGCAAGAGGGTTCCCGTTTCTCCACATCCTCTCCAGCATCGATAGTCTCCTGACTAGTTCATTTTAGCCACTCTGACTGGCATGAGGTGATATTTGAGTGTGGTTTTGATTTGTATTTCCCTGATGAGGAGTGACGTTGAGCATCTTTTCATGTGCCTGTTGGCCTTCCGGATGTCTCCTTTAGACAAGTGTCTATTCATGTTTTCTGCCCATTTCTTCACTGGGTTATTTGTTTTTCGGGTGTGGAGATTGGTGAGCTCTTTATAGATTTTGGATACTAGCCCTTTGTCTGATATGTCATTTGCAAATATCTTTTCCCATTCTGTTGGTTGCCTTTCAGTTTTGTTGATTGTTTCCTTTGCAGTGCAGAAGCTTTTTATCTTCACAAGATCCCAATAGTTCACTTTTCCTTTTAATTCCCTTGCCCTTGGGGATGTGTGAAGTAAGAAACTACTGTGGCTGAGGTCAGAGAGGTTTTTTCCTGCTTTCTCCTCTAGGGTTTTGGTGGTTTCCTGCCTCACATTCAGGTCGTTTATCCATTCTGAGTTTCTTTTTGTGAATAGTGTAAGAAACTGGTCTAGTTTCATCCTTCTGCATGTTGCTGTCCAGTTCTCCCAGCACCATTTGTTAAAGAGACTGTCTTTTTTCCATTGGATATTCTTTCCTGTTTTGTCAAGCATTCGTTGGCCATACTTTTGTGGGTCCAGTTCTGAGGTTTCTATTCTATTCCATTGGTTTATGTGTCTGTTTTAGTGCCGATGCCATCTGTCTTCATGATCGCTGCTTTGTAGTAGACGCTAAAGTCTTGTATGGTGATGCCTCCTGCTTTGGTCTCCTTCTTCAAAATTACTTTGGCTATTCGGGGCCTTTTGTGGTTCCATATGAATTTTAGGATTGCTTGTTCGAACTTCGAGAAGAATGCTGTTTCAATTTTGATTGGGATTGCGTTGAATGTGTAGATAGCTTTGGGTAGTATTGACATTTTAACAATATTTATTCTTCCAATCCATGAGCACGGAATATTTTTCTATTTCTTTATAGCTTCTTCAATTTCCTTCATAAGCTTTCTATAGTTTTCAGCATACAGATCTTTGACATCTTTGGTTAGGTTTATTCCTAGATATTTTATGATTCTTGGTGCAATTGTGAATGGGATCAGTTTCTTTATTTGTCTTTCTGTTGCTTCATTATTAGTGTATAAGAATGCAACTGATTTCTGTACATTGATTTTGTATCCTGCAACTTTGCTGAATTCATGGATCAGTTCTAGCAGACTTTTGGTGGAGTCTATCGGATTTTCCATGTATAATATCATGTCATCTGCAAAAAGCGAAAGCTTGACTTCATCTTTACCAATTTTGATGCCTTTGATTTCCTTTTGTTTTCTGATTGCTGATGCTAGAACCTCCAACACTATGTTAAACAACAGCGGTGAGAGTGGACATCCCCGTCGTGTTCCTGATCTCAGGGAGAAAGCTCTCTGTTTTTCCCCATTGAGGATGATATTAGCTGTGGGCTTTTCATAAGTGACTTTTATGATGTTTAAGTATGTTCCTTCTATCCCGACTTTGTCGAGGGTTGTTATTAAGAAAGAATGCCGAATTTTGTCAAATGCTTTTTCTGCATCAATTGACAGGATCATACGTTTTTTCTCTTTTCTTTTATTAATGTGATGTATCACATTGATTTATTTGCGAATGATGAACCAGCCCTGCATCCCAGGAATGAATCCTACTTGATCATGGTGTATAATTCTTTTTATATGCTGTTGAATTCGATTTGCTAGTATTTTATTGAGAATTTTTGCATCCCTATTCATCAGGGATATTGGCCTGTAGTTCTCTTTCTTTACTGGGTCTCTGTCTGGTTTGGGAATCACAGTAATACTGGCTTCATAGAATGAGTCTGGAAGTTTTTCTTCCCTTTCTATTTTTTGGAATAGCTTGAGAAGGATAGGTATTACCTCTGCTTTAAACGTCTGGTAGAATTCCCCTGGGAAGCCATCTGGTCCTGGACTCTTATTTGTTGGGAGATTTTTGATAACCAATTCAATTTCTTCACTGGTTATGGGTCTGTTCAAGCTTTCTATTTCTTCATCTTTGAGTTTTGGGAGTGTGTGGGTGTTTAGGACTTTGTCCATTTCTTCCAGGTTGTCCAGTTTGTTAGCATATAATTTTTCCTAGTATTGCCTGATAAGTGCTTGTATTTCTGAGGGACTGCTTGCCATAATTCCATTTTCATTCATGATTTTATCTATTTGGGTCATCTCCCTTTTCTTTTTGAGAAACCTGGCTAGAGGTTTATCAATTTTGCTTATGTTTTCAGAAAACAAACTCTTGGTTTCATTGATCTGCTCTACAGGTTTTATAGATTCTATACTGAAGATTTCCTGCCATTCCTTTCTGACCTGCCATGTTTCATTAGATAAATCCGTCACTAGTCTTATCGGTCTCCCTTTATATATTACAGCATGTTTATCCCTAGCGGCTTTCAGAGTTTTCTCTTTATCCTTGTATTTTACCAGTTTGCCTACGATATGTGGCTCAGAAGATCAATTCAAGTTACGTCTGAAGGGAGTTCTCTGTGCCTCTTGGATTTCAATGCCCTTTTCCTTTCCCAGATCAAGGAAGTTCTCAACTATGATTTCTTTAAGTTCACCATCGGCACATTTCCCTCTCTCTTCCTCCTCTGGAATCCCAATTATCATACATTATTTCGTTTAATATTGTCACTTAGTTCTCTAAGTCTCCCCTCATACTCTTACATTTTTTTATCTTTCTTTTTCTCAGCTTCCTCTTTTTCCATAATTTTATCTTCTAATTCACCTATTCTCTCCTCTGCCTCTTCAATCCAAGCTGTGGTCACCTCCATTTTATTTTTCACTTCATTTATAGCATTTTTTAGCTCCTCCTGACTGTTTCTTAGTCCCTTGGTCTCTGTAGTAATAGATTCTCTGGTGTCCTGTATACTTTTTTCAAGCCCAACAATTAATTTTATGACTATTATTTTAAATTCATTTTCTGTTACATTGTGAAATCGTTTTTCATCAGTTCGTTAGCTGTCACTACTTCCTGGAGTTTCTTTTGAGGAGTATTATTCCATTTCATTTTGGATAGTCCCTGGAGTGGCGCAGAACTGCAGGGCTTGTCCTCTGTGCTCTCTGGAGTAACTTTTATTGGTGGACGGGGTGCAGTCAGACCTGATGTCTGCCCCAGCCCACCACTGGGGCCATAGTCAGACTGGTGTGTACCTTATCTTCCCCTCTCCCAGGGGCAGGACTCAATGTGGAGTGGTGTGGCCTCTGTCTGGGCTACTTGCACCTTGAAGGCTTGTGGTGCTGCTTTGATAGGATGTGGCATATTAGCTGGGGTGGATCAGCAATGTGCACAGGGGTGGAAGGGGCAGACTCAGCTCACTTTGCCTTCAGTGGCCTGCTTCGGGAGGGGCCCTGTGGCACTGGGAGGGAGGCAGACCCGTTGGAGGGATGGATCTGCAGAAGCACAGCTTTGGGTGTTTACGAGGTGCAAGCAAGTTCGGTGAGGGGAACTGGTTTCCTTTGGGATTTTGGCTGGGGGATGGGCAAGGGAGATGGCGCTGGTGAGCTCCTTTGTTCCTCACCTAGCTGAGCTCTGTCCTCTGGGGCTCAACAACTCTCCCTCCCATTGTCCTCTAGCCCTCCCGCTCTCGGAGTAGAGCTATTGACTTGTAACATTCCAGATGTTAAGTCCCACTGGCTGTCAGAACACACTTCATCTGGCCCCTCCACTTTTGCAAGCCGGACTCAGGGGCTCTGCCTTGCCAGGTGGGCTGGGTGCCCCTCCACCACCCCGGCTCCCTGCAGCCAGTCCATGTAGCACACACCACTTCTCCTCCCTTCCTACCCTCTTCCCTGGGCCTCTCATCTAGGCTTGTCTCCAGAGAGTCTGTTCTGCTAGTGTTCTGGTGGACTTCTGGGTTATTTAGGCACGTGTGGGTGCAATCTAAGTGGTCAGCAGGACGTGGTGAGCTCAGCGTCCTCCTATGCCGCCATCTTCCAAAAACTCTCACTTATGTTTATTTATTTTTGAAAGACAGAGAAAAAGTACAAGCTGGGAAAGGGCAGAGAGACAGAGGGGGAGACACAGCCAGCAAAGCAGTTTCCACATATATCTGAGCCGAAGTTGGACACTTAACCGACTGAGCCACCCAAGTGTCCCTGTGTGTAGAGATTTCTTAAATAAAAACAAAAAGTTAGGGTCACCTGGGTGGCTCAGACAGTTGAGCGTCCAACTCTTGGTGCCAGCTCAGATCGAGATCTCGTGGTCATGGGATCGAGTCCTGGATTGGGATTCTCTCTCTCTCCCTCTTTCTCTGCCCCTCCTTTGCTCACGAACTCTCTCTCTCTCTCCATCCCCCAATTAAAAAATAAGTATATAAGTAAAAATAAACATTAAAAAAGAAAAAAAACAAAAAAAATACATATGCATATACCATATGTATATATGCCACATCTTTATATATATATATATATATATATATATATATATATACCACATCTTCCTTATCCATATTTCAGTCAATGGACACTTTTGCTACTTCCATATATTCACTTTTGTAAGTAATGGTTCTATAAACATAGAGGTGCATGTACCCCTTTGCATTAGTCTGTTTGTATTCTTTGAGTAAGCTCCTAGTAGTGTGATTGCTGGATTGTAAGATAGTTCTATTTTGTAATTTTTCTGGAACCCCCAATACTGTTTTCCATAGTGGCTGCACTTGTTTGCATTCCCAAGAGTGTAAAAGAAATTTCATTTCTCTACATCCTCACCAACACCTGTTGTTATTTGTGTTCTTTATTTTAGCCATTCTAACATGTTTGAGGTGATATCTCATTGTAGTTTTGATTTGGAATTCCCTGATGTTAAGTGTTGATCAGCATCTTTTCATGTGTCTATTGGCCACCTGTATGTCTTCTTTGGAAAAATGTCTGTTCATGCCTTCTGCTAATTTTTGAATTTGATTCCTTGCTTTTTGGAGTTGAGTTTTGTAAGTTATCTATATATTTTTGATATTAATCCTTTGTAGGATATGTCCTTTGTAAAAATCTCCTCCATTCTGAAGGTTGCCTTATAGTTTTGTTGATTGGTTCCTTCACTGTGCAGAAACTTTTTATTTTGATGTAGTCCCAAAAGTTTAGTTTGGCTTTTGTTTCCCGTGCCTCAGGAGGCATATCTAGAAAAAAGTTGTTATGGCCAATGTCAAAGAAATTACTGTCTGTGTTCTTTTCTAGGATTTGTATAGTTACATGTCTCACATTTTGGTCTCTAACCCATTGTTTTCAAGGTTTAGCAAATTAAAAAAAAAACATATTTTAATGTTTATTTATTTTTGAGAGAGAGACAGAGTGTGAGTGGGGGAGGGGCAGAGAGAGAGGGAGACACAGAATCCAAAGCAAAATCCAGGCTCTGAGTCGTCAGCATAGAGGCTGATGCAGGGCTCAAGCTCACAGGTGGTGAGATCATGACCTGAGCTGAAGTCAGACGCTTAAGCAACTGAGACACTCAGGAGCCCCTAAGGTTTAGTAAATGTTATTTGGAATAGCATGAGGCCTGTAGCTGGAAGTTTACATATTTGTGATTCTTGAACTTTATACTTTGTAGAATGACTTCAACTACTGACACTTTTCTAAGCCAAAGGAGATTTCAAATGTAACTATTTACAAGTTAAAATGAGATGGAATCAAGATTCTCAAAATTAAAGAGTTTATCATAAGATTGAGGAAAATAGTCAAAATAATGACTACTGAGAGATAATCACTATTATTTTTATATTCTTATTATTGTCCAAGGTCTCTAGGTATTTGAGGAAGAAAATTAAACAAAGTAAACATTTCATTTGTAGGTAAACTAAAAAGAAATGACTAACCTTGACTTTATTAAGCATGTAGGTCTCTAGCCCATTTTGAATTTGTCTTTTCTGCATGGTGTAAGTGGTCGAGTTTTATTCTTTTACACTCTTCTGTCCATTTTTGCCAACACAATTTGTTGAGGAGACTGTCTTTTCCATTGGGTATTCTTTCCTGCTTTATCAAAGATTAATTAACAATATAATTGTGGTTTTATTTCTGTATTATCTGTTTTGTTCCATTGATCTATACGTGTTCCATTGATCTATACGTCTATTTGTGTGCCAGTACCGTAATGTTTTGTTCACTACAGCTTTGTAATATAACTTGAGGTCTGGAATTGTGGTTACTTCAGCTCTGCTTTTCTTTGTCAAAGTTTCTTTGGCTATTCAAGGTCTTTTGTGGTTCCACACAAATTTTAGGTTAGTTTGTTCTAGTTTTCTTTTTTAGTGCTGCTCTTATTTTCATAGAGATGGAATTAAATCTGTAGATTGCCTTGGGAAGTGACACATTTTACCAATAATCATGCTCCCAATTTATAATCATCAAATGCCTTTCTATTTTGTTTCTGTTATCTTTAATTTCTTTTATGAATGTTTTACACTTTTTGACTACAGGTCTTTTATCTCTGTAGTTAAATTTATTCCTGGATATCTTATTATTTTTTGTTGCTATTTTAAATGGGCCTGTTTCTTACTTTCTCTTTCTGCTTCTTCATTATTTGTGCATGGAAATGGAACGGATTTATGCACATTGATTTTGTATCCTGTGACTTCATTGATTAATTTATCAGTTCTAGTAGTTTTTTGGTGGAGTTCTTGAAGTTTTTTATATGGAGAGCCTGTGAACTGCAAATAATGAAAGTGATACTTCTTACCAATTTGAATGTTTTTTATTTTATTTTTTCGTCTGATTGCTCTGGTTAAGACATCCAATACTATGTTGAATAAAAGTGGTGAGAGTGGACATCCTTGTCTTCTTAGTAAATTTAGGGGGAAAGCCCTCAGGGTTTTCATATTGAAAATGATGTTGGCTGTGGTTTTTTTCATATAATGCTTTTATTATATTGAAGTTTGTTTCCTCTATACCTACTTTGTTGAGAGTTTTTATCATGAATCATTGTTGAACTTTGCAAATTTCTTTTTCTGCATCTACTGAAATGATTATATGCTTTTAAATTTTTATCTTACTGTTGTGATGTATCACAGGATTGATCTATGAATATTGAACCACCCTTACATTTTGGGAATAAATCCCACATTATTGTGAATTATTTTTTTATGTATTGTTGGAATTGGTTTGCTAGTATTTTGTTGAGGATTTTTACATCTATATTTATGAGATATATTGAATTGTATTTCTCTTTATTTTGACATATTTATCTGTTTTTGTTGTCTGTTGTCCAGGTCTCTTAGGATGGACCTTTCTTTTTTTTTTCTTTCTTTTTTTTTTTTTTTTTGGTAGTTTGAGAAGAATAGGTATTAACTTTTTTTACATGTTTGGTAGAATTTGCCTGTGAACCTGTCTGGACAATGGACTTTTATTTGTTGGGAGTCTTTAGATTACTTATTCAATTTCATTGCTGGTAATCAGTCTATTCCACTTACCTATTTAGATCTATGTCTCTAGAAATTTATACATTACTTCTAAATTGTCCAATGTTGGCAGATAATTTTTCATAATATACTCTTATAACTGATGTATTTCTGTGGTGTTTGTTATATTTCCTCTTTTATTTGTGATTTTGCTTCTTAGATTCTTCTCTCTCTTTCTTTTTTTAATGAGTCACCAGAAGTATATACATTTTGTTGATTTTTCCAACAAACTAGTTTCTGATTTCACCGATCTGTTCTATGGTTGTTGTTTTCATTTTTGTTCTTTGTTTCTTTTGTTTGTTTGTTTTTAGTTTCTATATCACTTATTTTTGCTCTAATCTTTATTATTTCCATCATTCTGCTGATTTTGAATTTTTTTTGCTCTTTATCTTGCTCCCTTATGTATAAACCTAAGTTGTTTATTGCACATTGTTCTTGCTTTTTGGAGTATTCCTGCATTGCTATAAACTTCCCTCTTACACTTCTTTTGTTGTATCAAAGGTTTTGGATTCTTGTGTCTTCAGTTTTATTTGTTTCCATGTGTTTATTTTTTTGGTCTTCTGGTAAACCAATTCATTGTGTAGGAGCATGTTATTTAATCTCCATGTATTTGTACTCTTTTCAGATATTTTCTTCTTTTTGATTTCTACTTTCATAGCACTGTGGTGAGAAAAGATGCATAGTATGATATTGACCTTTTCAAATTGGTTAACCATTGTTTCATGGCCTAATATGTGATCTCTTTTGGAGCATGATCTGTATGTATTGAATACAATGTGTATTCTGCTGCTTTAGGAAGAAATGTTCTAAGTATATCTGTTACATCTGTCTGGTCCAGTGTGTCTTTCAAAGCCACTGTTACCTTATTGATTATCTGTTGGATGATCTGTCCAACAATTTATAAGTGGGGTGTTAAAGTCCCCTACTCCTATTTATTACTATTGATTAGTTTCTTTTCTTTTCTTTCTTTCTTTTTTTTTTTCTCTTAACTGTTTTCTATATTTGGGTACTCTCATATGTGGTGCAAAAAATATTTACAATTGTTATGTATTCTTCTTGGATTGTCCCCTTTATTGTTATGTAGTGTCCTTTATTGTCTCTTGCTATGCTCTTTGTTTTAAAGTCTATTTTGTTTTGTGTAAGTATTGCTACTATGGCTTTCTTTTGACATCCATTTGCAAGGTAAATGTTTCTGCAACCTCTCACTTTCAATCTGCAAGTGATTTCAATTGGAATGAGTTTCCTGTAGGCAGCACTTAGATGGGTCTTGTTTGTATGCACTCTGTCACATTATGTCTTTTGACATGAGCGTTTCTTTAGTCCATTTACAGTTCAAGTAATTATTGACATATACATATTTATTGCCATTTTGTTATTTAATTTGTATTTGCTTTTGTAGTATTTCTCTGATGCTTTCTTGTCTTCCCCTCTTTCAGTTTTTTTGTCTTTCCTTAGTGATATGCTTGGATACCTTCTCTTTATTCTCTTTTTCTCACTCTCTCAATATATCTATATATATTATATATATAATATATATATATATTACTTATATATCCATATATATATATATTACTTATATATCCATATCTATATATTACTACTTTTTGATTTGTGCTCACCATTTCATTTTTACATATTTCCTGTATATATCATTCTGTAGTAAGTTTGTGATTGCTTAATTTGAACCCATACATTCCTGCTTTCCCCCTACATATTATATACAAGGTGTCACATCTTACATCCATTTGTTTTTGTGAATACCTTTAATAAATATTATAGATTGACTTATTTTTACTGATATTGTTCCTCTATCTTTCCTTAATCTCACCTATCTTCCTTCCTTTCCACTCAAATTGTTCCCTTTAATATTTCTTGTAGGGATGTTTTTTACTGGTTATGAAATCCTATAGTTTTCATTTGTCTGAAAAAATGATTTCTTTTTCTATTCTGAATGATAGCCTTGCTGGATAGATAATTTGTGGCTACAGATTTTTTTTTCTTTCAATACCTTGAATATATTATGCCAGCACCTTTTGGTCTGAAAAGCTTCTGCTGAAAAAATATGCTCATAGATTTATACTGTTCCCTTGTATGTAACTGTCTTCTGTACTCTTGCTACCTTAAAAAAATTAATCCAAGTTATTTAACATATGGTGTAATAATTGTTTCAGGAGTAAAATTTAGTAATTCATCACTTACATATAACACCCAGTGCTCATTCCAATAAGTGTCCTCCTTAATGTCCATCACCCATTTAGCCCATCCCCCATCTTCCTTCAAGCAACCCTCAGTTTGTTCCCTGTATTTAAGGGTTTCTTATGGCATGCTTCCCTCTCTTTTTTTTATCTTATTTTTCATTCACTTACCCTATGTTCATCTGTTTTGTTTCTTAAATTCCATATATGAGGGACATCATATTATACTTATCTTTCTCTGACTGACTTATTTCACTTAGCATAATACACTGTTTTTTTTAATATATGAAATTTATTGTCAAATTGGTTTCCATACAACACCCAGTGCTCATCCCAAAAGGTGCCCTCCTCAATACCCATCACCCACCCTCCCCTCCCTCCCACCCCCCATCAACCCTCAGTTTGTTCTCAGTTTTTAACAGTCTCTTATGCTTTGGCTCTCTCCCACTCTAACCTCTTTCTTTTTTTTTCCTTCCCCTCCCCCATGGGTTTCTGTTACGTTTCTCAGGATCCACATAAGAGTGAAACCATATGGTATCTGTCTTTCTCTGTATGGCTTATTTCACTTAGCATCACACTCTCCAGTTCCATCCACGTTGCTACAAAAGGCCATATTTCATTCTTTCTCATTGCCACGTAGTATTCCATTGTGTACATAAACCACAATTTCTTTATCCATTCATCAGTTGATGGACATTTAGGCTCTTACCATAATTTGGCTATTGTTGAGAGTGCTGCTATAAACATTGGGGTACAAGTGCCCCTATGCATCAGTACTCCTGTATCCCTTGGATAAATTCCTAGCAGTGCTATTGCTGGGTCATAGGGTAGATCTATTTTTAATTTTCTGAGGAACCTACACACTACTTTCCAGAGCGGCTGCACCAATTTGCATTCCCACCAACAGTGCAAGAGGGTTCCCGTTTGTCCACATCCTCTCCAGCATCTATAGTCTCCTGATTTGTTCATTTTGGCCACTCTGACTGGCATGAGGTGATATCCGAGTGTGGTTTTGATTTGTATTTCCCTGATAAGGAGCGACGTTGAACATCTTTTCATGTGCCTGTTGGCCATGCGGATGCCTTCTTAAGAGAAGTGTCTATTCATGTTTTCTGCCCATTTCTTCACTGGGTTATTTGTTTTTCGGGTGTGGAGCTTGATGAGCTCTTTAGAGATTTTGGATACTAGCCCTTTGTCTGATATGTCATTTGCAAATATCTTTTCCCAAACTGGCTGCACCAGTTTGCATTCCCACCTGCAGTGCAAAAGTGATCCTTTTTGTCTGCATCCTTGCCAACATATTTTGTTTCATGAGTTGTTAATTTGAGTCATTTGACACGAATGAGGTAGTGTCTTATTGTAGTTTTGATTTATATTTCCCTGATGATGAGTGATGGTGAACATCTTTTCATGTGTCTGTTAACCATATCGATGTCTTTTTTGGAAAAGTGTCTATTCATGTATTTTGCCCATTTCTTCACTGTATTGTTTGTTGTTTTTTGTTTGTTTTTTGAGTGTTGAGTTTCATAAGTTCTTTATAGATTTTGGATACTAACCCTTTATCTGATATGACATTTTCAATTATCTTCTCCCAATCTATCAACTGCCTTTTAGTTGTATTGATTGTTTCCTTCACTGTGCATAAGCTTTATATCTTGATGAAGTCCCATTAATTCATTTTTGATTTTATTTCCCTTTCCTCTGGAGATATATCTAGTAAAAAGTTGTTGCAGCCTAACTCAAAGATGTTGCTGCCTGTTTCCTCTTCTAGAGTTTCGATGGCTTCCTGTCTCACATTTAGGTCTTTCATCCATTTTGAGGTTTTTTTTGTGTGTGTGTATCATGTAAGAAAGTGGTTCACATTCATATTTCTGCATACCACTGTCCAGTTTTCCCAACACTATTTTCTGGAGAGGCTATCTTTTTTACATTGGATATTCTTTCCTGCTCTGGGAAAGATTAGTTGGCCATATATTTGTGTGTCCATTTCTGGGTTTTCTATTCTGTTCCATGGATCTATGTGTCTGTTTTATTCCAGTATCATAGTGTCTTGATGATTACAGCTTAATAAAACAGCTTGACATCCGAAATTGTGATGCCTCCTGCTTTGGTTTTATTTTTTCAGGATTACTGTGGATATTCGGGGTCTTTTCTGGTTCCATACAGATTTTAGAATTGTTTGTTCTAGCTCTGTGAAGAATGCGTGTTTATTTTGATAGGGAATACATTGAATGTGTAGATTTCTTTGGGTAGCCTGGACATTTTAACAATATTTGTTCTTCTGATCCATGAGCATGGACTGTTTTTTTTCCCATTTCTTTGTGTCTTCAATTTATTTTATAAGCTTCTATAATTTTCAGCATACAGCTCTTTTACCTCTTTGGTTAGGTTTATTCCTTGGTATTTTATGGGTTTTGGTGCAATGATAAATAGGATCCATTCCTTGATTTCTCATTTTGCTGCTTCATTATTGGTTTATAGAAATGCAACTGATTTTTGTACTTTGATTTTATATCCTGTGACATTGTTGAATTTATATATCAGTTCTAGCAGTTTTTTGGTGGAGTCTTTTGGGTTTTCCATATAGAGTATAATGTCATCTGTGAAGAATGAAAGTTTGATTTCTTCCTAGCTGATTTGGGTATCTTTTACTTCTTTTGTTGTCTGATTCTGAGGCTAGGACTTCCAACATTATGTTGAACAACAGTGGTGAGAGTGGACATCCCTGTCATGTTATTGACATTAGGTAGAAACCTCTCAGGTTTTCCCCATGGAGGATATTGGCTGTATTTCTTTCATATATGGCCTTTATGATCTTGAGGTATGTCCCATCTATCACTACATTTTTGAGGAATTTTATCAAGAAAGGACACTCAATTTTGTCAAATGCCATTTCTGGATTTATTGCGAGGGTTGTGTGGTTCTTATCCTTTCTTTTATTAATATGATATATCACATTGATTTATTTGCAGGTGTTGAACAAGTTTTGCAGCCCAGGAATAAATCCCACTTGATTGTGTGACTAATTTTTTTGATGTATTGCTGGATCCAGTTTGCTAGTATCTTGTTGAGAAATTTTTGCATCCATGTTGATCAGGGAGATTGTTTTGTATATCTCCTTTTTAGTAGGATCTTTGTCTGGTTTTGGAATCGAGGTAATCCTGGACTCAGAATAAGCTTGAAAGTTTTTCCTTCCATTTCTATTTTTTTGAAACAACTTCAAAAGAATGAGTATTAACACTTCTTTATATCTTTGATAGAATTTCCCCTGGAAGCCATCTGGCCCTGGACTCTTATTTGTTGGAAAACTTTTTATTACAGATTCCATTTCTTTACTGGTTATGGTCTGTTCAAATTTTCTATTTCTTCCTGTTTCAGTTTTGGTAGTTTATATGTTTCTAGGAATTTGACAATTTTTGTCAAATTACCAAATTTTTTGGCATATATTGCTTATAATATTCTCTTACTATTATTTGTATTTCTGTGGTATTGCTTGTGATCTCTCCTCTTTCATTCATGATTTTGTTGTTTGAGGTCCTTTCTTTTTTCTTTTTGATAAATCTAGCTAAGGGTTTATCAATTTTGTTAATTATTTGAAATAACCAGCTCCTGGTTTTGTTGATTTGTTCTAATTTTTTTTTATCTTGATACTATTTCTTTCTGTTCTAGTCTTTATTATTTGCCTTCTGCTGAATTTAGGCTTTATTTATTTGTTAATTTATTTTTTTCCAGCCACTTTAGGTATAATGTTAGGTTGTGATTCTGAGGCCTCTTCCTTCTTAGGAAGACCTGGACTGCTACAGAAGTCCCTTTTATGACCACTTTTGCTGCATCCCAGAGGTTTTGGGCTGTGGTGTTATCATTTTCATTGGCTTCCATGTACTTTTTAAATTTCATTTTTAATTTCTTGGTTAATCCATTCATTCTTTAGTAGGATATTCTTTAATCTAAAATTATTCATGGTCTTTCCAAATTTTTTCTTATTGTTTATTTAAAGTTTCATAGCATTGTGTTCTGAAAATATGCATGATGTGATATTTATCTTTTTGTTCTTGTTTAGGGCTGATTAGTTACCTGGCATGTGATCTCTTCTGGAGAATGTTCCATGTGCACTCGAGCAGAATATGTATTCTGTTGCTTTAGGGTGAAATGTGCTGAATGTATCTGTTAAGTACATCTGGTCCAGTGTGTCATTCAAAGCCATTATTTCCTTGTTGATTTTCTGCTTAGGTGATGTGTCCATTGCTGTAAGTGGGTCTCTTGCTGATTTTATTTTATTTTATTTTATTTTATTTTATTTTATTTTATATTTTTCACTACTTTTTTTCACTTTAATTTCTTGTGTCTTGCTTTGGCCCTCCTTTGGTTGATATTTTGTGGTGATCTATCTGCCATTTTGATCTGGATATTTTTCATGTCCCATATTAGGGATTTTTCTATTATTAATTCCAGTAAGTGTTCTTACTTCTTTTATTTCTTTTCATCTTCTTGGATCCCTATAATGCAAACAGTATTACATTTAATGGGCTCATTGAGTTCTGTAAGTCTATTTTCAATTTGCATAATTTTTTCCCTCACTTGCTCAGATGGATTGATTTCCATTACTTTTACTTCCATGCCATTAATTGTTCCTATGCTTCATATAACCTGTCATTTATTCCAATTATATTTTAAATCTCATTTATTGTGTTGACCATCTCTGAGAAGTTCTTTTTATCTCTGTGTTAAGGGCCTTAGTGGTATCCTCCACTCATTACTCCAGGCCTATGAGTATATTTATGATGATTAAATTTTCTATGAATCATATTATTTATGTCCACTTTCCTAAGGCCTCTTTGGTTTTGCCTCCCCCCTTCTTTTCCCCTTTGAGTCATATTTTTTTCCTCATTTTTCTAAGCCTCTATATTTGTGTTAGGAAAGTCGTGTATATCTCTTTCTCTTGAAGATAATGTCTTTATGCAGAAGAGGATCTGTAGTGCCTTCAGTGCAGTGTCCCCTAATCCCTAGACTTGGT
The DNA here is from genome assembly GCF_028018385.1 of Neofelis nebulosa. Lineage (NCBI taxonomy): Eukaryota > Metazoa > Chordata > Mammalia > Carnivora > Felidae > Neofelis > Neofelis nebulosa. The sequence continues at coordinate 68,219,244 of NC_080800.1, forward strand.
GTTTGAGGAGTGTCTCCTGTGTCGTATCTATCCTGCTATTGATCCCTGATAACTTTTTCCTTCAGTCCAGTTGTCTGCAAGGCTCTCTTTGCCTGTTGTGGGCACTTTGAGGTTCTCTGTCAGATTAGGCACAATTAATTAAGGTGTACACAAGTGTACTTGCAAAATGAGACCTGCTGCTGCCACTGCTGCCTCCACAAATTAAGTCTCACTAAATGCATGGATCCAGAGATGAGCAATGCAATCATTCAAAATAGAAGGAGATATAAAGTGTTTCCCAGATAAACACTAAAGGAGTTTGTGACCACTAAATCAGCCCTGAAAGAAATATTAAGGGGGACTTCTTAAGTGGAAAGAAAAGACCAAAAGTGGCAAATATAGGAAAGAAAAAGAGAGAATCTCCAGAAACAATGACAAAACAAGAAATAAAATGGCATTAAATGCATATTTATGAATAATTACTCTGATATAAGTGGACTAAACCCTCCAATACAAAGAAATAGGTGTCAGAATGAATTAAAAAATAAGACCCATCTACATGCTGCCTACAAGAGACTCATTTTAGACCTAAAGACACCTGCAGATTATAAGTGAGTGAATGGGGAAACATATATTATACAAATGGACATCGAAAGAAAGCCAAAGTAGCAGTACTTATAACAGAAAAACTAGATTTTAAACCAATGCTTGTAACCAGAGATCAAAAAGGGCACTATATCATAATAAATGGGGCTATCCAACAAGATCCAACAATTGTAAATACTTATGCCCCTAACAAGAGACGCCCAAATATTTAAAACAGTAACATACATAAATGAAATCATTGATAATAATACAGTAATAATAGGGGATTTTAATAACCCTTTTACAACAACAGACAGATCATCTAAGCAGAAAATAAACAAGGAAACAATGGCTTTGAATGACACACTGGATCGGATGGACTTAATAGATATATTCATAGCATTCCATCCTAAACCAACAGAGTATGCATTATTTTCTAGTGCACATGGGACATAAATCACATACTAAGTCACAAATCAGGCCTCAACAAGTACATAAAATTGATCATACCATGCATGTTTTTTAAACCACAAAACTATGAAATTTGAAGTCAACCACAAGAAAAAATTTGGAAACACTCGCAATACATGGAGGCTAAACAACATGCTACTAAACAATATATGGGTCAGTCAGGAAATAAAATAAGAAAAAAAATACACGGAAAAAATTGATATAAAAACACAATGGTCCAAAAAATGTGAGATGTAGCAGAAATGGGCCTAAGAGGGAGTATAGAAATGCAGGCCTACCTCAAGAAGTAAGAAAAATCTAACAACCTAAACTTAAATCTAAAGGAGCTAGGAAAAGAGCAGCAAACAAAGCATAAAGGCAGCAAAAGAAAGGAAATAATAAGGATTAGAGTGGGAATAAATTATATAGAAAGAAAAAAAGAGAGAACACATCACTGAAACCAGGAGCTTGTTCCTTTAATAAATTAATAAAATTGATAAAAACTAGCCAGACCTATCAAAAGAGAAAGGACAGAAATAGATAACATCTGAAAGAGAAAAAGGAGAAATGACAGCAAATACCACAGAACTAGAAACAATCATAACAGAATAATATGAAAATTATATGCCAACAAATTAGACCATCTTGAAGAAATGGATAAATTACTAGAAACATATAAACAACTAAAACTGAAGCAGAAATAAATAAAAAACTTGAGCAAACCTACAATCACCAAAGAAATTGAATCAACAATCAAAAATCTCCCAACAAATAAAAATACAGGACCAGATGGATTTACAGGGGAATTCTACCAGACATTTAAAGAAAAGTTAATACCTATTGTTATGAAGCTATTACAAAAAATAGAAATGGAAGGAAAATTTCCAAACTCATTCTCTGAGACCAGCATTACCCTGATTTCAAAAGCAGACAAAGACCTCACTAACAAGAGAACTACAGGCCAATATCCCTAATTAACATGGATGCAAAAATTCTCACCAAAATACTAGCCAATAGAATCCAACAGTAAATTAAAGGAATCATTCACCACAATCAAATGGGATTTATTCCTGGGCATTAAGAGTGATTCAACTTTCACAAATCAATCAAATTGACATACCACATTCATAAAAGAAAAGGTAAGAACCATATTATATTCTCGATCGATGCAAAAAAACCCTTTTTGACAAAATACAATATCCATTTATTTTATTTTATTTATTTTTTAATATGAAATTTATTGTCAAATTGGTTTCCATACAACAGCCAGTGCTCATCCCTACCGGTGCCCTCCTCTATACCCATCACCCACCCTCCCCTCCATCTCACCCCCGTCAACCCTCAGATTGTTCTCAATTTTCAAGAGTCTTTTATGGTTTGGCTCCCTCCCTAACTTTTTTTTCCCTTCCCCTCCCCCATGGTCTTCTGTTAAGTTTCTCAGGATCCACATAAGGTTGAAAACATATGGTATCTGTCTTTCTCTGTGTGACTTATTTCACTAAGCAATGGAATACTACGTGGCAATGAGAAAATATCGATTTATTTTAAAAACTTGCAACAATGTAGGGATAGAGAAAACATACCTCAAGATGATAAAGGCCATTTATGAAAAACAGGACAGAATAGTTCATTGTTCAGTCAGTGTTTGGTTATATTTTGTGTTAAAGCTCCTTGTTGTGGTTGGGGCCTCTTCCCTTTGATGGTACTGTGTGTTAAAGAATCTTTTCCTATTTTCCTTAGGTCTGATCTGATTGCTCCTGAGTGGGTGTGACTTAAAACCCGCACAACAGACATTCTAAGCTTCATCTTTGAGTGTGATTCTTGAAGTATTCTCTCAAATTATGTTTCCCTGACCCTCTCTGGTAAATTTCCAGCTGATCTACCATTTCCCTTATTGTTCTAAGTATCATAGAGCTACTGGCTGCTCTGACTTAATTATTGTATGCCACAATCTCCTTTACTTTCAAAAATACTTTTGGCAGAAAATTTTACACACTCTATACCAAATGATTTATTTCCTTCAGATAAAGCTCCAGAGCCTTTCATGTTTAAGTCCTGGCTCTCTCCCTAGGCCAAATCTCTATGCCACTTCACGGGAGGTGGGAACAGTAACACTAAACTACTTCTGTTGAATTAATAACTCTGGTCTACTAATGGGCATAAAGGAGGCTATCTTGCTTGCTTCTTCTGGCATAAACAAACACCCTAAAATAAAGGTGAGGTTATGGTATGTGGAACCCCAGTATCTTTGGACTGCTATGCCTTTGGTGGAATTTCTACTCTATACCAATAGAATAGAGGCATGTACCGAATGGGAGAAAAAATCCTCAGTCCTCTAGTAATGCTGTATAACATTGTCTAGTAACACTGTCTTCCTCAGCATGAAACTGAGAGGAATGAGAAACGAGAGCACTGACTTCTGGATTGAAAATATAGACCTAGATTGGGAGCTTGGATTTAAGGAAGTTCCTGTTTCCTTGCTTACATTTTCCTACAATAGAGCATCCAGAGTAGGTTTTCTTGTCACACAAAGCTGAAGGTAGATGGGTTTTAACAGTGTGTTGATCAAATGCCATAGACTGTCGCTGTTCTTACCAAGTCTTTGTAGATGTTCCTGAATAAATATTTCTTTGTGCATTCTATTTCTTTACAAAAATTTAATTAAGCTTTTAAATGGTTGAGTTTTAATACTTTTCACTCATTAAATGGTTGGTTCTTTGTGCTGAGGGCCTGTCAGATGTCCTTACACTGTCATTTTGGAAGTTATACCTCTTGGTTCTTTTTTATAATTTATTTCTGCAGCTTTTTTGAAGTATAATTGATAAGTAAAAATTGTGTATATTTAAGATGTACACCATGATGATGTAATATACATATGCATTATGAAAACATTACCACACTTATGTTAACACATCCATCACCTCACATATTTACCTTTATTTTTGATGTTGTTGGTGGGAACACTTAAGATTTATTGTCTTAGGAAATTTCAAGTATACAATACAGCACTTACTGACTATAGCCACCATAATGTAACTTAGATCCCCATAACTTATTCATCTTATAACTAAGAATTTGTACCCTTTGACCAATATCTCCCTATTCATCCATTTCCCAGCCCCTGATAACCACCATTCTACTCTCTGTGTCCATGAGTTCAATATTTTTAGGTTCTACATATCAATGAGACCACAGAGTTTTTCTTTTGTATAATTTCTATGTTTTTACTGACATGTTCTTTTTAATAGTTCATTGTCAGCATGCTTTCATTTCATTCTTTAAACATGGTTTAAAGAACATGTAAACATGGTTTACTTCTAGATCTTGGAACATATTTGTAATATTTTATTACAAATAGTAGTTACCTCTGTCTTAGCCAGTTTCTATTGTATGCTTTTTTACCAGTGTATCGGTTTCACATTCCTGTTTCTTTAAATTTTTCTTGTCTTATTGAAAACTTAAAATTTTCAATAATATATTGTAGCAATTATGGATTATTATTCCATCACTTTGGGGCATATTTATGTTGTTCTTTTTGTCGTTGTTCTTTTCTTTTTGCCTGTTTATTTGTTTAGTGGCTTGCCTGGACTCATTTTGTTGATTCTATTTCTCCTAGTATGTAGGTACTAATGTCTTTGATCAGTTTTTCTTTGTATTTGCATTTTGACTGGCTACCTACGGACTAACCCTTGTTCAGTATCTCTTAGTGGTTAGTCACTGATGGGTCAGTGACTGTCATTGAGACAGTCAGTTCTCCAGCTTTTGTTGTTGGATCTGTATGTGGCTTGGGGCTTATTTCAATGCTTAAGAACTTTACAGATCTGCTATGTAGTTTTCTAAGTTCAAGTAGTTTTCAAAGGCCCTCTCTAGTATCTCTGGAGCAGACACAGCCTTGCACATTGGTGCAAACTTCCAGATCATCAGAGATAAATTTGATCTTATCAGACTCATTTTTGTCTCTTGATTTCCCTGGGTCTCCCTGGTAAATTTCTGTCTGGCCTGCTGTTTTATACATTGTCTGTCCTTATTTTTTGTAGATTGTCTCAATTATTATTGCCACAATATTAGCATATTCTGATTCAGTGCATATGAGGTCTTGATTGTTAAATATTAGGATTTTCTGATTATGTGCATATAAGATCTTGATTGTTTTCACCAACATCCATAAGTATAGACTTTTCCCTGATTTGGTCCCAATAAAGTCAGTCCCGTAGTTCAGGCCAGTGATTTGCTTTGGCTTAGGATAGCACTTCCACACCACAGATGTTGCAGGAGGTGTTGGAGCAGCCCTTTGCTAAAATGCTACAGACTCTTATTTTTTTCTTTAAGTTTATTTATTTATTTATTTATTTACAGAGACAGCAGCATGAGTTGGGGATGAGCAGAGGGAGAGGGGGATAGAGAATCCCAAACAGGCTCCACATTGTCAGCACAAGAAGATCTATGCAGGCTAGATCTCACAAATCACAAGATCATGACCTGAGTTGAAATCAAGAGTAACTTAACTGATTGAGCCACCCAGGTATCCCTGACTCTTACTGTTCTTAATAACATTCAATGGTTATCTTGAATGAATACTTTTCAATTTGTCATATGCCCTTTGCTCAATGTCCAGGACATTAAGTGGTTATATTTTTACTGTTGTCCAGTATTATTATTGCTTTTTGGAAGAAGAACTGCAAACATTTTCACACTGCCATTCTGGATGTCTAGTTTTCCAGGAGTACATTTGTTATGATTGTTTTATAATTGTTTTCTTGAACTATTCAAGAAAATTAAACATGTTGACAGTGTGTAAGTATTGTTATTTTAAAAATAAATATTTAATGTTTTTGCTGACCAATTAAGTTTATTCTCACAACATGGACAATCACCATGTTAGATTCTGGGAGAGAGTAATATTGATTACTATTTTTCTGCTTTTAAGGAACTTAGTGCTTACTAGAAAGTATAATTATTAAAAGAGTATAGTAATTTTACAAAAGAAGCATAAATATATAACTATTAAACACAAATGAAGGAATAAAAAGGTTTAATAGAAGTTATAATATTTGCACTGAAATATAAAGGTTTTCTTTTTTTTATTTTTATTTTTTTTAATTTTTTTTCAACGTTTTTTTAATTTATTTTTGGGACAGAGAGAGACAGAGCATGAATGGGGGAGGGGCAGAGAGAGAGGGAGACACAGAATCGGAAACAGGCTCCAGGCTCCGAGCCATCAGCCCAGAGCCTGACGTGGGGCTCGAACTCACGGACCGCGAGATCGTGACCTGGCTGAAGTCGGACGCTTAACCGACTGTGCCACCCAGGCGCCCCTGAAATATAAAGGTTTTCAACATTTCACCTGACAAATATGATGAAGGAAAATATTATAGAATTTTATCAGTAAAAAAAATCAGAGACAAGTAAGTGCATTGAAAATTTGAAAATGGAGTGAAATGTCCTTGATGGAAAGTAAATAAATAACTAAAAAGGTTAAATTTGAGGTAAAAGGTAAGTTTGGATAAAAAAAGGAAAGACAATATGAATAAACATTTTTTCAAAGAAGACATCCAGTTGGCCAACAGGCATATGAAAAGATGCTGAACATCACTTATCATCAGGGAAATACAGAATAAAACCACAATGAAGTATCACCTTACACCTATCACAATCTAAAATCAATAACACAGGAAAACAACAGGTGTTGATGAGGATGTGGATAAAGCGAAATGCTCTCACACTGTTGCTGGGGATGCAAATTGGCGCAGGCACTCTGGAATTTCTCATAAAGTTAAAAATAGTATTACCCTACAATCCAGTGGTTGCAGTTAATTTCCTTTTGTGATGCTTCACTATTAATGTAAGAAATACAACAGATTTCTTCTGCACATTGACTTTGCATTTTGCTTCTCTATTGAAGTCATTTATCCATTCTATTAGTTTTTTTGTTGCATATTTCAGGTTTTCTGTATATAGTACTATGTCATCTGGAAATAGTGAAAGTTTTACATTTCCTTACCAATTTAGATACATTTAGTTGTTGTTTTTTTTCTTGTCTAATTGCTAAAGTTAGGATTTCCAATACTATTTTAAATAAAAGTTATGAGTGGATATCCTTGTTTTATACCTAACTTAAGGGGAAAGCTCTCAGTTTTTCCCCATTGAGTATGATGTTTGTTGCATATTTTTCATATATGGCCTTTATTATGTTGAGGTTTGTTCCCTGTAAATTTATTTTGTTGAGAGCTTCTATCATGAATGGGTATTGTCCTTTGTGAAATGCTTTTTTGTGCATCTATTTACATAGTCATATGTTTTTTATCCTTTCTCTTATTGTAGTGTCATATCCTCCTTTGTGATTTATGAATATTGGAACACCGTATCACCCTGGAAATATATTCTACTTGATCTGATGAATGATTTTTTAAAAAAATATTTTTGGAATTCGTTTGCTAGTATTTTGTTGAGTAATTCTACTTCTATGTTCATCAGAGATATTGGCCTGTAGTTCCCCCCTTTTAAATTGTGTCTTTGTGTGGTTCTGGTATCAGTGTGATTCTTGACCTTATAGAATAAATTTGGCCCTGTTTGATTTTCTTCTATTTTCTGGAACATTTAAGCAGAATAGGTACTAACTCTTTTTTAAATGGTTGGCAGAACTAGCCTGTGAATTAGTCGGCTCCTGGACTTTTGTTTGAAATTTTTTGATTACTCATTCAGTATTTTTGCTGGTATTTATCTGTGAACAGATGAAGATATATTCAAATTTTATATTACTTCCTACTTCAGTTTTGGTATATTATGTTTCTAGGCATTTATCCATTTCTTCTAGGTTGTAAATGTGTTGCCATAATAATATTGTCTTACAATTGTTTTTATTTCTTTGGTGTTGGTTGTTATTTTTCCTGTTTCATTAGTGATGTTGTTTGTTTGAGTCCCTCCCTTTGTCAGTGTTTATGTGTCTGGATAGATTTCTATCAATTTTGTTGACCTTTTCAAAGAAACAGCTCTTGGTTTCATTGATATGTTGTATTGTATTTTTAGTTTCTATGTTTAGTTTCATTTAATCTGCTCAAATATTTATTATTTCTTTCTTTCTGCTCATCTTGCATTTTCTTTGTTGTTGTTTTTGCTGCTGCTGTTGTTGTTTTATAGCTCCTTTACGGTTAGAGTTAGGTTGTTTATTTGAGATTTTTCTTGCCTTTTGAACGAAGCCTATATTTCTATAAACTTCCCTCTTAGAGCCACTCTTGCTACATCCCAAAGGTTTTGGACTTTGTGTTTTATTTGTTTGTTTCCATGTACTTTGTGATTTCTTCTTTGATTTCTTGGTTGATCCATTAATTATTTAGTAGTATGTTATTTAACCTGCATATGTTTGTACTCTTCCAAATTTTTTCTTCTTTTGGTTGGTTTCCAATTTCATAGCATGGTGGTCAGAGAGGATGCATAGTATGACTTCAACCTTTTTGAATTTATTGAGTCTTATTTTCTGGGATAATGTGTGATCTTTTCTGGAGAATGTTCCATGTGAAATTGGAAAGAATATATGTCCTGTATTTGAGGATGGAATGTTCTGAATATGTCTATTAAGTCCATCTGGTCCAAAGTGTCATTCAAAGGTAATGTTTCCTTGTTTATATTCTGTTTCAATGGTATGTCCATAAATGTAAGTGGTGTGTTAAAGTCCCTAATATCAGAGAGAAAAGATGGTGAGTAGGAGGACGCTGGGTTCATCTCGTCCTGCTGATTTCTTACATTCCACCCACATCAGCTTAAATAACCCAGAAAACCACCAGAAGACTAGCAGAATGGACTCTCTGGAACCAAGCATAGATGAGAGGCACACAGAAGAGGGTGGGAAAGAGGGAGAGGTGATGCGTGCTACACGGACTGGTGCGAGGAAGCCTGGGTGGTGGAGGGGCAGCCTGCCCTTTGGGGGCTCTAAGAGGGAAGTTTATAGAAATATAGGCCCCCAAAGTCTGGCTCGCAAAAACAGAGGGGCCATACTGTGTAAGTTCTGACAGCCAGCAGAACTTAACATCTGGAATGTTAAAAGTCAACAGCTCTGCTTTCAGGGAAGAGAGAGGGCGAGAGGACACCAGGAAGGAGAGTTATTGAGCCCCAGAAGGACAGAGTTCAGAAGGGGAACAAAGGAGCTGGAAAGCGCCATTTACCTTTCTCATCCTCCAGAGGAAATTCCAAAGGGAACCAGTTCCCGTCACCGAAATTGCTTGCACCACACAAACACACAATGCTGTGCTTCTGTGGATCAATCCTTCCAATGGGCCTGCCTCCCTCCCTGTGCTTCAGGGCCCCTTCCACAAGGGACCACTGACTGCAAAGCTAGCTAAGTTTGCCCCTTCTGCCCCTGTGCGCCTTGCAGATGTACCCCGGCTAATACTGCCTAGGCCATATACCATCAAAGCAGCACCACAAACCTGGCAGTGTGCAAGCAGCCCACAAGCCTGGAAGTGTGCAAGCAGGGGCCACACCATCCCACAGCAGTGAGTCCTGCCAATGGGAAAGGAGAAGATAAGGTACACACCAGTCTGTGGCCCAGGAGTGGGCTGGGGGCAGATATCAGGTCTGACTGCAGCCCTGCCCACCATCACGAGTTACTCCAGACAGCACAGGGGAAGTGCCCTGCAGTTTGGAGCTACACCAGGGACTACCCAAATTGATGAAACAGAAGAATTCTCCTCAAAAGAAACTCCAGGGAGTAGCGACAGCTAACGAATTGATCAAAAGTGATTTAAGCAATATAACGGAACAATAATTTAGAGTAATAGTCATAAAATTAATCACTGGGCTTGAGAAAAGCATAGAGGACAGCAGAGAATCTATTGCTATAAAAATCTATGGGCTAAGAAACAGGAGGAGCTAAAAAATGCGATAAGTGAGGTACAAGATAAAATGGAGGCAGCCATAGCACGGATTTAAGAGACAGAGGAGAGAATAGGTGAATTAGAAGTTATAATTATGGAAAAAGAGGAAGCTGAGAAAAAGAGAGATAAAAATATCCAGGAGTATGAGGGGAAATTTAGAGAACTAAGTGATGCAATCAAATGGAACAATATCCATAAAATAGGAATTCCAGCAGAAGAAGTAGAGAGAGAAAGAGGCTGAAAGTGTACTTGAGTAAATCATACCTGAGAACTTCCATGATCTAGGGAAGGAAAAAGGCATTGAAATCTAAGAAGCACAGAGAACTCCCTTCAGATGTAACTTGAATCGATCTTCTACACGACATATGAGAGTGAAACTGGCAAAATACAAGGATAAAGAGAAAATTCTGAAAGCAGCTAGGGATAAACAGGCTCTAACTTATAAAGGGAGACCCATAAGACTAGTGGCAGACCTATCTACTGAAACTTGGCAGGGCAGAAAGGAAGGGCAGGAAATCTTCAACGTGATACAGAAAAAATATGCATCCAAGAATCCTTTATCCAGCAAGCCTGTCATTCAGAATAGAAGGAAAGACAAGGGTCTTCCCAAACAAATAAAAACTTAAGGAATTCATCATCATGAAACCAGCCCTACAAGAGATCCTAAGGGGGAGCCTGTGAGTGAAATGTTGCAAGGACCACAAAGTACCAGAGACATCACTACAAGCATGAAACCTACAGACAACACAATGACTCTAAACCCATACCTTTCTATAATAACACTGAATGTAAATGGACTAAATGCTCCAACCAAAAGACATAGGGTAACAGAATGGATAAAAAAAACAAGACCCATCTATTTGCTATCTACAAGAGACTCATTTTAGACCTGAGGACACCTTCAGATTGAAAGTGAGGGGGCGGAGAACTATCTATCATGCTACTGGAAGTCAAAAGAAAGCTGGAGTAGCCACTCTTATATCAGACAAACTAGACTTTAAATTAAAGGCTGTAACAAGAGATGAAGAAGGGCTTTATACAATAATTACAAGGACTATCCATCAGGAAGAGCTAATAATTATAAATGTCTATGTGCCGAATATGGGAGCCCCCGAATGCATAAAACAATTAATCACAAACATAAGCAAACTTACTGATAAGAATGTGGTAATTGCAGGGGAGTTTAATACTCCACTTACAACAATGGGTAGATCATCTAGACACAGGATCAATAAAGAAACAAGGGCCCTGAATGATACATTGGATCAGATGGACTTGACAGATATATTAGAACTCTGCATCCCAAAGCGACAGAATATACTTTCATTTCGAGTGCACATGGAACATTCTCCAAGATAGATCACATACTGGGTCACAAAACAGCCCTTCATGAGTATAAAAGAATTGAGATCATACCATGCACTTTCACCACAATGCTATGAAACATGAAATCAACCACAGGAAAAAATCTGGAAAGCCTCCAAAAGCATGGAGGTTAATGAACACCCTACTAAAGAATGAATGGGTTAACAAGGCAATTAGAGAAGAAATTGAAAAATATACATAAATAAATGAAAATGAAAAGACAACAATACAAATGCTTTGGGATGCAGCAAAGGCAGTCCTGAGAGGAAAATACATTGCAATCCAGGCCTATCAGAAGAAAAAAGAAAAATCCCAAATACAAACTCTAACAGCACACTTAAAGAAAATAGAAGCAGAACAGCAGAGACACCCCAAGCCCAGCAGAAGAGAAAGAATAAAGATCAGAGCACAAATAAAAAATACATAATCTAAAAAAAAAAAAAAACTGTAGAGAAGATCAATGAAACCAAGAGTTTGTTTTCTGAAAACATAAGAAAAATTGATAAACCTCTAGCCAGGCTTCTCAAAAAGAAATGGGAGATGACCCAAATAAATAAAATCATGAATGAAATGGAATTATGACAACAAATCCCTCAGAAATACAAGCAATTATCAGGCAATACTATAAAAAATTATATGCGAACAAACTGGGCAACCTGGAAGAAATGGACAAATTCCTAAGCACCCACACACTTCCAAAACTCAAACAGGAACAAATAGAAAACTTGAACAGACCCATAACCGTAGAATAAATTGAATCAGTTATCAAACATCTCCCAAGAAATAAAATACCAGGGCAGATGGCTTCCCTAGGGAATTCTACCAGACATTTAAAGCAGAAATAATTCCTATCATTCTCAAGCTATTCCAAGAAATAGAAAGGGAAGGAAAACTTCCAGACTCATTCTATGAAGCCAGCATTACTTTGATTCCTAAACCAGAGAGACCCAGCAAAAAAAGAGAACAACAGGCCAATATCCCTCATGAATATGGATGCAAAAATTTTCAGCAAGGTACTAGCAAATCGAATTCAACAGCATATAAAAAGAATTCTTCCCCATGATGAAGTGGGATTCATTCCTGGGCTGCAGGGGCTGGTTCATAATTCGCAAATAAATCAATGTGACACATCACATGAATAAAAGAAAAGAGAAGAACTATATGATCTTGTCAATTGATGCAGAAAAAGCATTTGACAAAATTCAGCATCTTTTCTTAATAACAACCCTCGACAAAGTCGGGATAGAAGGAATATACTTAAAGTTCATAAAAGCCATTTATGAAAAGCCCACAGCTAATATCATCCTCAATGGGGAAAAACTGAGAGCTTTCTTCCTGAGATAAGGAACACGACGGGGATGTCCACTCTCACTGCTGTTGTTTAACATAGTGTTGCAGGTTCTAGCATGAGCAACCAGACAACAAAAGGAAATCAAAGGCATCAATATTGGCAAAGATGAAGTCAAGCTTTCACACTTTTCAGATGGCATGATGTGATAAATGGAAAACTCAATAGACTCCACCAAAAGTCTGCTAAAACTGATACATGAATTCAGCAAAGTTGCAGAACACAAAATGAATGTACAGAAATCAGTTGCATTCTTATAATGAAGCAACAGAAAGACAAATAAAGAAACTGATCCCATTCACAATTGCACCAAGAAGCATAAAATATCTAGGCATAAACCTAACCAAATACGTAAAAGTTCTGTATGCTGAAACTATAGAAAGCTTATGAAGGAAATTGAAGAAGTACAAATAATTGGAAAAACATTCCGTGTTCATGGATTAGAAGAATAAATATTGTTAAAATGTCTATACTACCCAAAGCTATCTACACAGTCAATGCAATCCCAATCAAAATTGCACCAGCATTCTTCTTGAAGCTAGAACAAGCAATCCTAAAATGTGTATGGAACAACAAATGACCCTGACTAGCCAAGGTAATATTGAAGAAGAAGACCAAAGCAGAAGAAATCACAGTCCCAGACTTTAGCCTCTACTACAAAGCTGTAATCACCAAGACAGCATGGTATTGGCATAAAAACAGACATGTAGACCAATGGAATAGAAGAGAAACCCAAGAACTGGACCCACAAAAGTATGGCCAACTAATGTTTGACAAAGCAGGAAAGAATATCCAATGGAAAATAGAGAGTCTCTTTAACAAATGGTGCTGGGAGAACTGGACAGCAACATAGAGAAGGATGAAACTAGACCACTTTCTTACACTATTCACAAAAATAAACTCAAAATGGATAAAGGACATGAATGTGAGACAGGAAGCCATCAAAATCCTAGAAGAGAAAGCAGGAAAAAAATCTCTCTGACCTCAACCACAGCAATTTCTTGCTTGACAAATCTCCAGAGGAAAGGGAATTAAAAGCAAAAATGAACTATTGGGACCTCATGAAGATCAAAAGCTTCTGCACTGAAAAGGAAATAATCAACAAAACTAAAAGTCCACCAATGGAATGGGAAAAGATCTTTGCAAATGACATATCAGACAAAGGGCTATTATCCAAAATTTATAAGGATCTCACCAAACTCCACACCCAAAAAACAAATAATTCAGTGAAGAAATGGGCGGAAGACATGAATAGACATTTCTCTAAAGAAGACATCCAGATGGCCAGCAGGAACATGAAAAGATGCTCAATGTCACTCCTCATCAGGAAAATACAAATCAAAACCACACTGAGATATCACCTCATGCCAGTCAGAGTGTCTAAAATGAACAAATCAGGAGACTATAGATGCTGGAGAGGATGTGTAGAAATGGGAACACTCTTGTACTGTTGGTGGGAATGCAAACTGGTGCAGCCACTCTGGAAAACAGTGTGGAGGTTCCTCAAAACATTAAAAATAGATCTACCCTATGACCCAGCTATAGCACTGCTAGGAATTTACCCAAGGGATACAGGAGTGCTGCTGCATAGGGGCACTTGTATTCCAATGTTTATAACAGCCGTTTCAACAATAGGCAAATTATGGAAAGGGCCTAAATGTCCATCTACTGATGCATAGATAAAGAAGTTGTGGTTTATATATACAATGGAATACTGCTTGGCAATGCGGAAGAATTAAATATTGCATTTTGTAGTAATGTGGATGGAAATTGGAGAGTGTTATGCTAAGTGAAATAAGTCATACAGAGAAAGACCAATGCCCTATGTTTTCACTCTTATGTGCATCTTGAGAAACCTATTAGAAGACCATGTGGGAGGAGAAGGGGAAAGAAAAGTTACAGACAGGGAAAGAGGCAAACCATAAGAGACGCTTAAAGATTAAGAATAAACTGTGTGTTGATGGGTGGTTGGAGAGAGGGGAAAGTGGGTGATGGCCATTGTGGAGGGCACCTACTGGGATGAGCACTGGGTGTTGTATGGAAACCAATTTGACAATAAATTTCATATTAAGAAAAGTCCCTAATATCATTTTATTACTATCAGTTAGTTCCTTTCTGTTTTTTATAAACAGTTTTATGTTTTTGGATGCCTCCATATTTGGTGCTTATTTATTTATATTTGTTATATCCTCCTGTTCAACTGTCCCCTTTATTCCTTCTTTGTCTCTTGTTACTGTCTTTCTTTTAAATTCTTTTTTGTCCAATATAATATTACTACTTGGGCTTTCTTTTGACACCCATTTGCATTGTAAATGTTTCTCCATCTCCTCTCCTTCAATCTTCTGTTAGTTTTAGGTTTGAAATAAGTCTCTTGTAGACAGCATATAGATGAGTCATTTTTTAAAAAGTTTTTTAAGCTCATCTGTATTTTGAAAGAGACAGAGACAGCATGACTAAGGGAGGAGCACAGAGGGAGGGAGGGAGAGAGAGAGAGAGAGAGAGAGAGAGAGAGAGAGAGAGAGAGAATCCCAAGGAAGCTCTGCACTGCCAACACAGACCCCGATGCGGGCTCGAACCCACAAACTGTGAGATCATTACCTGAGCCGAAACTGAGAGTTGGACGCTTAACCGACTGAACCACCACGCACCAGAGTCTTATTTTTTATGTACTCTGTCACTCTATGTTTTTTGATTAGAACATATATTCCTTTTACATGCATGGTATTTTTTTTTTTTAATTTTCAAGTTAGTTCGCATACAGTGTAGTCTTGGCTTCAGGGGTAGAACCCAGTGATTCATCTCTTACATATGGCACCCAGTGCTCATTCCAAAATGTGCCCTCCTTAACTCCCATCACCCATTTAATCCACCCCCATCCCCCTTCCAGCAACCCTCAGTTTGTTCTCTGTATTTAAGAGTCTCTTATGGTTTGCCTCTCTCTCTGTTTTTATCTTATTTTTCCTTCCTTTCCCCTATGTTCATCTGTTGAATTTCTCAAATTCCACATATGAGTGAAACCATACGATATCTGTCTACATTAATAGTAAAGATTGATAAATATATCGGGGTGCCTGGGTGGCTCAATCAGTTGGGCGCCCGGCTTCAGCTCAGGTCATGAAGCCTTGGTTCATGAGTTCGAGCCCTGCGTCGGGCTCTGTTTTGACAGCTCAGAGCCTGAAGCCTGCTTCCAATGCTGTGTCTCCTTCTCTCTCTCTCTCTCTGCCCCTAACCCAGTCATGTTCTGTTTCTCTCTCCAAAATAAACATTAAAAAAGGATTGATAAATATATAATTTATTATCATTTTGTGACTTGTTTGGTGTTTTTTTAGTTTTCCTCTGATCCTTCCTTCTCTTTCTCTGTCTCATGGTTTGCTGGTTTTCTTTAGTGATATACTGGGGTTTTTTACTCTATTTTTTGGATATCATCAATTACTGTGTTTTTGATTTGTGGTTACCATTTCAGTTTATATATAACCTCTGCAAGTAGCAGTCTATATTAAGCTGATTGTTTACTTTTGAACTCATTCTTTACCCTTCTCTCTTCCACATTTCATATACCTGGTATCATCTTTTTACATCATTTTATGGTGTACATTTTATTTTATTTTCCAGTCACAGAGTCCCCCTTAACATTTATTTTAGGGCTAGTGAGCCCTAAAGTTAGTGAGCATGAATTATTTTATTTATTTATTTATTTTTTGGTCTGGAAAACTGTTTATCTCTCCCTTTATTTTGAATGATAACCTTTATAGGTAAAGTATTCTTGACTGCAGATTTTTCCCTCTCAGCATTTTGAATACATAGTGTCACTCCCTTCTGGCCTGCACTGTTTCTGCTGTGAAATGGGGTGATAGTCATGTGGAGTATCCTTTTATTCAGCTGTCTTCTTTCCTTTTGCAGCTTCTAAAATTCTTTATCACTTTTTTTTTTGCCATTTTAATTACTATGTGTCTTGGTGTAGACATCCTTAGGTTGAATTTGTTGGAGAACTCTGTGACTCCTGAATCTGGATCTGTTTCCATTCCCAGATTCAGGAATTTTTCAGCTATTTTTTATGCAAATATATCCCCCCCCCTTCTCTGTTTTTTCATTCTCGGGCTCTATACTGCAAAGGTTATTATGCTTGATGGAGCCACTGAGTTTTGTAAGTTTATTCTTATTATGCAGTATTTGTTTATCTCTCTTATGTTCAGCTTGTTTGCTTTCCATTACTCTATCTTTCAAGTCACTGATCTGTTCCTCTGCTTCCCATAGCCTACTATTCTATTTTACATTTAATTTCATTTATTGATTTCTTCAACTCTGATATGTTATTCTTTCTCTTTGTCAGGTGTCTCACTGATGACCTCCACTCTTTTCTGAAATGCAGTGAGTATTTTTATGACCATTACTTTAAATTCTGAATCAGGCATATTACTTATTTCTCTTTTGCTTAGATTTCCTGCTGTGATTTTGTCTTATTCATTCATTTGGGACATATTTTTCTGTCTTATTTTATTTACCTCTCTGTGCATGTTTAACTGTGTTAAGAAAGTCAGCTATGGCTTCTGCAATTGAAAGCAGTGACTTTATGAAATAGAGGTCCTGTAGCGCCCTGTAGTGCAGTGTCCCCTGTTCACCAGAACCTGGAACTTCAGGAGAATATCCTATGTGTATTGCTTATGTCCTGCTGTTTTGTCTGAGTCACTTTTGCTTCTAGTCCAGTTGTCTGCACTGACTTTGCCTGCATGAGTCTGTGGAGGAAAATGGGAACTGTCAGCTCCTTTGTTCCCAGAGAAGTCCCCAACATGCTCCAAAATCAATATAAACATATCTTCCTCTCATTATGTTAGCTATTGTTTCTATGTTGCCTCTCCACAGGTTGTTTTCTCCTTAAGGGCAAGGATCTGAATATCACTTACCCTCCAGGTTGGCCCACTGCTGAGTTGACCGACTTTTAAAGCTCCAGGCTCCAAGTCCTGCTGGTTATACAAACATAGAATTCAGCCTGTATGGTTTTTAAGTCCAGATGTTATGGGGATTCTTTCTCCCTATGTAGGCTTCCTGGTGTTTTCTCTGTTCCATGCCAACAGCTCCCTCCCTCCAGTGGGTATCTCCTGACCACCATTTCTGCCCTTCCTAACCTCTGATGTGGTTTCTTCTCTCTACATTTAGTTGTGGAATGTGTTATGTCTGTCTTCAGATCACTCTCCACTTTATTTATTGGATGTGAGTGATATCTAGTTATAAAAGTGGGATAGTGTGGGTTTAGGGTTCTCCCACTCCACCATCTTCCCAGCATCCCCCATATATATTTTCAATAAATATGTCTATCTTACATACAAAAGTGGGAAATGCTTTGTGGCAACCCATGTGGAAAGGATTCAAGGGGAGAGACTTCAGGGTTGTCCCAAGTTTAGAGGTTCACTTGTAAAGTGGGACATAGAATCATTTTTTTTCCTGAGGAGAGATATAGAAACATGAAACAGAATTAATGCTGAGAGTAAAGAGGAAATGAGGTGCCCAAATGGAAAACTAAGCAGATGTAGAAATAAGGGACTTCTTGAAAGAGATGTGATTAAAAAACTGTCATTTATGTATTCAAACAATATTCATTGTAGAAATGTTACCAACCAGTGATTAAGAGACTTGTCTGCAGAAATGGAATAGAACTAAAATCTAAACTCTAATTTGGTAATTACAAGGTGTTTTCTTGGACAAATTAAGGAGTTTTTCTGAGTCTCCTCATCTGTAAATTTGGGAGAATAATATGCATCTCATAGTTTTTTTTTATTTCATTTTGTTTTGTTTTTTTAAGGATTAAATGAGTTAATGTCTTGGCTATTAATAAACAATTATGACAGTTGTCAATAATATTATTTTTATGTTACTGGTATATTAATTATTTGGCACTTTTATGTAATAAAGTTTGCCAAGCTTTTGGCACTGTTAAGAGATCAAAACAAGTATAAAGTGAATAAAGTCAGGGCTCTGGATAAGACAGATTTGCTAAGACATTCCTTTGGAAGTGTATTTATTTAATTTATTTTATTAAAGTATAGTTAACATACAGTGCTGTATTAGTTTCAGGCGTGCAATATAATGTTTCAACAATTCTATACATTCTCAGTGGTCATCAAGATAAGTGTACTCTTTCACTTATATGTGAAGGAGACATTCCTTATTATAGGCCCTAGAAAATCTTTATGGGACATAAAACGCTTTGTAAAGAAGCCATTCTGGGGTGTACACTAAAGAAGTACCTCCAAACCTTCATTAAATATCAATGGGATGCATGGGTTGGTTATCTATAGGGTCCTGATAAACCTTCATTCATAGTGTAATTAAATTGTCATGTATATATTAACTAGAAAGTCTCTAATAGTTGTGGCATGCTGGAAAATTAAAATAAATTTTTATTGTTTAATGTGACAGCCTGATGATCAAATTACCGTTTTTTAGAAAACAATTTCTAAATAAGGAGCAATCACCAGGATTTTAAAGAAATCTTTTCCCATATTTTCTTACTGTTGAAAGCTCATGTGCAAGGCCCATGATAAGGAGATTCTCTGTAGCAGGCCATCACTGAAACCTAAAAGCAAACTGAACTGGCATAAATAATTGTGCTATAGAAAGCCTCTCAGTTGCACCTTGCTGATCACTGACAATTTACATATCTCAGGAAAACCTTTGTTGGCTTCTGTCATTTCTGCATTATTATGTGCCTTTCTGGATAATTACCAGTTAATGTGAAAAAGCAGAAGGAAAAAACCTTGAAATTTCTGATAGAGAATTCTCAAACCTCTTCTCTTATCTGTGCACAGCAGCTTCTTGATTTCAAAAGAAGTTTCAAAACCTTTGTTAAAAATGTTCCTGATTCCCAGTTTGAATAAACCAAATGACATTCAGATAAAATTATTTGCTTTTCCACAATTAAATTCCATTTTCATGAACTGTCAAAATAAAATGGAAGACTTCTTAACTAATCTGTCAGTTGTTTGCTTAGTATGTTTTATGATGTGGACAGTATAAGCTGTGTGGAGGGGAAACAATAACTGTAATTTTGCAGCAATATATGAGCAGTATCAGTCTCCTCTCTATATCCCTCCCCTTTTCCAAAAAAGTATCCCTTTAAAGAAAAGCTGACTGAACAGTCCACTAAATTTAAAAGGTGGTGGGCATCTTGAATAGGTAGGCCCTTTCGAGTGTCTTGTTTTTCCTGGATTTGTCTATCATTTGTCTTAGACACTAAGCAACCTCAAATGCTGCTTCTCATAGTAAAAAAACTATGGTTACAGGATAATTTATGACAGTTATTACAAGATGATTTTATAATTTATATCAAGAGCAGAATGCCAGAATGTGTTTATATATGAAGTAAAAGGCAAACAAGTGACCATACACTGGCAGTGAAAAACTTCATTTCCTGACATCTTCTTATGTAAACGTGTATTTAATTCAAATAGCTGCACCTATCCTTTCAACATGTCTTTGGGTATGTGAAATACTTGGTACTTTAAAAGTGTTAGAGGGGCACCTGGGTGGCTCAGCCGGTTAAGCAACTGACCTCAATTCAGGTCATAATCTCACGGTTCGTGGGTTCAAGCCCTGTGTCAGGCTCCATGCTGACAGCTCAGAGCTTGGAATCTGCTTCGGATTCTGTGTCTCCCTTTCTCTCTGCCCCTCCCCTGCTCGTTCTCTGTCTCTCTCTGTCTCTCAAAAATAAATAAAAGTTAAAAAAAATAAAAAAGAAAGTGTTAGAACCCGCTTTTCTTACTTTTTTAGGAAATTTGATGCTAACACTGAAGTGAGCTCATGAATTCTCTGTCAAATAATTATTGACTTTATGAAACATCTGTGGACAAATTTAGGGTCCCATTCATCCCCCTGGATGTCTTTGTATTTTTACAGTATTCTAAGTACTCAAAGAACATTAAAAAAATCTTATATAAAGGCTTAATTCAAATATTGGATATGCTATCTTTGTGTCCGTTACATATATATAAATGACTTCCACAAATCCTGGGATGCCATTGTAATGGAGTGATTACTAGTAATAACAGAAACTATCATCATGGTAAACATCATGTAATGGCTAACATTTATTGTTTATTCTGTGTCATGTTCTAAGTTATTTGTATTCACTATCTAATTTAATCTTCACAATAATCCAATATTGTGGGTACTATTATTTTCCATATCTTACAGATTGATAAATTGGGTTTGGAGAAGTGAAGTAATTTTCCCAAAGTAATTCAGCCAAAAAGTGGCAAACCATATATTAAAACTTGGCTTGTCTGATTCTTAAGTACTTGAAAATAGTACTTTTAAATGCCATCTTTCAGCAGTTCTCATTCCTCTTTTGTTTTCAGAAGTTGAAATTTGGAGATATCCTCCAGTCTTTCCTTTTTTTTTTTTTTTATGTGTAACCCTATGCTCTACTTCTAAAAACTGGACATTTTTTTCTGTGGAAAGGTAGCTCTTGAGAATGGAAATTGTTAGTGTCAGGGGTTGGGCAGGGTAAAGATAGGAGTTAGAGTCAAAAAGAATTTTTTGCAGTTTAAGGCTTTATTGGGAACTAAGGTTCCGGGAGAGGTTCCGTGACTCAGGGAGTGGAGGAGTCAGGGAAGTCGCGCCCGGGTATGGTGGGGTAGGGTTTTTAAGCTGCAGCAATTCCAGGTTTAGGTTCGGCTGGGTCTTCCTTTCGTGCCAGGTTGTGCTGTTGCTCGGTGATTGGTTGACCTTCAGTTTGTTCCAGCGCGCTGCTCGGGGCTCGCCCTTTGGGTCGTTGTTTGCTCTTCAGTTTCTTCTGGTGTGCTGGCGAGATGGCTGTCCTCTTCCAGGGACATCCTAACAGAAATCAGGGAGCAAAGCCCCCAAAACTCTCTCCTTTTCTGCCATTTTTACTAGTTTCTTTTGTACCAATGCAAACCTCTCCCCCAGAAATTTACCATATGTCTCTGCTTAGAGAATTTTTATCCCCACCCTTCAGCTTATACCCTACTCCTTGGTATAAAATGTCAAAAAATGGATAGCTATGAATATGAACTCTATTTCTGAAATCTAAAGTTAATCTTGCTTTATTCATTTAGGCATACATAGATTTATAATTATCCCCTATGAACATGTCAGTTGATGGAGTAGAAAGAACATGAAGTTTTACAATTTAAGAAACTTAGGTTAAAACCAGATTCTGCCATGAACAAACTCTCTGACATTGGCAAAGTTTCTAAGTTGCTGGTAATCAGTTTCCTTTTTAGTAAAGTGTAGTTAATGGCATTATCTCTTTTAAGAGTTGTAGTATAGATTAAATGAAGTTATGGGTGAAAAGTACCTGGCACTATGCTGCACATGGTAGTTGCTCCATAAATAATTATTATTCTCATACTTTGTTATAGATATATATGAAAAAAGAGAGGTAGATAGTTAATAGAGTGTTCTCTCCCAGAAGTGCAAGCTGTGAGAACAAAACACATGTTAATGTAGCAGGGACAGACAACTGTCTGGTGTCCCTGAGTGGAACTCTGTAGAGAGTTCCATATAAAATATTTAATTCACTTATTAAATTTAATAAATATACAGTTGGATCTTGAATAGCATGGTTTTGAACTGTGAGAGTATACTTATACAAAGATTTTTAAAAAGTGGAGTATTGTAAATATATTTTCTCTTTCTTATTATTTGCTTAATATCATTTTCTTTTATCTAACTTCATTGCAATAATACAGTATATAATATACATACTATATTGTATATATATATGTATGCATATATGAGATACAAAATATGTGTTAATTGACTGTTTATGGTACTGGTATGGCTTCCACTCAGAAGCAAGCTATTAGCAGTTAAGTTAGTGGGAGTCAAAGTTAAACATAGATTTTTGGCTACTCAGGGGTCACCACTTTTAACCACTACATTGTCCAAGAGTAAATTGTATAATATATCTTGTACTGTTCGTGGGAATGCAAACTTGTGCAGCCACTCTGGAAAACAGTGTGGATGTTCCTCAAAAAATTAAAAATAGATCTACCCTATGACCCAGCAATAGCACTGCTAGGAATTTACCCAAGGGATACAGGACTGCTGATGCATAGGGGCACTTGTACTCCAATGTTTATAGCAACACTTTCAACAATAGCCAAATCATGGAAAGAGCTTAAATGTCCATCAACTGATGAATGGATAAAGAAATTGTGGTTTATATACACAATGGAGTACTACTTGGGAATGAGAAAGAATGAAATATGGCCCTTTGTAGCAACCTGGACAGAACTGGAGAGTGTTATGCTAAGTGAAATAAGTCATACAGAGCAAGACAGATACCATATGTTTTCACTCTTATGTGGATCCTGAGAAACTTAACAGAAGTCCATGGGGGAGGGGAAGGAAAAAAAAGTTAGAGAGGGAGAGAGCCAAACCGTAAGAGACTCTTAAAAACAGAGAATAAACTGAGGGTTGATGGGGGGTGGGTGATGGGCATTGAGGAAGGGGCCTGTTGGGATGATCACTGGGTGTTGTATGGAAACCAGTTTGGCAATAAATTTCATATTTAAATTAAAAAAAACAACAACAATGGTCCTTTAGGAGAAGCAAGTAAAGCAGAGTTTCTCCAAGATCTACTAGTTAATTCAACACATACTGAATGATTTCCATGTACAAAGCTCCGTGTCAAGTGTAGTCAAAAAGAGAGATGGTTTCTGTTTTCAGATATAATCATATCTGTAATACAAAGGAGGATATTATTAAATACTATACTGGCATAAACAACATATTTGGAGATTTGTATTAAAGATGAAGTTGCGGTGGTTAGTTTTTAAATGCTTTATGATACATGTGGATTAAGTAGGTTCTTTTAAGCTAGCCTAGGGATATAATTACCATAATACAGCATATATACTAATGTACATTGTGAGTCCTAGTGCCATCTGCTTACAAATGAAAAGTTAGAATATAATCATTTGTAAACATAAGAAGTATTGCAGCTGGAGTGCTCAATGTTAAAAAAAAACTGAGAGTGGAGATAACATGGGTTTTATATTCTGGAATGCTGAATTTGAATTCTAGCTCTGTCACTCTTAGGTGTATGGCCTTCAGTGAAATTACCAAACCTTTCTGAGCTGAAGTTTCCACTTCTGTATAATGGCAATACCTTCTGTTGAATGAGCAGAAGGTGTGGCCCAGGGCAATAAGAATCAAATGATGTAAAATATATAAAAGTACTATGGAAAATGTATAAGTATGGCATATGTTAGTTAATATAGTTATTTTATTCAAGATATATGCAGCATCTTCCCCCTTTCACTTGGATACATATTCATTTAGTGTGTATCTCTAAGGCAGTATTTTCATGTTGTTAACCAAGGCAAAACATTTTAAAAGGAAGTTACTCCTTCCTACTTGGTTAACCAATTAGTCTTCTTCATTGAGTGGCCACAAGAAATGAGGGATAGTAATTGATATATTTCCTCCCAGTCTATGCTAACATTGCTACCTCTTTGCTTTCTCAGCCAGAAGAAAACAAGGAGAGATGAGTTCACAAAATAATTCTTCTTTCCTCTTTATAGATCTCTAAATTTCGTTTGTTCCTTAAGTGATTCAACAGTGTACAACATGACTGACTTATATCTTTACTTCAGCAATAATTTAGAATAAATTCAAATATCAGTTGTCAAAATGCTGAACTCTAAAGTATATCTGTAGAGCATCCTGCCGCACGCCTAAGGCGCATGTGCACAAGGCGTGGTGGAAACCGAGGTACTACAGCACTCATTGGATGCTTCAGCGCACGCCTCCCATTGACCAAACCCAACAAGGAGGTGAGGGCAAGGAGCCAGGGAACATAAGAGAAAAGAATGGGAGGAAAGATGGCGGTGTAGGAGGACGCTGGGCTCACCGTGCGTCCTGCTGATCACTTAGATTCCACCTACACCTGCCTAAAGAACCCAGAAAACCGCCAGAGGATTAGCAGAACGGAGTCTCCGGAGCCAAGCGCAGACGAGAGGCCCACGGAAGAGGGTAGGAAGGGCGGCGAGGCGGTGCGCACTCCACGGACTGGCGGGAGGGAGCCGGGGCGGAGGGGCGGCTCGCCGGCCAAGCAGAGCCCCCGAGTCGGGCTGGCAAAAGCGGAGGGGCCGGACGGACTGTGTTCTGACAGCAAGCGCGACTTAGCGTCTGGGAGGTCATAAGTTAACAGCTCTGCTCAGAAAGCGGGAAGGCTGGAGGACAAAGGGAGGGAGAGCTGCTGAGCCCCCGGACGGACGGCAGAGCTCAGCTTGGCGGGGAACAAAGGCGCTCGCCAGCGCCATCTCCCCCGCCCATCCCCCAGCCAAAATCCCAAAGAGAACCAGTTCCTGCCAGGGAACTTGCTCGCTCCGCGCAAACACCCATCTCTGTGCTTCTGTGGAGCCAAACCTCTGGCAGCGGATCTGACTCCCTCCTGCTGCCACAGGGCCCCTCCTGAAGTGGATCACCTAAGGAGGAGGGAGCAAAGCGTACCCCTCCTGCCCCCGTGCACCTTGCCTACCCACCCCAGCTAATACGCCAGCTCCCCAGCACCACAAGCCTGGCAGTGTGCAAGTAGCCCAGACAGGCCATGCCACCCCACAATGAATCCCACCCCTAGGGGAGGGGAAGAGAAGGCACAAACCAGTCTGACTGTGGCCCCAGCTGTGGGCTGGGGGCAGACATCAGGTCTGACTGCGGCCCCACCCACCAACTCCAGTTATACACCACAGCACAGGGGAAGTGCCCAGCAGGTCCTCACCACTCCAGGGACTATCCAAAATGACCAAACGGAAGAATTCCCCTCAGAAGAATCTCCAGGAAATAACAACAGCTAATGAACTGATCAAAAAGGATTTAAATAATATAACAGAAAGTGAATTTAGAATAATAGTCATAAAATTAATCGCTGGGCTTGAAAACAGTATACAGGACAGCAGAGAATCTCTTGCCACAGAGATCAAGGGACTAAGGAACAGTCACGAGGAGCTGAAAAGCACTTTAAAAGAAATGCAAAACAAAATGGAAACGACGACAGCTCGGATTGAAGAGGCAGAGGAGACAATAGGTGAACTAGAAGATAAAGTTATGGAAAAAGAGGAAGCTGAGAGAAAGAGAGATAAAAAAATCCAGGAGTATGAGGGGAAAATTAGAGAACTAAGTGATACACTAAAAAGAAATAATATACGCATAATTGGTATCCCAGAGGAGGAAGAGAGAGGGAAAGGTGCTGAAGGGGTACTTGAAGAAATGATAGCTGAGAACTTCCCTGAACTGGGGAAGGAAAAAGGCATTGAAATCCAAGAAGCACAGAGAACTCCTTTCAGATGTAACTTGAATCGATCTTCTGCACGACATATCATAGTGAAACTGGCAAAATACAAGGATAAAGAGAAAATTCTGAAAGCAGCAAGGGATAAACGTGCCCTCACATATAAAGGGAG
The DNA here is from genome assembly GCF_028018385.1 of Neofelis nebulosa. NCBI lineage: Eukaryota > Metazoa > Chordata > Mammalia > Carnivora > Felidae > Neofelis > Neofelis nebulosa. The sequence goes on from NC_080800.1 coordinate 68,245,268, forward strand.
ACCTATAAGACTCGTGACTGATCTCTCCTTTGAAACTTGGCAGGCCAGAAAGGCTTGGCACGATACCTTCAGTGTGCTAAACAGAAAAAATATGCAGCCGAGAATCCTTTATCCAGCAAGTCTGTCATTTAGAATAGAAGGAGAGATAAAGGTCTTCCCAAACAAACAAAAACTGAAGGAATGTGTCACCACGAAACCAGCCCTACAAGAGATCCTAAGGGGGATCCTGTGAGACAAAGTACCAGAGACATCACTACAAGCATGAAACATACAGACATCACAATGACTCTAAACCAATATCTTTCAATAATAACACTGAATGTAAATGGATTAAATGCACCAACCAAAAGACATAGGGTATCAGAATGGATAAAAAAACAAGACCCATCTATTTGCTGTCTACAAGAGACTCATTTTAGATCTGAGGACACCTTGAGATTGAGAGTGAGGGGATGGAGAACTATTTATCACGCTACTGGAAGCCAAAAGAAAGCTGGAGTAGCCATACTTATATCACACACACTAGACTTTAAATTAAAGGCTGGAACAAGAGATGAAGAAGGGCATTATATAATAATTACAAGGTCTATCCATCAGGAGGAGCTAACAATTATAAATGTTTATGCGCCGAATACCGGAGCCCCCAAATATATAAAACAATTACTCATAAACATAAGCAACCTTATTGATAAAAATGTGGTAATTGCAGGGGACTTTAACACCCACTTACAGAAGTGGATAGATCATCTAGACACACGGTCAATAAAGAAGCAAGGGCCCTGAATGATACATTGGATCAGATGGACTTGACAGATATATTTAGAACTCTGCATCCCAAAGCAACAGAATATACTTTCTTCTCGAGTGCACATGGAACATTCTCCAAGATAGATCATATACTGGGTCACAAAACAGCCCTTCATAAGTTTACAAGAATTGAAATTATACCATGCATACTTTCAGACCACAATGCTATGAAGCTTGAAATCAACCACAGGAAAAAGTCTGGAAAACCTCCAAAAGCATGGAGGTTAAAGAACACCCTACTAACGAATGAGTGGGTCAACCAGGCAATTAGAGAAGAAATTTAAAAATATATGGAAACAAACGAAAATGAAAATACAACAATCCAAACGCTTTGGGACGCAGCGAAGGCAGTCCTGAGAGGAAAATACATTGCAATCCAGGCCTATCTCAAGAAACAAGAAAAATCCGAAATACAAAATCTAACAGCACACCTAAAGGAAATAGAAGCAGAACAGCAAAGGCAGCCTAAACCCAGCAGAAGAAGAGAAATCATAAAGATCAGAGCAGAAATAAACAATATAGAATCTAAAAAAACTGTAGAGCAGATCAACGAAACCAAGAGTTGGTTTTTTGAAAAAATAAACAAAATTGACAAACCTCTAGCCAGGCTTCTCAAAAAGAAAAGGGAGATGACCCAAATAGATAAAATCATGAATGAAAATGGAATTATTACAACCAATCCCTCAGAGATACAAACAATTATCAGGGAATACTATGAAAAATTATATGCCAACAAATTGGACAACCTGGAAGAAATGGACAAATTCCTAAACACCCACACCCTTCCAAAACTCAATCAGGAGGAAACAGAAAGCTTGGACAGACCCATAACCAGCGAAGAAATTGAATCGGTTATCAAAAATCTCCCAACAAATAAGAGTCCAGGACCAGATGGCTTCCCAGGGGAGTTCTACCAGACGTTTATAGCAGAGATAATACCTATCCTTCTCAAGCTCTTCCAAGAAATAGAAAGGGAAGGAAAACTTCCAGACTCATTCTAGGAAGCCAGTATTACTTTGATTCCTAAACCAGACAGAGACCCAGTAAAAAAGGAGAACTACAGGCCAATATCTCTGATGAATATGGATGCAAAAATTCTCAATAAGATACTAGGAAATAGAATTCAATGGCATATAAAAAGAATTATTCACCATGATCAAGTGGGATTCATTCCTGGGATGCAGGGCTGGTTCAATATTTGCAAATCGATCAACGTGATACATCACATTAACAAAAAAAAAGAGATGAACCATATGATCCTGTCAATCAATGCAGAAAAGGCCTTTGACAAAATCCAGCACCCTTTCTTAATAAAAACCCTTGAGAAAGTCGGGATAGAAGGAACATACTTAAACATCATAAAAGCCATTTATGAAAAGCCCACAGCTAACATCATCCTCAATGGGGAAAAACTGAGATCAGGAACACGACAGGGATGTCCATTCTCACTGCTGTTGTTTAATATAGTGCTGGAAATTCTAGCATCAGCAATCAGACAACAAAAGGAAATCAAAGGCATCAAAATTGGCAAAGATGAAGTCAAGCTTTCGCTTTTTGCAGATGACATGATATTATACATGGAAAATCCGATAGACTCCACCAAAAGTCTGCTAGAACTGATACATGAATTGAGCAAAGTTGCAGGATACAAAATCAACGTACAGAAATCAGTTGCATTCTTATACACTAACAATGAAGCAACAGAAAGACAAATAAAGAAACTGATCCCATTCACAATTGCATCAAGAAGCATAAAATACCTAGGAATAAATCTAACCAAAGATGTAAAAGATCTGTATGCTGAAAACTATAGAAAACTTATGCAGATAATTGAAGAAGATACAAAGAAATGGAAAGACATTCCCTGCTCATGGATTGGAAGAATAAATATTGTCAAAATGTCAATACTACCCAAAGCTATCTACACATTCAATGCAATCCCAATCAAAATTGCACCAGCATTCTTCTCGAAACTAGAACAAGCAATCCTAAAATTCATATGGAACCACAAAAGACCCTGAATAGCCAAAGTAATTTTGAAGAAGAAGACCAAAGCAGGAGGCATCACAATCCCAGACTTTAGCCTCTACTACAAAGCTGTCATCATCAAGACAGCATGGTATTGGCATAAAAACAGACACATAGAACAATGGAATAGAATAGAAACTCCAGAACTAGACCCACAAACGTATGGCCAACTCATCTTTGACAAAGCAGGAAAGAACATCCAATGGAAAAAAGACAGTCTCTTTAACAAATGGTGCTGGGAGAACTGGACAGCAATATGCAGAAGGTTGAAACTAGACCACTTTCTCACACCATTCCCAAAAATAAACTCAAAATGGATAAAGGACCTGAATGTGAGACAGGAAACCATCAAAACCTTAGAGGAGAAAGCAGGAAAAGACCTGTCTGACCTCAGCCGTAGCAATCTCTTACTCGGCACATCCCCAAAGGCAAGGGAATTAAAAGCAAAAGTGAATTACTGGGACCTTATGAAGATAAAAAGCTTCTGCACAGCAAAGGAAACAACCAACAAAACTAAAAGGCAACCAACGGAATGGGAAAAGATATTTGCAAATGACATATCAGACAAAGGGCTAGTATCCAAAATCTATAAAGAGCTCATCAAACTCCACACCCGAAAAACAAATAACCCAGTGAAAAAATGGGCAGAAAACATGAATAGACACTTCTCTAAAGAAGACATCCGGATGGCCAACAGGCACATGAAAAGATGTTCAACGTCGCTCCTTATCTGGGAAATACAAATCAAAACCACACTCGGATATCACCTCACGCCAGTCAGAGTGGCCAAAATGAACAAATCAGGAGACTATACATGCTGGAGAGGATGTGAAGAAACGGGAACCCTCTTGCACTGTTGGTGGGAATGCAAATTGGTGAAGCCATTCTGGAAAGCAGTGTGGAGGTTCCTCAGAAAATTAAAAATAGACCTACCCTATGACCCAGCAATAGCACTGCTAGGAATTTATCCAAGGGATACAGGAGTACTGATGCATAGGGGCACTTGTACCCCAATGTTTATAGCAGCACTCTCAACAATAGCCAAATTATGGTAAGAGCCTAAATGTCCATCAACTGATGAATGGATAAAGAAATTGTGGTTTATATACACAATGGAATACTACGTGGCAATGAGAAAAAATGAAATATGGCCTTTTGTAGCAACGTGGATGGAACTGGAGAGTGTGATGCTAAGTGAAATAAGCCATACAGAGAAAGACAGATACCATATGGTTTCACTCTTATGTGGATCCTGAGAAACATAACAGAAACCCATGGGGGAGGGGAAGGAAAAAAAAAAAGAGGTTAGAGTGAGAGAGAGCCAAAGCATAAGAGACTGTTAAAAACTGAGAACAAACTGAGGGTTGATGGGGGGTGGGAGGGAGGGCAGGGTGGGTGATGGGTATTGAGGAGGGCACCTTTTGGGATGAGCACTGGGTGTTGTATGGAAACCAATTTGACAGTAAATTTCATATATTAAAAAAAATAATAAAAAAATAAAAAATAAAAAAAAATAAAGTATATCTGTAGTATTTTCCCCCTGAAAGCCATATTTCTAAAGGTCGATCACAATCTATAAAAGGAAAATCTTTGCAATGAAATTACATAATTTCCAAGTATGAAGAAATCATTCACAAAATGTTCAACTTCTGATTTTTCAGAGATAGATATTTTGTCACAGAAATAGGAAATGATTTGCCCGTGCAAGATAATAAGAATAGTGTTTAAGGGCATCAGTTTTGAAATTGAAGAGATCATGCATTTGAAACCCAGCTCTGCAATATTCTATCTGTGTGACTTTGTACAAGTTAGTCAATTTCTCAAGGCCTCTTACCTATATCAGGGGGTCAATAATGATAGTACCCACCTTAATAATGATAGTAACTACCTCATAAGGGATTTGTGAGAATTAAATACATGAAAAACACTTAGCAAAACTCCTGGCAGATAACAAGCATTTAATAATTGTTGCCATGATGATGATGATGATGGTTACTCTAACAATGATAATGATAATAAGCAGGAGGAAAGCCACTATTTTAGAACCTACATTTTCTGATTAGCAGTTTACATTTCTCCTGCTCAATTCAAACACTGGGATACATAGGGACCACTGATAAATGATAGAGTAGAATGTCACAGTATTTATTTGTTTCTTGGATAAAGCCCATTCAGATCTGTGTTCTTAGTTCATATTATTTAATACATGTATATATATACACATATATTAATATAGGTATATTAATACACAATATATGTATACTAACATGTATATTTAATATATATTTAATATATTATATATATTACTTAAATTCAAGTCAGCTAACATACAGTATAGTCTTGGTTTCAGGAGTAGAACACAATGATTCATCTCTTATGTATGACACCAAGTGTTCATCCCTAAAAAGTGCCTTCTTTAATGCCAGTCACCCATTTAAATATTCCCCATCCCACTTCCTATCCAATAACCCTCAGTTTGTTCTCTGTATTTAAGAGTCTCTTATGGTTTGCCTCCCTCTCTGTTTCTATTTTACTTTTCCTTCCCTTCCTCTATGTTCATCTGTTGTGTTTCTTAAATTCCACATATGAGTCAAATCATATTTGTCTTTCTCTGATTGACTTACTTCACTATAATACCCTCTAGTTCCATCCACAATGTTGTAAATGGCAAGATGTAATTCTTTTTGATTGCCAAAGAATATTCCATTATATATATATGTATATATATATATATATATATATATATATATACATATATATATATATGTATATGTATATATACACAAACCACACATCTTTATCCATTCATTAGTCAATAGACATTTGGGATCTTTCCATAATTTCGCTATTCTTGGTAGCAATGCTATAAACTTCAGAATGGATGCTCCTTTTTGAAGCAGCATTTTTGTATCCTTTCAAAAAATACCTAGTAGTGCAATTGCATGATAAATTCTAGGAAACCAATTAACTTAGATAATATGAGAGAAAAAAGTATGCAAATATAATGAAGGATGAAACTTGGGAAATAATTATAATACAGAAAAAAAAAAGCCCTTAAGGAACTAAGCTAAGGATTTTGGACTTCAACATTTGGATAAGGGGAGCCGGTGAATGGTATAAAGCTGAAGAATAATATGATTGTATTTTTGTAGAATATCAATTATGGGAATACCATAGAAGATAAATTCCAGAGGAACTAAGTCTGAGGATAGGAGACCAATTAAAATACTACTGTGATAATTTCAATTGATAGTGAAGGTCAGACTAAAATGGAATTAGCAATAGCATTGAAACAACATATGTATAACAGTCCCAGTATGCATTGTTGGTAGCAATGAAGATGTCGTACAGAAGATAGATTCAGGAAATTACAGATTGAACAACAAAAATGTTAAGAAACTGAGTGTGATATTGAGGGAGTATGAGGAGTCATTTTCAGGTTTCTCTATGAGGACTGAGTGGTCATTAATAGTGTTATGTTTTTTGAAGGAGAAATGAGACACAGGAGTTAATTTGATGGAAAGGTTAGATTTGACATGCTGCCTTTGAGATTTCTGTAGGGACCAGGTAGATATGGTAATTAATTGAACATATATCTGGAGCTCAATAAGCAGATTCATACTAGAGATAATTTAGAATTCATCACAATGTAAAGTATGATCAAATCCATTAAATTGAATGAGATCCCCATAAGAATCATATGGAATGGGGAGTAAATAGATTAAGATGAGAATCATATTGAATAAGGAGATAATAGAATCAAATACAGAACCTGGATAAATATCAACATTTAAATGGTCAAAAATAGATCAATCTGTAAATAAGGAATGGGGAGATAGCAGGAGAGCCAGCAGTGATTTTTCTCATTTGAGAAAACAGAGTTTCATATGAAGATCTCATTTAACATCAGGAGGATGTCAAAAATAGCACAAGGAAGGGGCGCCTGGGTGGCTCAGTCGGTTAAGTGTCCGACTTCAGCTCAGGTCACGATCTCGCGGCCCATGAGTTCGAGCTCTGCATCGGGCTCTGGGCTGATGGCTCAGAGCCTGGAGCCTGCTTCCTATTCTGTGTCTCCCTTTCTCTCCGCCCCTCCCCCATTCATGCTCTGTCTCTCTCTGTCTCAAAAATAAATAAACGTTAAAAAATTTTTTAAAAAATAGCACAAGGAAATAATTGGATGTATCAATTTGGAGTACATTAAATTTTTGGAATGGTGTCAGTGAAGTGGTGGGAAAGCAAACCAAAGTCATATTTAATTGAATGAAGGTGATAGCTAAATAAAACTGTAGAATCATGAGAGGTTTTTCATTATATTTTGTTTTATTTTAATGAAAGAGATTAAAATAAACTTGATTAATTTGTTAAGGGGAAATAACACCTAGAGAGGGGGAGGTTGGATACATTGGAAAAATAATTGCATTAATGGAATAAGTTCAAGAGAATATTAGAGGGAATCATATCAAAATTAATGCCAAAAGATAGGACAACAGCTGGCGAAAAAAGATCAAATCTTTTATTTATTTATTTAAATACAAGTTACTTAATATACAGTATAGTATTTGTTTCAGGAATAGAATTTAGTGATTCATCATTTACATGTAACACCCAGTACTCATCCTAACAAGATCCTTCCTTAACCCATCAACTATACAGCCCATTCTCCCACCCAACATCCCTTCAGCAACCCTCAGTTTTTTCTCTGTATTTAAGAGTTCTCTTAAAGGTCTCTTAATAGTCTTTTATGGTTTGCCTCCTTCTCTGTTTTTATGTTATTTTTTTCCTTTCCTTCCCCTACATTCATCTGTTTTGGTTCCTAAATTCCACGCACCTATGAGTAAAATCATATGATATTTATCTTTCTCTGACTGACTTATTTCACTTAGTTAATACACACTAATTCCATCCACATTGTTGCAAATTGTAAGCTTTCATTCTTTTTGGTTGCCAAGTAATATTCTATTGTATATATATACCACATCATCTTTTTCCATTCTTCAATGGTTGGACATTTGGGCTCTTTCCATCATTAGGCTATTGTTAATAGTGCTGCCATAAACATTGGAGTGCATGAACCCCTTTGAATCAGCATTTTTGTATTCTTTGGATAAATACCTAGTTGTGAAATTGATGGGTCATAGAGTAGCTCTACTTTTAATTTTTTGAGGAACATTCACATTGTTTCCCAGAGTGGCTGCAGCAGTTTGCATTCCCACCAGCAGTGAAAAAGTGTTCTCCTTTCTCCCCATACTCACTAACATCTGTTGTTTCCTGATTTGTTAATTTCAGCCATTCTGAAAGGTGTAAGTTGGTATCTCATTGTGGTTTTTATATGTATTTCCCCAGTGATGGGTGATGTTGAGCATCTTTTCAGGTGTATTAACCATCTGGATGCCTTCTTTGGCAATGTGCCTATTCATGCCTCCTTCACATTTCCTCACTGGGTTATTTGTTTTTTGGGTGTTGAGCTTAATAAAAATTTATAGATTTAGGTATTGACCCTTTTTCTGATATTTCATTTATAAATATCTTCTCCCATTCCATCAATTTCTTTTAGTTTTGTTGATTGTTTCCTTTACTGTGCAGAAGCTTTTTATTTTGATGAGTTACAATCATTCATTTTTGCTTTTGTTTCCCTTGCCTCCAGAGATACGTCTAGTATCTAATTCTAATGCAGCAGCAGAAGCACATTTCAACAAAAAATCATAGTAATATACTATCACAAGAAGAAAATGAAAATTTTTAGGATCCAAATGCAAAGACATGAATATTGTGTTAGTTATAAAATAATTCATAAGCTGTTATGAAGAAATCCACTGAGCTACAAGAAAACTCAGAAAAGCAATTAATTGAACTTCAGAATATGATTAATAAACAGAAGGGGCACTCTATTAAAATTATTGAAATACTAAAAAAGACTCAAACAGAAATCCTGGAGCCAAAGAACCCCATAAATGATATAAAGAGTGCATTAGATTCTTTGAGGGGAAGATGGTGACAGAGTGGGAGGACCCTAGGCTCACAAACACAATTACATAACAATAAAATCATCCTAATTATGCCAGAAATTTACCTGAAGACTGGAAGAACAAACTACACAACTAAAGAGAGAGAGGTCACAGCAAAGGAGGTAGGACTTGTAGAGACATGACTTAGGGGAGAAACACATTATAGGTTTTGTGTAAGGGAGGTAGCCATGGTCATGGAGAAGGGCAAGAGAGAGGAGCACACAGGGGAATGTACAAGAATTATGTTTCCCCAAAGACATTGCATTGGAAAATGAGAGTGACTGAATTTGTGAATTCTTGAAACTAGTGGGGCTTAAAGTCTAGAGATTTAAACATTAGTGGGCTTGGCTAGGATAGAGCCTGGAGGGCATTGTGCTGCTCCAGGAGAAAAGGCAGGCAAAGAATATGGGGGCAGACAACATGAAAATGGCAATGATTGGAATATATGGGGGGGATTATTTCCTCTTCTTGGTCTACATCCATGAGAAGCAGGGTTCACAGAGACACGTCTCTGGGAACAAAGAGTAGGCTGGCATCATTTCCCTCCCCTATACTTCAGCATGAACACACAGCCACAGGAAGCAGAACACCACCAATATTGGCTGCCTAACATGCTTACACAAGGCCCCTGGAACACACACACAGGTGAGAATACCCTTCTCTGTCAACCTTCCCTCATTCCTCCACAATAGGCCCCTCTCCCAGCAGACTAGCACAAATCCCTGTCCACACCATATATCTCAACCAAAGAGTTCTGCAGGGGCTAAATTCTGGTGGAGATGGTTTCAGGTCTCATTTCACAAGCAGATCACAACACACTTAGTTAAAACTAGCCAAATTCAGGCCAGGGACCAAACACTGCCCAGAGCAGGCAAGGAGAACCTTTATAGACAAATATCCTGAAGGATAAAGTCAAAACACAACAGCAGAGCACAGGCAGCCCACACCTGAGACAGTCTCTGATGTACCAGGCCCTGGGAATTCCATAACTTCTTATTCATAAGGCCATTACTTACAGGATAATGAGACATAACTGACTTTTTTAATACACAGAAAAAGGCATATATGTGGACATCATTCAAAGACAGATGAATTTATCTCAAAATGAAAGAACAAGAGAATGCCATGGCCAGAGATCTAAATGAAACAGATATAAGTAACATGCCTAATGGAAAATTTAAGCAACCATCATAACGACACTCATTGGGCTTGAGAAAAGAATAGAAGACACAGTGAGACCCTTACCACAGAGATAAAAGTGTTAAAAAGGAATAAATCAGAGATGAAGAGTACAATAAACAAGACTGGAAACAGGGTTGATGCGATGAACAGCAGTTTGGGAGAAGCAGAACAAATTCATGACCTAGAAGACAAAATAATGGAAAATAATGAAGTTGAACAAAAGAGAGAAAGAAGATTTACACAACAAGAATAGACTTATGGAATTCAGTGACTCCATCAAATGTAATAACATTCCCAGAATAAGAAGAGAGAAAAGAGGGCAGAAAATGTATTTGAAGAAATAATAGCTGTAAACTTTCCTAATCTGAGGAAAGAAACAGACATCCAGATACAGGATGCCCAGATAACTCCCATCAAAATCAACAAAAACAGGCCAAGGTATATTGTAAATAAATCTGCAAAATATAATTATAAAGATAAAATCTTAAAAACAAAAAGACAAGATATGTCCTTAACTTACCAGGGAAAAACAAATAAGACTTGCAGGAGATGTCTCAATAGAAATTTAGCAATCCGGAGGGAGAGGCATGATACATCCATAAATCTGAATGGGAAAAATCTGCAGCCAAGAATACTCTATCCAACAATGCTATCATTCAGAATAGAAGACAGATAAAGAGTTTTCCAAAGAAACAAAATCTAAAGGAGTTCATGACCACTTAGGGAGCACTGTAAGAAATATAAAAGGCTAATTTTTCAGTGCAAAAGAAACCAAATAACAAAGAGTAGAAAGGGTCAGGAAAACCTTCAGAAACAACCACAAAACATGTAAATCATAGCAGTAAATACATATCTATCAATAATTAAATTCAATGCAAATGGACGAAAGTATCCAATCAAAAGACATAGAGTGTCAGAATGGATTAAAAAAATCCATCTACTTGTTGCCTACAAGACACTCAATTTATATCTAAAGACAACTATAGATTTAAAGTGAGGAGATGGAGAAATATTTATCATGTAAATGGATGTAAAAAGATAGCCAGAGTATAATACTTACATTGGATAAATTAGACTTCAAAAAAAAAAAAAAAGACTATAAAGAGAGACAAAGAAGGGCACTACCTATCTTAAAAGGCACAATCTACAATAATATATAGAAAACACACCTATATGGTCAACTATTCTTCTACAAAGCAGGAAAGAATATCCAATGGAAAAAAAAGATATTACCTTCAACAAATGGTATTGGGAAAACTAGATGACGGCACGCAGAAGAATAAAACTGGACCACTTATTACACCATACATAAAAATAAAATCAAAATCAATGAAAAGCTTAAATGTGATACAGGAAATCATCAAAATCCTAGAGGAGATCACAAGCTGCAACCTCTTTGACCTTGGTCACAGTAAATTCTTACTACAGACATTGGCAAAGTCAAGGGAAACAAAAGCAAACATGAGCTATTAGGATTTCATCAAGATAAAAACTTCTGCAAATTGAAGGAAACAATCAACAAAAATAAAAAGCAACAAATGGAAAGGGAGAAGATATTTGCAAATGACATAACATAAATGGTTAGTATCCAAAATTTATAAAAACTTATTAAATTCAACACTCCAAAAGCAAACAACCCCGTTAAGAAATGGGCAGAAAACATGAATAGACACTTTGCCAAAGATGATATCCTGATGGATAACAGACACATCACAAGATACATAATATAACTTATCATCAGGAAAATACAAATCAAAATAATGATGAGATACAACCTCACACCTTTCAGAATGGCTGAAATTAACAACACAAGAAACAATAGGTGTTGGTAAAGATACAGGGAAAGGGGAGCAGTCTTGCACTGCTGGTGGGAATGAAAACTGGTGCAGCCACTCTGGAAAACAGTATTGAGGTTCTTCAGAAAACTAAAAATAGGATGGCTCTATGATCCAACAACTGCTCTATAAGGTATTTACCCAAGGGATACAAAAATTCATATTTGAACATGTACCTGCACCCCAATATTTATAGCAGCATTATCAACAAAAGGTAAACTATGGGGAGAGCCCCAAATGTCCATCCACTGATGAATGCATGAAGAAGATGTGAGACAAAATTTTGTCATTTGCAAGTACATGGATGGAGCTAGAATATATTATGCTAAGTTAAATATGTCAATGAGAGAAAGACAAATACCATATGATTTCACTCGTATGTGGAGTTTCAGAAATAAAACTGATAAACATATGGAAAAAGGGGGAAGAGAAGAGGGGGAAAAACCACCAGAGACCCTTAATGATAGATAACAAAATGAGGGTTGATAGAGGGTGGTGGGTAGAAGATGGGCTACATGGATGATGGGGATTAAGAAGGCACTTGCTGTGATGAGCACTTGGTTTTGTATGTAAGTGATGAATCACTTATTTCCACTCCTGAAACCAATATTTCACTATATGTTAACTAACTAAAATTTAAATTAAAAAAATAATATATAAAAATTGTAAATATTTATGCACCCAACATGAAAGCACACAAATATATAAAATTCTTAATAATAAACATAAAGGAACTAATGGATAATAACGCAATAATAGGGGACTGTAACACCACACTTATATGAATGGACATATAATCTAAATAGACAATAAAAAAAGAAAGAATGGCTTTAAACGATACCATGAGGTAGATGGGATTAACAAATATATTTTAAACATTCCATCCTAAAACAACAGAATACACATTTTTTTCAAGTGTACATGGGACATTCTCCAGAATAGATCATGTCCTAGGTCACAAATCAGGCCTCAACATTTGCAATGATTTAGTTATACCATGCACCTTACTGACCACAACACTATGAAACTAGATGTCAAGGAAAAGAAATCATTTAGAAAGACCACAAATACATGGAGCTTAAACACTATGCTACTAATTCATTAATAAGTCAACTAAGAAATCATGGAAGAAATAAAAAAATACATGGAAGCAAATGAAAATGAAAACATAATGATTCAAAACATTTGGGATGCAGCAAAAGCAGCCCTAAGAGTGAAGTTTATAGCAATACAGGGTTACCTCAAAAAGCAAGGAAAATCTCAAATAAACAACCTATACCTGTAGGAGCTAGAAAAAGAACAAATACTAAAACGATGAGAAGGAAGGAAATAATAAATATTAGACCAGCAATAAATGACATGGAATCTAAAACAAACAAATTAAAAGCAAAACAGGGGCGCCTGGGTGGCTCAGTCGGTTGAGCATCCGACTTCGGCTCAGGTCATGATCTCATGGTCCGTGAGTTTGAGCCCCGTGTCGGGCTCTGTGCTGACAGCTCAGAGCCTGGAGCCCATTTCAGATTCTGTGTCTCCGTCTCTCTCTGCCCCTCCCCTGTTCATACTCTGTCTCTCTCTGTCTCAAAAATAAAATAAAACGTTAAAAAAATTAAAAAAAATAAAAGCAAAACAAACAACAACAAAACAAGTAAACAGATCAATGAATCCAGAAGCTGTTTTATTTTTATTTTTTGGAAAAAATTAATTAAATTGATAAAACTCTAACCAGACTTATCAAAAAGAAAAGAAAAAGAACCAAAAGTAATAAAATCACAAATGAGAGAGAAAAAATAACACCAATGAAATACAAAGAATAGTAAGATAATATCATGGAAAAATATATGCCAACAAATTGGACAACCTGGAAGAAATGAACTAATTCCAGGGTGCCTGTGTGACTCAGTCGGTTAAGCAACTGACTCTTGATTTCGGCTTAGGTCATGATCTCACGGTTGGTGGGATTGAACCCCACATCAGTCTCCGTGCTGATATCATGGAGCCTGGTTGGGATTCTCTCTCACACTTTCTCTCTTCCCCTCCCCTGCTCCCTCTCTCTCTCTCAAAATAAATAATAAACTTCTAAAAATGAATTATTGGGGCTTCATCAAGATAAAATATTCTTAACAGTGAAGGAAATAATCCAAACTAAAAGGAAATCTTTGGAATGGGAGAAGTTATTTGCAAATGACATATTGGATAAAAAGTTAGTATCCAAAATCTATAAAGACCTTAACAGAATCAATAACCCCCCAAAACAAAAACAAAAACAAAACAGAAATTCCAGTTAAAGAATGGGCAGAACACATGACTAGATAATTTTCCAAAGAAGAGATACAGATAATGAACAGACACATGAAAAGATGCTCAACATCACTGATCATCAGGGAAATATAAATCAAAACTACAATGAGATATCACCTCACACCTGTCAGAATGACTAAAATTGACAATACAGGATACAACTGATGTTGATGAGAATGTGGAGAAAGGGGAACCCTCTTACATTGTTGGTGGAAATGCAATCTGGTGCAGCCACTCTGGAAAACAGTATGGAGGCTCCTCAAAAAGTTAAAAATGGAACTACCCTATGATCCAGCAATTTCACTATTAGGTATTAACACAAAGGATACAAAAATAGTAATTCAAAGGTATACATGAACCCCTATGTTTATAACAGCATTATAAACAGTATCTAAATTATGGAAAGTGCTCAAATATCCACAGACTGATGGGTGGATAAAAATATGTTTTGTGTGTGTGTGTGTGTGTGTGTGTGTGTGTGTGTGTGTGTATATATAATATGTATAATTATATATAATATATTATATTATATTATATACTGGAATATTACTTGGTCATAAAAGAGAATGAAATCTTGACATTTGCAACATGGATGAAGCTAGAGAGTATTATGCAAAGTGAAATAAGTCAGTCAGATAAAGACAAATACCATATCATTTCACTCATGTGGAATTTAAGAAACAAAACAGATAATCATAGGGAAAAAAGAGAGAGGCAAACTATAAAAAAAAACTATTAACTGTAGAGAACAAACTGAGGGCTGCTGGATGGGAGGTGGGTGGGTGGATTGGTTAAAATAGATGATAGGTATTAAGGAGGGCATTTGTTGTGATGAGTATTAGGTGTTGTGTGTAAGTATTAAATCACTAAATCCTACAGCTGAAACTAATACTACACTGTATGTTAACTAACTGGAATTTAAATTAAAACTTTGAAGAAAGAAAAAATAAAGAAAGAAAGAAAAGTTAGTACCTATTCTTCTCAAACTTTTTCAAAAAACAGGAAAGGAAGAAAAACTTCCAAATTCTCTCTATGAGGCTAGCATTACTCTGATACCAAAACCTAATAAAGACTCCACTAAAAAGGGGAATTATAGGTCAATATCCCTGAGGAACACAGATGCAAAATCCTCAGTAAAATACCATGAAACAGAATCCAACAATACATTAAAAATATCATTTACCATGATCAAGAGGGATCTATTCCTGTTTTTCAAGGGTCATTCAATAGTCACAAATTAATAAACATGATACATCATATTAATAAAAGATGGATAAGAACCGTATGGTCATTTCAATAGATGCAGAAAAAGCATTTCACAAAGTAAAACATCCATGTTTATAGGGACCAAACCTCAATGAAGTAAAGCCCATATATGAAAAACCCACAGCTAATATCATCTTCAATGAGGAAAAACCAAGAACTTTTCTTGTACGGTCAGGAAGAAGACGGGGATGTCCACTTGCGCTGCTGTTATTTAACATAGTACTTTCGGTCCTAGCCACAGCAATCAGACAACAAAATAAATAAAAGCATCAAAAATGGCAATAGAGAAGTAAAACTCACTATTTGCAGATGACATGATACTATATATGAAAAACTGAAGAGATTCTACCAAAAAATTGCTAGAACTAATAAATGAATTCAGTAATTTTGCAGGATACAAAACAACACATTTTCCCTCAAATTATAGATTAAGAAACTTAAGTCCAGATGAATTGATATACTTGTCTAATGCTACACAATAAGTAGCATAGATGTTTTAAAAATAATACTGAAACAATAATTTATGCACACAGTAAAATACGAACTGTTCAAGAGGTAATAACACATAAAGTGAGCTGCCATTATACTCAGACTTTTAGTTCTTTTGATGAGAAACTTGGATTAAGATTTTCTTCTATATAATTTCAGAAATACTCTGTATCTATGGAGACATTCTAAATTGAGCTAGGAATCATGCTATAACATTTTTCACCAGCATACTGTATTACTTGACATTATATTTGTAGAAAAATTTTATATGAGCATCTATATATCTATTTACATACATGCAGTATTCTTTTTAAAGGAAGTCAAGGTTTTCTTTCTATAAAAATAAAATGTATAAATTATACCCATTTTTTATTAGTTCCATAATACTGGACATTGTTTGTCAAGCTTTTAGAGCTGCATTTTGGAGTTTTAATTCTCTGACTTAAATGTTCTTGTTCTCTCTATTATTGTATAGCACTGTATCTAACATTTAATTCTCTATGTGAACAAATTCACATTCAGTAAGTGAATTTTGTTCACAGTGTTAGGTTGCATTACTCTCCCTGATAGTTTCATATCTAGCCTATCAAATAAAGGGATTTTTAATTGTTTATTTAATGTTTATTTATTTTTGAGGCGGGAGGGGCAGAGAGAGAGTTAAAGGAAATTTTAAAAACACCTTAGCAAAATGTTTAGGGACACAAAATATAATACTTTTGAAAACAGAATATCTTTGCTAGCATTCCTCATTTTAAATCAATTGAATATCAGTGACCTCTTATCTGAAAAGCTTAGTGTCAGGTTGAACATGTAACATAGGTCTCTGGCCACAATTTGGCCATTTCTTGAATGGTTATTCAGTAAAATAGAAGAATAGCTTATTTTATTTCCTTATGGTATCTTGCCAATATGCAGAGTGTAAGATGAGAGTAACCACTTAAGCTTTCCATTTTATAATGTTGTATCCTGAGGAGCTGGACTGTTTTCATATTTAAGGGTTATCAACAATGCCTGTAGCATGCTTTCTAAATCACTGCAGGGTCTTCACCAAACACCAACGCATAGTGCACTTTCACACGGTCAATTTACTCTCCCCAAAATTGGTTTTGTTATGTTCCTGGAAGTGGTTTGCTATTTACAGATGAGGGTTCAGTTAAGTACTGAACTCATACAGTGTTAGTCACAACAGCAATATTTGGTAGGGATATTGAAGTAAAGATATGCTCCTAGCATTATCTAACACTTCTTTCTCTTCTATTCCCAAGTCTTCCCAAATTTCTTACCATGTAACAAGACATTGCTTCTTCCCCACTATTCAAGTGGAAGGTGGGGGAAAAACATTCCAGGGAATGAGAAAGACATCTGCAAAACACAAAGGTATGAAAAACAATTATATGTCTTGTAAGTAAGAAATACTTTAGTGTGCTTTGTTAATAAATCATATGAAAGTATATGGAGAAAAATCACCTTTGAGAGGAGAGTAGGATCCAAAATATAAAGGACCATAGAATCCATGAAGTGATGGGAATTTATTCTGTAGCCAGTAAATCATGTCATAAACAAAGTGTGTTTATGTCCTACATTTTTCTTACTTAAAAGTAGGGTTTTTATATATGTCAAGATTTAAAACACTGATTATTTCACCCCAAATGCTTCAGGTTTAGTGATTAAGTGTCTTCCCTCACTTTTGGCTTACAGAAACTTCTTGTAAGCACCAAAGTTAAATTTCCTTTGGAATTGAATACTGATTATTAAATTATAGAGAATATAATTATTATAATTTTATACATATACAAAGATAAAGTGATATATATTGCAGCAAAATATTTAATCACAATTTTTCCACATTTCTACTCATAAGTACCTAGTTTCCAATCAAATACATTTATTTCTCCAATGGCTCTTGCTAGACTAATATTCTTAGTTTAAATTCAACAATTTCTCTGTCCTCCAGTTTTATATGATCTAGGTTGACTCTAAGGTTCAACTATTTCATTTAATCATTCCCCAGTCACTAAAATACCTTGCCTTTAAGTCAGGTTATTTTTTACCTTATTTTTCTCAGCTCATTATTTCTGGAGTATGCCACCCTACAGAAGTTTGGTGCTTCAGTAATATTCTCTTGAGATCTT
This sequence comes from Neofelis nebulosa, assembly GCF_028018385.1. Lineage (NCBI taxonomy): Eukaryota > Metazoa > Chordata > Mammalia > Carnivora > Felidae > Neofelis > Neofelis nebulosa. The sequence goes on from NC_080800.1 coordinate 68,263,310, forward strand.
AATCATACATTCAAGAAATATGAAAAAAGTGATTCATGAAAGCTCCATATTTGAGAATCAGCAAGTTTGTAGTAATTAAGTAATTTGGTAGATTTAGGTGATTTCAGTAGCCAAATATGAGAAGAAATTTCATCATCAAAAGGATCTTAGGCTGCTATTCAGTTGAGACACTGTAGTATTCTCTTGGGTTCATATTCAGGCAGTACATTTGAACTAAACATTGCAGAAAGCTTTTTAAAGGTACTTAGGAAGTCTTCCCTCTAAGTTTTTTCTTGAGGTCTTTGACATGCTTATGCAGTCTTTTTTGCTCATTTGTGTGGTAAACTTTATTTTACAAAACTTATAATGAATATCTATCCAAGATAAGAATATTCCTGATCTTATTTTTTTTTTTCCTGATCTTAATTCCTTTGAGAAATTTTAGTCCCAGGATCCATTGAGTGAAAACTACAGCTTTGGGTCGTCTCTGGTGTATCTCTTTAGAAATTTTGCATACCTTATTAGAAACACCATCTATTCTTACCACCAGATCTCCTTGGATACCTTTTATTCATCCTGTAAACCTACAGAGGTGGAACTGCTGGATATTACTGTAATAGTACATTAAGTTTTTGTGAAACTACCCTATTGTTTTCAATTGTGGATGAATCAATTAATATACACACTAACAGTGTACATGGGTTCCTTTTCATCCACATTCTTGCCAAAACATTTCTTATTGATAAGTGTTCTAACAAGTGTGAGATGACTTCTAATTATGCCTTTGAGTTGAATTTCCCTGTTGATTACTAATGCGGAGCATCTTCTCATGTACCTGAGTATCATGTGTATGTCTTCTTTGTGTTTGTTTTGTTTTTTTTTAACCATTTTTTTGAATTAGGTATAATTATCATATGATGGTATTTAAGTTTCAGGTGTACAATATAATGATTCAACAATTCCATGCATTTCCCAGTGCTCATTAAAATAAGTGTACTCTTAATACCCTTTATCTATTTTACCTATTCCCCCACCATCCTCCTCTGGAAACCACTAATTTGTTCTCCATATTTCAGTCTGTATTTATTTGTTTCTTTTTTCTTTTTGTTTGCTTCTTTTGTTTCTTAAATTCCATATATGAGTGAAATCAAGGTATTTGTCTTTCTCTGTCTCACTTATTTCACTTAGCATTGTACCTTCTAAGTCCACCCATGTTGTTGAAAATGGCAAGATTTAATTCTTTTTTATTACTGAGTGATATTCCATTGCTTACTACAACTTCTTTTATTTGCAGTTCGAAATTCCAGTATGAGATTCTGGTTTTTTTTTTTTATTTTTTAATATAACTTATTGTCAAGTAGGAGAATATACAATGTATACAGTGTGCTCTTGGTTTTGGAGGTAGATTCCCATGATTCATCGCTTATATACAACACCCAGTGCTCATCCCAACAAGTGCCCACCTCAATGCCCATCACCTATTTTCTCCTCTCCCCCACCCTTCCATCAGCCCTCAGTTTGTTTTCTGTATTTAAGAGTCTCCTGTGGTTTGCCTCCCTCCCTCTCTGTTGGTAACTATTTTTTCCTCTTCCCTTCCCCCATAGTCTTCTGTTATGTTTCTCAAGATCCACATATGAGTGAAAACATATGATATCTGTCTTTCTCTGACTGACTAATACCTTCCAGTTCCAGCCACGTTGCTGCAAATGGCAGGATTTCATTCTTTCTCATTGCCAAGTAGTATTCCATTGTATATATAAACCACATCATCTTTATCCATTCATCTATTGATGGACACTTGTGTTTCTTTGATATCTTCGGTATTGTAAAAGATGCTGCAATAAACATAGGGGTGGATATATCTTTTTGAATTAGTGTTTTTGTTTTCTTTGGGTAAATATTCAGTAGTGGAATTACTAAATCATATGGTAATTCTAATTTTAACTACTTGAAGAAAATTTAACTGCTTTTCACAGTGGCTGCACTAATTTGCATTTCCACCCGCAGTGTACAAATGTTCCTTTTTCAACAACCCTGAAAGCACTTGTTATTTCTGTCTTTCTGTTTCTAGCCATTTTAACAAGTGTAAAGTGATATCTCATTGTGATTTTAATTTGCATTTACCTGGATTGGTGATGTTGAGCATCATTTTATGTGTCTGTTGGCCATATGTATGTCTTCTTTGGAAAACTATGTTTACTCAGGTTCTCTGATTATTTTTAAATAAGATTATTTGGATTTTAGGTGTAGAGTTATATTAGTCATTTATATATTTTGGATATTAACCCTTTACTGGATATACCCATTGGAAATACCTGTTCCAATTCATTAGGCTGCCTTTTCCTTTTCTTGATGGTTTCCTTGTGCAATTTTTTTTTTTATATTTTGAGGTAACACAAAGAGTTTAATTTTTATTTTTTCCCCTTGTCTGGAAGACATATATAGAAAAATGTTCTATGGCTGAGATCAAAGAAATTACTGCCTATGTTTACTTATAGGACTTTTAGAGTTTCTGGTCTCACAAACAGGTCTTTAATCCACTTTGGGTTTATTTTGGAGTAGGTATAAGAAGGGGTGCAGTTTTATTCTTTTTCATGTGGCTGTCCAGTTCTCCCAACACCACTGTTTGAAGAAACTGTCTTTTTTTTTCTGTTGTATATTCTCATATTTTTGTCATAGAATGAAAGATCAGAAAATCCTAGTTTTGTTTCTGGACTCTCTATTCTGTTCTATTTATCTATGTGTCTATTTTTGTGCCAGTACCAAACATACTGCTTTAATTACTACAAATTTGTAATACACCTTGAAACTTGGGATTGTGGTACCTCCAGCTTTGCTCTTCTTTTTCAATATTGCTTTTGCTATTCAAGATCTTTTGTGGTTTTATAAAAATTTTAAGATTATTTGTTCTAGTTCTGTGAAAAATGTTGGTATTTTGATTAGGATTGCAGTAAATCTGTAGATTTTTTTGGATAGTATGACAATTTTAACAATATTGGTTCTTCCAATCAATGAGCATAGAATATCTTTCTATTTCTTTGTGTCATCTTTAATTTCTTTCATCAATATTTTATAGTTTTCAGAGTGAAGATCTTTTTTTCTCTTAGGGTTTTTTTTACATTTATTTATTTTTGATAGATAGAGCACAAGTGGGGAAGGGGCATAGAGAGAAGGACACACAGAACCCAAAGAAGGCTCCAGGCTCCAAGCTGTCAACAAAAAACCTGATGCGGAGCTCGAACTCACAAACCGTGAGATCATGATCTGAGCTGAAGTCAGCCTCTTAACCGACTGAGCCACCCAGGCGGCCCTGGAAAGAAGATCTTTCATTTCTTTGGTTAAGGTTATTCCTAGCTATTTTATTCATTCTGGTGATATTTAAATTGGATTGTTTTCTTAATTTCTCTTTCTGCTATTTCATTCTTTGTGTATAGAAATGCAACAGAATTATGTATATTAATTTTGACTTTACTGAATTAGTTTATCACTTCTAGTAGTTTTCTTTGTGGAGTCCTTAGGGTTTTCTATATATAGTATCTTGTCATACACAAATAGTAAAAGTTTTACTTCTTCCTTGCCTGTTTGGGTGTCTTTTATTTCTTTTTCTTGTCTGATTGCTGTGGCTAGGACTTTCAGTACTATGGTGAATAAAAATGGTAAGAGTGGACATCTTCGTCTTGTTCCTGATCTTTGAGGAAAAGTTTTCAGTTTTTCACCACTGAGTATATTAGCTGTGAGGTTTTCATATATGGCCTTTATTAATGTTGAGATATGTTCCCTCTAACCCTACTTTGTTGAAGTTTCTATCATGAATGAATGTTGTACTTTGTCAATTTCTTCTTCTGTATCTATTGAGATGATCATTTTTTTATCCTTTCGCTTATTAATGTGATAGATTACATTGATTGATTCGCAAATATTGAATCATACTTGCTTTCCTGAAATATATCTCACTTGATTGTGGTGAGTGATTTTTTAAATATATTATTGAATGTAGTTTTCTGACTTTTTGTTGATGATTTTTGCATCTAGGTTCATCAGAGATATTGGTCTGCAGTTTTCTTTCCGTGTGTGTGTGTGTGTGTGTGTGTGTGTGTGTGTGTGTTTATGTAGTTTTGATGTCAGCATAATGTTGGCCTTTAGAATTCATTTGGAAGCTTTCATTCCTCTTCTATTTTTGGAATAGTTTGACAAGAATAGGTTTAACTCTTATTTAAACGTTTGCTAGAATTCACCTGTGAAGTCATTTGGTCCTGGACTTTTGTTTGTTTGTTTGTTTATTATTGATTTAAATTTATTGCTGGTAATTGACCTGTTCAAATTTTCTATTTCTTCTTGATTCAGTTTTGGAAGGTGATGTTTCTGACAATTTATCCATATCTTCTATCCATATCTTCTAGGTCGTCAATTTTTTGGCATATAATTTTTCATAATATTCTCATTTTTTTTGTATTTCTGTGGTGTTGTTATTTCTCCCCTTTCAGTTTTGATGTTATTTGAGTCTATTTTCTTTCCTTTTCTCTTCTTTTCTTTCTTTCTTTCTTTCTTTCTTTCTTTCTTTCTTTCTTTCTTTCTTTCTTGAGTCTGGCTAAAGGTTTATCAGTATTGTTGATCTTTTCAAAGAACCAGCACGTGATATCATTAATCTGTTCTATTGGTTTATTTTCAGTCCATTTCATTTATTTATATTCTAATATGCATTTTTTCTTTATTCTACTGGCTTTGGGATTTGTTATTTTTTCTGGACCCTTTAGGTGTAAGGTTATGTTGTTTATTTGATATTTTTCTTCCTCCTTGAGTTTGGCTTGTATTGCTATAATCTTCCCTCTTAGAATAGCTTTTTGCTACATCCCAAATATTTTGGTAGTTTTTGTTTTAATTTTCATTTGTCTCCATGTATTCTTTTATTTCCTTTTTCATTTTTTCTTTTGCTTGATTAAGTAGCACATTATTTAGGCTCCATGTATTGTGTTATTTCCAGGTTTTTTCCCATGATTGATTTCTAGTTCTTACTGTTGTGGTGTGATAAGGTGCATGACATGACTTCAGTGTTTTTGGGACTTGTTTTGTGACCTAACATGTAATGTATTTTATAAATATACCATGTAATTTGTTGGGATGTTATGAATATATCTGTTAGCTATATCTGATACAGTGTATCATATAATGTTATTGTTTCCCTGTTGACTTTCTGGCTGGATGATCTATCTATTGATGTTAAGTGGGGAGTTAAAATCCTGTATTAATATTGTATTACTGTATTAATTTCTCCCTTTATATCTCTATAGTTGCTTTTGTTAAGTTTTTATTTTACTTCCAGTTAATTAACATACCATGTTATATTAGTTTCAGGTGTACAATAGAGTGATTAAACAATTCCATACATCACCTGGTGCTCATCCAGACAAGAACACTCCTTAATATCCATAATTTATTTAACCCATTCCCTAACCACTACCCCTCTAGTAACTATCAGTTCTATATAATAAAGAGTATGTTTCTTGGTTTGTCTCTATTTTTCCTTTGCTTGTTTGATTTTTTTTTAATTCCACATATGAATGAAACCATATGGTATTTGTCTTTTTCTGAGACACTTATTTCACCTAGCATTACACTTCTAGCTCCATCCATATCATGGACAGTGGTAATATTTCATTCCTTGTTATGGATGAATAATATTCCATTGTATATATAAACCATATATTTAATCCATTTATCAACCTATGGACACTTAAGTTTTTCCATATCTCAGCTATTGTAAATAATGCTGCAAAAAGCATAGGGGTACATATATCCCTTTGGATTAGTGTTCTTGTATTCTTTGGGTAAGTGCCTAGTAGTGAAACTGCTAGATCACAGGGTAGTTCTATTTTTTAAGGAAAATTCATAATTGTTTTCACAATAGCTGCCCCAGTTTGCATTTTCACCAACAGTGCAAGAGAGTTCCCCATTTTCTGCATCTTTGCCAACACCTGTTATTTCTTGTGTTGATTTTAGCCATTTTGGCAGGTGTGAAGTGATATCGCATTGTAGTTGTGATTTGCATTTCCCTGGTGATAAGTGATGATGAGCATATTTTCATATGTCTGCTGGCCAAGTGGATGTCTTCTTTGCAGAAATGTCTGTTCATGTCTTCTGCTCACATATCCAGTTGGATACTTCTTTTGGGAGTGTTGAGTTTTATAAGTTCTTTGTATGTTCTTTATATGTTTTGCATACTAACCCTTTATTGCATATTTCATTTGCAAATATCTTTTCCCATTCTGAAGGTTGCCTGTTAGTTTTGTTGATTTTTTTGACTTTGCAGAAGCTTTTTATTTTGATGTAGTCCCAAGAGTTTATTTTTTTCTTTTGTTTCCCTTGCCTCAGGAGGCATATTTAGAAAAAAAGCTGCTATGGCTGATGTCAGACAAGTTACTGCCTTTGCTCTTTTCTAGAATTTTTATGGTTTTAGTTCTCACATTTAGATCTTTAATCCATGTTTAATGTATTTTAGATATATGGTATAAGAGAATTGTCTTTTGAATGTAGTTGTCCAGTTTTCTAAATACCATTTTTTGAGGTGACATTTTTTTCCCTTTGGATATTTTTTCCTGCTTTGTCAAAGATTAATTGAACATATAATTGTGGGATTATTTCTGGGTTTTCTATTCTGTTCCATTGATCTATTTATCTATTTTTGTGTCAGGACCATACTGTTTGGATTACTACAGCTTTTTAATATAACCTGAATGTCATAGACTCTAAGTCTAAAGTTCTCTTTCCCGCAAAAGAGCAGATGCGGGACTAAAGCGAGAGATGGCTAATGTCCGGGAAAAGACAAGAGCCCCAAATAAGGGTCATTGCCCCATTTTTGTTAGGATCAGAAGGCTTACAAACGTGATTGGCATGTACAAAGAGACAAAGAAACTGTGAACATTAACTTGGGGGTGTGAGGGGAAAAGGGGGCTTTGAAGATATACAGTGTTTGGAGTTTGGGTCAATATAAAACAAAATCCCGGCGCCAGGCAGATGGATAGATCGTTGTTAATGGCAGACATGAAGCAGCACCTCTGTTTATCTTAGCTAGCATAGGGGATGAGACAGATGGGGGAAATAACATCAGAGTTAATAAGGCACCTTTTCTTTTGTTAACCAGCTCTGCTCTGGACTGCTTTGCCTGCAGCACAGCTGTCCATAGTCCAATTCACCAATTTACCTAACCTGGCCCTATTCTCCTGTGAAAGCAGTTTTTCTGCTATAGTACTAAATTGGAAGTGCTTCCACCTGAACATCTAATCTTATTCATTTCACATACCTTTGTATTGGGCACCTTTGCGCCATTTCTATTTTAGGCCTTTGCCTCTCCCTTTCTATTTTGGGGGCTCTGCACCCCCTCTATATTTTGGGGTGCATTTGCATCTCCCTATTCTTGGCACCTTTGTCACTCCCTTTGATACACTTCTCAGTGTGTCTTTGTACCCCCCTATTTTGGGGGTACCAATCTGATTTACCCAAACTCGGGTGTGAGCATTTTATGACTTTATATTTCTTTATGCCTTATTAACCCATTGGTGTAAGCCTGGAGGATTCCTAAGCTTAATCCCCACACCTGAAGTCCAGAATGGCGATGTCTTCAGCTTTGCATTTTTTCCCCCACAATTACTTTTGCTATTTGGAGTTTTTTTGAAGTTCCATACAAAATTTAGGATTGTTTGTTCTAGTTCTGTGAAAAATGCTGTTGTTATTTTCATAGGAATTACACTGAATGTGTAGATTTTCGGCTGATTCATTTGGTGTGGAGAAATGTGTTGCATCTTGTATCAAATATAAACATTATAAAAGTATTAGTAACTTAGAAAACCAGTGAAGAGGTTAAAGCACAAAAACTATACAATAAATTATATCTATAAATTATATTATATATTGGTGTATAGATTATTTGGTGTATATTTGGTGTATATTTTGGTATTTTATATTTTGGTGTATATTATATGTATAAATTAAATTATGTTTTGGTGTATAGAAATGTATTGCATTTTATATCAAAATCTGTTGATTTTGTATCTTGCGACTTTACTGAATTTGGTTATCAATTCTAGCAGTTTTTGGTGGTATTTCAGGTTTTCTGTGTATTTGGGTGCTTCCACATTGGATGTATATTTACAATTGTTATACATTTTTTGTTGGATTGTTCCCTTTATCATTATGTAGTGTCCTTTATCATGTCTTGTTACAGTCGTTTCCTTAGAATCTGTTTGTCTAATAGCACTATTGCTCTCCCAGCTTTCTTTTCATTTTCTTTGCCATGGCAAATATTTTTTCCATCCCTTCATTTTCAGTCTACAGATGCCTTAATTGGGCCTCTTGTAGATGGGTAGATGGGTAGATGGGTTTTGCTCTTTTATCCATTCAGTCTCCTTAAGTTTTTTGATTGGAGCATTTAGTCCATACATTCACAGTAGTTATCAATAAGTATGTACTTATTGCCATTTTGTTACTTGTTTTATTGTTATTTCCATAGTCCATATTTTGCCCTTTCTTCTCTTACTTTCTTCTTTCTGATTTGATGGTTTTCTTAAGAGATATGCTTATATTCCTTTGCATTTCTATTACAGGCTTTTTATTCATGGTTACCATTACGCTCATATACAACATTCTATGCACATGGTAGTCTATATTATGTTGATGGTCACTTATGTTTGAACCCATTCTAAAAGCACTAATTTTTTACTCTCTCCTACCCTATTCTTTATGTATATGATATCATACTTTATATCCTTTACTTCATGAATCCCTTAACTGATTTTTATAGACATAATTGTTTTTACAGTTTTTGTGCTTTAACCTCCTCACTGGTTTTATAAGTGACTAATACTTCAATCATGTTTATATTTACCTGTGGGGTTTTTATCCATTCATAGTTTTCTTACTTCTGATTATGGCCCTTTTTACATTCAATGAATTTCCTTTAACATTTCTTGAAAGGCAGATTAAATGGTGATAAACTCCTTCAACCTTGTTTGGGAACTCTTTATCTTTATCTCTCTATGTCTCCATCTTTTCTGAATGATAGTCTTGCTAGATAGATTATTATCTGTTGCAGTTTTTTTTTTGTCTTTCAGCATTTTCAATATATAATACACTTATACAATATAACACTTATGGCTTGCAAAGTTTATGCCAAACAATCACCTGATAGCCTTATTGGGTTTCCCTTGTATATAACTGTATTTTTGTTGTTGTTGTTGTTGGTTTTTTGTTTGTTTTTACCTGTTGCTGCTTTTAAAATTCTCTTGTTATCATTACTCCCCCCATTTTAATTATAATGTGTCTTGATGTGGACTTTTTGGGTTGGTTTTGTTGAAGGCTTTCTTTGTCTCCTAAATATGGATGTCTTTTTCTTTCCCCAAATATGGGAAGTTTTCAGCTATAATTGTTCAAATAAATTTTCTGCCTTATTTTATCTCTTCTCTTTATGGGATTCCTATAATGCAAATGTTATTATACTTGATTATGCCACTGAGTCCCCTCAACCCATTATCATTTTTTGTTATTCATTTGTCTTTTTGCCAGTTTGGTTTCTTTCCAATACTATCTTTCAGTTCACTGAATCATTGTTCTTCCTCCTCTAATCTACTATTGATTCCCTCTAATATGTTTTTAGTTTTAGTTATTGAGTGTACCATATCTGATTTTTTTCTTATTTATATTTTCTATTTATTCTTGAAGGTATTTCTGAGAACCTCCACTCTTTTTTCAAGTCCAGTATCTTTATTGCTGTTACTTTAAGTTCTTCATTAGACATATAATTTCATTTCGTTTAGCTCTTTTGCTGTTTTTTCCTACTCTTTCATTTGAGACATATTTCTGTGCCTTCTCATTTTGTGTAACTTTTGTGCTTGTTTCTATGTATTAGAGAATTCACTATGTCTCCTGATCTTGAAAATAGTGGCCTTATGAAGAGTAATTTCTATGGTGGCCTGTATTGCAATATCCCCTGTTCACCAGAATCAGGTGCTTCAGGGGTGTATGTGATGCGGGTTGCATACACCCTATTGTTGTTGCTGTGCCTTTTTTGCCTTCATTCTTCTGACAGCAATGGCCCACTTTGCATTTTGTGGGTCAGGTTTGGTCCCTATGGTATTAAGTGGCCAGTCTAGGGCTGCTGTGGGTTTGTAGTTGGGTGGTGTCAGTAGTTAGACCAGATTCCTGCCTTCAGCCCATGTTTATGGACTATAGTCACACTGAACTACGGGGCTTTCTCCCTGCATTGTCCCTTAGAGTATTTCATTGGTGGGTGGAGCCAAAAGTCTGGCCAGTTGCCTGCCAGGGCTATAGTAACATGAATTGGCAGAGCACTTTCTCTGCACTGCCAGTTATAAAGTTTGCCCGCTGGGACTACCAGTGTACTGGTGCATATGGTCATCTTTCCCTTCCCTTAGGGTAGGAATCAATTTGGAGTGACACCAATTCCTGTCTGGGTTTCTTGCAGGATGAGACATGAAAAGAGCATCAGGGACTCCTGCTGAGTGGTTTATGTTGAATGGTGATGATACACAAGATAATGCAGGGGCAGGGTGTGTGCTATTAGCAAGTTAGGGGGAAAGTGAGCTGTTTCCTGTAGGTGTCCAGCTATCTAGGCTTTCGAGGAGGGCAGGGAAAAGGATCCCACCACCTCTTTTGTTTTTGGATAAGTTTCCTAAAGACTCCTGTATTTCCAGTACATGTTCTGAAATTAGTAAATAAATTTCCTTCACATATATCCCAGATATTTTTCAAACTGCTCCTTCTATGTTGTATCTCAGCAGGATTTTTTGTTATGCTTTCCTTTAAGGGGGGGGGGACTAATTTTTCCATGATCTTCTGACTCTCCCTGAGCCAAGCCTGTTAATTTTTAAAGTACATAGAGCTAAGTAGAGCTGGTTATAGAAACTCATGAATTTAAGCCCCATTGAATTCCAAAGGCAAACGCTTTGGGGATTCCTCTTTGCAGTGCAAGTCCCCCATATCTGGGGTTCCTGGTGTGGGGTCTTCTCCTCTCCTTTCTCTATACTTGTGGGGTCAGTCTTGTTTGCATTTAGTTTTGAGTGGAGTTTGATTCTCCAACATGCCTTCACTCCTCTTACCCTTTTTTATGTGTCCTTTTCTCTAATATTAACTGTGGAAAGTCTATTCTGCAACTCTTCAAGTCGTTTCCTGAGTCAGATACACTTATTTAACTGTTATCTAGACATGTCCATGGGAAGAGGTGAGTTTGAAATCCTTCTACTCAATCATTTTCCCAGAAGTCTTAAAGTTAGATCTTTTTCTTGGGGGGGGGGCGGAGAATGTCTATTTAGTTCCTTTGCTGGTTAATCATTTTTTGCTATTTTGCTATTGTTTTTGATTGTATGAATTATTTATATGGATTGGATATCAATCCTTTTTCACATATATGGTTTGCAAATTTTTCTCCCATTCTGTAGGTAGCCTTTTCATTTTTTTCATTGTTGCTTTTGAGTTTTATGCTGTCCTGTTTGTTAATTTTTCTTCTGTTGTTTGTACTTTGGTGTCATACCCAAAACATCTTTGTCAAGATCAATGTCAAAGAATTTTCCCTACATTTTGTTCTGGAATTTTATGGTATTATGTCTTATTTTTAAGTCTTTAATCTATTTCTAGTTAATTTTTGTGAGTACAGTGAGATAGTTTCAACTTTAATGTTCTGCATATGTTTCTCCAGTTTTTCAAACATTTGTGGAAAAAAACTATCCTTTTCCCTGTGTTCTTGGTTCCCCTATCAAATATTAGTTGACATGTGCTTAATTTACAGAATTTAATCTCTGCATTTTGTTTTATTTATTTTTGTTTTCTTCTAAGTTTTTCTTTAAATTACAGTTAGTTAATATATAGTCTAATATTAATTTCAAGTGTAAGATTTAGTGATGCATCACTTACATAGAAAACCCTGAGCTCATCAAAAGTGCCTTCCTTAATGTGCATCACCATTTAACACACACCATTGCTCACCTCCGTTCCAGCACACTTCAGCTTATTCTCTATAGTTAAGAGTCTGTTTTATGGTTTGTTCTCTCTATTTTTTTCCTTTATGTTCATCTATTTTATTTTTATTTCTTAAATTCCACATATGAATGCAATCATATGGTATTTGTTTTTCTTTGACTGACTTATTTGATTTAGTATAATACACTCTAGCTCCAAAACATCATTGCAAGTGGCAAGATCTCATTCTTTTTGATGGCTGAGTAATAGTCCATTGTATGTATATGTACATATACATATACATATACATATATCACAGCTTCTTATCCACTCATCAGCTAGTGGACATTTGGATCCTTTCCATAATTTGGCTACTGCTGATAATGCTGCTATAAACATAGTGGTGCATGTATCCTTTTAAGTCAGTATTTTTGTATCCTTTGGGTAAATACCTAGTAGGTCAATTGCTGAATCATATGATAATTCCATTTTAACTTTTTGAGGAACCTCCATACTCTTTTCCAGAATGGCTAAACCAGTTTGAATTCCCACAATATTAGAAGGTTCCTCTTTCTCCACATACCTGCCAACACCTATCATTTCCTGTGTTAATTAGAGTCATTCTGACACATGTGAGGTAGTATCCCATTGTATACATATTTTTTCAAAATTGTATTTAAATTCTAGTTAGTTAACATACAGTGTAATATTGGTTTCATTATCAGCAATAGCTGAACTATGGAGAAAGCCCAAATGTCCATCAACTGATGAATGGATAAAGAAGATGTGGTCACACACACACACACACACACACACACACACACTGGAATATTACTCATCCATCAAAAAGAATGAAACCTTGCTATTTTCAATGACATGGATGGAACCAGAATGTAATATGCTAAGCTAAATAAGTCAGAAAAAGAAAAATACCATAAGAATTCACTCATATTCCACATATTTAAGAAATAAAACAGATAAGCATAAGAGAAGGGATGGTAAAAATAAGATAAAAACAGAGAGAGAGGAAAACCATAAGAGACTCTCAACTATAGAGAGCAAACTGAGAGTTGCTGTATCGGAGGTGGGTGGGGTGTGGGCTAAGTGGGTGATGGATATTAATGAGGACACTTGTTGGGATGAGCACTGAGTGTTATATGTAAGTGACGAATCACTAAATTCTACTCCTGAAACCAATAATACATGATATGTTAACTAACTTGAATTTAAATAAAAAATTGGAAGAAAAAAAAGAATGAAATCTTGCCATTTACAAGAACTTGGATGGAGCTAGAGTGCGTCATGCTAAAGGAAATAACTCAGACAGAGAAATACAAATGCCATATGATTTCACTCATAAGTGGAATTTAAGAAACAAAACAGATGAACATATAGGAGGAGGGAAGAGATGGAATCATTGCAGTTTTGAATTCTATTTCACTGATGATGAGTGATGTTGAACATATTTTTATGTGTCTCTTATCCATCTGTCTGCTTTGGAAAAATGTCTATTCATGTCTCCTGCCCATTTTTCCACTGGATTATTTGATTTTGGGGTGTTTGTTTGATAAGTTATTTGTAGATTTTGGATACTAATCCTTTATCAAATGTGTCATTTGCAAATATCTTTTTCCATTATTAAGTGTGACTTTTAGTTTTTTTATTATTTTCTTTGCTGTTCAGAAGCTTTTTATCTTTGTGAAGTCTCAGATCAATCAATGTGATACACCACATTTATAAAAGAAAGGATAAGAACCATATGATCCACTCAATAGAGAAAAAAGCATTTGAGAAAGTACAATGTCCAATCTTAATAAAAACCCTTAACAAAGTAGAGATACAGGAAACATACCTCAATGTCATAAATTCCATATATGGAAAAACTTACACCTAAGATAATCCTCAAAAATAATGTACAGAAATCTGATGCATCTCTATGAACCAATAATAAAGCAGCAGAAAGAGAAATCAAGGAATCAATCACACCCAAAACCATAAGATAGCTAGGAATAAACCTAATCAAAGAAGTAAAAGATCTGTGCTCTGAAAACTATAAAACCTTTTGAAAGAAATTGAAGACGACAGAAAGAAATGGAAAAAACATTCCATGCTCATGGATTGGAAGAAGAAATATTGTTAATATGTCTATAGTACCAAAGCAATATATACATGTAATGCCGTCTCTATCAAAATATCTCCAGCATTTTTTTACAGAGGTCGAACAAATAATCCTAAAATTTGCGTGATGCCACAAAAGACTCTGAATAGCTAAAGCAACCTTGGCGGGGGTGGGGGGGAGCAAAGCTGAAGACATCACAATTTCTGACTTTAAGTTATACTACAAAGCTGTAGTCATCAAGACAGTAAAGTAATGGCACAAAAACAGACATATAGATCAATGGAACAGAATAGAAAGCCCAGAAATGAACCCACAACAATATGGTCAACTAATCTTTCACAAAGCAGGAAAAAATATTTAATGGAAAAAAGATAGTCTCTTCAACAAATGGTGCTGGGAAAAGTGGACAGCGACATGCAAAAGAATGAACCTGGACAACTTTCTTACACCATACACAAAAGTAAATTCAAAATGCATGAAAGACCTAAATGTGAGACAGGAAACCATCAAAATCCTAGAGTAAAACACAGGCAATACCTCGTTGACATTGCTCATAGTAACTTCTTACCAGATACATCTGAAGTAAGGGAAACAAAAGCAAAAATAATTCTGTGTTATTTTATTAAATTGGTCTGTTTGTTTTCATTATAACTATATCTTTTTATTATCATAGGAAATCAGGAAGCATGATGCATCTGACTTTGTCTTTATTTTTCAATGTTGTTTTCACTATAAAGGATCTTTTGTGGCTCTATGCAAAATTGGAACTGTTTTTTTTTCTGTGTCTGTGAAGAAAGTCATATCATATTTATAGGGATTGCATTGAATATGTAGATGACTTTGAGTATTATGGTCATTTTAACAATATTATTTCTAATGATCCTAGATCATGGATGATTTTCCATTACTTTGTGTGTTCTTGGATTTGTTAAAAAGTGTTACCATTTTTATTCTATGGAATTTTTAATTCTTTTGTTCAAAATTTTTCTAGATATTTTATTGTTTGTTATGTTATTTTAATGTGGTAGTTTTATTTATTTCTCTTTATAATGGTTCGTTATTAGTGTAGAGAAATGTAAGTAACATCTGTAAGTTGATTTTATAGCCTTCAACTTTACTGAATGTGTTTTTCAGCTCCAATAGTATTTTTGCTTTAGTCTTGGGATTTCCTAAATAAGAACATCATATGATCTGCAAATAATGACATTTTTATTTCTTACTTTCCCATTTGGATTTTATTTTTTAGTCTTGCCTAGTTGATCTAACTAGGACTTCCAATTCTATATTGAACTAGAGTTGTTAAAGTTGACACTATTTCCTTATACATGGTAGGAAAACATTCATTAGAAGGAAAACATTCATTCTTTTACCACTGAGTTTAATGGTAGCTGCAGGTGTGACATATATGGTGTTCATTATATTAAATTATATTCTTTCTCTAACCAACCTGTTGGGCGTTTTATTATAAAAGTGTGTTGTATTTGTCAAATGCTTTCTTTGTATCTATTACAATGATTATATATGTTTTATCTTTTATTCAATTACTGTAAATTATCACATTTATATATTTGCATGTGTTGAACCATCCATGGATCCCAGGAATTGATCTCACTCAGTCATGATGTATAAGTCTTTGTGTTCTTGAATTCAGTTTGCAATAATTTGCTGTGAATTTTTACACATATTCAGCAGAGATATTTTTGTATAGTTCTTTTACTGTACTTTTATTTTATTTTGCTATCAGAGTCATACTGGCCTCATAGAATGAACTGGGAAATGCTTCTGCATTTTCAATACATTGGAATTAAATGGGAAGAATTGGTGTTAATTATGACTCAACCTCAAATGTTTTTGTACAGTTTTCCAGTGAAACTGTATAGTCCTGAGGTTTCTTGTGTTGGGAGGTTTTGATGATTGTTTCAATATTTTCACTCATTATTTGTACAGATTTTCTGTTTCCTCCTGATTGAGCCTCAGTTAATTGTGTGCTCTGGGAATTTATCCAGAGCACTATCCATATAGTTTGTTCTCAGTTATCTAATTTGTTAGATTATATAATTTCCTATTGTTGACTTCTGATTTCATTCCATTATGGTCAGAAAGGAAGGTATGACTTCAAACTTCTTAAACTTGCTAATAGTTGTTTGTGTCCTATCATATGATCTATTCTGGAGAATGTATTTGTGCATTTGAGAAGAAGGTGTATTCTGTTGCTGTAGGATATAATGTTTTATACATGTATATTTAACCTATTTGGTCTAAAGCATGGTTTAATTTCAACATTTCCTTTTTGATTCCTGTTTGCATGCTTTATCCATTGGTGAGTGGGAGTACTGAAGTTCCCTACCTTACTGTATTGCCTATTTCTCCCTTAAGATCTGTTAATATTTGCTGAGGTGCTCCAAAGTTGGTTGTGTATCCATTTGCAATTTTATCTTCTTGATGTCGTGATCCCTTTATCATCATATAATGATCTTTTTAATTTTTGTCACCATTTTTAGCTAAAAATCTATTTTGTCTAATACAAATATGGCTATATTTGCTTTCTTTAGGTTTCCACTTGCATGGCATATCTTCTTCTACCCCTTCACTATGAACCAGATATTTTTTAAAGGCTGAAATGAGTCTCCTGTAGGCAGCATATAGTTCAGTATTTTTAAATAATTTATCCAGCTATTTTGTGCCTTCTTATTGATAAGTTGAATCCATTTACTTTTCCTTTTTAAAAAAAAATATTTAAATTTTAGTTAACATACAGTACAATATTGTTTACAGGAGTAGAATTCAGTGATTCATCACTTACATAAAACACCCAATGTTCATCACAGATAGCCTCTTTAATACCCATCACTCATTTAACACATCCCCCACCCAACTCTCTCCAACTCTCAGTTTGTTCTCTGTCATTAAGTCACTTATGGTTTGTTTCCTTCTCTCTGTTTTTTTCCACTTTCCATATGTTCATTTTTTTTTGTTTCTTTGTTCCTTAAATTCTTCAGTGAAATCATATGGTATTTTTCTTTCTCTGACTGACTTATTTCATTCAGGATAATATTCCAGCTCCATCCACATCATGGCAAATGTCAAGATATCATTTCTTTTTGCTGGCTAATATTCCATTGTGTATATGTACCACATCTTCTTTATCCATTCATCAGTCAATGGCCATTTGGGCTCTCTACATACTTTGGCTATTGTTGATAATGTTGTTATAAACATCGGGGTGTATGCACCCCTTCAAATCGGTATTTTTGTATTCTCTAGATAAATATCTAGTTAGTTCAATTTTTTGAGGGGCGTCCATACTGTTCTTCAGACTGGCTGCACCAGTTTGCATTCCCACCAGCAGTGCAAGAGTGTTTCCTTTTCTCCGTATTCTTGCCAACATCTGCTGTTTTTTGTATTGTTTTAGCCATCCTGACAGGTGTGAGGTGGTATCTCATCATGGTTTTGATATTTATTTCCCTGATGAGTGATGTTGAGCATCTTTTCATGCATCTGTTAGCTATCTGTATGTCTTCTTTGGAAAAGTGTCTATTCATGTTTTCTGCCCATTTATTAACTGAATAGAAAACCCAGAAATGGACCCAAACTATATGGTCAACTAATCTTCAACAAAGCAGCAAAGAATATCCAATGGAAAAAGTCTCTTCAACAAATGATTGTTGGGAAAATGGGATAGCAACATGCAGAAGAATTAAACAGGACCATTTTCTTACACCATACACAAAAATAAATTTAAATGGATGAAATACCTATATGTGAGACAGGAAATCATCAAAATTCTAGAGTAGAACACAGCATCAACCTCTTTGACCTTGGTTGTAACAAGCTCTTCTAGATATCACTGGAGGCAAGGGAAACAAAAGCAAATATGAACTTCCTTGGGACTTCATCCAGATGCAAAGCTTTTGCATAGCAAAGGAAACAATCAACAAAACTAAAAGGAAACTAATAGAATGAGAGTAGATGTTTGCAAACGACATATCTGATAAAGGGTTGGTATCTAAAATCCATAAAGAACTTATCTAACTCAACACCCCAAAACCCACAAATAACCCAGTTAGAGTGATTATTGATATATAAAGACTACTGCCATCTTCTTGTTTATCTTCCTATTATTTTGTATCTCCATTATTTCTTTTTCCCTCTTTTTCTGCCTACATTTGTAAATTGTTGGTTATTCATCATGGTAAACTCTGACTCCCCTTATATATATTTGTGTTTCATAAATCTACTCTAATCTACACTATCTTTTTGTTTTGTTTTATTAGGTTATGAGACCTAATAAAAACATCTCATGTATAAAATACTCCATTTTGTGCTGATAGCAAATTATCTTTGTTTGCCAATAAAGCCTCCACCCTTTTATTTATCTTATTTTGTTTGTTGTCACAATTCACCTCCTTTTATGATACATACTCATTAACAAATTATACTAATTATAGTTGTTTTTAATACTCTTCTCCTTTTTTCTTTATAATTTAGTTAACACACCATTATTTTTTTATTAAAAAATTTTAATGTTTTTTTGCAGGGAGTATGACCAGAGTTACAAAAATGAGTCCACAATAAAAATGCAGTTAAGTGAAGGTCCTCATACTCGAGTCAGAATGAGGCCCCAACTCTGGAATGAAGCTTCTTTTTATTAGGATAATTGCTAAAGACTATGTGCATAAAGTCAGCTAAGCAAGTGTGTTAATCAATCTAATGGTTTAGCTTTTCAAGGTTGAATTTCGAGTTAATTGGTTTCTATAACACTAGGAAGGGTCAGGTGTGAAGGAGGACCCAACACTGGACAATATTAATGGCTTTAGGCGTTCCTTAAGAGCAGCAGCCTTGTTCAGCTATGTAAACTTGTCCTAAGGCCTTGCACCTTCTCCACACCTTCCCTTTTGATGTCTTTTCCTTTGATTCTTCTCTCCTGCATCTCCCAAAATGTTTTATTTATTTTTGGGAGAAAGAGAGAGAGAGAGAGAGAGAGAGAGAGAGAGAGAGAGAGAACACGTGGGGGAGGAGCAGAGAGAGAGGGAGACACAGAATCCAAAGCAGGCTCCAGGCTCTGATCTGTCAGCACAGAGCCTGACATGGGGCTTGAACACATGAACCATGAGATCATGACCTGAGTCAAAGTCAGGTGCTTAACTGACTGAGTCACCCCAGGCACCCCTAACACACCATTCTAATACAGAGACATAACTGTTAAAAACTCTTACTATTTTGCACCTTTACCAGAGTGTTTTGCACTTTCATATATTTCATGTGGCTCATTAGCATCTTTTCATTTCAACTGGAATAACTTGAATTCAATAACTTGAATAACTCCTTTCAGCATTTTTTCAAGGCATATCTAGTCAAAGTAAAATCCCCCAGCTTTTTTTTTTTTTTGACCTGGAAAATCCTTTATTTATCCATTATATCTGAAGGATAATTTTACCAGATAAAGTATTTATGGCTGGAATTTTTATCTTTCAATACTTTGAACATATCATTACAATCTCTCCTGGACTAGAGTTTCTGGTGAAAAATCCACTAATGGAGTAATGGGGGTTACTTTTAGGTTACTTTTTTTCCACATAACTCCTTATAAGATTCTTTCTTTATCATTGATTTTTCACAATTTTTTTATAATGTGTCTTGGAGAAAAAAAATTTTTGCGCTGAAATAATAAAGTGTTTTATTAGCCTCTTATACTTGTTTTTCCAAGTCATTCTCCAACTTTGCAAAGTTCTCAGCTATTAATTTTTTGCCTTTTATTTTTAGCTATTATTGCCTTAAATAAACTTCTTGTCCCATTATTGTTCTCTTCTCATACTGGTACACAAATTATTCTTATATTTTTCTTTCTGAAAATTCTATTAGCTCTTGTAGCCTTTCTCCATTCTAAATATTAGTTCCCGCTCCTATTTTAACTAAATTATTCCTGTATTTCAATATTTCAAGTCACTTATTCTTTCTTTCGTTCTGTCTTCCTTGGTACAGATGCTCTGCATTGGATTTTTCATCTCATTCATTGAATCTTCAGTTCCACAATTTATTTTAGATGGTTTATTTTTATAATTTCAATTTTTTGTTCTGAACATTAAATTTTATTTGGTGTTCTTTAATTGTTGTTTTTTTTTTGGGGGGGGCGGTTCCTGGGTGGCTAAGTTCGCTAAACATCTGACTTCAGCTCAGGTCATGATCTCACAGTTTGTGAGTTTGAGCCCCACATCAGTCTCTCTGTTGTCAGCACAGAGCTTGCTTCAGATGACTGTTCCCCTCTCTCTCTCTCTCTGCCCTTCCCCCACTCACTGTCTCTCGAAAACGAAATAAAAATTATTTTTTATTTGATTACAGGTGACACACAATGTTACATTAGTTTCAGGTTTACAACATGGTGTTGCGACAATCTGTATATTACACTATGTTCATCACAAGCATAGCTATCATCTATTACCATAAAATGGATTACAATATCATTGACTGTATTCATGATGCTGTGCTATTTATTTCTGTGAGTTATTTATTCCATAACTGGAAGCCTATAATTCCCACTCCCCTTCACCTATTTTGCCCATCCTGAAACCTCCCAAAAACCATCAGTTTGTTCTTTGTGTTTAAAAATCCGGTTCTGCTTTGTGTTCATTTTCTTGTTTATTCATTTGTTTTTTTCTTTAGATTCCACATTTGAGTGAAATCATATGGCATTTATCTTCCCCAGTTCGACTTATTTCACTTATATAATACCTTCTAGGTCCATCTATGTTGTCATAAATGGTATATCTCATCCTTTTCATGGCTACATAATATTTCATTGTATATATATGGTGTATTATATTGTATAAATATATGTGTAATACACAAACATGGATAGGTAGATAGATAGATAGATAATAGATAGACCACATCTCCCTTATCCATTCAATTATCAATAAACAGTTTGCTTCAATATCTTGGCTAATATAAAAGGATGAAATAAACCGAGGTGTACATACTTTTTTAATTAGTGCTTTCAATCTTTTTGGTAAAGAATTTCTTTTTATTAATTTCATTTCTGTGATAAATGAGTTGCCATTCTGTGTTTTCCTGTAGGTGTTGAATTTCTTTATAACAGCTATTTTGAATTCCTTATCAGTCAGATTCTAATATGTCTCAATCTATGATTCTGGAGTTCTCCCTTATCTAGCAGGAGAGTGGATGCAGAAATGAAAATGAGAGAGACTAATGTCCAGTAGGAGATAAGAGCCCAGGATAGGGTTTTCCTCACTGTATTTATTGAGCTGTCAGGGTCTTACATGCGTGGTGACCGTGCAGAACAAAACAATAAGATAGTGACCACTAATTTGTGTGTGTAAGAAGCAAAGGGTGAGTGGTGTTTGCAGTTGAGATTAAAGCACAATGATATATTTGCACCAGATGCCAGGTGGACAGTGTTTCTCTGTAGGTGATACAGCTAGTAGCTGCAAAGTTTAAGATTACTGGAGTATGCTGCCTTAAGGCTAACAAGGCACCCTCTTCACTAGGTATTCACTTGGGTATTTTTGCCCTGAGGCAGCCTTCCGCCCTAAGCCTTGTTTTACTTAATGACTATCTTTGGGCGCTTTCGCCTGTGGCCGATTTCCGCCCTAAGCCTTGTTAACCCATTGGTGCATACAGAATTCTTAAACTTATTTCCCATACTAATATTCCATGCACTTGTGTTCAGTTACTAGAGTATTATTTTATTTTTGTAATACCGTAATTCCTCGAGTTTTCATAGTGTTTGTGTGTATGTACTTCCACTTTCAGATTTGAAGTATCATACACCTTTTTAACTAAAGTTTTACTTGCTCTTTCATTCTTACAACTCCATAACTGACTATGAAATACTTTTTATTTACATTTTTGTATTCCAGAACAAAAATGGTGCTATGGGTCAAATGTGTGATTTCTCCCTTACCCAGTGACCTTGACCGGAGCACCCTCTGTGTCTACTGGAGCTTACCTTACAGATATTCTCAGGATAAGCAAAAGGAGCAGGCAGCAGATGTGGAGAATGTGTGGTTTTAGTTCTTTGGGTTTTGTAGGTGTCCACAGGCCTGGTGGATATATCCTCACCTTCATGTCAAGTATTCCAAAAGCTTGTGGGAAGACTTCTTTCTGAAGTCCTGAAGCAGATAGCAGGGACCACATTCCCTTAATCACCTTTGATATTTTTATTTGCTTCTTTCCCTTTTTCTCCATTCCCCCACTTATAGAGGTTCCTCCTCAGAAATACAGGTGCTGGCGGAAAGAAGCTGATTTATTTAGCTGCAACCCACACAACTGGATTAGCCTGGCAGTTATTCACCACTTTCACTTTTTAACTCATCTGTGGGAGAGGTTGTTGCTGCCATTGCCAAACAATTTAAATCATTACAGTGTTGACCTTGGGAATACTGGTAACTCTGCTGAGTTTCTCACCCTTCTTGGTGTTTGAATTCACTTCTGTCCTTCTCTGATAGCATGCCAGAATCTCTCCTCAGGCAGGATGAGCTTATACAAATTCTCTTTCACCAGAGTGTGTCCGCTCAGGTTTGTCCTCTCCAGGTTTTTTTCCTCTGCTCTTAGTAAGTAGGGATGGGTCAGATTTACCAATTCCTTTGGTTCTACAGACCTTACCAAAGTCTTTTTTATTTTCAGATTCACAGGGGCAAGAATCCTCCTGGCTTCTTTGGTATAAGGTGCACAAGCACCATTTTTTTTTTTATTGTGAATGTTTGACTAGTGTTTTAAAAAGGGGTAGAGAAAAGAGGAATGACTTACATCTCCATTTTGCTGCCATCACTGAAGTTTGGAGATTTTAAAACAATGTTGAAAAGAAGTAAGTTTTATTTTTACCACATGAAATAATTTCCAACTTATCAGTCTTCTACAGTTATCACCTAATTTCATAATTTGGACTCTACTGAATAGGACATAGAAAGTCTAAGAAAGTTACAAACCTTGGAGAATAAGCAAATATCCTTTATGCAGACTTATTAAATAATGATCTAGTACAGTGCTACATAAAGTAGGTGAATTAGCTGCTAATTCATGAACTGTTACCATCTGCAACAGAAAAAGAACTTTTGGCAACATACAAATCAACTATGCCACTAAGTATATTATTTAGTTGGGCTGGCATTTTACTTTTTAGCCAGACTAAAGCAATGAAGGAACAATATGAAAATTTGCATTCTAGTGCAAGCTTCTTATTTTATTACAGACCTGCACTTTGAGTATCACATTTGAATTATGATATTGAACTACCTTGCACTTATCTTTTTCCTTTATTTTAAACTTTTTAAATAGCTTTTTTTAGCAGTAGAAATGTTATCTTTCTCAATTTGCAGTCTCTTTAATTTCCCCAGATTTGCATCTAAATTCTGAAATTGGATGGGGGTGGAGTACATTAAAGCAATGCATTATTAGGTCTGGTCTTCTTTTAGCCTCTCCAATATCTTACAGGTGTCTCTGTATAATATCATTCTGCTATTATATTGCCATGTTAGATGATAGAAAATGTTCTCCATCTTGCCTAAGACTTATTATACCTAGACATAATATATAGAAATTATTATTTCAAATTATATTCTGCCATATTTCTAAATATTAATACACATACTGCCATTAAAACAAGTGTTCTTAAATTTCTGTGTCAAGTATCAATAAAACTTTTTTTTTTTTTTACTTTATGATCTGCTTCAAGCCATGTTAAACTACAAATAATAGCAAGAGTGATTATGGATAAACAGACAAAATTGGGTCAAAAAATAAAATTAGACTGAGTTGCTATTATTACTATTTAAATTCAATTTCTTGCAATTATATGAACATTGTAAAATTTATTTTTTAAGTTTATTTATCTATTTTGAGAGAGAAAGAGTGCAAGTGGGAGAGAGGCAGAGAAAGAGGGAGAGAGAGAATACCAAACAGGCTCCCTACTGTCAGTGCAGAGCCCAATACCAAGCTAGATCCCATGAACTATGAGATCATGACCTGAACCAAAATAAACAGATGCTTATAACTGACTGAGCCACCCAGGCCTCCCATTGTAAAGTTTCTTTAAATATATGATTTTGTGTTGATAGTAGACTTACTTGCATGATATTTATTGAGGTGGAAACATAATTAGACCGTAAATGATAAACAAACATTAAAAATCATTTAAGTTTTTTGATAATAAATCAGATATGTATTGCACATTGGAGGGAATCTTTTTTTTTACTTCACTGAAAATGTAAGGTTTTTGGTATGAAAGAATAAATTGAGAAGTGGTCTTTTATTTCATGCAAATTTTCCTCTAATACTTATCATAAATAATTTTCCTATGCTTTTATAAGATATTTCATATTGAGATATTGAGATGCTAGTTATATATATATGTAACTATATATATATACATTATATAATGTATATATACATACATTATATATATAATATGTATATTATATATGTATTATATGTACATATATATGTATATTATATATGTATTATATATATGTATATATAATATGTATATTATATATATGTGTATATAATATGTATATTATATATATAATATGTATATTATATACACATATATATAATATATATGTTATATATATATATATTTTTTTTTTTTTTTTTCTAATTTGGAGAAATAGCTCTTGAGAATTCCTTGTGCTGTTCCTTCCTTTCCATGAAGAGGCCTATCTAAGCCCTTTGGCAATTTTCTCACTCAAAGATAGATGAGTAAAATGTGTTACTTCATATTCATTCTTTCAAGTAATATTGATTGTAGGAAATGAAGATACAAGGTGCTTCTCAGCAAAGGGCTCACATTCTACTGAGAGAAAGCCATGGATGAAATGAACTGTCATATAATGTAATGATGAACATTTAAATGAAATTAAGGGAAAATAAAAACACATGTATTATCTGTTTTTACCTCACATATTGATTGTTATTGATAGTTTCCAAACTTACTTCACCAACTGGATCCCCTTTGTCACAAACACCATCCTGAATATTTACTGAGATTAAAAATCTTAAAAATTAAAGTTATTGTGTCATTTTTCCCCTAATGTTCCATAACATAATTAATGGGTTTTCCAGTGGATAGAAAAGCTTTCTTTACTTGGATTCTTTTAAGACTATTTTGCCTGAAAGCATATTGCTGTTGATGAAAACATACCCCAAAATATTTTTGGAGATGCACAGTTTAACTTTGTTATGAATAAGATATGCTTCAAAAACAAAAATTATATGATACTTAAATAACTAATTTTTTATCGAGCTTTATTGAGATATAATTGTCCTTTAACATGTGTAAGTTTAAGGTACACAATGTGATTTGATATATGTATATATTGCAAAATTATTACTATAATAGTTAAATAACATCTCCATCAGCACATATATTTATAATTTTTTTGTATTTATAACGTTATGATCTACTCTCAGTAACTTTCAAGTATATAATACAGAATTGTTAAATATAGTCAGTATGCATTAGATTCCCCATATTTATTCATCTTATAAGTGGACATTTGTACCATTTGACAAACATCTCCCTATCCCCCATAATATCTAGCTTCTGGCAACCACCATTTTACTCTGGATGAGTCCTTCTTTTTTATTTTTTTATTTTTATTTTTTAATATGAAATTTATTGTCAAATTGGTTTCCATACAACACCCACTGCTCATCCCAACAGGTGCCCTCCTCAATACCCCTCACCCACCCTCCCCTCATCCCACCCCCCATCAACCCTCAGTTTGCTCTCAGTTTTTAAGAGTCTCTTATGTGTTGACTCCGTCCCTCTCTAACCTTTTTTTTTCTTCCCCTCCCCCATGGTCTTCTGTTAAGTTTCTCAGGATCCACATAGGAGTGAAAACATATGGTATGTGTCTTTCTCTGTATGACTGATTTCACTTAGCATAACACTCTCCAGTTCCATCCACGTGAGTTCTTCTATTTTAGATTCCGCGTATAAATTATATATACAATTTATCTTTATTTGGCAAATTTTACTTATCATAATATGAAGTTACATCCATGTTGTCACAAATAGCAGGACTTCTTTCCTTCATTATAGAGTAGTTGTATATATTATGTATAATTATTTATATACATTATTGTATTTAATTATATATATATAATATATAACTGATTCATAATAAATATGTCATATGTATTATATAATGTATATAATATATATCCATATATAATATAATATCCATATATATAATACAATATATATCCATATATATATATAATATTCTTTATACATTCATTCATTCGTGGGCACTCAAGTTCCTTCCATTTCTTGTCTATTGTGAATAATGCTGCAATGAAAATGGTGGTACATATATTACCATGGTGATTTTTTTTTTTTTTTTTTTTTTAAATTTTTTTTCAACTTTTTTTTATTTATTTATTTTTGGGACAGAGAGACAGAGCATGAACGGGGGAGGGGCAGAGAGAGAGGGAGACACAGAATCGGAAACAGGCTCCAGGCTCCGAGCCATCAGCCCAGAGCCCGACGCGGGGCTCGAACTCACGGACCGCGAGATCGTGACCTGGCTGAAGTCGGACGCTTAACCGACTGCGCCACCCAGGCGCCCCACCATGGTGATTTTTATTTCTTTCTGATATGTACCTAGAAGTTAGATTACAGGATCATATGATAGTTCTGTTTTTAATTTTTTGAGGAACCTCCACACTATTCCATAGCAGCTGCACTATTTCATATGCCTTCTAAAAAATCAAAAGTATTCCAATTTTTCTACATCCTTGCCAACAACACTCGTTGTCATTGTGTTTTCTATAATAGCCATTCTAACAGTTGTGAAGAGATAACTCATTGTGACTTTGATTTACAGTCCCCTGATTAGAGATATTGAACATTGTTTCATGAAACTGCTGGCTATTTGTATGCCTTTTATGGAACAATGTCTATTTGGATTTTCATTCTATTTTTAAATCATGTTTTTTGAGGTTTTTTTTCTTTTTTTTTTTGCTAATAAGTTATGAGTTCCTTATATATTTGAAATACTGATTTACTCATCAGATATATGACTTTCAAATATTTTCCCCCACTGTACAGGTTATTTGTTTATTTTATTGATAGTGGTTTTGGCACTGCAGATTTCTTTTTTAACTTTCATGTAGTCACACTTGTTTATTTTTGCTTTTGTTGTCTGTGCTACTGGTATCATATGCAAAAAATCATTGCTAAAAACAATGTTACTGAGATTTTTTGTATGTTTTTCTAAGAGTTGTATGGTTTGGGGTCTTCTGCTTCAAGTTAATTTTTGTGAGTGGTATAAGTATCCAATTTCATTTTTTCTGCATGTGTTTATACAGTTTTTCAATATCATTTATTTAAGAGATTGTCCTTTCCCCATTAAATATTCTTGGATCCCTTGTCAAATATTAGATGATCATATATGCTTGAGTTTATCTGTGGGTGCTATATTTTGTTTCATTGGTCTATGTACCTGTTTTTATGCCAGCACCATACTGTTTTGAATAATACAGCTTTGTACAACAATTTGAAATTGGGCAGTGTGATGCCTCCAGCTTTGATTATATTTATCAGGATTGGTGTGGCTATTTGGGTTCATTTGCCACTCTCTACAATTTTAGTATTTTTTTCTAGTTATTTTTTTTTTTGAAAAATGACATTGGAAATTTGATGAAAATTGCATTGAATCTATAAATGGTTTTGGGTAATATTGACATTTAAAAATATTAATTTTCATAATCCATGATCTTTGAGTATCTTTTCATACCTGTTTTCAATTACTTTCATCACAGTCATGTAGTTTTCATTGCATAAATCTTTCACTTCCTTATTTAAATTTATTCCTAAAAATCTTATTATTTTTGATGCTTCTGTAATTGGGAATGTTTTCAGAGACTTTGCTAATACATTATAATAACACAACTGATTTTTGTATATTTATTTTGTATTTTGCAACTTCACTGAATGGATTTATTATTTCAAACAATTTGTGTGTTGGTGGTATCAGGAATTTCTATGTAAATATGTCATCTGAAAATAAAGACAGATTTTCTTTTTCTGTTCTGATTTTAATGTCTTGTATTTAGTTTTCTGGCCCAAATGCTTTGACAAGGACTTCTACTACTATATTGAATAAAAGTGAAGAGTGGGAAACATTCTTCATAAGTTAAAAAAATATCTAATTCTAATTACTGAAAAGCCATACAAATACTATATTTTAGTTAACAAAGTGCTTTTAAACACATTATTATATCATTGAATTTTTAAAAAATAATGTGAAGATGATAATATTAATTTTAATTTTATCCATGAGAAAGTTACACAGAAAATAAAGTATCAATTTGACTAGAACACACCAACTCTCAGGAAATTCTAAAATGCAGGAACCTGATACCATGAATTTAAAATAATTGAAATCATGCAAAATATGTTTATCAACCACAGTGTAATGCGATCAATACAATCAATCAAAAAATCAATAAAGGAATAAGTTGAAGAAATGCACAATTTGGGGAATTTAAATAACACAGTTTTAAATAATGTCAAAGAATAAATCACAAGGAAATTACAAAAAAAAACCACTTTGAGATAAATGAAAATAAAGTACGACATACCAATGTTTAAATTATGCAGCTAAATTGGTGCTTAGAGGGAAATGGATAGTTATAAATGCCTTTATTTAAAAAGATGAAACATTTCAAATCAATAACCTAACCTTCAGAAACTAGACAAAATAGAGGAAACTAAACCTAATTAAGCAGATGAAAGGAAAAAAAATAAATATCAGAGAAAAAATATGCGAAACAGAAAATAGAAAGACAATTTAAAAATCAACAAATGAAGCATTGGTCACTAAACTCTTTCCAAAAAACTTGACAAACTTTTGCCTACAATAACCAAGAAATGAGAGAAGACTAAAATTACCAAATAACATTAAGAATATTACACATCCACTAATACGGAAATATATAAATAATTCTGCCAAAAAATTGGGTAATGTATATTAAATCACTAAATTCAAAAAAAGATATAAACTGACAAAAGTGATTGAAAAGCAATAGAAAATATTCACAGATTTATACAAAATAAGAGATCGAATTAGTAAATTAAAAAATTCCCACAAAGGGAATTTTGAGTCCATATGGCTTCACTAACGAATTCTACCAAATATTTTTTTAATTAATATTAATCCTACACACTTTTTTCTGAAAATATAAGTGCAAGAAACTTGCATTAAGAACCAGATGAAAATAGCACACACACACACACACACACACACAGAATTTTGATAAAAATTGCACTGAATCTATATATTGCTTTGGATAATATGTACAATTTAACTATTAATTCTTCCAGTCTACGAACATGAAATATTCTTCCATTTATCTCATTAATTTCTTACAGTTTTAAATATACAGGTCTTTCAATTCCTTGGTTAAATTTATTTCTAGGTATTTTATTCTTTCTGATGCAATAGTAAACGGGATTGCTTTAGTAATTTCTCTTTCCAGTAATTCATTATTATTTTTTTTTGTATAAAAATGCAACAGATTTTTGGGTATTGATTTTGTATCCTGCAACTTTATTGAATTATTTTATTAGTTCTAACAGTTTGTTGATGAAATCTCTTGGATTGTCTGTATATAATATCATGTCTTCTGCAAATAGTCATAATTTTTGCTAATTATTTTTCAATTTAGATGCTTTTTTTCCTTGCCTAATTTCTCTGGCTAGGACTTCCAATACTATGTCAAAACCACCTTGTGATGTAGAAATTCCACTTCTTGGTATTTGTCCAAAGAAAACAAAAATACTAATCTGAAAGGGTATATGCACTCCCATGTTTATTGCAGTACAACTTAAAATAGCTAATATATGAAAACAATCAAAATGTTCATTAATGGATGAATGACTAAAGAAATTGTGGTGTGTGTGTGTCTGAGTGTGTGTGTGTGTGTATATATATATATATATATATATATTTATATATATGCCATAATAAATAATGAAATCTTGCTATTTGTTACAACATAGATAGACCTCAAGGGCATTAAGCTAAGTGAAATAAATCACGGATAGAAAGACAGGGAGAAGCTAAAAAGGCAGCATAGTAGGAGGATCCTAGGATCATCTCAACCCTGGAACACAAATAACTATCAAATCATCTGAATACCCAAGACATTGATCTGAGGACTGATAGAACAAACTCCATAAGTGGAAGGAGAGAAGAAGTGGCACTGAGAAAGGTAGGAAGTCCAGAGATGTGGTTTGAGGGAGAAATGATGATGAGTGCTGCAGAAGGCAGGGAGCCCTGGTCATGGAGAAAGGCAAGAAAGAGAGGAGTACACAATTGCAAAGGGATGACACTTCTCCAAAGCCAATGGTAGGGAAAATGAGAAGGGATGGTGTTTGTAAGTTTTTGCAACAAGCAGGGCTTAAAGCATAGTGTTTTAAAGCTCAGTAGGTTTTGCTGTGATAGAAGCATGAGGGCCCTGTCCTACTCCTGAGAGAAAGCAAGGAAGCAACCCGGGGTTGGGGGGCATGCAGCAAGATATGGGGAACACTTAAGGCTCACAGGGGAGAGATTGTTTACTCTTCTTGGAGTGCATCTGTCAGAGGCAGCATTCATAGAAATACCTTTCTGGAGACAAAAGAGCCATTTTCTTCCCCTGCTCCTCACCATAGGTACAGAACCACCTGGTATGGTGGCTAGCCTGGACACAAGATGCCTAGAATACTTGCTTCAAGTCCCACACTCTTGGGCTCTGGCCCCACTGCCCTTCTCAGAAAAATATACATCAGTCCTTCCCCTAGAAGTGTGTTTGAGACCATCCCCTATAAGACCAACACAGGCCTCCACCACACCAGGCCCCTAAAGTTTTGAGTTTTAGAAGCCAGGAGGCTTGACTGAGACAGAGCCCAAAGTACACTGTGCTGCTCCTGGCAGGCAAGCAACCTGGAGACAGGCAGCATGAAAATGGCAATCTGAAAAACACCAGGGATGCACAGAGGGGAGATGATTCATTATCCTTGGAGTGTTTCCCTGAGAGCAGCAAACACAGAGACCCCACTCCTGGGACAAAGGAGCTGGCTGGTGCCATTTCCCTCCTCCACCTCTCAGCATAAAACAGATAAAGTAAGTAACAGCACCAACAGTGGCCACCTAACATGCTTACATAAAACCCTGTGTTCTGCCTGTACTGCCCTTCACTTGCAGGTATTCTTCAGAGCCTGTGTAGTGGACCCCTTCCACAGAAGACCAGCAGAAACCACCTCATACACCACATATTCCGACCAGAGAGTTCTGCAAGGCTTCAGTTCTAGAAGAAATAACATCAGGTCTCATTTAACAAACATACCAGAGCATACCTAGTTAAAACTCACCACATTCTGGCCAAGGTCCAAACACTGCCCACTTCCAGCAAGGAAAGCCTCTGAAAATAATGCCTTGAAGGACAGAGCAGAAGAAATACAGCAGCAGAGTGCACAGAGCACACACAAGAGGCACTCCCTGAAGTGACAGGTCCTGGACACTATGTGACCTCTTCCTCATTAAGGCATTATGGTTAGGAACAGAAAACATAACAGACCTTTCTTTTTTTTTTCTTGGCCTTATTTTTTAAGAGAATAAACTGAGGGTGGACAGGGTAGTGGGAGAGAGGGAAAATGGGTGATGGACATTGAGGAGGACATTAGTTGGGATGAACATAACAGATTTTTCTAACAAAGAGAAGACAGAGACTTAGACAAATGCCAAGACAGAAGAATTAATCCCAAATGAAACAACAACAACAACAACAACAACAAAAGATCATTGCTAGAGATATAATCAAAATAGATATAAGTAATAGGCCTGATGGAGAATATAAAGCAACAATCATAAGGATACTTGCTGGGCTTGAGAAAATTATGGAAGACTTCAAGGAAACCCTTACCACAGAAATAAAAGAGTTAAAAAACAATTGGAAAAGAAAAATACAATAACTTATATTTGAACAGACTGGATGTATGACTACAAGGGTGGGAGAAGCAGAAGAATAAATAAGTGATATAGATGATAAAATAATGAGGAGCGCATGGGGGGCTCAGTAAATTCAGCATTCGACTTCAGCTCAGGTCATGATCTCATAATTCATGAGTTCGAGCCCTGTATAGAGCTCTGTGCTAACAGCTCTCCCTCTCTCTCTGTCCCTCTTTGTTCTTGCGTTCTCTCTCTTTCTCTTTCTCAAAGATAAAAATAAACATTTTTTAAAGATAAAATAATGAAAAATAATATAGCTGAGCAAAGGAGAGAATGAAGAATTATGGATTGTGAGAAAAGATGTAGGCAGTTCAGTGACTTTATGAAATGTAATAACATTTATATCATAAGTATCCCAGAGAAGAGAGAGGAAGAGAGACAGAAACTATATTTGAGGAAATCATAGCTAAAAAGTCTAATCTGGAGAAGGAAACAGACATCCCAGATCCAGGAGGCACAGAGAACTAACATCAAAATCAACAAACACAGGCCAACACTAAGACACATTGTAATTATATTTGCAAAATATAGTGATAAAGAAAACAAAATCTAAAAGCAGCAAGAAAAAAAGTCCCTAACTTACAAGGGAAGACTCATAAGGCTACCTGCAGATCTCTCAACAGAAACTTGGAAAGCCAGAAGTGAAACTCATGATATATTCTGTGGTTCAGGTTATGGCTTTGTCTAGCAAAACCAAGGACAGCAGAAAGGATTACTCAAGACTCTGCAAGTCAAGAGAGGTGAGAAGGAGGTTAAGGGAAGTCTCCCTGAGCTGCTTTCAAGCTCCCGTATTTATTAAGCATACATTTGGGGAAACATTGAACAACACATCAGTGGGCTACATGCCAGTTAGAAAGTATAGGATGCGTGCAGAAAAACAAGTTAATGCATTCCCAAGGTTACAAAAGACCAGATATAGAAAGCAGGGTGGAAAAAAAGATAAGATATTCCATAGATACCATGATCTAAGGAATTCATGAGCACAGGCAGGTCCCAAACCCTAGATGTATATATTATCTAGATAAGTGAAGCATGGTTGCTTGTTTTCAGCAAGGCCAAAAAGCAGTGTTATGCTTTGCAAAGTGTTCCCTATAATCTCCTAACCCAGGACATAGCTGTTTGAGTTCCCAAAATATTCAGTGTGCTGGATGGCAAAAATCTGCAGCCAAGAATACTCTATTCAGCAAGGTTTTCATTCAGAATAGGAGAAATAAAGAGTTTCCTAGACAAACAAAAACTAAAAGAGTTCATGACCACTAAACCAGCCCTCTAAGAAATATCAAAGGAGACTCTTTGAGTGGAAAGGAAAGACTAAAAGTGACAAAGACTAGAAATGAACAGAGAAACTCTCCAGGAATAACAGCAAATCAAGTAATAAAATGACACTAAATACATATGTATCAATAATTACTCTGAATGTAAATTAACTAAACACTCCAATCAAAAGGCAGAGGATGTCAGACTGCATAACAACAACAACAACAACAATCCCATCTAGATGCTGCCTACAGAGATTCATTTTAGACCTAAAGACACTTGAAGATTGAAAGTGAAGGGATGGAGAAATACATCCAAATGAATGCCAAAAGAATGTTGTAGTAGTAATGCTTATATCATGCAAACTATAAGTTAAAACAAAAACTTTAACAGATGAAGAAGGGCACCATGTCATAATAAATAGGACTATTCAACAAGAAGATGTAACATTTGTAAATATTTATACACCCAACTTGAAGGAACCCAAATATATAAAACATTTAATAAAAAACCTAATGTAACTCACTGATAATAATACAATCAGAGTAGGGTACTTTAACACTCTACTTACATCAATGGACAGATGATCTAAGCAGAAAATCAACAAGGAAAAGTGGCTTTGAATAACACACTGGACCAGAAGTTCTTAACAGGTAAATTCAGAACATTCCATTCTAAAGCAGCAGAATACACATTATTTTCAGTGCACATGGGACATTCTACAGAATAGATCACATACTAGATCACAAATAAAGCCTCAACAAGTACAAAAAAAATAAGAACACACTATGCATATTTTCTGATAATAACACTATGAAACTTGAAGTCAACCACAAGAAAAAAAAGGAAAGTCCACAAATACATGAATATTAATCAACATGCTACTAAAGAATGAATAGGTCAAACAGACAAACAAAGAATAAATTTAATATACATGGAAACAAATAAAAACACTGCAATCCAAAACTTTGGGATGCAGTAAAGTGGTCCTAAGAAGCAAGTATATAAAGCAATACAAGCCTATATCAAGAAGAAATAAAAATCTCAAACAACTTAACCTTACACATAAGGGACTTAGAAAAGGAACAACAAATGAATTTTAAAGGCAGAAAAAGAAGGAAAATAATAAAGATTAGAACAGAAATAAATGGCATAGAAACAGAACAAAACAAAATAACAGATCAAAAGGACAAAAATAAATAAAATCACAAATGAAAGAGGAGAAATAACAACCAAACCAAATAGTCAACCAAACTACAGAAATACAAACAACTATAAGAGAATATTATAAAAAATATATGCCAACAAATTGGACAGCCTGGAAGAAATGGATAAATTACTAGAAACATAGAACTACCAAAACTGAAACAAAGAAAGAAAACTTGAACAAACCAATAACCAGCAAAGAAATTGAATCAGTAATCAAAAACTCTCCCAACAGAGAAAGACAGATACCATATGGTTTCACTCTTATGTGGATCCTGAGAAACGTAACAGAAACCCATGGGGGAGGGGAAGGGAAAAAAAAAAAAAAAGAGGTTAGAGTGGGAGAGAGCCAAAGCATAAGAGACTGTTAAAAACTGAGAACAAACTGAGGGTTGATGGGGGGTGGGAGGGAGGGCAGGGTGGGTGATGGGTATTGAGGAGGGCACCTTTTGGGATGAGCACTGGGTGTTGTATGGAAACCAATTTGACAGTAAATTTCATATATTAAAAAATAAATAAATAAATAAATAAATAAATAAAAATAAAAAAAAATAAAAAATGGACAAAGGAAAAAAAAAAAAACAAAAAACAAAAACTCTCCCAACAAACAAAAGTCCAGGGCCAGATATGTTTACAGGGGAATTCTACCAACCATTTAAAGAAGAGTTAATACCAGGGCACCTGGGTGGTTCAGTCGGTTAAACGTCTGACTTCAGCTCAGGTCATTATCTTAAAATTCACAAGTTCAAGCCCCATGTTGGACTCTGTGCTGACAGATGGAAGCTTGGAGCTTGCTTCAGATTCTGTGTCTCCCTCTCTCTCTGTTCTTCCACCACTCACACTCTGAACCTCTCTTTTTCTCTCAAAAATAAATAGGGGCACCTGGGTGGCTCAGTCAGTTGAGCGTCTGACTTTGGGTGGGGTTGTGATCTTATGGTTCATGGGTTCAAGCCCTGCACTGGGCTCTGTGCTGACAGCTCAGAGCTTGAAGCCTGCTTTGGATTCTGTGTCTCCCTCTCTCTCTGTTCCTCCCCTGCTCACGCTCTGTCTCTCTCTCTCTCAAAATAAAATAAATATTTTTAAAAAGTTTTAAAAAATAAATAAACATTAAAAATTAAAAAAATAAAAAGTTGATACCTATTTTTCTCAAATTAGTCAAAAAATAGAAATGGAAAGGAATATTTCAAATTCATTTTATGTGTGCAGCATTATCCTGATACCAAAACCACAAAAAGATTCCACTAAAAAAGAGAATTACAGGCCAATATTACTGATGAACATGGTTGCAAAAATTCTCAACAAAATATTAGCAAATCAAATCCAACAATACTTTTAAAGAAACATTCATCCCAATCAAGTGAGATTTATTCCTGAGCTGTAAGGGTGGTTTGGTATTCACAAATAAATCATTGTGATACATCACATTAAAAAAAGAAAAGATAATACTCATATGATATTTTCAATAAATGCAGAAAAATCATTGAAAATTATAATATCCCTTCATGTTAAAAACCCACAAGAAAGGAGGGATGGGGGAAAATACCTAGACATCATAAAGGCCATATATGAAAAACCCACAGCTAATATCATCCTCAAGGGGGCACAAGTGAGAGTTGTTCCTATACAGTCAGGAACAAGACAGGGATGTCTACTTTCACCACTAGTATTTAACAAAGTACCGGAAGTCCTAGCCATGACAATTGGACAACTAAAATAAACAAAAGGGGTTCAAATAGTCAAGGAAGAAATCTAACTTTCATTATTTGCAGATTACATGATACTCTATAGAGAAAATCTGAAAGACACCAACAAAAAATTGGTAGAACTGATACATGAACTCAGTAAAGTCACAGGACCCAAAAATCAATGTATACAAATCTGTAGCATTTCTATAGACCAATAGTGAAACGTCAGAAAGAGAAATCAAGGAATCAATCCCATTTACAATTGCACGAAAAAACATAACTAAAGAGGTAAAATATCTGTCCTCTGAAAACTATAAACCAGTGATGTTGGTAGTTGAAGATGACACAAAGAAATGGGAAAACATATGCTCATGGATTGGGAAAACAAACATTGTTAAGATCGTTATACTACCTAAAGAAATGTACACATTTAATGCAATCCCTATCAAAATAACAGCGGCATGTTTTACAGAGCTAGAGCAAACAATCCTAAAATTTGTATGGAACCAAAAAACCCTGAATAGTGGAAGTAACCTTGAAAAGCAAAGCAAAGGGGGAAGCATCGCAATTCTGGACTTCAAGATATATTAAAAATTTGTAGTGATCGAGACAGTATTGTACTAGCAAAAAGACACACAGAATAATAGAACAGAATAGAAAATCCAGAAATTAACCCACAACTATATAGGCAAATCAAGAAAGAGTATTCAATGAAAAAAATACAGTTTCTTCAACAAATGGTGTTGGTAAAACTGAACAGCAACATGCAAAAGAATGAAATGGGACCATTGTTTTTAAACCATTCACAAAAATAAATTCAAAATGGATGAAAGACCAAAATATGAGACAGGAAACTATCAAAATCCTAGAGAACACACAGGCAATAACTCCTTGACATCAGATGCATCAACTTCCTACTATATATGTCTCCAGAAGCAAGGGAAACAAAAGCAAAAATAAACTTTTGGGACTTCATCAAAATAGAGTTTCTGCACAGTAAAGGAAATAATCAACAAAACTAAAAGTCAACCTACAGAATGGAAGAAGATATTTGCAAATTATATAACTGATAAATTATTACTGTCCAAAACATATAAGGAACTTATGAAAGCCAACACCCAAACCCAAATAATCCAGTTAAAAATGGGCAGAAGACATGAATAGACATTTTTGAAAAGAACACAAACAGATGGCTAACACACACATATAAAGATGCTCAATATCACTCATCATCAGGGAAATGCAAATCAAAACTATAACTAGATATCACCTCATCCATTCAGAACAGCTCAAAGTAAAATCATAGTAAAAATGGGTGTTCATGAAAATTCAGAGAAAAGGAGGAAGGGGAGCCCTCTTACATTATTGGTGGGAATGCAATCTAGTCCAGTCACTCTTTAAAACAGTATGGAAAGTCCTCAAAAAAAGTTAAAAATAGAACTACTCTATGATCCAACTACTGCACTACTAGGTATTTAATCAATGGATGCAAAATACTGATTCGAAGTGATACATGTACCCCAACGTTTACAGCAGCATTATCAGCAATATCTGAATTATGGAAAGAACCCAATGTACCTTCAGTAATGAATGGATATATTAATAATATATATATATATATATATATATATATATATATGTATTGTATATATATATATATACACACACACACACACACACACACATATATGTACACACACACCATGGAATATTACTCAGCCATAAAAACAGAATGAAATATTGCTATTTTCAATGATGTGGATGGAGATAGACTCTATTTTGCCAAGGAACAGACTCTTAAATACAGAAAACAAACTGGTGGTTTCCAGAGTAGAGATGGATGGATAGATGTGTGAAATAGGTAAAGGGGGTTAAGAGTACACTTATCATGATGAGCACTGAGTAATGTAAACATTTGTCAAATCATTATACTGTACAATTGAAATTAACATAACACTATATGTTAATTATACTTCGATAAAATAAATTTAAAAAGCGCTAAAAAGAAAATAAAACTGTACAACCTTGAATAATCTACCCAGCAAGATTATCATTCAGAATTGAAGGAGGGCTAGAATTTCTTAGACAAACAGAAGTTGAAGGAGTCCATCACCACTGAATCAGCCTTACAAGGAAAGTTAAAGGGAACTATAAATAAAAGAAAAAATCATTCCCAGAAGTGAGAAAATTATGAAAGAAAAAAATTACTGGCAGAGGTAAATACGTAGTAAAGATAGAAGATCAATCAAATAAAAAAAAACTAGTAACAAGGTTATAACACAAAAGTAGTAAAACAAGTATATATAACAAATTTACTCAAGGG
Source organism: Neofelis nebulosa (assembly GCF_028018385.1). Taxonomy (NCBI): domain Eukaryota; kingdom Metazoa; phylum Chordata; class Mammalia; order Carnivora; family Felidae; genus Neofelis; species Neofelis nebulosa. The sequence goes on from NC_080800.1 coordinate 68,301,857, forward strand.
ATACACAAAGTGAAATGATATGAAATATGACATCATATAAAGAAAACATGGAGAAGTGAGTCAATATTTAGTGTGTTTATAATGTGTTTGAATGTAAGGGATCATCTACTCAGTGTAGACTACATACACATAAGATACATGAATGCCATGGTAACCAAAAACCAAAAACCTATAATAGATCACACACACACACACACACACACACACACAGGAATTCAAGCATAACAGTAAGCAAATCAATAAAACCACAAGGGAAAATAGCAAGAGGAGAAGAAAGGAACAGAGAATAATTACAGAAATCATCAGAAAACAATTAACAAAATGGCAATAAATTCATACCTATCAGTTTTGTGTGCTTTTGCAACTCAGGGATATCTAAGCTCAACTATAATTGAGTGTTATATTCCCCAGAGTGTTTACCAGAGAGGCCCTGTTCTTACATGACTCACCAACCTGCCATGTTTTGTGAGGCAACTCAGAGAAAATACTCTTATAGTCATGCCACAGGATGGGCACCATTTAACTGGGTGTAAAGATTCTTAGAGCAAAATCCACATATGAGTGAAAACATATGACAACTGTCTTTCTCTGACTGACTTACTTCACTTAGCATAATACCTTCCAATTCCATCCACATTGTTGCAAATGGTAGGATTCCAATCTTTCTCATTGCCAAGTAGTATTCAATTGTATATATAAACCTCATCTTCTTTATCCATTCATGTATGGAACTTAAGAAACTTAACAGAAGACCATGGGGGAAGGGAAGGGGAAAATAATTTCAAACAGAGGGAGGCAAGCCATAAGAGACTCTTAAATACAGAGAACAAACAGAGGGTTGATGGCTGGGGAGCAGGAGAGAGGGGAAATGGGTGATGGGGATTAAGGAGGGCACTTTTTGGGATGAGGAGTGGGTGTTGTATGTAAGCGATGAATCATGGGAATCTACCCCCAAAACCAAGAGCACACTGTATACATATACACTGTATGATAGCTAACTTGACAATAAATTGCATTAAAAAAAGATTCTTAGAGCAAGAGAATCAGAGTGGCTACGAGGGCACAGTAATGTAATTCAAGTAATGTAATTCAAGTAATTCAAGGACAGACATGCAACAATGCAAACAAGCGACAAAAGTGGGAAAGTTTATTAAAGCATAAAGTGCGCTCTCCAGATTTGAGAGTAGCTGAACTTGAGAAAGAGAGACAGACAGACAGTGACAGAGATCATGAGATGTGTCTCTGGGGATCACGTTTTTCTTTTTTATCAGCAGTGTTATATAGGGGGTGGAATAATCATTAATTGGGTCATGGAAACAGGGTTTTATGTCTTTTCTTCCTTATTTGGTCAGGAATTTCCTGTCATGACATCCATCATCTTTGGCCTGTCTGATCTGATCTGGTTTCTTGTGGAGTGCTGCCAAGACAGGCCTCTAACTTTCCCAAAAGTTGATAGTTGATAAGGACATGACTTCCTTATTGCTGGTCTCCAGGTATCCTGTTAGAACATAACAAACTGCCGGCTCCAACACTTGGGTGGGGATTTTAGTATTATAATGAAGTAAATGTAGTTGTCTTTCGTTTTGAGGTCATTTCATTGTCCATCTATGCAGGGATTATGTTTAAACTTGTTTGGGTGGTCTGGGCCTTGTCTTGTCAAGGCGATCACTATCACTTGAGGTGTGGTTTTGGTTTCCATATGCCTGAATTAAGATATAAGGTGGGAATAAGAGTTTAAGGGAAGATGTGGGACAAAGATAATTGAATACAATCAGGTGGGCCATAAAGGGCAGTTCTTGGGGTCTAGCTGGTGACAGTATCTGATAGTTAAATTTTTTATTCTTTCAGCTGTTTAAGGAGTGTAAGAGAAAGGAAACAAATGCGATTGAAAAGAATATTTTCTGAACTATGACTCTGGTGTTTGATATGTCCCAGATATTTGGTTAAACATTATTTATGAGTGTGTCTGTGATAGTGTTTCTAGATAAAATTAACATTTTTATTGGTAGAAAGAGTAAAGCTAATTGCCCTCCCCAGTATGAGTGGGCCTTATCCAATCCACTGACAGCCAGATAAAACAAAAAGACTGACACAAATGACCATCAACTGATGAATGGGAAAAAAAAATAAGTGGTATATATATTCAATGGAATATTACTCAGCCATGAAAAATGAATAAAATCTTGCAATTTGCAATGATATGGATGGAGCTAGAGTATATTATGCTAAACAGAATAAATTAATAAAGACAATACCATATGATTTTACCCATATGTGGAATTTAAGAAATAAAACAGATGAACATGGGAAGAGAGGGTGAGAGAAAGAGGAAACAATAAAACAGACTCTCAACTGTACAGAACAAATGGGGCATTGCTGGTGGAGAGGTGGGCTGGGGAATGTGTTAAAGTATCGATGGGTAATAAGGAGGGCAGTTGTGATGAGCACCAGGTGTTATATGTAAGTGATGAATCATTAAACTCTATTTGTGAAACCAATATTACACTAGAAGTTAACTAACTAGAATTTCAATAAGAACTTGGAAGAAAAGAAATAGAAATTTTAAAAAAAGACTGAATAAAAAAATTCTTTCTTTCAGAACGTCTTTGTTCTTAAGGGTTTATTTTGAGAGAGAGGGAGAGAGCCTGCATGCACATGAGCAGCAGAGGGGCATAGAGAAAGGAAGAGAAAGAACCCCAAGCAGGCTCTGCACTGTCAGCACAGAGCCTAATGTGGGGCTCAGTCTCATGAACTGTGATATCAAGAGTCAGAGTCTCAACCAAGTGAGTCACCCAGGTGCCCCCAGAATGTCTTTGAGGTGAAACATCAATCTTCTCCTACCTCCAGACTCTGACTTGGACTGCAAGTTGCACTGTCAAATCTCCATGTTCTCAGGACTTTAGACTTAGACTAAAACTATGCCATCAACCTCACTGGGTTACCATCTGTAAATCAAGGAAATTCTGAGACACCATAATAGCATAAGCCAATTCCTTTAAATAAATCGTATATATATATATATATATATATATATATGTATATATATATATACATATATATATATATATATATACATATGCATACCTCACTTTATTACACATCACTCTATTGTGCTTTGCAGATGTTGCAATTTTTATAAATTGTTTGTTGAAACCCTGCATTGAGTAACACTACTGGTGCAATTTTTCCAAGGGCATTTTCTCACCTCTTGTGTCTCTATCACATATAATAATCCTTACTATATTTCAAATGTTTCCATTATTATATCTTTAATTTTTATTTAATTAATTTTTTTTACATCCAAGTTAGTTAGCATATAGTGCAACAATGATTTCAGGAGTAGATACCTTAATGCCCCTTACACATTTAGCCCATCCCCTCCCACAACACCTCCAGTAACCCTCTGTTTGTTCTCCATATGTAAAAGTCTCTTATAGTTTGTCCCCCTCTCTGTTTTTAGATTACTTTTGCTTCCCTTCCCCTATGTTCATCTGTTCTGTGTCTTAGAGTCCTCATATGAGTGATGTCATATGATATTTGACTTTCTCTGACTGACAAATTTTGCTTAGTGTAATACCCCCTAGTTCCATTAACATAGTTGCAAATGGCAAGATTTCATTCTTTTTGATTGCTGAGTAATACTCCATATATATATATATATATATATATATATATATATATATATATATCACATATTCTTTATCCATTCACCCATTGACAGACATTTTGGCTCTTTCCATACTTTGGTTATTGTTGATAGTGCTGCTATAAACATGGGGGTGCATGTGTCCCTTTGAAAGAGCATGCCTGTATCCCTTGGATAAATACCTAGTAGTGCAACTGCTGGGTCATAAGGTAGTTCTATTTTTAATTTTTTGAGTAACCTCCATACTGTATAACAGAGTGGTTACACAAGTTTTCATTCCCACGAGCAGTGCAAAAGAGATCCTCTTTCTCTGCATCCTTGCCAACATCTGTTGTTGCCTGAGTTGTTAATGTTAGCCATTCTGACAGGGGTGAGGTGGTATTTCATTATGGTTTTTATTTGTATTTCCTTGATGATGAGTGATGTGGAGCATTTTTTCATGTGTCGATTTGCCATCTGGATGTCCACTTTGGAGAAGTGTCTATTCATGTCTTTTGCCCATTTGTTCACTGGATATTTTTGGGGGGGCTGTTCAGTTTGATAAGTTCTTTACAGATTTTGGATACTAACCCTTTATCTGATATGTCGTTTGCAAATATCTTCTCCCATTCTTTAGGTTGCCTTTTAGTTTTGCTGGTAGTTTCCTTTGCTGTGCAGAAGCTTTTTATTTTGATTAGGTCCCAATAGTTCATTATTGCTTTTGTTTCGTTTGCCTCCAGAAAAGTGTTGAGTAAGAAGTTACTGTGGCCAAAGTCAAAGAGGATTTTGCCTGGTTTCTCCGCGAGGATTTTGATGGCTTGCTCTTTTACATTTAGGTCTTTAATCCATTTTAAGTTTATTTTCTGTATGGTGTAAGAAAGTGGTCCAGGTTCATTCTTCTGCATGTCACTGTCCAGTTTTCCCAGACCGCTTGCTTAAAAGACTGTCTTAATTCCGTTGGGTAGTCTTTCCTAATTTGTCAAAGATTAGTTGTTTATAAGTTTGTGGGTCCATTTCTGGGTTTTCTATTCTGTTCCACTGATCTCTCTCTTTTTGTGCCAGTACCATACTTTCTTGATTACAGCTTTGTAATACAGCTTGTAGTCTGGGATTGTGATGCTTCTTGCTTTGGTTTTCTTTCTCAAGATTCCTTTGGCAATTTGGGGTCTTTTGTGGTCGCATAAAAATGTTAGGATTGTTTGTTCTCACTCTGTGAAGAATGCTGGTGCTATTTTGACAGGGATTGCATTGAATATGTACCTTGCTTTGGGTAGTATTGACATTTTGACATATTTGTTCTTCCTATCTAGGAGCATGAAATCTTTTTCCATTTTTTTGTGACTTCTCCAATTTTCTTCATAAAATTTCTATAGTTTTCAGGTACATATTTTTCACTTCTTTGTTTAGATCTATTCCTGGGTACTTTATGATTTTTGGTGCAGTTGTAAATGGGATAGATTCCTTGATTTCCCTTTCTGTTGCTTCATCATTGGTGTATAGGAATGCAACCAATTTCTGTGCATTGATTTTGTGTCCTGTAACTTTGCTGAATTCATGGGTCAGTTCTATCTTTTTTTTGTTGGAATCTTTTGGGTTTCCCTATAAAGTATCATGTCATCTGAGAGGAGTAAAAGTTTGACCTACTCCTGGCCGGTTTGGATGCCTATTTTATTTCTTTGTTGTGTCTGATTGCTGAGGCTAAGATTTTCAGTAGCATGTTGAATAACAGTGGTGAGAGTGGACATCCCTGTGTTGTCCCTTACTATAAGGGGAAAGCCCTCAGTTATTCCCCATTGAGGATGATATTAGCATTGGGTCTTTCATACATGGCTTTTATGATCTCAAGGTATGATCTTTCTATCCCTACTTTCTTGACGGTTTTCATCAAAAAAGGATCCTATATTTTGTCTAATGCTTTCTCTGCATCTATTGAGAGTATCATGTGGTTCTTGTCCTTTGTTTTGTTGATGTGATGAATCACATTGATTGTTTTCTGGATATTGGACCAGCCCTGTATCCCAGGTATAAATCGCACTTGGTCATAGTGAATAATTTTTTAATGTATTGTTGGATCCGGTTGACTAATGTCTTGAAGATTTTTGCTTCCATGTTCATCAGGAAATTGGTCTATTGTTCTCCTTTTTAGGGGGGACTTTGTCTGGTTTTGCACTCAAGGTAATTCTGGCTTCATAGAAAGAGTTTGGAAGTTTTCCTTCCATTTCTATTTTCTGGAACAGCTTCAAGAGAATAGTTGTTAACTCTTCCTTAAATGTTTGGTAGAATTCCCCTGGAAAGCTATCTGGCCCTGGACTCTTGTTTTTGTTTTTTTGTTTTTTTGTTTTTTTTTGGGGGGGGGAGAGATTTTTGATTACTAATTCGATTTCTCTACTGGTTGTGTGTCTGTTAAAATTTTCAATTTCTTCCTGTTTCAGTTTTGGTGGTTTATATGTTTCTAGGAATGTGTCCATTTCTTCCAGATTGCCCATTACATTGGCATATAATTGCTCATAATATTATTTTATTATTGTTTTTATTTCTGCTGTGTTGGTTGTGATCTCTCTTCTTTCATTCTTGATTTTATTTATTTGGGTTCTTTCCTTTTTCTTTTTGCTCAAACTGGCTGGTGGTTTATCAATTTTGTTAATTCTTTCAAAGAACCAGCTCTGGTGTCATTGACCTGTTCTACTTTTTTTTTTTTTGGTTTTGATAGCATTGATTTCTGTTCTACTCTTTATTATTTTCTGTCTTTCGCTGATTGTTGGTTTTATTTGCTGTTCTTTTTCCAGCTCTTTAATGTGTAAGGTTAGGTTTGGTATCTGAGATCTTTCTTCCTTCTTTAAGAAGGCCTGCATTGCTATATACTTTCCTCTAAAGACTGTCATTCCCACATCTGAGAGGTTTTGAGTTGTGGTGTTATCATTTTCATTGCTTCAATGTACTTTTTAATGTCCTCTTTAACTTCTTGGTTAGCCCATTCATTCTTTAGTATGATGTTCTTTAGTCTCCAAGTAGTTGTTACCTTTCCAAATTTTTTCTTGTGGTTGATTTCAAGTTTCATAGTGTTGTGGTCTGAAAATATGCACGGTATGATTTCAATCTTTTTGTACTTGCTGAGGGATGATTTGTGTCCCAGTATGTGATCTATTCTGGAGAACGTTCCATGTGCTCTAGAGAAGAATGTATATTCCACTGCTTTAGGATGAAATGTTTTGAATATATCTGTTAAGTCCATCTGGTCCAGTGTGTCATTCAAACCCATTGTTTCCTTGTTGATTTTCTGATTTGATGATCTGTCCATTGTTGTAAGTGGGGTGTTGAAGTGCCCTACTATTATGGTATTATTATCAAGGAGTTTCTTTGTTTGTGATTAAGTGATTTATATACTTGGGTGCTCACACATTTGGCACATAAATGTTTACAATTGTTAGATCTTCTTGGTGGATAGACCCCTTAATAATTATATAATGTTCTTCTTCATCTCTTGTTACAGTCCTTATTTTAAAGACTAAATTTTCTGATATAAGTATGGCTACTCTGACTTTCTTTTGGTGACCATTAGCATGATAGATCATTCTCCATCCACTTACTTTCAATCTGAAGGTGGCTTTAGGTCTAAAGTGTGTCTCTTGTAAACAGCATATAGATGTATCTTGTTTTATTGTCCGTTCTGTTACCCTATGTCTTCTGATTGGAGAATTTATTTCATTGCTGTTTAGAGTGAGTATTGAAAGATATGAATTTATTGCCATTATGTTTCTTGTAAAGTTGAGTTTCTCATGGTGTTCTCTGGTCCTTTCTAGTCTTTGCTGCATTTGCTCTTCTCCTTCTTCTTTTTTTTTTTATTTTTTCTCCCCTCAGAGAGTCTGCCTTAAAATGTATTATGGGGCTAGTTAGTGGTCATGAACTCCTTTAATTTTATTTTTATTTTTTTGGTCTGGGAAACTTTTAATCTCTCCTTCTGTTTTGAATGACAGCCTAGCTGGATAAAGAATTCGTGGCTGCATATTTTTCCAATTCAGCACATTGAATATATCCTGCCACTCCTTGGCCTGTCAAGTTTCTGTGGATAAGTCTGCTGCAAACTTGATTTGTCTTCCCTTATAGGTTAAGGATTTTTTCCCCCTTGCTACTTTCATGATTCTTTCCTTGCCTGAGTATTTTGTGAATTTGACTATGATATGCCTTGTTGATGGTTGCTTTTTGTTGAATCTAATGGGAGTCTTCTGTGCTTCCTGGGTTTTGATGTCTGTGTCTTTCCCCAGGTTAGGAAAATTTTCTGCTATGATTTGCTCACATAACCCTTCAAATCCTTTTCTCTCTCTTCATCTTCTGGGACCCCTATGAATCTGATGTTGTTCCTTTTTAATGAGTTAATGATTTCTCTAATTCCTAAATCATGCTTTTTTGCCTTAGGCTCCCTCTTTTTTTCTGCTTCATGATTCCTTATAAGATTTTACTCTATATCATTTGTTCAATGTTCTGCCTCATCCATCCTTCCCCCGTGGAGTCTATTCGAGATTGCAGCTCAGTTATAGCATTTTTTAATTTCATCCTGACTGGTTTTTACTTCTTTTTATCTCTGCAGAGAGGAATTGTAATCTCTTTTTGACCCCAGCTAGTATCCTTATTATCGTGATTCTAAATTTTGGTTCAGACATCTTTCTTCTATCTGTGTTGATTAATTCCCTGGCTGATGTTTCTTCCTTTTCCTTCTTTGGGGGTGACGTCCTTCATTTCATCATTTTGAAGGGAGAAAGGGAGTTGATAAGGTTAAAAAAATTAAAGAATTAAAATCAATAAACACACACACACAAAATCAAATAAATGATGCTAAATTCTAGGTTCGTTTTGGTCTGATTATTGAAAGGAACTTGATATATTACAGCAAAAAGTGAAAAAAAGGAAACATTTGAAAATTTGAGAAAATGAATACAATGAAATAGAATAAAATGAAATGATGGAAGTAAAATAGAACTTGAAAAATTTACAAAAAAGTAAAAAAAAATTAGAAAAAAGAAAAATATTTTTAATAATAATTGAAAATGTAAACAAATTTTTTCTCTTCCTGTATTCAAAAAAAAAGAAAGAAAATAAACAAAAAAGAAAATTTAATAGATGGACCAGTGAACAGGCTGAAATACGATTGAAATTACATTAGTTTCCCCTAGAGGTCAAACTATGAAGCACTTTATACTCCATAAATTAAGCAGGCAAAGAGATTTGTGGTGTTCCTGAAGAGCAAGGTTGGCCCAGTTGGGTAGGGCTTAGTGTAATGGCTCCTTTCACCACTAGATAGCACTGCTTAGCTTACTGAGGTGGATTGTTGTCATGCTTGTAGGTGTGGATGCACATGCGAGGGAGGGGTGAAATGATGTTACCCAACTACCCAGTCTCTAGTATCTGAACTCTGTGTTCTCCCTGACCAGCAATCAAGCACCTGTTCTTTGTCCCTGGCTGCCATCACTCCCTGCTTTTACACTGTGACCAAGCTGTTAGGTTGCCAGGTGGCACCTTTCTCCTGAGTTTTATCTCAAATGCAGCTATTTTTCCCAATCCCTCACTTCTGAGGGACTGTGGGTTAGACCAGCTCAGATCCTCTGGGATAGGGTCTCACCAAGCAATGGCCAGGTGCTAGCCACACCCAGGAACTTTCATTGGACCATGCTGCTGCTGATACCCAGAAACTGCATTGGATGCCAGCCCACCCCAGAAAAATTTCCTGTGATTGTGTAGCAGCAGCGTTTCAGGGATTATGGAAAATCATAACACACATCTGGCATCAGGCTTCACCCCTAATGACCTTCTTTTAGCACCAGCAAATGAGGTTGTTTTCTGGGGTCTGCTGGGACTGGGTGACCACACAGCCTCTACCACATATCCTTCCAGAAGTGGAACCACTTCTCTCCATGTGGCCTGAGAGCCTCCTGGAACCCACTCTGGTCCTGGGAATTTGCCTTTCTCACCAGAGCACCTCCAGGTATTGAACTGTGGAATTTCAAACTCTGTCCTTCCCCTGTTTGTAGAGTCTTAATGGAATTTAAACCCTCTCCTTTCTCCTTTCTTCCTTTTTAGTTCAGTCGCTGTGGCTATTTCCACTTTTCCATTTTCTCTCCAGCTGCTTTTTGGGGAGGGGAGGTTTCCCAATGTATCCCTAATCTCTGTCCTTTCTCCACAAGCAAAAACAGCTCCCTGTCCTCCAAAGCTTCTCTCTCCCCCAACTTACCTCTCCACGCCATGTACCTGCTGAGTTCTGTAGTTCAGGTTTTGCAGATTGTTGTGTTAATCCTCAAATCAGTTTTCTAGGTGTGCAAGATGGTTGAATGTTGATCTGGCTGTATTTCATGGATGCGAGATGCAAAACCAAACAAACAAACAAAAACCTTCCATGCTGTTCCCTTCCATTACTATTATATTATTCATCATGACCTGTGATCAGTAATTTCTGATGTCAACTATTGTAATTTCTTACATGAACAATGCCCATATAACATGGCAAACTTAATAAATATTGTGTGTGTTCTGACTACTCCATCAACTGGTCTTTCATCCATCTCTGTCCCTCTCTTTGGGCCTCCCTATTTCCAGAGACACAATAGTAATGAAACTAAGCCAATTAATAATCCTGTAATAGCCTATTAGTGTTCAAGTTAAAGGAAGAATTAAACACCTTTTGCTTTAAATCAAAAGCTAGAAACGATTAAGCTTAGTGAAGAAGGCATGTTAAAAGCTGAGATAAGTAAAAAACTAGACATCTTGCACCAAACTATTAGTAAAGTTGTATATGCCAAGAAAAAGGTTTTGAAGGAATTTAAAAGTGCTACTCCAGTGAACACATAAATGATAAGAAAGTGAAACAGACTATTGTTCCAAATGTAAAGAAGGTGGGATATATATATATATATATATGAATATTACTCAGTAATCAAAAAGAATACAATATGGAAACAATGTGGATGAAACTAGAGTGTATTATTCTGAGAGAAATAAGGCAGAGAAAGACAAATATCATATGATTTCACGCATATGTGGAATTTAAGCAACAAAACAGATGAATGTAAGGGAGGGAAGGACAAATAAAATAAGAAAAAACAGAGAGGGAGGCAGACTATAAGAGACTCTTAGTTATAGAGAACAAACTAAAGGTTCCTGGAGGGAGGTGGGGAGCATGGACTAAATGGGTGATGGGAATTAAGGATGTCACTTTTTGGGATGAGCACTGTAAGTGATGAATCACTAAATTCTACTCTTAAAACCAATACTACATTATATGTTAACTAACCTGAATTTAAATTTAAAAAAATTAAGAAAATTACCAGTCTTAAAAAAAATAGTAATGGTAATAGAGATAAACAAGCATTTATGATATACTTTTATTTTTGAATCATTCAAAAAATTCAGTTTAAAATTAACATAGTGCTTCTTTTGGGGAATTTTCCTCATAAAATGTTCTTAATCCTGAACTAAAGGATTAAATTATTATTGAGGTTTACTTGTCTTTCTGCTTATTTCCACAGGAAGTCTCTACTTTCAAGGAACTCTTCTGTTGTCCTTGTTCTCTCCCAGGACCTAGTAGAGTACTCACAAGTACTAAGAACTCAGTACATACATAATGTTTTGAAAAGTTCATTATAAGTATTTCTTTGTACAGTTTTGGCATATTAAATACTCTTTCTTTTAAAAAAAAGAAAGAAGGGGCGTCTGGGTGGCTTGGTTGGTTAAGCGTCTGACTTCGGCTCAGGTCATGATCTCACGGTCCGTGAGTTCGAGCCCCGCATCGGGCTCTGTGCTGACAGCTAAGAGCCTGGGGCCTGTTTCAGATTCTGTGTCTCCCTCTCTCTCTGCTCCTCCCCTGTTCATGCTCTGTCTCTCTCTGTCTCAAAAATAAATAAACGTTAAAAAAAATTTAAAAAAAGAAAGAAAGTGAAACAGGCTATTGTTAATATAAAGAAAGTTTTAGTGGTCTTAATCAAACCACCCACCCAACATTTCCTTAAACCAAAGCCTAATTTAGGGCAAGACCCTAACTCTCAATTATATGAAGGCTGAAAGAGGTATGGAAGCTGCAGAAGAAAAGTTTGAAGCTAGGGCAGGTTGTTTCATGAAATTTAAGGAAAGAAGCCATCTCCAAAATAAAGAAGTTCAAGTTGAAGCAACATGTGCTGATGTATAAGCTGCAGCATGTCATGCAAAAGATCTAAGTAACATAATTAATGAAGGTTGCTAACTAAGCAACAGATTTTCAATGTAGATGAAAAATCTTTTATTGTAAAAAAATGGCATCTAAGACTTTTGTAGCTAAAGAGAAGCTAATGTCTAGCTTCCAAGCTTCAAAGGACAGGCTGACTTTTTAGGGGTTAACTACCTGTTGACTTTAAGGTGAAGGTAATGCTCATTTACCACTTCCAAAATCCTAGGGACTTTAGGAATTATGCTAAATCTACTATTCCTGTATTCTACAAATAGAACTACAAAGCCTGGGTGACAGCACTTCTGTTTATGAAATAGTTTATCGAATATTTTAAGCCCTCTTTTGAGAACTACTCCTTTCAAAATGTAACTGCTTATTGACATACACCCAGTCACCCAAGAGGTCTCTGATGGAGATGTACAATGAGGTTCATGCTGTTTTGTGTCTGCAAATACATGACCCATTTTGAAGCCCATGGATCAAGGAATAATTTTGAATTTCAATTCTTATTAAGAAGTATATTTTGTAAGGCTATAGGTGTCATAGTGATTCCTCTGATGCATCTGAGCAAAATAAATTTAAAACCTTCTGGGAAAAATTTGCCATTCTAGATTCCAATAAGAACATGTATGATTTGGGGCTCTTGGGTGGCTCAGTCGGTTATGTGTCCAACTCGGTTTCAGCTCAGATCATGATCTAGCAGCTTTGTGGGTTCAAGCCCAGCATTGGGCTCTGTGCTGACAGCACAGAGCCTGCTTGGGATTCTCCTTCTTTCCCTCTCTCTATCTGCCCCTCCTCCACTCACAGTGTCTCTATTTTACAATAAATAAATAAACTTAAAAAAATAATATCATGTACAATTCATGGGAAGAGATTAAAAATATCAACATTAACAGGAGTTTGGAAGAAGTTGATTCCAAACCTCATGGATGACTTTGAGAGGTTCAAGACTTCAGTGGAGAAAGTAACTGCAGATGTGGTACAAAAGCAAGAGAACTAAAATTGGAAGTGGGGCCTGAATGGTGACTCAGTCAGTTGAGCATCCAACTTTGGCTCAGGTCATGATCTCATGGTTAATGAGTTTGATCCCCACCTCAGGCTCTGTGCTGAGTCTGCTTCAGATTCTGTGTCTCCCTCTCTTTCTGCCCCTCCCCTGCTCACACTCTGTCTCTCTCAAAAAAAAAAACACATTAAAATTTTTTAAAAAAGAAGTGGAGCCTGAAGATGTGACTGAATTGGTGTAATCTTATGATAAAATTTTAACATATAAGGAGTTTCTTCTTATGGACAAGCAAAGAAAGTGATCTCTTTTTTTAATATGAAATTTATTGTCAAATTGGTTTCCATACAACACACAGTGCTCCTCCTAACAGGTGCCCTCCTCAATGCCCATCACCCACCCATCACTCCCTCCCACTCTCCATCAACCCCCAGTTTATTCTCAGATTTTAATAGTCTCTTATGGTTTGGCTCTGGCCCTCTCTAACTTTTTTTTTCCCTTCCTCTCCCTTATGGTCTTCTGTTAAGTTTCTCAGGATCTACATAAGAGTGAAAACATAGGTTCCTCAAAAAATTAAAAATAGATCTACCCTATGACCCAGCAATAGCACTGGTAAGAATTTACCCAAGGGATACAGGAGTGCTGATGCATCGGATGCTTTAGTCTTAAACCTGTTTAACCCATTGGTGCAAGCTCAGAGAATTCCTAAACTTATTCCCCACAGAAAACCATCAAAATACTACAGGAGAACACAGGCAATAACCTCTTTGACATCAGCCATATAAACTTCTTTCTAGATATGTGTCCCAAGGCAAATAAACCTTTGAGACTTCATGAAAATAAAAGGTTTCTGCACAGTGAAAGAAAAAAATCAACAAATCTAAAAGGCAACCTATGGAAGAAGATATTTGCAAATGACATAACATATAAAAGGTTATTATTCTAATATATATAAAGAAGTTACAAAAATGAACACCTATGGGTGCCTGGGTGGCTCAGTCATTTAAGCATCCAGCTCATGATTTTAGCTCAGGTCATGATCTCGTGGTTGTGGGATTGAGCCCCACATTAGCGCAGAGCCCATTTGGGATTCTCTTTCTTCCTCTTTCTCTGCCCTTCAACCACTAGCATGTTCTTTCTCACCCTGTCTCAAAATAAATAAATACATTTTTAAAAAACTGTACACCTAAAAACAAATATTCTAGTTAAAAATGGAGGAAAGTCATGAATACAAAATTTTCTAAAGAAGATAGACAGATGGCTAACAGACACATGAAAACTACAATGAGGTATTACCTCACACCCGTCTGAGTGACTAATATTCACTACACAGAAACAACAGCTGTTGGCGAGGATGTGGAGAAAGGGGAAACCTCTTGCACTATTTGTGGGAAAGCAAACTCGTGCTGCCACTCTCAAAATAGTATGGAGTTTCCTCAGAAAGTTAAAAATGGAAGTACCCTATGATCCAGCAATTGCACTACTAGGTATTTACCCAATGGATACAAAAGTACTGCTTTGAAGGGGCACATGCACACTGATATTTATAGCAACATTATTTAAAATAGCCAACTCATGGAAACAGCTCAAGTGTCCATCGATTTATGAATATATACATACATATATATACATATATATATACATATATATGTATATATATATATATATATATATATATATATATATGCTTTCATCCTGTGACTTCCCATTCTTATGATTTTGTACTATCCTGGGGTGCTTTTGCCTTGTTTACCTAATCTCGGATGGTTAATCTTAAGCCTTGTTAACCCATTGGTGCAAGTATGTACATATACATACACATAATGGAATCTTGCTATTTCCAATGATGTGGATGAAACTAGAGTGTGTTATGCTAAGCGAAATAAGTCACTCGAGAAAGACAAAAATACCTAATGATTTCACTCATACGTTGAATTTAAGACACACAACAAAAGATAGTAGGGGGATAAAAGAGAGAGCTAAACCAATAAACATATTCTTAACTATAGAAAACAAACTCATGATTACCAGAGGGGAGGTGGATGGGGGAATGGGTGAAATAGGTGATGGGAATTAAGGAATGCACTTATTGTGAGCAACTTGTATTATATAGAAGTATTGAATCACTATATTGTACATCTGAAACTATTGTTAAACTGTATGTTAACTAACTGGAATTTAAGTAAAAACTTAAAAAAATAAGGTAGCTAACCTCTAGCATTTGCTTAGTTCAAACCTGCAAATTCCAATCATTCAATAATAGATAGAACTAGGGTGGGATGAGTGATTTCTAGTTCTAGAAATGGGGCCTAGTTGAGAGGGTGCAACATAATGCTGACTGATCAACTGCATGAGTCTCATAGTTTAAGGGAAGGAGTTGTGGAAGTAAGTAATATAGACTGAAAAGCATTTCCAAGCTCAGGAAGGTTTAAAAAGCAAATATATACCTGATAGAGTTTGTTGTTGAAAGAGTTTCTTCCCCTCACTCCAGCAAGTCCACTTCTGTATATATCTCCAAAGGAAATAAAAACAAGATTTTTAAGAGATATATGTACTGCCATGTTTATTGCAGCATTATTAACAGTAGCCAAGATATGGAAACAACATAGATGCCCATTGACAGATGAATGGATAAAGAAGATGTAATGTGTGTGTATGTGTGTGTATTCATATGTATATCGATATAATTATACATGGATATTATATAATATAGTTATATATTAATAATGGAACATTATTCAGCTATGAGAAAAAAATGACATCTTGCCATTTGCAACATAATTGATAGTCCTTGAGTATATTTTACTAAGTGAGATAAGTTAAATACGAGTAACTTATGATATCACTTGTATATGAAAACTTAAAAACTCAAACTCATACAGTGAGTAAAATGTAGTTACTAGTGAATAGAGGGTAGTGGGGATAGAACAGATGTTGTTTAAGGGTACAAATTTGCAATGAGTAGTAAATAAGCTATAAAGATATAATACACAGTATAGTAAATATAGACAACAATATTGTGTTGTAATCAACAATTACTAAAAGGAAAAGATAATGATGTAGCTGATATAGGTGCTAATTATTGCTACAATAGCAATCATATTACAATTTATCATTGTATCAAATATATCATTTACAAATGTTGTATATCTTAAATTTACACAATGTTACACATCAAATATGTTTTAATAATTTTTAAATGAAAGAAGTTCTTTTAGTAGCTAATTAGTAGCTAATACTGGAAAATGGGAAATAGGTAAGAACAAATAATTGATTCCATATATGCATTACTTTTCTCTGCACTAAACCATTTCAGATTTCGTTGGTCATTTCTACCATGGATTCTACCCTGGGGCCATTTAAACAAACAATAAAAATGGTATATGAGATAATAATTTGGAATAGAAATGGTTAAATGAATTGTTGCCTACTGTTCAACCTGGTCAAAGTTAGGTGGTTAACACTAAAAGTTGTTTGGTGCAGGAGTGATCTTGTTTCTCTGAATGTGTGGGAAATCAGACATCTAGTGACTTTTATTCACTCAACTTGTCTTGACTCTCTCTGTATACCTGCTTTTACTTATTGCAAAATTGTCTCACCCACAGATGGCAGGTAGGCTTATTAACTAGAATGACATCATCCTCATGCTCCTTAGAGTGAGTTTGGGGCAATATTTACAGTGAGGTGGTTACATGTTATGACATCATGTCCTCACTCCACATGAAAGTTGATAAGAGTAGATATGGAATAGTACTGGGAACAACATTGATTATAAGGACTACTGGTAGGTGTACCTGGGAAGTAGCTGGTTTGTTCCAATTTTATCACAAAGTTATAAACATATGGTCTATGATAGATTCAGAGCAAAGACTTAAAACTTCTTGGTTATATAGTGGATATAGAGAGGATGAGAGACAGACAGCTAATGACAGAACTGTGGCCTAGAGGAAGGGAGACAAATTTGGAGGTGGAAGTGGAGAACAATGCTCAGCAATCATGTGCACTTGAGAGGGTCTTCAAGGGAATGGGGTGGTAAGATAATAGCAAAATTTTATTCTCTGTAACCTGGGTGCTGACTTCTTGTGAAGTCATACCCATTTTTGAGGTTGTCATTTTTGTGAAGACTTATATCTGTTGGAACTTAAAAAAAAATAACAGACATGTCCTATGAATATCTGGAGAAATTTCGTAATACTGTTTGAATTCAAAAGAAGAAATGTGAATAATGGGTAGGAAGTAAAAGTAAATACATATCCAAAACAAGGAACAGTTAGGGTAACTCCAGAAACAGAAATAACTATACAGTTGTGAGCTAACTGCAACTAGAAGTGCTTAAGTGAAGACTACAAATAATCGTCAGGGATCTTATAGATTGGTTGAATGGTTGGATAGATGACTTTTATATCCTCCTAACTCTAAGACAATGTGATTATTAGGAAGTACATCTGATAAAAGTAATACCATTATGGATTCATTAAAGCAGCATGTAGTAACCACTAAATAGTATCCATATTCCCATGTCTCATAGTCCATTCTTAATCCTTTTTTTAATTTGATTTTTTCACTATCAATTGGAAAAGCTAAACACTCTCTACTTCCTGAAACACTATTTTTATTTGACTTCTGGAAAACTAATCTTTCCTGAGTTTCCTCTTACTTTTCTTATTGCCTCATCTCAGAATCCCTCTCTGGATCCTCCTTAACTCTCCAACTTCTAAATATTGGAGTACCACAAACTTAAATCTTTGTATATCTTGAATTTTCTATTTACAAATACTTTCTAAGTAATGCCCAAGATAATTTCATTGAATATAATCTATGTTCTGATGCCTGCTAGATTTATATTTCTTGCCAGACTTTGCCCTGAAATTCTGATTCATATATCCAGTTACTTTCTTAGCATTTCCAATTGCGTATCTCATATATCTCAAAAATAATGTGTCCTTCCACTATCAGGAATATGGACCATGTATACTTTCCCCTATTTGTCCTACTAATTGACACTAAGCAACCTGGGTCTTATGTATAAAAAAAAAATGTAAGGAGACTCTGCATGGTGGACAAAAGTGTCAAATCTGCTATCAGCCTCAGGACTTGAGGAAGTTATATGGTGATAAGTTCAGACAGTTTTTGTTTGTTTGTTTGCTTGCTTGTTTGTTTTTGGTTTCCTGTAGCCTAGAATTGAAAATAAAGAAGCCAGTAACGGAAACACTAACAGGAACAGACAAAAAAAAAACAAAACAAAAACAAAAACAAAAAAACAACTTGTTCTCTCCAGTCAAATGACCATGAAGTGACAGAATAATAAAATATAAAATATAAAGTAATATTCATGCTATTTCAGCCACCTGCCACAGAAAACATCCTGTGGCCTTATGCTATCCACATAAGCAAAAGTCAAGTTAAAAGCCTAGACTTAAACTCTCAAGAGGTTATAAGTATCCCTAACACACTAATGGAGGAGAAGGGATGTACCTAATTGTCCTTTGAAACCCTATGGATACATGCCCAGCCACCCTTGCTTTGTGTGGTTCAAGTCTCATGCCCTAATTTGAGGTTTAATAATGTATTTCTTTAGCAGTGACAGAAAAGTAGATGGATGGTGTTTGAAAAATTTAGATATCTAGATCCTATTTCATTCAAAATAGTTAATGTAGCTAGCTTCTCCACTTACTGCCATATTTCAGAAAATGTTTGAGACATCCTTGGACCTTTGTCCTTTTTAAAAATTAGCTTCTGAGTGGGTGTATCCTTTTGAATATCCTTGGTGCTGATAAATCTTTCTCCTTGGTGTTGATAAATCTTTCTCCTAGAAAAATAGACTTGAACTTTTGGAAACAACTACGTGGGATAGAGTTTTGCATATTAAGTTATATGGGAGCTCAAGCTGAGTAATACAGCAATGGGTCAAAGATAAGTTTAGCAGAAAGTAACGTTAATGTCTTTTTGGCTCTGACTGTAATTTCCAAAGGGAAGTTTTGAGAAAGTTCACATTATATGAGTGTAGCCTATCAAAATGACTATGAAGAGGAAGGCACAAAAGTTTGACTTCTGCATGTGTATATGTAAATGTGTTTCAAATTTCTTTATTACACATCCTTAGGTTTTGTAGGGTTCTTCCTTGCACCTCAGCATTCTATCTGCATGCAAAAAAGATACTGTGCCTGGAAAGAAATTAATTTTCTATGAAAAATTTTTTCAAGCAGATTTTCACATTTTATATTATCTTTTCTCACCAACTTTTCTCTACATGGACACATATAATATGGCATGAACACTTTCATGTATATACATTTTTTAGTATTGGACAATTTTATAGTGCTGGAATATGCTAATGCCATCTTTGAAAGGAGATATGTAACTTATATGTGTCTAGAATTTGTAGGTAGTAATATTGCTTTTCTAAGTGGTGAATTTAATAAAAATTATGTTTTCTAAAATTGTTCCTACAGGTGAGATTATTTTTGGACTGGATATCATGAAAATGATTATTCTCTGTTGACTGCTCTCCTATATAATTGGATAAAATGAAGTTTGTCTTTCTTATGACCAGAAGAGGGCACTAGTGGTCCTTAAGTCAGGAACTTTAAGGTAAAGAGCTGAGGGGAATTTTGAGAGGTCTTTTTTTCATTTCCAGCGTTTTCTCAACTTTTATGTGAAACTTACATTTATTACACATATGGATAACTTAGCAAGGGAACTTTACAGGGTCCAATAAAAATACTTCGTATGTCAATTATAAGGTAGAACTATTACATAATTCATTAAAAGCTCAGCAATCTACAAATTTGCTAGAGTGGAAATCAGGTTAGGTCTCAGAGCCTCCCTGAAGTTATGCCTTGTTTTGGAGGGACTGAGAAAAGCATCTGGGAAAACTTTCCTCAGCTGGGCTAAATGGCAAGAGGCATCAGAATACTTTAGAAAGAAAATAAATTGTAAGCATCTTAAATATTACACAGGCTCTGAGTATTAGATAACAACTTCTTAGACTCAATAGAGAAATTACTGGGTGAGAAAGAGCTGCTATTTTTTTTTAAAAGCAACTTTTCTGTGTTTCAGGTGTTCAATTTATATTTCAGGACTACATTTCTAAATGGGTGCCAAAATCAGAGTGTATTTTATTTGACTGCCACTATTAACAGAGTGGGAACACTCTTATATCCCAGTCAATGCAGAATTATTAGGGTAACACAGGGTTTAGGAATAGCAGGCACGTGGATGGATGGTGGAATTCATGAGACAAAAAAACCTACCAAACTTACTAGTAAATTTCACCTCATTGTTAGATCACCCCTTTGATTAACTCTATCCAAATAGTTGTGTGAAAAGGCAAATACTTGACACACAAGAAATGCATTAAAAACTTAATTATGGGGCACCTGGGTGGCTCAGTTGGTTAAGTGTCCAACTCTTGGATTTGATCAGATCATGATCTCATGTTTTGTGAGTTCAAGCCCTGCATGGGGCTCTGTGCTGACAGTGCAGAGTCTGCTTGGGATTCTCTCTCTCTGCCCTTCCTCACTTCCTCTCTCAAAAATAAATAAAAATAAACTCAAAAAATAGTTAATTATATGATTTAATAAGCTCAAGAAGGAGTAATTTATAATATGGATAAGGTTTTTTTTGTTTGTTTTTTGTTTGTTTTTTTTTTTTGTTTGTTTGTTTTTTATGTGGGGAAAGCAGAAGGGAATGAACACTTCACGAAGTCATAAGGTCTCAGAGGCTGAGTGGACTCAGGGCAGCCTGGTGTAGCAGGAACACATTTGTTGTCTAGTAATAGATTTGAGTCAGTGGTTGGAGAAGAATCCAAGATAACTTTTATTAACTTTATTGTGGTTCTAGTTTCTCTCCCCAAAATTGTCCTGCACAGCACCACCTCTTGGGTACCATCTAATGCGATTTTTCATTATCATATTTACTCTATTTTCATTATGATATAAATTTGAGCTGGGCTTCATTTTGACAGGGTACCACATTTTAAAAGTCGTTTGCCTAAGTGATATTTGTCTCAAAAAAAATCCTAGAGTAGGACTTCCTATTGTGGTTAATTTGTGATGCGAAAGATTAAAAAACTATTTTCACTTATTGTGCTTATTCTAACTTACATAAACTTATTTTTTTGTATCCTCTGGTATTCCAAAAGTATTTGATGGCATAAATCCCTAAACAGAAGCTTAGATGAGATTAAAGATACTTAACTGAAACTTAAATGATTGCTTTTAACATTTCAAATTTTAAATTATGCTTAGTCTTTTAGGAAAAGCAATTTGAGCATTTTAAGAATTATTAAGGAAGCTTATTGACTCACAAATGTTAAAACTTTTTCTAGTGTCACTC
Organism: Neofelis nebulosa; assembly: GCF_028018385.1. Classification (NCBI taxonomy): domain Eukaryota; kingdom Metazoa; phylum Chordata; class Mammalia; order Carnivora; family Felidae; genus Neofelis; species Neofelis nebulosa. The sequence continues at coordinate 68,323,007 of NC_080800.1, forward strand.
CTATATATCTCTAAACTTAGATTTCATGAAAAATAATCAATACTGATTACAATTATGATGGATTTCTGAGGAAAGATTTTAACTGCAATTGGCCAATTATGATTTTACAGGGCTTTTAAATATTCTTAAAATAAAAACCAAACAAGCAATATTATGTAGATAGTAAGTATAGTAAGTAATCATAGTGATCAGAACACTTATATGCACCTTGCTATATTATTAATTATGCTATTACCATATGTTGTAAACTAAATGCCTGTCCTGCCTACTGGGATGTTGTGAGGTCACAAGAAAAAAAAATGGATATAAATGCATTGGCAAATAAAAAGCACTGTAGCATATAAAAGGACTGCTGTTTCTGTTCAGGTCTTAAATAGTCTATCAGCCAAAGATTGCAAAATATAGCTAATCTTAAGGAGACAGAAAAATAAAACATTTAAATTTGGATTCATATTTGTGTGATAGACACCTTTGAGACTATAGTTAGCAAGACTATAAACTGACATATGTGTGAGTTCTACAAATACCATTCTTGCTAGATTTGATTCTACAGTATAGAAAAATATTGCTATAGCAACAAAATCATTTGTGAGTACATGTATGACAAAGGAAGGGCCATCATGGAAATTTTATGAGAACAAACTTAATACACTGAAATAAGATCCATGCTTCTTTTTGTGAGACCTAATAAGCATAAAGAAACAAGAATACATCCATTTGTAAGATTGTGCTTTCAAATTAGCTTCATTTCTTGTCTTTGGAAGTTTCCAGTTACTGAGAAATATTATATATATACATATATATATATATATATGTATATATATATATATATACATATATATATATGGCATATATATATATATATACATATATATATATGCCATAGAAGAGGTGCTAATATTAACCAACTCCAATGCATACCTTCCTGATTGATACCCTGAGGCTGCATGAGTTTGTGTTGACCATTTACAAGTAGCTCTGTTAAGACCTATGTGCAATCTCTGTAGATGTATAGCCATTAATCACAGCCATCAGCAGACCTCCTGGAGTGCTTTACAGTGTCTTTTAATGTATGTTTTGTTAATTGGAAATTGTAGCGGTGCTGTAAATTACCAGATGAATAACTACTTTGGTGCTCACTGCCTGAGGAGGAAAAGCCCTCTAAATATTCCTCTGGAAGGTCAGTTAAAAATATTATTATTATTATTATTATTATTATATAATATTATTATTATTTGCTTCTAAGCCCTCCAAGACTAAAATTTCTTCCATGTTTTTTAATACAATAATGGTCCCAAATGATGTAAATCATATTTTTATTAATATTTCCCCAAACCTATATTTAAAATGGTGTTCTTTCTTCTACTCTGAGCTGTTGTTTAATGCCTTTCTGTTTGTAGTTCCTTGACAAAGACCATTTTTCTTGCCTCTCAGATGGCTCTTGAAGAGATGTTTATGTCCATTATGCAAAACATTTTTTGTAGTGTAACAGAGGCATAATCATCACAAAATCTGACAAAGCATCCACCATAACCAAAGAATCAAATCTTGGAGTCTGGCCACCTTCCTTAAGTTTCAAGAACTTTGTTATCATTGAGGTCCTTTTGGACCTTAATACACAAGCATACAGGATGGATATTTTCAAAATGGCTTTAAGCTTCTAGTCAAAGGCAATATTATCAGACACTTAGCACCAGAATATTGGTAATATTAATTCAGACATTGTGAATAATGCTTAAAGAATAACTAATATTAAAATCAGAAATCTGCAATAACTTGAATAAAAAATAATAATCTGTGTTTTCCACATGGTAAATAGTACTAGTATTATGTGGATTTGGGGACTTCATCCATCATTCAAAGGGGGACTTATCAAAGGACAATAATATGCATCTATTCCAAAGTACTTGTGTTTGATTGTTATAAATTACTATCATTTTACTAGACTTAGTTTTACCATTAATTAATATATGAAGACACAATTTATAATATTTCTCATACCAACAGATTTTAATGTGTTATTTTCCCATATATAATAAACAGAAATGTTGGAATATTTCATACATGATAATTTTAGATATGTTTTAGCACTGCTATTTACCAGTAATTGAATCACTTTTTTTAGAAACTAATATTTTTCCTACCTCTTTACTTTCCATTTAAGTCTCTATATAGGATAGTATCAAATAATTAATGAAAAAGATCCAGTTTGATTAAAACCCTACTGAAAACTACTTACCAAAGTTATGATTTGATTGTTTCTTAAAAAATGATTGCAGTAAAAAAGTATGTATCCCCCTATATGTGTTTTACTTGTTTAGCTGATGTTCAAGAGGGCTCAAGTGATATTCAGTGATTTGTAGATAAAGGTAATATCATCTACTCATCCTACTAACTTTAAACCTTAGAGAAAGAAGACAGGTTGTATCATAGTAATGAAATAACAAAACATAAAACTTGCTTTAAACATGATAATACTGTGCCCATAACTGTTAAGTTATATTTGTGTCCCCTATCATTTTTCTTTCTGTGTATTTTTTACCTTTTTTCTCAATGTCTTCATGTTTTTTTTCTGAAGTTTTTGTTTAAATTCTACTTGGTTAACATACAGTGTACTTAGTTTAAGATGTAGAATCTAGGGGCGCCTGGGTGGCGCAGTCGGTTAAGCGTCCGACTTCAGCCAGGTCACGATCTCGCGGTCCGTGAGTTCGAGCCCCGCGTCAGGCTCTGGGTTGATGGCTCGGAGCCTGGAGCCTGTTTCCGATTCTGTGTCTCCCTCTCTCTCTGCCCCTCCCCCGTTCATGCTCTGTCTCTCTCTGTCCCAAAAATAAATTAAAAAAAAAAAAACGTTGAAAAAAAAAAAGATGTAGAATCTAGTGATTCAACATTTCCATACAACACCTAGTACTCCTCAAAACAAGTCTCACTCTCTTCTTAGCTACCTATATTGTAACTGACATAAAGATGTCCTCTGATTGACCGTGGCTGCCTTTTTTCAGGCAGCTAAAACTGGTCATCTGTCTCAAAATTTCAATGTTGGTTCTTCGAATCCCTGAGGATGAAATGTTTTTTCCCCCATTTCATTGTGTCCTCTTTAATTTCTTTCATAACTGTTTTATAGTTTTCAGAGTACATATCTTTTACTTCTTTGGTGAGGTTTATTCCTAGGTATCTTGTGGTGTTTGGTGCAACTGCAAATGGGATCAATTCCTTGATTTCTCTTTCTGTTGCTTCCTTTTTTTGTGTATACAAATATAACATATTTTTTTTTGTACATTGATTTTGTATACTGCAACATTACTTAATTTGTGTCTCAGTTCTAGTACTTTTTGGTGGAATATTTCAGGTATTCTACATAGAGTATCATGTCATCTGAGAATACTAAGAGTTTGACTTCTTCCTTGCCAATTTGGATGCCTTTTATTTCTTTTTGTTGTCTGAATACTGAGGCTAGGACTACCAGTACTATGTTAAATAATAATGGAGAGAGTGAACATTCCTGTTTTGTTCCGGACCACAGAAGAAAAGCTCTCAGTCTTTCCTCATTGAGGATGACATTAGCTGTGGGTCCTTCATATATGGCCGTTATTTATGATGTTTAAATGTTTCCCCATAACTACTTTGTTGAGGGTTTTTTATCAAGAATGGATACTGGACTTTGTCAAATACTTTTTCTAAATCTATTGAGAGGATCATATGGTTTTTATCCTTCCCTTATTAATGTGGTATATCATGTTGATTAATTTAAGATTATTGAAATATTCTTGCAGAACAAGAATAAATCACACTTGATTGTGGAAAATGATTCTTTCTATGTACTTTTGGATTTTATTTTCTCGTATCTTATCTAGAATTTTTGCAACAATGTTCATCAGAGATATTGGCCTATAATTCTATTACCTGGGGTCTTTGTTTGATATTGAAATCAAAATAATGCTGGCCTCATAGAATGGGTTTGGAATTTTTCCTTCCATTTCAAATTTTTGGAACTAAGAAAAATAGGCATTAACTGTTTTTAAAATGTTTGGTAGAATTCCTCTTGGAAGCTGTCTGGCCTCTGACTTTTGTTTGTTGGGAGATTTTTTATTAGAGATTCAATTTCTTTGCTGGTTTTGAATCTGTTCAAATTTTCTATTTCTTCGTGTTTCAGGATTGGTAGTTTATATGTTTATAGAATTTATCTGTTTCTTCCATATTGGCCATTTTTTGGCATATAATTTTTTTATAATATTCTCTTATAATTGTAGTTCTGTGGTGTTGGCTGTGATCTCTTCTTTTTCATTTGTGACTTTATTTATTTGAGTCTTTTATATTTTCTTTTTGATAAATCTGGCTAGAGGTTTTTCAATTTTATTAATTCTTTCAATGAACAAGCTCCTAGTTTTATTGATCTGTTCTACTGAATTCTCTTGTTTCTGTATCATTTATTTATGCTCTAATATTTATCATTTCCCTTCTGCTGGCTTTCTGTTCATTTTCTAGCTTCTTTAGGTGTAAGGTTAGGTTGTGCAATTGAGATTTTTCTTGCTTCTTGAGCTAGGCCTGATTGCTCTACATTTCCCTCTTTTTTTTATTTATTTATTTATTTTTTAATATATGAAATTTACTGTCAAATTGGTTTCCATACAACACCCAGTGCTCATCCCAAAAGGTGCCCTCCTCAATACCCATCACCCACCCTGCCCTCCCTCCCACCCCCCATCAACCCTCAGTTTGTTCTCAGTTTTTAACAGTTTCTTATGCTTTGGCTCTCTCCCACTCTAACCTCTTTTTTTTTTTTTCCCTTCCCCTCCCCCATGGGTTTCTGTTACGTTTCTCAGGATCCACATAAGAGTGAAACCATATGGTATCTGTCTTTCTCTGTATGGCTTATTTCACTTAGCATCACACTCTCCAGTTCCATCCACGTTGCTACAAAAGGCCATATTTCATTCTTTCTCATTGCCATGTAGTATTCCATTGTGTATATAAACCACAATTTCTTTATCCATTCATCAGTTGATGGACATTTAGGCTCTTTCCATAATTTGGCTATTGTTGAGAGTGCTGCTATAAACATTGGGGTACAAGTGCCCCTATGCATCAGTACTCCTGTATCCCTTGGATAAATTCCTAGCAGTGCTATTGCTGGGTCATAGGGTAGGTCTATTTTTAATTTTCTGAGGAACCTCCACACTGCTTTCCAGAGCGGCTGCACCAATTTGCATTCCCACCAACAGTGCAAGAGGGTTCCCGTCTCTCCACATCCTCTCCAGCATCTATAGTCTCCTGATTTCTTCATTTTGGCCACTCTGACTGGCGTGAGGTGGTATCTGAGTGTGGTTTTGATTTGTATTTCCCTGATGAGGAGCGACGTTGAACATCTTTTCATGTGCCTGTTGGCCATCCGGATGTCTTCTTTAGAGAAGTGTCTATTCATGTTTTCTGCCCATTTCTTCACTGGGTTATTTGTTTTTCGGGTGTGGAGTTTGATGAGCTCTTTATAGATTTTGGATACTAGCCCTTTGTCCGATGTGTCATTTGCAAATATCTTTTCCCATTCCGTTGGTTGCCTTTTAGTTTTGTTGGTTGTTTCCTTTGCTGTGCAGAAGCTTTTTATCTTCATAAGGTCCCAGTAATTCACTTTTGCTTTTAATTCCCTTGCCTTTGGGGATGTGCCGAGTAAGAGATTGCTAGGGCTGAGGTCAGAGGTCTTTTCCTGCTTTCTCCTCTAAGGTTTTGATGGTTTCCTGTCTCACATTCAGGTCCTTTATCCATTTTGAGTTTATTTTTGTGAATGGTGTGAGAAAGTGGTCTAGTTTCAACCTTCTGCATGTTGCTGTCCAGTTCTCCCAGCACCATTTGTTAAAGAGACTGTCTTTTTTCCATTGGATGTTCTTTCCTGCTTTGTCAAAAATGAGTTGGCCATACGTTTGTGGGTCTAGTTCTGGGGTTTCTATTCGATTCCATTGGTCTATGTGTCTGTTTTTATGCCAATACCATGCTGTCTTGATGATGACAGCTTTGTAGTAGAGGCTAAAGTCTGGGATTGTGATGCCTCCTGCTTTGGTCTTCTTCTTCAAAATTACTTTGGCTATTCGGGGCCTTTTGTGGTTCCATATGAATTTTAGGATTGCTTGTTCTAGTTTCAAGAAGAATGCTGGTGCCATTTTGCTTGGGATTGCATTGAATGTGTAGATAGCTTTGGGTAGTATTGACATTTTGACAATATTTATTCTTCCAATCCATGAGCAGGGAATGTCTTTCCATTTCTTTATATCTTCTTCAATTACCTGCATAAGCTTTCTATAGTTTTCAGCATACAGATCTTTTACATCTTTGGTTAGATTTATTCCTAGGTATTTTATGCTTCTTGATGCAGTTGTGAATGGGATCAGTTTCTTTATTTGTCTTTCTGTTGCTTCATTGTTAGTGTATAAGAATGCAACTGATTTCTGTACATTGATTTTGTATCCTGCAACTTTGCTGAATTCATGTATCAGTTCTAGCAGACTTTTGGTGGAGTCTATCGGATTTTCCATGTATAATATCATGTCATCTGCAAAAAGCGACAGCTTGACTTCATCTTTGCCAATTTTGATGCCTTTGATTTCCTTTTGTTGTCTGATTGCTGATGCTAGAACTTCCAGCACTATATTAAACAACAGCGGTGAGAGTGGGCATCCCTGTCGTGTTCCTGATCTCAGGGAAAAAGCTCTCAGTTTTTCCCCATTGAGGATGATGTTAGCTGTGGGCTTTTCATAAATGGCTTTTATGATCTTTAAGTATGTTCCTTCTATCCCGACTTTCTCAAGGGTTTTTATTAAGAAAGGGTGCTGGATTTTGTCAAAGGCCTTTTCTGCATCGATTGACAGGATCATATGGTTCTTCTCTTTTTTTTTTGTTAATGTGATGTATCACGTTGATCGATTTGCGAATGTTGAACCAGCCCTGCATCCCAGGAATGAATCCCACTTGATCATGGTGAATAATTCTTTTTATATGCTGTTGAATTCGATTTGCTAGTATCTTATTGAGAATTTTTGCATCCATATTCATCAGGGATATTGGCCTGTAGTTCTCTTTTTTTACTGGGTCTCTGTCTGGTTTAGGAATCAAAGTAATACTGGCTTCATAGAATGAGTCTGGAAGTTTTCCTTCCCTTTCCATTTCTTGGAATAGCTTGAGAAGGATAGGTATTATCTCTGCTTTAAACGTCTGGTAGAACTCCCCTGGGAAGCCATCTGGTCCTGGACTCTTATTTTTTGGGAGTTTTTTGATAACCGATTCAATTTCTTCGCTGGTTATGGGTCTGTTCAAGCTTTCTATTTCCTCCTGATTGAGTTTTGGAAGAGTGTGGGTGTTTAGGAATTTGTCCATTTCTTCCAGGTTGTCAAATTTGTTGGCATATAATTTTTCATAGTATTCCCTGATAATTGTTTGTATCTCTGAGGGATTGGTTGTAATAATTCCATTTTCATTCATGATTTTATCTATTTGGGTCATCTCCCTTTTCTTTTTGAGAAGCCTGGCTAGAGGTTTGTCAATTTTGTTTATTTTTTCAAAAAACCAACTCTTGGTTTCGTTGATCTGCTCTACAGTTTTTTTAGATTCTATATTGTTTATTTCTGCTCTGATCTTTATGATTTCTCTTCTTCTGCTGGGTTTAGGCTGCCTTTGCTGTTCTGCTTCTATTTCCTTTAGGTGTGCTGTTAGATTTTGTATTTGGGATTTTTCTTGTTTCTTGAGATAGGCCTGGATTGCAATGTATTTTCCTCTCAGGACTGCCTTCGCTGCGTCCCAAAGCGTTTGGATTGTTGTATTTTCATTTTCGTTTGTTTCCATATATTTTTTAATTTCTTCTCTAATTGCCTGGTTGACCAACTCATTCGTTAGTAGGGTGTTCTTTAACCTCCATGCTTTTGGAGGTTTTCCAGACTTTTTCCTGTGGTTGATTTCAAGCTTCATAGCATTGTGGTCTGAAAGTATGCATGGTATAATTTCAATTCTTGTAAACTTATGAAGGGCTGTTTTGTGACCCAGTATATGATCTATCTTGGAGAATGTTCCATGTGCATTCGAGAAGAAAGTATATTCTGTTTCTTTGGGATGCAGAGTTCTAAATATATTTGTCAAGTCCATCTGATCCAATGTATCATTCAGGGCCCTTGTTTCTTTATTGACCGTGTGTCTAGATGATCTATCCATTTCTGTAAGTGGAGTGTTAAAGTCCCCTGCAATTACCACATTTTTATCAATAAGGTTGCTTATGTTTATGAGTAACTGTTTTATATATCTGGGGGCTCCAGTATTCGGTGCATAGACATTTATAATTGTTAGCTCTTCCTGATGGATAGACCCTGTAATTATTATATAATGCCCTTCTTCATCTCTTGTTACAGCCTTTAATTTAAAGTCTAGTTTGTCTGATATAAGTATGGCTACTCCAGCTTTCTTTTGGCTTCCAGTAGCATGATAAATAGTTCTCCATCCCCTCACTCTCAATCTAAAGCTGTCCTCAGATCTAAAATGAGTCTCTTGTAGACAGCAAATAGATGGGTCTTGTTTTTTTATCCATTCTGATACCCTATGTCTTTTGGTTGGCGCATTTAATCCATTTACATTCAGTGTTATTATAGAAAGATACGGGTTTAGAGTCATTGTGATGTCTGTATGTTTTATGCTTGTAGTGATGTCTCTGGTACTTTGTCTCACAGGATCCCCCTTAGGATCTCTTGTAGGGCTGGTTTCGTGGTGACAAATTCCTTCAGTTTTTGTTTGTTTGGGAAGACCTTTATCTCTCCTTCTATTCTAAATGACAGACTTGCTGGATAAAGGATTCTCGGCTGCATATTTTTTCTGTTTAGCACACTGAAGATATCGTGCCAAGCCTTTCTGGCCTGCCAAGTTTCAAAGGAGAGATCAGTCACGAGTCTTATAGGTCTCCCTTTATATGTGAGGGCACGTTTATCCCTTGCTGCTTTCAGAATTTTCTCTTTATCCTTGTATTTTGCCAGTTTCACTATGATATGTCGTGCAGAAGATCGATTCAAGTTACGTCTGAAGGGAGTTCTCTGTGCCTCTTGGATTTCAATGCCTTTTTCCTTCCCCAGTTCAGGGAAGTTCTCAGCTATAATTTCTTCAAGTACCCCTTCAGCACCTTTCCCTCTCTCTTCCTCCTCTGGGATACCAATTATGCGTATATTATTTCTTTTTAGTGTATCACTTAGTTCTCTAATTTTCCCCTCATACTCCTGGATTTTTTTATCTCTCTTTCTTTCAGCTTCCTCTTTCTCCATAACTTTATCTTCTAGTTCACCTATTCTCTCCTCTGCCTCTTCAATCCGAGCCGTCGTGGTTTCCATTTTGTTTTGCATTTCGTTTAAAGCGTTTTTCAGCTCCTCGTGACTGTTCCTTAGTCCCTTGATCTCTGTAGCAAGAGATTCTCTGCTGTCCTGTATACTGTTTTCAAGCCCAGCGATTAATTTTATGACTATTATTCTAAATTCACTTTCTGTTATGTTATATAAATCCTTTTTGATCAGTTCATTAGCTGTTGTTATTTCCTGGAGATTCTTCTGAGGGGAATTCTTCCGTTTGGGCATTTTGGATAGTCCCTGGAGCGGTGAGGACCTGCAGGGCACTTCCCCCGTGCTGTGGTGTATAACTGGAGTTGGTGGGCGGGGCCGCAGTCCGACCTGATGTCTGCCCCCAGCCCACCGCTGGGGCCACAGTCAGACTGGTGTGTGCCTTCTCTTCCCCTCTCCTAGGGGCGGGATTCACTGTGGGGTGGTGTGGCCCGTCTGGTCTACTTGCACACTGCCAGGCTTGTGGTGCTGGGGAGCTGGCGTATTAGCTGGGGTGGGTAGGCAAGGTGCACGGGGGCGGAGGGGCAGGCTTAGCTTGCTTCTCCTTAGGTGATCCACTTCAGGAGGGGCCCTGTGGCAGCGGGAGGGAGTCAGATCCACTGCCGGAGGTTTGGCTCCGCAGAAGCACAGAGTTGGGTGTTTGCGCGGAGCGAGCAAGTTCCCTGGGAGGAACTGGTTCTCTTTGGGATTTTGGCTGGGGGATGGGCGGGGGAGATGGCGCTGGCGAGCGCCTTTGTTCCCCGCCAAGCTGAGCTCTGCCGTCCGTCCGGGGGCTCAGCAGCTCTCCCTCCCTTTGTCCTCCAGCCTTCCCGCTTTCTGAGCAGAGCTGTTAACTTATGACCTCCCAGACGCTAAGTCGCGCTTGCTGTTGGAACACAGTCCGTCAGGCCCCTCCGCTTTTGCCAGCCCGACTCGGGGGCTCTGCTTGGCCGGCGAGCCGCCCCTCCGCCCCGGCTCCCTTCCGCCAGTCCGTGGAGAGCGCACCGCCTCGCCGCCTTCCTACCCTCTTCCGTGGGCCTCTCGTCTGCGCTTGGCTCTGGAGACTCTGTTCTGCTAATCCTCTGGCGGTTTTCTGGGTTCTTTAGGCAGGTGTAGGTGGAATCTAAGTGATCAGTAGGACGCGCGGTGGGTCCAGCGTCCTCCTACGCCGCCATCTTCCGGAACTTCTACATTTCCCTCCTAAGACTGCTTTTGCAAAACCTTCCCAAAGGTTTTCAACTATCATGTTTGTATTTTCATTTGCTTGTTTTTTTTAAAATTTCTTCTTTATTTTCCTGGTTGATTTATTAATTCTTTACTACAATGTGTTTTTTTAATGTCCATGTATTTGTGTTCATTCCAGTTTTTTCATGTGATTGACTTCAACTTTAAGAGTGTTGTGGTCAGAAAAGATGCATGCTATGACCTCAGTCTTTTTGTATTCTTTGAGGCCTTATTTGTGACCTAGTCTGTGATCTATTCTAGAGAATGTCCCAAGTGCACTTGAAAAGAATGTGTATTGTGCTGTTTTAGGATGGAATGTTCTGAATATATCTGTTAAGCCCATATGGTCTAGTGTGTCATTCAAAGCCATTGTTTCCTTGTTGATTTTTTTTTCCTTAGGTGATCTGTCCATTGATGTAAGTAGGGAGTTAAAGTCCCCTACTATTATTGTATTATTATCAATTAGGTCCTTTGTAATTGTTATTCATTGTTATACATTTTGGTGTTTTCCATGAAATTTTTGAATATTTGCAACTATTAGATCTTACTGTTGGATAGTCCTCTTTATTATGATATTGTGCCTTTCTTCACCTTGTGTTAAAGTCTGATTTAAAATGTAGTTTATCTGATGTAATTCTTGCTACCATGACTTTCTTTTGACATCCATTTGCATAATACATGTTTCTTCATCCTCTCATTTTCAATCTGCACGTGTCTTTAGGTCTAAAGTGAGTGTCTTGTAGGCAAAACATAGATGGGTCTTGTCTTGTTGTTGTTGCTTTTTTTTAAATCCATTCTGATACCCCATGTCTCTCAATTGGAGTAGTCTGTCCATTTTCTTTCAGAGTGATTATTTATAGATATGAATTTAGTGGCATTATGTTACCTGTTAAAACATTGTTTCTGGAGATTCTATCTGTTCTTTTCTAGTCTTTGTCACTTTTGACCTTTCTTACCCTCTCAAAGAGACCCCTTTAATATTTCTTGCAGAACTGTTTTAGTAGTCACGAACTTTAGTTTCTGTTTATCTGGGAAACTCTTTATCTGTCTTTCTATTCTGAATGAAAGTCTTGCTGGATAAAATATTCTTGGCTGCATATTTTCCCATTCAGCACATTGAATATATCATTCCACTACATTTTTACTTGTCAAGTTTCTGTGGATAGATCTGCTAACCTTATTTGTCTTCCCTTGTAAGTTAGGTATTTATTTTCCCTTGCTCCTTTCAGTATATTTTCCTTATTTCTGTATTTTCCAAATTTTGCTGCAATATGTCTTGATATTGGCCTGCTTTTGTTGATTTTGATGGGAATTCTATATGCCTCATGAATTCTGTTTCCTTCTTCAGATTAGGGACATTTTCAGGTATAATTTGTGGAAATAATCCTTATGCCTGCTTTTCCTTCTATTCTTCTTCTGGGACTCCTATTGTATGAATATTATTATGCTTTATGGAGTTTATGAGTTCCCTAAGGCTACATCTGTGAGCCTTTATTTTTCTTTCCCTCTTCTTTTAAGCTTCATTATTTTCCATAGTTTTATCTTCTACATCACATATTCATTGCTCTGCTTCTTCCATCCTTGTTGTCATTACATCAGTCAGTTTCACATCTCAGTTATAGCATTTTTTAAATTTTGATCTGACTTGCTCTTAGGTTTTTTATCTCTGTTGTAAGGGACTCCCTCATATCTTCTATGCTTTTCTCAATCCCAGCTAGTATTTTTGTTTTAAATTTTTGATCAAGCAGATTACTCTTATCATTTTTAATTAGATCCTTGACTGACCTTTTCTTGCTCCTTCTTTGGGGATGAATTCTTCTGTCTTGGCATTTTGACTAGGTCTCTTCTGTTTGTTGGGGAAGCCTGCTATGTTTTCAACTCCTGAGAGTAATGGCTTTATGAAGAAGAGGTCATATACTTTCCAGAGCCTGGTGCTTCAGGGTGTGTTTCTGGTGTATGCTGTGTTCACTCTGTTGCTGTGTTTCAGCTTCTTTTTCCTTCAGGTCAGTCCTCTGCAAAATTTCTCTTTGCCTGCAATAGGGAGTGTTTGGACTTTGTTGAGAGTGCAGTAATTTTTAACTAGGCTTGCTATACTCTGCTTGTTAAAAGAGGTCAGATCCTATTTCCACTAGAGCTGAAGCTTTTCAGAACTCTATAGTTAGTAGACTTGGTGCACATGGAGTACCTCTGTCCCTATGCTAAGGAACGGGGCAGCACAATGATGCCCACTGGCTCTTTTGTCCCCTGAGAAGTAATTCCCTATCTACCAGATGCACTTCAATAAGGGAAAACTGTGTCTTCCAGTGCATCCCAGGGGATCCTCAGATCATCCATTCTGCTCATGGGACTCTCCCCTTCTTCTCCATGGAAGCATCACTGTGCCCAACAGGTTCTAAGCCAACTATGGCATGGAGTTCTAAAACTCCATTGTTTGAGCTCCACTAGCTGTAAAAACTCACAATAATCATCCACTCTTGTTTCATCAGTCAATGCTTTTGGGTAAGTGTTTTTCTTGTGCAATCACATGTGCACGGGTCTCTCTCTCTCTCTCTCTCTTTTCTCTCCATGATCAGGGCTTCCTCCATTCTGCAGCACCTATGATTTTTTCCCCCTAATATCATGTCTCTGTACCTCCTACCTTCCAAAATGTGGTCTCTTCTCTCCTTCTAGTTGTGCAGCTCATTCTCTCAGTCCTAAGATTGATTTATTTGGTGTTCAGAATGATTTTATATTTACCCAGCTGTGCTCAACAGATAAGGCAGGCATAGGCTCCTCCTAATACTCTGTGATCTTAACCTACTAGTCAGGTGTTATCTTTTAAAATATGATCACCTATGGCTACAGGTGATCCTCTTCAGGTATCTTTCACTATTTGGTGAAAGACTGAACTAAGGGTCATAGTTTAAAAATGTTTTAAATCCCGGGATGATCCTCAAAAGTTTTTGTAAATAGATTACTTCCTAAAGCAATTCAAGAAAAGCAAATAAAATTTCACATTGTCTCTTTCCAAATCCAGAACTCTTGTTTATTGACCTTACTTTCCTGTGAATAGATATTGCCTTCCTGCTGTTATCTTTTGAATTCTAAGAACTGGGCTTGGGTTTCTCCTTCCTGGGACATTCAGGTTGTTGGTTCATTCTTTGGCTATCTTAAGGAGTGACTCCAGATCTTATTAAGATAGTATCTTTTGCACATTCTTCAAGGAAACCTCTTAAACCCAAAAAGTGTTTGCAATACTGCTAATACATACTTATTGTGTCTGGCTAAAACCAGAACAAGATATTTGAAAGGATTTAATAAATCTATTATCATATATTTTGTCAAATTGAAAGCTGATATTTAGAGCCTGATAGGATTTTTTGGGTCTTTTCTCTTAAACTAAATATACCCAGAGGGATAAAAATGCATTATAACATATGTGCATGGATGTGTCAGTCCTTTGACATGATTTAAGCAGTATCCTAATGCCGAGGAATTAAAAACAGCTGACTGTGTTTCATAAATCTGGTCTTTACAGGCCTTTGGATGTGGTTTCAGAAACAATTCAAAGTCCATAAATCATTTTACCAGTCCCAAAACTTCCTCTATTTTTCTCAAAAAGCTTGTAAGTATTGTGGAAATTCAGGCCTTAAAGGAACAAAATGTCCTAGGAGCTTTGTGTGTGTGTGTGCCTTTGAGATATAAATGTTGTAGTGGTCTTCTCCAAAACTATTATCTAGATCAACTCTTTAATATGACAATTTTAAGAGGGTAATTATTATTAAAAAATAAACAAGATCAAGAAAGGTCATTTGGAAATTGAGTTGTTAAGGAGAAATACAAGTTTTAAGTGTCTTCACATATATTAAAAAATGACCTAGTTATCTGAACAGGTAACCTTAATTTTTTCATCTATCAAAAAAAGACAACTTAGATTCAAATTACTTTATAACTGAGTTTCATACATAATTCATGGCAGTAATTTTTAAACAGAAGCTTTAAGGTCTCTGCATTTGTCTGTATGTGTATATATGCATGTATGTATGTACATGTTTTATAAGTGTGGTATTTTCTACTTCCAGATGGTATTGCCACTTTAAAATGTAAAAGAGCTCTGCTGAATTGGTTCAATCAATGCTTATATAAATTATGACACATAAAAATTCTTAGAGAGGGGTTCCAGGGTGGCTCAGTCAATTAAGCATCAGACTTTGGCTCATGTCATGATCTCACAGTTCATGAATTTGAGCCTTGTGTCAGGCTCTGTGCTGACAGCTCAGAGCCTGGAGCCTGCTTTGGATTATGTGTCTCCTTCTCTCTCTGACCCTCCCTTGCTCATGTTCTCTCTCTCTCTCTCTCTCAAAAATAAATAAACATTTCAAAAATTAGAAAAAATTCTCAGAGATATAAGAGAAACTAATGCAAATATTTTTCAAGTCCATGTCATTTGGGATAATCTTCAGAAAATAAAGCTGGTTTAAGTTTGTTGATTTAATTAAAACAGATATGTCTTTAGAGTTGCCAACATTGAATATGCACATAAAACAACTTTTATTCTATTAATTTACTAGTTCAGTTTATGTCATATCTGTTGCAATTGTCACCAAAAATAACTTAAAATATCTTATTTTTGTCTAATATCTCATAATGATTTTATAGGTAATCTAAACATAATTGTAGAGAGCAAATGATTTAGATATGTGTAATAAGATTTTATAAATAAATTATTTAGAAACAACTATATTTTATGGTATGTGTATTTAAAAATAATAACATAATAAATAAAATAATAAAATAAAATAAAATAATAAATAAATAAAATAATAAAATTTAAAAATAATTGGGCAGAAGACATGAATAGACACTTTTCCAAAGACATCCAGATGGCCAACCGATACATGAAAAGATGCTTAACATCATTCATAATCAGGGAAATACAAGTCAAAACCACAGTGAGATATTACCTTGCACCATTCACAATGGCTAAAATTAACAAATCACTTAACAACAGATCCTGGCAAGGATGTGGAAAAAGGGGAATACTACTGCACTGTTGGTGGGAATGAAAACTGGTGCAGCCATGCTGGAAAAGTGTGGAGGTTCCTCAAAAAATTAAAAATAGAACCACCCTGCTATCCAGCAATTTTACTACTAGGAATTTATCCAACAGAAACAATGAAGGGGCACCCCAATGTTTATAGCAGTGCTATCACCAATAGACAAATTATGGAAAAAGCCCAAATGCCCATCAACTGACAATGGATTAAAAAGATGTGATATATGTATATATCTTTTTTACATTTTGTGTTTATTCACTTACCATACAGAATTTAAGAGACTCAAATTATGAATAAACAGTGTTGGGGAAAATTTTTATAAAATTGCTAAATCTACCAGCAATGTCTGACATATCAGGTCCAAAAACTTTTGGAAAACTATTTTTGCTCTCAGCGTCCACAGATCTGGACGTTTGAACATCTGCAGTTGGACTTCATTCAAGTGACAGTACAGGTTATTAATATATACTTTTTATTACCTATTTTTTTATTGGTTGAAGCTTTCCTCTGGTGCAATGCTGATATGGTTACACTGGCATGGAAAGTGTCAGAAAATATGTTTCCTCCAATGATCGAGGAACTCTAAAGGAAAATCTTGCAAATTCATTAGCATTATCACTGTCCCTATTATCCCCAACCAGTAGGCAAGATTGAGAGAACTAATGGAATCCTCAAACTTAAAATTTCTAAACTTGCTGAAACTACTGGATTTATGTGGCCTATAGGTCTGTGGTCTTTGCTCTTGCTGATTGTGTACAGTACTCCCTGTGGAAAATGTAAGCTAACTCCATAGGAGATAGTCACTGGCAGACTAATGTATATTGATAAATAACCTCCTGCTAATCCTTTGTTGACTCATGCTAGTATGATCAGTTACTGTAAGTCTGTAATGTCTTATACTCAAGCTTATCATCGAGAGGTTAAAGAAGTCTTCCAGGATTCCAATTTAAAAGATTCTGTTGCTCACAGTCCAAAGCCTGGTGATTGGATATTCTGGAAACATCATCAGAGAAAGACAGCTCTTGAGCCCCATTGGAAGGACCTTACTAAGTGCTCCTGAAGGACACTGTTACTATATTAGATGATATTAAACCTTGTGTACATATAACACAACTGAAGCAGGCTTCAGCTGACATCTGGCCCTGTCCTAGAGACATCTGAATCAAATACGTGAGGAAGAGATGTAGTTGAAATCAAGACAGACTGCTTCCACACAAGGCAGTGGATCAGGATTTTATGCTTCAAATAAACATGAATCCTTTTCTCCTTCTTTTATTTTCCTTTATTCTGGCATTGGCCTAGAAATATAATATCCTCATGTATATCTTCCAGGAAATTCATAAGGGAAGTAATCTCTGGGATCTAGAACAACCTTTTATTTTAAGCTAGGAGAAAATCTAACTACATTCCATTAGCCGACTCCTGAATTTATATCAAGTTGGAAAGGACCAAGCAAGAAGCTTTTATGATTCAGGATTCACTCCTTTTGGCAGAGTCCCTATTTCCCTGGTTAAGAATACATGTCAATGAGGCTATAATCAGGAACTTCTTAATTCTTGAAATTATTACATAATGTGCTGCTAAAGCAATAGTGGCCCAGAAAATATCCTTAGACTCTCTAGTGAAAGCTGTTCTTAAAAGGCATATCCCTTGACTATATTTTAGCTGAGTAAGAAGGCAACTGTCCTATTGCCAATGCCACTTCCTGGGTCAAAACTTCAGGCAAAGTTGAAACTCAGTTACATAAGATTCCTCAGGAAGCCATTTGACTTGAAGGGGAGACTCCTTCAATGGAATCTTTCATGACTTATTTGATTTTGGTTGGTTTGGGTCTTGGTGATTATGGCTCTGAAGTGCAATCTGAACATTGAGAAGTATCCTGCTTATAATCTCTCTGGTGTGCTGTATTCTATCAAAGCTTTGAATGCATGCCTGCAGCCACTAACTATGAAGCAGATGATCTCCATGAAACTAGAGCATCAGAGAAGCAAATAAAATGACTAACTTAAAGAATGTGAACCTGAAGCTGTACTTTGTGAATATCACAGAAGTGAAGCAAAAATGTCAGGACCTGTGGATACCACACAAAGGAACAATAAAACTTCAAGAACTTCAGAGAGTTAGCTGATAGTGGTGCTAAATGCCTTAAATTTTTATTATATCTCTGTTATTTCTCATTTAAGTGAGACTTGTAATAAAAAAAGAATTGTTAAAAATAGTCCCAAAATGTAGTCACTTAAGCCAAGTCACCAAACCTGGGCTTAATACCTAATTGCAGTTTCAAACTCCCCCAGAAATGTCGTCTCAACTGATCAGTCAGGAATTTTCTTATCAGCATTGAAGTAATTTGCCATATGGGTCCTCTTCATTCCCCAAAGAAAGATACTTTCTTTTCTTTTTCTGATAACTTCTTACCCTACTATCCTTCTTTTTTTATGAACATAATTTATTATCAAATTGGCTTACATACAACACCCAATGCTGATCCCAACAAGTGCCTTCCTCAATACCCTCAATACCCATTACCCATTTTCCCTTCTCCTCCACCCCCATCCACCTTCAGTTTGTTCTCTATATTTAAGAGTCTCTTGTGGTTTGCCTCCCTCCCTCTCTGTAACTATTTTCTTCCCTTCCCTTTCCCCATGGTCTTCTGTTAAGTTTCTCAAGATCCACACATATGAGTGAAAACATATGATATCTGTCCTTCTCTGACTGACTTATTTCACTCAGCATAATACCTTCCTGTTCCATCCACATTGCTGCAAATGGCATGATTTAATTCTTGCTCATTGTCAAGTAGTATTCCATTGTATATATAAACCACATCTTCTTTATCCATTTATCAGTTAGTGGCCATTTAGGCACTTTCCATAATTTGGCTATTGTTGAAAACACTGCTATAAACATTGGGGTACACATGCCCCTATGACCCTACTCTCCTTCTTATAACAACCTTCCATTTTTTACAACTGCTGGGAGCCTCCCTGTGTTTGCTAGATGGGATGCTGCCTGATTCACAAATTACTTAATAAAGCCAATTCAATCTTCAAATTTATTCAATTGAATTTTGTTTTCTAATGGACCTTAAGCAAGTTAATTAACCTAATCTCAGTTTTCTTATCTGCAAAGTGAAGTATCTACCTTAATTATCATTATCATGATAATGATTCACCATCAGAAGGTTTTTTTCTATTAAAAAATATGGTGGTCCTAGAGGTCCAAGCACACTCACATTGAACCAATGACAAAATTTCTAATTAGTAGCCTATATTTCAATTTGAGTGTGTAACCCTAAATAAGGATTTGAGAAAATAACATAGTCCTAGAATAAATTTGAATATTATTTTCAAGTTTATGGAATATATTCCCAAAACAAGTTAAATATTTAATTTTCCATGAGCTAAAACATGTAGTAAAAGAGCAGAAAAATGGACACCATCAAATACTGGTTCTCAGGAGTAAATTTGTACAGTATTTATAGAAAACAATTTGAAAATATAATTAAAAGTTTATTAATGTTTATAAACTTTGGCCTACTAATTCCCTTTTTAGCACTCTACCTTAAGAAAATTATCATAAATATATTCACAAACCTGTGGTTTTAAAATAGTAAACAATTCATAAACAATCTAAATATTTACCAATAGAAAAATAATTAAATAACTTAAAATATACTAGTATAGTGGAACACTATAATTATAAAAGCATGGTGTTAAATATTTGCAGATATGAAAAATGCTCATATTGTTACTTGAGGTTATAAAACAGTATATATAAAATGATCTTAGTTTTATAAAACTTAAACAAGAGCATCTATACATTTTTAAATAGACACACACAAAAGAAATCTTATGGGGTTAACTTACATGTCAATATCTATGTGATAGGATTTCTAAGGATTTTTATATATGCACCTTTCTCCATATTCAAAGTTTTTTGCTCCAAATATACATTTGTGCAATAATCATAAAAAGGATAACCTTAAAACAAAAGTATAGCACACAGAATTTGTGTCGTGCCAGAGTTTGCTCACCAGATGCTTCATCTGTTCTTTGTTGCTATATCCAAGTGCTAATAATTATTAATCTCAACTGTAGGCTGCAAAGTTAATCTTCTAGGACAGGAGTCACAGAACAACCTAGATACAGGAGTAATAGTTAATTTCAGTATAACCAATGAAATTAGTCCGTCCATAGGGTGCAGTTTCAGAGAGCGTTAATGTGTAAACCCATTACTGGCAATTACTAGTCATGTACTTTAGAGAAAATCACTTTTCTTCCCTAGGCCTCATTTTTCCCCATCTGTAGAATAGAGCGATCATATATCTCATTTGGTTGTTGAGAAAATTATATGACATTGCATTGTAAAGCATTTAGCCCAGAGCCTAACAAATAGTAAGTGTTCAATAAATGTAATTTATTGGCTATTATTGACTGTATTTGCTTGTTGGGCTTGACTTTTTCTTTTCCTGTACCCGCATTTTAATCTAGCTCAGCATCTTTGTAAATAGGAAGCATTGAGCAAAATTATGCTTTAATCAATTATAGACAGGCAGTGCCATGAAAAAAAATGAAAAACAAGCACCAGCCTGAGAAACAAAATATGTGAATGGTCATTATTTCCATATTTTCAATTTCCTGTGTGACACTAGGCAAGCTATTTCTCATTTGTAGACTTCAGCTTTACTTTCTTCTTTACTTATACTGAAGGTGAAAGGTAACATCAGTAGAGATTTTCTTACGTCCTTGCCAATTTTGATATTTTACAAAACCTTGGTTTCTGACACTCCCATCTGCCTTTACTGTGAAACTAGTCTTTACAGGCCTGCTGCCTGCTTTCCATCTGTTGCTGACTCCTGATCTGCTCTCATACTAGACATTGATGTGTGCCATACTGCCTGTTTGCATGGCTGCTGTCCCTGGTAATGCATCAGCCCCTCCTTAATCCCCTTCTTTGTCTTGATCATTGAACCCCTACCTGCTCATATTCAATGCTGAAAGATGTACAAAACATTGTGAAAGGAGCAGTATGTTGAAGCTACATCACTGGTAATAATATAGATATATATCTTGGTGCTCCTAAGACTGACTTTCCTTGCTTCCCAAAGTTTTCCCATTATATTAATTAATCTCAACTACTAATGTTTCCAGAAAAGATCTTAGCATTCTGGGAAATAAAGCAAACCTTCCAAGGAAGAAACTCCTTTCTCCTGAACTATGCTCAGCATACCTACCACTTTCGTGGGTTTCCTTTATTCCACTTCTAGTGTAGCTACAGAACACACAATCCCTTTTAATTCCTACTTGTTTGTAATGAGTTCTGTAAGAAGGTTATTCACTATTGTCGTTTTGTTATTAGGATCATTTTTTTGTGGAAAAATGAAGTTTAAAAACAAGTCTGTATGTGTAGACAAGCCCAATATTTTCTGCCAAATTTGAGTGTAAACTCAAAGATTCATTTTTGCAAGTAGAGTGCTTGCTTTTATTTCTGACTAATGCAAATTGTCTAAAGTAGAAAATAAATTGTATTGTGAGGTAGTTATAAGCATACTAATTCTTTTAAAAAGCTTTACTTTTTTATAAATATTACCTTAGGTAGAAAAAGCTAGTTTTGTCACTTTTATAATGTTCTTTGGAATAGCTGATCAACACCCAATCACTTACAGTTGGTCCATGCTTAATCTAATTTATTTCACATCAACCCAAATGATCAATGGAATCATATTGGCCATATATAGATTTAACTGTTGATCTAATGCAAGTCAACTAGAAAATATTTGATAATGTTTTACAGATAGAATTTCTGTTTGTTTATGAAGTCTGTAAGAAAAAAAACACATCAGATTCCATAAAATCCTTTCTTACCCCGAAACTTTCAGTTATAAAATAGCTTTAAAAAATATCAATGTGGAACACCTAGGTGGCTCAGTTGGTTGAGCACTGACTTTGGCTCAGGTCATGATCTCATGGTTTGTGAGTTTCAGCCCCGCATCAGGCTTGCTACTGTCAGCACGGAGCCTGCTTTGGATCCTCTGTTCCCTTCTCTCTTTCTGTCCCTCCCCTGCTCATTCTCTCTTTCCCAAAAGTAAATAAAACATTTTTTAAAAAAACTTTAAAAATGTCTTACTGGAAGACATGAGAGTTTCTAGTAAAACACTTCCTGTACTGGGGCGCCTGGGTGAATCAGTTCACTGAGCATCTGACTGGATTTCAGCTCATCTCATGGTCTCATAGTTGGTGAGAACGAGCCCCCACATCAGGCTTTGTGCAGATAGTGTGGAACCTGCTTGGGACTCTCTCTCTGTATCTGCCCCTCTCCTGCTCTCTCTTTGTCTCTCGGTCTCTATGTCTCTCTCTCTCAAAAGTAAATAAACTCAGGAAAAAGAAGCTTCCTTTACCATTATGTTAAACTGAACAGAATTATAGTTCTTCATTCAGCTGTTTGTAAGTATATGATAGCAAAACATTGCAGAGATGTAATCTAAGTTACTGGGAGTTGGGAAGACTATTTTCTCTTGATTTTCTTGCCATGTTGTTCACAACAGTCTCCAAAACAAACCTTGACTTTCTAGACTTGGCTTCTTATTTCTATGTGTCCCTAGTATAATATAGCATATATATATATACATACATATATATATATATATATGTATATATATATATATATGTATGTATATATATATATATAAAATGAAAAGTCAATAGTTCTTTAATGATTTATTTCTACAATTTCACACCTCACATGTATAAAGTATAATATATTATGAAAGGAGGATGCAACTGTTTGGTTTATTGCAAGGCTTAAGTTCTGTTGTTAATATAAGGCAGGTTTTTCTAGGAGCCCTTGCATGATCAGAAACTCAGACATTAGCAAGCAGCACAGAAGATCAGGCCTAAGTAAATCAAATTATTTTAGACCAGAATGTCATAATAAAATAGTCCACAACAGTGTTTCTCAAATATTATATTTTAACAAATTACTGTTATTTATAAAAAGTTTAGATTAATAGTCTTCAATGCTAGAAATTCTGACTGACAATAAATTTTGAGTAAGATTTAGGTATTTATTTTAAAAAGCACATGCAGGTGATTATGATGCTTTTGTTTTCTGTACCATATTTTGAGAAAAAAATATTTTATTCTTTGAAAACTAGTTTAAATAACATTCAATCAGGATAAATAGCTTACTTTTTACATTAAGAGTTGTGTCACATTAAAGCAACAAGGCACTGGCACCCACCCTACCAATTGTTTTCAAACTTCAGGGCACATCAGAATCATCTGCAGTGTTTCTTTACAATTGTGAGATTCTGGGAATGAATCTCAGAGTATGGAATTCAGTAAGGTTAGTTAGTGTTGGGCCCAAAAATCTATAGGTCAATGCAGGTGATCAGGGTACCTTTTTTGAAAGACACTGTTGTCCATGCCTTTTGTTGAATGGGAGCTGGAAGCAAGTATAGACAAGAAAACAGCTACAAAGTGCAACTTCTCACTAATGTAATAAATAAGCAGGTGTTAGAGCCAAAAGGCAAGGAAATGTATTGACTTAAAGAAATGGCTTTTGGGACACCTGGTTTGCTTAGTCGGTTAAGCATCCAACTCTTCATTTTGGCTCAGGTCATGATTGTCTGGTTTGTGAGATCAAACCCCATGTTGGGCTCTGCACTGACAGTATTGAGCCTGCTTGAGATTGTCCCTCTCCCTCTCTCTCTGCTCCTTCCTCACTCACTTTCTCTCTCAAAATAAATAAATGAGCTTTAAAAAAAAAAGAAAGGGCTTTTAAGAAACTTACTTCAAATCTTCAAATGCAGATCTGAGACTATCTGAAGCTAGGGAGGATTTACATAAAACCCCAAGGCCTGTTGGCAGATTATACAACCCCAGTGGTGCTGCCTTACTCCAGGATCATTGTGGAGGATTTCTGCATGAAGATTCACAAAAATCTTATCAAAGAATTTAAATATACTCTGGTCTGTGGTCTGCGTGTGGAACACGATCCTCAAAAAGTGGGTAAAGACCTTATGTTGGAGGATTAGGGTGTCATTCAGATTGAGAAGAAATAAAACCTTCCCTTCTGCCCATCTGCTGGGCCAACCACAACAGCTTTCTTCATGACCAAGCAACCTACCCCAAACCCCTTCCAGCTTTGACAGCCAGTGATCACTATTCAGCAAAGGGAGATGGAGGCACCCAAACTGGATGCCTTGTAAATTCAAGCATAAAGGATATGGCAGGCCAGATAAATATGGGCAAAAAATGATGGATTTTTGGTGTAGTCTAAAGGACAGTTACTAAATGCCATGCTTCAGCACATTTCCTGAGGGTAACTCAGAGGCTGTCCAGTGAAGATTAGGTTGCCAGCTATAGCAAATAAAATACAGGATGCCCAGTTAAACTTATATTTCATACAAGAAACAAATAATTTTTAGTATAAGTATGTCCCATGCAATATTTGTGATGTGACATGTGATTCTAAAAAAAGATTAATATTTTTTTACTTTGAATTAATTTAATTACTTTAAAGCCAAAAACAATGACATAATTAAACAAAAATATATTTATTTTTAATTATACTGCAATGTAACATAATAAATATTTTCTGTAAATGAGCCAAATTTTATTTTTTTATTTGAAATTTTAAGGCAAAATGACTCTACCATAGCCTTATAATTATATCATTTTGGAGACCAAAACAATATGATTATGTTCTAATTTGCCATTTCTTATTTATTTTGGTAAAAATTTTCAATTAAAAGTATTAAATAAATTCAAGAAATTCTGAATCGCACCAGATTTAGACAGTAACATTGTATAAATCTTTTATTTTCTGCTCTCTCAGCTGTAAGAATGGAATACTTGTGAGGATGTACTTATGACTTGTAAACCTCCTAGCAATTATCAAAAAATAAAGTGTTTAAAAATAAAAGTGTTGCTTTTATATTTTCAAGAAACATAAATTGCCCTCTTCCCTTTATCAGGACGTAGGCAAATAAGTTTATTAGCAAGCAAATACATGTTTAATTGTGAAAGCATGTCTATCTTTGGAAGAAATATTTGTTAAAAGTGCTCTGAATATATATATATATATATATATATATATATATATATATATATATATTATACATATCTCCTGGGGAAAACGTCCTGGCTAGCATACCCAATGCCCAATTTTGAGGTAATTTTTTTTTCTGTAAAAAGAAATACTGTTTGTTTTCACTCTCGTTTTTAAATTTTTTTATGTTTATTTATTTTTGAAAGAGAGAGAGAGACAGAGAATGAGTGGGGGAGGGGCAGAGAGAGAGGGAGACACAGAATCCAAAACAGGCTCCTGGCTCTAAGCTGTCAGCACAGGGCCCAACACAGGGCTCGAACTCACAAACCATGAGATCATGACCTGAGCCGAAGTGGGACGCTCAACCGACTGAGCCACCCAGGTGCCCCTCATTTTTAAAATTTTAATTCCAGTATGGTTAACATACAATTTTATATTAGTTTCAGGTGTACAATACAGTGATTCAACATTTCTTTTTTTTAAGTTTATTCATTCAATTTTGAGAGAGAGAGAGAGAGAGAGAGAGAGAGAGAGAGAGAGAGAGAGAAAGCACAATCAGGGATGGGACACAGAGAGAGGGAGACACAAAATCTGAAACAAGCTCCAGGCTCCAAGCTGTCAGCACAGAACCTGATGCTGGACTCAAACCCACAAACCATGAAATCATGACCTGAGACAAAGTTGGATATTTAACCCACTGAGCCACCCAAGCATCCCTAGTGATTCAACATTTCTATACATTACTCAGTGATCATCAAATTAATTGCACTCTTATTCCCCTTCACCCATTTCACACCTCCCTCAGACCACCTCCCTATTGATAACCATCTCTTTGTTCTATATAGTTAAGAGTCAACAGATTCTTTTGTTTTGTTTATTTTTTCCCTTGTTGATTTATTTTGTTTCTTAAATTCCATATATGAGTGAACTTATATGGTATTTTATTTTCTCTGACTGACTTACTTCACTCAGCATTATACTCTCTAGATACATCCATGTGATTGCAAATGGCAAGATCTCATTCTTATATATGACTGAATTATATTCCATTTCTTGTATATACCACATCTTCTTCATTCATTCATCTATTGATTGTAAATAATGCCACAACAACAAGCACAGAGGTGCATATAAACTTTCAAATTAGGGTTTTCATATTCTTTGAGAAAATGCCCAGTACTGCAATTACTGACTCAATGGTAATTCAATTTTCATTTTTATGAGGAACGTCCATACTGTTTTCCACAATGACTCCACAAGTATTCATTCCCACAAACATTGCACAAGGGCTCTTTTTTCTTCACATCCTCATCAACACTTGTTGCTTCTTGTTTTGTTTTTTTTTTTTTAATTTTAGCCATTCTGACAAATGTGAGGTGATATCTCATTGTGGTTTTGACTTGCATTTCCCTGATGACTAATAATGCTGAGCATCTTTCAGTGCATTTGTTGGCTATCTGTATGTCTTTGGAGAAATGTCTGTTCATGTCTTCTACCTATATTTAACTGGATTATTTGTTTCTTGTGTGTTGAGCTGTATAAGATCTTTATATATTTTGGAAATTAACCCTTCATCAAATATATAATTTGCAAATACCTTCTCCCATTCAGTAGTGCCCTTAGTTTTCTGAATTTTTTCCTCTCCTCTGCAAAGGTTTTTAATTTTGAAGTAATGACAAAAGTTGAATTTTTTTTTCTTTTGTTCACTTGCTTCAGGAGACATATCTAGAGAAATCTTACTATAGCCAATGTCAGAGAAATTACTTCCTGTGTTTTCTTTTAGGACCTTTATGGTTTCAGTCTTACACTTAGGTCCTTAATCCATTTTGAGTTTATTCTTGTACATAGTGTAAGAAAGTGATCCAATTTCATTATTTTTTATATACAGCTATCCAGTTTTTCCAGCACCATTTGTTAGACTATCTTTTTCCCATTACATATTCTTTACTCCTTTGTTGAAGATTAATTGAACAGATAATTGGGGATTTATACCTGGGATTTCTATTCTTTTCCATTGATCTATATGTCTATTTTTGTGCCAGTACAATAATGTTTTTATTATTCTACACATTTGCAGTATCTTGAAATCTGTTATTATGAAAGCTGCCACTGTGTTTTTCCTTTTTAAGGTTTCTTTGGCTCTTTAGGGTTCTTTTATGGTTCCATACTAATTTCAGAATTGTTTGTTCTACTTCTGTGAACAATGCTATTGAAATTTTGATAGGGATTGCATTAAATCTGTAGATTCCTTTGGGTAGTATGGATATTTTAATAATACTTGTTCTTCCAAATAATGAGCTTGAAATATCTATTTGTGTTGTCTGCAATTTCTTTCATCAATGTTTTATACTTTTCATAATATAGGTCTCTCACTTCCTTGGTTAAGTTTATTCCTAGTTATTTCATTATTTTTGTTGTAATTATAAACTTGATTTTTTTATGTCACTTTCTGCTGGTCTATTATTGGTGTAGAGAAATGCAACAAAGGTCTGTACATTTATTTTATATCCTACAGTCTTACTGAATTCGTTTATTTTTTCTAGTAGTTCTTTTGTTGAACCTTTAGGGTTTTCTATATATTGTATGATGCTATCTGCAAATAGTGAAAATTTCATTTCTTTCTTACAATTTGAAAGTATTTTTTTTCCTTTTCTGATTGCTGTCACTAGGACTTCTAGTACTATGTTGAATAAAATTGGTGAGACTGGATATCCTTGTCTAGTTCCTGACCTTAGGGGGAAGCTGTCAGCTTTTTACTATTGAGTATGATGTTCACTGTGGTTTTTTCATATATGGTGCTTATGATGTTGAAGTATGGCCCCTCTAAGCCTACTTTGTTGACAGTTTTTAATCATGATTGTATGTAATACATTGTCAAATGATTTTCCTGCATCTATTGAAATGATAGTATATTTTTTATCATTTCTCTTCTTCATGTGCTATATCACATTAATTGATTTCTTTATATTGAACCACATCCTGGAGATAAAGCCCACTTGATCATGTTTAATATTTTTTATTATATTTTGGATTAAGTTTGCTAATATTTTGTTGAGGATTTTTGTATCTATGTTCACCAGAGATATAGGCCTGTAGCTCTCTTTTTTGGTGAATGTCTATCTGGTTTTGAAATCAGGGTAATGTCCTCATAGAATAAATTTGGAAGCTTTCCTTCCTCTTCTATTTTTCAGAAACGTTTTAGAAGAAAAAGTATAAACTATTTTTTTTTTTAATTTTTGGTAAAAGTTACCTGTGAAGCCATCTCCTCCTGAATTTTGTTTATTGGGAGTTTTTTTTTTTTTCATTATTGATTCCATTTCATTGCTGGTAATCAGTCTCTTCAAGTTTTCTATTTCTTTCTGATTCAGTTTTAGGAGGTTATATGTTTCTGGATATTTATCTTGTTATTATTCCTTGTATATTTCTTGCCTTGTTTGCTTGAGTCTTCTCTCTCTCTCTCTCTCTCTCTCTCTTCCTCTTTTTGAGATGGGCCTGGAAGAAGATTTATCAGCTTTTTAAAATTTTTTCAAAGGACCAGCTCCTGATTTCATTGACCTATTCTATTTTTTTTAGTTCCAATTTTTTTATTTCTGTTCTAATATTTATTATTTCCTTCCTTCTACTGGTTTAGGTTTTGTTAGTTGTTCTTTTTCTATAACCTTTAGGTATAAGGTTACGTTGTTTATTTGAGAGTTTTCTTGCTTCTTGAAGTAGGCCTGTGTTGTGTTTTTTTTAAATTTATTTACTTATTTCATTTTGAGAGAGAGAGAATGAGATAGATATAAAGATAGATAGATAGATAGAGAGAGAGAGAGAGAAAGAGAGAAGGAGGGGCAGAGAGAAAAGGAGAGAGAATCCTAATCAGTCTTGGCACTTTGAGACCAGAGTCAAGTGCAAGGCTCGAATGCACAAACTGTGAGATCATGACCTGAGCTGAAACCAAGAGTTGGATGCTCACCCCACTGAGCCACCCAAGTGCCCTAAAATAGGCCTGTGTTTTTATAAATTTCCCTCTTAGGACAGCTTTTGCTAAATCCCAAAGATTTTAGAATGTTGTGTTTCATTTTCATTTGTTTCCATGTATTTTTTTTATTTCCTGTTGGATCCATTCATTGTTTAGTAGCATGTCACTAAATCTTTATGTATTTCTGCTCTTTCCAGATTTTTTTCTTGCGTCTGATTTTTGGTTTCATAGCATTGTGGCCAGTAAAGATGCATGGTATAACTTTGATCCTTTTTAATTCATTGAGGCTTGTTGTGTGGCATAATATATGATCTACTGGAGAATGCTCCACGTGCACTTGAAAACAATGAGCACTCTGATGTTTTAGGATGGGAAGTTCTGAATATGTCTGTTAGATTGATCTGGTTTAATGTATTATTCAAAGCCACTGTTTCTTTATTTTCTGTTTGCATGTAGGTGGGGCGTTAAAATTTCCTAGTATTATTATATTACTATTGATTACTTCCTTTGTGTTTGTTTTCAGATGCTTTATGTATTTGGGTGCTGTTATGTTGGGTGCATAAATATTTATAATTGTTATATCTTCCTGCTGGATTATTCCCTTTATGACTATACAGTGTCCTTCTTTGACTATTGTTACACTCTTGTTCTAAAATCTATTTTGTCTAAGTATTGCTACCCTGGCTTTCTTTTCACATCCATTTTCATGGTAAATGCTTCTCTATCCCTCCTTTTTTATTCTGCATGTGTCTGTAGGTCTGAAACAAGTCTTTTGTAGGCAGCATATTGATGGGTCTTGTTTTTTTAATGTTTTATTTATTCGAGAGAGAGAGAGAGAGAGAGAGCACAAGTGGGGGTGGGGCAGAAAGAGAGAGGGGAACAGATGATCCAAAGTGAGCTCTGTGCTGGCAGCAGTGGGCCTGATATAGGGCTCAAACTCATGAACCGTGAGATCACGACCTGAGCTGAAGTCAGAGGCATAACCAACTGATTCATCCAGGTGCCCTATGGGTCTTCATTGTTTTTATCCATGCCATCACCTTATGGCTTTTGATTGGAGTGCTTCATCCATTTACATTCAAAGTAATTATTGATAAATATGTACTTATTCACAATTAGTTACTTGATCTATGGTTGTTTTTCTCATTCTTCTGTTTCTTTCTTCCCTCATGATTTGTTGGCTTTCTTTAATGATATGCTTAAATTCCTCTGTCTTTATTTTTTTACGTTTATTACAGGTGTTTGATTTGAGATTATCGTTTTGTTTGTAAATAATATCTTCTACAGATAGAAGTCAATATTAAGTTGGTAGTCGCTTAGGTTTGAACCTATTCTTTACTCTTCTCCCCCCAGAGTTTATATATATGGTGTCATATGTTGCATTCTTTTATTTTGAAAGTTCTTTGATTTTTGATGAAATACTTACTTTTACTGATTTTGAGCTTCCTACATCTCTTACTCCTGCTTATGGTCTTTCTTTTTCACTCAACAAGTCCCCTTTCACATTTCTTTTAGAGCTGATTTAGTGGTTATGAATTTCTTTAGCTTTTGCTTTTCTTTTTTTTTTTTTTTTAACATTTTTTATTTATTTTTGGGACAGAGAGAGACAGAGCATGAACGGGGGAGGGGCAGAGAGAGAGGGAGACACAGAATCAGAAACAGGCTCCAGGCTCCGAGCCATCAGCCCAGAGCCTGACACGGGGCTCGAACTCACGGAGCGCGAGATCGTGACCTGGCTGAAGTCGGACGCTTAACCGACTGCGCCACCCAGGCGCCCCATTAGCTTTTGCTTTTCTATGAAAACCTATCTCTCCTTTTATTCTGAATGATAGACTTTCTGGATAGAGTATTCTTTTTTTTTTTTTCAACGTTTTTTTAATTTATTTTTGGGACAGAGAGAGACAGAGCATGAACGGGGGAGGGGCAGAGAGAGAGGGAGACACAGAATCGGAAACAGGCTCCAGGCTCTGAGCCATCAGCCCAGAGCCTGACGCGGGGCTCGAACTCACGGACCGCGAGATCGTGACCTGGCTGAAGTCGGACGCTTAACCGACTGTGCCACCCAGGTGCCCCTGGATAGAGTATTCTTGAGTGCAGATTTTTTTTCTTCAGCCTTTTGAATATACTATGCCACTTCCCTCTGACTTGTATTGTTTCTGCTGGAAAATCTACCAGTAGCCTTATGGGGTTTCCCTTGTATGCAACTGTTTTCTTTTCTCTTGATGCTTTTACAATTATCTCTTTAACATTACATTTTACCATCTTAATCACTATGTGTGTTGGTGTGGATCTCCTTGTGTTGATTTTAGTGGGGGAATTCTGTGCCTCTTGGATCTGGATTTCTGTTTTCTTCCACAGGTTTGGGAAGTTTTCATCTATTATTTGTTCAAAACGTTTTCTATCCCCTTGTCTCTCTCTTCTCCTTCTGGGATCTGATATGTGAATGTTATTCTACTTGATGTTGTCACTGAGTTATTTAAGTTTATATTTATTTTGTAAAATTTTTTCACCTACTCAACTAGATTGTTTTCCATTACTCTGTCATCCAAGTCGCTTATCTATTCTTCTGCTTTCTCTAGTCTACTATTTATTCTATCTAATGTAATTTTAATTTCATTTATTAAGTTACTTATCTCTGATTTTTTAAATGTTTTCTATCTGTTTGTTAAGGGTCTCAACAAGGTCCACCACTATTTTCTCAGGTCTAGTTATTATCTTTATGATCATTACTTTAAATTCTCTATCAGCATATTATTTACCTCCATTTTGCTTAGGTCTGTTGCTATGATTTTGTCTCCCCCCCCCCTTTGAAGATGTGTTCCTTTGTATTCACTTTTGTCTAACTCTCTATGACTTTCTCTGTGTTAGGAATGTCAGCTATGACTCTCGTTCTTTCAAGAAGTGGCCTTGTGAAGAAGAGGTTCTGTAGTGTCTGGCAGTGCAGTGCCCCCATTCACCAGAACCTGGTACTTCAGGTGTGTCTCTTATGTGTGTTGTATACTCCTGTTGTAGCTAATCCACTTTTTCTTCAGTCTGGTGGTCTGCAATGGCTCAAATGTGAAGTGTTGGGGCGCCTGGGTGGCTCAGTCGGTTAAGCGTCCGACTTCGGCTCAGGTCATGATCTTGCGGTCCGTGAGTTCAAGCCCCGCATCAGGTTCTGTGCTGACAGCTCAGAGCCTGGAGCCTGTTTCAGATTCTGTGTCTCCCTCTCTCTGACCCTCCCCCGTTCATGCTCTGTCTCTCTCTGTCTCAAAAATGAATAAACATTAAAAAATTTTTTTTTAAAAATGTGAAGTGTTTTGTCCCTGTGCTGTTGGAAAATCTGAGGCAGCTTTGGGCTTAAGTTTAGTCAGACCAGGTGTTTTCCCAAGATGCAATAGTTGCAAACTGCAGGGCACTTCCTTGTTTTGTCATCTGAGATGCTTTCATTAATGCGTAGGGACTACAGTAAGACCAACTGTCTGCCCCCCGACTTCTTGGGCCACAGTCTCACTGGTTTTTGTGGTTACCTTTCCCTCTTTGTGGGTAAGAGTAACTTTGATGTGGTGATGGCCCCTCTCTGGACTGCTTGCATATGACCAAGCTTGCAGTGTTGCTTTCAATGGGCTTCAGTGAAGAACACATAGGAGGAGGTGGATCTGTGGATGTGCAAAGGGGTAGGAGGCATGGTTTTAGCAAGGTTTGCACTGGACTTCTGCCGGGGATAACTGTAGTTGAGGTATGGCTATAAGGGTTGGACTCACAGAAGCATGGGCTGGACACACAGTGTTAGCAAGTTAGGTAGAGAGTGTTGGCACTGTTCTGGTTCCCACAAGTAGATATGTCTTTATGCTGGTAAGTGGGGGAGGGAAGTGGTTCCACCAGCTCCTTTGTTGCTGGAGAAGCCTCCCAAAGATACCTGTCCCTCCAGCATGTGCTCTGAGTTTAGTAAACATATGTCCCTCCCATATACCCCAGGTTGTTTTCAAACTGCTGCTTCCATGCTGTATTTCCATGAGGCTCTTTTTTGTGCTATCTCTTTAAGGGTAGGGACTCAGTTTCCTCTCTCTCTCTCTCTCTCTCTCTCTAGGCTTTCCCAGACCTGAGCCAGCTGATTTTTAAAGTTCTAGGTTTTAAGTCCTTCTAATTGTAACTAACAACTTGTAAAATTTGTCCCCTCTGGTTTTCAAAGCCAAATATAATGATTCATCTCTCTTGTGTGGGCTTTTCTGCCCATTTAGCTCCTATTTCTATGCCCTTCTTTCCCTCTTTGATGTGGCCTCTTCTCTACATTTAGCTGTAGGGATTTTTTTCTGCCAGTCTTTTGGTCATTTCATGGGTTATTTACACTGATGTGGGTGTTATCTAGTTGTATCCAGGGATGAGGTGAGCTTAGAGTGCTCCTACTCTGCCATCTTCCCTAGAATATCATACATATTTTAAAATATTTAATGCTGCAATAATCACCATTGCCAATTAGATGTGTGAAAATTGCAAACAAGAGAAGATAAGAAATCTTGAGGGATATCTCTCAGCTGTCCAGTATCAAGAAAATAAAGGCAATGAAGCTTACAATTCTTCTCAAAAAAAAAGAAAAAAGAAAAAGAGAAATGTACACCAGATATAAACTTTGACTTGCTTTCTTTTAATATTCATGCTTATGTGTCATGAACATTTATTTTCTTTTTCCTCAATTGAAGAATTATTTTATCCTGTCTAAAGGTGACTTCTGCACTTTGATCACCACCTTCTGCACGTTTGTGTTAAATATAGCTTTTTTTCTATATCTTTAGCATGATCTTTTCTTCAACCCACTTCTTAAATGTACTCAGGTTCATTTTTCTTAAATACTTCCCTTTAAACATATCTCTACCTCAAACTATTACTGTTTATTCCTTCTTCCATTACTACTACAGTTTCTGTGAGAGAAGCTTACATATACTTTGTCTCTTGTTTACAACTTCTATCAACCCATTCTATACACTGGTAGCCTCACCATACCACAGAAACTGTTTGAATAAAATTTATCATCTCTGTTTCTGTGTATTTTATTTTTACATAAACTTCCAATTTTTTTAGATTTCTTACATGTCAATAATCAAACAATAAAAGCTACACAAAAACACAAATATTAGAAATAACATTCATATACCTTCTACCTACATTCATCAATTGTAAACAATTTAGTCTTTATCTCTTTACCATTAAATACTTCAAACTGTATTTCTTTAGGAAAAATGTTTTATTGCAAACACTCACTACAGAGATCGACTTAAGTAAACTGGAAGTAGACATAATAGTTTATTCTTTGTCTGTCAATTTTGTCAGTTGACCCAATATCTTAATTTTTTTTTCTCCTGAAGCAAAAGATTGAGTCTAAGGACAATTATT
The DNA here is from genome assembly GCF_028018385.1 of Neofelis nebulosa. NCBI lineage: Eukaryota > Metazoa > Chordata > Mammalia > Carnivora > Felidae > Neofelis > Neofelis nebulosa. The sequence continues at coordinate 68,356,978 of NC_080800.1, forward strand.
GCATTTAGTTTTCATGACATTTTGGTCTTATTTAATCTAGGTCCTTTCCATTGCCTTTCATTGTCTTATATTAAACTAATATATTTGTAGATTAATAGACTGTTCCTCATCTGGGGTTTGTGTGATATTTCGTTTTGATTAGATTCAAATTATGCATTCTTATCCAGAATACTTTATAGGGCTTATTGTGTCCTTCTCAGTATATAACAGTCTGGAGGTCCACAATGCCTATCTCTTCCTCCTTAGTAATGTTAATTTTGATCATTTAGTCAATGTGTTATCCAATTTCTCCACTATATAATTATTATGATGTTTTCCGCCTTTGTAACTAATAGCAATCTTTGGGGACACATTTAAGATCATGCAAATATTGTGCTACTTGTCAAAAATTTCCTCTAGATTTAGAATCTATTAAATATTATTTTCTTATCCAATCTTTGTTGTGATGGTTACAAGAAGAAGATCTTGCAACTCCAGATCTCCATGTACATTTATCAGTCATCATATGCATTTTATACTAAAAAAATTTCTCAACCTCTGATATTTATCAAACAACTTAGTTTTCTATTTATTATTTGGACAGATTCATGAATTAATGTTTTCAATATTTTATAATTCATCATCATATTTAATTATTTTGGTGGTCATATTTTTCTAGACTTGACCAAGTGGACCTCCTTTTAAGCCAGCTATGGTGTGTGTGTGTGTGTGTGTGTGTGTGTGTGTGTGCTTGCGTATCAGCCCTATCATTTTTTCAGTGCTTCCTTAGTGTATGTCATATTAAGACATTTTTTTTCATTTTAAGATATCTTTTACCCACCATGACACTGTAATCAACATTATTCCAAGGACCTCTACTTCTTTGTAGGGAAGAATGATAGTAGAGACCAATATCTGGGTGCTGGGTGTGCTTGTTGCAACTGGGATACCTTTGTTTCTTGGTTCATTAAGTAATACTATATTATTTTTGATGAAAAAATCACTTTAATCACTATAATATTTGATATTATTTACTATCCTTTCCTTGAAACATATTATTTTATTGGCCTCTATAACATGATTTTTTTCCTGGTATTTTTTCTTTTTGTACTTGTTCTTGGTTCCCTTTTCAAATTCCCTTTTTCAATGGCCTGCCCCTATTTTCCATTACTAAAAGTGTGTCCCAAAATTTCTATTCTTGGTTATGTTCTCACTATATTTGTTAATTTTAGTTATATCTATGTCTTACAATGTCATTGATATATTCATCAATATCAAGTGATTTATTATCATCTAATAGCTCTTTCTGGAACTATACACTCATATTATCAAACACCAAATTTAACACATCTATTTAAATTTCCTGCAAATATCTCAATCCCACCATGTCATAAAATACCTTATTATCTATCAATCTCCACTACCTTTCCCTCTAAAGAGCAAACTTCATACATTTCTTCACTTATTTCACCTATAGTTTTTTCATTTATCTAGTCTACCAAGATGCCTAGGGATAATCACTAACTTCTTTCTCTTCTTTTCACCATTCAATTAGTTACTAAACTGAACAGATTCTCTACCTCCTAAATAATTTTGTAATCTTGTCCATCCTCTTCATACCTAATGTAAATTCCCTTTCCTCTCTTCTTAATGATCTATTTCAGTGGTTTCCTAATTAGTCACTTTGATTCTTATCTTTCCCTTTAATCCTGTACATTGCAGCCAGAGTGATCTTCTAAGGCATTAATCTGATGAGGATACTTTTCTATATAAAACTTTCTATGACTCGGGGCGCCTGGGTGGCTCGGTCGGTTAAGCGCCCGACTTCAGCTCAGGTCATGATCTCGCGGACCGTGAGTTTGAGCCCCGCGTCGGGCTCTGTGCTGACAGCTCAGAGCCTGGAGCCTGTTTCAGATTCTGTGTCTCCCTCTCTCTGACCCTCCCCCGTTCATGCTCTGTCTCTCTCTGTCTCAAAAATAAATAAACGTTAAAAAAAATTTAAAACTTTCTATGACTATTTATGGCATTAGAATGGTATGATTTTTTTCAGGCTTGTCTTTCGCCATTATCTCTTACTATTCCTGTGTTCTACATCAGAAGACTTATTTTTTTAATTGAGAAAATATGTACACATATTTACATAGAGTCAAATGCCTAAATCCTAACTATACATTTTGATGAATTTCTACAAAACTATACATCTATATAATCATCACCCCAACTTTTAAATTCTAAGCTGTATTGGTAATCACTGTCCTGATTTCTATTATCAAATATTATTTTTTAAAATCAAATATTAGTTTTTGCTCGTTCCTGACTTTATATAAATGAAATTACCCTATTGTGAAGTGTACCACTAGTCCATACTTTTTTTTTTTTTTTAATTTCTGAGTAAAATTCCATTGTATTAATATAAAATGGTTTGTCCTTTCTTTTACTGGGAGGTAGTTGGGTGTTTTTCAGCTTTGGATTATTTTAAAGTTGCAACGAAAATTCTCATACAAGTCTTTTTGTAGACACATATTTATTTTATAGGTATGTACCTAGAGGTGAAAGCTAAGTTATAAAGTAAGGATACATTTTTCTTTATATGAAACTGCCAAACTCTTCTCCAAAGGGTCTGTGCTTATTTACATTCCCACCAGTAAATTATGAGAGATCTCTGAGTTCCTAATCCTTATCAGATTAGCTTCTGTCAAAGTTTTTAATTCCTATCATTTCAGTGAGTGTATGATGACATCCAACTGTCATTTTAATTTTCATTGCTTTATTCATTAATAAAGTTCAACACCTTTTAATGCAGTCTTTGGTCATCCCTAATTCTTATTTTGTGAAGTGTTTGTTTAATTCTTATATATATTTGTACAGGATGGTTTGCAAGTTTGTTATGGATTTTTACAAGCTATTTATATACATTTATATATTCTAGAAACGTTTTCTTTTGGATATATGCATCATAAATATTTTCTCCAAGTATATAGATTTTTAAAAATATTTTTTCCTTAGCTTCATTGAGGAATAATTGACAAAATAAAATTGCAGATATTTATTTATTTTTTATTTTTTTAATGTTTATTTATTATTGAGAGACAGAGAGAGACAGAGCATGAGCAGGGGAGGGGCAGAGAGAGGAGGAGACACAGAATCTGAAGCAGGCTCCAGGCTCCGAGCTGTTAGCACAAAGCCCGACACGGGGCTTGAACTCACAAACAGTGAGATCATGACCTGAGCCGATGTCATCCTCTCAACCGACTGAGCCACCCAGGCGCCCCAAATTGCAGATATTTAGAATGTACAATGTGATATATATCTATATCTATATCTATATCTATATCTATATCTATATATCAGGTCATATACATATGTATCTATGTATATATATACATATATACGTATCTATGTATATATATACGTATATACGTATATATGTGTGTGTGTATATATATATATATATATATATATATATATATATCAGGTCATATATATATATATATGGAGGCAAAACATAAGAGACACTTAAATACACAGAGCAAATTGAGAGTTGCTGGTGGGGGTGAGAGTGGGACAATGGTTTACATGAGTCACATGCATTAAGGAGGGCATTTTTTTGGATGAGCACTAGTAAGAGATGAATCACTGGGTCATACTCCTGAAGCGAGGACTAGATTGTATGTTGATTAACTTGAATTTAAATTTAAAAAATGTGTATATAGTAAAGTAAAATAACAATTTTTCAAATATAGAATACAGTATTAACTACATCATCATGGTATACATTGCATCCTCAGAACATATTCATAACTGGGAGTTCATCTTGTATAATTTTCAGTGTACAGACCTTTTCTCATCTTGCTTAAATTTATTCCTATTTTGTTTTTGGTGCTGTTGTAAGTGGAATTGATTTATTTCTTTTTCAGATAGTTAATTGTCAGCATATAAAAACACAGCTAATTTTTATGTTGATTTAATATCCTGCTGCTTTACTGAAATTTCATATTAGGTCTAATCATTGTTTTGTTGTTGTTGTTGTTTAGAATTTTCTATATAGAAAGTCACGTCAGAGGCCAATAGAATACTGTACTACTTCTTTTTTTATTTGTATGGTTCTAATTATTTTTATTGTTTAAGTATTTGGACCTGCTTGCATTCATTATTCTGGTTAACAGAAGTGGCAAAAGTGGCCATGCTTGTCTTGTTCTTGAACTTGGAAAAAATTAGTCTTTACCTTTAAGTATAATGTTAACAGGGGGCATATATACATTACATTGACGTACTTAAACACAGTGTATGTTCTTTATATTGTTCTATTCAAATAAGATTGGCTAGTATTTTGTTAAGAATTTTTGCATCCGTGTTCATGAAGGATATTGGACTATATTTTATTTTATCATAGTGTCCTTTTCTGGTTTTGTCATCAGGGCAATACTGGATTCATAAAATAAGCTTTCTCTTTAATGTTTTAGATAATTTTGAGAAATATTGGTATTAATTTTTCTTTACATGATTAGTATATTTCACCATTGAAGCCATCTGGTCCTGGATTTTTCATTGTTAGATGATTTTTTATTAATGATTCTATGACTTTAATTCTTTTTTAAATATAATTTATTATAATATTGGCTAACATACAGTGTGTAAACTATGTTCTTGGTTTTTGGGGTAGATTCCCATGGTTCATCACTTACATAAAACACCCAGTGCTCAACACAACAAGTGACCTCCTCCATGCCCATCAACCATTATCCACTCTCCCCCACTCCCCAGTCAACCCTCAGTTTGTTCTCTGTATTTAAGAGTCTTTTAAGTTTTTCCTCCCTCCCTCTCTGTAACTATTTTTTCCCCTTCCCTTCCCCCATGGTCTTCTGTTGAGTTTCTCAAGATTCACATATGAATGAAAATATATGGTATCTGTCTTTCTCTGACTGACTTATTTAACTTAGCGTAATACCCTCCAGTTACATCCACGTTGTTGTAAATGGCATGATTTCTTTCTCATTGCCAAGTAGAATTCCATTGTATATATAAACCACATCTTTTTTATCCACTCATCAGTTGATGGGCATTTAGGATCTTTCAATAACTTGGCTATTGTTGAAAATGCTGCTATAAACGTTGGGGTACATGTTCCCCTATACATCTGCATTCCTATATACTTTGGATAAATTCCTAGTAGTGTTATTGCTGGGTCGTAGGGTGGTTCTATTTTTAAGGTTTTGAGGCACCTCCACACTGTTTTCCAGAGCAGCTGCACCAGTATGCATTACCACCAACAGTACAAGAGGGTTCCCACTTCTCCACATCCTCACCAGCATCTGTAGTTTCCTGAGTTGTTCTTTTTAGCCCCTCTGACTGGTGTGAGTGGTATCTCAGTGTGGTTTTGATTTGTATTTCCCTGATAATGAGTGATGTTGAGTATCTACTGGCCATCTGGATGTCTTCTTTGGAAAGTGTCTATTCATGTCTTCTGCCCATTTCTTAACTGGATTATTTGTTTTTCAGGTGTTAATTTTGGTAAGTTCTTTATAGATTTTGGATATTAACCATTTATCCGATATGTCATTTGCAAATATCTTTTCCCATTCCATCAGTTGCCTTTTAGTTTTGTTGATTGTTTCCTTTGCAGTGTAAAAACTTTTAATCTCGATGAGGTACCAATAGTTCATCTTTGCTTTTAATTCCCTTACCTTTGGAGATGTGTCAAGCAAGAAATTGCTATGGCTGAGGTCATAAAGATTGTTGCCTGCTTTCTCCTCTAGGGTTTTGATGGTTTCCTGTCCCACATTTAGGTTTTCATCCATTTTGAGTTTGTGTATGGTGTAAGAAAGTGGTTTAGTTTCATTCTTCTGCATGTTGCTGTTTACTTCTAGCACCATTTGCTAAAAAGACTGTCTTTTTTCCATTGGATGTACTTTCCTGTTTTGTCAAAGATTAGTTGGCCATACATTTGTGGACCCAATTCTGGGTTCTCTATTCTATTCCATTGGTCTGTGTATCTGTTTTAGTGCCAATACCATGCTGTATTGATGATTACAGCTTTGTAGTAGACGCTAAAGTCTGGGATTGTGATGCCTCCTGATTTGGTTTTCTTCTTCAATATTACTTTGGCCATTTGTGTGTTTTGTGATTCCATACAAATTGTAAGATTGTTCTAGCTTCGAGAAGAATGCTGGTGCAATTTTGATTGGGATTGCATTGAATGTGCAATAAATGTTGCACTACCCAATGTGCAATCAAGATTGCTTTGGGTAGTATTGACATTTTCACAATTTTTATTCCTCCAATCTATGAGAATAGAATATTTTTCCATTTCTTTGTGTCTTCTTCAATTTCCTTCATAAATTTTCTGTACTTTTCAGCATACAGATATTTTACATCTTTGGTTATGTTTATTCCTAGGTATTTTACAGTTCTTGGTGCAATTGTAAATGGGATCAATTTCTTGATTTCATTTTCTGTTGCTTCATTATTTGTTTATAAAAATGCAACCGATTTCTGTACATTGATTTTGTACCCTGTTACTTTGCTGAATCCATGTATCAGTTCTAGCCACCTTTTGGTGGAGTCTTTTGGTTTTCCATGTAGAGTATCATGTCGTCTGCAAAAAGTGAAGGATTGACTACTTTGCCAATTTGGATGCCTTTTATTTCATTTTGTTGTCTGATTGCTGATGCTAGGATTTCCAAAACTATGTTAAACAGAAGTGGTGAGAGTAGACATCACTGTCATGTTCCTGATCTCAGGGGTAAAGTTCTCAGTTTTTCCCCATTGAGGATGATATTAGCTGTGGGCTTTTCATATATGGCTTTTATGATGTTTAGGTATGTTCCTTTTATCCCAAGTTTCTTGAAGTTTTTTATTAAGAAAGTATGCTGTATTTTGTCAAAGGCTTTTTCTGCATCTATTGACAGTATCATATTGTTCTTAGCCTTTCTTTTATTAATGTGATGTATCACATTGATTGATTTGCAGATATTGAACCAGCCCTGCATCCCAGGAATGAATCCCACTTGATCATTGTCAATAATTCTTTTTATACATTGTTGAATTTGATGTGCTTGTATCTTGTTGAGAATTTTTGCATCCATGTTCATCAGGGATATTGGCCTGTAATTTTCCTTTTTTGTGGGGTCTCTATCTGGTTTGGGAATTAAGGTAATGCTGGCTTCATAGAGTGAGTCTGTAAGGTTTTCTTCTATTTCTATTTTTTGGAGCAGTGTGTGAAGAATAGGTATTAACTCTACTTTAAATGTTTGGTAGAATTCCACTGGGAAGCCATCTGGCCCAGGACTCTTCTTTGTTGGGAGATTTTAGATAACTGATTCAATTTCTTCACTAGTTATGGGTCAGTTCAAATTTTCTATTTTTTTCCCGTTTGAGTTTTGGCAGTGTGTGGGTGTCTAGAAATTTGTCCATTTCTTTCAGGTTGTGCAATTTGTTGGCATATAATTTTTTTTAGTATTCTCTGATAATTGGTTGTATTTCTGAGGGGTTGGTTGTGATAAATACATTTTCATTCATGATTTTATCTATTTGGGTCCTCTCTGTTCTTTTTGAGAAGTCTGGCTGGGGGTTTCTCAACTTTGTTTATTTAAAAAAAAACAGCTCTTAGTTTCATTTTCATTGATCTGTTCTACTGGGTTTTTTTGATTCTATATTATTTATTTCTCCCCTGATATTTATTATTTCTCTTCCTCTGATGGCCTTGGGGTTTCTTTGTTGTTCTGCTTATAGTTCCTTTAAGTGTGCTGTTAAATATTGTATTTGGGATTTTTCTTGTTTCTTGAGTTAGGCCTGAATTGCAATGCATTTTCCTCTTAGGACTCTCTTTTCTGCATCCCAAACGGTTTGGACTGTTGTGTTTTCATTTTCATTTGTTTCTGTATATTTTTAAATTTCTTCTCTAATTGCCTGGTTGACCCATTCATTTTTTAGTAGGATGTTCTTTAACCTCTATGAATTTGGAGGTTTTCCAAACTTTTTCCTGTGGTTGACTTCAAGTTTCATAGCTCTGTGATTTGAAAATGTGCATGGTATTATTATAATAACTATATTTTTTGAAGGCTGTTTTGTGACCCAGTATGTGACCTATCTTGGAGAATGTTCTTTGTGTGCTTGAGAAGAATGTGTATTCTGCTGCTTTGGGATAAAAAGTTCTGAATATATCTGTAAAGTCCATCTGGTCCAGTGTATCATTCAGGGCCTTTTTTTAATTGATTTTCTGTCTAGATGAACTGTTGTAAGTGGAGTATTAAAGTCCCCTGAAATTACCACATTCTTATCAATAAGGTTGCTTATGTTTGTGATTGTTTTACATATTTGGGGGCTCCCATATTTGGCGCATAGACATTTATAATTGTTAGCTCTTCCTGATGGATAGACCCTGTAATTATTATATAATGCCCTTCTTCATCTCTTGTTACAGCTTTTAATTTAAAGTCTAGTTTGTCTGATATAAGTATGGCTACTCCAGCTTTCTTTTGACTTCCAGTAACATGATAAATAGTTCTCCATCTCCTCACTTTCAATCTGAAGGTGTCCTCAGGTCTAAAATGAGTCTCTTCTAGACACCAAACAGTCGAGTCTTGTTTTTTATTCATTCTGATACCCTGTCTTTTGATTGGAGCATTTAGTCCACTTACATTCAGTGTTGTTATTGAAAGATATGGATTTTGAGTCATTGTGTTATCTGTAGGCTTCATGCTTGCAGTGATGTCTCTGTTCCCTTGTAGTCTTTGCAACATTCCACTCACAGAGTCCCCCTAAGGATCTCTTGTAGGGCTGGTTTAGTGGTGATGAACTCTTTCAGTTTTTGTTTGTCTGTGAAAAGCTTTATCTCCCCTCAATTGTGAATGACAGGCTTGCTGGATAAAGGATCCTTGGCTGCATATTTTTCCTATTAAACACATTGAAGATTTTCTGCCACTCCCTTCTGGCCTGGCAAGTTTTAGTTGATACGTCTGATACTACCCTACCCTTATGTGTCTACCCTTGTAGGTTAAGGCCCGTATGTCCCTAGTTGCTTCCAAACTTCTCTATTTATCTTTGTATTCTGCCAGTTTCTCTATGATATGTCATGAAGAAGAACGATTCAAACTATATCTGAAAGGAGTTCTCTGTGCCTTCTGGATTTTGATATCTGTTTTCTTTCCCAGATTTGGGAAGTTCTCAGCTATGATTTGTTCAAGTACACCTTCCACCCCTTTCTCTCTCTTCTTCTTCTTCTGGAACTCCTATGATACAGATATTATGATTCATTCAATCACTTAGTTCTCTAATTCTCCCCTCATTGTCCAGAATTTTTTAATCTTTTTCTCAGTTTCATCTTTTTTCCATAATTTTATCTTCTATTTCACATATTTTCCCCTTTTCCTCTTCAATCCTTGCGGTCACTGCCTCTAGTTTATTTTGCATCTCATTTACTGCATTTTTTATTTCATCATGACTATGTTTTAGTTCCTTGATCTCTGTAGCAAGACTCTCTGCTGTCTTCTATGCTTTTTTTCAAGCCCAGCAATTAATCTTATGACTATTACTTTAAATTCTTGTTCAGTTATATTTTATATCTGTTTTGATCAATTCTTTAGCTGTCATTTATTCCTGGAAATTCTTTTGAGGAAAATTCTTCTGTTTCACCATTTTGGCTAGCTTTCTGTCCCTTATGTGTTTTTAAAAGTTTGTTATGTGTCCTGTATCTGTGAGAACTACTATATTATAGAGGGGTCATACACTGTCCAGGGCCTGGCCCTTCTGGAGGTATTTTATGGAGTGTGTTACTTGCTCTGTGTTTTTGTGACTCTGGTTGCCTTATGTCCCTACTCTTAGTGATGTTTTGGACCCCTCACCAGGTGTGCTTTGATTTTTTTCATTGAAGAAGCCCTGGAAAGAAAACAAAGAAACAAAAACAGAAAAAAAAATACCAGGTACAGCAAAACAATGGGGTGAGGGTGTTGTTGATGGAAAAGGCCTTATCTTATACAAAGAGAGAAACGACAGGGGTGGGAAAAACGAAAAGTAAAAGAGAAACTATATGGTTTAATCCAGAGAGAGAGAGAGAGAGAGAGAGAGAGAGAGAAATAAAGAAGGAGATATAGAACAAATATAAAGAGAATAGATTAAACAAATCAACATCCAGAATAACGAGACTGGAGTAGGGAAGAAATAAAAAGCAGAAAAAGAAGGAAAAAATATATAATAAGATTTGTCCAAGAATTAAATCAGGTAATGCAAAACCGATGGCAGTGCTGGTCTGGAGGAGGGTCTGTCTGGTTAGTCAGCATCAATCCCACTCCAGTAGAGATGCAGTTACCAGGCAGGGAGGGGTGTGGTTTGGTGTAGGCAGGTCCCTTCTCTACTGTGGTCCCACTATCCATTCCGTGAAGCCCCATTTTTTTCCGTTTTGGGGAGAAAAATGGCAACACCCCAGTCTCTCCTCCATGGGCCTGGTGTCCCAAACCACTCTGTTCAGGCTGCCCTCACAGTGCTGCAGGAGTGAATGAGGTGGTTTGTCCCACTTTGCAGACTCCCAAGCCTTCTTGGCTCTCAGCCGGCTATTCTCCTCCCAAGGTACACAAAAAGTTCAGCCAGCCCGTCTGGAGAAAGACCTGCAGTTGGCAATTGGATCTTTGTCCATCCCCGTCCGTGGTTTTTAACCTTGTCCAGATACAAGTCCTAAGATTCCCCACCCTCTCTTTCTCTTCCCTTTGTTTCTCCACAGAAGGGGGTCCCTCCCATCCATGCCTATGTGGCCTGTTTTATCTCTCCCAGTTTGCAATCATACACCAATGGCCCACCACATTGCCCCCGTGGGCCCCTGGAGATATCTTTGTCACTCTGCAACCCGGATTCTTGGAATTCAAAGTCCTTTGGCCTCAACTCTGCTTTGTTTGAGGGACGAGGGAACTTTGGTTCCCCCTATATCTCTGCCATGTTGGATCTACCTCCTTTATTACTTTACTTCTTATTGACCTATTAAGATTTTTATTTCTTCATGATTCATTCATGACAAATTGCATATTTTAGTAATGTATTTCTTTGTTTTAGATTATCAAATTTGTTGAAATATAAATGTTCATAGTAATCTCTTATTTGTGTGCTATTTGCTGCAATGTTTCCTCTTTTATTTATAATTTTATTTGAGTCATCTCACTGTTTTTCCTATTTAGTATGATTACAGGTTTATTGATTTGGTATATATTAAAAAAAAAATTCAGAGGTGCTTGGGTGGCTCAGTTGGTTAAGTGTCTGACTCTTGATTTCAGATCAGGTCATGATCTCATGGTCTGACAGCACAGAGCTTTCTTGGGATTCTCCCTCTTCCTCAGTTTCTCTGCCCTCCCCCAACTCTTGCACCCTCTCTCTCTTAAAATAAATAAACATTTAAAAAATCTCAATTATATTAACATTTTTATTTTTTTAAGTTAGTTATTTAAATTGAAATTAGTTAACATACAGTGTAGTATGCCTTTCAAGAGTGGAACCCAGTAATTCATGACTTACATATAACACCCAGTACTCATCCCAACAAGTGCCCTACTTAATTCCCATCACTCATTTAGCCAATATTCTCACCCACCACCCCTCAAGAAACCCTCACTTTATTCTTTGTATTTAATAATCTCTTATGGTTTGCCATCTGCTCTTTTTTTATCTTATTTTTCCTTCCTTTCCTCTATGTTCATCTGTTGTGTTTCTTAAATTCCACATATGAGTGAAATCATATGATATTTGTATTTCTCTTATTTTGCTTAGCATATTCCACTCTAGTGCCATCCACATTGTTGCAAATGGAAATATTTCATTGTTTTTGATCACCAATAATTGTGATTTAAAAAAAATGTTGTTTGGTATGATTTCAATCATCTTAAATTTATTAAGAATTTTTTTTACCTAATACATAATTTATTGGAGAATGTTTTATGTGTGCTTAAGAAGAATATGTATTCTGCTGCTGTTGGATGGAATGTGTTGTATACATCTGTTAGGTCTATTTGGTGTTTACTATCTTTAAGGTCCACTGTTTCCCTATTGACTTTTCTGTCTGGTTGGTATAGTCATTGTTGAAATGGAGTTTTGTATTTCCCTACTATTACTGTGTGCTATTTCTGCATTTAGGCTTGTTAGTAATTCCTATCTATATTTAGGTGCTTTTATGTTGTGTACACAAAATTTCTAATTGTAAATTCCTCTTTAAGAATTGAACCCTTTTCATTGTAAATTACCTTCTTCTTTGTCACTTGTTACAGTTTTTGACTTGAAGTCTATTTTGTCTAAAGTAGGTATAGCTATTTCTGCTCTCTTTTTGTAGAATATCTTTTTACATCCCTTTATTTTCAATCTGATTTTTAAGCTGAAATATATCTGACAGGCAACATATAAGAGAGGTTGTTGTTGTTGTTGTTGTTAATGTAGCCACTCTGAGTTTTTTTGATTGGAGAATTTAGTTCATTTACATTTCAATTAATTATTGGTAGTTTAGAACTTATTATTGCCAGTTTGTTTGATGTTTCCTGTAGCTTTGTTATGGTTGATTCATCCTTGTATCTTGGTATTTTCCTTTCTGATTTATTTTTATAGTGGTATGTTTGTTGTTTTTCTCTTTATTTCTCATGTGTCTATTATAGGCTTTTGCTTTCTAATTGCAATGAGGATTGCATAGATCATCTTATAATTATAACATGCTATGATAAACTTTATTTCAATTACATATAAAAGATCTGTGGAGTTAATTTCTTCTCCACATATTATGTTTTTGATTTTGCAATTCATTTTATATTGTATATCCACTACCAAGATATGTAGCTTTATTTTTTAATACTTCTCTCTTTTAACCTTTATACAGCAGTCAAAAATGATTTACATACCACCACTGCAGTATTAGAGCACTAAGAACTCAAGCATATATTTACTTTTAACAGTGAATTTTACACCTTTATATATTTTCATGTCACTAGATGGTATCCTTTTGTGTTTATTTATTTATTTTTTTTAGCTTGAAGAACTCCCTTTAGCATTTCTTATAAGGCCTAGTAATGAATTAATCCCATCGACTTTTGTTTGCCTTAGAAAGCCTTTATCTCTCCTTCAAATCTTTTTTCCATGTTTTTATTTCAATTCCAGTTAGCCAACATACAGTGTAATATTAGTTTCATATATAGAATTTAGTGATTCAACACTTATATACAACACCCGGTGCTCATCACAAGTGCCCTCCATAATCCCCATCACCTATTTAACCCATTCCCCACCCACTACTGCTCTGGTAACCAACCACCAGTTTGTTCTCTGTGTTTAAGAGTCTGTACCTTGAGTTGCCTTTATGTCTCATTTTTCCTTCTCTGTTCCTTTGTTTTGTTTCTAAAATTCCACATTTGAGTGAAATCATATGGTATTTGTCTTTCTCTGGCTTATTTTACCTAGCATGAAAAGATGTTCAACATCACACATCATCAAGGAAATATATATCAAATCTACAATAAGATATCACCTCACACCAGTCAGAATGTGTAAAATTAACAACACATGAAACAATGGTTGTTGGTGAGGATGCAGAGAAAGGGGAAACCTCTTACACTGTTGGTGGGAATGCAAAACTGGTCCAGTTGCTCCTGAGAACAGTATGGAGATTCCTCAAAAAGTTAAAAATAAAACTGTACAATTATTCATCAGTTGTACTATTATGTATTTATCCAGAAGATACAAAAATACTATTTCTAAAGGATACAAAAGTACTAATTCAAAAGGATACATGCACCATGATATTTATAGCAGAATTATCAACAATAGCCAAATTGTGAAAAGAGCACAAATGTCCATCAACTGATGAATGGGTGTCAGATATAAAAACAATTAAATATTGCCATTTGCATTATTATGGATGGAGTTAGAGAGTATTTTGCTAAGCAAAATAGGCACATACATGTCCTTCATATCTTACGGAAAACTTACCCAGATAAAATATTCTTATTTGGCATTTTTTTTTCTTTCAACACTTTGAATGTATCAACCTATTATCTATCGGCCTGCAAGTTCTCTGCTGAAAATCCATTGTTAATGTTATGCTGGTTCCCTTGTATTTGATAAGTCTTTTTTTTTCCTCTTGATGCATTGAAAATTGTCTCTTTTTCTTTACTTTCTGAGATTTTATTATAATGTCCTTGAAGTCCTATTTGGGTTTAGTGACTTTTGAGCTCATGTACATGAATATCTATCTCCAGATTTAGGAAGATTTTAGGAATTACTTACTTAAATAAACTTTCTGTCTCCCTGTTTTGTTTTCTATTTCTGGGTCTCCTAAATAGAAATGGTCCTATGTGGTCACTTTTAATTGAGTCTCCTAAGTCTTTAGGTTGTTTTAACTACTTTTCATTCTTATCTTTGTTTTTCATCTGAGTGAACAATTTGAAGAGATCTATATTCACGTTCATAGTTCTTCAACTCCCTGATTATGTCTCCTATGGAAACTTTCTATTATATTTTCTTTTTAATTTTTTTTTTAATTTATTTATTAAAATTTAAGTTAGTTAACATACAGTGTAGTATGGGTTTCAGGAGTAGAACCCAGTGATTCATCACTTCCATATAACACGCAGTTCCCATCCCAACAAGTGCCCTCCTTAATGCCTGTCACCCATTTAGACCATCCCTCAACCCATATCCCCTCTTTCATTAATCATATTCTTTATCTCCACAATGTCTACTTGGTTTTCTATTATTTCTTTTTGTTTAACTTCTCCTATAGTTCACGTAACTCTTTGTTTAAGCTGTCATGGTTTTGTTAATTTGTTTACCTGTGTTTCCTTGAATCTCATTGAACTCTGTTAAATTAATTATTTTGAATTCTTTCTCAGGCAATTTGTATATATATATATATATATATATATATATATTTCTTTGGGGTCAATTATTATAAGGGTATTGCATTCCTTTTGTGGTGTTGAGTTTCCTAGCTTTTGCTTTTAATGGCTTTTAGTTAATAGCTGCACATTTAGTAAGCAGTCATCTTACTTCCATTCTTTTAAGACTAGTTTTATTGAGGAAAGACTATTACCTGCAAGTGGTTGTGAAGGTTCTGGCTGGTGAGAGCACATCAACTATTTCTCCTTAGAAGGCACAGTGTCATAGTCTTTGTGTAGTTCCGTCAGTACAGGTCAACATCACTGAGGACTGCAATGGTCCTCAGTGGCCATATCTGCAGATGTATGTGATGGCAGTGGTGACTAAGGTTGTTGTTGTCTTCAGTGACAAAGGCTGCTGTGGCATCCTCTTTTATGTCCATAGGAAATAGCTCTAGCTGAGGAGATACTGTTTAATGGTTCATCTGGCTCACTGGCACTTAGAGTGGCAGCAGAACCAGGATATTGAATTCAAGGATGTAAGTAACTACCATGGTGCCTAGATTTCAGGGCACAGGTATACTTTCTGTAAAAGTGGCTTCAAGGTCTGGTGTGTGGGTGTGTGTAAACTGCCCATTGAATGGAAACATAGGTCTCTGTGGTTACTGCAATGACTTGGACCCTGATGTAAGAGAACTGACATGCAACAGCTGCATGGGACCAAGGATGACAGGGCAGTGGTGGCCTGGGGCCAAGTGGCAAGACACAGTGGCAACATGACCCTGTGAATAGTGGGTCACAACCCTGACTTAAGTCACAAGGGGCTGGAAGCAGAACAGTGATTTAATGATCACAACTCTGACTTTGGCACCAGGTAGTGGGGTGCAGAGCAGCAACAATGCTTTCCGAATGGTGGTGGGTTAAAGCCTTGACTCAGGACACAGAGGGGTAAGGTCTAACACCACAGCACCTCAGCTCTAAGGATGGTGGGTCAACGTTGTGACTTCAGACTAAGGGTGCATGGCACAGTGCAAAAACAGCTCCATTCCCACAGAGTATGAGGTATTATATCATCCCTATCCCAGAAAGCAGAGTGCAGCAGTGACTTGAATCAGTAGGGTCAGTTCTCACCACAATTATATCTTTAGCTCCAGAGAGAAGATGCAGTGGGAGGGAATCCAAGTAGTTACATTATCTGGGTTCAGCATACGTAAAGGCTGTAGGGTTTCTCAAGTCGTAAAGGTTACAAATGTCCAGTGATGAAGATTATTAGGGGCTTCATGTTTTCCATTTCCATAGGGGGTAAAATCCTCAGAGGGTCCTTATTGTCACCAAGCTGCTCCAGACTGGTGAATAGGGTGATGTAGGTAAAATGCTTACTGTGCTTTTCTATGCAGTCATCCTTAGCTTTTATGCTACACAGTATTTCTACTGCATTTTTTGTTTGGTCCAGGGCTTTTCAAAAGCTATCTTTATTGGTTTGTAGTTGTTTATTGTTTTGTTGTTTTGTCAGGGGTAAAAGCATTTGGGGCTCCTAATCTGTCATCTTGTTGGCGTTACTTCTTTTATAGTTTCTTAACACTGACTTGTGTTGACGATAATTTTTACATTTTGATGAAGTACAAGTTATTATACTTTTTCTTTGACCATTAGTGACTGTTATATCCTAAAAAGCCTTTGTTACCCCAATGCCATAAATATATTCTCCCACATTTTCCTCTGTAAGCTATTATATGCAGGTTTGTGACAAATTTCAAATTAATTTTTTGTGTGATGTAGAGATCAAAGTTCATATTCTTTCATATATATATCAATTTCCTACACCACCATTTTAAAAAATAATTTGTTTTTGTCTATTGAGCTTCTTTGTTAGTTTTGTTGATAACTTACTGTCTACATGCATGGGCATATTACTAAATGTTCTATTCTCTTGTATCAATCTATTTGCATACCTAGATGCAAATCTCTTACTGTCTTGATTAATACACCTTTATACTAACTCTTAAAATCAAATAGTGCTATTTCTGTAACTGTTTCATTTTTGGGATTGTTGTTTCTTGTTTGGGTTCTTGGTTTACATAAATTTTATAATAAATTTGTTAATTGCTATTAATTTAAAAACTTGTTAGAAACTTCATAAGGATTGCAATGCTGTTATAGATCAATTTCAGGACAGCAACCTTGAGTTTCAATTCACAAATGTGGTATTTTTCAATTTATTTAGTTTTCTTTCATTTCAGCAACACTATACATTTTTTCACATATAGTTCTTTTATATCTTCTTTTTTGCATTTTTATACTTTATTTACATAAATAAAATTGAATTTTCTATTATACAATTCTTTGTGCCTTTACATATGCATAGTTGTATAAATCCACCACCACAATCAGAATGCAGAACAATTCCATTATATCCAAATATCTTCCTCATGCTAATCACATTCTAATGATTAGCTTCCTCATTTCTAATCACATCCACATCAATCTTAATACTGACCATTCTTTTCAAGAATGTCAAATAAGTGTAATCATCCTGCTATGAATTACCTCATTTATGATCTTTTTAAGTATTCTCCCCCTCACACTTTGGCCAACACAAAACCTTTAAGATTTATTCAATTTTTTTGTGTGTATATCAATGGCCTGTTATTTTTTATTGCAGAGAACTATTTTATGATATGGGTATGCCACAGTTTAACTATTCACCCATTAAAGATATCTAGGTTGCTTTCAGTTTGGAGCTATTATAAATTTTATAGACATTTTTGTACATGTGTTTGAATAAACATGAGTTTTACATGTTTTACATAATGATTATACTATTTTCTGTCAACCTCTAATGAATGAGAGTTTCAGTTCTTTTTCTTCCTGATAAACAATTGGTATTATAACAATTATAACAATTGGTATTATATATTGTCTTTTTTTTGTTTTGTCTTTAGCCATTTCAATATATGTTTAATAGTATATGATTATTGTTTTAGTTTAATTCCCCTAGTGACTAATGATGAACATATTTTCATTTGCTCATTTTCCATCTACATATCTTTTTTTAGGTGAAGTGTCTGTTAATATATTACTTTGCCCATTTTTGTAAAAATTCAATTTTTAACTTTTTTAAGGAGTTTATTTATTTAAGTAAACTCTATACCCAAGGTCATAAACTCACAACACCAAGATCAAGAGTCACATGCCCTACCAACATATATATATACGTATATATATGTGTATATATATATATATTCATATATATACATATATATATACGTATATATATATGTATACATATATATATATGTATATATATGTATACATATATACATATATATAATAGGTGCAAGAAGCTACAAAAATAATACAATCTTTATTATTGAAAAAAATGGCATAGTTTTGATATTCCAGCAGACTTCTGGAACTGAAAATTTGGATGAACAGAATACCCTTCTTTGATAAAGAAAATATATTCTCTTTTTAGACTGTCCTGAAGAAAATCTTCCCAAGAAAATAATGAGAAAATTGTCTTGCAAAGACAAACCATTCTTAAAAAAAAAAAACAGAATTTGTGTATATTTCTAGCCACATCATAAATGCCATTTATGCCTAGGAATGACTAACAGTGTATCATATCTCAAAGACTGCTTCAATTTTTGCTGATATAAGTCACTTTCTATTTAAAAATTTTATTTGAAGACCTACCCTATGACCCAGCAATAGCACTGCTAGGAATTTACCCAAAGGATACAGGAGTACTGATGCATAGGGGCACTTGTACCCCAATGTTTATAGCAGCACTCTCAACAATAGCCAAATTGTGGAAAGAGCCTAAATGTCCATCAACTGATGAATGGATAAAGAACTTGTGGTTTATATACACAATGGAATACTACGTGGCAATGAGAAAGAAAGAAATATGGCCTTTTGTAGCAACGTGGATGGACCTGGAGAGTGTTATGCTAAGTGAAATAAGTCATATAGAGAAAGACAGATACCATATGTTTTTACTCTTATGTGGATCCTGAGAAACTTAACAGAAATCCATGGGGGAGGGGAAGGAAAAACAAAAAGAGGTTAGAGAGGGAGAGAGCCAAAGCATAGGAGACTCTTAAAAACTGAGAACAAACTGAGGGTTGATGGGGGGTGGGAGGGAGGGGAGGGTGGGTGATGGGTATTGAGGAGGGCACCTTTTGGGATGAGCACTGGGTGTTGTATGGAAACCAATTTGACAATATGATATTTAAAAAAAAATATTTGAAATTTTGAAAATAATGACAAAACTTATAACATTGTAATTTTTCATAATGCACAAATGTAAGTAGAAGCAATCACAATGAGTTTGTTCTTTCCTTCCATGAAGGAAAAATATTGGCAGTTAACCTTAGGAAGTATATGAAAAATTAGTCTGAACAGTTTTGTTTAAAATAATTTTTTAAATTTCTTGATCTAATTCTGTTTGTACATCTTATTCTGCATTGGAATTTCTTGTCAGTCAGATATTTGCTCTGGGATGTTGATCTTAATTTTACCCCATCTGGAAACCAAATAAAACAGAAAACCTCAAAATAGCATATAATAGAAGTTGTTTATTTCTAAAAAAACCATACTTTTTAGAGAATTCTGTGTATGAACATTAGAGGAAACACATATCTAAATCCCACAGTTAGGAGAGCCAGCTGCTATTTGAAAAGCATCTTGGGGCATCTGGGTGGCTCAGTCGGTTAAAAGTCTGACTTTGGCTCAGGTCATGATCTCACAGTTGATGAGTTCGAGTCCCACTTTGGGCTCTGTGCTGAGAGCTCGGAGCAGGAGCCTGCTTCAGGTTCTGTGTCTCCTTCTGTCTGCCCCTCCCCTGCTCATGTTCTCTCTCTCTCTCTCTCTCTCTCTCTCTCTCTCAATAAATAAATACATAAATACATAAATAAACAAAAATATAAAATCTAAAAAAAAGAAAGAAAGGCATCTTGGTCTATCTATCTGGAAATCAGTGTTTCTGATACCTTTATCTTTGTCCTTTCTCAAGATTGCTTTGGCTATTTGGTGTTTTCTGGTTCCATAAGTTTTAGGTTTGTTTCTTCTAGTTCAGTGACAAATACTGTTGGTATTTTGATAAGGATTGCATTGAATCTGTAGATAGCTATGGGTACTATGAACATTTTAATAATATTAATTCTGAAATCAATTAACATTATAATTCTTTCCATTTTTTAATGCATCTTTTATGTCTTTCATCAATTCTGTATGTGTTTCAGAATATAGGTCTTTAACCTCCTTGGTTAAATTTGTTCCTAGATGTTTTATTCTTTTGGTGCAATTATAAATAAGATTGTTATCTTAATTTCTTTCTGCTACTTTGCTATTGGTGTATTGAAACCCAAAAGATTTCTGTGTATTTTGTGTCCTGCAACTTTACTGAATGTACTTAGTTCTAATCATTTTTGGTGAAATCTTTATATATTTTGGTGAAGCCTTTTTTTATATATGGTACCATGTAATTTGCAAATAGTGACGATTTTACTTCTTCCTTACCAATTTGCATGGCTTTTATTTATTGTTCTTGTCTGATTGTTGCAGCTAGGACTTCAACTATTATGTTGAATAAAAGTGGTAAGAGGAGACATTCTTAACTTTTTCTTTAGAGGAAAAAGTTCAGTTTTTCACCATTGATTGTGATGTTAGGTGTGGGTTTCTGACATATTTTTTTTATTATGTTGAGATATGTTCCCTCTAAACCGACTCTGTTGAGAGTTTCTATCATGAACTGATGTTGAATTTTGTCAAAAGATTTTTCTGCATCTATTGAGATGATAAGTGGGTTTTTATCCTTATTCCTGTTAGTGTGATGTATCACAATTATTAATTTGCAATTATGAAACCACACTTGCATTCCCAGAATATATCCCACTTAATCTTGGTGGATGGTTTTATTTATATATTTTTGAATTTGTTTTACTAATATTGTATTGAAGATTTTTTTATCTATGTTCATCAGTGATATTGGTCTCTATTATTCTTTTATAGGATCTTTGTCTTGTTTTGTATAAACATGCTGGACTTATAGAATGACTTTAGAAGTATATCTTCTTCTTCAAATTTTTGGAAAAGGTTGAGAACGATAGGTGTTAACTCAATAAATGTTTGGTAGAATTCACCTGTGAAGCCAACTGGTCCTGGACTTTTTCTTTGTTGGTATTGTTTTGATTACTGATTCAATTTCATTACTAACAATTGGTCTGCTCAGATTTTCTGTTTTTCTCTGATTCACTTTTGGAAGATTATGTTTCTAGAAATTTATTCATTTCTTCTATGTTAATTTGTAGGCATATAATTTTTCATAGTAGTTTCTCATAACCCTTTGTATTTCACCCATGTTTTTATTTCTCTTTTAATTCTCAAATGATTTATTTGAATTCTCTTTCTTTTGATGAGCGTGGCTAAAAGTTCATCAATTTTGTTTATATATTCGAAGAAGTAGTCTTGGCTTCATTGATCTTTTCTTTCATTTTTAGTCTTCATTTACTTCTTTTCTAATTTTTGTTATTTTCTATAGCTTTGCACTTGGTTCTTTTTTTTTTTAGCTTTCTTGGGTGTAAGGTGAGATTAATTATTTAAAATTTTTCTTGTTTCTTTTTTTTTGGAGATAGGCCTGTATTTTTTTTCTCTCTTTTTCCCATCACCCAGCTTTATTTCACTATTTAGCCTATCCTTCTTACCACTTTAGTGGCAGGATTTTATAGCAAATCCCATATATTACATCACTGCCTTTGTAGAGACCTTAGTATGTAGCTGTAACAGTGGAGAATTTAAAAACGCATAACGAAATAACAACAATTACATAATCACACTTCAGGTATTAACACATCCACAGATTCCAGGTTCAATTTTTCCTCATTGTCTCAAAAATGACTTCTTTTACATTGGCTTAGTTAAGTCCAGATTCAAGGTCTATCCATTGCATTTACTTGCTAACTCTCATTGAATCTGAAGCAATTTATCCTCTTTTTTTTTGGTACAATTGATTTGGTGAAGAAACTAAACAAATTCTGAAACAATTACTCCTCCTTTTTAAATTTTGGTACAATTGATTTGTTAAAGAAACTAAGTAAATTAGTTTATAGGATGTCTCACAGTCTGAATTTGTCTGATTGGACCTTTGTGGTGTTATCTTTTTTTAATATTTTAATTAATTAATTTCTTTAAATTTACATCCATATTAAATTTAACATATAGTGCAAAATTATTTCAGGAGTAGATTCCTTAGTGCCCCTTACCCATTTGGCCCATCCTCCCAACATCCCCTCCAGTAACAGTTTGTTATCCATATTTAACTGTCTCATGTTTTTGTCCCCCTCCCTGTTTTTATATTACTTTTGCTTACCTTTCCTTATGTTCATCTGTTTTGTATCTTAAAGTTCTCATATGAGTTGAAGTCATATGATACTTGTCTTTCTCTGTTAATTTCGCTTAGCATAATACCCTCTAGTTCCATCCACGTAGTTGCAAATGGCAAGATTTCATTCTTTTTGATTGTCGAGTAATACTCCATTGTGTATATATATATATATATATATATATATATATACACACACCTCATCTGTTTTATCCATTCGTCTATTGATGGACATTTGGGCTCTTTCCACACTTTGGCTATTAGTAATAGTGCTGCTATAAACATTGGGGTGCTTTTGTTGCTTGGAAACAGTACACCTGTATCTCTTGGATAAATACCTAGTAGTGCAATTGCTGGGTCGTCAGGTAGTCCTATTTTTAATTTTTTGAGGAACCTCCATACTGTATTCCAGAGTGGCTGCACCAGTTTGCATTCCCACCAGCAGTGCAAAAGAGATCCTCTTTCTCGGCATCCCTGCCAACATCTGTTGTTGCCTGAGTTGTTAATGTTAGCCATTCTGACAGGGGTGAGGTGGTATCTCATTATGGTTTTGGTTTGATTTTCCCTGATGATGAGTGATGTGGAGCATTTATTTATGTGTTGGTTGGCCATCTGGATGTCTTCTTTGGAGAAGTGTCTATTCATGTCTTTTGCCCATTTCTTCACTGGATTATTTGTTTTTTGGGTGTTGAGTTTGATAAGTCCTTTATAGATTTTGGATACTAACCCTTTATCTTATATGTCTTTTGCAAATATCATCTCCCATTCCATCAGTTGCCCCTTAGTTCTGCTGATTGTTTCCTTCACTATGCAGAAACTTTTTATTTTGATGAGGTTTCAATAGTTCATTTTTTCCTTTTAATTCCTTTGCCTTTGGAGATGTGTTGAGTAAGAAGTTGCTGCGGCCAAGCTCAAAGAGGTTTTTGCCTGCTTTCTCCTCAAGGATTTTGATGGCTTCCTGTTTTACATTTAGGTCTTTCCTCCATTTTGATTTTATTTTTGTGTATGGTGTAAGAAAGTGGTTCAAGTTCATTCTTCTGCATGTCGATTTCCAGTTTTCCCAGCACCACTTGCTGAAGAGACTGTCTTTATTCCATTGGATATATTCTTTCCTGCTTTCTCAAAGATTAGGTCGCCATGTTTGTGGGTTCATTTCTGGGTTCTCTATTCTGTTCCATTGATCAGAGTTAGTTTTTGTGCCAGTACCATACTGTCTTGATGATTACAGCTGTGTGATACAGCTTGAAGTCCGGGATTGTGATGCCTCCAGCTTTGGTTTTCTTTTTCAGGATTGCGTTGGCTATTCGAGTTTTTGTTCTGGTCCCACACAAATTTTAGGATTGTTTGTTCTAGATCTGTGAAGAATGCTGGTGTTATTTTGATAGGGATTGCATTGAATATGTAGACTGCTTTGGGTAGTATCGACATTTTAACAATATTTGATTTTATAATCCATGAGCATAGAATATTTTTCAATTTCTTTGTGTCTTCTTCTGTTTCTTTCATAAGCTTTCTATAGTTTTCAGTATATAGATTTTTCACCTCTTTGGTTAGGTTTAGTCCTAGGTATTTTACTCTTTTTCATGTGATTGTAAATGGGATCGATTCCCTGATTTTTCTTTCTGTTGTTTCATTGTTGGTGTATAGGAATGCAACCAATTTCTGTGCATTGATTTTATATCCTGCAACTTTACTGAATTCATGAATCAAGTCTAGCAGTTTTTTGGTGGAATCTTTTGGGTTTTCCATATAGAGTATCATGTCATCTGCAAAGTGTGAAAGTTTGATTACTCCTTGCCGATTTGGATACCTTTTATTCCTTTGTGTTTGATTGCTGAAGCTAGGACTTCGAATACTAGGTTGAATAAGTGGCGAGAGTGGACATCTCTGTCGTGTTCCTGAACTTAGGAGGAAGCTCTCAGTTTTTCCCCATTGAGGATGATATTAGTGGTAGGTCTTTCATATATGGCTTTTATGATCTTCAGGTATGATCCTTATACCCCTACTTTCTTGAGCGTTTTTATCAAGAAAGGATGCTGTATTTTGTTTAATGTTTTATCAGCATCTATTGAGAGAATCATGTGATTCTTGTGCTTTCTTTTATTGATGTGATATATCACATTGATTGTTTTGTGGATATTGAACCAGCCCTGCATCCCAAGTATACAACCCACTTGGTCGTGGTGAATAATTTTTTTAAGTATTGTTGGATCCAGTTGGCTAGTATCTTATTGAGAATTTTTACATCCATGTTCATTAGGGAAATTAGTCTGTTCTCCTTTTTAGTGGTATCCTTGTCTGATTTTGGAATCAAAGTAATGCTGGCTTCATAGTAGGAATTTGGAAGTTTTCCTTCCATTTCTATTTTTTTGTAATGGCTTCAAAAGAATAGGTGTTAATTCTTCTTTAAATGTTTGGTAGAATTCCCCTGGAAAGCCATCCAGTCCTGGACTCTTGTGTTTTGGGAGGTTTTTTTTTTTTTTTTTTTTTTTTTTTTTTTTTTTTTTTTTTTTTTTGACTAATTCGACTTCTTTACTGGTTATGGGTCTGTACAAACTTTCTATTTCTTCTTGTTTCAGTTTTGGCAGTTTATATGTTTCTAAGAATTTGTCCATATCTTCCAGATTGCCCATTTTATTGGCATATTATTGTTCATAATATTCTCTTACAAACTAGCTAGGGGGGTTATCAATTTGGTTAATTCTTTCAAAGAACCAACTCCTGGTTTCATCAATCTTTTCTACTGTTTTCTGTTTGTTTGTTTTTGTTTGTATGTTTGTTTTTGGCTTGATAACATTGGGTCTGCTCTAATCTTTATTATTTCCCATCTTCTGTTGGTTTGGGGATTTATTTCCTGTTCTTTTTCCAGTTCTTTATGGTGTAAGATTGGGTTGTGTATCTGAGACCTTTCTTCCTTCTTTAAGAAGGCCTGCATTGCTATATACTTCCTTCTTATGACAGCCTTTGCTGCATCCCAGAGGTTTTGGCTGTGGTGTTATCATTTTCATTGGCTTCCTGTACTTTTTGTTTGTTTGTTTCCTTGCTGGTATTTTTTTTGTAATTTAACTTTATTTTTTTATTTTTTAAGATTTACATCCGAATTAGTTAGTATATAGTGAAACAATGATTTCAGGAGTAAATTTCTTAATGTCCCTTACCCACTTAGCCCACCCCCACTCCCACAACTCCTCTAGCAACCCGCAGTTTGTTCTCCATATTTATGAGTCTCTTTTGTTTTGTCCCCTCCTTGTTTTTATATTGTTTTTGTTTCCCTTCCCTTATGTTCATCTGTTTTGTCTCTTAAAGTCCTAATATGAGTGAAGGCTTCCTGTACTTTTTAATTTTCTTTAACTTGTTGGTTAGTCCATTCATTCTTTAGTAGGATGTTCTTTAGTCTCCAAGTATTTGTTGTCCTTCCAAATTTTTTTCTTGTGTTTGATTTCGAGTTTCATAGTATCATGGTATGAACATATGCATGGTATGATCTTGATCTTTTTGTACATTTTGAGGGCTTATTTGTGTCCCAGTATGTCATCTGTTCTTGAGAATATTCCATGTACACTCAGGAATAATGTTTATTCTACTGCCTTAGGATGAAATATTGTGAATATATGTATTAAGTCCACCCACTCCAGTGTGTCATTCAAAGCCAGTGTTTCCTTGTTGATTTTCTGTTTAGATGATCTGTCCATTGCTGTAAGTGGGGGCTTTACATCCCTTACTATTATGGTATTATTATCAATAAGTTACTTTATGTTTGTGATTAATTGATTTATATATTTGGGTGTTTCACGTTTGGAGCATAAATGTTTACAATTGTTAGATCTTCTTGGTAGATAGAACCCTTAATTATGATATAATGCTCTTCTTCATCTCTTGTTACAGTCGTTATGTTAAAATTTAGATTGTCTGATATAAGTATGGCTACTCTGGTTTTCTTTTGGCGACTATTAGCCTGATAGATGGTTCTTTGTACCCTTACTTACAATCTGAAGGTGACTTAAGGTCTGAAATGAGTCTTGTAAACAGCATATAGATTGATCTTGTTTTCTTTCTTTCTTCTTCTTCTTCTTCTTCTTCTTCTTCATCTCCTCCTCCTCCTCCTTCTCCTTATTCCCTCACAAGTTTCTCTTTATTTGCAGCAAATAAGGAGATCATGGGGAAGGATTTTCAAATCTCATAAGCAGGGTCTTTTTATTAGTGTTTGGGATGGATATGCAGAGAGGGATTTAATATTACAATGAAGCTCAGATAACTGTCCAGAATTTTCTAAATAATTGTTTAAGTGCAATTGTCCTCAAATACTTCTTTTCCTGTTCCAGCAATTCATTAGTTTCTATAAGATGAAACTGACAATCAGAAGCTTCTAGGAGCATCTTAAGTTCAGGGGGTCTATCCTGAGGTCAGGGGGTCAACGAGTGTCTCCAACACGCTATGAAGGCTCACACATGAGCTGTGTCTTTCCACAATGTAAGCGTTACTTGATCATAAAGCAAGATTAACACAATTGTCAAGCAGGTTCAGGATTCCAAATTCAATGACATTTCAATACACATTGAACTTGGCTTCATACATGTCACACAAATACCATGTGAAGCACAATACCATGTCACACATCAAGCAAGATACAATAAAGAGTAAGAAGTTAACAAAGCCAAAGCAAAGTCAGTCTGAGCACACAGCTGAGATGAAGATTCTGTTGGGTCCGGGCCAGCTCTCAGTGCTTAATCCTTATCATGTTCATGCAGTGAAGGATTGGTTATATTCAGAGATCAGTCAGGCAGAGCCTGCAAGGGCAGTTGCCTTTTTGATGTGGTCAGACGTGAAAGGGTCAGCTTCCAGAGAGTCTGACAGTTCCAATCGTGGGCCTTTGCAGGTCTTCTTTGGTTCTGTTGGTTATCAGTTCTGGATGTCATCAGCCTGTGTTGGATTTGGTGATATCTGGTCATAGCTGTAACACCCTTGTCTGATTAGGTCACTTCTTGACATGAGTCACTGCTTGACGTGAGTGACTCCATTTTGCTCTCTATAAGGGACCTTACTCCTGACAGCGTCAAATGCAAGTTAGCCCTTCCCCTGATTATTTTCCCCCTGAACTAATAGATAGCCCTTTATGAAATGCAAATTTTGTAATAATGGATGCTACCTTAATTCCTAATCCTCTCCAGAAGAATTATGGTAAGAAGGAAGGTGATGGGGCGCCTGTGTGGCTCAGTTGGTTGAGCATCCGACTTTGGCTCAGGTCATGATCTCACTGTCTGTGAGTTTGAGCCCCACGTCGGGCTCTGTGCTGAGGTTCAGAGCCTGTGCTCAGAGCCTGGAGTCTGCTTTGGATTCTGTGTCTCCTTCTCTCTCTAACCACCCCCCCCCCGTTCATGCTCTGTCTCTCTCTGTCTCAAAAATAAATAAATATTAAATTTTTTTTTAAAAAAGAAGGAAGGTGATATCCCACAGGCAATAGTACCTTCTATGTATGGTTTTGGTTTTACTTATTTGGGGTTTATTTTTTAAAGCATTTTCAAAGAACACTCACCAACTCCATGTGATAAGATCCCCACATCAGCTTGGTGAGCTATTCAGGAGAGTATTGCTGCATCTTCTTTTTTTCCACTTTCAAAAATATTATACTTTTTAAATATAATTTGTTGCCAAATTGTCTAACATACAGTGTGTAAAGTGTGCTCTTGGTTTCTGGGGTAGATTTCCATGGTTCATCACTTACATACAAGACCCAGTGCTCATCCCAACAAGTGCTCTGTTAAATGACCATCACCCATTCTCCCCCACTCCATCCACCCTCAGTTTGTTCTCTGTATTTAAGACTCTTTTATGGTTTGACCTCTCCCTCTGTGTTTGTAAATAATTTTACCTTTCCCTTCCCCCATTGTCTTCTGTTAAGTTTCTCAAGAGATAGATCTTGTTTTCTTATCCATTATGTTATTCTATGTCTTTTGATTGGAGTGTTTAGTCCATTGACATTTAGAATGAGTACTGAAAGATATGAATTTATTTCCATTATATTGCCTGTAGAGTTGGAGTTTCTGGTTGTGTTCTCTGGTCCTTTCTATGTTGCTTTTGGTCTCTTGTGGTTTTGTTTTGTTTTGTTTTGTTTTCATAGTTTCTCCCCTCAGAGATTCCCCCATAAAATTTCTTGCAGGGCTGGTTTAGTGGTCATTGAGTCCTTTAGTTCTTGCTTTTCTGGGAAACTTTTAATCTTTCATTCTATTTTGAATGTTAGCCTTGCTGGATAAAGAATTTGGGGCTGCACATTTTTCTGTTTCAGCACGTTGAATATATCCTGCCACTCCTTTCTGGCCTGCCAATTTCAGTGGCTAGGTCTGCTGTGAACCTGATCTGTCTTCTCTTGTAAGTTAAGGACTTTTTTCCCATGCTGTTTTTATGATTCATTCCTGGCCTGAGTATTTTGTGAATTTGACTATGAAATGCCTTGTTGATGGCTGGTTTTTGTTGAATCTAATGGGAGCTCTCTGTGTTTCATGGATTTTTATGTCTGTGTCTTTCCCCAGGTTAGGAAAGTTTTCAACTATGATTTGTTCCCATAACCCTTCTACCCCTTTTTCTCTCTCTTCATCTTCTCGACCTCCATGATTCAGATGTTATCCCCTTTTAATGAGTCACTGAGTTCTCTAATTCTTATATCATGCTTTTTTTTGCCTTAGTTTACCTCTTGATTTCTGCTTCATTATTCTCCATAAGTTTGTCCTCTGTATTGCTGGTTCACTGCTCTGCTTCATCCATCCTTGCCACAATGCCATCCACTCAAGATTGAATCTCAGTTATAGCATTTTTAATTTTGTCCTGACTAGATTTTACTTCTTTTATCTCTGTAGAATGGGATTCTACGCCTTTTTTTAACCCCAGCTAGTATTCTTATTATTGTGATTCTAAATTCTGGTTCAGACATCTTGCTTGTATCTGTGTTGATTATGCCCCTGGCTGTCATTTCTTCCTGTTCTTTCTTTTGGGGTGAATTACTTAGTTTTGTCATTTTGAAAGACATAAAAGAATTAATTAAAAAATTTAGAATTAAAAACAACTCACAAAAAATCAAATAAAGGATGTGTTTTGGTCTGGTT
Organism: Neofelis nebulosa; assembly: GCF_028018385.1. Taxonomy (NCBI): domain Eukaryota; kingdom Metazoa; phylum Chordata; class Mammalia; order Carnivora; family Felidae; genus Neofelis; species Neofelis nebulosa. The sequence goes on from NC_080800.1 coordinate 68,386,269, forward strand.
GTTGAAAGAAGCTTGATAGAATAGAGAAAAACTGGAAAGAAAAGAAAAAAGTGGAGAATGTGTGAAAATTAGAAAAAAAATGAAAACAATAACAGAATAAAATGAAATGATGAAAGTAAAATAGAATTTTTAAAAACTTCAAAAAACTAAAAATTATAGTAAAAATTAAAGAAAAATATTTTTATATAAATAGAAAATAAATTTTTTCTCTTTCTGTATTCAATAAGAAAAGAAAAGAAAAAAGAAAAGAAAGAAAAATTGAATAGATGGACCAGCAAAAATAATTAAATACGATTGAAATTACATCCAGTTTCCCGTAGAAGTCAAACTTTGAAGCACTCTGTAGTCCATAAACTAAGCCAGCAGAGAGACTTGTGGTGATCATGTAGAGTGCTTTTGGTGCAGTTGGGAAGGACTTGGTGTAACAGTTCTGTCTGCACTAGATGGCACTGCTTAGTTTCCTGGGGTGGATATTTGTGGCCCTTTTAGGTGTGTATGCACATGTGTGGGAGGGGTGGCAATGGTATCACTCAGCTATCCAATCTTTAGTATCAGGACTTTAGTCTTGCCAACTGGCAATCAAGCACCCCTCCTTTGTCTCTGGCTTCCATACTCTCCCTGCTTCTACTCTGTCCATGACCAAGCCATCAGCCTGCCAGGAGACACCTCTCTCCCAAGTTTTATCTCAGATGGGGCTGTTTCCAAACCCCTCACTTTTGAGGGCCCTGCAGCTTTCACCCCCTCAGACCCTCTGGAGGAGGGTCTTCTAAACAATGACCAGGTGCTGGCCTCCCCCGAAGAATGTTCGCAGGACCATGTTTCTATAAATTCCCAGAGACTGTGGTTGGGTGCCAGCCTGCCCCAGAAAAACTGTTCCATCGTGTAGCAGTAGCATTTCAGGGATTATGGTTAATCACAGCACACATATGGTGCCAGGCTTCACTCTTAACATCCTTGTTCCAACAGCAGCGAATATGGCTATTCTCCAGAGTCCACTGAGACCTTTGCCTATGGGGAGGTCACATAGCCTCTACCAAGTATCCTCCCAGCAGGGGAACCACATATCCTCACGTGGCCTGAGGACCCCTCTGATCTTGATGTCCACTCCTGGGGATTTGCCCTTCCCTCCAGAGCTCCACTAAGTATGGGGCTGCAGAGCTTCAGACTCTGCAATCCCATATTTATAGAGTCTTCATAAAATTTAAACCCTCTCCTTTCTCCTTTCTTTTTTGTACAGTCCCTTTCTTCTTTCTCCCTTTTTTTCAGTACACTCTTTCTGTTTCTTTCCAGTTGCTTTTCAAGGGGAGTGCTTTTCCTGTACTCTACCCCCATCTCTGTCCTCTTTCCACAAGCAAAAACAGCTTCCTACCCTCCGGGGCTACTCTGCCCCCCAGTTCACCTCTCTGAACTGCATACCTGCCAAGTTCTGTGGCTCAAGTTGTGCATATTGTGTTAATCCTCAAATCAGTTTTCTAGGTGTGCAAGATAGTTTGGTGTTTATCTAGCTGCATTTCAGGGAGGAGAGATGCAAAAAAAAAATTCCATGCTGTTGTATCATTGAAAAAATATTTTGGATACTATCCTTTAAAGGATATGTCATTTGCAAATATGTTCTCTCATTTAGTAGGTTAGCTTTTAGTGTTGTTGATTGTTTCCTTTGTTGTGCAGAAGCTTTTTCTTTTGATGTAGTCTCAAAAGTTTGTTTTTGTTTCCCTTGCCTCAGGAGACATACCTAGAAATATTATGTTACTGTTGATGTGACAGAAACTACTGACTGCACTTTCTTGGATTTTTATGGTTTCAGGTCTCCCATGGCGAAAGAGAATGGTACAGTTACATTCCTTTGTATCTAGTTGTCCAGTTTTCCCAACATCATTTCTTGAGGAGACAGCTAGTTTCTTATTGGATATTCTCTCCTGCTTTGTTGAAGATTATTGACCATATAATTGTGGGTCCATTTCTAGGTATTCGGTTCTGTTCCATTGATTTATGTGTCTATCTCTGTGCTACTACCATACTATTTTGATTACTACAGCTTTATAATATAACTTTAAGTCTAGAATAGTGATACCTCCAATTTTTTTTTCTTTCTCAAGAATTCTTTTGCTATTCATGGTCATTTATGGTGCCACATAAAAGTTAGGATTACTTATTATAGTTATGTGAAACATGCTATTGGTATTTTAATAAGGATTGCATTAAATGTGTACATTGCTGGGGACGATTTGGAATTTTTGACAATATTGGATCTTATAATGTATTGGCATGAAAAAATTTTCCATTTGTTTGTGGTATCTTCAATTTCTTTCATCAGAATTTTATGGCTTTTGAAGTATAGGTATTTCACTTCCTTGGTTAAGTTTATTTCTAGATATTTTACTCTTTTTGGTGCAATTATAATATGATTTTTGTCTTTATTTTCCTTCTGCTTCATGATTAGTTTATAGAAATGCAACAGATTTCTTTACATAAGTTTTGTATAGTATGACTATACTGAATTCACATATCAGTTTTAGTAATTTTTGGAGGAGTCTTTAGGGTTTTCTATGAATAATATGTTATCTACAAATAGTGTGGGTTTTAGTTCTTCTGTACAAATGTGGATGCTTTTTTTAATTTTTGTTGTCTTATTGCTTTGGTTAGGACTACCAGTACTATGCTAATAAATATGGTGAGAGCAGAAATACTTATCTTGTTGCTGACCTTAGGGGAAAGCTCTTTTTTGTCAAATATAATGTTCCTTATGTTTTTGGTTTTTTTCTTTTCATATAAGGCTTTTATTTGTTGAGTATATTCCCTCTAGACCTACTTTGCTGAGGACTTTTTATTATGAATGGATGGTGACTTTCGCCAAATTTTTTTTCTGCATTTACTGAAATGATGATACACTTTTTAATCTTTCTCTTACTGATGGGATGCACCACATTGATTTGCAAATAGTGGAAAATTCTTGCATCCTGAGAATAAATCCCACTTGATTGTGGTGAATGATTATTTAATGTATTGGATTAATGTATTAATGGATTTGGTTTGCTAACGTTTTGTTAAAGAATTTTTACATTTGTGTTCAATACAGATATTGATCTATAGTTTTCTTTAATTGTGGTGTCTTTATCTTGTTTTGGTATCAGGCTAATTCTGGCCTCATAGAATGAATTGGGAAGTTTTTCTTCCTTTTCTGTTATTTGGAATTATTTGAGAAGTATAGGTATTAACTCTTCTTGAAATGTTTGGTAGAATTGCCTGTGAAGCTGTCTGGACTTGGACTTTTGTTTGTTGGGGGTTTCTTGATTACTGATTCAATTCGTTTTTTGATATTCAGTCTATTAAATTTTTCTGTTTTTCCTGTTTCACTTTTGGTGGATTGTTCCTAGAAATATATTCAGTTTTCCAGGTTGCCCAATTTTTTGGCATGTAGTCTTTCATAATATTCTCTTAAATTGTTTTTTCTTTCAGTGGTGTCTGTTGCTATTTCCCTTCTTTCATTTGTGATTTTGTATATTTGAGTCCTGACCCTTTTCTTTCTTTCTTTCTTTCTTTCTTTCTTTCTTTCTTTCTTTCTTCCTTTCTTTCTCTTCTTTCAAGTCTGGTGTGAGTTTTATCAATTTTCTTAATCTTATCAAAGAATATGATTTTCTTGTCACTGATCTGTTCTACTGTTTTTTTTTTGTTTTGTTTTTGTTTTTTTTTTTAGTTTGTATACCATTTACTTCTGCTCTTATTATTTCCTTCCATCTCCAGTTTTGGGTTTTTGTTTGTTATTTTTCTTTTTCTAACTACTTTAAGGTGTGAATTTAGGTTGTTTATAAAGATGTTTCTTGCTTTTTGAAGTAGGTCTGTATTGCTATAAACTTCCCTCTTAAGACTATTTTTTCTTCATCCCAAATATTTTGGAAATTTTAATTTGTTTCTAAGTCATTTTTAAATTTTTTCTTGGATTTCTTGTTTGGCCCATTCACTGTATAGTAGCATGTTCTTGAACCCCCTTGTATTTGTGCTTTTTCCAGATTCTTTTTTTTTGTGGTTGATTTCTACTTTCATAGTATTGTGGTCAGAAATTATGCATCGTATTAGTTCAAACCTTTTGAATTGAAAGGGCTTGTATTGTAGCCTAATACGTGGTTTATTCTGCAGAATGTTCCATGTACACACAAAAAGAATGTGCATTCTGTTGTTTTGTTTTTTTTTTTTCAGGATGGAATGTTCTGAGTATATATGTTGCATCCATGTGGTCCAGTGTTTCATTCAATGCAACTGCTTTTATGTTGATTTTCTATTTGGATTATATGCCCATTGATGTAAATGGGGTGTAAAAGTACCCTGTTATTATTGTATTATTAATAATTAATTTATTTATATTTGCTATTAACTGTTTTGTGTATTTGGGTTCTTCCATGTTGGGTGCATAAATATTTGAAATTAAATCCTCTTGATGGACTTTTCCTTTTATTACAATATAGTATCTTTCTTTGTTTCTTGTTACAGTCTTTCGTTTAAAATCTAGATTTTCAAATATAAATATTGCTACTCTGGCTTTCTTTAGGCATCCATTTGCATGATAGATGTTTCTCTATCCTCTCACTTTTAATCTTTAGGTGTCATTAGGGCTGAAATGAATCTCTTGTAGCTAACATATAGATGGGTTTTGTTTTTTATCCACTGTATTACCTATGTCTTTTGATTGGAGATTTTAGTCCATTTACCTTCAAAATAATTTTAATAGTTATGTATTTATTGCCATTTTGGTATTTGTTTTGTGGTTGTTTGTGCAGCTTTTATTTGATTCTTTATTCTCTTGCTCTCTTTCACAGTTTATTGGGTTTCTTTAGTAATATACTTGTGTTCCCTTCCCTTTATTCTTTGCATAGATATTACTTGTTTTTTGATTTGTCATTAAAATTAGTATTGTATATAAAATCTTAAAAAAGTAATCTCAAGATGGTGGCATAGGAGGACTCTGGGCTCACCTCGTTGTGCTGATCACTTAGATTCCACCCACACCTGCCTAAATAACCCAGAATACCACCAGAAGACTAGCATAATGGACTCTCTGGAGCCAGGTGTAGACAAGAGGCCCACAGAAGAGAGTAGGAAGGGCGGAAAGGCAATGTGTGTTACATGGACTGGCGGGAGGGAGCTGGGGCAGTGGACGGGCAGCCTGCCAAGAAAGGCAGAGCCCCCAAATCTGGCTTGCAAAAGTGAAGGGGCCAGACTGGGTGAGTTTTGACAGGCAGTGGGACTTATCTGGAATATTAAAAGTCAACAGCTCTGCTCAGAGAGCCAGAGGGTGAAAGGACACCAGGAGAGAGAAATGTTGAGCCCCGGGAGACAGAACTCAGCTGGGCTGGGAACAAAGGTGCTGGCAAGTACCATCTCCCTCTCCCATCCCCCAACTGAAATCCCAAAAGGAACCAGTTCCCCTCACCAAACTTGCTGGCACCGTCCAAACACCCAATGCTGTGCTTCTGAGGATCCATCCCTCTGACGGGTCTGACACCCTCCTGGTGCTGCAGGGTCCCTCCCACAGGAGACCACCAATGGCAAAGGGAGCTAAGCCTGTCCCTCCTGCCCTTGTGCACCTTGCGGATCCACCGCAGCTAATATGACAGGTCCCATCGAAGCAGCACCACAAGCCTGGCAATGTGCAAGTAGCCCAGACAGGGGCCACACCACTCCACAGTGAGGGAGTTCTGCCCCGAGGAGAGGGGAAGATAAGGTACACATCAGTCTGACTGTGGCCCCAACAGTGGACGGGGGACAGACATCGGGTCTGACTGAGGTCCCGTCCACCAATGCAAGTTACTACAGACAGCACAGGGGAAGTGCCCTGCAGTTCCATGTCACCCCAGGGACTATCCAAAGTGAAAAAATGGAAGAATTGTCCTCAAAAGAAACTCCAGGAAATAGTGACAGGTAACGAATTGATCAAAAACGATTTAAGCAATATAATGGAACATGAATTTAGAATAATAGTCATAAAATTAATTGCGAGGCTTGAAAAAAGTATACAAGATAGAAGAGAATCTATTGCTACAGAGATCAAGGGACTAAGAAATAGTGGTGAGGAGTTAAAAAAATGCTATAAATGAGGTGAAAAATAAATTGAAGTTTACACAGCTCAGATTGAAGAGGCAGAGGAGAGAATAAGTGAATTAAATGATAAAATTATGAAAAAAGGGGAAGCTGATAAACAAAGTTTAAAAAATCAGGAGTATGAGGGGAGAATTAGAGAACTAAGTGATGTAAACAGAAGAATATCCATACAATACAAATTCCAGAAAAGGACGTGAGAGAGAAAGGTTCTGAAGGTGTACTCGAACAAGTCATAGCTGAAACTTCCTGATCTGGGGAAGGAAAAATTCATTGATATCCAAGAGGAATAGAGAACTACATTCAGATGTAACTTGATTCGATCTTCTGCATGACATATCATAGTGAAACTGGCAAAGTACAAGAATAAAGAGAGAATTATGAAAGCAGCTAGGCATAAACAAGCTCTAACATATAAAGGGAGACCCATAAGACTAGTGGCAGGCCTATCTACTGAAACTTGGCAGGCCAGAAAGGAATGGCAGGAAATCTTCAATGTGATGAACAGAAAAAAAATATGCAGCCAAGAATCCTTTAACCAGCAAGTCTGTCATTTAGAATAGAAGGAGAAACAAAGGTCTTCCCAAACAAACAAAAATTGAAGGAATTCATCACCACTAAGCCAGCCCTAAAAGAGACCCTAAGGGAGATTCTGTGAGTGAAATGTTTCAAGGACCACAAAGTACCAGAGACATCGCTACAAGCAGGAAACCTACAGACATCACAATGACTCTAAACCCATATCTTTCCATAATAACACTGAATGTAAATGTCCAACCAAAAGACATAGGGTAACAGAATGGATAACAAAACAAGACCCATCTATTTGCTGTCTACAAGAGACTCATTTTAGACCTGAGGACACCTTCAGATTGAAAGTGAGGGGATAGAGAACTATCTATAATGCTACTGGAAGTCAAAAGAAAGCTGGAGTAGCCATACATATATAAGATGAACTAGACTTTAAATTAAAGGTTGTAACAAGAAATGAAGAAGGGCATTATATAATAATTACAGGGAATATCCATCAGAAAGAGCTAACAATTATAAATGTCTATGCACCGAATACGGAAGCCCCCGAATATATAAAACAATTAACCACAAACATAAGGAACCTTATTGATAAGAATGTGGTAATCACAGGGGACTTTAATACTCCACTTACAACAATGGGTAGGTCATCTAGACACAGGATCAATAAAGAAACAAAGGCCCTGAATGATACATTGGATCAGATGGACTTGACAGATATATTTAGAACTCTGCATCCCAAAGCAACAGAATATACTTTCTTCTCGAGTGCACATGGAACATTCTCCAAGATAGACCACATAATGGGTCACAAAACAGCCCTTCATAAGTATAAAAGAATTGAGATCATACCGTGTACACTTTCAGACCACAGTGCTATGAAACATGAAATCAACCACAGGAAAAACTCTGGAAAACCTCTAAAAGCATTGAGGTTAAAGAACACCATACAAAAGAGTGAAAAGGCCAATCAGGCAATTAGAGAAGAAATTTAAAAATATATGGAAACAAATGAAAATCAAAATACAGCAATCCAAATTCTTTGGGGTGCAGTGAAGGTAGTTCTGAGAGGAAAATACACTTCAATCCAAGCCTATCTCAAGAAACAAAAATCCCAAATACAAAATCTAACAGCATACCTAATGAAAATAGAAGAAGAACAGCAAAGACACCAAAAACCCAGCAGAAGAGAAATAATAAAGATAAGAGCAGAAATAAACACTATAAAATCTAAAGAACAGTAGAGCAGATCAATGAAACCAAGAGTTGTTTTTTTGAAAAAATAAACAAAATTCATAAACCTCTAGCCAGGCTTCTCAAAAAGAAAAGGGAGATGACCCAAATAGATAAAATCATGAATGAAAATGGATTATGACAACCAATCCCTCAGAAATACAAGCAATTATCAGGGAATACTATGAAAAATTATATGCCAACAAACTGGACAAGCTGGAAGAAATGGACAAATTCCTCAGCACCCACACACTTCAAAAATTCACACAGGAAGAAACAGAAAACTTGAACAGGCCCATAACTAGCGAAGAAATTGAATCAGTTATCAAAGATCTCCCAACAAATCAGAGTCCAGGACCAGATGGTTTCCCAGGGGAATTCTACCAGACATTTAAAGCAGAGAAAATACCTATCCTTCTCAAGCTGTTCCAAAAAATAGAAAGGGAAGGGAAACAACCAGAATTGTTCTATGAAGCCAGTATTACTTTGATTCTTACACCAGACAGATACGCAGCAAAAATAAAAGAGAAGTACAGGCCAATATCCCTGATGAATATAGATGCAAAAATTCTCAATAAGATACTAACAAATCGAATTCAACAGCATATAAAAAGAATTATTCACCATGATCAAGTGGGATTCATTCCTGGCCTGAAGGGCTGGTACAACATTCTCAATTCAATCAATGTGATACACCACATTAATAAAAGAAAAGATAAGAACCATATGATCCTGTGAATTAATGCAGAAAAAGCATTTCACAGGATTCAGCATCCTTTCTTGATAAAAACCCTCGAGAAAGTCGGGATAGAAGGAACATACTTAAAGATCATAAAAACCATTTATGAAAGGCCCACAGCTAATCTCATCCCCAATGGGGAAAAACTGAGAGCTCTCCCCCTGAGATCAGGAACACGACAGGGAAGTCCACTCTCACTGCTGTTTCTTAACATAGAGTTGGAAGTTCTAGCATCAGCAATCAGACAACAAAAGGAAATCAAAGCCATCCAGATTGGCAAAGATAAAGTCAAGCTTTCACTCTCTGCAGATGACATGATATTATACATGGTAAATGCAATAGACTTCACCAAAAGTCTGCTAGAACTGATACATGAATTCAGCAAAGTCGCAGGATACAAAATCAATGTACAGAAATCAGTTGCTTTCTTATACACTAATAATGAAGCAACAGAAAGACAAATAAAGAAACTGATCCCATTCGCAATTGCACCAAGAAGCATAAAATACCTAGGGATAAATCTAACCAAAGATGTAAAAGATCTGTATGCTGAAAACATTGAAAGCTTATGAAGGAAACTGAAGACTATATAAAGAAATGGAAAAACATTCCGTGCTCATGGATTGGAAAAATAAATATTGTCAAAATGTCAATACTACCCAAAGCTATCTACACATTCAATGCAATCCCAATCAAAATTGCACCAGCATTCTTCTCAAAGCTACAACAAGCAATCCTAAAATTTGTATGGAACCACAAAAGACCCCGAATAGCAAAAGTAATTTTGAAGAAGAAGAACAAAGCAGGAGGCATCACAATCCCAGACTTTAGCCTCTACTACAAAGCTGTAATCATCAAGACAGCATGGGATTGGCACAAAAACAGACACATAGACCAATGGAATAGAATAGACACTTCAGAATTGGACCCACAAAATTATAGTCAACTAATCTTTGACAAAGCAGGAAAGAGTGTCCAATGGAAAAAAGACAGTCTCTTTAACAAATGGTGCTGAGAGAACTGGACAGCAACATGCAGAAGAATGAAACTAGAACACTTTCTTACACCATTCACAAAACTAAACTGAAAATGGATAAAGGACCTGAGTGTGAGACAGGAAGCCATCAATACCCTTGATGAGAAAGCAGAGAAAAACCTCTCTGACTTCAGCCGCAGGAATTTCTTACTTGACACATCCCCAAAGGCAAGGGAATTAAAAGCAAAAATGAACTATTGGAACTTCATGAAGATAAAAAGCTTCTGCACCGCAAAGGAGACAACCAACAAAACTAAAAGGCAACCGATGGAATGGGAAATGATATTTGCAAATGACATATTGGACAAAGCACTAGTATCCAAAATCTATAAAGAACTCATCAAACTCCACACCCAAAAAAACAAATTATTCCATGAAGAAATGGGCAGAAAACATGAATAGACACTTCTCTTAAAGAAGATATCCACATGGCCAACAGGCACATGAAAAAGTGCTCAACGTTGCTCCTGATCAGGGAAATACAAATCAAAACCACAGTCAGATACCACCTCACACCAGTCAGAGTGGCTAAATCAACAAATCAGGAAACTATAGATTCTGGCAAGGATGTGGAGCAATGGGAACCCTCTTGCACTGTTGGTGGGAATGCAAACTGGTGCAGTTGCTCTAGAAAACAGTGTGGAGGTTCCTCAAAGAATTAAAAATAGATATACCCTATGACCCAGCAATAGCACTGGTAGGAATTTACCCAAGGGATACAGGAGTGCTGATGCATAGGGGCACTGGTACCCCAATGTTTATAGCAGCACTCTCAACAATAGCCAAATTGTGGAAAGAGCTTAAATGTCCATCAACTGATGAATGGATAAAGAAATTGTGGTTTATATACACAATGGAATACTACATGGCAATGAGAAAGAATGAAATATGGCCTTTTGTGGCAACGTGGATGGACCTGGAGAGTGTAATGCTAAGTGAAATAAGTTTTACAGGGAAAGACAGATACCATATGTTTTCATTCTTATGTGGATCCTGAGAAACTTAGCAGAAGTCCATGGGGGAGGGGAAGGAAAAAATAAAAAGGTTAGAGAGGGAGGGAGCCAAAACATAGAGACTCTTCAAAACTGAGAACAAACTGAGGGTTGATGGGGGGTGGGAGGGAGGGGAGGGTGGGTGATGGGTATTGAGGAGGGCACCTGTTGGGATGAGCACTGGGTGTTGTACGGAAACCAATTTGACAGTAAATTTCATATTAAAATATAATAAATAAAAAAGATGAAGAAGGGCACTGCATCATAATAAATGGGACTCTCCAACAAGAAGATTTAACATACTAATTACATGTGCACCTAACATGGGGGCACCCACATATGTAAAACAATGATGAATGTGGAGGATCTCATTGATACTAACAATAATTAAGTGACTTACATCAATGGACAGATGATATAACCAGAAAATCAACAAGGAAACAATGGCTTTGCATGACACATTAGACCAGATCGACTTAACAAGTATATTCAGAACATTTCATCCCCAAGCAACAGAGTACAAGAACTTTTCAAGTGAACCTGGTACATTTTCCAGAATAGATCACATACTAGGTCACAAATCAAGACTCAACAAGTACAAAAAGTTGAGATCATGTCATGCATATTTTCTGACCATACTGCTATGAAGCTTGAAATCATCCACAAAAAAAATTTGGAAAAACAACAAATGCATGGAGGTTAAAAACATGTTATTAAACAATTAATGAGTCAAACAGAAAAGCTGGAATAAATTTAAAAATGATTGGAAACAAAGAAAAATGAAAACACAATGGTCTAAAATGTTTGGGATGCAACAAAAGTGATCCTAAGAGAGACATATATAGCAATACAGGCTTAGCCCAAGAAGCAGGAAAAGTCTCAAATAAACAACTTAATCTTACACCTAAAGGACCTAGGAAAAGTACGTATAAACCCTAAAACCAGCAGAAGGAAGAAAAAAAAATAAAGGCTGGAGCAGAAATAAGAAATAGAAACTAAAACAAACAAATAAACAAACAAACAATACAACAGATAAATAAAACCAGGAGCTGGTTCTTTGAAAAAATTAATAAAATTGAGAAACCCCTGGCCAGACTTATCAGAAATTAAGAGAGAGGGAGAGAGAGAGAGAAGGGCCCAAATAAATAATATCAGAAATTAGACAGGACAAATAACAGCCAACACCACAGAAATACAAACAATTAAAATATTATGAAAAGTGAATGTCAACAAATTCGACAACTTGTAAGACATGGATAAATTCCTAGAAACATATGAGGTACCAATACTGGAACAGAAAGAAATAGAAAACCTGAACAGACTGATAACCAGTAAAGAAACTGCATCAGTAAAAATCACTCAACAAACAGAATTCCAGGGTTATATGGCTTCACAAGAGAATTCTAACAAACATTTAAGAAGAAGTAATACATATACTTCTTAAAGTATTCCAAAAATATAGGAAGGGATGGGGACTTCCAAATTCATTCTAGGAGGCCAGCATTACCTTGATTATGATACCAGATAAAGACTGCAAAAACAAACAAACAAACAAACAAAAACACCAGCAGTCCAATATCCCTGATTAACATGGATGCAAATATTCTGACATACTAGCAAATTAAATCTGAAAGTACATTAAAATAGTCATTCACCACAATCAATTGGGACTCACTACTGGGCTGCAAGCATGATTCAGTATTTGCAACTAAGTCAACATGATCACCACATTAATAAAAGGATGAGAAACATATGATCCTTTCAATAGATGCAGAAAAAGCATCTGAAGAAGTACAATATCAATTCATGCAAGAACCTTTAGAAAAGTAGAGTTAGAGGGAACACATCCCAACTTACTAAAGGCCATCTTTGAAAAACCCACAGTTAATGTAATTCTCAATGTGGAAAAACAGAACTTTTCATTTATGTTTAGGAACAAAACAGTGATGTCTACTCTCACCACTGTTACTTAACATAATACTAGAAGTCATAGCCTCAGCAATCAGACAACAAAAATTTTAAAAAGGCATCCAAATTGAAAAGGAAAAAGTCAAATTTTACTATTTGCAGATGACATGATACTCTATGTGGAAAACCAAAAAAACTTCACCAAAATATTGCTAGAACTGATAAACTGTTTCAGTAAAGTCGCAAGATAAAAAAATCCATGTACAGAAATCTGTTGCCTTTCCATACACCAATAATGAAGCAGCAGAAAGAGAAATAAAAGAAATGATCCCATTTACTATTGCATCAATCACCATAAGATACCTAGGAATAAACGTAATAAGAGGTTACATGGGTAAAACTTCTGTACCCTGAAAACTATAAAACATTGATGAAAGAAATTGAAGATCACACAAAGAAATGGACATTACAAGCTCATGGATTGGAAAAACAAATATTGTGAAAATGTGTATACTGCCCAAGACAATCTACACAGACAATGCAATACATATCAAAATATCAACAGCATTTTCCACAGAAGTAGAACAGACAATCTTAAACTTTCTATGGAACCACAAAACACCCCAAATAGCCAAATCAATCTTAAAAAAATATATAAAGTAAAGCTGGAGACATCACAATTCCAAACTTCAAGTTATCTTACACAGTTGTAGTGATCAAGACACTCTGAGATAGGCACAAAAATAGACACACAGAACAATAAAACAGAAGAGAAAATCCAGAAATGACCCCACAATTACATGATCAATTAAGCATCTACAAACAGGAGAGACTATCCTCCTGTAGTGGAAAAAATACAGTCTCTCGAACAAATGATGTTGAGAAAACTGGAGAGCAACATGCAATATAATGAACCTGGAACATTTTCTTACACAATACACAAATATAAAAAAATGGATCAAAGTCCTTAATGTAAGACAGGAAACCATTAAAATGCAAGAGGTGAACAAAGACAGTAACCTCTGACACAACACATAGCAAGTTCTTACTAGATATGTTTCCTGAGGCAAGGGAAGCAAAAGCAAAAGTAAACTATTGGGACTTAAACAAAATAAAAAGTTTCTGCATGGTAAAATAAATAATAAAGAAAATTAAAAGCAAATTACTGAATGTGAGATGATATTTACAAATTACATATCTGATAAAGGGTTAGTATTCAAATTCTAGAAAGAAATTATAAAAACACCCAAAAAACAAATAATCCAGTTAAAAAATGAGAATATAAGAACAGACATTTTTTCCAAAAAAGACATAAAGAAGGCCAACAAATACATGAAAAGATGCTCAACATCACTGGTCATCAGGAAAACACAAATCAAAACTACAAAACAAAAAGCTTCTGCACAGTGAAAGAAACAATCAACAAAACTAAAAGGCAACCTTTGGAATGGGAGAAGATATTTACATATGGCCTATCTGATAAAGGATTAGTATCAGAAGTCTATAAAGTACTTATCAAACTCAACATCCAAAAATCAAATAATTCATTTAAATGGGAAGAATAATTAAATAGACATTTTTCTAAAGAAGACATACAGATGCTTAAGTGTCACATGAAAAGATGCTCAATATCATTCATCATCAGGGAAATATAAATCAAAACTACAATGAGATACTACCTCACACCTGTCATAATAGGTAAAATTAACAGCCCAGGAAAAAACAGATGTTAGCAAGGAAATAGAGAAAGAGGAAACCTCTTACAGTGTTGGAAAGAATGCAAACTGGTGCAGCCACTCTGCATAACCATATGGAGGTACCTCAAAAATTGCAAAATAGAAATATCCTAAGGTCCAGCAATTGCACTAGGGTATTTACCCAAAGGATTCAAAAAAACGATCTGAAGGGATTCATGCACCCTGATGTTTATAGCAGCATTATCAACAACATCCAAATTAAGAGCCCAAGTGTCCACTGACTGATGAATTAATAAAGAACATATGGAATATATATATATATATATATATATATATATATATACACACACACACACACACACAGACACACAAACACACATATATAATATGGTACTTTTCCAATTGCAACCAAATGGATGGAGCTAGAGAATATTATGCAAAGCAAAATAAGTCAGTCAGAGTAACACAAATACAATATGATTTCCCTCATACGTAGAATTTAGGAAACAAAATAGATGAACATGGGGGGGGGAGAAAAAAAATTGGGGCAAACCAGAAAACAGACTCTTAACTATAGAGAATAGACTGAGGGTTGCCAGAGGGGTGTTGGGTGGGGGATGATCTAAATGGGTGAAGGGTATTAGGTTAGGTATTTGTGATGAGCACTGGGTGCTTTATGTAATTGATGAATCAATAAATTCTCCTTCTAAAACTAATACTACATTAAAATGTAACTAACTGGACTGTAAATAAAAACTTGAAATAAACAAACAAAAAAGTAGTACCCTATGATCTAGCAGTTGCACTACTAGGAATTTACCCAAAGAATACAAAAATACTAATTTCAAGTGATACATATACCTAGATTTTTATAGCAGAGTTATCTACAATATCCAAATCATGGAAAACTCCCAAGTGTCCATCAACTGATGAATGAATAAAGAATATTTGAGATTATATATATATATATATATATATATATGAGAATGACAAATACCATATGATTTCAGTCATATGTGTAATTTAAGAAACGAAACCAATGATCATAAGGGAAAAAAGAAAGAGGAAAACCAAATAACAGACTCTTAACTATAGAGAACAAAATTATGGTTGCCAGAGAGGGCATGGGGAATTCATAAAATAGGTGATGGATTTAAGGAGTGCACTTGTTGTCATGAGCACTGGGTGTTGTATGGAAGTGTGGAATCAGTACATTGTACACCAGCAGCTAACATTACACTGTATGTTAACCTACAAGAATTTGTATCAAAACTTTAAAAATAAAACAAATAACTAAAAACAAAATCAAGAAGAGATGAAGAGTGTAAAAAACAAGGTTAGAAACATGCTATGAATTATAGCTGGCTGGAAGACAGCTGAGGAATAAATTAATGACCTAGAAGGCAAATTAATGCAAAAGAATGAAGCTGAACAAAAGAGAGAAGGAATTATGCAAAATGAAATTAAATTTACAGAACTGAGTGACTTCATCAAGTAATAACATTCACATTATAGTAGCCCCAGAAGAAGAGAGAGAAAAGGGAACAGGAAATTTATTTAAAAAATAATAGCTGAAAACTTCCTAATCTGGGGAAAAAAAGAGATGTTTGGATCCAGGAAGCACAGATGAACCTCCAGCAAAATCAAAAAAGGCAGATATACACCAAGTCATATTATAATTAACCTGACAATATAGAGTAAGAAGGAAAAACCCTTAAAAGCAGCAAGACAAAAGAACACAGTTACTTTTAAGGAAAATCAATAAAGTTATCAGCATATTTTCAGCAGAAGTTCTCCAAGCTTGAAGTGAGTGCCATGATATATTCAAGGTGCTGAAAGGGAAAAATCTATATCCATGAATAGTCTATTCAGCAAGGGTAGCATTCAAAATAGAAGTAAAAATTCAGTTCCAGAGAAAAACAAAAATTAAACGAGTTCATGACCACTAAATCAGCACTGGAAGAAATATTAAAAGGAACTCTGAGTGGAAAAGAAAGACTAAAAGTGACAGTACGAATGTAGGAATGACAAAAGCAGTAAAAATTAACATTTCTAGAGAAAAATCAGTCAAGGAACTCAGAAAATAAAACAATGTAAAATATGACAATATATGCCTAAAACATGGGAGGGCAGGAGTAAATAATGCACTAATACTTAACCACTAACATAATATGCACTGTTATATGCCAAGGATGTTATATACGAACCTAATGGTAACCATAAAATATGCAACTATCAAAAGAAAGATATCCAAACATATCATGAAAGAAAGCATGCAAAACCTGAGAGAAAGATAAGAAAGGATAAGAGAATATCACCAGAAATAAAACACAAAACAAGTAAAAAATGACAATAAATCCATATTTATCAGTAATTACTTTGAATGTAAATCTACTTAATGCCCCAATTCAAAGACCTGAGGTGTCTGAATGGAACAAAACCGATCTATATGCTCCCTATAAGAAATTCATTCTATATCTACAGACACATGCAGAATGAAAGTAAGCAGATGGATAAATATCTGTTATGCAAATGGACGTCAAAAAAAGTCAGAGTAACAATACTTAGATTATTTAGACTTTAAACAAAGACGATAACACAAAAAAGGGCACTATATATATATATATATATATATATATATATATATATATATAATACAATCCAATAAGAAGATAAAACAATTGCAAATATTTATGTGCCCCACATGATAGTACCCACATACATAAAACAGTTAATAACAAGCATAAAGGAACAAACTGATAACAATACAATAATAGTAGGGAATTTTAACAGCTCACTTACATCAATAGGCAGATCATCTAAACAGGAAAACAAGGAAAGAACTGACACATTGGAACAGATGGTTTTAACAGATAAATTTAGAATATCATCAGGGAAATACAAATCAAAACCACACTCAGATACCACCTCACGCCAGTCAGAGTGGCCAAAATGAACAAATCAGGAGACTATAGATGCTGGAGAGGATGTGGAGAGACGGGAACCCTCTTGCACTGTTGGTGGGAATGCAAATTGGTGCAGCCGCTCTGGAAAGCAGTGTGGAGGTTCCTCAGAAAATTAAAAATAGACCTACCCTATGACCCAGCAATAGCACTGCTAGGAATTTATCCAAGGGATACAGGAGTACTGATGCATAGGGGCACTTGTACCCCAATGTTTATAGCAGCACTCTCAACAATAGCCAAATTATGGAAAGAGCCTAAATGTCCATCAACTGATGAATGGATAAAGAAATTGTGGTTTATATACACAATGGAATACTACGTGGCAATGAGAAAAAATGAAATATGGCCTTTTGTAGCAACGTGGATGGAACTGGAGAGTGTGATGCTAAGTGAAATAAGCCATACAGAGAAAGACAGATACCATATGGTTTCACTCTTATGTGGATCCTGAGAAACGTAACAGAAACCCATGGGGGAGGGGAAGGGAAAAAAAAAAAAAAAAGAGGTTAGAGTGGGAGAGAGCCAAAGCATAAGAGACTGTTAAAAACTGAGAACAAACTGAGGGTTGATGGGGGGTGGGAGGGAGGGCAGGGTGGGTGATGGGTATTGAGGAGGGCACCTTTTGGGATGAGCACTGGGTGTTGTATGGAAACCAATTTGACAGTAAATTTCATATATTAAAAAATAAATAAATAAATAAATAAAATAAAATAAAAAAAATAAAAAAAAATAAAAATAAATAAAAATAAAAATAAAAATTTAAAATTTGATTATAAGATAAATTATATTTATATTCTAATTGTTTGGTTTAAATCAAGGGAATATTAATATCTATATTTCAGTAAGTAGAATTATTTCTCATTGATTTAAATAAACAATTTCACTTGTTTCTAGTTGAAAAAAAAAAAAAAGAATATTCTATTCTAAAACAGCAGAATCCATATTATTTCAACAGCACATGGAAGATTCTCCAGAATAGATCATATATTAGGCCACAAAATAAGCCTCAACAAATACAAAAAAAAAAAAAACCCAACACTGATGTCATACCATGTATCTTTTCTGACCACAATGCTATGAAACTAGAAATCAAACACAAGAAAGAATCTGGAAAAAGCACAAATACATGGAGATTAAATAATGTGCTACTAAACAACGAAAGGGCCAATGATGAAATCAAAAACAAACTTAAAAAAATATATATGGAAGCAAATGAAAGTCAAAACACAATGGTACTCAATCTTCAGAACACAGCAAGAGCTGTTCTATGAGTGAAATATATAGCAAGAAGCTACTTCAAGAAGAAAGAGAAACCTTAAGTAAACAACCTAAACCTACAACTAAGGGAGCTAGAAAAAGAACAACCATGAAAACACACAAAACGACAGAAGGAAGGAAATAATCAAGAGTAGAGAAGGAAAAAAAAATGACATAGAAACAAACAAACAAAAACCCAAGAGAACAGATCAATGAAATCAAAAGGTGATTCTTCGAAGAAAAAAATTAAATTGATAAATTTCTGGCCAGATTTATCAATAAGAAAAGATACCCAAATAAAAAATCACGAATTAGAGAATAGTAATAACAACGAACACAACAGAATTAAAAACTATTAGAAGACCATGGGGAAAGGGAAAAAAATAGTTACAGAGAGGGAGGCAAACCATAAGAGACTTTTAATACAGAGAACAAACTGAGGGCTTATGGGGGATCAAGGACAGAGAAAATTGCTGATGGGCGTTGAGGAGGGCACTTGTAGGGATGTGCACTAGTGTTGTATGTAAGTGATGAACCATGGGAATCTACTTCTGAAGCTAAGAGCACACTGTATACACTGTATGTTAGCTAACTTGACAATAAATTATATACATAAGAAAATAAAAAGAAAAACTGTGTGACAACTCATTGGGCAATGTAGAATAAATGGACATATTCCTAGAAATAAAAATTACCAAAACGGAAGCAGGAAGGAATAGAAAACTTGAATAGACTGATAAGCAGCAAAGAAATTGCAGCAGTAATCATGAGTCTCCCAACAAACAAAATTCCATGACTAGATGGCTTCACAGGTGAATTCTACCAAACATTCAAAGAAGAGTAAATCATTTTCTTCTCAAACTATTCCATAAAATATAAAAGGAAAGAAAACGTCCAAATTCATTCTATGAGGCCAGGATTATCCTGATACCAAAACCAGATAAAGACACCACAAAAAAGAGAACTACATACCAATATCTCTGATGAACATAGAACAAAATCCTCAATAAAATATTAACAAATGAAATCTAATGATACATTAAAAAATCATTCACCCCCATCAAATGTGATTTATTCCTGGGTTGGAAAAGTGGTCCAATATTTTCAAATCAATCAACATGACCCATCACAGTAATAAAAGGAAAAAAAAAATGAACCATATGATCATATCAATAGATGCAGAAACAGTATTTGACAAAATACAACATCCATTCATAATAAAACCTCTCAACAAAGTAAGGATGGAGGGAACATACCTCAGCATCATAAAGGTCATATACAAAATACCCACATTGAACATCATTCTAAATAGGGGACAACTGAAAACTTTTCCTCTATAATCAGGAACAAGACAGGGACTTCCACTCTCACTACTTTTATTCATCATAGTAGTGGACATCCTAGCCACAGAAATAAGATAACTAAAAGAAATAAAATGCATACAAATTGGCAAATAAGAAATAAAGCTTTCACCATAGCAGATGAAATGATTCCATGTATAGTAAGTAAATCCAGAAGACTCCACCAAAATCCTGCTAGAACTGATAAACAAATTCAGTCAATTTACAGGATAAAAAATCAATATACAGAAATGCCTTGTATTTCTATTTACCAATAACTGAGCAGCAGAAAAAGAAATTAGGGGATCAATCCCCTTTATAATTGAGCCAAAAAAGAATAAGATACTTAGAAAGAAATGTAACCAAAAAGGTGAAATATCTGTACTCTGAAGACTATAAAATGCCGATGAAAGAAATTCAAGATGATGAAAAGAAATGGAAAGACAGTCCAAAGTCATGGATTGAAAGAACAAATACTGTTAAAATGTCTATAAAACTCAAAGGAGTGTATATATTTAATGAAAGCCCTATCAAAATACCAACTGCATTTTTCACAGAACTAGAACAAACATTCCTGAAAATTGAACAAAGGACTCTCAAATAGTCAAATCAATTTGCGAAAGAAAAGAAAAGCTGGAGACACCACAATTCTGGACTTCATGTTATATTATTAAGCTGTAGTAATCAAAATTGTATGGTACTGGCACAATAATAGTTACAGAAAGATCAATAGAACAGAATAGAAAAACCAGAAATAAACCCATTAATATATTGTTAAGTAATCTTTGTCAAAGAAGTAAAGACTATCCAATAGGAAAATGACTGTCTTCAAGAAATGGTGTTGGGAAAACTGGATAGTAACATGCAAAAGAATGATACTGGACCATTCTCTTTCACCACACACATAAATTAATTCAAAATGGATTGAAGGCCTAAATGGGAAACCTGAAACCATAGAAGTCCTTGAAGAAATCACAGGCAATAATTTTTCTGACATGGGCCATAGCAACTATTTTCTAGATATGATCCTGATGCAAGGGGGGAAAAAAAACCTGAAGTAAGCTATTGGGACTATCTCAAAATAAAAAAGCTTCTTCACAGCGAAGGAAACAACCAACAAAACTGAAAAAAACCTACTGAATGATAGAAGATATTTGCAAATCACATATCCAGTGAAGTGTCAATATCCATAATATATAATATTATATATTTATAATATATAAATATTAACTTATAAAACTTATAAAATTGAGCAACCCCAAGAGAATATGATTAAAAGTGGGAGAAGACATGAATAGATATTTTTCCAAAGAAGACATACAGATGGCCAACAGGCACATGAAAAGATGCTCAACATCACTGATCATCAGGGAAATGCAAATCAAATCTAGAAGGCAATATCGCCCCGTACCTGTCAGAATAGCTAAAATCAACAACACAATAAACAACACGTTTTGGTGAGGATGTGGTGAAAGTGAGACCCCTCTTGAATTATTGATAGGAATGCATCAATAAATGGAGATATCAATCCACTTAGTTAGGTCTTCTTTAATAGCCACTATGGAAAACAGTATAGAGGTTCCCCAAAAAATATGAAATAGAACTACCCTATGATCCAGCAATTGTACTATTATGTATTTACTCAAAGGATACAAAAATACTAATTCAAAGTGGTACATGCACCCTAGCTTATAGCAGCATTATCAACAATAGCCAAATTATGGAAAGATCCCAAATGTCCATAAAATGATGAATGGATAAAGAAGATGTGGCATGTATATATATATATATATATATATATATATATATATATATATACACACACACACACACACGCATATACACACACAATTGAATATTATTCAACCATAAACAAGAATTAAATCTTGCTATTTACAAATATATGGATGGACATAAAGAGTATAAAGCTAAGTGAAATACATCAGTCAAAGAAAGAAAAATGCCATGTGATGTCACTCATATGTGACACTTAAGAAACAAAACAAATGAGCAAAGGAAAAAAAGAAGAGAGATAGTCAAACCAAAAAACAGATTCTTAACTAAGAGAACAAACTGGTGGTTACCAGAGGGGAGATGGGTGGGGAGATGATTAAAATAGGTAATGGAGGGGGTTCCTGGGTGTCTCAGTAGGTTGGGCATCCGGCTTCGGCTCAGGTCATGATCTTGCGGCTTGTGGGTTTGTGCCCCGCGTCTGGCCTTTTGCTGGCAGTGCAGAGCCTGAAGCCTGCTTTGGATTCTGTGTCCTTCTCTCGCTCTGCTCCCCCCCTCACTCATTCTCTCTCTCTCTCTCTCTCTCTCTCTCTCAAGAATAAATAAAACACTTTTTAAAATTATACAAAAATAGGTGATGGAGACTAAGGAAAGCCTTTGTTGTGATGAGCACTGGGTGATGTATGGAATTATTGAATCATTATATTGTACACGGGAAACTAATATAACACTGTATGCTAACTATAATAGAATTTGCAATAAAATTTAAAAAAATACTAATGACATTGCGAGGGTATTTGTTATTCTTTGTTTAGTATTTTGTGGAAAACTGTTTTTCATAGCCCTGTATCATTTTACATTTTCATAGGCAATATACAAGCATTACATTGTCTCTACATAATTACCAATACTTGTTATCTTCCTTTTTTATTAATATGTATTCAAATTTGTGTGAAAGAGTATCTCATTATGGATTTGATTTACATTTCTCTAATACTGATGATGATGAACCTCACTTCATGTGCTTCTTAGGGATGTGCATATCATGTTTTGAGAAATGGCTACTCAAATCCTTTGCGTATATTAAAAATTGTTTTTCAATTTGTCATTGAGTCAGGAGTTCTATATATGTTGTTTATAGCGTATATTGAACAGATACATGATTTTCAAACATTTCTCTAATTCTATAGGCTGTCATTTTGTTTTCTTGTTAGTGTCATTTGAAGCACAAATATTTTTTTATTTTAATGAAGTCCAATTTGTCTATTTTTTCTTTGTTGTTTATGTTTTTGGTGTTATATACAAGAGTCCATGATAAATCCCAAAGTTATTAAGATTTGTCCTGTGTTTTCTTTTAAGAGTTTTATACTTTGTCTCTTGCATCCAGATCTTACACCTTTTTTGGTTAATTTTTGTATATGTTGTAAAGTAAGAATTAAACTTTATTGCTTTGCATGTGGATGTTCAGTTATTTGAACACTATTCATTGAAGAGAATATTCGTGTACTATTGTCAAAAAAATTGAACATACATACATGGATTTATAAATGGACATTCAGTTCTACTCCACTAGTCTATATGTCTATCCACAGGCCAGTCCCACGCTGTTTGTATTACCACAATATTATAGTAAATCTTTTAAGTAGCATGTGTGAGACCTCCAACTTTGTTCCTCTTTTTCAAGATTTTTTGTCTGTTCAGACTCCCTTGCATTTAATATGATCTTTCAGATTTGCTTTTTCATTTATTTAAAAATACTTTTGGAATGTTGATAGGTATTACATTACATCTGTAGATTATTCTGTATAGTACTATTATTTTACCTATTTTACGTGTTCCAATCAGTGAACATGATATATCTATCTACTTAGTTAGGTCTTCTTAAATTTCTTTCGGCAATGTTTTTTTTTTTTTTTTTTTTTTTAACATTCACTTATTGAGAGACAGAGAGACACAAAGTTTGAGCAGGGGAGGGGCAGAGAGAGGGAGGGACAGAGAATCTGAAGCAGGCTCCAGGCTCTGAGCTGTCAGCACAAAGTCCAACATGGGGCTTGAACTCACAAACCACGAGAACATGACCTGAGCCGAAGTTGGACAGTTAACCAACTAAGCCGCCCAGGCGCCCCATATTTCGTCAATGTTTTGTAATTTGCAATGTATGTGTCTTAAACCTTCTTGATGAAATTTATTCCTGAAGCATTTATTTTTTTGATGTTATTGCAAATGGACATGTTTTCTTGAATTCTATTTTTAGATTGTTCTTTGCTAATCATGCAATAGAATTTTGTGTGTTGATCTTGGATCTGTAAATTTTGATGAATTAATTTGTTAGTTTTCATAGTTTTGGTGGTTGTTAATTTTTTAAGTTTTTCTCTATATAAGATTATTTCTTTTGCCAATATAAATAATTTTATGTCTTAGTTTCCTATTTAGAAACCTATTACATTTTCTTGCCTAATTTCATTGGCTATAACACTTACTAAAATAGTTGAATAGAATTGGCTAAAGTGGATAACCATTGCTTCTTTCTGATCTTTGTGGAAATCTTTCAGACTTTCTCCATTGTGAATGTCAGCTATCGGTTTTCCTTAAATGTTTATACTCAATTTATTGAATATTCTAAACATGAAAGTGTGTTGGATTTTATCAAATGGTTTTATTGAATCAATTAAGATGTATTTTTTAAATTTCTTTATTCTATGAATGAGATCCATTACAATGATTGATTTTCATATGCTGAAACACCCTTGCATTTCTGGAATAAATCCAACTTTGTCATATTATGTAATTATTTTAATTTGCTATTTAATTTACTTTGTTAGTATTTGTAGAGGAGATTTTACATCTAAATTCAGAAGAGATATTGGTCTTTAGTTTACTTTATTGCATGTGATGTCTTTGACTTTTGTATCAGGATAATAATGCTGGTATGTTACAATGAATTAGGCTCTATTCATTCTTCAGTTTTTCAGAACAGTTTGAGAAATATTGGTGTTACTTTTCTTAAGACAATTTTTTTTCAATGCTTATTTATTTTTGAGAGACTGAGAGTCAGCACCAGTGGGGGAGGAGCAGAGAGAGAAGGAGACAGAATCTGAAGCAGGCTCCAGGCTCTGTACTGTCAGCACAGAGCCAGATGTGGGGCTTAAACTCATGAGCCATGAGATCATGACCTGAGCCAAAGTCAGATGCTTAACTGTTAAGCCACCCAGGCACCCCAGAACAAATTCTTTTTTTTTTTCAGTTTACTCATCTACTTTGGAAGAGACACAGATAGCACTAGAGCGGGAGAGGCAGAGAGAGAGGGAGAGCGAGAATCCCAAGCAGGCTCTGCATCATCAGTGCAGAGCCCAATGCGGAGCTCAAATCCACGAACTATGAGCTCATGACCTGAGCCGAAACCAAGAGTCAGCCACTTAACCGACTGAGCCACCCAGGCTTCTTGGACAAGTTCTTTATAGTATAATTTCTGGATCAAATTTTTTCACATTTTGATTTCTGATATAAAATGTCATATCGATATCCAGAAATGTTTTATCAATTATCATGTGAATTGTTGGTGTTCATTTAACTGCACTTAGTCATTTATGTAATCTAATTACATACAAGTTAAACCTTTCTCATTATCAGATGAAAAACTCTTTTTTTTTCCACCAGTAAAAAACAAGTTGAAGTATAACTGAATAGCTTTTTTAGGAAGGATGTCCTTAATATAGGTTTTGAAGTCGGATATATCTAGATTCAAATATTGGCTGTGTCATTTGCTTACCACTATTTGGAGTGAAATTAAAACATTTCTTTGGTCTACAATGCCCTATTCCACAAAGAGAGAGGTTCTAATGCATTTTTATAGGGTGTCAATAAGTACTATATCATGTTTGTAAAATTATTAGAGGTATATATTGAATATATTAAGTTCTCAATCCATAGATACTATTGTTGCCTTCAGTATTCTAAAATCATATCAGTTCAGGTCCTCTAGTCTCCCCTTTCACAAACTGATATTGGTTCAGTGAACTATTGGTGGTCAAGACGAACAGTTATACTTTACTGAAAATGGTAAATGCTAGCGTATTATGCCAATATGATTTAACAATTTTATTTTTTGTTACCTAGATACTTATATTTACCAACTAAATAGCTAATGTTTGGATTAATTGACATATGAGGAAAACATCACAGAGATAGCTCCTTATATAGTAAACTTAGTTATTTGTAAATATGAGACTTAACTTTTCACGTTTAAATTCTGAAGTCTCCTCCCTCGGGTTTTATAACTTATTCATGGTTCATAAAGATGAAACCAATACTTGCAATACTTTCAGCATAGTGATGAGAAAATATACATCAACTATCATTTAGTTTTATTAATGTGAATATTACTTTTATACACATACACATGTATACTTTTATATACACAAAATATCATTTCTAGAGCCCCTGATACAGAGCAATTATACTTTAATCTAATTAAAACATTACCTACAAATAATTTCTGGGTTATTGTTACATCCTTAAAATAACCAATGTGTATTGGTTATTATAAAATAAGTCATATATAATCTGAATGATGGATCAAAATGCTACAGATTTAAAAGCCATCAAGCATTTATACTAACTATACTTGTAGAATGATTGATTTTATATTTTGTCATTAGTCAAACAAAACTTTATTCAAGACTTTTTACTTGCCAAAAACTGCTGGTTGCTAAGGGTAATACAACGTAAAAACATAAACAGTTATTTTTTGTATGAAACTTATAGTTCACTTAAGAAAACAAGACATATAAAAATGGAGCAATTAGAGCTGTCAGAGTTGAATTCCAATTATTTATTATGTGCTGTTGTGGTAACAAACCAATGTGTCATAGGAGATTATAAAAAGTGTTAGTGCAGTTCTCTTTGTTTACTGGGTCTCTGTCTGGTTTAGGAATCCAGTAATACTGGCTTCATAGAATGAGTCTGGAAGTTTTCCTTCCCTTTCTATTTTTTAGAATAGCTTGAGAAGGATAGGTATTATTTCTCCTTTAAATGTATGGTAGAATTCCCCTGGGAAGCCATCTGCTCTTGGACTCTTATTTGTTGGAAGATTTTTGATAGCTGATTAAATTTCTTCACTGATTATGGGTATATTCAAGATTTATATTTCTTCCTGTTTGAGTTTTGGAAGTGTGCAGGTTGTTTAACATAGTGTTGGAAGTTCTAGCATCAGCAATCAGACAACAAAAGGAAATCAAAGCCTTCAAAATTGGCAAAGATGAAGTTAAGCTTTCACTTTTTGCAGATGACATTATATTATACAGGGAAAACCCGATAGGCACCACCAAAAGTCTGCTAGAACTGATACATGAATTCAGCAAAGTCGCAGGATACAAAATCAATGTACAGAAATCAGTTGCTTTCTTATACACTAATAATGAAGCAACAGAAAGATGAATAAAGAAACCAATCCCATTCACAATTGCACCAAGAAGCATAAAATACCTAGGAATAAATCTAACCAAAGATGTCAAAGATCTGTATGCTGGAAACTATAGGAAGCTTATGAAGGAAATTGAAGAAGATATAAAGAAATGGAAAAACATTCTGTGCTCATGGATTGGAACAATAAATATTGTCAAAATGTCAATACTACCCAAAGCTATCCACACATTCAATGCAATCCCAATCAAAATTGCACCAGCATTCTTCTTGAAGCTACAACAAGCAATCCTAAAATTTGTATGGAACCACAAAAGACCCCAAATAGCAAAAGTAATTTTGAAGAAGACCAAAGTGGGAGGCATCACAATCCCAGACTTTAGGCTCTACTCCAAAGCTGTAATCATCAAGACAGCATGGTATTGGCACAAAAACAGACACAGAGACCAATGGAAAGAATAGAAACCCCAGAACTAGACCCACAAACGTATGGCCAACTAATCTTTGACAAAGCAAGAAAGAATATCCAGTGGAAAAAAGATAGTCTCTTTAACAAATGGTGCTGGGAGAACTGGACAGCAATATGCAGAAGGATGAAACTAGACCACTTTCTTACACCATTCACAAAAACAAACTGAAAATGGATAAAGGACCTGAATGTGAGACAGGAAACCATCAAAACCCTAGAGGAGAAAGCAGGGAAAAACCACTCTGACCTCAGCCAAAGCAATTTCTTACTTGACACATCACCAAAGGCAAGGGAATTAAAAGCAAAAATGAATTGGGGCGCCTGGGTGGCTCAGTCGGTTGAGCGTCCGACTTCGGCTCAGGTCATGATCTCGCAGTCCATGAGTTCAAGCCCCGCATCGGGCTCTGTGTTGACAGCTCAGAGCCTGGAGCCAGTTTTGGATTCTGTGTCTCCCTCTCTCTCTGACCCTCCCCCATTCATGTTCTGTCTCTCTCTGTCTCAAAAATAAATAAATGTTAAAAAAAAAAAGCAAAAATGAACTATTGGGACTTCATGAAGATAAAAAGCTTCTGCACTGCAAAGGAGACAATCAACAAAACTAAAAGGCAACCAATGGAATGGGAAACTATATTTGCAAATGACATATTGGACAAAGGGCTAGTATCCAAAATCTATAAAGAACTCATCAAACTCCACACCTGAAAAACAAATAATCCCGTGAAGAAATGGGAAGAAAACATGAATAATTGTTTTGAATGTAATAGCGACTTGCTATAGATCCTTGGGGGAAAAAAATTACCTAAAGGGAGTGCTATGGACTGAATTTTTTTGTCTCCTGAAATATCATATGCTGAAAACATAATTCCCAATGCAACAGTGTTTGACAGTGGGACCTTTGAGAGGTAGTTATTTATGAGAATGGAGGCGTTAACAATAGGATTAGTGCCCTTATGAAAGAGGCTGCAGAGAAAGATATCTTGCCTCTTCTGCCATGTGACAAGACAGTAAAAAGACATCTATAAGCCAGAAAGTGGGCTTTCCTCAGACATCAAATCTGCTGGCACCTTAATCTGGGACTTCCCAGCCTCCGGAACTGTGAGAATAAATTTCTGTTGTTTATAAACTACCCAGACTTTGGAATTTTTTTTTTTTATAGAAGACTGAAAAGATTAAGACAGAGAGATTTTTTTTAAGGAAAATTATTCTAGAAATTAAAATTACATTTCAGAGAGCCATGTCATACATACATTAGATTCAATCCTATAATATTTGGTATTCTAACAATACCACAAATATTAATTATCTATTTTAAATTTTGGCAGAGATGGCACCCGAATTTGATGCTATATATTTCAGATATTTCAGGAAGATTAAGTGAGTGAAATTATTTAGGCATTATGAATTTTTCTCTAGAATATTATTCCTGTCACACAATAGATGTATTCAGCTACAGATTTTTATTAAATGTTCTCTTGTAAAATAAGTGGAGTGATACATTTTCATTTTACTATCATAAAGGAACACTTATTCCATTCATATAATAATGTAAATTATGAAAATACAAGAGTGAATGTAATAGAATAGATGATCCATAGGAATATTTTACATTTTGTGAACATCTGAAAAACTGCAATCCAACCTGTGGCAGAAGAATAACTCTCTAAATCATCATTGTAAGCAGGAGGTCTGAACCCTGTAACTTTATATATGCATGAACTCTTTTTGGAACAATAAACAACTGTACAGGATTATGTACACTGCTATGTAAGACAGATATTGATTTTCTTACCACCCACTGGAAATTAAAAGTCAGCTTAATGCCTGTATACAGATAACTGTTTGTGGAATTAGTCTGCTCAGGGAGAAAAAAAATAGTAAAGAAATAATCAAGAGGTAAGTGCTGCAGTACTTTGGTTACCATTTTTTTTAATTACCATATGGACTGAGTATGAAATAAATATAGTTGCAGTAGCATTTTATGTGTGGGGGTGGTGGTAAGATAAGCTATAACTCCAGAACTTTCTAAACAGAATCAAATAAAATATTTGACATGGGAAGTTTTGCATTGTTAACATTGTCAAAACTACATTCTAAAGGCAAAACCAGAAACCATGGCATGTAGTACAAACTAGATTTGCTAATTCCTAGAAAGCTGGCTCAGAATTAGTTCATTATCCTCTTCCTATTCTTTTCCACATTACCAGTAACAAATTTTTCTCCTGGGGGCAAAAGAACTAAATCACAATTTGTGCCATTCTATGGCTGAGTTCCAAATGATTTAGGCACATGACAGCAGGCGTGGTGACAAGGACTCTCTTTTGCAAAATTGGGTGTCACTTCTTTGCAAGAGAGTTCACTACACTACATGTGGGAATAATCAAAGGTAGACAAAGAAGCTACAGACCCCAAGGGGACACAGTAATAAGAATTAGGTCAAACTAGAAGTCTTTGCCAAAACCTTGGTTTTAAAAAAATGGCAATATTAAAAATTATTCCTTTAAAAGAGTAAGTTAGGGGTTGAGAAAACAGGTGGATGAACTCCAGTTTTTGTTACAAAAAATCATGAAGGAATACCTGGAAATAATTACAAGTGTGCTTTTGTGCCAGAGGAGTAGACTTGGGATTGTTTCAACTTCCATTCATATTTTGTTAAGTATCTTATAAACAAATGTGATTGCGTGTTTAGAGGATGTTGAAATAATTTATTGATTATTCAATAGTTGATTAGTGGTTTTGCATATCAGTCAGCAATTAAAAAATATTAAGAACTCAAATCACTGTAATGATGGCAAAATAGGAAGATCCTATGCTCATCTTGTCCCAAGGACACACCTAGATTACAGCTACAGCAATAAACTCAACCCAGCAAACTACCTGAACACTGACAGACCAAACTCTGCACAGTTAATCCTAGAAAGGAAGCCATTGAAAATGGTAAGAGAGACTAAGACTCAGTCTGAAACCAAATTTCCAGTGGGACTAACCACAAATGGGAGGGACACTACAAGCATGGACAAAGGAGAGAAGCAGACCTCAGACACAGGGCACTTGAACTGGGAAGATGAGTCCTCATTACATTCAATTTTGAAAACCAATGGAGCATAACTTCATGAGTTTTTTATAACCCATAAGGCTTAGCACTAGGTACTTTAAAAATCAATGGGCTTGGCTTTGGCTCTGGTAAAGCCAAGAGGTAATGGGAAACATTTCCCACCCTAAAGAGACAGCAAAACAAATAACCCTGCCAAGATGAAACATAGAAGCAGCAGTCTGAAAAACTCCTGGAGTATACATGAAGAGATTTATTTGTTAATTTCAGAATGTGTGCTGGAGATATAGTGATATTTATGAGATTTTTCCCACATACATGCCCATGCTACCAGCTTAGATAGATGGACACCTGCAGGAAACAGCATGAACACTGTCCACCTAACTTACTAACACCACTAGCCTCACCCCCTTGTTATCCTGCAGATTTTCTTCTTTCAACTCACCCTGCTAGGCAGGAGTCCCTCAAAAAATCTCCTGCCACATCTGATCCTGCAAACAGCCAAAACAGGCACTCGTACCACACCAAAGTAATTCCCTGCCACCCCGGAGACATGAAAAGATAACTAGGCACAGCAATTCCACTGCAGCCACATCAACTAAACTTTTTAACTGGTAGTGCTGAGTTTCCTGCCAATAAATATATCTGTAGCCTTAACAGATGGTTGAGGTTCATGTCATCTGATAAGACTGCATCTCACCCACCAATACTTCTCAGGGGGCAGCATAGGGAAAAAGCTCTGCAATTTAAGGTTATTGTGGCCCAGGCGGAAAGACTAGAAATAAGCATCTGATTTGTCTCCATATCGCAGCCACCAATGAAAGCCTTTCAAGAGGACAATGTAGGAATAATGTAACCCTTGTAAACAGGCCGAGGGCTGGATTCTGGTCTGACTGTTGACACTAGCCAACTATTAGCCTGTGGAATCCCAAAACTAGCCTCTTAACAGCATAGGGATGAAAC
Organism: Neofelis nebulosa; assembly: GCF_028018385.1. NCBI lineage: Eukaryota > Metazoa > Chordata > Mammalia > Carnivora > Felidae > Neofelis > Neofelis nebulosa. Next base: position 68,417,691 of record NC_080800.1, read on the forward strand.
CCTGCTTACAAAGGCAAGGTAGGGCACTTCAGCTGACTAGACTAAAGGCAAACAAGGCTTCATGACAACAATAGGGCACATGTACCCATGGAAGGTACCCACACCTCTGACGTGCCTGGTCCTGGTGAATAGGGGATATTGTGCTACAGAGCACCATCGGAGTTCTTCATAAAACCACTACCTTCAAGATAATTAAGAGACAAAACTGAGTTTCCTAATACTTATAAAAGCACACAAAGAGTTAGAAAAAATGAAGAGACAGATAAATAAGCCCCAAATGAAAGAACACAATAAAACCACAGCAAAAGAGTTAAATAAAAACAGAATTAAGCAATGTGCTTTATAAAAAAATAAAAGTAATGGCCATAAGGATAGTCACTAGACTTGGGAAAAGAGTGGAGGATATCAGTGAGAACTTCAAAAAAGATATAAAAAATCAGAAATGAATAACTCAATAACTGAAATTAAAGATACAATAGAGTGAACAAATAGTAGACTAGAAGAATCAGAAAAACACATCAGTGAGGTAGAAGACGGAGTTATGGAGCACTGAGAAATATGTAGAATTGTTAAATCATTATATTGTACACCTGAAACTAATGTAACATTGCATATTAATTATACTTGAATGAAAAGCATTAAGAACTTACTCTTAACCTTATACCATGCCAAAGGATGAGGCAATTTCCAAGATGTATATGATGTTGTTCTTGCATTCAATCACTGATCAGGTAATTAAAGAAACAAGGCATATATGCCTGCATTGAAAGACTGCTGACTTCAAGTGATAGAAAAGGAATACAGACAATAAGTGCTACAAAATTACTAAATGAGGATAAAGTGATCAGAGATGCTTCATAAAGAGATGAAAATGGAGCAAAACCATAAATGGCACATTAGTTACATATAAGAAAGGATAAATCAGATAAAGAACAACATGGAGATGGACAGAGAAGTTTGAGTGTGATAGTTAGACCACAGAGAGAAAATGATGTATTTACTCAGCAGTTATGGAGTTCTAACATTTGAAAATAAAACTGGGAGACACGGATGTTTAAGTAGTTGTGATTAAAATATTATTAAGTGAATAATACTATAAAGCAGAATATGGAATATAGTAAGGAGGGGAATGGGAGAGCTGGAGACACAGGTGTATTGAAGGATGATACAATGGTAGAAGCATGTGATAATAAGGCATGATCTAGGCCAGTGGCATGGAAGAAAAGCTAGAAAAGGGACAGATATAAGAAATATTGGATAGGGGAGAACATTCTTTGTGTAGAAAACACTGAATCTTGTGTAGATAAACTTATATTTTAGCCCAACTTTATTGCAACTTATATAAACCCTTTATTGTAACTTACATAAACTTGATAATATATCTTCATCTCACTGAAACATTATTTCCTCATTTGAAAAATAAAGGGGGTTAATACAACAATCTCTAAAATTTCTTCTTTGTACCTCTAAAATTTCATGATTCTAGGAAGATTTAAGATTGGGATTTAGGAAGCTGAGGAAGAAAAATGAAATGTAACTATAAAATTATTGTAAAATGTTGAGGCTGAATAATTTAATGATTGGATACATCATTAAGAAAGATAGGGATTTAGAGGTAGTAGTTTTATAGAAACATATTGAGTTAATCTTTAGATAAGTCAAACAAAATGACTTAGAGACAGCCAGATGATTATATCCAGCATGTAATGGAGAAAACATGTTTGGAGTTTGAAACAGATGCCAATAATAAAATTTCATAGAGGCAGCCCTTGCTTTCAATAGTATGTGAGATAAAAAAAAATCATGCAGGGAAGCTTTGGTGGCTCAGTCGGTTAAGTGGCCAACTTTGACTCAGGTCATGATCTCATGGTTTGTGGGTTCAAACCCCGAGTCGAGCTCTGTGCTGACAGCTCAGAGCCTGGAGCCTTCTTTGGATTCTGTGTCTTCCTCTTTCTGCCCCTTCCCCTGTTCATGTTCCATCTTTCTCTGTCTCTCAAAAATAAGCATTAACAAATAAAAAAATAATAATCATGCAAGTTGAAACCATGCAAAGTGATCTTACTAGTTAATGGAGAAAATTCAATTATTCTGTAACCTTTACAAATTTTTATTTAAACAGAATGATGTAAACAAAATAATGGACTGGGAAGCGCCAGGTGTTCATTCCTCCAAGGAAATATCAAGTAGACAACAGAAGACTGACTAAAATAGCTTTGTGTAAGCTCTACAAATCAGTCAAATATGTACAGCAAAACAAATGCTGAATCGATAAAAAGCCACACTCAAAATACTAGAAAATTCATTGGCTTTTTTTTTTTTTCTCAGTTTTGACCTACCTTTTCCTTGGTGTGCTGTTGTTAGGAGGAAGTTATCCAATTACTTATTTCTCCTTTTGGATGGAAGGAAAAGAATGGAATGCATTTGTAACATTTTGATCTGTTCAGGAGCTCCTTTGGGACAGAATTATGTCTCAACTGACACAGGGGTCAGGTAGGAATGGCTCAGCATAGCTCAGATCTTGGACTTGAAACAAACAAACCAGAAAGCAGTAGTGGGTGCTTCAACAGGTAAAAGTTGCAAGAGTATAAAGACAAGCAGAGGCCTGGGGGCAAGATATTACAAGCTGAGAAATGTAACAAAATATCTATGACTCCAAAAAGAAACATACAGGAGACACTTAGGGAAATTAAGACATTTAAAAGTACCTGCGCATATAAGGTAATTGGGAGAAAACCACAGGCATATAGGACCAGGAAAAAATGCATGCCTAGTAAAGACCTGAGAAAGTAAAGACCTGAGAATGCATGCCAAGTTGATTAGTGAAGTTCTTCTGCAAAGCCAGTCCGCAAAAGCTAAAAGAGGTGGTACTTCTTCCAGCTTACAGTTTTCAAGAAATGATCATAAGGCATACAAAGAAAGAGTAAAATATGGATCATTCAAAGAAACAACATAAATATCCAGAACGTGACCCTAAGGAAACAAAGCTTTCAGGGTTACTGGACAAAGACTTTAAAAACAATGGTTTTAAACACTCCCAAAGAGCTATAGGAAAATAATAAAATAATAAATAAATAATAATAAATAATAAAATAATAAATAATAAAATTACATATGAATAAAATGAGAATATTAACAAAGTCATAAAAATTGTTTGAAAAAATAAGTAGAAATTCAGGAAATAAGAAGCACAATAACTAACTTGAAAAATTCACCAGAAGTATTCAAAAACAGACATGAATAGGAACAAGAACAATCCATGAACTTGAAGAGAGATTAGTTGAAATTACTGAATCTAAAAATAAGAAAAATTAAAAGAAAAAAAGTGTGAAAAGAAAAAAAATGCAGAAAAGTGAACAGAGCCTAAGAGTCTTATAGGATGCCATCAGGAGGAATGATGTAGGCATTTTCAGAGCAAGAAAGGGGCAGAGAACATATTTAAAGAAATAATGGACTAAAACTTACTAATCTGATAAATGACATAGACCTACAAATAATAGAAATATAATAAATCAAAGTTAAGATAAATCTAAAGAAACCTACATTGAAGAAAAATTATAATCAAACCGTATAGAGTCAAAGGGAGAGTGTTGAAAGAAAAGCAAGAAAAAGAAAGAGAGTACTCACATACAAATACTACTCAATAAAATTATCAGCAGATATTGGAGGAGATTTTTTGCATGACAAATGACTATAAAATAATATATTTAGAGTTAATTAAAAAAAAACTCAACTGAGAATTCTATATCTGGAAAAAATATCATTTAAAAATAAAGAAGAGGGGCACCTGGGTGGCTCAGTCAGTTGAGTGCCCAACTCTTGGTTTCCACTCAGGTCATAATCTCATGACTTCCTGGTTTTGAGCCCTGTGTCGGACTCTGCACTGGCAGTTCAGAACCTGCTTGAGATTCACTCTCTCCTCTCTCTCTTCCTCTCCCCCACTTGCACTGTATCTGTATCTCTCAAAATAAATAAATAAACAACAAATTTACAAATTAAAATAAATAAAAATAAGGAAGAAATGATCACTTCTCAGGTAAAAAAATGTTGAAGAAATTCATTACCATTAGATCTACCTGCCATAGGAAATATTGTGAATGAAAGTTTTTCAAATTGAAATGAAAGGACTCTTGACAATTTGAAAGCAAACAAAAATATAAAGATCTCTGACAATTTAAATGCATGGACAAATAGGAATGGAAGATATTCTTTTTATTCCCCTTTTTCAACAAATATTTCACAAACAGAAATATCTTTGTGGGAGTTGTGGGATTCAGAAACATAGACAGAAGTACCTGGGAGCAGTCTTGCCCAACCCTGCATCTGGTACTAGGCAGGTAAACCTATCTATGGGTTGTGGAACCAGTGAAGCAGGGAAAACACCGCAATCCTTCACTAATTGGACAAAAACCTGGAGAGTACTAACTTGTGGAGATATTCACGGGTGAGATAAAAATTGCAGAAGTTCTAATTTCCTGAGGGGAAATCCCAGTATTTCATTAAAGCACAAACAAAAAAACAAAGTTTTGAACACAGCAGAAATACCAGAAAATACCAGCACCAACCAGCACCAAAGGCAGCATTGTACAGGACTGAACTATCAGGTGACAGCAATGAATGCCCAGCTACCCCAGTGTTGCAGGAAGCAGCTGCAGAAGCCATTTTCTCTGCAATAGGAACTCCATAACTGAGAGGAGATCAGAACAAGACAAATGAGAATATCAAAAGACATTAATGGAATATGGGACATAACATTCACCCATAAGCCTCTGGGAGTACATGAGGATATACATACTGGATCTCCAGGAACCCCCAATTACCCAAATGATAAAGGCACATCTCTCCCTAATCTGAGACTAAATTCTGTGCACTCCCAAGCACGGCAGCAATACAAACTCTGATAGATAAGGAAAGCATTAAGAAAACAGGTCAGGTCTGTGAGCAAGCAAGAAACCAAAACTTGAACTATAGTGCCCTTTCTGAAAAATAAAAGAGAGGTTTCAAGTAGCCACCCTGGCGAGTTATAAGATCTAAATACAAAAAGCTTCAGAACTCTGCCTCAAGAAGGTGAAAGAAGAGTGGAACAGATATACTCACACTAGTAGAGTAAATCTCAGAAAATAACAATACCATCAAACAAAACACCCCATTTGAAGGCAACTAGGAAAGATTAGAGGAAGTATATGTTACCTAAAATGCGAAAGCAGGAACACAAAACTACAAGGAACATGAGAAATTGAGAAAAGTAATTTAAAAATGTTCAAAATGATATGTTGATCAAAAAGATATAAATCATAATGAAGAATAAAGCAGAAATTCTGGAACTTAGGAAGTCACCAAATAAAATGACAAATGCATCAGTGAGTATTTGCAGTAGAGTAGAACAAACAGAAGACAAAGTGAGTGAGAAGATAAGAATTTTTAAATAACTAGTTAGAAGTGAACAACAAAAACAAAAAGGAATGAAAAAGAGCAACAAAAATCCTACTTGACCTGTAAGGAATCCATCAAGAGAACAAATATTACAATAATAGGGACTTCAGAAGGAGAAGAGAAGGAGAAAGGTGCAGAAAGTTTATTTAAAGAAATAATACTTAAGGACATCCCAAACCTAGGAAGAGTTGGTCATCCAAGTTTATGAAGTTGATGAATCACTCTATTACCTCAATTCCAAAAAAAACTTCCCTAAGACACATTATAATGAAACTCAAATATTAAATATAAAGAAAGAATCCCAAAATCATCCACTGGGGGTGGGGGAGAACATTACTACCTACAAAGGAACCACAATTAAAATATCAGTGGATTTCTCAGCAGAAATCACACAGGCTAGGAGATAGTGAAATGACATATTTACATTGTTGAAAGATAAAATTACTGGCAAGCAATATTTTACATGGCAAAGTTATCCTTCAGTTATGAAAGAGCAATAAAGACTTTCCTATATAAACAAAAGTTAAGTTAATTCATCACCTCTTGATCTGCATTTCAAGAAATGCTAAAAAGAGTTCTTCAAGCTGAAATAAAAAGGACACTGAAGAGCAACATGAAAACATATGAAAGTGTACATTGCTTTGGTAAAGGTAAACATAGGGTCATATTTGGAAGATTTTGACTTTATAATAGGATGATGTGTTGAGTAAAGTCATGGGAAAAGATATTCCATGAAAGTGGAAACTGAAAGAAAGGTGGGATAGCTATATTTATATCAGGCAAAACAGACTTTAAGGTAAAAAGTGTAACAAGAGACAAAGAAGGACAATATATAGTGATACAAGTGCCAATGAATCAAAAGATATGAACAATCATTCATATATACATGAATATATAAATTATATGTATATAATAATGATAGATCATTCAAAAGAAAAATAAGGAAACATTGAAATTGAATCACACATTAAAACAAATGAATCTAACAGAAATTTATGGAACATTCCATACAACAAAAGAGTAACATTCTTCACAAGTGCACATGAAACATTCTCCAGCTATAACATATGATAAAACACAAAACAAGTATTAGCAAGTTTAAAATTTAAATCATAACAACTATCTCACAAACAATGATGGAAGGAAGATAGAAATCAACAAGATGAAAACTGAAATATTTACAAATATGTAGGAATTAAAAAACACCACAGAACCAATGGGTAAAGCAATAAATCAAAGCAAGATGAAAATAGACATAAAGTAAAACAAATGAAAAAGAAAACAACATACCAAAAGATATGGGATGCTGCTAAAGCAGTTCTGAAAGGGAAGTTTGTTGTGATAAATGAATACCTTTAAAAGATAGAAATATCTCAAATAAACAACCTAACTTTATTTTTTTTGTTTTTTACCTTTTTATTTTTTATTATTATTTGTCATTCTATAATTAACATACAATGAATGTTATAATAGTTTCAGATGTACAATATGATTTAACAATTCTATACATTACCCAGCACTCATCATGATAAATGTACTTTAAACCTCTTTATATATTTCATCCATCTGCCCAACCTCCAACTCACTGACATCCACAAATCTGTTCAAGTCTATCATTTGGTTGTGCGCTTTTTTGTTTGTTTGTTCATTAATTTTGTTTCTTAAATTTCACATATGAGTAAAATCATATGACATTTTTCTTTCTTGACTGAGTTATTTCAATTAGCATTATACACTCTAGGTCAATGCATGTTGTTGTAGATGACAATATCTTATTCTTTTTTATTGCTGAGTAATATTCTATTATTTACATACTATAGATATATAAATATATAAATAGGATATTTATATATTCTATACACACTTATATATACCACATCTACTTTATCCTTTCATTTATACAAAGACATGTGGGCTGCTACCATAACTATTGAAAATAATGCTGCAATAAACATACAGGTGCATATATCTTTTTGAATTGGTGTTTTCATTTTATTTGGGTAAATAGTAGTGGAGTTACAAGATGTTATGGTGATTCTATATTTATTTGAGGAACTTCAATACTGTCTTCTACAGTGGCACCACCAATCTGCTTTTCTACCAACAGTGCATGGGTGTTCCTTTTACTTCATTCTTTGCTAGCACTTGTTATTTCTGGTATTTTTGATTCTAGCTATTCTGACAGGTGTAAGGTGATATCTCATTTTAGTTTTGATTTGCAATTCCCTGATTATTACTGATGTTCAGCATCTTTCATGTGTCTGGTGGCCTTTTGCATGTATTTCTTGGAAAAATGTCACCTGCCCATTTTTTTAAAAAAAGGTTATATATTTATTTGGGGGGGGGAAGTGGGGGCGGGGCAAAGAGATATGGGGAGAAGAGAGAGAATTCCAAGCAGGCTCCTCACTGCCAGCATGGAGCCTGACATGGGTTCAATCCCACGATTGTGAGATCATGAACTGAGCTGAATTAGAGTCAAACACTCAACCTACTGAGCCATCCAGGTACTTCAATTGTGGGTTTTTCATATTAGTCCTTTATTATCTTGAAGTTTGTTCCCTCTGAACCTACTTTATTGAGGGTTTTATCATGAATGGATGTTGTTCTCTGTCAAATGCTTTTTCTTCATCTATTGATCATGTTTGTTTGTTTTTTTTTATCCTCTTATTGATGTGATGTATTGCACTGATTGGTTTGTGAATATTGGACCACCCTTGAATCTTGGGAATAAATCCCACTTGATTGCAGTGAATGAATTTTTTTAAAGATCTGTTGAATCTGATTTGGTAGTATTTTGTTGAGGACTTTGGCATATATGTTCATCAAAGATACTGGCATGGTTTTCGTATCAGGGTCATGCTAGCCTCATAGAATAAATTTGGAAGTTTTCCTTCCTCTTGTATTTTTGGAATGGTTCAAAATGAATAGGTATTAGTAACTCTTCTTTAAATATTTTGGAGAATTCGTCTGTGAAACTGTCTCGTCCTGGATTATTGTTTCCTGGGTTTTTTGATTATCGATTCAATTTTACTGCTGGTTATTGGTGTAATCAAATTATCTTATTTATTTCTGACTCTATTTTGAATGGTTAAGAGTTTACAGGAATTTATCAATTTCTTCTTGGTGTCTAATTTTTTTCTCATATAGTTTTTCATAATATTCTCCTACAATTGTTTGTATTTGGTATTGTTAAGGTTTTTAAGCTAAATTGTTGTAACTGACATTTATATATATCCAAACCATACAGAGTGAGGACTATTTTTATTTGGATATAATTCCCTTAGAGACATCATTGAAGCCTGAGATTGAAAAGGTTGTATAAGCCTATTCAATCTGGATTCAATCTGGAAATCAATTCAATGAGATCAATTTGGATCCAAGATTGGATGAGATCCCTCAGGCAGGGTGGAGTTGTTAGAGCTGGTATAGAGGATTTTCTGCCACAGTCTCATCTCAATAGCCTGGATTTGTGAGAATATAAAAGACAGATATGTTAATTAAGGAACCCCGATATTCTAATGAAGAGAGGGTACATCATGGCAAATTGAGGAAAGACCTAAACCATTATTAAATAATCAAAATAATTTGAAGAATGTTATCATGCACAATATCTTGAATGAAAAAGGGTCATAAGAATGTTGGCACTCACCTGAAACCTGAAAAGCAAGAAAATGTATAGCAATGACAACACTGCCTCAGAAGAATAACTTTCTAGGTATTACCAGTATTAGCTTTAGATAAATGATCTCATGTAGTTTATGTTCCCAGGCAGCAAGGTTCTTTGATTTTTGTGTGTGTGTGTGTGTGTGTGTGTGTGTGTGTGTGTGTGTATGTGTGTGTGTGACTCATTGGGCAATTCTTTCCTTGCTTAGGGTTCTAGCTCCTTATTTTGCATTGCTTCTCTTTACGATGACCTTTACCAGTAATGGTATCTGAAGTATATATAAGTCCTGTTGCTTGGTAATCATGATCTGAAACAACCTCTATCAGCCACACATCTACCTTATCTACAGTTACCACCCTCTCTATACCCAACCAATAAACACATTTCCCATCATATAGCATATGTATGTATATATATTCTTATATAATGTTCTTATATAATATCTTAATACATGTAACATCTTAACATACTTATGTATTCATTTATTCAGTATTCAACCAGTATTTCTGGAGGTAATACTATGTACTATGTGCCAAAAACAATGCTGGCCAAAAGGAATATAATTGTGAACTAATACAGAGTCAGTTACTGCCAATATTCAGCTTGTATTGTAGTTGCAGGCATAGACGTTAATTACATAACCATAACTTTGTATAATTAAAACTGCTTTAAAAGATTATGAGGGCAGAAAAATTTAATAAAAGCATAAAACAAAGGGACCTTATTTAAACTATGGAGCCAGAGAATTCTTCCTGAAGAAGTAATGCCTAAAGTGAGGATGAACAGGAGTTAATGAACTTATAAATATGTGTGAAAAGGTGCTGGCTTAGAAAGAGAGGGCACCGTGAGTGATATGATATAGAATATCTTTTGACTGGCAGGACGTGTGGTGCACTGAGGAACAAGAAGGATAATATATTATGAGTGAGGCCAAAAAATCTTGCAGAGACAGAGTGTTCAAGAGCATGTATGGCAAATGAAAATTTGGATCTTTATTTTATTGTCAATGAGGAACCATTGAAGCCAATAAGTGGAAAAGGTGGGATGACAAGAACATACTTGTATTTTAAAAGATTCACACTGTCTGGAGTTTGAAAAACATATTTCAAAGGGACAAAAATAAGAGTGGGGAGTCCAACTTAATGTTATTGCTGTAGTCTCAGCAAATAATGGGTTCTTACAAATACCATATGATTATACTCCTATGTGGAGTTTAAGAAACAAAATAGATGAATATAGGGGAAGGGGAAAAAAAGTGAGAGAAGCAAACCATAGGAGACTCTTAACTATAGAGAACAGGTTGAGGGTTGATGGAGGGAGGTAGACAGGGGATGGGCTAAATGGGTGATGTGTATTAAAGAGGACATTTGTGATAAGCACTGGGTGTTGTAAGTGATGAATCGCTAAATTCTACACCTGAAACCAATTTTACCACTTATGTTAACTAACTATAATTTAAATACAAACTTGAAATTAATAACAAACAAACAAACAAACGGGGGTCTTAGAGACTAGAGTGGTGATGGCAAAATTGGATAAAGATAAATGTGAGATGACTTTTGAGGTAATATTTAAAGGATTTTGTAATATTTTAGTCATGGTGATAATATTAGAAAGGAAACAATGACAGAAGACTCCTAGATTTCTGAATTATACAACTTGATAGATCGGGATAACACAAATAAATTGGGAAAACTAGAAAAGAACCAGACTTGGAAAGAAAAATCCCAAATTTCGTTTTGAGGATTCTGACCTCAAGATATCCAGGTGCAGAATTTCAGTGGGTTATTGGAAATATGGAACTGCAGCCCAGAGAAGAGCATTAGGACAGAGTATTTGCATATGAGTGATCAAGGCCCAGGGTAAAACTACAAACAGAGGTCACACACCATGTAAACGTATATACGTTATAAGCCATGCTAACAAAATACTAAATAAAATGTCTTTTATCTTCCTAACTTGACAATCATCCCTTCATAATAACTAAATTTAAAAAAATGACAAAACAACAGTTTTTATATTATGGTAGCAAATTATCACAAACCACAGCATTTTGATCCTGTGTACATCTGAGTATTCTGCTAATGGGTTAGTTATGTTTGAATGAGTAATAAAATAAAGGTGTACATTATTCGTAACCTATGTCCAATCCATAAAACTTTTTAGGCAACTAACTAATTTATCATCATGTGAAATATAATTTTGTTTAATTGACAGTAATGAAAGTATGAAAATAAAAGGTACTCATATTCAGAAAGTAAACCACTAAGTGTACTATTATATAAATACATCTTAATAAAATTATAAAATTTATTTTTATTAATATTTGCAACAGCTATTTTACTACAAAATATTCAAAATTATCTATGAAAATTAAAAGTCAAAATAGTTATCATAATTGAGTATTACAAGGAAGTAAAATTTGTCTATACAAAGCTGAATATTTTAAGGTTTATAAATTAATTAGATCTTTAAAATCTTTTACTCTATGCACTTTTAGTGTGTAATACCATATAGTTACCAATGTAAAGAATCTATTTAACTACTGTCTAGGCATGTTAAAGATATACCACTATTAATAATGATAATAATAATTAATAATAATATATAATTAATGTCACTTGTTTACATTATAAAATGTTCTTCTCATAGCATAACTATTGAGAATAAATTGATAATTTATATGTACCTCCAGAACTATGAATTAAACAAAGAAGAAAATGCTTGGGACTACCAGTAAATTATACTTTCTTAGGCTAGGATCTGTTACATTCATCTAAGAAGGAGGATTTGAAATACTCATTAATTTTTATTTTCTTCCACCTAAACACTTTACTTCTCAAAAATTTTCTGCATGCTTAAAAATTGTCCATCTCTGACAGTAGCAGTAGCACCACTAAAATATCTTCACATCTTTCAGATTCCATTTTAAGGGCATAAGAATAAGAAATGAGGAAAACATTTTTCTGAAGTGTCAATTGAGTTACTTATGACAGTGAATACTTGCAGGTTCACTTGTGTATAGGATCATGAATTACAAAGATATGCATGGCAATTTAATAAATGTATGCATTTATGATATAAAATACCCTCTAAAGTGAAAAACCTCTCTTGTCATGGATTTATGGTATTGCATGTAAAAAATTAAGATTTTACCATTGATAAGATTGCCTAGGAGATGGATTTATTGTAGGAAGATAAGAGAAATCAACTCTGGGCCTTATAAATAGTAACATTTAATGTTCATTAGAATAATATGCCTGGTAAAGGACACCAATAAATGAATAGCCAGAAAGGCAGGAGGAAATACAGAAGACTGTGATGTAACAAATGTCAATGTAAAAGTTTGTTTCAAGAAGAAGGAAACAGTCAACAATGTAAAAAGTAATTGAAAAGTGAGATAAAATATAAACTAAAATAATGGATTAGCCAGGATGGAGAAAGTTTAAGTGGTGGTATAATAGTGGTGAAAGCCATATTAGTTAGCTAACAATTGAGTGGAATGTGAGGAAATTAAGACTGCAAATATAGGTAATTATTTCCAAACTTTGTGAGGGGAAAGACACAAAACAATAGCTGGATATGGGTGTATGTATGAAGATAGATATAAATACACACATATATTCAAATATTTTAAATTAAACTTATTTTAAGATAATTATAAATTCACATACTGTTATAAAAAATAATGTAGAGAACCTATGTATTCTTTGCCCGATTTCCCTCCAATAATGTCTTGCAAAACTGTAGTACAACAACACAACTAAGATACTCACATCGATACAGTCAATAATATTGTAATAACGTTATAAGCTGACAGATGGTGAATACACTTCTCCTGGCAAGCATTGAGTAATGTATAGAATTATCTAATCACTATGTTGTACCCTGAAACTAGTATAACATTGTATGCCAACTATACTTCAATTATAAAAATTAAGAGAAAATTACAGAAGAATCTTATTCACCATGAGGATTCTTCCTGCTACCCTTTCATAAGCCACAACCACTTTCTTCATCACTCCTCCACATTTCTCACTCTGGCAATTGGTAATCTGTTATCTATTTCTATAATTTTGTCACTTTCGAAGGTTATATAAATGAATTAATACAGTATGAAACCTCTTGGGATTAACTTTTTCAGTTAGCATAATTTCATCCAAGTTGTGTGTATCAGGAGTTCATTCCTTTTCATTTCTGAGTAGTATTCTATGAAAATATCACAATTTGTTTAACCACTCTGAATTAAAGAACATCTTAGGTTCTTTCCATTTTTTGGCTGTTACAAATAAAGCTTCAGCACATATTCATGCATAGGGTTTTTTTTTTCTTTTTTTATGTGTAGGTTTTTAATGTGAAAATAAGTTTTCAAATTTCTGTGATAAATGCCCAAATTTGAAATTACTGGATTGTATGACAATTTAATGTTTGATTTTATGAGACTGACAAACTGTTTGCCAGCCTGACTGTACCACTTTAAATTCCTACCAGCAATATTTGAGTAATGCGGTTTCTTTACATATTCACCATCATTTGGTGTTGCCATCATTTTTTTTTAAATTTTAGCCATTATGATAGATATGTAATAATATCTCATTGCTGTTCTAATTTGTATTTATTAAATTTCTAGTGATATTGAATACCTTTTTACATGATTACTTGCCATCTGTACATACTATGGTAACATTTCTGTTCATCTTTTGTACACTTTCTAATTTGAACTTTTTTTTTTTTATTGTGGACTATGTCCAGCTTCTTTCTGTGCCCTCTAACACAAAGGATGAAGGGAAAGTAAAGGGCTGACTAGTCCCAACTTAAACCACTTTATTCACTCTCATTCATGCCCAGCATGAGTGGAAGAGTTAGATTCTCAGAATGATGTCTAGAGTTTAGTTTTTGTTTATTTATTTTTTTTATTATAAAAGGATTTGAGCATGTGAAACATGTGTGAGGAAGATGGAGTTAAGAGAGAGAAACTAAATATGTAAGAGAAAGAAGAGGAAATATTCTTCCCTCTGTTTTATCTGAGCATTAATTAAACCAATGTGTATTGTGAACCCTGGAGTGGGGGTGGTTTGAGTACATAGCAGGGGAAATTTTTAGTATTATGTTATTGAGAATGTGGAAGGAATAGAATTTGGGACACAGAGAAATTGACTTTAAATAAGAGTTGATGAAATTCCTAATAATAAAATGTATGTAAAGAAAAGATGCAGTTGCAAAAATGTTGGAACATTTGATAGCAGGAAGTTATAGAAAGGTTTCTTTTCTAAACTTCTTAACAAATTTTAAGTGTTCAGTACTGTATCATTAAGTATATAAAAGAAACATTTCTATCTGAAGACTTAAATTTACCTCTTTTTAGTAAGAGTGAAAGCAATTTGTTCAATAATAGGGAAAATAATCATCCAGAAGTAGGAAATTATAATGAGGAGCTAGCAATAGAGATCAAAAAGCAGAATCCACAGAATGAAGGAGGCACTTTTTAACAGTACTAATTCAAGGAAGAAAAGTGTTTCCAGGAGGATGTTACAGTGTCAGGTATCAAGGAGAAATACACTGAGAAGAGAATTTAGCAAATAACTGGAAAACAGTTACTGAAAATAAATTTGAACAGAATTGTATATTTACAATAGTTGTGGGAGATAATACAAATAAAGTAAGACTAGCAGTTGTTTTAGGTTTTGTATATTTATTTGATATTATTCCCTAAATAGTGGAGAGTATTTGAAAGTTGAAAATGTTCAAAATGAATTGGATCAAGGAAAGAGAGAGGGCAAAAAGTTATTGACAGCCTGTTACAGTCAAAATTGAAGTCAATATTGAGGAGGGCTTGAATTAAAGCAGAAGTAGTAGAAATGGAGAAGAATGAACAGATATGGCAACAGCTACCAAAGACAAATGATTAGGACCTGGTGACTAATTGGCAATTTTCCAATAACATATATTTGTTCATACCTTAAAGTCTTAGATAAAAAATAAATATGAAGTTATATTAATAAAATAATATATACTTTTTTGTGTGTCTCACCATCTCACCTGTAAATATTTTCAAAGCAAATCTCTGCAGTACAAACAAATACTCAGTACTTTGGGGTCCTCAGTGGGTTTTTCCAGTAAATTCACAGAATTTTTCAGTAACATTAGCAAACAGATCTTCTATGAAGGCCTTTGCTCATGACTAAAGATTTCACTACTTGTGAAATTGTGTCAAGATTCATTTTACTTGCACTTAATGTCCATGACCATGATGACTCCTGCTGGAAATTATATGGTGTAAGTTACTTTTACCTCTGGAGCCATAGATTTTGCTGATATAGTTTCAATTTCTATGTGACATAACAATGTTGTGTTCTTTTGGAGGTTCCAGTTCATTTAAGTAAGGTGTCTTATGTCTAGATGTTTTATAGGGTTTGACAGAGCAACACTCTTTCAAAATGTATAGTCTCCATTTCAAGTCCTTAGGCATGAGAACAAATTTCCCTGATACTTAATTTTGTATTACTGCTACTAAGATTAACACAGAACTTTTCCTGTAATAGGTGCTTGATAAACAAATGCTGGTTTATTTACATAACAGTTCAATTGACATAACCACCATTTTGAGAAAGGATGGTTGGAATTGATTTCTTCAAATAGTAGGCCATGGAAAAATACTGGATTTGGAAGTTGTCTCAAGTTTCTCCTTGATTCCTTTAAGAATTTGTTTACTGGGATCCTGGGTGGCTCCGTTGGTTAAGCCTCCGACTTGTGATTTTGGTTCAGGTTGTGATCTCACAGTCATGGGGTGGAGCCTTGTGTGGGCTCTGCACTAAGCATGCAGACTGGTTGGGATTCTCTCCCTCTCTCTACCCCTCCCCCTCTAGTGCATATTCTTTATCTCTCTATCTCAAAAATAAATCAGTAAATATTAATACAATTTTTTTTTACTATCTGCAGATATACATTTTCTTTTTCAATTCCAATAGTGTCACACTTAGAATATAGTCACAACAAGCTTGAACCTGTGATTGTTGTTTTTTCCATTATATGAATTTTTGGAATGTGGATTTCCTCCGTATCTGGACCATCCTAGGGTTACTATTTCCTGGATCAATACTATAGAATTTTGGGCTGCTTGGGTGGCTCAGTCAGTTGGGTGCCTGACTCTTGGTTTTTGCTCAGGTTATGATCTCACAGTCTGTGGGTTCAAGCCCCACATCAGGCTCTGCACTGACAGTGTGGAGTCTGCCTGGGATTCTCTCTCTCTCTGCCCCCTCCTGTTCAAGTTGTTTCTGTCTCTCTTTCAAAAAAAAATGGAGAATTTTTCCAGTGGTATCAATTGTTAATTTGAAAGCTCCCTTCTAAGACAGAAACTCATCTCCTAGAAATTGACAAGTATTATTTATTTATTGTGTGGTCCCTTCTTTATAACAGGTAAAGCCCTAAAAGAGAAAAGTCCCCAAGACACATTTTTTTTAAAGTATGTGTCTTTCTTTTCAACATTTGATCCGATTTCATTTTCTTCTCTCTATGGCTGTGAATTGCTTATCAGGTAGTCTCTTTCCATCCTAAACCCTTCTTCAGCTGTGTAGGTTTGCAAGTTCCCCCAGCTTTTCACTAAGTGCTGACACTTTCATGCTCTCATGTGGGGCACAAAAACTGATGAAACATGAATGCTCTTTCATTTTGAAATTGTAAATACTCTCCTCAGAGCCAAACTGAGGAAGATAAAGCAGGCATTAGAGTGCTATGAAAATGGAAATATGAGAATGTTTTATATAAATTCCAAGGAAAGTGTGAGACCTAGCTACTGCTAATAGCATTCAAGGAATGGTGATGCCTTCGGGTTACACTGTATGTCAAATATATATCTCTCTCCTGCTTCCTCATTATAAGTTATTGGTAAGGCTAAGAGAAAATCAGCAAATTCAGTGTTCCTTTTCCACAGTTATTTTATTTCATTTTTTTCTTGTCTGGATAGGCCTAAAATTATAGTAAATATATAAAAAAATTTACAAAAATCAGACTAAAATCCAAGTAATTAGATTAAAACTACCTGTGTAACTTTGGGGTTTATTCTTTTTGTGCCTCAGTTTCTTCATCTATAGATATAATAATGTCAAACTTGTGTACTTTTGTGGTTTTCAAATAAAGAAAAAATATGGAAAGGATTTAAAAATTGTTATGCAAATGCAAGGGATAATTATTCTCATTGTGATATAAAGAGGTAGATTTCCTGTTCTGACTTCAAAAATAAAGGCCAGCAAGGTTATGAAGAAGGCTTAGATTTGATTCCCTTCTACTATCTATTTTTGTGTCTATGATTTATTTCTTCCTTCTCCTCAAGTAAAATTACAAACCTGTTGTATTTCACTAGAATCATATTCTTGCTCCAGAGAAAAGGTATTTGACGATCTCAGTCTAACACTGTGGATAAAAGAGTGAAGCAAAGGTGATACATATTTTAGATTTGAATACTAAGACTACCACTTATAACACTGTAGTCTTAGGCAAGTTGTCTTTACCTTTCTGTTCTTAGCTGTTTCATCTATAAAATGGTAGTAATAATAACAGTGCCCACAATAGGATTGTTTGGAGAGTTAATACATATAAAGCACTTTGATGAGTATGTGACACATAATAAATGTTAATTATTACATTTTTCTACTAGCAGATACAGATTATGAATGTGTTCACAGAAATAACTTTGTACTTTAGTGTAGAACACTGCAAGATTGTCTGAGTTACAACAATTTCTAGCTTATAGTAACCAGTCAATGAACACATTGTTAAATGAATGTATTTAAAACCCTTTAAGATATACCAGAAAACAGTTTTAATGGTAATTTCTGGGCACTATGAATATGTGAAAGAAAATATTTTGGTCGGGGCTGTATGATGAGTTTCACATCTCATCATGTAGGCAGTTTGCTATCTAAACTGTAGTATCTGTCTTAATTTACCAATAATCATGGAAGTAACAGTAAAATTATCCTGGGAATGATTCATCTCTGTGATCATATACTAATATGTCAGAATATGTAAAGATTTATAAGGCTGAGAAATGTTTTCCTCTTTTTTCCCAAGTGGCTTACAAATAAGATTATAAAGGTTCTGGGACATGAAATAACTACAGTGGTATTTCTCAAAGAGTAATCCACCAGCTTTATCAGAATTAACTTGGATGCATATTAAATATTCAGATTCCTTGACCCATCTAGAGATATTTAAATTTTAGCCACCTGCAACAACAGTGGATGAACCACGACATTATGCTAAGTGAAATAAGTCAGGCACAGAAAGACAAACTACATGATCTCACTTATATGTGGAACCTTAAAAGGTTAAACTCAAAGAAGCAAAGATAAGAATGGTAGTTACAAGGGGCAAGAGGAGAGAGGATAATGGGGAGATGTTGATCAAATGATACAAAGTTGCATTTATGTAGAATGAATAAATCTAAAAGTCTAATGTACAGCATCATAATTGTAGTTAACATTGTACTGAATACTAGAAATATGTGAAGATAGTAGATGACAGCATATTACAATAAAAATGTTTAAAACGCATCGAGGTGTCTTCTAATATCTATGACTAAGGTCTCACTCTGCATAACTTCTCAGGCTTTCCACATAGAGAACTACACAGGCCTCTGTGAAAATGGCCTATCTGCTGAATGACCCAACATGTCTATGACTCCAATAATTCCAATCTAAAAGCCAATGGCTCAGGCTATGAAAGAATTTTTCCTGCTGGGCTTTGGAACAATCAGCCTGGATCAAACAAACAGAAAAACCAAAATGATTTAAACACATGGTTATTTTAGGGGGTGAGTCATACTGTTAATATTTCACAGCAATAAAATACATGCTGTGCAATATCCAAGGAACAGGAAGGAGCAGGCAGGATTAAATATGCATTTCAATACAGAGTAGCAAATTTTAGGAAAAAAATCCAGATTTGTAAATGAAAATTTATTTCCAAGAGCCTCATATTTAATTTTTTTTTCTTTTTTTGATGTGCCTTTATAGGGAAGTTTTGGATGGTATTGACTCACTGAGACTGTAAACAAGTAATTACATCAGATTTTAAAGTCTCCTGGAATTCATTTATTTAAACACACACAAAAATACACCAGGGTATAGGCACAGCCATTTCTGTGTTGTGTTAGAAGCTGAGAAAAACTCAGCATTTGAAAACTAAATTGGAAAAAATGATCTGTTTTGCCTAATCAACCCCCGATTTTTTTCTAATAGGCACAGACATGAATTGTTCTTATCAAGCATTTAAAAATTGAGGGGGCGCCTGGGTGGCGCAGTCGGTTAAGCGTCCGACTTCAGCCAGGTCACGATCTCGCGGCCCGTGAGTTCGAGCCCCGCGTCGGGCTCTGAGCCGATGGCTCGGAGCCTGGAGCCTGTTTCCGATTCTGTGTCTCCCTCTCTCTCTGCCCCTCCCCTGTTCATGCTCTGTCTCTCTCTGTCCCAAAAATAAATAAAAAAACGTTGAAAAAAAAAATTTAAAAATTGAGGATATAGGGGTGCCTGGGTGGCTCAGTCGGTTGAGTGTAGGACTTTGGCTTAGGTCATGATCTCACCATTGGTGAGTTCAAGCCCCGCATTGAGCTCTGTGCTGACAGCTCAGAGCTTGGAGCCTGCTCTGGATTCTGTGTCTACCTCTCTCTCTGCCCCTCCGCTGCTATCTCTCTCTCTCTCTCTCTCACTCTCTAAAAATAAATGAACATTAAAAAATAAAATAAAATTTGAGGATACAATGGATGTTACATTTGTAATTGTAAAGTAATTTATCAATAAATAATTTGTGCTATCTTGGCAATGTTTGTTTGAGCAAGGTATCTGTCCTTAAAAAAGACTTGAAATTGGGGTCGAGGGAAGATGGTGGCCTAGGAGGAGGCTGGGCTCACCGCGCGTCCTGCTGATCACTTAGATTCCACCTACACCTGCCTAAATAACCCAGAAAACCGCCAGAGGATTAGCAGAATGGAGTCTCTGGAGCCAAGGGCAGAAGAGAGGCCCACAGAAGAGGGTAGGAACGGCGGCGAGGCGGTGCGCGCTCCACGGACTGGCGGGAGGGAGCCAGGGCTGAGGGGTAGCTCCCAGGCCAAGCAGAGCTCCCGAGTCTGGCTGGCAAAAGCAGAGGGGCCTGACAGACTGTGTTTCGACAGCAAGCGCGACTTAGCATCTGGGAGGACATAAGTTAACAGCTCTGCTCAGAAAGCGGGAAGGCTGGAGGACAAAGGGAGGGAGAGCTGCCGAGCCCCCAGATGACAGAGCTCAGTTTGGTGGGGAACAAAGGTGCTCCCAGCACCATCTCCCCCGCCTATCCCCCAGCCAAAATCCAAAAGGGAACCAGTTCCTGCCAGGGAACTTGCTGACTCTGCGCAAACACCCAACTCTGTGCTTCTGCGCAGCCAAACCTCCGGCAGCAGATCTGACTCCCTCCCACTGCCACAGGGCCCCTCCTGAAGTGGATCACCTAAGGAGAAGCGAGCTAAGCCTGCCCCTCCTGCCCCCGTGCACCTTGCCTACCCACCCCAGCTAATACGCCAGATCCCCAGCACCACAAGCCTGGCAGTGTGCAAGTAGCCCAGACGGGCCACACCACCCCATAGTGAATCCCTCCCTTAGGAGAGGGAAAGAGAAGGCACACACCAGTCTGACGGTGGCCCCAGCGGTGGACTTGGGGCAGACATCAGGTTGGACTGCGGCCCCGCCCACCAACTCCAGTTATACACCACAGCACACGGGAAGTGCCCTGCAGGTCCTCACCACTCCAGGGACTATCCAAAATGACCAAACGGAAGAATTCCCCTGAGAAGAATCTCCAGGAAATAACAACAGCTAATGAACTGATCAAAAAGGATTTAAATAATATAACAGAAAGTGAATTTAGAATAATAGTCATAAAATTAATCGCTGGGCTTGAAAACAGTATACAGGACAGCAGAGAATCTCTTGCCACAGAGATCAAGGGACTAAGGAACAGTCACGAGGAGCTGAAAAGCACTTTAAACGAAATGCAAAACAAAATGGAAATGACGACAGCTCGGATTGAAGAGGCAGAGGAGAGAATAGGTGAACTAGAAGATAAAGTTCTGGAAAAAGAGGAAGCTGAGAGAAAGAGAGATAAAAAAATTCAGGAGTATGAGGGGAAAATTAGAGAACTAAGTGATACACTAAAAAGAAATAATATACACATAATTGGTATCCCAGAGGAGGAAGACAGAGGGAAAGGTGCTGAAGGGGTACTTGAAGAAATGATAGCTGAGAACTTCCCTGAACTGGGGAAGGAAAAAGGCATTGAAATCCAAGAGGCGCAGAGAACTCCTTTCAGACGTAACTTGAATCGATCTTCTGCACGACATATCATAGTGAAACTGGCAAAATACAAGGATAAAGAGAAAATTCTGAAAGCAGCAAGGGATAAACGTGCCCTCACATATAAAGGGAGACCTATAAGACTCATGACTGATGTCTCTTTTGAAACTTGGCAGGCCAGAAAGGATTGGCACGAGATCTTCAGTGTGCTAAACAGAAAAAATATGCAGCCGAGAATCCTTTATCCAGCAAGTCTGTCATTTAGAATAGAAGGAGAGATAAAGGTCTTCCCAAACAAACAAAAACTGAAGGAATTTGTCACCATGAAACCAGCCCTACAAGAGATCCTATGGGGGATCCTGTGAGACAAAGTACCAGAGACATCACTACAAGCATAAAACATACAGACATCACAATGACTCTAAACCCGTATCTTTCTATAATAACACTGAATGTAAATAGATTAAATGCGTCAACCAAAGACATAGGGTATCAGAATGGATAAAAAAACAAGACCCATCTATTTGCTGTCTACAAGAGACTCATTTTAGATCTGAGGACAGCTTTAGATTGAGAGTGAGGGGATGGAGAACTATTTATCATGCTACTGGAAGCCAAAAGAAAGCTGGAGTAGCCATGCTTATATCAGACAAACTAGACTTTAAATTAAAGGCTGTAACAAGAGATGAAGAAGGGTGATTATATAATAATTACAGGGTCTATCCATCAGGAAGAGCTAACAGTTATAAATGTCTATGCGCTGAATACGGGAGCCCCCAAATATATAAAACAATTACTAATAAACATAAGCAACCTTATTGATAAAAATGTGGTAATTGCAGGGGACTTTAACACCCCACTTACAGAAATGGATAGATCATCTAGACACACGGTCAACAAAGAAACAAGGGCCCTGAATGATACATTGGATCAGATGGACTTGACAGATCTATTTAGAACTTTGCATCCCAAAGCAACAGAATATACTTTCTTCTCGAGTGCACATGGAACATTCTCCAAGATAGATCATATACTGGGTCACAAAACAGCTCTTCATAAGTTCACAAGAATTGAAATTATGCCATGCATACTTTCAGACCACAATGCTATGAAGCTTGAAATCAACCACAGGAAAAAGTCTGGAAAACCTCCAAAAGCATGGAGGTTAAAGAACACCCTACTAACGAATGAGTGGGTCAGCCAGGCAATTAGAGAAGAAATTAAAAAAATATATGGAAACAAACGAAAACGAAAATACAACAATCCAAACGCTTTGGGACGCAGCGAAGGCAGTCCTGAGAGGAAAATACATTGCAATCCAGGCCTATCTCAAGAAACAAGAAAAATCCCAAATACAAAATCTAACAGCACACCTAAAGGAAATAGAAGCAGAACAGCAAAGGCAGCCTAAACCCAGCAGAAGAAGAGAAATCCTAAACATCAGAGCAGAAATAAACAATATAGAATCTAAAAAAACGGTAGAGCAGATCAACGAAACCAAGAGTTGGTTTTTTGAAAAAATAAACAAAATTGACAAACCTCTAGCCAGGCTTCTCAAAAAGAAAAGGGAGATGACCCAAATAGATAAAATCATGAATGAAAATGGAATTATTACAACCAATCCCTCAGAGATACAAACAATTATCAGGGAATACTATGAAAAATTATATGCCAACAAATTTGACAACCTGGAAGAAATGGACAAATTCCTAAACACCCACACTCTTCCAAAACTCAATCAGGAGGAAATAGAAAGCTTGAACAGACCCATAACCAGCGAAGAAATTGAATCGGTTATCAAAAATCTCCCAACAAATAAGAGTCCACGACCAGATGGCTTCGCAGGGGAGTTCTACCAGACATTTTAAGCAGAGATAATACCTATCCTTCTCAAGCTATTCCAAGAAATAGAAAGGGAAGGAAAACTTCCAGACTCATTCTAGGAAGCCAGTATTCCTTCGATTCCTAATCCAGACAGAGACCCAATAAAAAAAGAGAACTACAGGCCAATATCCCTGATGAATATGGATGCAAAAATTCTCAATAAGATACTAGCAAATCGAATTCAACGGCATATAAAAAGAATTCTTCACCATGATCAAGTGGGATTCATTCCTGGGATGCAGGGCTGGTTCAACATTCGCAAATCAATCAACGTGATACATCACATTAACAAAAAAAAAAAAAAAAAGAGAAGAACCATATGATCCTGTCAAACGATGCAGAAAAGGCCTTTGACAAAATCCAGCACCCTTTCTTAATAAAAACCCTTGAGAAAGTCGGGATAGAAGGAACATACTTAAAGATCATAAAAGCCATTTATGAAAAGCCCACAGCTAACATCATCCTCAACGGGGAAAAACTGAGAGCTTTTTCCCTGAGATCAGGAACACGACAGGGATGCCCACTCTCACCGCTGTTGTTTAACATAGTGCTGGAAGTTCTAGCATCAGCAATCAGACAACAAAAGGAAATCAAAGGCATCAAAATTGGCAAAGATGAAGTCAAGCTTTCGCTTTTTACAGATGACATGATATTATACATGGAAAATCCGATAGACTCCACCAAAAGTCTGCTAGAACTGATACATGAATTCAGCAAAGTTGCAGGATACAAAATCAATGTACCGAAATCAGTTGCATTCTTATACACTAACAATGAAGCAACAGAAAGACAAATAAAGAAACCGATCCCATTCACAATTGCACCAAGAAGCATAAAAATACCTAGGAATAAATCGAACCAAAGATGTAAAAGATCTGTATGCTGAAAACTATAGAAAGCTTATGCACGTAATTGAAGAAGATATAAAGAAATGGAAAGACATTCCCTGCTCATGGATTGGAAGAATAAATATTGTCAAAATGTCAATACTACCCAAAGCTATCTACACATTCAATGCAATCCCAATCAAAATGGCACCAGCATTCTTCTCGAAACTAGAACAAGCAATCCTAAAATTCATATGGAACCACAAAAGGCCCCGATTAGCCAAAGTAATTTTGAAGAAGAAGACCAAAGCAGGAGGCATCACAATCACAGACTTTAGCCTCTACTACAAAGCTGTCATCATCAAGACAGCATGGTATTGGCACGAAAACAGACACATAGACCAATGGAAAGAATAGAAACCCCAGATCTAGACCCACAAACGTACGGCCAACTAATCTTTGACAAGGCAGGAAAGAACATCCAATGGAAAAAAGACAGTCTCTTTAACAAATGGTGCTGGGAGAACTGAACAGCAACATGCAGAAGGTTGAAACTAGACCACTTTCTCACACCATTCACAAAAATAAACTCAAAAAGGATAAAGGACCTGAATGTGAGACAGGAAACCATCAAAACTGTAGAGGAGAAAGCAGGAAGAGACCTCTCTGACCTCAGCCGTAGCAATCTCTTACTCGGCACATCCCCAAAGGCAAGGGAATTAAAAGCAAAAGTGAATTACTGGGACCTTATGAAGATAAAAATCTTCTGCACAGCAAAGGAAACAACCAACAAAACTAGAAGGCAACCAACGGAATGGGAAAAGATATTTGCAAATGACATATCAGACAAAGGGCTAGTATCCAAAATCTATGAAGAGCTCCCCAAACTCCACACCCAAAAAACAAATAACCCAGTGAAGAAATGGGCAGCAAACATGAATAGACACTTCTCTAAAGAAGACATCCGGATGGCCAACAGGCACATGAAAAGATGCTCAACGTCACTCCTCATCAGGGAAATACAAATCAAAACCACACTCAGATATCACCTCACGTCAGTCAGAGTGGCCAAAATGAACAAATCAGGAGACTATAGATGCTGGAGAGGATGTGGAAAAACGGGAACCCTCTTGCACTGTTGGTGGGAATGCAAATTGGTGCAGCCGCTCTGGAAAGCAGTGTGGAGGTTCCTCAGAAAATTAAAAATAGACCTACCCTATGACCCAGCAATAGCACTGCTAGGAATTTATCCAAGGGATACAGGAGTACTGATGCATAGGGGCACTTGTACCCCAATGTTTATAGCAGCACTCTCAACAATAGCCAAATTATGGAAAGGGCTGAAATGTCCATCAACTGATGAATGGATAAAGAAATTGTGGTTTATATACACAATGGAATACTACGTGGCAATGAGAAAAAACGAAATATGGCCTTTTGTAGCAATGTGGATTGAACTGGAGAGTGTGATGCTAAGTGAAATAAGCCATACAGAGAAAGACAGATACCATATGGTTTCACTCTTATGTGGATCCTGAGAAACTTAACAGAAACCCATGGGGGAGGGGAAGGAAAAAAAAAAGATTAGAGTGGGAGAGAGCCAAAGCATAAGAGACTGTTAAAAACTGAGAACAAACTGAGGGTTGATGGGGGGTGGGAGGGAGGGCAGGGTGGGTGATGGGTATTGAGGAGGGCACCTTTTGGGATGAGCACTGGGTGTTGTATGGAAACCAATTTGACAATCAATTTCATATATTAAAAAAAAAAGACTTGAAACTAATTAAAGCACACTTGATAGGGCAGAGGACACCGAGAAGGATTTGACTTCCTGCCTCAGCTTAAAGTCTTCTTTAGCCAATCAATCCTTTCTCAAGTGGACATAGATACACGGCGGATTCTTTTTTTGCTTGTTTGCTTATTTATTTTTGAGAGAGACAAAGTGCAAGCGGGGGAGGGGCAGAGAGAGAGGGAGACACAGCATTCAAAGCAGGCTCCAGGCTCTGAGCTGTCAACACAGAGCCCAATGCAGGGCTCAAACCCACGAACCGCGAGATCATGACCCGAGTGGAAGTCAGATGCTTAACCGAGTGAGCCACCCCGGTGCCCCTACACAGTGGATTCTTTAGCTTGTCATTAATGCATATGACTATTTCTGAATCTCAAAGTCTGTGGTTTTCTCTTATGTGCATATATTTTCCTTCCTGGGCAGTTTTGACACTGCACTTTGTATGTAATTTAGGATTAAAGAATTCTAGTTCAGTCATGACATAATTACTGGCATTATCCAAAAATGCATAAGCAAAATATTTACTTTCAGAACACAGCTGTAGTTCTCCATGGGTAAAATGTTAATATCTTATTATAGCTTTAGAGTGTTTTATAACTTGGAAAGTAATTTAATATACATTATCTTTGATTCTTGCAACAATTGTATAGAGTAGACAGGACATATATTAGTATTTCATTTTACAGATTGAAATACCAAGCTTAATCAATTTTATGATATGTCTCAATTCATATAATGATAATTACCACAGCTAGGAATAAAATTCAGGTTTCTGGTTCCTACCTCATTATCATCTACATATCTATAATTCACATTATGCCAAATAAGGAAGGAAAAAATGTCCCCATTCTCATATGTAATTCCTCAAAATGTAGATGAATCATAGTTTATGCATCTTATTGAACTTTGCCCTTGGAAAACTGGAGTCCTGCAGTTAACTGAAAAATTATTTTCATTCATTATTATTCATAACAATGCTTGTTACTCTAACAAGTAAAAAGACAATAGTGAATGAAGGTATATAAACTGATGTTATTAAACTGAATGTTTAAATCCTCATAATTTGACTTCAGTGTTCAACAGACAGTTTATTGACTCTTCTTTGGCTTTGGAGAAAAGTGTATAGACTCCTTGAATGTGGAGGATGCAGATTCTATATTCTTGGTAGCCCCTACAGCCTAGTCTATTGTTTCAAATACCATCAGTGTTTAATCACTTGAAGTGAATACTGCTGATTAATTTATTAACAAGTCCTGGGTTTAATTCACTGGGCACACTCCAGCATCAACTCTAAAACAAAGAATAGCAGAGTGAAGAAATTCAGTTAGCTTGGTGTTTAAAATTTTGTCCTGGAAAATTGAGCGTAGTGTCAATCACAGAGTGTATGTATTATCAAGAATATTTTGTGCCCGGTGTCAGACATCCATATGATTCCTCCCATATAAATTTTTGAATTGCTTCTATCCTACAACTTGTTAGTGGTGAATTCACCAATAAACAAATGAAAGAGTGGAATGTAGTATAGTTCTCTTAAAATCCAACTATTAGAATACAATTTAACTCACCGAGATAAAAAGATTAAATACTTTTATTAAAGCCCCTTAAATTTTATAGCTTTCCTATGTCTTTCTATGAAAGCTGGATTATATTTTAAAATTTAAAACTTATTTTGTAATAATTTAAATTTTTCAGAGAAAAATAAATCACCTTGTTTTACTTTAACATTTATTCAAGAAATAGGCCATCCTACCACTTCACTTGATTTTTTTGTTATTACTTATTGATGATATTATATAATCCCCTCTAAAGGAGTCTATGTGATGTCACTTCGAGAGATGGTGGGGGAAAAAATGGATGGATAATGTGGCACTAATTGTACCTTAAAGGAACTGACCTTGTTGGACAGTGTCAATGGCTGCAAACAAATGATTATGCAAGGATGCTTAGAGACTCCTCTGTCCCTTGATTTCTCATTTGTCAACCAAGCAATTGTGAAATGATAATAACTTTACTTTGGAAGATTTTTATGAGAACAGGGCATGATCTATACAATGCACCTAACATAGCTTGCTGTACCTAACACATGAAAACATCTCAATTAATATTATCATCCCCCAACTTTCTCCTGAAGTTGAGGGCCATGGATAAAATTAACATATTCATTTTAAAGGGTAGCATTTAAAACTTTATTTTCATAAATTTTAAATACCAAAATCATTAACTTTCTGTATTAAAGTTTGACCACAGGTTTCCAGTTGGCTGTGGCAAAAAAAAAAAAAAAAAAAAAAAAAAGACGTAGTCAAAAGCATGACCAAGAATGCTGATAATGAAGATGGTCACTGCTAAAGGTTGGAATTGAAAGATGCACCCATAATTTGACCTAATTATGGATACCAAACCTTTTGAAAAATTTTAAGAATTTGTCTTGCCAATTTGGCTTAACTGAAATTCATTTATTTTATTTGATGTAAGATGTACTTAAATCCTGTATTTCAAAAATATATAAAACAGGCAAAGAATACCATTTAACCTCTATTCAACTGAAATACATATTCTTATGTACAGAGAGCCTGGACAAGTGTCAAATGAAACAAGCAATTAGTTTCTCTCTAACAGTGAGCAGTTCAAAATGTAGCATCATTCCAGTCCTGATTAAGAATGATATAGCACATCATGATTGTCAACACTATTCAGCCAATGTAAACCTTAGTTAGAAATGAATTTGTCAGAGAAAAATGTGCCTTTGATTTCTGTTACACTTTCCCAGTAATTGCTGTCATCTGTGGCAGGTTATTATTACAGTTGAATAGAATTTCAGTAATTACTTCTAACAACTTTTAGATTGAAGGGCATTTTGACAGTTTGAACACTCTTGACAACAATTACCTTTTTCTTGGTTAACACTGATTCAGAAAAATTAAAAACTAAATCTGTTCAGAGGAAACACTTATATATGTCACTAGTAAGTAGGTTGATAGAAAAAATGTGTAAATTGAAGAATGACTTAAAATTTTTAAAGTTTTTTTTATTGTTATATATTTTTGAAAATCAGCATTAAAAGAAGTACAGACCATGCTGGCTAAATTAATAGCAAGCGATGTGGAATGATTAAATTCAGTCCTTAATTCAATTATTAACAGAAATGATTGTACTAGTATAATGAGAAAAATGAGTGCATGAGAAAAGCATAAACATAATTATTTATATATGCATGCCTCTATTTACTTATGCATATGATTATAAATTCCTTGAATAAATGAAGACCAAAGTAAATACACATGCTTACATCTTTCACAAAGTGAAAATATGTTTCTAAGAGATTTGTATTCTATGACATTAAAACTGTCTACTTATGTAAAGTGAAAAGGGGAATTGATGCAATTTAAGAGCAAACCACTTTGGTATGAGTTTTTGAAACATCCAGATAATTGAAACCAGAAATGTGGAATGTAAGATATCCAGATAATCACTTGAATTCTTTATTCAGTTTTGTAGAATACACTTAAAGATGCCAAAAGTATACAGTCATATTTGAAATATTCCTTACATATTAACTAGTACAATTAACCATCACTTTAAGAAGTTATTTGTAAATGAAGGCAGGAATGAAAAAGTAAAAAAAAAAAAGAATTTAAACAAAGGCTTCTAAATAAATCTAATCAAAATACTGGTTTCAGGGACTAGAAATGTATGATATGTATAAAGTATGAATTTCCAAAATTGATTTTTTAATAAATATAATATGCATGCTACCAAAAAGGGGGAAAAAGGGGAGACAAAAGACTAGCTAGGAAAACAAGTTCTTTCCCATGTTGTGAAACAGTTCAACAGATTTTTGAGAAACTAACTCTTCTCTCCAAAGTAATAGTATGGGGAAAACTAAAATGAAATGTCTTCAAATTCCATAGCCTACAAAAAGCTACATTTAACCCATAAATGACAATGTATGTGTGGAAGAACATTATGCTCCATGTGATATGATTTAATTTTTTTGTTATAAATAGAATAAAAACCTTGTCAATCTGTATTGAAGAATTCATATGATATTGCTGTTGACTATTTTCTAGAATCATAAATAAGATTTTGAAATAAATAACCATAGTAACAAGATTTATCAGATCCAACTAATGATGTCTTCTCTTCATGGCTAAGTTCAAAAACGCTAATGGATTGTTCAAAGCTCTAAATATTTTATGTATTGAATAATGACCATTTTCATTACTAATTGTTCAGTTTATCATATAAAACTAACAGTAACTAAAATTTTGGAAACATTAGTTGCAAATAACTTAATCAGGGACAGAATTGAAGTTCCCAGGGGGCTGATGTTCTGTTGCATTATATGGCTGTAATAGTTTGGCATAGATGTGCTTCCAAAACTAATGAAGAGTTCAGTAAGTTGATATATTTTATTAGATGGATAATAACCATCGGATGGATATACAACAATGAATAAAACCACTTTGGTATTGATGGATATCCAGGATCTTAGGGTTTTTTTCTCACCATTTACCTCCAATTCCTAGGATAGCAACAGATAAAATATAGGTGTTCTACAGATGTATTTGAATAAGGAAATAAATGAATAAATCAACAACTGGTATTTTCAGTGTATATGACAGATTATACAAAAAGGAAGTTCAGGGCCAAATTATATTCCCATTTCTTCTAGTTTTCAAAAATGTTATTTGCTTCAATAATTTACCAAAGTAATACATGAGTAGCATTTTAAAACTGAAGTTCACAGTCTCACCTTATTCTACCATTGATTCCAATGTAAAGATTAGAAAAAAAAACTATAAAGTGTTTAAGGGATTTTGTTGTTGTTGTTGTTGTTGTTGTTGTTAAATTATGGTCTTAGTGTTTGCTGGGAACTTTCTTTCTAGATATCCATATCTTTTAAAGTGAAAAATTCATTTGGATTCTTTCATGATTGTATCATTTGTTTAATCAGTATATTTTTAGGTGCCCTTACTCAAATATTAAAACTACAGAAATGATCTTTTACTTCAAATATTTTTTTCTCTCATATATTCTAACTTTGAAATTTTTGTTTTTCATTCTGGAAAATTGGTGTAATCACTTCCTTCCTATTTCTTTACAGTTTTACAATTATGTATATATAATATATGTTGTACATATATTATATGTTTTAAGATACTATTTAATTTCAAGTTACTTAACATACAGTGTAATACTAGTTTCAAGTATACAATTAATGATTCAACACTTCCATACAATACTTGGTTCTTATCACAAGTGTTCTCCTTAAAACGCATTACCTCTTTAACCCATCCCCCCACCCACCTCCTTTCTGGTAACAATATGTTCTCTATAGTTAAGAATCTGTTTTTTGGCCTGCCTCACTCTTTTTTTCTCTTTGCTTATTTGTTTTGATTCTTAAGTTCCACATATGAGTAAAATCTTATGATATTTGTCTTTCTCATATAGACTTATTTTTCTTTGCAT
This sequence comes from Neofelis nebulosa, assembly GCF_028018385.1. Taxonomy (NCBI): domain Eukaryota; kingdom Metazoa; phylum Chordata; class Mammalia; order Carnivora; family Felidae; genus Neofelis; species Neofelis nebulosa. The sequence continues at coordinate 68,449,068 of NC_080800.1, forward strand.
AGTACTTTCTAGCTCCATCCATGTTGTTGCAAATGGTAAGATTTTATTCATTTTTAGGGCTGAGTAATATTCCATTTTGTATATATCACTTATTCCTTGTCCATTCATAAGTTAATGGACACTTGGCTTGTTTCCATAATTTGGTTATTATAGATAATGCTGCTCTAAACATCAGGGTGCATGTATCTTTTTGAATTAGTATTTTTGTATTCTTTGGGTAAATACATAGTAGTGCAATTGCTGGAACATAGAGTAGTTCCATTTTTTAACTTTTTGAGGAAACCATACCATACTGTTTTCCACAGTGGCTTTACCAGATTTCATTCTCACCAACAATGCAAGAGGGTTCCCTTTCTCCACATCCTTGCCAAAACCTGTTGCTTCCTGTGTTGATTTTAGTCTTTCTGACAGGTGTGTAGTAATATCTCATTGTAGTTTTAATTTGAATTTCCCTGTTGATCAGTGATGTTGAGCATCTTTTCAATGTATCTGTTAGTCATCTGTATGTCTTCTTAGGAAAACTGTCTATTCATCTCTTATGCCTATTTTTAAATTGAATTATTTTTTTTTCAGATGTTGAGTTTTGTAAGGTCTATTTTGGATATTAACCCTTTACCAGATATGTTATTTGCAAATATCTTCTCCCATTTTGTAGCTTTCCTTTTAGTTTCGTTTATTGTTTCCTTTGCTGTGCAGAAGCCTTTTATTTTGATGTAGTCCCTATAGTTTATTTTTCCTTTTGTTTCTCTTGCCTCCAAAGACATATCTAGACAGAAATTGCTATGACCAATGTCAAAGAAGTTACGCCTGTGTTCCTTTCTAGGATTTTTATAGTTTCATGTGTCATATTTAGGTCTTTAAACCATTTTGAATTTATTTTTGTGTATTGTGTAAGAAAGAGTGCAAACTGGTGCAGCCACTCTGGAAAACAGTATGGCATATCGAGGTTTCTCAAGAAATTAAAAATAGGACTACCCTACAATGCAAAAGAATGAAACATATATACATATATATTTTACTCCTAAGAGCTCGGTTTTTTTCTTTGGTTGTCTCTTTTTATCATATCTCACTTTCTTGTAGACAATATATATTCATGAAACTCTCTGAATTTAATAATTAACATATATTTTGTAAATTCTGCTTTGTACATTATATATAGTCCAAAGCTTGTCATTAGAGAAGGTAGATAATATGTTGAACTACCAAAAATTCCATAACATAAAGGATTTTTGAGTTTTCTTCTATGTAAAGCACAATTTTTATAGATTTATCTTTTAACTTAATTTAAAATGTGATATAACTAAAAATTGTAAACAAGTAATTTAGTAATTATACCCATGCAATCAACACCCTGATTAAAAACTAGAACATTATTAACACCTCAAAAACCTTGCCATGCATCCCTCAGTCATTTCCCTCTAGAGTTATTACTATCTTGCTTTCTACCACAATAAGTAACCTTTTCTAATTTTTCATTTTTATATAAGTCATATAGTGTATACTTCTTTTGTGTTTGGCTTCTTCCTTTCAACATTACATTTTTGAGTTCCATTTTGTTGCATACAGCAATAGTTTCTTTATACTTATTACTGTATATTGAATTAACAAACCACTATCTATTCTACACTGTTTCGGATAGATAGCTGTGAGAGAAATACTGAATCACTAAAAACACTCTTGCACATTTCTTTTGGTGAATGCATGCATGCATTTCTTTTGGGTATATCTATTGCAAACCTCTGGGTCAAAAAATTTAAAGCATTTAGCTTATTGACATTGTCAAAAATATATTCAAAGTGATGATACCAAAATATTCTTAAGCAGAATATAATAGTTCAACTTCTCCACATTCTCAGGACCATGTGGTATTTTGAGTCTTAATTTTGCAAATCTAGCAATAATATATTAGTATCTCATGCACCCTTGTGTTTATAGCAGCATTATTTACAATATCAAGTTAGGGAAGCCCAAGTGTTCACTGATTGAGGAATGGATAAAGAAGATGTCATACATGCACACACACACACACACACACACACACACACACACAGACACACACACAGACACACACACTGAGCACCACTGGAATACTATAGCCATAAAAAATAATGAAATCTTGCCATTTACAGTGACATGGATGGAGCTAGCGAGTATAATGTTAAGTGAAATAAATAAGTCAGAGAAAGACAAATGCCATACAATTTCACTCATATGAGGAATTTAAAAAACAAAACAGGGGTGTCTGGATGGCTCAGCTGGTTAAGTGCCCAAATCTTGATTCCAGCTCAGATCATGATCTCATGGTTTGTGAGATGGAGTCTTGCATCAGGCTCTACACTGATAGCATGAAGCTTGCTTAGGATTTTTTTTCTCTCTCTCTCTTTCTGCTCTTCCCCTGTTCACGCACACTCTCTAACATAAATAAATCAGCTTAAAAGAAGGAACAAAACAAAAAAGCAAAGGTGGAAAAAAGAGACAAATCAAGAAACAGTCTCTTCATTATATGGGTAAAATCATTGATGGGGATTAAGGGGTGCACTTGTCATGATGAGCACCAGGTAATGTATGGAATTTTTGAATCACTATATTTTATATCTAAAATTGATAAAATAGTGTATGTTAAAAAGGAATATATTAATATCTCATTTGCATTTATCTGATGACTAACAAAGTTGAGCACCATTTACTATGGTTATTTGCCACTTAATTATTCTTTTTTATAAAATGCTCATTCAAAATTTTACTCAGTCTTCTATTGGATAGACTGTTCTTTTCTTATTAAATTATATAAGTATTCATTTTATATTATGAATACAAGTCCTTTGTCAGGTATCTATATATCTGTATATCTATAGAAATTTATAACACTTTCCAGCCTGTGTTTTGCTATTGTACTTCCTCAATGGTATCTTTTGATAAACAGAAATGCTTACTTAAAAAAACTTTATTAATATATAATTCAAATATTGTGGAATTCACCAATTTAAGGTGTATAATGCATTGGTTTTGGTTTATAGTATAGTCACAGAGTTGTGCAAATATCATCACAATCAAATTTATATTTATAGTATCCCCTAAATAAAAGCTGATATCCTAGATCAGTCTCTTTCAACTTCCAATCAAAGGCCTGACCTAGGGGCATCTGGGTATCTCAGTAGGTTAAGCGTCTGACTCTTGGTTTAGGTTCAGGTCATGATCTCATGTTTTTGTGGGTCTGAGCCCCATGTCAGGCCCTGTGCTGACATTGCAGAGCCTGCTTGGGGTTCTCTCTCTCTCCCTTTCTCTATGCCCTTCCCCCACTCACGCTGTCTCTGTCTCTCTTAAAATAAATAAATAAACTTAAAAAAAAGCCAGCCCTAGGCAACCACCAATTTACATTATATGCATTTTGTGAATATATCAAATAAATGTATCATATAATATGTGACTAGCTTTTGTTACATCACATAATTCTCCAAGGTTCATCCATGTTGTAGCATGTGTCAATACTTTGTTTTTATTGCCAAATTGACATATCAGATTTAATTTATCCAGTCATTATTTGATGGATATTTTGAGTTGTTTCCATCTTTCTATCATGAATAATCCTTCTATAACCATATGAGTACTAGTTTTTTGTGAACATATTTTCACTTCTCTTGAATTTATACCTAAGAGTGAAATTATTAAGTCATACAATAATTCTTTTTTTTTCTCAACATTTTGAGGAAGTTTAAAACTATTTTCCAAAGCAGGTATACCATTTTATATGCCAATTTAGAATGTATGAGTATTCCATTTTCTCCAGATACTTTTCAATATTTGTTTTCTGTTCTTTTTGTAATAGCCACTCTAATGCATGTGAAGTATTGTGGTTTTCATTTGCACTTCCCAGATGACGAATCTTTTCATGTGTTTATTGGTCATTTTTGGGAATAAACGTCTATGTAAATCTTTCACCCTTTTAAAAATGTGTTATTTGTCTTTTATCATTGCTGTAAGTATTCTTTTCATATTCCACATACAAGTACCATATCAAATATGTAATTTTCAAATACTTTCTCCCATTCTGTGAGTTATATTTTTACTTTCTTATAATGTACTTTGAATTATGCTTTTTGATGACTTTTTTGTGATGTCCAATTTATTTTTTCCTTTTGTTACTTTGTTTTTGGTGTCACATCTGAGAATTCGATTCAAAAGTCACAGAGATTTATACCTATGCATTCCTCAAGGAATATTACAATTTTAGCTATAACTTTAGGTCTTTGTTCTATTTTGATTACATTTCTATGTATGGCACGAGTGAGAGGTCCATTTTCATTTTTTGCATATAGATTCCAAATGATTCAGCACCATTTATTGAAAAGGTTATTTTCTCCTGACTGAATTCTCTTGGCAACCGTATCAAAAATCAATTGATGATAAATATGTAAGTCTATTTCTAGACTCTCAATTCTATTCCAATGATCTATACATTGATAATATGCCATTAAAAACTGTTCTCATCATTGTAGCTTTGTAGTAAGTTTAGAAATCAGGAGGAATAACCCTCCAATATTTCCTTTTTTTTTAAATTTGCTAAATCTGTAGTTTCACTTGGGATTTTTTGCCATATCAACAATATTAAATCTTCTAATTCATAAATATAACATGTCTTTCTATTTTTGAGGGCTTTCTTAATTTATTTCAACATTTTACACTTTTCAGATTGTAAATTCTGCACTAATTTATTACATTTATTCCTAAGTATTTTATTATTTTGATGCTTTTGAAAATGGAATAGTTTTCTTACATTCATTGTTGGATTGTTTATTCTTGCTGTATAGCAACACAAATGAATTTTGTATATTGATCTTATAACTTATAAACATTTTACAATTTTTATTTAAATTCTTGTTAATCAACATACAGTACAATATTAGTTTCAGGAGTAGAACTCAGTGATTCATAAATATATACAACACTCAGTGCTCATAATTACAAGTGCCCTCCTTAATACTCATCACCTATCTAGTCCATCCCCCATCTGCTTCCCTCCATCAACCCTCAGTTTGTTTTCTATTGTTAAGAGTTTCTTAAGGTTTGAGGAGTTAAGATGGCAGAGTAGTACGGGGACACTGAACTTGTCTCATCCCTGAAACAGCTAGATCAACATCAAACCATTTTGAACACCTTGGATATTAATCTGATTAATGTAACATAATGCATAATTTGAGCCAGAGATTTTGCAGGTACATGGTGGAAAGGTGAATTGGAGAAGATAGAAACCACAGTGCCATGGATGGTAGAGAACCATTTTGTGGAGAGAGAACAGAAACAGAGAAAAGGGGAGGGAGTGTAGCACATATGGATTGCACAAGAAAAGCACTCTCCTAGAAAGTAGCTGGAAAGAAAGAGAGAAAGAGTGAAAACACAGGGAAATGGAAAGGAAATCTATTCCCTATAATCATTGATGGGGAAAAAGGAGAATGTTTCAATACCACCAGTTTTCCATAAAAAGTGGAGCACAAAGTTTGAAATTTTGGAACTCAGTGCCTGGCAGTGCTCTGATGAGGAAGCATGGTGAATCCCCGTGAGCAGGCCTCACAGTCTGAGGAGCCCTTGTGTGGCATGGGGAGGTGTAAATCCTCTGCTTGGAGTGCTTTTGGTAGAGGCAGTACTGCCTCTTCATGGGTAAAAGAACCAGCAGGTGCCATGGAACTGCCATTTCCACCTGTATAGGAACAAAGACAGTGGCTGAGGGCAGGAAGCCTTGTTGCTGGATGTGTGGTGCAATTTACCATAAACGCAGAGCCTCTGCTGCTGCGTGGTTTTGCAAACATTTTCTGGGATAAGTAGGTACCTAGCTATTGCTCAGGGAGTTACACACCCAGAAGATCAGTGCAAGTCCAGCTGTCAGGCTCTCTGAAGGCAGGGGTCATGAAACACAGTCCCAGCTGAGATAAAATTCTGGAGGGAGGTGCCGCCTGGCAGACTGACAGCCTGGACACAGATAAGGGGAAGGTGGGGAGCAGGTGGAAGCCTGAGACAAAGGAAGGGTGATTGATTGTGTCTGTAGGGGAACAAAATTCCCACTCCTCCTGAGACTAAAGAGAAGGGTGAAGCCATTTTCACTACCAATAGACATGCACTAATAGACCCCAGTGAACTAACCAGAGTCATCAAGTGAAGTACAGAGCTATTACACCAAACCCCACCCACCTGAACCCTCAAGGCACATATCCCATAAAGCAATTTAGCCTGAGAACCAGAAAAGCAGGCTCTTCTCCCAAAAGACCAGCACAAATTCCTACCACCCACTTAGTCTATGGATCATAGTGTGCTGCAAAGTTAAAGTTCTAGAGGAAACTGAATCTAGCTTCATTTGAGTTTCTTTTTGTTTGTTCATTTAGTTTGCATCTGTTTTTGTTTATATTGTGTTTTATATTTCTTTCTTTCTTTTTTCTTTCTTGAATACAGAAAGATAAAATATTTTATTCTAATTTATTTTCTTTATTTTATCTATTTTAATATCTTTTAAAAAATATTTCTTAATTTTTAATTCCTTTCCTTTTTTCCACCTTAATTTTCTTCTTTTCTATCAAGCTTCCCTTAACAAGCAGACTGAAACACACCTAGGATCTAGCTTTATTTATTTGATTTGATTTTGTTTTAGTTTTAATTTTTCTTATTTCATATTTTCTTCCTCCAAAATACAAGATGGAGGAATTCATACCAAAAGAAAGAGAAAGAAATGATTCCCGAGTATTTAATCAACACAGATATTAGTAAGATGTCTGAACTAGAATTTAAAACCACAATTACAAGAATACTAGCTAGTGTTGAAAAAAAACATAGAAGACACCAGAGAATTTCTTTCTGTAGGGACAGAAGAACTAAAATTTATTTAGTCTAAAATTAAAAATGTTATAACTGAGATGCAATCTCAAATGGATGTCATGATGGCAAGGATGGACAAAGCAGAGCAATGAATCAGTAATATAGAAGATAAAATTATGGAAAATAATGACGCTAAAACGGACAGGGAAACAAAGGAAAAGGATCACAAAACAAGATGTAAAGAATTCAATAACTTATTAAGGAGAGATAACATTCAAATCATAGGAGTCTCAGAAGATGAAGGCAGAGAAAAAAAAAGGGCAGATGGCTTATATGAGGAAATTATAGCTGAAAACTTCCCTAATCTGCTGTAAAACACAGACATCAAAATCCAAGAAACACAGAGAACTCCCATGGAATTCAACAAAAGCCAACCATCACCAATGCATATCATAATCAAATTCACCAAATAAACAGAAAAAGAAAGAATCCTGAAAGCAGCAAGAGAAAAAAGTCCTTAACTTACAAAGGAAGAAAGATCAAATTCACAACAGATCTGTCCACAGAACCTTGGCAGGCCAGAAAAGCATGGCAGAATATGTTCAATGTGCTGAATAGGAAACATACGCTGCCAAGACTTCTTTATCTAGCAAGGTTGTCATTCACAATAGAAAGAGAGATAGAGTTTCCCAGAGAAAAACTAAAGGAATTCATGAACACTAAACTAGCCCTGCAAAAAATCTTAAAGGGGATTCTTTGAGTGGAGACAAAAGACCAAAAGCAACAAAGACTAGAAAGGAGTGAGAACACCAGAAACACCAACTTACACGCAATGCAATGCATTAAATTCATATCTTTCAATAGTCACCCTGAATGTAAATGGGCTAAAAGCTCCAATCAAAATACATAGGGTAGCAGAATGGATTAAAACAAACAAACAAACACAAAACCAAGATCTATCTATATTCCCTCTATATGCTGCATACAAAAGTTTCATTTTAAACCTAAAAACACCTGCATTTTGAAAGTGAAAGTTGAAGCATCTCTAATGCTAATGGACATCAAAAGAATGCTGGAGTAGGGATGCCTGGGTGGCTCAGTCAGTTAAGCAGCCAACTTCAGCTCAGGTCATGATCTCGCAGTCTGTGAGTTCAAGTCCCACATTGGGCTCTGTACTGACAGCTCGGAGCCTGGAGCCTGCTTCTGTTTCTGTGTCTCCCTCTCTCTCTGTCCCTCCTGCATTCGAGCTCTGTCTCTCTCTGCCTTTCAAAAATGAATAAATGTTAAAAAACATTTAAAAAATTAAAAAAAGAAAGCTGGAGTAGCCAAACTTCTATCAGACAAACTAGATTTTTAAGCAAAGACAGTAACAAGAGGTTAAGAAGGGCATTATATCAAAATTAAGTGGTCTATCTCCCACAAAGATTTAACAATTATAAATATTTATGCCCCTAACTTTGGAGAACCAAAATATATAAATAGATTAATTACATACAAAAAGAAACTCATTGATAAAAATACAATAACAGTACAGGACTTTAACACCCCACTTAACAACAATGGACAGATGATCTAAGCAAAATAAGCATGGGAAGATGGCTTTGAATGACACAGTGCATCAGATAGACTTGAAATATATATTCATAACATTCCATTCTAAAACAGCAGAATTCATATGTTTTTCAAGTGCATATGGGACATTCTCCGGTATAGACCACAGATGACGTCACAATTCCGTCTTCGACAAGTACAAAAAGATTGAGATCATACTATGCATATTTTATGATGAAACTCTATGAAACTTGATGTCAACCTGAAAATACAGATTAGAAAGACTACAAATACATGTAGGTTAAACAACATGTTACTAAAGAATGAATGGGTCAACCAGGGAATCAATGAAAATATTTAAAAATACATTGAAACAAAAAGAAATCAAAACATGACAGGTCAAAACCTGTGGGATACAGCAAAGGCAATCATAAGAGAGAAGTATATAGCAACCCAGGACATCCCAAAGAAGTAATAATTATCTCAAATACACAACCTAACCATATACTTAAAGGAGCTGGAAAAGAAAAACAAAAACAAAAACAAAAAACAGCAATTAAATCCCCAAACCAGCAGAAGAAGGGAAATAATAAAGATTGGAGCAGAAATCAATGATATGAAAACAGTAATGAAACAAAACAGTAGAACAGATCAACAAAGCTATGAGTGGGCTTTTTGAAAGATTTAACAAAATTGACAACCCCCTACCCACCCTTATCAAAAAGTCAAAATGAAAGAACCCAAATAAATTAAATCACGAATGAAAGAGAAGAGGTCACAACTAACACTACAGTAATACAAACAATATTAACAGAATATTATGAGGAATTATATACCAACAAACTGGGCAATATGAAAAAAATGGATAAATTCCTATAAAAATATAAACTACCAAAACTGAAACAGAAAGAAATAGAAAATTTGAACAGATCCATAACAAGTAAAGAAATTTAAGTTGTAATCAAAAATCTCCCAACAAACAAGATTCCCCAGCCAGATGGCATGCCAGAGGAATGATACCAAACATAATAAGAAGAATTAGTACCTTTTCTTTTGAAACTGTTTGAAAAAAAGAGAAGTGGAAGGAAAACTTCCAAACTCATTCCATGGGACCAACATTCTTTAATCCCAAAAGCAGACAGAGACCCCCAGTAAAAGGAGAATTAGAGACCAATTTCTGTGATGAACATGGATACAAAAATTTTCAACAAGATACTAGCAAATCAAGTCCAACAATACATTAAAAGAATTATTCACCACAATCAAGTGAGATTTATTCCTGATCTGCAGGGGTGGTTCAATATCTGCAAATTAATCAATATGTTATGCCACATTAATAAAACAAAGGATAAGAATCATATGAGTCATTCATTAGATGTGGAAACAACATTTGAAAAAAAAATAAAGCATCCTTTCTTCATAAAAACCCTCAAGAAAGTAGGTATAGAAGGAACATACTTCAACATAATAAAGGCTGTATACAAGAAAACCCACAGCTAATATCATCCTCAATGGGGAAAAACTGAGAGGTATGCCCCTAAGGCCAGAAACATGACAGGATGTCCACTCTGACCACTGTTGTTCTAAAAAGTACTGGAAGTCCAAGCTTCAGGAATTAGACAACAACAGGATACAAAAGGCATACAGAATTCAAGGAAGAATTCAAACTTTCGTTCTTCACAGATGACAGGATACTCTATGTGGAAAACCTGAAAGACTCCACCAAAAAACTGCTAAAACTTATACGTGAATTCAGCAAAGCTGCAGGATATAAAATCAATGTATAGAAACCGGTTGCATTTCTATATACCAATAATGAAGCAGCAGAAGGATAAATCAAGGGATCTATCCCATTTACAATTGCACCAAAAACCACAAGATACCTAGGAATAAACCTAACCAAAGAGGTAAAAGCTCTCTACCTTGAAAACTATAGTAAGTTTATAGAAGAAATTGAAGAAGACACAAAGAAAAGTAAACATTCCATGTTCCTGGATTGAAAGAACAAATATTGTTAAAATGTTTGGACCACCCAAAACAATCTACCCATTCAATGCAATCCCTATCAAAATAACACCAGTATTCTTCACAAAGCTAGAACAAGCAATCCTAAAATTTGTATGGAACCAGAAACGACCTTGAATAGCCAAAGCAATGTTGAATAAGAAAATCAAAGCTGGAAGTGTCACAATTCTAAGATTCAACCTGTACTACTAAGCTTTAATCATCAAGACAGTATGGTACATGCACAAAAACAGACACATAGATCAATGGAACTGTACAGAGAACCCAGGAATTAACCCACAAATATATGGCAAAAGAATCTACAAGCAGCAAAGAGCATCCAGTGGAAAAAAGACAGTCTCTTCTGCAAATTTTGATGGGAAAGCTAGATCGTGACATGCAGAAGAATGTAACTGGACCACTTTCTTACACCATATACAAAATAAATTCAAATTGGATGAAAGACCTAAATGTGAGACAAGAAATCATCAAAATCCTAGAGAACACAGGCAGCAACTTCTTTGACGTCAGCCACAGAAACTTCTTAATAGAAACATCTCTGGAGGCAAGAAAAATAAAAACAAAAATTAAATATTGGGACCTCATCAAGATAAAAAGCTTCTGTATAGCAAGGAAACAAGAAAGGCAACTGACAGAATGGGAGAAGATATTTGCAAATAACATCATAAAAAGGGTAGGTATCCAAAATCTATAAATAACTTTTGAAGTTTAACACTCAAGAAACAAATAATCCAGTGAAGAAATCAGCAGAAGACATGAATAGACATATTTTTCCAAAGCATACATCCAGATGATGCACAGACGCATGAAAAGATGCTCAAGAACACTCATTATCAGAGACATACAAATCAAAACCACAATGAGGTATCACCTACATCTGTCAGAATGGCTAAAATTAACAACTGAGCAAACAATAAATATGTGGGAAGATGCAGAGAAAGGAAACCCTATTGCACTATTGGTGGGAATGCAAATTGGTGCAGCCACTCTAGAAAAAAGTATGGAGGTTCCTCAAAAAATTAAAAATAAAAATACCCTATGGCCCAGAAATTTCAATACCAGGTATTTATCCAAGGTATATATAAATTCTGATTCAAAGGGGCACATACACTCCAATGTTTATGACAACATTATCAAACAATGACCAAAATATGGAAACAGACCAATTTTCCGTTGACTAATAAATGGAAAAAGAAGATGTGGTGTATAAATACATGATGGAATACTACTTGGCAGTCAAAAAGAATTAAATCTTTCCATTTGCAACAACATAGAAATTTATATCCAAATTATTTAGCATAGAGTGAAACAATGATTTCAGGAGTAGATTCCTTAATTCCTCTTACCCATTAGCCCATCCTCCCTTCCAAAACCTCTCCAGTAACCCTCAGTTTGTTCTCTATACTTATGAGTCTCTTCTGTTTTGCCCCCCTCCCTGTTTTTATATTATTTTTGTTTCCCTTCCTTTATATTCATCTGTATTGTATCTTAAAGTCTTCATATGAGTGAAGTCATATGACTTGTGTCTTTTTCTGACTAATTTCACTTAGCATAATACCCTCCAGTCCCATCCACATAGTTGCAAATGGCAAGATTTCATTGTTTTTGGTCTCCGAGTAATACTCCACTGTGTGTGTGTGTGTGTGTGTGTGTGTGTATATATATATATATATATATATATATGCCACATCTTCTTTATCCATTCATCCGTCAATGGACATTTGGGCTGTTTCCATACTTTGGCTATTGTTGATGGTGCTTCTGTAAACATTGTGGTGCATGTGTCCGTTTGAAACAGAACACCTGTATCCCGTGGATAAATGCATTTGACAAAATACAGCATCCTTTCTTGATAAAAAAACCTTCAAGAAAGTAGGGATAGAAGGATCATAAAAGCCATACAGGAAAGACCCACCACTAATATCATCCCCAATGGGGAAAAACTGAGAGCTTTCCCCTAATGTCAGGAACAACACAGGGATGTCCACTCTTGCCACTGTTATTCAGCATAGTATTGGAAGTCTTAGCCTCTGCAATCAGACAATACAAAGAAATAAAAGGCATCTAAATCAGCCAGGAAGAGGTCAAATTTTCACTCTTCGCAGAGGACATGATACTGTATATGGAAATCCAAAAAGATTACACCAAAAAACTGCTAGAACTGATTCATGAATTCAGGAAAGTTGCAGGATATAAAATCAATGAACAGAAATCGGTTGCATTCCTATACACCAGCAATGAAGCAACAGAAAGAGAAATCAAGGAATCGATCCCACTTACAGTTGCACAAAAAACATAAAATACCTAGGAATAAATCTAACCAAAGAGGTGAAAAATCTTTACACTGATAACTATAGAAAGCTTATGAAAGAAATTGAAAAAAACACAAAAAAATGGAAAAAGATTCCATGCTCCTGGATAGAAAGAACAAATATTGTTAAAATGTCAATACTACCAAAAGCAATCTACATATTCAATGTAATCCCTATCAAATTAACACCACCATTCTTCACAGAGCTAAAACAAATAATCCTAAAATTTGTATGGAACCAGAAAAGACCCCAAATAACCAAAGCAATCATGAAAAATAAAATCAAAGCAGGAGGTATCATAATCCCAGATTTCAAGCTATACTACAAAGCTGTAGTCATCAAGACAGTATGGTACTGGCATAAAAACAGACACTCAGATTAATGGAACAGAATAGAGAACCCAGAAATGGACCCACAAATGTATGGCCAACTAATCTTTGACAAAGCAGGAAAGAATATCCAATGGAGTAAAGACACTCTCTTCAGCAAGTGGTGCTGGAAAACTGGACAGCGACATGCAGAAGAATGAACCTGGACCACTTTCTTACACCATACACAAAAATAAACTCAAAATGGATGACAGACATAAATATAAGACAGGAAGCCATCAAAATCCTAGAGGAGAAAGCAGGCAAATCCTCCTTGACCTTGTCCACAGCAACTTCTTACTCAACACGTCTCCAGAGGCAAGGGAAACAAAAGCAAAAATGAATTATTGGGACCTCATCAAAATAAAAATCTTCTGCCAGTGAAGCAAACAATCAGCAAAACTAAAAGGCAACCAGAGGAATGGGAGAAGATATTTGCAAAAGACATATCAGATAAAGAGTTAGTATCCAAAATCTATAAAGAACTTATCAAACTCAACACCCAAAAAACAAATAATCCATTGAAGAAATGGGCAAAAGACATGAATAGACACTTCTCCAAAGCAGACTTCCAGATGGCCAACCAACACATGAAAAAAGGCTCCACATCACTCTACATCAGGGAAATACAAATCAAAACCACAATGAGATACCACCTTACACCTGTCAGAATGGCTAACATTAACAACTCAGGGAACATCAGATATTGTCGAGGATGTGGAGAAAGAGGATCTCTTTTGCACTGCTGGTGGGAATGCAAACTGGTAAAGCCTTTCTGGAAACCAGTATGGAGGTTCCTCAAAAAATTAAATATGGAACTACCCTCCACCCCAGCAATTGCACTACTAGACATTTTTTCAAGTGATACATGTATGCTATTTTGAAGGGGCACATGCACCCCAATGTTTACAGCAGCACTATCAACAATAGCCAAAGTATGGAAAGAGCCCAAATGTCCATCGATCGATGAATGGATAAAGAAGATGTGGTATATATATACAATGGAGTATTACTCGGCAATCAAAGAGAATGAAATCTTGCCATTTGCAACTATGTGGATGGAACTAGAGGGTATTGTGCTAAGTGAAATTAGTCAGTCAGAGAAATAGAAATATCATATGACTTCACTCATATGAGGAGTTAAAGATACAAAACAGATGAACATAAGGGAAGGGAAACAAAAATAATATAAAACAGGGAGGGGGACAAAACATAAGAGACTCTTAAATATGGAGAACAAACAGAAGGTTATTGGAGGGTTTGTGGGAGGGGGAATGAGCTAAATGGGTAAGGGGAATTAAGTAATCTACTCCTGAAATCATTTTTGCACTATATGTTAACTAATTTGGATGTAAACTTTAAAGAATTAAAAAATAATAATAATAAAATAAAAACTGTAACAAGATACAAAGGAAGATCCAGGCCTACCATATAATAAGGGAAAAAAATCTCAAGCAACCTGAACTTACACCTAAGGGAGCTAAAAAATGAGCGTATGAAGCATAAAACCAGCAGAAGAAAATAAAAAAAGATTAGAGCAGAAATAAGTGATGTAGAAACTAAAATACAATAGAATGAATAAATGAAGCTAACACCTGATTATTGAAAAAAAATTTTAGATGATAAACCTCTAGCCAGACTTACCAAAAAAAAGTGCCAAAGCGAATAAAGTCACAAGTGAGTGAGGAAAAATAACAAACAACACCAAAAAATACAAAGCATTATAAGAGAATATTATCAAAAACTGTATGGCAACAAATTGGACAACCTGAAAGAAATGGATAAATTCCTAGAAATATGTAAACTATCAAGCTGAAACAAGAAGAATTAGAAAACTTGAACACACTCATAACCAGCAATGATATGGAATCATTAATCAAAAAACTCTCAACAAGCAAAATTCCACAGCTATGTGGCTTTCCAGAAGTAATTCTACCAAACATTTAAAGAAGAGTTAATACCTATTTTTCTGAAACCATTTCAAAATATATAAAAGAAAGAAAAACTTCCAAATTCATTCTATAAGAAGAGCGTAATCCTGATACCAAAACCAGATAGGGTCTCCACTAAAGAAGAAAACTATAGGCCAACATTCCTGATGAAGAAGGATGCAAAAACCCTCAGTAAAATACTGGCAGATTGAACTCAATCACACTTTAAAAAATAATCATTCACCATGATCAACTAGGATTTATTCCAGGGTTGCAAATTTGGCAATCAATGTAATGCATGATATTACTAAAAGAAAGGATAGGAACCATATGATCATTTCAATATATGCAGAAAAAGCATTTGACAAAGTACAACACCCACTCATAATAAAACAACCCTCAACAAAGTAGGGAGAAAGGGAATATAACTCCACATCATAAAGTCCATATATGAAAGACACACAAATAATATCACCCTCAATGGGGAAAAACTGAGAGCTTTTCCTCCACAGTCAGGATAAAAACAAGGGTATCCACCCAAAACTGTTAGGCAATATAGCACTGGAAGTCCTAACCACAGCAATTAGACAACAACAAGAAATAAAAACATCTACATAGGAAAAGAATTAAATCTTCCACTATTTGCAGACGATATGATACTCTATATAGAAAACCCAAAGATTCTAGTAAAAACCTTCAAGAACTGATAAATTCAGTAAAGTTGCAAGATACAAAATCAATGTACAGAAATCTGTTGCACTTCTACACACCAATAATTAAACAGAAGGAAGAGAAATTAATGAAGGAATCCCATTAATAATTGTATCCAAACATTGAGATATGGAGGAATAAACTTTAACAAAGAAGTTAAAGACCTGTACTCTGAAAACTCTAAAACACTGAAGAAAGAAATTGAAGATGACCCAAAGAAATGGAAACACATTCCATGTCCATGGATTGGAAGAACAAATATTGTTAAAATGTCTATATTACCCAAAGGAATCTGCACATTTAATGCAATTTCTATCAAAATCCCAAGAGCAATTTTCAGAATTAAAACAAACCTAAAATTTGTTTGGAACCACAAAAGACCCCAAATAGTTGAAGCAGCCTTTAAAAAGAAAGTCAAAGCTAGAGACATCAAAATTCCAGACTTGAGTTATATTCAAAAGCTGTAGTCCTGAAAACAGTATTGTACCAGAATAAAAATAGACAAAATATCAATGAAATGGAGTAGAATCCCATACATGAACCCATAAGTATATTGGTCAAGCAATCTTTGACAAATCAGGATAGAATGTCTGATGTGAAAAAACATGGTCTCTTCAACAAATGGTGTGGATAAAATGAATAGCAGCATGCAAAAAAAAAAAAAGCAACTAGACCACTTTATTAAACCATACAGAAAAATAAATTTTAAACGGAATAAGATTTAAATGTGAAACCTGAAGCCATATAAATACTAGAGGGGAACACAGGCAAGTAATCTTTTTGACATCAGCCATAGCAACCTTTTCCTATATATGTCTCCTGAGACAAGGGAAACAAACTAAAAAATGAACTACTGGTATTTCAACAAAATAAAAATGTTCTAAACAGTGAAGGAAACAATCAACAAAATCAAAAGGCAACCTACAGAATGGGTGAAGATATTTGCAAATTACATAACTGATAAAGAGTTGGTACCAAAAATATATAAAGAACTTAAAAATCCTCAACACCACAAAAAGAAATAATCCAATTAAAAAACAGTCAGAAGACATGAATATATTTTTCCAAAGAAGACATAAATGTGACCAATAGACACATGAAAAGATGCTTAACTTCACTCACATCAGGGAAATAAAATCAAAATTACAATGAGATATCACCTGTCAGAAAGCCTGAAATCAACAACAAAAGAATCAACAGGTGTTGGCAAGGATGTGGAGATAGGGGAACACTGACACTTTTGGTGGAAATGCAAGCTGGTGCAGCCACTCTGGAAAACTGCCTGGAGTTTCCTCAAAAAGATAAAAATAAAACTATCCCGTGATCCACTAATTGCACTACTATTTATTTACCAAATAAATACAAAAATACCAATTCAAACGGATATATTCAGCCTGGGCAGCATTATCTATAGTAACCAAATTATGGAAATGAACCAAGTGTCCATTAACTGATGAAGATGGATAATTAAGATGTGATAATTAAGATAATTAAGATTATATATATATATATATATATATATGATGTAATATTCCTCAGCCAGAAAAAAAAAGAATTGAATCTTGCCATTTGCAACTACATGGATGGAGCTAGAAAGTATTATGCTAAGCAAAATAAATCAGTCAGATAAAGAAAATCCATGATTTTCACTCATATATGGAATGTAATTAACAAAACAAATGAGCAAAGTTGGAATAAAAGAGAGAGATGCAAACCAAGAAACAGACTCTTAACTATAGAGAGCAAACTGATGGTTACCTAAGGGCAGGTGGTTGGGTTAAAAAGGTGATGGGGATTAAAGATTAAACTTGTGATAAGCATCAGTTGTTGTATGGAATAGTTGTATCCCTATGTTGTACAACTGAAACTAATACTATACTATATTTTAACAAACTGGAATTTAAATAAAAATTCTAAAAATACTTGCTAAGGGATGAGGTATTAGTTTTTTCAACCATTAAAATTTAATTTTTTTGACATGATAACCCTACTAACCACTCTGAGATCAATCATACTATAATATATAAATGTATCAAAGAAACTGATTGTACACCTTAAAATTACAAGTTATATGTCAAATATATATCAATAAAAAGCAAGTAAAAATTCTAATGCTGAAAAACACAATGACTGAAAAGTTGCAATAGAGATTTCAATAGTAGATTTGATGAAGTAGAAGATAAAACAAGCAGACTTCATAACAAATCATTTGAAATTTTCAGTCAGGAGGGATAAAAGTAAAAAAAAAAGAATAAAAAGGAATTAAGAAATCCTGTGGCATTAATGGGACATAATTAGTAAACAATATTTGCCTTATGGGAATTCCAGAAGGACAAAAAGACAGATAAAAGGTGTTGAAAAATGATTTAACGTAATAATGATTGAAAACTTTCCAATTCAGAAGAAGGATATCAATATCCAGGCACTTGTAGTTAACAGTTTCCTATCAGGTTCAACCCTAAAGAGACTATACGAACACTCATCATAATAAAACTGTCAAAAATCAAATACAAAGAGATTCTTGAAAGCAGCAAGAAAAAGTTCGTCACATTTATGGGAAAACTCACACGGTTATTTAGCCGATTTTTCAGTAGATACCTTGCAGATCAGGAGAGAGTGGAAGTATATATACAAAGTATTGAAAGAAAAATAATTCCAACTATGAATATTTTACTTGGCAGAGCTACCCTTTACAATTGAAAGAGAGATAAAGATGCTCTCAGATAAACACAAGCTTAAGATGCTCCTCACCACCAGATTTACCTTACAGTAATGCTAAAGGGATTTCTTCAAGCAGAAAAGAAAGATAATATTTGGTAACATAAAGTCATGGCAATATAAAACTCACTGGTAAAGGTAAATATACAGTAAAATTTAGAATATGGTAATATGAGTGCATGGGTGGCTCAGTCAGTTAAGCATCTGACTTTGGCTCAGTTAATGATCTCACAGTTCAAAAGTTCGAGTCCTGCATCATGTGAAATTGAGCCCCACTTCAGGTGAGTGCATGAGCACTACCTGGGGTGAGCCCTGTTTCTCTCTCTCTTCCTCTCTCTCTTTCTGTCTGACTCTCTCTCTGCCCCTCTTGCACTTGCATCCTTTCTGTCTTGTGAAAAAAAAAAATTAATATTGTAGCATTTCTGTGTGAATCACTTGTAATGCTAGTATAAAAATTAATACTAAACAATTAAATATTAATATAGCTATGATACACTCTATAAAAGTAAATTTCAACACAAAAATAAATAACGGAAAAGAAATAAAATTAAGTTTATATATGAACAATGGTAATGTGTTGTCACTTAAAATATATTGTTACAACTATGAGATGTTTTATGTAAGCCAAAACCTGTAGCAGATACAAAAAAATATACAGAAAATGGAATCAAAGTATACCACTATAGAAAATCATAAAATCACAAAAAAGTACAGCAAGAGAGAAAGAAAAGTAAAATGAATGTATAAAATTCTCAGAAAACAATTTACAGGGGCACCTGATGGACTCCTGGTTTTGACTCTGGTCAGGATCTCAGAGTTTGTGAATTTGATCTCCACATGGGGCTTTGTGCTCACAGCTGGGGATTTCTGTATCCCTCTCCCCCCACACCCCGCTAGCTCTCTCTCTCAAAACAAATAAATAACCATAATTATTTTAAATAAAAAAATGAAAAATGAAAAATAAAAATACAGGCTCCTGGGTGGCTCAGTCGGTTAAGTGTCTGAGTCTTGATTTTGGCTCAGGTCGTGATCTCACCAGTTGTAAGTTCAAGCCCCATGTCAGGCTCTGCACTAACAGTGGGAAACCTTCTTGGAATTCTCTCTCTCTCTCTCTCTCTCTCTCTGCACCTCCCCTGCTCTCATTTTCTCTATCTCTCAAAATAAATAAATCAACTTTTTAAAATAAAAAAATAAAAATAAAAATGAAAAATGAAAATAAAACATTTTACAAATGTCAATAGTAAGTCTATACCTATCAAGAAATACTTTAAATTTAAATAGATTAAACTATTTAATCAAAAAACACGACGAAGCTAAATTTATTTCAAACAATACAAAAGACCGATCTATATGCTGCCAAAAGAGACTCACTTCAGCTTGAAGGACACACATGGGCTGAAAATAAAAGATGGAAAAAAAAATTTGATGTAAAGGGAAGTTAAAGGAGAGAAGGGGTGGCTGTACTTTTAGCAAAAAAAAAAAAAAGATTTTAAGTAAAAACCTCTAGCAAAAGACAAAGAACATCATTATATAGTGATAAAGATGTCAACTTATAAGAGGAAATGACAATTACATATATATCAAAATTAGAGCACCTAAATATATGAAGGCATTTATTGACATATCTGAAAATAATAATAGACAACACCACAATAGTAATAGGTAAATACAATATCTCATTTTTAACCATAGATAATCCATACAAAGAGGAAATCAAGAAGAAATCATTGCAAAATGTTTATAGTAATAAATGTCTACATTAATAATTTTTAAAAATCTCAGAGAAAACACCTCACTTTACCCTTCAAGGAATTAGAAAAAGAACTAACAAAGCCCAAACTTGTCAGAAAAAAGTACATAACAAAGATAAGAACAGAAATAAATGAACTACAGACCATTAAAACAATTAAATAAACAAATAAATAAATAAAACTAAGCTGCTTCTATGAAAAGATAAAATTAACAAATTTTTTTCAATAAAATTTTTAAGTTTATTTATTTTGAGAGAGGGTGCAAGTGGGAGTAGGGCAGAAAGAGAGCGAGACAGAATCACAAGCAGATTCTGAGTGTGGTCGACATGCAGAGCTCAATGAGCTGCTTGAACTCACAAACCATGAGATCATGACCTGAGCTTAAATCAAGAGTCCATCACTTAACTGACTGAGCCACTCAGGTGCCACAAAACTGACACACTCTTAGCTATATAAACTAAGGAATAAAATACAGGACTCAAATAAATATAATGATAAATGAAAGAGGAGACATTAAAACCAATACCACAAAAGCACAAAAGATCATGAATGACTACTAAGAAAAATTATATGAACTAGCACAGCCGCTCTTACACAACTAAGCAGATAGAAAAAAAAACACATTGAAAAAGAGTGGAGATGTTGGGAGCCAACCCCCCAGAATGGGGACCCAAAAGCAGAGGGATATCACATGTATGGATGTCCTTTCTGAGAAGCAAGGTGTTCCAGCTTTATATCAGGCACCCCACCTTGGGGATCTGTAGCAAGAAGATGAGATCCCATAACATCTGGCTTTGAACATTTATGGGGTTTAAATCCATTAAAGCTGAGAAGCTATAGGAAAATTACAATCCACTGGTAACGGGCTTGTGCACTGTAATCATCACTCCAAAACCCATCAGAGAAACAGCAGTTTGAGGTGCACCTGGACTACAAGTGAAGGAGACTTATTGGATAATTTCAGAGAAAGTTCCATGAGGTCAGGGATCTGTGGAAACCTTCACGGAGAAAGAAAATGCTGGCAAGTGACATTTTTTCTTACCCTTCTCCAGCCTAGCTGGCTCAATGCTTGTAGACAGCAGTTCTGACACTGTCCATCTATCTTTCTAGTATTCTTCAGCAGAAAATTTGAGAACAGAAGGGAATGACATGATATATTCAAAGTGAAAAAATATATATACAATCATGAATACTGTACCTTGAAAAATTATCATTCAGAATTTAAGTAAAAATAAAGTGCTTCTCAGATAAACAAAAGTTAAGAGTTCATCACCACTACATTGGCCTTACAAGAAATGTTAAAGGAATTTCTTTAAGTTGAAATAAAGTCTATAGCTAGAAATAAGAATATTATGAAAAAAACTACACTGGTAAAGCACACATATAGTATAAGTAGTACAGCAATCAATTATAAAGTCAGTATAAAAGTTAGAAGACAAAAATAATAAAATCAGTAAGATCTACAATAATTCGTTAAAAACTACACACAAAAAAGATGTAAAACATGACCTCAAATACATAAAACATGAAAGGAGTAAAATGTAGTACTTTTCAAATGTGTTCAAAACTAATTGGCCATCAACTTAGCATACACTGTTATATATAATGGGTGTTATAAATGAACACCATAATGACTACAAACCCAAACCCTATAGTAGATACACAAAAAATAAAGAGAAATTAATCCAAACACAACCCAAAAAGGTTATCCGGTCACTAGAAAATACAGCAAGAAGAAGGGAACAGAGAAGAACTACAGAAACAAGAAAACAATTAACAAAATGACAACTATCAATAACTACTTAAAATGTAAATGGACTAAATGATGCAAACAAAAGACAGAGGGTGACCAAATGAATAATAATAAAAAAAAACCTCTCTATATGACATCTACAAGAGACTCACATAAGACCTAAAGACATATAAAGTCTGAAAGTGAAAGAATAGAAACAAATATTCCTTGCAAAATAGTTTTTTAATCAGGCAACAATACTTACATAAGATGAAATAGATTTTTTTTTTTTAACGTTTATTTATTTTTGAGACAGAGAGAGACAGAGCATGAACGGGGGAGGGTCACAGAGAGAGGGAGACACAGAATCTGAAACAGGCTCCAGGCTCTGAGCTGTCCACACAGAGCCCGACGCGGGGCTCGAACTCACGGACCGCGAGATCGTGACCTGAGCCGAAGTCGGACGCTTAACCGACCAAGCCACCCAGGCGCCCCAAGATGAAATAGATTTTAAAACGGTCTGTAACAAAAGACAAAGAAGGACATTACATAATGATAACAGAGTCAATCCAACAAGAGGATTGTCATAGAATCTAGGTCTAAAGTTCTTTCTTGTCTAGCAAGAAAGGGGGATGGAGGATTAAATGTGAGATATGGCTAATGTCCAGGAAAAGATAAGACACCCGATGAAGGGTCCTTGCTCCATTTTTATTAGGATCAGAAGGCTTACAAACATGGTGATGCATGGCACAAAGAGACAATGAAGCTGTGAACATTAACTCATGGACATGAAGGAAAGGGAGTCTTGAAGGTATTCAGGGTTAGGGGTTAGAGTTAATACAAAACAAAATCCTCCCCCTGGGGTGGCCAGGCAGAAGGTTAGTTTAGAGCAGACATGAGGCACCACCTCTGTTTACTTAAACTGGTCTAGGGTATGAGACAGAGCACATAACCTCAGGGTTAATAAAGAACCTTTCTTTTGTTAATTAGCTCCACTCTGGTCAACTTCACCTGCAGCACAGAGGTCTATAGCCCTATTTACCTGTTTACTTAATTTGGTCCTTCCTTCCTGTGAAAGCAGCTTTCAGCTATAGTACTAAATTGGTGGGGGGCACTTTCGCCCTGAATACCTAATCTTGCTTACCTCATATATCTTTGTATTGGGGATCTTTGCCCCTCCCTCTATTCTGGGTGTCTTTGACCCCTTCTCTATTCTGAGGGCCTTAGCCCCCCTTCTCTATCCTTACTCACCTAATCTTGTTTACCCAAACTTGGGTGAAAGCATCCTATGGATGTGTAATTCTTTATGCCTTGCTAACCCACTGGTGCAAGCCCAGGGAATTTCTAAGCTTATTCCCCACAGAGAATATACCAATTGTAAATATCTTTGCAACCAACATAGGAACATCTAAATATGTAAAGCAAATATTAATGGACATAAAGGGAGAAATTGACAGTAAAGCAATATTAGCAAGTCACTTATATCAAAGGATAGATTATCCACACAGAAAACCGTGGAAGAAACAGCTTTGAATGACACATTAGACCAGACGGACTTACAGAATATTCCATCCAAAACCAACAGGATATACATTCTTTTCAAGAACACATGGAATATTATAAAGGATAGCTCATAATGTCACACCACAAACTAAATCTTAATAAGTTTAAGGAGATTGAAATCATATATAAAACATCTTTTCCCACCAAAATGGTATGATACTAGAAATCAAATACAAGAGAAAACAAATGAAAACACACACACACACACACACACACACAAACACACACATTTAGTGGCTAAGCAGCAGGCTTCTAAATAACCATTGGGTCAATGGAAAACTCACAGGCAAATTTTTTTTTAAAAATGAGAGATCAAAGGAAATGGAAACACAATGTTTTAAAATCTTTTGGATGCAGTAAAAGTAGTTGTAGCAAGTACATTTATAGTGATACTAATGTACCTCAAGAAAGAAGAAAAATTTCAAATAAACAATATAACCTAACATCTAAAGAAACTAAAAGAATAGAACAAACCTAGCCCAAAGTTAGTAGTAGAAAGGAAATGAAATAATCAGAATGGAATTAAATAAAATAAAAACTAAAATAAAAAGTTTATAAAAACAATAAAACTACAATAAAGGAAACCATTAAAATAAAAAGGTAATGTGATGTATGGTAAAATATATTGGCAGATGGTTTCTTTGATAGAAATTTAATATCCAGAATTTATAAAGAACTCATATAACTCAACATACAGTACTCCAGTGGAAAAAAAAATGGGCAGAGGGCCTACGTAAACATCTTTCCAAAGAAGACACACAGACATGTTACAAGGGGCTCAATGTCACTAATTATCAAGGAAATGGAAATCACAAACACAACGAGGTATCACCTCACATCAGTTAGAATGATTAGTATCAAAAGGACAAGAAATAATGAATGTTGACAAGTATGTATAGAAAAGGGAAAGATCATGCAATTGTTACTGATAATGTTAATTGGTGCAGCCACTATGAAAAACAGTGTGGAGTTTAATAAAACTAAAAATAGAAATACCATATGATCCAGTGATTCCATTTCTGGGTATTTTTCCCCCAAAAAACTAAAAGCACTAGTATAAAAATATATATGCACCCCAATGTTTACAGCTATATCATTTGCAATAGCCAAGATATGGCAGAAACGCAAGTGCCCATCAATGCATGAATGGATAAAGATGTGGTATAAATATACAATGTGGATAAATAAGATGTGGTATGGAATATTTTCATCCATACAATGTATTAGATAACCATTTACAACAACATGGATGGGTCCAGAGGGCATTAAGCTAAGAGAAATAAGTCAGACCTAGAAAGTAATTAGTGTATTATATCACTTTTATGTGTTATCTAAAATACAAAACAAATGAACAAAGAAATCAAAACAGAAAAAAAAGAATAATAAATACAGAGTATGAACTAGTGGTTACTGGAGTTGAGGTGTGCGTCAGGATGGGTGAAATATGTGAAGAGATTTAAGAGATACTTATATCTAGTTACATAATAAATAAATTACAAGGATGTAAAATACAGCATAGGTAATATAGTCAATACTACTGGAATACCATTGTGTGATGACAGGTGGTAACTATACTTGTGGTGGGCATTTTGTAATGTATGTAATTTTTTAAATTATTTGATTGTAAGTTTTTTTCCTTCCACGTTTTAAATTAAATCCTAGTAAGTTAATATACACTGCAATATTAGTTTCAAAGGTATGATATGATTCATCACTACATACAACACCTAGTGCTCATCACAAGTGCCTTCCTTAGTACCCATCACCCATCTAGCCCATTTCCCAATAACCTCCCACCAATTTGTTTTCTATAGTAAAGAATCTGTTTCATGGTTTGTCTCTCTCTGTCTCTCCCCACCATGTTCATCTGCTTTATTTCTTAAACTGCACATATGAATGAAATCATATGGTATTTGCTTCTTCTTAATGACTTATTTCATTTGGCTTAATAAACTCTAGCCCCATGCATATTGTTGAAAACGGCAGATTTCATTCTTTTTTATGGAGAGTAATACTCCAGTGTATTTGTATATAAAATACTCCCCTGTGTGTGTGTATCACTTCTCCTTTATCCTTTCATCAATCAATATCAATCAATGGACATTTGGGCCCTTTCCATAATTTGGATATTGTTGATAATGCTGCTATAAACATCGGAGTACATGTATCTCTTAAAATCAGTATTTTTGTATCCTTTGGGTAAATACTTAGTAGTGGAATTGCTGGCTCATAGTGTAGTTCTATTTTTAACTTTTTGAAGAACCTCCATAATGTATTCCAGAGTGGTTGCACAAGTTTGCATTCCCACAACAGTGTAAGAAGTTTCCCCTTTCCACATCCTTGCCAACATCTGTTGTTTTTCCCATGTTAATTTTAGCCATCTTGACTAATGGTGTGAGGTGCTTTCTCATTTTTAATTTTGATTTGTATTTCCCAGATGATGAAAGATGTTGACCATCTTTCCTTATATCTGTTAGCCATCTGTTTGTCTTTGGAAAGATGTCTACTCATGACTTCTGCCCATTCTTTAACTAGATTATTTGGTTTTTGGCTCTTCAGTTTTATAAGTTCATTATATATATTAGATACTAGCCCTTTATCAGATATGTCATTTGAGAATATCTCCTGCCATTCCATAGGTTGCCTTTAAGTATTTTTTATTATTTTGTTTTGTTTTGTTTTGCTGTGCATAAACTTCTAGCTTGATGAAGGCCCAGCAGTTATTGTTTTTGTTTCCATTGCCTCCAAAGACATGTCTATTAAGAAGTTGCTATGGCCAATGTCAAAGAGGTTGCTGCCTAAATTCTCCTCTAGGATATTGATGATTTCCTTTCTCACATTTAGGTCTTTCATCCATTTTGAATTTATTTTTGTGTATGGTATAAGAAAGTGGACCAGTCTCATCCTTCTGCATGTTGCTGTCCAGTTTTCCCAACAAAATTTGTTGAAGAGATTATCTTTTTTCCATTGGATATTCTCTCCTGTTTTGTCTAAGACTACTTGACCATATACTTGTCGGTGCATGTCAGGGTTTTCTATTCCGCTCCACTGATCTTTGTGTCTGTTTTTCTGCCAGTACCATACTATCTTAATCACAACAGATTTGTTTTTGATTACTGATACAATTTCCATTCTGGTTATTAATCTGTTGAAGTTTTCTATTTCTTTCTGTTTCAGTTTATACTGATAGTTTATACATTTCTAGAAATTCACATATATTTTTTTTCCAATTTGCCTAATTTGTTGGCATATATTTTTAAAAATATTTTCTTTTGATTGTTTGTATTTATGTGTGTGGTTTGGGATTTCTCCTCTCTCATTTTAGTTTATTTATTTGGGTCCTTTCTCTTTTCTGTTTTATAAGTCTGGCTAGGAGTTTATCAATTTCATTAATTACACAGAACCAGGTCCTGGTTTCATTGCTGTTCTACTAAATTTTTTGTTTCTGTATCATTGATTTCTGCTCTAATCTTTATTATTTTCCTTCTTCTGTTGCCTTTAGCCTTTATTTATTGTTCTTTATTTGCCTCATTTATGTGTAAGGTTTCTTTCAGATTTTTCTTGCTATATTGCTATATACGGTCTATATAAGGCCTATATTGTTATATACTTTCCACTTATGACCACTCTTGCTGCATCCCAAAGGTTTCAGACCATGATTTTTTTTAAGTTATTTATTTATTTTGGGACATAGAAGAAGAGGCAGAGAGAGAGAGAGAGAGCAAAGGGAGAAAGAGAGGGAGAGAGAGAATCCCAAGTAGGTTGTGCACTGTCAGTGCAGAGCCGATGCAAGGCTTGAACTCACTAACTGTGAGATCATGACCTCAGCTGAAATCAAGAGTCAGACAGTTAACATCCTGAGCCACCCAGATGTCCCCAGATCATCGTGTTTTCATTGTTATTTTTTCCACGTGTTTTTACATTTATTCTTTAATTTTCTGGTTGTCTCATTCATTCTTTAGCAGGATGTTATTTATTTTCTATATATTTGTGTTCTATCCAAACTTTTTCTTGTGGTTGATTTCAAGCTTCATAGTGTTGTGGTCAGAAAACATGCACTGTATGGTTTAAATCTTTTTGCACTTGTTGAGGCCTGATTTCTGACCCAGTCTCTTATCTATTTTAGAGAATGTCCCTTGTGCACTTCAAAAGAATGTGTATTCTGCTGCTGTAGGATGAAATAAATGTTCTGAATATGTCTGTAAGTCCATGTGGCCCAGTGTGTCATTCAAGCCACTCTTTCCTTTTTGGTTTTTGCTTAGATGATCTGTCCACTAATGTAGGTATGGTGTTAAAGTCCCCGGCTATTATTGTATTACTATCAGTGAGTTTATTATGTTTGTTATGGATATATATATGTATACATATATACAACCCGGGTCTTGTTTCTTTATCCACTCTGATATCCTATATATTTTGTTTGGAGCATTTTGTCCATTTACATTCTTAGTAATTATAAATCGATATGAATTTCGTGCCATTGTTTACTTGTTTTGTTGTTGTTTGTGGATATATTTCTGTTCCTTTCTAGCCTTTTATGCTTTTGGTGTCCCCCCCCAAAGAGTCCTCTTGAATATTTCTTGCAGGGCTGGTTTAGTGGCCATGGAGTCCCTTAGTTATTGCTTTCTGAGAAATTCTATCTATCCTTCTCTTCTAAATTATACCTTGTTGGATATATTCTGGCTGAAAATTTTTCCTATTTAGCACGTTGAATTTATTATGCCACTCCCTTCTGCCCTGCCAAATTTCTGTGGGGAGGTCTGCTAATAACCTTATTTTTCCTCCCTTGAAAATTAGGGACATCATTTGTCTTACTGCTTTTAGGATTTTTCTTTATCTCTATATTTTGTAAATTTAATTGTGATGTGTCTTTTTCTTGGCCTGCTTTTGTTGATTTTGATGGGAGTTCTTTGTGGCTCTAGATTTGGAAGTATGTTTCCTTCCCCAGATTAGGGAATGTTTCCACTATAATTGCCTCAAATAACTTTCCTGCCCACTTTTCTCTCTTCTTCTTCTCCTGTGTCTCCT
Source organism: Neofelis nebulosa (assembly GCF_028018385.1). NCBI lineage: Eukaryota > Metazoa > Chordata > Mammalia > Carnivora > Felidae > Neofelis > Neofelis nebulosa. The sequence goes on from NC_080800.1 coordinate 68,477,559, forward strand.
ATGATAGAAATGTTATTAGGTTTCATGGAGTCATTGAGTTCCCTAAGTCTACGTTTGTGATCCAAGATTTTTCTTTTCTTCTTTTGTTAAACTTCATTGTTTTCCACAATTATATCTTCTATATCACTTGTTCATTCCTCTGCTTCTTATATCTTTGTGGTAATTACAGCACAGTAATGTGGTAATTTTGAATCTCAGTTTTTGCATTTTTCATTTCAGCCTGATTGGTTTTAAGCTCTTTTATTTCTGTGGTAAGCACATCTCTGATGTCTTCTATGCTTTTCTCAAGCCCAGCTGATATCCTTATGATTGTTTCTTTAAATTCTGGATCAGACATATTACTTATACCTGTTTCAATTAGATCCCTTGCCGTGACCTTTTCTTGTTCTTTCCTTTGGGATTAATTCCTCCATCTTGGCATTTTGTCTAGGTCTCTGTCTTCTTCTGTGTGTTAGAAAAGCTTGTTATGTTCTCTGCTCCTGAGAGTAATGGCTTTAATAAGAAGAGGCCATATACCATCTGGGACCTCGTGCTTCAGGAAGTATCTCTGGTATACGCTGTGTTCATTCTGCTGCTGTCTTGGCTGCTCTTTCCCTCAAGTCAATCCTCTGCAGAGTTTCTCCTTGCTTGCTCTGGGGAATGTTTGGACCTTGGCCAGAGTGTGCTGAGTTTTGACTAGGTGTGTTCTGGTCTGCTTGTCAAAAAAGACCTGTTGCTATTTCCACTAGAGCTGAAGCTTTGCAGAACTCTGTTCAGTATACATGGTGCATGCATGGCTTTCTGCTAGGTTTCTGGGGGATGGGGCTGCTATGCTGTTTCTCAAGCAAACTTGCCCAAGAAAACCAGTAGCAGCAGAACACATACTGAATTTAGTTTATGCTGAAGGGCAGGGGAAGGAAATGGTGCTGATCAGCTCCTTTGTTCATGGACAGGGGAGTTTGTGCTTTGTCATGTCAGGCAAGCCCTCCCAGAAGAGTGAATAATTTCCCCTCTTGAGTCATAGGTGTTTTTCAGATTGCTGTTTTTGCATTGTCTGTGTCCAAGTTGCTTGCCTGCATGGAGAAGTGCAATGCACTTTGGGCTCTATCGCAGCCAGACTGGCTGAGTTTTAAAACTCCAAAATTTACAGACCTGATGTGGCAGGCACCTGCACTCGTCTTCTGGGGGAAGGTCTCACCATGCTGGAATTGATGCAGGTTTGACCCAGAAGGGCAGTCACACTGGAGTGCAAGAGTGTGAGATTTGGAGCAAAACACACTAAATAGGCCAGTGCTCAGATTAACTAACCTCAGCAGGTGTCTCTATACCTATGCTGAGAGGAAGGGAAGGAAAATGGTCCCACCAGCTCTTTTGTCCAAGAAGAGTCATTGCCACCTCTCAGATGCACTCCCAGAAGAAAGAATTTTCTCTCCCAGTGTGTCTCTGGTGATCCTCAGATCGTGTAGTCTGTCCCCAGGTTACCCGTCTTCCTTCTTTACTGGAGTATGCAATGTCCCCAGAACTCTGTACTAGCCATGATGCAGACATTGGAACAGCTAGTATTGTTAAAATACCCATTGTACCAAAAGCGATCTACAAAATCAATGCAATACCTATCAAAATTCAATGGCATTTTAAACTGAAATAGAAATAACATTCATAAAATTCATATGGAACTACAAGAAAAGCCTTGAATAACTGAAGTAATTTTAAGCAAGAAGAAAAAAAATCTAAAGGCATCACACTTCCTGACTGCAAAGTACATTACAGAGCTATAGTAATCAATACAATATAGTATTAGTATAAAACACACACAGTCCAATGAGGGGCACCTGGGTGCCCTAGTCAGTTAAGTGTCCAACTTCCGCTCAGGTCATGATGTCGCAGTTCATGAGTTTGAGCCCCGCGTCAGGCTCTGTGCTGACAGCTCGGAGCCTGGATCTTATTTTGGGTTCCATCTCTCCTTCTCTCTCTGCCTCTTCCTTGTTCGCACTCTGTCTCTATCTTTCAAAAATAAATAAACGTTAAAAAAAATTTAAAAAACCCACAGTCCAATGTCACGTAACAGAGAACCCAGAAATAAATTCACATATATACAGTCAATCATTGAGATATGATAGCCTCTTCAAAAATTAGTGTTGAGAAATTTTGATATCCACATGCAAAAAGAGAGAAAGAAAGAAAGAAAGAAAGAAAGAAAGAAAGAAAGAAAGAAAAAAGAAAAGCAGTTAGATCATTATTTTACACCATACACAAAAATCAGCTTAAATGGATTAATGACTAAAATCTGAAACTGCATAACTGCTAAAAGAGAATGTAGGAGAAAATTTGACATTGGTCTTCATAATGATTTTACAATGACTATAAATGAATATTTGAACATTTGACTTGTGTAATCAAGTTTCTAGTGATAATGAGGCTGAACATTTGATTTATTCAATCAAGTTTCTAGTGATAATGATGCTATCTACTATTTACTGGATGCTTATTATGTTTCACTTACTGTTTTAAAGCTTTTATTGATTTTAACTCATTTAATCCTTGAAAAGCACTAAAGAGGGCTGTTTTGCTTTGTTTTGTTTTGCAAAAAAGTAAACTGAGGCAGAGAAATCAAAGAACTCTCTCTAGGCCAAAACAAAAAATACCTTGCAATTTTTAGAGTCAGATGATAAACTCCATATTTCTTTTCTTTTAAAAACATGTTCTGCTCAATTTTCCACTATTGGTGACAAGTGTGAACATTTTTTTCATCATGCCAAAATTCTTGCTGACTTAGCTATTACCTTAGTTTTTGCTGTCCATGTTGCATCCTCTTAAGCTTAGCTGTTACTTATTTTGGAGTTATGATTTGGACAGCCTGATCTGTGGTCTTCCATAACACATCATATTTGATCCTCACCATGATGACTACCTACCTCACACAAAGATTGTTTTCCACTACCCAGATAATTTTTTATTACCCCAACTGTGGTGATTGTCAGAATGCCTGGATATGTTACATATAAAGTATGGCTTCTAATGATGATTCACATATAAACTTAGACACATCTCCCTAGAAAATGCTTACAACTATTTTGCTCTTCATTAAGATGTCTTGTTGAATGTGGATTAAAGTCCATGAAAACTATATTTTAAGAAGCAAATAGAAATTCTGACATCATATTTCTCTTTATGAATATTTTTTTTACTTTTCAAAATAATTTCTTTAAAATTTCAGGATAGTTAGCATACAGTGTTATATTAGTTTCAGGTGTACAATATAGTGATTCAATAATTCTATGCATCACCCAGTGCTCATCATGACAAGTGTAATACTTAATCCCCATCACCTATTTTATCCATGCCTTTTCTCTCCTCACCTCTGGTTGCCATCATTTTTTTTCTCTATAGTTAAGAGTCTGTTTCTTCATTTCTGTCTCCCTCTGTCTCTCTCTTTTTCCCATTTGTTGTTTATTTTGTTTCTTAAATTCCACATACGAGTGAATCATGGTATTTGTGTTTCTCTGACTGATTCATTTTGCTTAGCATTATACTAACTGCATCCATGTCATTGCAAATGACAAAATTTCATTATTTTCTATGGCTGAATAATATTTTAATGTGGATATATATACCATTATTTAATCCATTCATATATCAATGGACACGAGCTGATTGCATAATTTGGCTATTATAGTTAATGCTGCTATAAAAATAGGGGTGCATGGATCCCTTTGAATTAGTGGGGTTTTTTTGTATTTTGGGGTAAATACCTTGCAGTGACATTACTTGATCATAAGGTAGTTCTATTTTTAACATTTTGAGGAGACTTCTTACTGTTTTTCACAATAGCTGCACCAGTGTGCATCCCACAAATAGTGCAAGAGGGTTCCTTTTTCTCCACATCCTTGCCAACGCTTATTTCTTGTGTTGTTGATTTTAACCATTCTGACATGTGTGAAGTGGTATCTCATTGTAGATTTCATTTGCATTTCCCTGATTTTCAGTGATTTTGAGCATCTTTTTATGTGTCTATTGGCCATCTGTATGTTACCTTTGGAGAAATCTCTGTTCACGTCTTCTATCCATTTTTAATTTATTTATTTTTTAGGTGTTGATTTTTATAAGTTCTTTATATATTTTGGATACTAACGCTTTATCAGATATGTCATTTGCAAATATCTTATCCTATTCCATAGATTGCCTTTTAGTTTTGTTGATTGTTACTTTTTTTCTGAGCAGAAATATTTTATTTTTATGTAGTACCAATAGACTATTTTTGCTTTTATTTTTTTTGCCTCAGAAGACTTATCTAGAAAACCATTGTAATGGCTGATGTCAGAGACCTTACTGCCTGAGCTCTCTTCTATGATTTTTATGGTTTCAGGTCTCACATGTAGGTCTTCAATCTATTTGAATTTATTTTTCTGTATGGTGTAAAAAAGTGGTCCAGTTTCATTCTTTTCCATGTAGCTTTCCAGTTTCCCCAACACCATTTGTTGAAGAGACAGCTTTTTACTCCCATTGGATATTCTTCCCACTTTGTCAAAATTAAATTGACCATATAGTTGTGGGTTTATTTCTAGGTTTTCTAGTCTGTTCCACTGAACTATTTGTTTTTATTTTTGAACCATTACTATAATGTTTTGTTTACTACAGATTTTTCTGGTAGAAATTCCACTGAAATGTTGGATTGCAATGATAAAAACATACAGTCTTGTGCTGTCTTTGGGGAAAAAACACTCAGTCCTTCACTCTTTAATTAGCTTTAATTTTTTAATTTAGCTTTAATTTTTTTGTTTTTGCTTTTATTTTTAGATCCTTAAATTTTTGCTTATCAAGTTAAAAAATTCTTTATTACTAATTTTCTTTAAACTCTTATAATGGGGCACCTGAATGTCTCAGTCAGTTAAGGATCCAACTTTTGATTTCAGCTCAGGTCATGATCTCACGGTTGTGAGTTTGAGTCCTGCATCAGGCTCCATGCTGAGAGCGAAGAGCCTGCTTAGGATTCTCTCTCCCTTCCTCTGCCTCTTCTCCTCCCCCCCCAAAGTAAATAAATAAAACAGACTTTAAATTTTTGTAATGAATTGATGTTGAATTATGTCAACATTTTCTACATAAATTTACACAATCATGATTTTTCATATTTACTCTGCTTATATTGTGAATTATATAAGTTGATTTTCAAATGTTGAACCAGTTTTAAGTGTCTGAGATAAACCCCTCTTGATCATGGTATATAATTATTTTTCTATATTACTGAATTTCTTCTATTATTTAGCAAACAACTTTTGCATCTATATTTATTAGATATATTGGTTTGTAGTTTAAGCTTTTTTCTGTCTCTGGTTTTGGTATCAGAATAATGTTGGCTTAATAAAATGATTAGAAATAATTTTCATCCTCTATTTTGTGGAGAAAACTGTATATAATTTTGGGTAATTTTTTTCTTTTTCAATTTTGTTTCAATTTTTTATTTAGTTGTATTTTAAATTCAGGTATAATTAACCTACAGTGTAATTTTAGTTTCAGGCTTACAATATAATGACTCAACTATTCTATATATTACTCAGTGCTCATCACAGTACGTGTACTGTTAATCCCCTTCACTTATTTCACCCATCCCCTTATTCACCTTCCCTCTGGCAAACATGAGTCTGGCTTATTTTTGTTTGTTTTTTTTCTCTTTGTTCATTTGTTTTGCTTCTTAAAATAGACATATGAGGGAAATCATGTGACATTTTCTTTCTCTGACTGACTTTTTTCACTGAGCACTATACACTATATATCCATCTATGTTTTTTACAAATGGCAGGACTATATACTTTTTATGGCTGAATAATAAATGTAGGCTGCATCTATTTTGTAGAATTAGTGTTTTTCTTTTCTTTGAGTAAATACCTAGTAATGGGAGTGCCTAAGTAGCTCAGCAAGTTAAGTGTCCAACTCTTGGTTTCACCTCTGGTCATGATCTCATGGTTCATGAGTTCAAGTCTCACATCAGGCTGTAAACTGACAGTGTATATCAGGCTTGGGCTTCTCTCTCTCTCTCTCTCTCTCTCTCTCTCTCTCTCTCTCTCTTTCTCTCTCAAAAATAAATAAATAAAGTTAAATACCCGATAGTGAAATTGCTGGCTTATATGGTAATTTGATTTTTATTTTTTTTTTATTTTTCATTTTTTAATATGAAAGTTATTGTCAAATTGGTTTCCATACAACACCCAGTGCTCATCCCAACAGGTACCCTCCCCAATGCCCATCACCCACTTTCCCCTCCCTCCCACCTTCCATCAACCCTTATTTTATTCTCAGTTTTTAAGAGTCTCTTATGGTTTGCCCTCCTCCCACTCTAACTTTTTTTTTTCCTTTCCCTTCCCCCATGGTCTTCTGTTAAGTTTCTCAGAATCCACGTAAGATTGATAACTTATGGTATCTGTCTTTCTCTGTATGACTTATTTCACTTAGCATCACACTCTCCAGGTCCATCCATGTTGCTACAAAGGGCCATATTTAATTCTTTCTCATTGCCAAGTTGTATTCCATTGTATATATAAACCACAATTTCTTTATCCATTCATCAGTTGATGAATATTTAGGCACTTTCCATATTTTGGCTATTGTTGAAAGTGCTGCTATAAACATTGAGGCACAAGTGCCCCTATGCATCAGCACTCCTGTATACCTTGGGTAAATTCTTAGCAGTGCTATTGCTGGGTCATAGGGTAGATTTATTTTTAATTTTTTGAGGAGCCTCCACACTGTTTTCCAAAGTGGCTGCACCAGTTTGCATTCCCACAAAAAGTGCAAGAGGGTTCCTGCTTCCTCACATCTTCTCCAGCATCTATAGTTTCCTGATTTGTTCATTTTAGCCACTCTGACTGGCATGAGGTGATATCTGAGTGTGGTCTTCATTTGTATTTCCCTGATAAGGAGCGACGTTGAGCATCTTTTCATGTGCCTGTTGCCATCTGGATGTCTTTTTTAGAGAAGTGTCTAGTCATGTCTTTTGCCCATTTCTTCACTGGATTATTTGTTTTTTGGGTGTGAAGTTTGGTGAACTCTTTATAGATTTTGGATACTAGCCTTTTGTCTGATATGTCATTTGCAAATATTTTTTTCCCCATTCTGTCGGCTGCCTTTTAGTTTTGTTGATTGTCTCCTTGGCAGTGCAGAAGCTTTTTGTCTTCATGAGGTCCCAAGAATTCATTTTTGCTTTTAATTCCCTTTTCTTTGGGGATGTGTCAAGGAAGAAATTGCTGCGGCTGAGGTCAGAGAGGTATTTCCCTGCTTTCTCCTCTAGGGTTTTGATGGTTTCCTGTCTTACATTCAGGTCCTTTATCCATTTTGAGTTTATTTTTGTGAATGGTGTAAGAAAGTGGTCTAGTTTCATCCTTCTACATGTTGCTCTGCAGTTTTCCCAACACCATTTGTTAAAGAGACTGTCTTTTCTCCATTGGATATTCTTTCCTGCTTTGTCAAAGTTTAGTTGGCCATACTTTTGTGCTCCCAATTCTGGAGTCTTTATTCTATTTCTTTGGTCTATGTGTCTGTTTTTGTGCCAATACCATGCTGTTTTGATGATTACAGCTTTGTAGTAGAGGCTAAAGTCTGGGATTGTGATGCTTTCCATTTTGGTCTTTTTCTTCAATATTACTTTGGCTATTCAGGGTCTTTTGTGGTTCCATACAAATTTTAGGATTGCTTGTTGTAGCTTCGAGAAGAATGCTGGTGCAATTTTGATTGGGATTGCATTGAATGTGTAGATTGCTTTGGGTAGTATTGATATTTTAACAATATTCTTCCAATCCATGAGCAAGGAATGTTTTCCATTTCTTTGTATCTTCCTCGACTTCCTTCATAAGCTTCCTATAGTTTTCAGCATACAGATCTTTTACATTTTTGGTTAGGTTTATTCCTAGGTATTTTATGCTTCTTGGTGAATTGTGAATGGGATCAGTTCCTTTATTTGTCTTTCTGTTGCTTCATTATTAGTGTATAAGAATGCAACTGATTTGTGTACATTAAATTTGTATCCTGCAACTTTGCTGAATTCATGTATCGGTTCTAGCAGACTTTTGGTGAAGTCTATTGCATTTGCCATGTATAATATCATGTCATCTGCAGAGAGTGAAAGCTTGGCTTCAACTTTGCCAATTTTGATGCCTTTGATTTCCTTTTGTTGTGTGATTGCTGATGCTAGCACTTCCAACACTATGTTAAACCACAGCAGTGAGAGTGGACATCCCTGTCGTGTTCCTGATCTCAGGGTGAAAGCTTTCAATTTTTCCCCATTGAGGATTATATTAGCTGTGGGCTTTTCATACATCGCTTTTATGATGTTTAAATACGTTCCTTCTGTCCTGACTTTCACAAGAGTTTTTTAAAGTGATTTTTAATTTTTAGAAAAGCCTCCACACTGTTTTCCTCATTGACTGTACCAGCTTGCATTTCTACCAGCAGTGCAGTAGGATTTCTTCTCCACATCCTTACCAACACTTTTTGCTTATGTTTTTGTTTTTGTTTTTGTTTTTGTTTTCGTTTTTGGGTTTTTGTTTTGTTTTGTTTTGTTTGGTGTTTTATTTTTTTTGTTTGTTTGTTTTGTTTTGTTTTTTGGCCATTATGTCAAGTGTGAAGCGATATCCTTTTAATTATTAGGTAGAATTCTCCAATGAAACATTCTGGCTTTGCAGTCTTCTTTTTGTGGGAGGATATCTTAAGTTATGAAATTAATTTCCTCAATTTTTGGGCTATTTAAATTATTTGTTTCATATTGGTGAACTGAGATGAATTGTACTTTTGAAGGAATTGGACCATTTTATCAAAAGTTGTCTTTTTTTTTTTTTTTTTTTGAGAGAGAGAGAAAGAGACAGGGAGGGCGGCAGTGGGAAAAAGAGTGAGAATCTTAAGCACGTTCCATGCTCAGAACAACCCTGATGCAAGGTTCAACCCCAATGATCTTGGGATCATGACTTGAGCCAAAATCAAGAGTCAGATGCTCAAGTAACTGAGCCACCCAAGTGCCCCAAAAGTTGTCAAATGTATGCTTGTAGACATATAGATAGATAGATAGATAGATAGATATAGGTATAGATATAATCTTCTAATGATCCTGTTGCTCTCTGCAGCACCTATACAGATATCTTCAAATTCATTCTTGATATTGGTAATTTGTGTCAATTTTTCTGTGTCAGTCTAGCTAGGGTTTTGTTTGTTTTTATTGATTTTTTCAAGGAACCAGCTTTTTCATTTACTGTCATTTTTCTACTTTTTCTCTTTCCAATGATATTAAATTATATGTTTATTTTTCTTCCTTCTGAATGCTTTATTTTGCTCTTATTATTCTAGTTTCCTAAGGTGACATTTTAAATTACAGTTTTTATTTTGTTTTCCTAATATAATGTTTAATATAATGCTGTTTGGCTATGTCCCACAAATTTTGATATGGTGAATTTTAATTTTAATTTTAATTTAATTCAATGTATTTTTCATTTGTGTTATGACTTCTTGCTTATCTCATGGATTGTTTTTTCTTTCAGAAATGTCCTCTTAGCTTCTCTCTGTATGGGGATTTTCTTATTACCTTCCCGTTATTGTTTTGTAATTTGATTCTATTATCAGGGAGCAAACTTTATATGACTTCAACTATTTTAAATATGGGAGTTTTTTTTTAATGACTCAGGATATAGTTTATTTTGATGAGTGTTCTATAGGTATTAGAAAATATGTGTCTTCTGCTATTGTTGGGTGGAATATTCTATAAATGTAAGTTAGACCCTTCTGGTTGATGTTGAGTTTTGTATTTTTATAATTGAGTTTAGTTTTATTAATTGGTGCAAAAGAGATGTCAAGTCTTTACATAAAATTATTATTTATTTCCTTTTTAATTCATCTTTTTTGCTTTACATATTTTCAGTTCAGTTTCATGAACAAACATTTAGAACTGCTATTTTCTTGAAGAATTGATATATTTATCATTTTGTCTCTCTCCCTGGTGATTATTTTTTTCTCAGAAAAATATATATCCATTCCTGCTTTCTTTTTATTGTGCTGTATATTGTGTTTATCCTTTTTCCTTCTACCTGCTTATATAATTATATCTATAATGAATTTCTTGTTGGGGCATCTGTGTGGCTCAGCTGATTGAGTGTTTGACTCTTGATTTTGGTTTGGATCATGATCTCAGGGTCATGGGATTGAGCCCCATATTAGGCTCCATGCTGGGCATGGAGCCTACTTGGTATTGTCTATCTCTCGTCCCCTCCCTCTTTCCCCTGCTCATGCTGTCTTTCTCAAATAAAAAAAGAAAAAAGATGTGACAGTGACTTTGAAGTACCTAGGACACCAAGTTGCATTAGATGGCTTCAAAGTTATGCTTAATTATACAATTTTGATATCTGTTTCCAAGAAGCATTTGAAAAACACTAATGTAGTCACATGAGGGACATGTATGTGTTTGAGATGCAAATTTAGGAGTCATTCACATAAAAATAATAGATGCTGTTTGATAGCACCAAAGGAGAGGGGCTTTCCTACTTCCAGGAAGATGTGTGGTCTTCAGATCATAAAGGGAAAAGCCACAAGATTTTGTTCTGTTATTGTTACATTTCACTGTGTTCTGTTATTGTTACATTTGACTGTGCATATGAGCATGTTTTAGTCTTTGAAGTTAGTAAGATTTTATAAAGAAAAATAGTTACATGTGTTTTAAGATATGTCTTAAACAATGTAGACATAGATGTTTGTCTAAAATATTAAAATAGATATCTTTTCTCTTGGATATATAAAGGTGATGTATCTGTCTATATTACATTATGAAATATATTCTCATATAATTAATTAAGCTCTTCAGAAATCTCTAATAATAATAGATGCTTTTATCTCTACATTACCATCTATAACTCACAGACACACAAGGAAAGTTAGAGAAAGAGTAAGTGTGCAGTTAGCATGTGACATAATTTAAAAGACCTGAGTTTTAGTGTTAGGTCTTACAGAAATTTCTTTTATGATGTTGGGTAACAAATTCTTTTTTTGACATTACTTTCTCACACCTTTCTTTAAAGCACAAATCTTTATGTCAGATTACAAAGGTCAGGAAGAAGTGCATGGTAGAGTCTCCCATTCTCTTCCACACTTCTTTGTCCAAGAGTAAGCCATTTCTTCTGCACCTAACTTGATCCACCTGTGAGTACTCTGGTTCATCAAACAGAAGCTCAAATGTTTTCCACTGGATTGATCCTGCGTGAATTGACATCAATTATTTTTTTAGGGAAAGAAAAATTTCCAGGACTGGGACACATCTGGTGGATCTCTCTTTTGTGATATATATACTCTCACTTTAATATGTCTGTTATGCATTTATATAAGGGGTTTATGCTTTTTTCTTCCATTTTTTAGCAAAATACAAACAACATAACATTTACCATTTTAACCATTTTATTTAAATATAATTAACTTACAATATCAGATCAGTTTTAGGTGAAAACATTTATTCAACAATTCTATACATTACTTAGTGCTCATCATAAGTGTATCACCTTAACTATTTTTAAGAATATATTTCATTGGTATTAAATTCATTATTAATCTGCTACCATCACAGCCATGCATCTCCAGAACACTGTTCATTTGGTAAAACTGAAAATCTTACTGATTAAACAATAACTCTTATTCTAACCTCCCCCACAACACCTGGAAACCACCATACTAATTTCTACCTTTATAATTTTGAATATTCTAAGAGTTGTGCATTAATTTAATCACAGTATTTGCCATTTTATGACTGGTTTATTTCACATAACAAAATGTTCTCAAAGTCTTCCATTTTGTTGCATGTGCCAGAATTTTCTTTCTTTTTTTATATGAAATTTATTATCAAATTGGTTTCCACACAACACCCAGTGCTCATCCCAAAGGGTGCACTCCTCAATACCCATCACCCACCCTCCCTCCCAACACCCCATCAACCCTCAGTTTGGTCTCAGTTTTTAAGAGTCTCCTATGCTTTGGCTCTCTCCCACTCTAACCTATTTTTTTTTCCTTCCCCTCCCCCATGGGTTTCTGTTACGTTTCTCAGGATCCACATAAGAGTGAAAACATATGGTATCTGTCTTTCTCTGTATGGCTTATTTCACTTAGCATCACACTCTCCAGTTCCATCCACGTTGCTACAAAGGGCCATATTTCATTTTTTCTCATTGCCATGTAGTACTCCAATGTGTATATAAACCACAATTTCTTTATCCATTCATCAGTTGATGGACATTTAGGCTCTTTCCATAATTTGGCTATGGTTGAGAGGGCTGCTATAAACATTGGGGTACAAGTGCCCCTATGCATCAGCACTCCTGTATACCTTGGGTAAATTCCTAGCAGTGCTATTGCTGGGTCATAGGGTAGGTCTATTTTTAATTTTCTGAGGAACCTCCACACTGCTTTCCAGAGCGGCTGCACCAATTTGCATTCCCACCAACAGTGCAAGAGGGTTCCCGTTTTTCCACATCCTCTCCAGCATCTATAGTCTCCTGATTTGTTCATTTTGGCCACTCTGACTGGCGTGAGGTGATATCTGAGTGTGGTTTTGATTTGTATTTCCCTGATGAGGAGCGACGTTGAGCATCTTTTCATGGGCCTGTTGGCCATCCGGATGTCTTCTTTAGAGAAGTGTCTATTCATGTTCTCTGACCATTCCTTCACTGGGTTATTTGTTTTTTGGTGTGGAGTTTGGGGAGCTCTTTATAGATTTTGGATACTAGCCCTTTGTCCGATATGTCATTTGCAAATCTCTTTTCCCATTCCGTTGATTGCCTTTTAGTTTTGTTGGTTGTTTCCTTTGCTGTGCAGAAGATTTTTATCTTCATAAGGTCCCAGTAATTCACTTTTGCTTTTAATTCCCTTGCCTTTGGGGATGTGTCGAGTAAGAGATTACTATGGCTGAGGTCAGAGAGGTCTTTTCCTGCTTTCTCCTCTAGGGTTTTGATGGTTTCCTGTCTCACATTCAAGTCCTTTATCCTTTTTGAGTTTATTTTTGTGAATGGTGTGAGAAAGTGGTCTAGTTTCAACCTTCTGCATGTTGCTGTCCAGTTCTCCCAGCACCATTTGTTAAAGAGACTGTCTCTTTTCCATTGGATGTTCCTTCCTGCTTTGTCAAAGATGAGTTGGCCATACGTTTGTGGGTCTAGTTCTGGGGTTTCTATTCTATTCCATTGGTCTATGTGTCTGTTTTTGAGCCAATACCATGCTGTCTTGATGATTACAGCTTTGTAGTAGAGCCTAAAGACTGGGATTGTGATGCCTCCTGCTTTGGTCTTCTTCTTCAAAATTACTTTGGCTAATCGGGGACTTTTGTGGTTCCATATGAATTTTAGGATTGCTTGCTCTAGCTTTGAGAAGAATGCTGGTGCCATTTTGATTGGGATTGCATTGAATGTGTAGATAGCTTTGGGTAGTATTGACATTTTGACAATATTTATTCTTCCAATCCATGAGCAGGGAATGTCTTTCCATTTCTTTATATCTTCTTCAATTACGTGCATAAGCTTTCTCTAGTTTTCAGCATACAGATCTTTTACATCTTTGGTTAGATTTATTCCTAGGTATTTTATGCTTGGTGCAATTGTGAATGGGATCAGTTTCTTTATTTGTCTTTCTGTTGCTTCATTTTTAGTGCATAAGAATCCAACTGATTTCTGTACATTGATTTTGTATCCTGCAACTTTGCTAATTTCATGTATAAATTCTAGCAGACTTTTGGTGGAGTCTATCGGATTTTCCATGTATAGTATCATGTCATCTGCAAAAAGTGAAAGCTTGACTTCATCTTTGCCAATTTGGATGCCTTTGATTTCCTTTTGTTGTCTCATTGCTGATGCTAGCACTTCCAACACTATGTTAAACAACAGCTGTGAGAGTGGGCATCCCTGTCATGTTCCTGATCTCAGGGAAAAAGCTCTCAGTTTTTCCCCATTGAGGATGATGTTAGCTGTGGGCTTTTAATAAATGGCTTTTGTGATCTTTAAGTATATTCCTTCTATCCCGACTTTTTCAAGGGTTTTTATTAAGAAAGGGTGCTGAATTTTGTCAAAAGGCATTTCTGCATCGATTGACAGGATCATATGGTTCTTTTCTTTTCTTTTATTAATGTGATGTATCACGTTGATTGATTTGTGAATGTTGAAGCAGCCCTGCCTCCCAGGAATGAATCCCACTTGATCATGGTGAATCATTCTTTTTATATGCTGTTGAGATCGATTTGCTAGTATCTTATTGAGAATTTTTGCATCCATATTCATCAGGGATATTGACCTATAGTTCTTTTTTTACTGGGTCTCTGTCTGGTTTAGGAATGAAAGCAATACTGGCTTCATAGAATGAGTCTGGAAGTTTTCCTTCCCTTTCTATTTCTTGGAATAGCTTGAGAAGGATAGGTATTATCTCTGCTTTAAATGTCTGGTAGAACTCCCCTGGGAAGCCATCTGGTCCTGGACTCTTATTTGTTGGGAGATTTTTGATAACCGATTCAATTTCTTCGCTGGTTATGGGTCTGTTCAAGGTTTCTATTTCCTCCTGATTGAGTTTTGGGAGAGTGTGGGTGTTTACGAATTTGTCAATGTCTTCCAGGTTGTCCTGTTTGTTGGCATATAATTTTTCATAGTATTCCCTGATAATTGTTTGTATCTCCGAGGGATTGGTTGTAATCATTCCATTTTCCCTCATGATTTTATCTATTTGGGTCATCTCCCTTTTCTTTTTGAGAAGCCTGGCTAGAGGTTTGTCAATTTTGTTTATTTTTTCAAAAAACCAACTCTTGGTTTCGTTGATCTGCTCTACAGTTCTTTTAGATTCTATATTGTTTATTTCTGCTCTGATCTTTATGATTTCTCTTCTTCTGCTGGGTTTAGGCTGCCTTTGCTGTTCTGCTTCTATTTCCCTTAGGTGTGCTGTTAGATTTTGTGTTTGGGATTTTTCTTGTTTCCTGAGATAGGCCTGGATTGCAATGTATTTTCCTCTCTGGACTCCCTTCGCTGCATCCCAACGCGTTTGGATTGTTGTCTTTTCATTTTCGTTTGTTTCCATATATTTTTTAATTTCTTCTCTAATTGCCTAGTTGACCCAGTCATTCTTTAGTAGGATGTTCTTTAACTTCCATGCTTTTGGAGGTTTTCCAGACTTTTTCCTGTGGTTGATTTCAAGCTTCATAGCATTGTGGTCTGAAAGTGTGCATGGTATAATTTCAATACTTATATACTTATGAAGGGTTGTTTTGTGACCTAGTATATGATCTATCTTGGAGAATGTTCCATGTGCACTCAAGAAGAAAGTATTTTCTGTTGCTTTGGGATGCAGAGTTCTGTATATATATATCTGTCAAGTCCATCTGATCCAATGTATCATTCAGGGCCCTTGTTTCTTTTTTGAACATGTGTCTAGATGGTCTATCCATTTCTGTAAGTGGGGTGTTAAAGTCCCCTGCAATGACCACATTCTTGTCAATAAGGTTGCTTCTGTTTATGAGTAATTGTTTTATATATTTGGGGGCTCCTGTATTCGGCAAATAGACATTTATAACTGTTATCTCTTCCAAATGGATAGACCCTGTAATTATTATATAATGCCCTTCTTCATCTCTTGTTACAGCCTTTAATTTAAAGTCTAGTTTGTCTGATATAAGTATGGCTACTCCAGCTTTCTTTTGGCTTCCAGTAGCATGATAAATAGTTCTCCATCCCGTCACTCTCAATCTGAAGGTGTCCTCAGGTCTAAAATGAGTCTCTTGTAGACAGCAAATAGATGGGTCTTGTTTTTTTATCCATTCTGATACCTTATGTCTTTTGGTTGGCGCATTTAATCTATTTACATTCAGTGTTATTATAGAAAGATACGGGTTTAGAGTCATTGTGATGTCTGCATGTTTTATGCTTGTAGTGATGTCCCTGGTACTTTGTCTCACAGGATCCCCCATAGGATCTCTTGTAGGGCTGGTTTCGTGGTGACAAAATCCTTCAGTTTTTGTTTGTTTGGGAAGACCTTTATCTCTCCTTCTATTCTAAATGACAGACTTGCTGGATAAAGGATTCTCGGCTGCATATTTTTTTCTGTTCATCACATGGAAGATCTCGTGCCAATCCTTTCTGGACTGCTAAGTTTCAAAAGAGAGATCAGTCACGAGTCTTATAGGTCTCGCTTTATATGTGAGGGCACGTTTATCCCTTGCTGCTTTCAGAATTTTCTCTTTATCCTTGTATTTTGCCAGTTTCATTATGATATGTCGTGCAGAAGATCGATTCAAGTTACGTCTGAAGGGAGTTCTCTGTGCCTCTTGGATTTCAATGCCTTTTTCCTTCCTCAGTTCAGGGAAGTTCTCAGCTATCATTTCTTCAAGTACCCCTTCAGCACCTTTCCCTCTCTCTTCCTCCTCTGGGATACCAATTATGTGTATATTATTTCTTTTTAGTGTATCACTTAGTTCTCTAATTTTCCCCTCATACTCCTGGAATTTTTTATCTCTCTTTCTCTCAGCTTCCTCTTTTTCCATAACTTTATCTTCTAGTTCACCTATTCTCTCCTCTGCCTCTTCAATCCAAGCCGTCGTCGTTTCCATTTTATTTTGGATGTTGTTTAAAGCGTTTTTCAGCTCCTCGTGACTGTTCCTTAGTCCCTTGATCTCTGTAACAAGAGATTCTCTGCTGTCCTCTATACTGTTTTCAAGCCCAGCGATTAATTTTATGACTATTATTCTAAATTCACTTTCTGTTATATTATTTAAATCCTTTTTGATCAGTTCATTGGCTGTTGTTATTTCCTGGAGATTCTTCTGAGGGGAATTCTTCCGTTTGGTCATTTTGGATAGTCCCTGGAGTGGTGAGGACCTGCAGGGCACTTCCCCCGTGCTGTGGTGTATAACTGGAGTTGGTGGGCGGGGCCGCAGTCCGACCTGATGTCTGCCCCCAGCCCACCGCTGGGGCCACAGTCAGACTGGTGTGTGCCTTCTCTTCCCCTCTCCTAGGGGCGGGATTCACTGTGGGGTAGTGTGGCCCGTCTGGGCTACTTGCACACTGCCAGGCTTGTGGTGCTGGGGATCTGGTGTATTTGCTGGGGTAGGCAAGGTATGTAGGCAAGGTGCACGGGGGCAGGAGGGGCAGGCTTAGCTCGCTTCTCCTTAGGTGATCCACTTCAGGAGGGGCCCTGTGGCAGCAGGAGGGAGTCAGATCCACTGCAGAAGTTTTGGCTCCGCAGAAGCACAGAGTTGGGTGTTTGTGTGGAGTGAGCAAGTTCCCTGGTAGGAACTGGTTCCCTTTGGGATTTTGGCTGGGGAATGGGCGGGGGAGATGGTGCTGGCCAGCGCCTTTGTTCCCCACCAAACTGAGCTCTGTCGTCCGGGGGCTCAGCAGCTCTCCCTCCCTTTGTCCTCCAGCCTTCCCGCTTTCTGAGCAGAGCTGTTAACTTATGATCTCCCAGATGCTAAGTCACGCTCGCTGTCGGAACACACTCCGTCCAGCCCCTCTGCTTTTGCAAGCCAGACTCGGGGGCTCTGTTTGGCTGTCGGGCCGCCCCTCTGCCCCGGTTCCCTCCCGCCAGTCCGTGGAGCGCGCACAACCTCTCTGCCCTTCCTAACCTCTTCCGTGGGCTTCTAGTCTGCGCTTGGCTCCAGAGACTCCATTCTGCTAGTCTTCTGGCGGTTTTCTGGGTTATTTAGGCAGGTGTAGGTGGAATCTAAGTGATCAGCAGGACGCGCGGTGAGCCCAGCGTCCTCCTATGCTGCCATCTTCCAGAAAAAAAAAAATTTTTTTTCTTTCTTTTTAAGGGTGAATAATATTTGATTATATGTAAATATAGCATTTTGTTATCTATTCTTCTGTCAATGGAAATTTGGTTTCTTTTTATCTTTTTGCTATTGTGAATAATGCTACAATAAAAATGTGTGCACAAATATCTTTGGGCCTCTTTTTCCAATTCTTTTGAGTATATATGCAGAAGTGGAATTGCTGGATCAAACTGCAATTGTATTTTCAATTCTTTGAGGAACTGCCAGTTTTCCACTGCAGCTATATCATTTTACATTCCAATCAATAGTGCACTCATGTTCTAATTTCTCCACATTCTTGCCAACACTATTCTCTCTCTCTCTCTCTCTCTCTCTCTCTCTCTCTCTCCTTGATATTGTCATTCTAATAGGCTCGTGGGTTTGATTTATATTCTCTTAATATTAGTGAATTTGAGAATCTTTAAGTATGCTTATTTGCCACATGTATATATTTTTTTGAAGAAATGTCTATTCAAGTCCTTTGCCCATTTTTGAATTGGATTGTTTCTTTTAATGGTGTCAAGGTTTAAATGTTCTTCATATATTTTAGATATTAATCCCTTATCAAATATATGACTTGAATTTTTTTCCTCCTATTTTGTGTCTTGTCGTTTTACTGTTGATGGTGTCTTTTGATGTATAATTAAAAAAATAAGTTTAATTTTATTTTTTTCTTTTGTTGCCTTTACTTTTATTGCCTTATTTAAGAAATTATTGCCAAATTCAATGTTGTGAATATTTTACCTTATGCTTTTTCCCAAAGCATTTTATAATACTTACATTTAGTTCTTGGATGTATTTTGAGTTCATTTTTGTATATGGTGTGAGATAAAGGTCTAAATTAATCTTACATATGGATATTCATATTTCCATATACCGTTAGTTGAAAAGACTATGGTTTCCTCCATTAAAAGTTCTCAGCCCCATTATTAAAAACTTTATGAACATTTATGTAAGGGTTTATTTCTGGGCTCTATTCTGCTCCATTGATTTGTATATCTATCTTTATGCTAGTACCATACTGTTTTGATTACTGCAGCATTGTAGTAAGTTTGAAATTTTTTAAAAAATGTAAGTCCTCCAGCTTTGTTCTTATTCATAATTGTTTTGACAGTCTGGGGTCCTTTAAGATTCCATATGAATTTAAAGATGGATTTTTCTATTTCTGCAAAAGTCATTGGGTTTTGAAAGGGATTTCATTAAATCTGTACGTCACTTTGGGTAATATGGACATATTAACAGTATTAATTTTTTCCAATCCATGAATATGAGGTGTGCTTCCATTTTTTTATATCTTAACTTTTATATTTTGCCTCTATCTTATATATATTGCCTTATACAAATTTTCACCTACTTAATTCCTAAGGGATTATTTTAGGTTATTGTAAATATATATATTTTAAATTTCTTGTGGTTGTTCATTGTTAGTGTATAGAAATAAAATTGATTTTTTAGTTGACTTTGAATTCTGCTACTTTGCTTAATTTGCTTATTAGTGCTAGCATTTTCTTGGTGAAGTCTTTGTGATTTTGTACATGTAAGGTTATATCTGTAAAGATAACTTTACTTCTTCCTTTCCTTGGATTTCTTGTATTTCTTTTCCTTGCCTAATTTTTTCTGTCTAAAATTTTTAGTACTAGGTCAAACAGAAGCTGCAAAATGAGGTTTCCTTGCTTTATTTCTGATCTTAGTGAAAAAGATTTATTCACCATTGAGTGTGATGTTAACTGTGGGTTTTTCATACATGATATTTATTATGTTAAGGTAGTTTCCTTCTATTCTTATTTTGTTGAATGCTTTATCATACGTGGTTCATTCTAACTTAACCTGGTAATTGGAATGACCATTTATATTAAGTTACTGGTTTTATCCAGAGGAAAAGAAAACTTCTCATGTTTGTTAACAAAAGGTACTTTGCAAATTGGAGCAAGGCACTCACAGTTGTTAGGCTCTCACTATCCCACTGGAACTAGGAGAGGAGCTTTCTCTCTTAATATTTGCATTCCAAAATGATGGCTCTCAAGGTGTTCCCTTTTTAAAGAGATGAGAAAGCACTTACAACAAGTTCCCTAAGGTAAATTATCTGAGAAAAATGAGAGAAGAAAAATTTCTATCTTCATTTTCAAAGGAGAGAATTAAGCTTCTTATTTTTAATTTGCATTTGTCCTTATAATATGAGGATAATATTAATTATAATTGTCATTCTTCTTTAGTAAGTATTATAAATTAAAAGCAAAGAATCAGACAAAATACTATGTAAATATTATTCAATTAAGGCCTTAAAACCCAAGAGATAATTGCTGTTGTAATGTTACCATCATTGAACGAAGGAGAAAACTGCAGTGTAAGTGGCTTCCCAGAGTTTAAACAGATACAGAATTGGGGCACTAGATTTATGAACTGAGGTTTTTATGGTTCCAAAGTTCTTACAATTTCTACTATACAACAGTGCCCGATAAAGATAAAAGTAAAACTTATAATGCCTGACTTGATAGTGAGACAGTGAGCTGTTGAACTAGGGCAACCCCTCACTACAGGCAGAGGTAAAGCCTAAGTGACTAAATGAGGGCTAAGTGTCTTTCTTTAGATAACAAGTTTAGAGATTTGTGTGAACTGAAAGCCAAGCAGATAATACAATCAATAAATATTCACATTTCAATTCCAGTTGTATTATGATAGTTGAAAGTAGGGAATCTTTTCCCTGAATTAATTCAGGAAGCAGATATCAACTGCAAAGATACCATCTAAAGTCTTTGCATAAATTACAGTTAAGGCTAAGATAAGACTCCCCATTCTGAAGCCTACAAAAATGAGCAGGAGACCTGGTCTTGTAGGTAATTATTCATGCTTGACACAGGATATTTGAAATATTTAGAAAAACACAAAAAGCAAAATGAAAATCATTCTAATTCCATTGTGTAAACACATTCCCTATTAACATTGTGTTGCATTTGCTTCCAAAAATTTTTTTCCTTAAATCAGCACTACTGTGCCCATTTGAAGATTACCTATTACTATGAAAGATGACAAGTGTCTGAAACTATGTTGTTGCGAGGCAAAGGTTCCATTAAGTTCCTGACACCTCTGCTTATTTGACCCAATGGATCATCAAACAAGCATTTGTTTACTTAGAACTGATGATAAAAATCACTTCTCATGCAGGGACTGAGCTATCAAAGCTTTTCTTGTTTAAAGACCTCATTAGCATTGCTTGAGAACTTTGGCAATTATAACATCAAGGAATTTTTAATGAACAAGACCTAATTGCAAAATCTTCTTCTGATAATTAATGCAAACCATGGTTGAAATACATGTAATCAATTACTTCAGCCACTTCAGACCTATAAAAGAGACCTAATCCTTTAGACCACTAAACCCTAATTGGCTTCTATAAAGATTGTTTTCAGTAGAAGCTCCCAAATTAAAAAAAAAAAGAAATTTTAAAGAGAAACTAGCAAATTCTATAAAACAGAGGAAAGAACTGGGGGTGGGGGGGATCATTTATAAAATTTAGCCAAATCCCATTAGCTAGTTCTGAATAGAAATTAAATAAAAATGACAAAGTTGGATCAACACAAATGACATGAAAGAACAGACTTTCTGCAGGGTATTATGCAAGTTTTGGAAAGATCTCAACTTCCAGGAATGTCAAAGGGTAAGATTCACTGTGGTTTAAGATCAAGATAAATAAAGAAAATCCAGAGTCACATCTGTAGAGGAGATTCAGAGTGGTGGAAGGGTCTTATGAAAGAACAAAATGTAATCCTTCTAAACATTTATATAATATGTTGTTTTCAAAATTCTTTCATGTGTATTAATCCTTAGTAGATACTATCAGTGCTATTTTAAAAACATTGAAGCAGGGCTCCTGGGTGGCTCAGTCCCTTAAGTGTCCGACTTTGGCTCAAGTCATGATTTCATGGTTCATGAATTTGAGCCCTGTGTCTGGCTCTGTGCTGACAGCTCAGCCCCTGGAGCCTGCTTCAGATTCTGTGTCTCCCTCTTTCTCTGCTCCTTCTACTCACCGTCTGTCTTTCTCTGTCTCTCAAAAATGAATAAATGTTAAAAACATTTAAAAAATTGGGGCTTACAGAAATTAAATTACTTACTCAAGGACAGGATTTTAATTTTGTTTAATCTAATTACACAGCCTTGACTAACAACTACTATGCTATCTTCCTCCTAGATTAATTTAAATCAATTATATCCAACATCTTACTATTTTATTTAACTTTTATTTTTATTTTGAGAAGGTGGAGGAAAGACAGAGAGAGAGAGAGAAAGAGAGAGAGAGAATAACAAGCAAGTTCTGCATTGCTAGCACAGAGTCTTATGCAGGCTTGATCCCATGAACAGTGGGATCATGACCTGGGTCAAAATCAAGAGCCAGACACTTAACTGACTGAGCCACCCAGGACCCCCTCCAAATTCTTACTATGAAGAGTCATTTTTATTGTGTGATTCCCCCCCATAGATCCTTTATCCTGAAATGTTTTATTTATCAATAATTTGCATTATTTTGAATATATATCTTCAAGTCTATTAAGTCTCAGTAAAAAGTCAAAGTAAAAGGATAACTTTGTGAACTTTATCAAACCTCTATATGATTCATTCTTTGGGCTACATGAAAAATTGAAAATACTTGTTTTAAAACTTGTGGAACCTCCACTACAATTATTTTCAAGGACTGTCATTGGGAGTCGATGAAACAAAAGGAAGGAAGAAAGAAAGAAAGAAAGAAAGAAAGAAAGAAAGAAAGAAGACAATGACTTTATTCTGGAGTCATTTTATTCGCCTAAATGCAGTCAACATCATGATTATTTTTAATCATAGATTATAGTCATTAGGCAAAACAAAGTTCAAATCTGGAAAACCATCTATACCATCGAATTAGAAACTATTGAGGCACCTGAATGGCTCAGTCAATTGTGTTGGACTCTTGATTTTAGCTCAGGTTATGATCTCATGGTTAGGTTCATGGGATCAAACTACACACCAAAATCTGTGCTGTCAGCATGGAGCCTGCTTGGGATTCTCTCTCTCTCTTCCCCTCCCATGTGCTCTGTCTCTCAAAATAAATAAATAAACTTAAAAAATTTAGAAACTACTACATCCTAATCAGATTGAATGAGCAGAAAATTCTGAGCCATTGTTGGTGAGCCATAGGAGGTAGAGATTTTAGCCTAAGTTAACCTTGTAAGAAAGAGAGAATAATAGAACATGAAACATCAGCCATATAATAATTATGAGTTATAATCTTTGTATAAGACATCATTTCCCTAATATTAGAAGTTGTTCCCCATTATCAGAATATACAAAACAGAAAAATACAAAACAGTAATAAAATGGAGATATGTATATAGTAATATATATACACTGGAGATAGTAATAAAAAAGGAAAAGGTATCCAATTTCTTCTGTAAAATGAAATTTAATGGCCTTTTAAAAAAATGAATGAGGGGCACCTGGGGACTCAGTTGATTAAGAGTCCAACTCTTGATCTTGGCTCAGGTCGTGATCTCATGGTTGTGAGATCAAGCCCCGAATCCATGTTGGGCGGAAGCCTGCTCAAGAGTCTCTCTCCTTCTCCCTCAGCCCCTTCCCCTTTCTCTCAAAAAATAAAAATTTAAAATTAAAAAAAATAATAATGAATGAATATGACAAACTTCTAGCAAGTCTGACATTTTTTTTAAAAGACACAAATTACCAATATTGGGATTGAAGTGGGGGTTAATAATAAATTTATAGCAATGAAAAGGATAATAAGGAAACATTAGAAAAAACTTTAATATATTTGACATTTTAGAAGAAATAGAACAGTTCCTGAAAAACTACTAAAACTCAACTAAGATCTGCATAAGCAATATCAAATAACTTTATTTCATTTTTAACAAACTCTCATAAAACAATACACCTGGCTCACTTGTCTTCAATGAAAAACTATGCCAAATATTTAAAGAATTAAAATAGGGATTGAGGGAAGATGGCGGCGTAGGAGGACGCTGGGCTCACCGCGCATCTTGCTGATCACTTAGATTCCACCTACACCTGCCTAAATAACCCAGAAAACCGCCAGAAGATTAGCAGAACGGAGTCTCCAGAGCCAAGCACAGACGAGAGGACCACGGAAGAGGGTAGGAAGGGCGGCGAGGCGGTGCGTGCTCCACGGACTGGCAGGAGGGAGCCAGGGCGGAGGGGTGGCTCGCCGGCCAAGCAGAGCCCCCGAGTTTGGCTGGCAAAAGTGGAGGGGCCAGACGGACTGTGTTCTGACAGCAAGCGCGACATAGCGTCTGGGAGGTCATAAGTTAACAGCTCTGCTCAGAAAGCGGGAAGGCTGGAGGACAAAGGGAGGGAGAGCTGCTGAGCCCCCGGACGGCAGAGCTCAGCTTGGCGGAGAACAAAGGCGCTGGCCAGCGCCATCTCCCCCGCCCATCCCCCAGCCAAAATCCCAAAGAGAACCAGTTCCTGCCAGGGAACTTGCTCGCTCCGCTCAAACACCAACTCTGTGCTTCTGCGGAGCCAAACCACCGGCAGCAGATCTGACTCCCTCCCGCTGCCACAGGGCCCCTCCTGAAGTGGGATCACCTAAGGAGAAGCGAGCTAAGCCTGCCCCTCCTGCCCCCATGCACCTTGCCTACCCACCCCAGCTAATACGCCAGATCCCCAGCACCACAAGCCTGGCAGTGTGCAAGTAGCCCAGACGGGCCACGCCACCCCAGAGTGAATCCCACCCCTAGGAGAGGGGAAGAGAAGGCACACACCAGTCTGACTGTGGCCCCAGCAGTGGGCTGGGGGCAGACATCAGGTCGGACTGCGGCCCCACCCACCAACTCCAGTTATACACCACAGCACAGGGGAAGTGCCCTGCAGGTCCTCACCACTCCAGGGACTATCCAAAATGACCAAACGTAAGAAATCCCTTCAAAAGATTCTCCAGGAAATAACAACAGCTAATGAACTAATCAAAAAGGATTTAAAGAATATAACAGAAAGTGAATTTAGAATAATAGTCATAAAATTAATCGCTGGGCTTGAAAACAGTATACAGGACAGCAGAGAATCTCTTGCCACAGAGATCAAGGGACTAAGGAACAGTCACGAGGAGCTGAAAAGCGCTTTAAATGAAATGCAAAACAAAATGGAAACGACGACAGCTTGGATTGAAGAGGCAGAGGAGAGAATAGGTGAACTAGAAGATAAAGTTCTGGAAAAAGAGGAAGCTGAGAGAAAGAGAGATAAAAAATTCCAGGAGTATGAGGGAAAAATTAGAGAACTAAGTGATACACTAAAAAGAAATAATATACGCATAATTGGTATCCCAGAGGAGGAAGAGAGAGGGAAAGGTGCTGAAGGAGTACTTGAAGACATTATAGCTGAGAACTTCCCTGAACTGGGGAAGGAAAAAGGCATTGAAATCCAAGAGGCGCAGAGAACTCCTTTCAGACGTAACTTGAATCGATCTTCTGCACGACATATCATAGTGAAACTGGCAAAATACAAGGATAAAGAGAAAATTCTGAAAGCAGCAAGGGATAAACGTGCCCTCACATATAAAGGGAGACCTATAAGACTCCTGACTGATGTCTCTTTTGAAACTTGGCAGGCCAGAAAGGCTTGGCACGATATCTTCAGTGTGCTAAACAGAAAAAATATGCAGCCAAGAATCCTTTATCCAGCAAGTCTGTCATTTAGAATAGAAGGAGAGATAAAGGTCTTCCCAAACAAACAAAAACTGAAGGATTTTGTCACCACGAAACCAGCCCTACAAGAGATCCTAAGGGGGATCCTGTGAGACAAAGTACCAGAGACATCACTACAAGCATAAAACATACAGACATCACAATGACTCTAAACCCGTATCTTTCTATAATAACACTGAATGTAAATGGATTAAATGCGCCAACCAAAAGACATAGGGTATCAGAATGGATAAAAAAACAAGACCCATCTATTTGCTGTCTACAAGAGACTCATTTTAGATCTGAGGACACCTTTAGATTGAGAGTGAGGGGATGGAGAACTATTTATCATGCTACTGGAAGCCAAAAGAAAGCTGGAGTAGCCATACTTATATCAGAAAACTAGACTTTAAATTAAAGGCTGTAACAAGAGATGAAGAAAGGCATTATATAATAATTACAGGGTCTATCCATCAGGAAGAGCTAACAATTATAAATGTCTATGCGCCAAATACCGGAGCCCCCAGATATATAAAACAATTACTCATAAACATAAGCAACCTTATTGATAAGAATGTGGTCATTGCAGGGGACTTTAACACTCCACTTACAGAAATGGATAGATCATCTAGACACACAGTCAATAAAGAAACAAGGGCCCTGAATGATACATTGGATCAGATGGACTTGACAGATCTATTTAGAATTCTGCATCCCAAAGCAACAGAAAATACTTTCTTCTCGAGTGCACATGGAACATTCTCCAAGATAGATCATATACTGGGTCACAAAACAGCTCTTCATAAGTTCACAAGAATTGAAATTATACCATGCATACTTTCAGACCACAATGCTATGAAGCTTGAAATCAACCACAGGAAAAAGTCTGGAAAACCTCCAAAAGCATGGAGGTTAAAGAACACCCTACTAACGAATGAGTGGGTCAACCAGGCAATTAGAGAAGAAATTAAAAAATATATGGAAACAAACGAAAATGAAAATACAACAATCCAAACGCTTTGGGACGCAGCGAAGGCAGTCCTGAGAGGAAAATACATTGCAATCCAAGCCTATCTCAAGAAACAGGAAAAATCCCAAATACAAAATCTAACAGCACACCTAAAGGAAATAGAAGCAGAACAGCAAAGGCAGCCTAAACCCAGCAGAAGAAGAGAAATCATAAAGATCAGAGCAGAAATAATATAGAATCTAAAAAAACTGTAGAGCAGATCAATGAAACCAAGAGTTGGTTTTTTGAAAAAATAAACAAAATTGACAAACCTCTAGCCAGGCTTCTCAAAAAGAAAATGGAGATAACCCAAATAGATAAAATCATGAATGAAAATGGAATTATTACAACCAATCCCTCAGAGATACAAACAATTATCAGGGAATACTATGAAAAATTATATGCCAACAAATTGGACAACCTGGAAGAAATGGACAAATTCGTAAACACCCACACTCTTCCAAAACTCAATCAGGAGGAAATAGAAAGCTTGAACAGACCCATAACCAGCGAAGAAATTGAATCGGTTATCAAAAATCTCCCAACAGATAAGAGTCCAGGACCAGATGGGTTCCCAGGGGAGTTCTACCAGACGTTTAAAGCAGAGATAATACCTATCCTTCTCAAGCTATTCCAAGAAATAGAAAGGGAAGGAAAACTTCCAGACTCATTCTATGAAGCCAGTATTACTTTGATTCCTAAACTAGACAGAGAGACAGTAAAAAAAGAGAACTATAGGTCAATATCACTGATGAATATGGATGAAAAAATTCTCAATAAGATACTAGCAAATCGAATTCAACAGCATATAAAAAGAATGATTCACCATGATCAAGTGGGATTCATTCCTGGGATGCAGGGCTGGTTCAACATTCGCAAATCGATCAACGTGATACATCACATTAACAAAAAAAAAGAGAAGAAACATATGATCCTGTCAATCGATGCAGAAAAGGCCTTTGACAAAATCCAGCACCCTTTCTTAATAAGAAAAAGCTTATTTTTGTGTTTGTGGTAGGTTGCTCTTAATATATTTTCTCATATTTGAGTACATTGACTATGTCTTAGGTTTTTATCTGTTTATGTAGGCTACCAAGTTATTAGAGCCACCCTAGTCTAATGATCACTTCCTTTAATTACTTTGACAAACTCCATGAAGGAGGTATTACTATTTCTTTTCTGCATATGTAGAATCTGAGGTTTAGGGATATTATGTAATTTGCTCAAGATTACATAGCTGAAAAGTGGTGAATAAGCTATCAGAACCCAGGTATGATTTGTTTCAAAGTGTATGCCCTCAACCATCAAACTATTACAAAGCTAAGAACTTTATCTTATTTATTTTTCATCTTTTGAATTACCTAGTATTAGTAGTTTATATTTGTAGTTTCCCAGTAAATGTATAAAACATCTGTAGGATTAAATGAGTTGACAAAGTTAATCCCTATATTCCACCAAAAAATTGCTAGAACTGATGACTGAATTCAGCAAAGTTGCAGAAAAAAATTAATGTGCTGAAATCTATTGTATTTCTATATGCTAATAATGAAGCAGAGAATGAGAAATTAAGAAAACAATCCTGGGGTGCCTGGCTGGCTGTCAGAAGAGCACAGGACTCTTAGTCTCTGGGTTGTGAGTTCAAGCCCCACCTTAGGTATAGACGTTGCTTAAAAATAAATAAATAAATAAATAAATAAATAAATATTTTACTTATTTATTTATTTTTTTTAAATTAACGTTTATTTATTTTTGAGACAGAGAGAGACAGAGCATGAACGGGGCAGGGGCAGAGAGAGAGGGAGACACAGAACCGGAAGCAGGCTCCAGGCTCTGAGCCATCAGCCCAGAGCCGGACATGGGCTCGAACTCACGGACCGTGAGATCGTGACCTGAGCTGAAGTCGGACACTTAACTGACTGAGCCACCCAGACGCCCCAAACAAACAAACTTTAAAAAGAGGAAACATTTCCATTTACAATGTACCAAAATAATAAAATACCCAGGAATGAACTTAACCAAAGAGTTGAAGACCCATACCCTGAAAACTATACACTGATGAAAGAAATTGAAGGTAAGAAAAAGAAATGGAAGGGACATTAGATGCTCATGTATTTCAAGAACAAATATTGTTAAAATGTCTATACTATCCAAAGCAATATGCACATTAAATTCAATCCCTATCAAAATACCGCCAGCATTTTTCACAGAGCTAGAACAAACAATCCTAAATTTTCATGGAACCACAGAACACCCCAAAGAACCAAAGCAATTTTGAAAAAGAAAAGCAAACAGGAGGTATTTCATTTCCAGACTTCTAATTATACTACAAAGCTGTAGTAATCAAAGCAGTATAGTGCTAGCACAAAAGTAGACACAGTTCAGTGGAACAGAACAGAAAACCCAGAAATAAACTCACAATTATATGGTCAATTAATCTTGGAGAAAGCAGAAAAGAATATACAGTGGGAAAAAGAATGTCTCTTCAACAAATGGTATTTAGAAAACTGGTCAGTTATATGCAAAATATTGCAACGGACAACATTCTTACACCATACACCACAATAAATTCAAAATGGAAAAAAATATATAAATGTGAGCAATTAAACCATAGAAATCCTAGAAGAGAGGACAGGCCGTGATTTCTATGATATCAGCCCTAACAACATCTTTCTTGGTATGTCTCCTTTAGGCATGGTATACTAATTTTTTTAATGTGTATTCATTTTTGAGAGAGAGAAACAGAGTGCAAGCAGGATAGGGACAGAGAGAGAGGGAGACACAGAAACTGAAGCAGACTCCAGACTCTGAGCTGTCAGCACAGAGCCCAATGTGGGGTTCAAACTCATGAACTGTGAGATCATGACCTAAGCTGAAGTTGGACGCTTAACTGACTTAGCAACCCAGGAGCCCCAAGGGAAACTAAATTTAAAATAAACTATTGGCACTACATCAAAATAGAAAGTTTCTAGTCAGTGAAGGAAACAATCAACAAAACTAAAAGATGAATTATGGAATTAGACAGGATATTTTCAAATTACATATCCAATAAAGGGCTAGTATCCAAATTATATATAATATATAAAAACCAACACTCAAAAAAACAAATAATCCAATTAAAAATGGGCAGAAGACATAAACAGATATATCTCCAAAGAAGACATACAGATGGTCAACAGACACATGAAAAGGTGGTCATCACCACTTACCACAGGGAAATGCAATTCAATGCTAAAATGAGATGTCATCTTATACTTGTCCAAATGGGTAAACTCAACAATACAAGAAACAACAGGTGTTGACAAGAAAGTGGAGGAAGTGGAGCCCTCTTGCATTATTGGTGGAAATGCAAACTAGTGCAGCCACTCTGGAAAACAGTATGTAGTTCCTTAAATAGTTCAAGGAGAACTACCTTATGATCCAGCAATTGCACTGCTAGGTATTTTCCCAAAGAATACAAAAATATTAATCCAAAGGGATATATGCACCCCAGGGTTTATAGCAGCATTATCCACAATAGCCAAATTATAGAAACATCCCATGTGTCTACCAACTGAACAGTCATAGAAAAGAACGAAATCTTGTCTTTATGCTAAATGAAATAAGTCAGTCAGAGAAAGACAAATACCATATGATTTCATGCATATGTGGAATTTAGGAAACAAAACAACTGAGTAAAGGAAAAAAAATAGAGGCAAACGAAGAAACAGACCCTTAACTGTAGAGAGCAAACTGATGAACTGATTGATGGTTATCAAGGGGAAGGTGGGTGGGAAGATAGGTTAAATAGGTGATGGACATTAAGGAGGGCATTTGCTGTGATGAGCACAAGGTATTGTATGGAAGTGTTGAATCACTTTATTGTTCACCTGAAACTAATATTCACTGTATGTTAAATAACTGGAATTTAAATAAAAACTTTAAAAAATATTTACTGGATAACCAATACAATAATTATAAAAGTCCATGAAACAAACAACCCAAGCAAAAATACTTAATCCAAAAACTTGGCAGAAAGTGAGGGAGGTGCAAGAATATAAAAAGAACAGGAAAGGACGGAAGCAATAGTAATATAGTGAACGTTAGATTTAACACCAAATATCAGTAATTATCCTGATAATAAGTAGACTGACTAATCAAAAGACAAAGATTGTCAAACTGAATATTGCACAATTGTATCATATCATGCTCATCAGAGAAAAACCTTACATGTCAGCAAAACAGAAGACTTAAAAATAAACCAACGGAAAAGATATACTATGAAAAGAAGCCAAAAGGAAGCTTGTATAACAATAGCAGTAAGTGATGGCAATGCAGACTTACAGGCAAGAAAGCAGTACCTGTAAAGGAAGAAATGCATCACGAAGATGTAACATTTTAAAACATGTACACATATAGGCCTTTAATGTTAAAATTATAAAGAAAAACCTGATAAAAAGAAAATATTTTTTAAAATACTATAAGGTGGAGATTAAAAAAATACCTTTATGTGTGATAGAAAAAGCGAATCAGTAAATATGTATAAGAGTTCAGCAACATGCTTAATGAACATGACTTAGATGATATATTTAGAATTCAAAAATTTACCAATAAAATATGTATATTCTTTTCAAGTACACATGAAATATTTATTCAGATGAAAAAAGAAAATGTGCTACACACACACACACACACACACACACACACTGGAATATTATATAGCCTTAAGGAATCTTGCAATCCACAACATGGATGAACCTACAGGATATTATGCTGTGTTTTCAAAGCGGCATATGTGTCCATTAACAAAGGACCCATTGGGTGGGTACCACAGACTTTTCACAAACAGCTGGTTAGCTCTTGGATGAAAGGCTAAAGTAAAAATTGTCCTTACAACCCTGGGTTGCTTTGTAAATACAAGCAATAAGGGTTTTATGTCTTCATGCTTTCACTGGGGCTGTGGCAGTTTACCTTGTAAAAGTCTCTGTTCAGAATCTACATTGACATTTTACCACTTTTATTTTCACATAGGGGTGTCATACCAATATAGACTCACGGAATTGGATTTATTCTCTTGCCTGAAATAACAAAACAAAAAGATATGCTGAATTTGAAATAAGCTAATCACAGAAGGACAAATACTGCATGACTCCACAAGTGAAGCATCTAAAATTATCAAACCCATAGAAGTACAGAATAAAATGCAGTTGCCAGTGGCCGGGGTGGGGGGGAATAGGTAATTTTTTTAATGTCTATAATGTTTCTATTATTCAAGATGAGTAAGTTCTGGGAATCTGCTATATATAATGCCTGTAGCTAACAATATGGTATTATGCACTTTAAAATATGCTAAGAAGATAGATTTCATGTTGGGTTTTTAATTGACATAGAGTTGGCACACAATGTTACATTCATTAGTTTGATGTGTACAACATACTGATTCAAAAACTCTATACATTGTCACAGGAGGTGTTCTTACCACACACACACACACACACACACACAAACACAGGAACACGGAGAAATTTGTGGAGGTAAGGACTATGTGTAGTACATTGGCTGTAGTAATGTATCATGAATGTATGCATATGTCCAAACTCTCGACATCTGTACATTAAATTTATGCATTTTTGTTTATCAGTCATATCTCAATAAAGCTAAAATATGAAAATAAATAAATATATGCAGAAAACATTTGACAAAGTACAACATCCATTCATGATAAGAACCCTCAACAAATTAGACTTACAGGGAACATACATCAACATAATAAAGGACACTTATGAAAAATCCACAACTAACATTGTTGCGGCACACTGAAAACAAAATCCTCAGACACTGAGATTGAGCGAATATGAAGGGCTGTCTCTGTCAATGAAACAGCAGCAGCAGACTGCACATAGTCTTTATTTCATATTTCATTAGAGAGAAATATCAAAGAATATCAAAGCAAGGAAAGAGAGCACAAAGGATTTTTAGACATTAGTCAGACATACTTCTGGTGGCTACATGAAGGGATGAAGGGAGTGTGTGTGGTTTCAAGGAGTGTCAGGGAGTTACAGCAGGTGTTGTATCTAAGCTGTCCTTTGGGGGATCATGGGGCTCTGTGTCTCATAATACTATCACGTTTGACAGCCTTGTAATCAGAACATTGCTGACATTTCAGCAATTAATTTCATTCACCCTTGAGGTCTTACAATGCACTCTCTAGATATAGCTGCACATATACCCCCTTTTGGTTTTTATTAGCAGGACTAGGCATTGTTATGGAAATGGTGAGAATCTGGGTATTGGTGAAGAACAACTTGGGTGACTTGTTAGAGGATCAAAGAGATATCATTTTGACAACTGCAACAACAACAACAACAACAACAACAACAAAACAAGATTAGTAGTAGTATTACAATAGTGTTAAACCAGGAGTGTAGATTGAACCAGAGAACCCATTTTTTGGGTTGATCCATTTAGAAA
This sequence comes from Neofelis nebulosa, assembly GCF_028018385.1. Lineage (NCBI taxonomy): Eukaryota > Metazoa > Chordata > Mammalia > Carnivora > Felidae > Neofelis > Neofelis nebulosa. The sequence goes on from NC_080800.1 coordinate 68,510,458, forward strand.
TATCATTGAGAGTGTCAGTTATGGCCTACTGACTTTCTTGTTAAAGCTCTTGTAATTGTTTTTGCCATCTGATTTTTAAGTTCTCAATGGAAACTTTCAGGGGCGAGTTGAATGCCTGATTAAGATGTCAATGTATTTGATTCCAGGGCCCATTGTATAAAGTGGGAATGATAGAGTAGGTTGTGAAACTTGAGTCACATACAAGTTGTGATCTGGTCCATAAAGCCTGTTGATGTTCTCCTAGCCAGACAATAGTGGCTTCTAACGTTTGATGTCAGGCAAGGATTTGTTGATCAATCCTAACTTGTTCCTCTAAATCTAATGTAGTATTTTGCATATATTGATTTATTTGGTGTGTGGTCTGTAATAACATAGCTAAGGAAGCAGCTGCTGTTGTTGCAAGTGCTGTAATGGCCAAAATAGCCACCAACAAACTGTCTACAAACCTTTTGGTTCTCTTTCTTTTTTCTAATGCAGAGACAAGCTCTTACAACTGGGACCCCCCTTGCCAAGGCCGATTTAATTGGATTTGCAACCAGAGTTGTGCCTTTTGTTTGGCTATATAGACAAAAGTTATATGTAAATGTGATATGTTTGTAGTAGAGAAACAGAGGGTCACCCATATTTTGTTCCCCATGAAAATAGTATATGTGTCATTAAAAATTGGAGCTGCAGATCCAAGTAAGAAAACGTATGGCCTTGTAGTACATATAAGAGTACTGTTAACATCATAGGACCAGTTAAATTTGTCATGTATAAATGTAGTGAAACCATGTCTAAATTTTCTTTGAATAAATGGCAGGCCAATCCACCAAGAGGAAGTTTTAATAGTAGAATAGGTATTAGTGGAGTATTTGAGTCTCAGTATCAGACCCACAAATCAGGGATTCCATACGGGGTTAGAAGCGTCATAATGGAAAGAAAGTGACCAATTCCAGATATGTCCTTCCCAAGTTCTACTACTTTTCATCACCATCAGTCCTTTGGGTCCCCAATTTTCAAAGATTGTACTGTTAAATAAGGATATTTGTGTAAAATTAAAAGAACCTCAGAGGTCCAATGAGAAGCCATCATAGGACTCCATCGCCAGCCAGGGTCTGGTACATAGTGGCACTGGAGATTTTGGTACTCATTTTCCCTCAGGTTTCCTCGTACTCCTATTGTGAGAAAAAAATTTTTGACATTTGATAGTACTTACCCAAGATTAATTTTCTGGTGTTTTAAGTATGCTATTCATATACCATTGTTTGTGAAGAGGGGCACAGAGGCTTTGATTAGTATTGCAAGTACTAGGATTATAATATAAACATAGAGAGATGTCCACATGAGAAAAAGTCCAATTTATTGAGAGCCTGTGGGATCAATAGTTAGATAAATCATCAGCGTTAATGGGAATCCAGTATCCTCCAGTAATAGAGGAGTCATTACATGAGTAAGGAATTTCAGGATCTTCCCAAGAGACTAAATCAAACATAGGAGGGCTAAGAAGATGAGCCCAGTAAGTTAGAGTGTGAGTGGGCAGAAGGAACAGGTAAAGAATATAGACACATTAGCTGAATTGGCAGTAAGGCAAGGGTTGACGGATAGGAACATATTTTCAGGGGTCACAGGCATGCCCATGTTGATTAGAACGTCTTTGACCCATGAGGTTAATTTTTTAACATCACCCCAGGAGATGTGTCAGATGACTGAGTGATTAATCTTCTTTGGATTTGACATCCCGCTGGGAGGGGTCACTGTCATCAGTTTGAAGTTCGGTATTAGATTCTTGAGTCCCTCATTCCAGCTCATAATGTGGTTTTATTAACCAAGCAAGTACCCACACAGGACCTTGAGAAGAAAGCACATCAGCATAACCTCTCCCCTAGATTAACGATTGCACTGAACCCTTCCAGGTTAGCCCTCATTAAGCAATCTATACCATACCTTGGGTTTTGGTAGCTCCTGTTCCATTTGAAAATGTTTGAGAGTGAAAGTTTCTGTCTAATTGCAAATGATTTAATGTGAATAGGGCTTTCATTGACCTGGCCCTAAAGGTGGCATTTTCTCCCTTTTGTTTTAATAAAAAGAATTTTAGGAGGCCATTTGCATGTTCCACGATGGCTTGACCTTGTGGGTTATAAGGAATTCCAGTGGAGTGGTGTACATTCCATTGTTGTAAGAAGGGTTGCAATTGTTGTGTATTAGTTTTGATCTTTTTAGGTACACCCAGAATTGTAAAACATATAAATAAATGAAAAATATCATGTGAGGTGTGTTCCCTCCTCCGGACAGAAACCCATATGTATCCATAAAAAGTGTCTGTAGATACATGTACACATTGAGTTTTACCAAAAGATAATCTGTGTGTAATATCAATTTACCATAATTGATTGGCTGTTAGATTCTAAGGATTTACTCCGTGGGGCAAGTAGGGAGGGGGGAATTGTTGGCATTCTGGGAAGAAATGAATGACATTTTTTATTTGAGAAAGAGGAATAGAAAATTGTTTGGATAGAGAGTGTGTGTTATGGTGAAAGAAGAATGATAAGTGACATTGTTCAGTTACCTGGTAAGGTTGCTGGGAATTTTGCAAGTAAGGTATTAGGCAAATATTTTTAAGGGGCTTTATGTTTTATAAAGTTAATTTTAGTTTTTTTAAATGTTTGGTTATATTTGAGTTTATGCATGACGTTTTAAAATATGACTTTTTAGTTAAAATCTTGGTAAAATAATGAGTATTTTTAATGGTGTCCTATTATAAGAAGAACAGATTTTTATTGAACTCATGCAAATAACTGTAATTGCCATGAAAGAAAGAACACTTACTGAGAGGTTTTGAATTTTAGATGGTTTAGGTAGGAAGAAAAGTTAAATGCTTTGGTTTGTTTACAAATGAATACTTTATCATATTTCTGCATGTTATGGGTATCTTAAGAGAACGTTTCCTTAATGTGGAAGAGCAAACATTAGAGAACCGGCAATATTTTCAACAAGAGTCATAAAAACTATAATTTTCCTTCATTTATTTAGTCCCATGTTACTAATTCTTGTTTAGTTTGAATGCAGCTTTCTAATTCTCAAAATTTTACCCATTTGTTATATGATCTTAAAGATGTTAAATACCTGTGTTTGTCCTAAAAGTCCTTTTTTATAAATCTCCATGAAGATGAAATACATCTTATTAGAGCATCAGAACAATAATTATACATGACAAAAACTTAAAAATTGACATGATTAACAATCTGATATGAGAGTTTATTATGATATAATTCATAAGGAAATTTGTTTATTTTTGTGACATATAACATTTTGATAATCAGAATACCAAGTGATGACCTTATATCAGAGCATATTAAAATGTAGGAATTACAGATATAATTGAGCAATTATAGCATTTACTCAAGCAATACAAATTAAGATTTACAATTATTTGTTTGACAGGGTATTTTAAGTAACACATCAAATAAAAAGACCCAACTGGTCAAAAAGATTTCATTTACAACTTAAATCTTGGGAAGTTTGTTAAAACCTTAGAAAGTTATAAAATACATCCCAAATAGGATTACAGATAATTACAAATATTAATTATTTATTTAACCAAGGTAGCAATAAGAGATTCTAGAGGCAAATATGTAGGGTTATATAATTGTTAGTAAAACCTAGATTCTTTAACATTGACAAGTTTTAACTAAGTAATCAAAGACCTGATAAAGACAAAACATAAAACTTTGGTTTTCTTGACAGACAAAAGAGAAAAGACCTTTGTTTACATTATTTTTTTTTATCAAGAATAGATCTATAATACAAGAAAGTTTTGTCTTTCGAACAGAGAGAAAAGCAGAATTTTAATCTTGTATCAGTGTATCTTAACAATACATAAAATTCTTTTCCAAAAATTTCCTTCACAAACTTTCTACAACTTTTCTTTGCTTTTATATTTTGTCCTAAGACACTTCCCTCCAAACAACTAGTCTTATTTAGGGCAAAATTCCTTTTTTTTTACCTCAAAAAAATGTATTCCCATTCCTTATATGAGATTTTACATATCTCCTACTTTTCTACATGCAGAGTTGCTTTCCTATTTCCATCAGTCTTAATTACACTTAGCAGAATTTTAACTCCTAGAAACTTTAGCCTCCAGTGAAAACTAAGTAGTAACCAATTGTGAACTGTCTTGTTACATCAGAGTTTTTTTAGATGGCAAACTTATGAATCACCTAAGCATAAAGCAGCTTTTTTAACAGATTTAAATATCCTTAGTTTCTTGGCAATAAGTCAAAAACTTAAACCTATGTTTCATAATGAATGCTTCAGCATTTCATCTGATTTGGAAAATGTCTGAATGTCCAATGAATTTAATCCAATTTAAAGTTTCAAAGACCTTGAAAGCTATCTTAACAATTACCTGTAAAAACCTTTGAGACATAATTAGCCTTCATTTTAAGTCATCTTTTTAACAAATTGCAATAGAGATAACATGAGCTTATTTGATCTTCAGTAAACCTAGGTAGAAAAAGTTTTATATTTAATGTTGATAATTCTAAATGCACATCTATCAATTAAATCAATAAACTTAAATTATTTTAAACACCATATATATTTTATCTGGGTCCATTTAAAACTTAAACCATCTGTTTATCATTGTCAAGTTATTACCTGAGGCAGCAGTAAGGAAATCTGAAGTGGGCCATCTAAGATTAAGGAGGTGTTCTTCGATCCTTGACAGTGAGGGTAGTGAGGGAAGGAAGAGAATCCCAGGGTGCCAGAGACACCCAGAAGATGTAGAAGTCAGTCATGTAAGTTGCACCGGAGATGGTTTAGAAATAGGAGGAGGGAAAGAAAGGCAGAAGAGGGGAGGTGCCACTAAGAATGTTGGAGATGGATAAGAACCCAGAGGACAGATAAAGAGGTCTCCCAGTCTTAAAGTCTGTCAGCTTGGATAGATGAGCAGATACAGTTTTTTTCTATTTTATTTTATTTCATTTATTTATGTTATTACCAACAAATGGAAATGGGCAGTGCATGTCGGGTTGGAAAAGAGAGGGAAATACCCTGAGACAAAAGGAGTTTCAGCAGCTGTTTGAGAATATTTGTTAGTCTCCATCCTGAGGTAGATTAGCCAGAGATAGTTGGCTATAATCATTATAGTCATTAACTCAAGAAATGAGTGAGGGAGAGGCCCTCACAACCAGCTGGAATAACCTGAGTCTATTAGGAAGGAAGAACAGTGAGAGCAAAAGAAACAAGAAGACAAGGGATTCTCTATGCCAGATAGAAACAGAAAGGATTAGGGATATTTTTCTCATCTCATCGTGGGCATTGAGTGCCTGTAGTTCCTACCTGAATGAGTGGACATCCTTGTCCCTTTTTGGGCTTGAGAGATGAGGTGTGCAGCCAGGAGCCATTAGATTCTGCTGGTTGCTGTTTGGGCACCACTCATAGCCATGCACTGAAGAAAAAGTTCTCAGACACTTAGACCCAGCAGAAATGCAGTGTCACCTCTGCCAGTGAAACAGTAGCAGCAGCAGACTGCACATAGTCTTTATTTAGAAAGAAGTATCAAAGAATATCAAAACAAGGAAAGAGAGAACAAAGGATTTTTAGACATTAGCCAGACATACTTCTGGTGGCTACATGAAGGGATGAAGGGAGTGCGTGTGGTTTCAAGGACTGTCAGGGAGTTACAGCAGGTATTGTATTTAAACTGTCTTTTGGGGAATCATGGGGCTCTGTGTCTCATAGTGGCAGCCTTGAGACCAGAACTTTGCTGACATTTCATCAACTACCTCATTCACCCTTGAGGACTTACAATGCACTCTCTAGAGATAATTCCACAAACACAATCCTTAATGGGGAAAAACTGAGGCCTTTCCCCCTAAGGTCAGGAATAAGACAAAGACGTCCACTCTTACCACTTTAATTCAACATAGAATTGGAAATCTTAGCCATAGCAATCAGACAACAGAATTAAATAAAATTCATCCAAATTGGAAAGAAACAAGTAAAACTTTCACTATTTGCAGAAGACTTGATAATATGTACAACCCAAAAAACTCCACTAAAAAACTTCCCTGATAAATGAATTCAGTAAAATTGCAGGATCCAAAAAAATGTACAGAAATATGTTTATATTCAGTAATAAAAAAGCAGAAAGAGAAAATAGGAAAACAATTCCATTTAAAATGCACCAAAAATAAGATACCTAGGAAGAAAGCTAAACAAAGTGATGAAAGATCTGTACTCTGAAAATTATAAAATACTGATGAAAGAAATTGAAGAAGACACAAAAAAATGGAAAAAATATTCCATGCTCCTGGATAGGAAGAACAAATATTTTTAAATGTATATACTGCCCAAAGCCATCTACATATTTATTGCAATCCTTAGAAAAATTCCACCAGCATTTTTCACATAGCTAGAACAGTCCCAAAATTTGTATGGAACCACAAAAGACTCTAAATAGAAAAAACAAAAACAAAAACAAAAACAACAAAAAACTTGAAAAACAAAACCAAAGCTGAAGGCATCACAATTCTGGACCTCAAGCTACATTACAAAGTTGTAGTAATAGAACAGTATGGTACTGGCACAAAAAGATACACATAGGTCAATAGAACAGAATAGAGAACCCAGAAATAAACCCAAAAGTGTATTATAAATTAATATTCAACCAAGCAGGAAAGAATATCCAATGGGAAAAAGACAGTCTCTTCAAAAAATTGTGTTGAGAAAACAGGGCAACAACATGCACAAGAATTAAACTGGTTCACTTTTCTTACACAGAACACAAAGTAAACTCAAAATGTATTTAAAGACCTAAATTTGAGACCTGAAACCATAAAAATCCTAAAAATGAACACAGGAAGTAAATTCTTTGACATTGGCTGTAGTAACATTTTTCTAGATATGTGTCCTTAGGTAAAGGAAATAAAATAAAAAAATAAACTACTCGGACTTCATTAAAAGTAAACCTTCTATACAACAAATGAAACAATCAACAAAACTAAAGGACAACCTAGAGAATGGGAGAATATATTTGCAAATGACATAACCAATAATGGGCTAGTATCTGAAATAAAGAACTTATAAAAATCAGGCTCCATAAAGCAAATAATCTGATTAGAAATGGGCACAAGAAATTAACAAACATTTGCCTAAAGAAGATAATCAGATGGCCAACAGGCACATGAAAAGATGCTCATCATCACTTATCACCAGGGAAATGCAAATGAAAATACCAGTATCACGTCACAACTGTCAGAATGGCTAAAATCAACAACACAAGAAATAGCAGGTGTTGTATAGGATATGGGGAAAAAAGAACACTTGTGCACTGTTAGTGAGAATGCAAACTGATGCAGACACTGTGGAAAACACAGTCATATATATATATATATATATATATATGTATATGTATAACATATATATATAAAGTATACATATATATGTATATATAAAGTACATATTTTATATATATGTATATAATTTTATAAACACAGTCATATATATATATATATATATATAAAATAATGAAATCTTGCCATTTGGTAGGACATGAATGGAGATACAGAGTATACATACATATATATATATAAAGTATATATTTTATATATATGTATATATATAATTTTGTAAACACAGTCATATATATATATATATATATATATATATATATATATATATAAAATAATGAAATCTTGCCATTTGGTAGGACATGAATGGAGATACAGAGTATAACGCTGAGAAATAAGTCAGAGAAAAACAACTATTATTTCACTCATTTGTGGAATTTAAGAAAGAAAATCAACAAGCAAAGGGTAAAAAAGAGAAAAAGAGAGACAATTTGAGAAACAGATTCTTAATTATAGAGATGAAAGCGATAGTTACCAGATGGGAGGAAGTTGGGGGAATGGGTTAAATAGGTGATGGGAATTAAGGAATGCATTTGTCCTGATGAGCACCCATTGATGTATGGAACTGTTAAATCACTATATTGTACACCTGAAACTAATAAAAGTCTCCATGAAAAAAATACTATTGAGAGCTTCCTTATGCTGTGCCTGTTTGTCCCCATGACTTATTCATTCCATAACTGTACACCTGTGTCTCCCACTCTCCTCCCCCAAACACCTCCCCTCTGGCAACCATCCATTTGCTCTCTGTATTTACAGGTCTGAATTTGCTTTTTATTTGTTTATTCATTTTTTATTCCACTTATGGTTTCAATCATATATTTGCCATATATATCATCATGTGATATGTGATATATATATATATATATATATAGTATGTGATTATCCATCTAGCACATCTTCTTTATCAATTTGTCTATCAATGGACTCAGGTTTATCCATATATTGGCTATTACAAATAATGCTGCAACAAATATGGGGGAGCATATATATTTTCAAATTAGTGTTTCTGTGTTCTTGGGTAAATGCCCAGTAGTGGAATTACTGTATCATATGCTATTTATATTTTAACTTTTTGAGGATCATCCTTACTGTTTTCCATAGTGGCTATACCAATTTACATTCCTAACAACTGTTTGTGAGGGTTCATTTTCCTCCACATCATTTCCAACACTTGTTATTTTTTGTCCTTTTGTTGTTAACCAGTGTTTAATAAGTGTTATTAAATTAGTTCAGCATAGTATCAGAATTAAAAATACCATACCATTTACAATCATTCCAAAAATATGAAATGTTTAGATGTAAAATTAGCAAACTATGGGCAGGATCTGTATGCTACAAAATTACAGAATGATAATGAAGAAAATCAAAGACCTAAATAAATGGACAGACATATGTTTATTGATTAGAAGACTCAATCTAGAAAAGATAACAATTCTCCTCAAATTGATATACCAGTTTAATAAAATTACTATCACACCAACAAGGATTTATGTAGACTTAGACAAGATTCTTATAAAATGTATAACGAAAGGCCCTAGAATAGCTAAAACACTCTTTTACAAAAAAGAATAGTGGGAGGAAACACTTTATCCAATTCTAAAACTTCTATAAAGCTACATTAAGATGTGTGGAAAAAAGTCAGTTAAGTGTCCGACTTTGGCTCTGGTCATGACCTAGCAGTTCATGGGTTTGAGCCCCATGTAGGGCTCTGTGCTGACAGCTCAGAGCCTGGAGACTGCTTTGGATTCTGTGCCTCTCTCTCTCTCTCTCTGTGCCTCTCCCACTTGCACTCTGTCTCTGTCTCTCTCAAAAATAAACATTAAAAAATAATTAAAAAGAAAATTTATGAAGAAAATGTGTGATATTTGTGGAGGCATGGACATATAAATCAATGTAAAAAAGTAGAGAATCCATAAATAAGTCCATGCAAATATTCTCAACTACTTTTTTTTTTTTACAAAATTTAAAAGCAACTCAATAGAGGAAGTACAGACTTTTCAAAGATGGGGCTGACACAAGTAGATATTCATAAGGAAATCAAAAGAAACTTGACCTAAGTCTCATATCTTTTATAAAAATTAATTCAAAATGGATCACAGACTTAAGTGTAAAATGTAAAACTAAAACTTCCGATAAGGTGACATAGGAAGAAATTTAGCTTCTAGGGCTAGGGTAAAAAAAAAATGTTCTTATACTTATTACCGAAACCACAATCCATTAAATTAAAAAAAAAGGTAGATTGTAACCTCATAAAAATTGAAAACTTTTGTTCTCCAAAAGACCCCATCAAGAGGATGTAAAGACAAATAAAGACTGATAAAATATTCACAATCCACATATCCAACATAGGATGAGTATATAGAAGATATAAAAAGCTCTCAATACTCAAATGTATCTAAACAATCCAATTAGAAAGGCAAAAGTTATGGACAGGTATTTCACCCAAGAGAGTGTCACTGTGACCAAAAATAAACTCATCAAATTTGTTTGGAGAAAGTACGTTGGGTCTACCTTGGTTTCTTAGTATAAAATATTGTTTTCTAAGTACTTGAACATAACATCAAGAATTTCAATTTTGGACCACCGCCAAGGAATCCTAAATAATTTAGCTATGAGCTTCTTTCACTTGAGGCAGATCTCTTAGCACCACGGAGGGCTTTAGAGTGAGGCATGAGTGCCTTCTTCAAAAGTTACTTTTACCTGATATGAAAAGTATGAATCTGTAGAAGAAATGATCAGGCTAGTATAACAAATTGGCAATATTTAAAAAGGAAGGAAACAGAATTCCATATGATGAAATAGAAAATCATACAACCCAGAGGTCATCTATTGTGGTTATAGCAAATTTCTATCACATTATGTAAAAAACAAACAAAAAAACTATAATTACCTTATAAATATATATTAATTTGTCACTAGTTAATAAATCTTTAGCTCTTTAAATATGTGTATTATGTCCTAAAGTATGGTTAATTTGTAATGCTATATTGGTTTATGGCTTTCAAATAAAATAAGATTATGGAAAACAGTTATTCAGAGTGAAACCATAGCTCCAGATATTACTGTTAACCCAGGAGCAACTCATGGGAATTATAGGAATCATATCTAGGAAGAAAAATTAACCTATAAAAGGTAGCTTCACACACCCAAACCTAAAATATGTTGGGAAATATTTTCACCTTCTGAGTTGTTTTGAATAAAAAAATAAATTGTATAGCATTTTACTTTAGTTATAATTGTCAAATTATAGTCAAATAAGGCCAATATATGATAGATGAAATGCATCATTATAAACGAGAAGATATTGCCATATAAATTTTGTAATTTACAAGGAAGTTTAAAAGAAACTACCTATTCAGATATGAGCCAGATGGAATTTCTAGGCTTTAATTCAAAAGGTCCCATGGTCCTGTATTCATGATAGTCTTTCCACTTTAATCTCACAGACCCTACCTACCAACAAAAGAATTCTAAACCTTGAATGAGATGTTTGAAGTAAGTGCTTCCAATGGTTGAGAGCTTTTGCATCCAGAATGCCTAAGCTCCTCAGCCTGGACAGTTGAATGGCAGCTTTTGTGAGGAGATCCCTTCATTAATAATTAACAGAAAGTACTGCAATCAGATGGAAAACCTCTCACAACTCCAGTGTCACTGAATGGGCACTTCAGTACTGTTTTCCTTAGTGGACTTAATAAAATGGGAATTTGTAGATTATGAGATTGGTGCTACCTTGAGTGGATCTTGTATTGTTTGGTATACAAAAGTAGTTTTATTAGATTTTTCTGTCTGCCATTTATGGCTAAAGTGCATGATCAGATTAGGATAGCAAGAAAGCACTGCATTTAAAAAAAATCTTTGTAGGTAGAGAGATTGCTAAATTCTTTGGTTTTCTCTATAGGTTGAACATAAGATATAACTTTTTTTTTTTTGCCTAATAAAAGCTTGTTGATGCAGATGTCTACTTCGAGGAATTTGTGAAGTAGGTTTAGCATGAAAGGAAAAAAAACGTGAATAGAAAAGTTTGGTTCTGGTGGCTTACATCTCATCTTTTAGTGACCTGTCTTTCCTTTTCCCAACCCCCATTAAACCACTAATAACTCAAACACTTCCTGTAAGCTTCCAGCAGCCCAGGGTTTTCACAGTTTATCTACTAAGCTTTCTTCCTTAAAAACCAATTTGTATTTTAGACATTTCACTCCTCCAATTGCCTCCCAAATTTAATTTGTCTGTATTTTCTTCCTGCTCCAATCTCCACTAGTTAATTTTATAAACTCATTCAACTACTATTTGATATTATAATGAGTGGCAGGTTAAAATATTTGTATTTAAGCAAAACACTCACAAAGGTCAAATATTTAACCACAAAAATACTTTCATGGAAATACGCTAGTGGGGAAGATAGTAGAAAGGCAAGTTTTATTGTGTCCTTCAAATCACACGTAAATAGTTCACTTCATACAAACATATCACCAATAGTCATCTCACACTGTGATATTCTCAAAACCTTCAAATTCGCAAAACAAATATTGTATTTAATGCTACAGTTTGTTTTACTTTGCAAAGTCTGTAAATCTACACTATTATACAAAGAGAAAAAGTAACCAAGATATTTGTAAGAATAGGGAAAATTTATAGGACACAAAGATGACCAAAATCAACAAACCCAGGCAGTGCTCAGACAGTGCTATCACTGTGATAGGGTTTATAGAGTTTGTTCATGCCCATGATTTTATGTGATCATCACAACAACCCTATGATATTGGAATGACATAAGTATTCTTATGTAGTCTTACAAATCAGTATATGACACTGAGGAAGGTTAATAATTTGAGATATTATAGGGAATTACAGCAAAAGATTTCTGACACATATTCTTTATGTTTTATCCACTAAATTTATGTTTTCCTGGCTAAATTTTTTGAAGCCAACTTTTGACCTTTATTATTCTAGAAGAACTTTCATCTACCAGTAATTTCTGCATCAATTATTTTTTTAAATCAGAACACAGCCTTTGTAATTGTTTTTTTTTAAACTTCAGGTTATTTTACTTTAATTCCATGATAGTTAACATACAGAGTTCTTTAGTTTCAGGTGTACAATATAGTGATTCAACTATTACATACATCACCCAGTGCTCATCACAACAAGTGCAATCCTTAATCCTCATCACCTATATAACCCTTCCCCCCACTCGCCTTTCCACTGGTAACTATCATTTTTTCCACAATACTTAAGAGCCTATTTCTTGGCTTTTCTCACTCTCCCTTTACCCCACTTTGCTTCTGGGTTTATATCTATTAAATTCCACATATTAGTGAAATCATGTTATTTGACTTTCTCTGACTTCTTTCATTTAGAATTTTACTCTTTAGCTCCATCCATGTCCTTCGAAATGGCAAGATCTCACCCCTTTTTGGCTGAATAATATCCATATATATATATATATATATATATGTACATATATATATGTGTGTGTGTATATATATATATATATACATATATAATTTCTCCTTTATCCATTCATCTATCAAAATATTCTTATGCTGCTTCTATATCTCTATGGATATTGTAAGTAATGATGTAACAAACATTGGGATGCATGTATCCCTTTGAATTAGTATTGTCTATTCTTTGGGCATACCCATTCGTTCAATGGCTGGATAGAAGGGAAGTTCCATTTTTAAAATTTTTGAGGAAGCTCCATACAGTCTCCCACAGTAGCTGCACCAGTTTGCATTACCAACAGTGCAGGAAGGTTTTTTTTTCCCACATCCTCGCCAACACCTGTTGTTTCTTGTGTTGTTGATTTTATCCATTATGACCAGTGTGAGGCAACATCTTATTGTAGTTTTGATTTGTATTTCCCTAATGATGAGTGATGTTGAGCATCTTTTCATGTGTCTCTTGCCCATCTGGAGGTCTTATTTGGAAAAATACCTGTTCATATGCTCTGATCACATTTTAATTGCATTATTTTTTATATATTTTTTGGTGTTGAGTTGTATCAGTTCTTTATATATTTTGGAAACTAAATCTTTATAGGACATGCCATTAGTAAACATATTCACCCATTCTGTAGGTTGCCTTTTAGTTTTATTTACTGTTTCCTTTGGTGTTCAGAAGCTTTTTATTTTGAGGAAGTCCCAATAGTTTATATCTGCTTTTATTTCCCTTGCCTCAGGAACATGTCTTAAAGAATTTGCTATGACTGATGTCAAAGAAGCTACTGCCTGTGTTCACTTCTAGTATTTTTATGTTTTCAAGTCTCACATTTATGTTTAATTTATTTAGATGTTTAATTTATTTTGAGTTTATTTTTTTTGTGTATGGTATAAGAAAACGGTCCAGTTTAATTCTTTCGTATGTAACTTAATAGTTTTCACAACACCATTTCTTGTGGAGACTGTTTTTTTCCATTGGATATTCTTTCCTGCTTTGTAAAAGATCAATGTATCATGGAATTATGGGTTTATTTCTGGGTTTTCTGTCCTGTTCCTGTGATCTGTTTATTTTTGCCCCAGTACCATACTGTTTTAATCACTGCAGTTTTGTAATATAATTTGAAGTTTGCAATTGTGATGGCTTCAGGTTTTCTTTTATTTTTCAGAATTGCTTTGGGTATTTGGGGTCTTTTCTAGTTCCATATAAATTTTAGGAGAATCTGTTCAAGTGCTGTGAAAAATGCTGTTCATATTTTGATAGGTATTGCATTCAATTTGTAGATAACTTTGGGTAGTATAGAAATTTTAGCAATATTTGTTCCTCCAATCCATGACCTTGTTAATGAACACAATCTATCATCTCTATGCTTAATATAGGTACATGGCAATTTTCCTTTTTTTCTTTTTTAAATTGAAGTTGCAAGCATTCAATGATATTTAACTGATCTCAATTATAGACACAATCTTAAATACATTCTGTATGATTGTTTAAAATCATTAAATCACATAGGAGCAGAAAGAAGCAAAAGAGGAAGAACCTAGGCTCATCTAATCCTAATTAGATCCTAATCAACTAGATAATTATAAAGTCATCCTAAATACCCCCAGAAATTGACTCAAAGACTGAAAGAACAAACTCAAAAACTAAAGAGAGAAGAAGTCACATCAAAAAAGATGGGAAATTTGGAGACCTGGTTTAGGGAAGAAATGGATCCTGGGTGCTATGGAGGGGAAGGAGCCCTGGTTATAGAATGAGAAAGAGAGGACCACACAGTGGAATGCACACGGATAACTTTTCCCCTAATCCATTGGCTTGGAAAACAAGAGGGGCTGAATTTCTTTTTTTTTTTTTTTTTTTTTTTTTTTTTTTTTATTTATTTATTTTTTAATATATGAAATTTACTGTCAAATTGGTTTCCATACAACACCCAGTGCTCATCCCAAAAGGTGCCCTCCTCAATACCCATCACCCACCCTGCCCTCCCTCCCACCCCCCATCAACCCTCAGTTTGTTCTCAGTTTTTAACAGTCTCTTATGCTTTGGCTCTCTCCCACTCTAACCTCTTTTTTTTTTTTTTTTCCCTTCCCCTCCCCCATGGGTTTCTGTTACGTTTCTCAGGATCCACATAAGAGTGAAACCATATGGTATCTGTCTTTCTCTGTATGGCTTATTTCACTTAGCATCACACTCTCCAGTTCCATCCACGTTGCTACAAAAGGCCATATTTCATTCTTTCTCATTGCCACGTAGTATTCCATTGTGTATATAAACCACAATTTCTTTATCCATTCATCAGTTGATGGACATTTAGGCTCTTTCCATAATTTGGCTATTGTTGAGAGTGCTGCTATAAACATTGGGGTACAAGTGCCCCTATGCATCAGTACTCCTGTATCCCTTGGATAAATTCCTAGCAGTGCTATTGCTGGGTCATAGGGTAGGTCTATTTTTAATTTTCTGAGGAACCTCCACACTGCTTTCCAGAGTGGCTGCACCAATTTGCATTCCCACCAACAGTGCAAGAGGGTTCCCGTCTCTCCACATCCTCTCCAGCATCTATAGTCTCCTGATTTCTTCATTTTGGCCACTCTGACTGGCGTGAGGTGGTATCTGAGTGTGGTTTTGATTTGTATTTCCCTGATGAGGAGCGACGTCGAACATCTTTTCATGTGCCTGTTGGCCATCCGGATGTCTTCTTTAGAGAAGTGTCTATTCATGTTTTCTGCCCATTTCTTCACTGGGTTATTTGTTTTTCGGGTGTGGAGTTTGATGAGCTCTTTGTAGATTTTGGATACTAGCCCTTTGTCCGATATGTCATTTGCAAATATCTTTTCCGATTCCGTTGGTTGCCTTTTAGTTTTGTTGGTTGTTTCCTTTGCTGTGCAGAAGCTTTTTATCTTCATAAGGTCCCAGTAATTCACTTTTGCTTTTAATTCCCTTGCCTTTGGGGATGTGCCGAGTAAGAGATTGCTACGGCTGAGGTCAGAGAGGTCTTTTCCTGCTTTCTCCTCTAAGGTTTTGATGGTTTCCTGTCTCACATTCAGGTCCTTGATCCATTTTGAGTTTATTTTTGTGAATGGTGTGAGAAAGTGGTCTAGTTTCAACCTTCTGCATGTTGCTGTCCAGTTCTCCCAGCACCATTTGTTAAAGAGACTGTCTTTTTTCCATTGGATGTTCTTTCCTGCTTTGTCAAAAATGAGTTGGCCATACGTTTGTGGGTCTAGTTCTGGGGTTTCTATTCGATTCCATTGGTCTATGTGTCTGTTTTTATGCCAATACCATGCTGTCTTGATGATGACAGCTTTGTAGTAGAGGCTAAAGTCTGGGATTGTGATGCCTCCTGCTTTGGTCTTCTTCTTCAAAATTACTTTGGCTATTCGGGGCCTTTTGTGGTTCCATATGAATTTTAGGATTGCTTGTTCTAGTTTCAAGAAGAATGCTGGTGCAATTTTGATTGGGATTGCATTGAATGTGTAGATAGCTTTGGGTAGTATTGACATTTTGACAATATTTATTCTTCCAATCCATGAGCAGGGAATGTCTTTCCATTTCTTTATATCTTCTTCAATTACCTGCATAAGCTTTCTATAGTTTTCAGCATACAGATCTTTTACATCTTTGGTTAGATTTATTCCTAGGTATTTTATGCTTCTTGGTGCTATTGTGAATGGGATCAGTTTCTTTATTTGTCTTTCTGTTGCTTCATTGTTAGTGTATAAGAATGCAACTGATTTCTGTACATTGATTTTGTATCCTGCAACTTTGCTGAATTCATGTATCAGTTCTAGCAGACTTTTGGTGGAGTCTATCGGATTTTCCATGTATAATATCATGTCATCTGCAAAAAGCGAAAGCTTGACTTCATCTTTGCCAATTTGGATGCCTTTGATTTCCTTTTGTTGTCTGATTGCTGATGCTAGAACTTCCAGCACTATATTAAACAGCAGCGGTGAGAGTGGGCATCCCTGTCGTGTTCCTGATCTCAGGGAAAAAGCTCTCAGTTTTTCCCCATTGAGGATGATGTTAGCTGTGGGCTTTTCATAAATGGCTTTTATGATCTTTAAGTATGTTCCTTCTATCCCGACTTTCTCAAGGGTTTTTATTAAGAAAGGGTGCTGGATTTTGTCAAAGGCCTTTTCTGCATCGATTGACAGGATCATATGGTTCTTCTCTTTTTTTTTGTTAATGTGATGTATCACGTTGATCGATTTGCGAATGTTGAACCAGCCCTGCATCCCAGGAATGAATCCCACTTGATCATGGTGAATAATTCTTTTTATATGCTGTTGAATTCGATTTGCTAGTATCTTATTGAGAATTTTTGCATCCATATTCATCAGGGATATTGGCCTGTAGTTCTCTTTTTTTACTGGGTCTCTGTCTGGTTTAGGAATCAAAGTAATACTGGCTTCATAGAATGAGTCTGGAAGTTTTCCTTCCCTTTCTATTTCTTGGAATAGCTTGAGAAGGATAGGTATTATCTCTGCTTTAAACGTCTGGTAGAACTCCCCTGGGAAGCCATCTGGTCCTGGACTCTTATTTGTTGGGAGATTTTTGATAACTGATTCAATTTCTTCGCCGGTTATGGGTCTGTTCAAGCTTTCTATTTCCTCCTGATTGAGTTTTGGAAGAGTGTGGGTGTTTAGGAATTTGTCCATTTCTTCCAGGTTGTCCAATTTGTTGGCATATAATTTTTCATAGTATTCCCTGATAATTGTTTGTATCTCTGAGGGATTGGTTGTAATATTTCCATTTTCATTCATGATTTTATCTATTTGGGTCATCTCCCTTTTCTTTTTGAGAAGCCTGGCTAGAGGTTTGTCAATTTTGTTTATTTTTTCAAAAAACCAACTCTTGGTTTCGTTGATCTGCTCTACAGTTTTTTTAGATTCTATATTGTTTATTTCTGCTCTGATCTTTATGATTTCTCTTCTTCTGCTGGGTTTAGGCTGCCTTTGCTGTTTTGCTTCTATTTCCTTTAGGTGTGCTGTTAGATTTTGTATTTGGGATTTTTCTTGTTTCTTGAGATAGGCCTGGATTGCAATGTATTTTCCTCTCAGGACTGCCTTCGCTGCGTCCCAAAGCGTTTGGATTGTTGTATTTTCATTTTCGTTTGTTTCCATATATTTTTTAATTTCTTCTCTAATTGCCTGGTTGACCCACTCATTCGTTAGTAGGGTGTTCTTTAACCTCCACGCTTTTGGAGGTTTTCCAGACTTTTTCCTGTGGTTGATTTCAAGCTTCATAGCATTGTGGTCTGAAAGTATGCATGGTATAATTTCAATTCCTGTAAACTTATGAAGGGCTGTTTTGTGACCCAGTATATGATCTATCTTGGAGAATGTTCCATGTGCACTCGAGAAGAAAGTATATTCTGTTGCTTTGGGATGCAGAGTTCTAAATATATCTGTCAAGTCCATCTGATCCAATGTATCATTCAGGGCCCTTGTTTCTTTATTGACTGTGTGTCTAGATGATCTATCCATTTCTGTAAGTGGGGTGTTAAAGTCCCCTGCAATGACCACATTCTTATCAATAAGGTTGCTTATGTTTATGAGTAACTGTTTTATATATCTGGGGGCTCCAGTATTTGGCGCATAGACATTTATAATTGTTAGCTCTTCCTGATGGATAGACCCTGTAATTATTATATAATGCCCTTCTTCATCTCTTGTTACAGCCTTTAATTTAAAGTCTAGTTTGTCTGATATAAGTATGGCTACTCCAGCTTTCTTTTGGCTTCCAGTAGCATGATAAATAGTTCTCCATCCCCTCACTCTCAATCTAAAGGTGTCCTCAGATCTCAAATGAGTCTCTTGTAGACAGCAAATAGATGGGTCTTGTTTTTTTATCCATTCTGATACCCTATGTCTTTTGGTTGGCGCATTTAATCCATTTACATTCAGTGTTATTATAGAAAGATACGGGTTTAGAGTCATTGTGATGTCTGTATGTTTTATGCTTGTAGTGATGTCTCTGGTACTTTGTCTCACAGGATCCCCCTTAGGATCTCTTGTAGGGCTGGTTTCGTGGTGACAAATTCCTTCAGTTTTTGTTTGTTTGGGAAGACCTTTATCTCTCCTTCTATTCTAAATGACAGACTTGCTGGATAAAGGATTCTCGGCTGCATATTTTTTCTGTTTAGCACACTGAAGATATCGTGCCAAGCCTTTCTGGCCTGCCAAGTTTCAAAGGAGAGATCAGTCACGAGTCTTATAGGTCTCCCTTTATATGTGAGGGCACGTTTATCCCTTGCTGCTTTCAGAATTTTCTCTTTATCCTTGTATTTTGCCAGTTTCACTATGATATGTCGTGCAGAAGATCGATTCAAGTTACGTCTGAAGGGAGTTCTCTGTGCCTCTTGGATTTCAATGCCTTTTTCCTTCCCCAGTTCAGGGAAGTTCTCAGCTATAATTTCTTCAAGTACCCCTTCAGCACCTTTCCCTCTCTCTTCCTCCTCTGGGATACCAATTATGCGTATATTATTTCTTTTTAGTGTATCACTTAGTTCTCTAATTTTCCCCTCATACTCCTGGAATTTTTTATCTCTCTTTCTTTCAGCTTCCTCCTTCTCCATAACTTTATCTTCTAGTTCACCTAGTCTCTCCTCTGCCTCTTCAATCCGAGCCGTCGTGGTTTCCATTTTGTTTTGCATTTCGTTTAAAGCGTTTTTCAGCTCCTCGTGACTGTTCCTTAGTCCCTTGATCTCTGTAGCAAGAGATTCTCTGCTGTCCTGTATACTGTTTTCAAGCCCAGCGATTAATTTTATGACTATTATTCTAAATTCACTTTCTGTTATATTATTTAAATCCTTTTTGATCAGTTCATTAGCTGTTGTTATTTCCTGGAGATTCTTCTGAGGGGAATTCTTCCGTTTGGTCATTTTGGATAGTCCCTGGAGCGGTGAGGACCTGCAGGGCACTTCCCCTGTGCTGTGGTGTATAACTGGAGTTGGTGGGCAGGGCCACAGTCCGACCTGATGTCTGCCCCCAGCCCACCGCTGGGGCCACAGTCAGACTGGTGAGTGCCTTCTCTTCCCCTCTCCTAGGGGCGGGATTCACTGTGGGGTGGCGTGGCCCGTCTGGGCTACTTGCACACTGCCAGGCTTGTGGTGCTGGGGATCTGGCGTATTAGCTGGGGTGGGTAGGCAAGGTGCACGGGGGCAGGAGGGGCAGGCTTAGCTCGCTTCTCCTTAGGTGATCCACTTCAGGAGGGGCCCTGTGGCAGCGGGAGGGAGTCAGATCCGCTGCCGGAGGTTTGGCTCCGCAGAAGCACAGAGTTGGGTGTTTGAGCGGAGCGAGCAAGTTCCCTGGCAGGAACTGGTTCTCTTTGGGATTTTGGCTGGGGGATGGGCGGGGGAGATGGCGCTGGCGAGCGCCTTTGTTCCCCGCCAAGCTGAGCTCTGCCGTCCGTCCGGGGGCTCAGCAGCTCTCCCTCCCTTTGTCCTCCAGCCTTCCCGCTTTCTGAGCAGAGCTGTTAACTTCTGACCTCCCAGACGCTAAGTCGCGCTTGCTGTCGGAACACACTCCGTCTGGCCAAGAGGGGCTGAATTTCATGAGTTCTTGCATTAAGCAATGCTCAAAGCCTGGTGCTTTAAAGATCAGTGGGCTTGGAGAACACTGCACAGATCCTGGAGAGAAGGCAAGAAAACCACTAGGGGACAAACAGCACTGAAACAGTGATGTGAAGAGTACCTGGGGCACACAGTGGGAGATTATTCCCTCTTATTAAAATGTGTCCTTGAGAGGCAAAATTTGCTATAATATATCTCTATGAACAAAGGATCTGTCTGGTATTGTTGGGAAAATAAGTTAAGTTATATACCATAAGATGGCAGAAGGGAATAACATAAGCTCTAGTTCCTAGTTTAGAGACTCCTCTTCCGGGTTCTTCTTCCTGCCCTGCTTGCTGTGTACACCAAATTACTACTAACGTGGAATGCAGAAGTAACAGATGATAAATTGTCCCCCATGCTTGTGCTCAGGCTCAGATCTCATGAGAAGGATCTCCTCTGAGCTTACTGGTATAAAATAAAACTCTGATCCACCAAGATAGAGTGCTGCTTGTTTTTTTTTCCAGCAGTGATCCAGCCTGGTTCTGTAACAGTATCATTTCCCTCTTCTGCCCCTCAGCAGAAAAAAAGAGAGCCACATGTGGGAATAAGCACAACACTGACACTGGGTGCCTCTCTTGCTGACACCAAGGACCATGCCCCTGTGCTATGGTGGAAGGGCCCTTCTCAATCAAATCTTCCTCAGTCTTAGCATGAGGGGCCTCTTTCCCATAATATCAGCACAAAACCCTACCTACAACACATCTCCCAACCAGAGAGTTCTGCATGACCTCAGGTATGGGGGCAGAGGTAACAGGTCTCATTTCACAAGCAGACCAGAGCACACCTAGTTAAAACTGACCACATTTAGGCCAGGGACCAAATATTTCCCAAAGTAGGCAAGATCATCTGCAGAGGAAAGGCCTGAAAGATAGAGTAGCCAAAACACAACAGTAGAGTGCAGGCAGGACACACTAGAGACACTCCCTGAAGTGCTACGCTCTGGGCAACACATGACTTATTTATAAGGCCATTACTTTCAGGAACAGGTTATATAACTGGTTTTCTAACACGGAGATGAAGGTATAGACTTAGACAAAATTCAACACCAGAGGAATTAATATCAAATGATAACAACAAAAGTCCCACATCCAGAGATCACAGTGAACAAACATAAGCAATATTCCTGATGGTGTATTTAAAGCAACAATCATAAGGATAGTCACTAGGCTTGAGAAAAAAAATACATCAGTGAGACCATTACCACAGAGAAAAATATTTAAAAAGAATCAGTAAAAAGATTTAAAAAGTAATCAATAAATCAGATCAGAAACACATTATGAAATGAATAAGAGGCTGCAAGATTCAGAGGAATAAATTAATGACTTAACATATAAAATAGCAGAAAATAATGAAGCTAAAGAACAGAGAAAAAAGATTTATGCAACACGAGAATAGATATAAGGAACTAAGTGACACCATAACATGTAGTAACATTCATGTTATAGCAGTCCAAGAAGAAGAGAAGAGAGAAAAGAGGGCAGAAAATTTGTTTCAAGAAGTAATAGCTGAAAATTTCCCTAATCTGGGGAATGAAACAAACATCCAGATCTAGGAGGAACAGAGAAAAAAATGTCCAGGACAAAATAGATACATAGGTGAATTCTATGAAACCTTTAGAGAAGATTTAATGCCTATTTTTCTCAAACTATTTTCAGAAAATGAAAACAAAGGAAAACTTCCTAATTCATTCCATGAGACCAGCATTATCATGACACTTAATCTGTTAAGGGTTCCACTAAATAAGAGAACTACTGGGCAATTTCCATGCTGACTGTAGACTCACAGATTATCAAAAAAAGAGTATAAAACCGAATCCAATAATACATTTACAAAAACCTTCAGCACTATCAAGTGGGATTTTTTTCCTGGGTTGCAAAGATTATTCAATTTCACCGATTAACATGAAATATCACTTAAATAAAAGAAAAAATAAGAACTATATGATCATTTCAATAAATGCAGACAAATCATTTGACAAAGTAAAACATCCATTTGTTATAAAAACCTTCAACCAAGTAGTTTTAGAGGGAACATACCTGAACATAATAAGTACTGTCTATGAAAAGCCCACAACTAATATACTTCTAAATGGGGGGAAATTGAGAGGTTTTCCTCAATGGTCAGGAACAAGACAGGGAGCCTACACTTATCACTATTATTTAACATATTAGTGGAAGCCCTATCCATAGCAATCACACAACTAAAAGAAATTAAATGCATCCAAATGGGCAAGGAAGAAGTGATGACATGATAATATATAAAGAAAACCTGGAAAACTCCAAAAAAACCACTGCTAGAACTCATACAAGAATTCATTAAATTTGCAGGCTACAAAATCAACGTACAGAAATCTGCTGAATTTCCATACACCTATAATGAAACAAAAGAAAGAGGAATTAAGGAATCAATATAATTTACTATTGTACCCAGAGCAATAAAATACCCAGGAATAAATCTAACCAAAGAGGTGAAAGGTCTTTACTCTGAAAACTATAAAACACTGATGAAATAAATTGAATATAACACAAATAAATGGAAATATGATCAGTGTTCTTGGATGGGAAGAACAAACATTCTTAAAATATCTATACTACCGAAAGCAATATATACATTTAATGCAATCCCTATCAAAATACCACTAACATTTTTCACAGAGCTAGGGCAAACAATCCTGAATTTTTTTTTTATGGAACTACAAAAGACCCTGAAAAGCCAAAACCACCTTGAAAAAGAAAAGCAAACCTGACCATCATAGTTGCACACTATAAGTTATATTACAAAGGGATCCCAGAATGGAGGGACAGCACAGTGGAGCATTGTAAGCATCATCTCTTGGTGCAGAGCCTGTCTCCCTGTCCCCTATGGCCCAGCCTTCATGTCCCAGGGCTACTTCAAGGAACAAATCAAAGCACACCTCATGGAGGGTCTGAAATATCACTATGAGTAGAGAAATGAAATAACCAAAGTCACAACAACAGAAAACAAGTAACACTCCAAAAAAACACCTCCTGAAGGGCCAGGGCATGGACAGTGTATGATCCTCCTTTAATATAGCAGTGCATGTAGATGCAGAACACATAACAAATTTTAAAACTCAAAAGGAACAGAAAAATAGCCAAAATGATGAAAAGTAAGAATTCCCCACAAAAGAAATTCCAGGAAGTGACAGCTAAAAAATGTATCAAAACAGATATGAGCAACATAACTTAACAGGAATTTAGAATAACAGTCACAAGATTAATCACTGGGCCTGAAAAAGGCATGGAAGACAGCAGAGAATCTATTACTGCAGTGATCAAGGAACTAAAACATAGTCATGTGGAATTAAAAATGTTATAAATGAGGTGCAAAATAGAATGGAGTTGCCACGTGTGGATTCAACAGGCAGAGGGGAGAATAGGTGAATTAGAAGATAAAATTATGGAAAAAGAGAAAGCTGAGAAAGAGACGAAAAATATCCAGGATTAAGAGGGCAGAATTAGAGAACTAAGTGATACAATCAAATGGAACAATATCTGTATCATAGAAATTCTAGAAGAAGAGAAATAGAAAGGGGCTGAAAGTGTACTTGAAAAAATCATAGCTGAGAACTTTCCCAATCTGGGGAAGGAAACAGGCATTGAAATCCAAGAGACTCAGAGGACTCCCTTCAGATGTAACTTGAATCGATCTTCTGCATGACATATCATAATGAAACTAGCAAAATACAAGGATGAAGAGAGAATACTGAAAGCAGCTAGGAAAAAATGGGCCTCAACAAACAAAGGTAGAAGCATAAGGGGAGTAGTAAACCTATCTACTGAAACTAGGTAGGCCAGAAAGGAAAGGCAGTAAATCTTCAATGTGATGAACAGGAAAAATAGGCAGCCAAGAAACATTTATCCAGCAAGCCTGTCATTCAGAAATGAAAGAGAGATAGATGTTTTCCCTAACAAAAACTGAAGGAATTCATCACAACTAAACCAGCCTTACAAGAAATACTAAGGGGGATTCTGTGAGTGAAATGTTGCAAGGACCACAAAGGACAAGAGACATCACTATAAGCATGAAACCTACAGATAATACAATGGCTCTAAACCCATATATTTCAATGATAACAATGTAAATGGACTAAATGCTCCAATCAAAAGACATAGGGTTTCAAAATGGATAAAAAAAAAAACCCTTGAGACCCAACTATTTGTTACCTACAAGAGACTCATTGCAGACCTGAGGACACCTTTAGATCGAAAGTTAGGGGATGGAGAACTATCTATCAGGTAAATGGAAGTCAAAAGCAAGCTGGAGCAGCCATACTTATATCAGACAAACTAGACATTAAATTAAAGGCTGTAACAAGAGATGAAGAAGCATATTATATAATACTTACAGGGTCTATCCATCAGGAAGAGTTAATAATTATAATTGTCTTTGCACCGAATTCAGAAACACCTGAATATTTAAAACAATTAATCACAAACATAAGCAACCTAATTGAAAAGAATGTGGTAATTGCAGGGAACTTTAACACAATGGACAGATCATCTAGACACAGAATCAGTAAAGAAACAAGGGTATTGAATGATACATTGGATCAGATGGACTTGACAGATATATTTAGAACTCTATATCTCAAAGCAACAGAATACAGTTTCTCCTCAAGTGTACATGGAACATTCTCCAAGATAGATCACATAGTGTGTCACAAAACAGCCCTCAATAAATGTAAAAGAATTGAGACCATACCATGTTCACCTTCAGACCACAATACTATGAAACTTGAAATCAAACAAAGGAAAAAGTTGGAAAAGCTCCATAAGCATAGAGGCTAAAGAACATCCTACTAAAGAACGAATGGGTCAACCAGGCAATTAGAGAAGAAATTAAGAAATATATGGAAACAGGGGCGCCTGGGTGGCGCAGTCGGTTAAGCGTCCGACTTCAGCCAGGTCACGATCTCGCGGTCCGGGAGTTCGAGCCCCGCGTCAGGCTCTGGGCTGATGGCTCGGAGCCTGGAGCCTGTTTCCGATTCTGTGTCTCCCTCTCTCTCTGCCCCTCCCCCGTTCATGCTCTGTGTCTCTCTCTGTCCCAAAAATAAAAATAAAAAAAAAAAACGTTGAAAAAAAAGAAATATATGGAAACAAATGAAAATGAAAATACAACAATCCAAATGCTTTCAGATGCAGTAAAGGCAGTCTTGAGAGGAAAATACATTGCAATCCAGGCCTATCTCAAGAAACAAGTAAAAAAAAATACAAAATCTAACAGCACACCTAAAGGAATTAGAAGCAGAAGAGCAAACACACCACCAACCAAGCAGAAGAGAAATAATAAAGATGAGTGCAGAAGTAAACAATATAGAATCCAAAAAACACTAGAACAGATCAATGAAACCAAGAGTTGGTTGTTTGAAAAATTTTTTTAAAAAATTGAAAAACCTCCAGCCAGGCTTCTCACAAAGAAAAGAGAGAGTACTCAAATAGATAAAATCGCCAATGAAAATGCATTTATTACAACCAATCCCTGAGAAAATAGCAATTACCAGGGAATACTATGAAAAATTATATGTCAACAAACTGGAAACCTCGAAGAAATGGAAAAGTACCTAAACACCCACACAATACCAAAACTCAAATGGGAAGAAATAGAACATTTGAACAGACCATAACTAGTAAAGAAATTAAGTCAGTCATCAAAAATTTCCCAACAAATAAGAGTCTTGGACTCGATGGCTTCCCTTGGGAATTCTACCAGACATTTAAAGCAGAGTTAATACCTATCCTTCTCAACCTGTTCCAAAAATTAGAAATGGAAGGAAAAATTCCAGGCCCATTCTATGCAGCCAGCATTACTTTGATTCCCAAACCAGACAAAGACACATCAAAAAAATAGAACTACAGGCCAATGTCCCTGATGAATGTGGATGCAAAAATTCTCCACAAAATACTATCAAATCGAATTAAACAGCATATAAGAAGTATTATTCACCATGATCAAGTGGGATTCATTCCTGAGCTGCTGGGATGGTTCAATATTTACAAATCAATCAGTGTGATATTAACATTAACAAAAGAAAATGTAAGAACCATATGGTCCTGTCAATAGATGCAGAAAAAAACATTTGACAAAATACAGCAACCTTTCTTGATGAAAACCCTCATGAAAGTCGGGATACAAGCAACATACTTAAACATCATAGAGGCCATTTATGAAAAGCCCAGAGCTAATATCATCCTTAATGGGGAAAACTGAGAGTTTTCCCCCTGAGATCAGGAACATGACAGGGATGCCCACTTTCACCACTCTTGTTTAACATAGTATTGGAAGTCCTGGCATCAGGAATCAGACAACAAAAGGAAGTAAAAGACATCAAAATTAGCAAATGTGAAGTCAAAAATTCACTTTTCTCAGATGGCATGACACTCTACATGGAAAACCCAAAATATTCCTCCAAAAGTCTTCTAGAACTGATACATGAATTCAGTAAAGTCACAGGGTACACAATTAATGGACAGAAATCAGTTGCATTTTTATACACCAATAAGGAAACACAAAAAGACAAAGAAAGAAACTGATCCCATTCACAATTGCACCAAGAACCATAAAATACCTATGAATAAACCTATCCCAAAATGTAATAGATCTGTAAGCTGAAAACTACTGAAAGTTTATGAAGGAAAATGAAGAAAATACAAAGAAAAAGAAAAACGTTCCATGCTCATGGATTGGAAGAATATTGTTAAAATGTGAATACTACCCAAAATGATCTACACATTCAATGCAATCCCAATCAAAATTGCACCAGCATTCTTCTTGAAGCTACAAAAAGCAATCCTAAAATTTGTATGGAAACACAAAAGACCCCGAATAGCCAAAGTAATATTGAAGAAGAAAACCAAAGCGGAAGGCATCATAATCCCAGACTTTAGCCTCTACTACAAAGCTGTAATCATCTACACATTATGGTATTGGCACAAAAACAGACACATAGACCAATGGAATAGAATATAGAACCTACAATTTGACCCACAAATATATGGCCAAGTAATGTTTGACAAAGCAGGAAAGAGTATCCAATGGGAAAAAGACAGTCTCTTTAACAAATGGTGCTGGGAGAACTGGACAGCAACATGCAGAAGAGTGGAACTAAACCACTTTCTTACACCAGTCACAAAAATAAACTCAAAATGGATGAAAGACCTGAACGTGGGACAGGAAACCATTAAAACCCTAAAGGAGAAGACAGGAAAAAACCTCTTTGACCTCAGCTGCAGCAATTTTTTACTCAACACATCTCCAAAGGCAAAGGAATTAAAAGCAAAAATGAACTATTTGTACCTCATGAAGATGAAAAGCTTCTGCACAGCAAAGGAAACAATCAACAAAACTAAAACACAAACGACGGAATGAGAAAACATATTTGCAAATGACATATTGGATAAAGAGCTAGTATCTAAAATCTGTAAAGAACTCACCAAACTCCACTTCCGAAAAACAAATAATCCAGTGAAGAACTGGGCTGAAGACATGAATAGATACTTTTCCAAAGAAGACATCCAGATGGCCAACAGACACATGAAAGGATGTTCAACGTCATTCCTCATCAGGGAAATACAAATCAAAACCACACTAAGATACCACTTCACACCAGTCACAGTGGCTAAAATGAACAAATCAGGAGACTAGATGCTGGAGAGGATGTGGAGAAACAGGAACCCTCTTGTAGTGTTGGTGGGAATGCAAACTGGTGCAGCCACTCTGGAAAACAGTGTGGAGGTTCCTCAAAAAGTTAAAAATAGATCTACCCTATGACCCAGCAATAGCACTGGTAATAATCTACCCAAAGGATACAGGAGTGCTGATGCATAGGGGCACATGTACTCCAATATTTATAGTAGCATTTTCAATAATAGCCAAATTATGGAAATAGCCTAAATGTCCAACAACTGACGAATTGATAAAGAAGATCTGGTTTATATATACAATGGAATACTACCTGTAAATGAGAAAGAATGAAATCTGGCCATTTGCAGCAATGTGGATGGAACTGGAGGGTATTATGGTAAGTGAAACAAGCCAGGTAGAGAAAGACAGATACCATATGTTTTCACTCATAGGTGGATCTTGACAAATTTAACAGAAGACCATGGGGGAGGGGAAGGGAAAACAAGTTGCAAACGGAGAGGGAGAGAGGCAAACGATAAGAGACTCTCGGGCACTGAGAACAAACTGAGGATTGATGGAAGGTGGGGGAGATGGAAAACTAGATGATTGGAGTTGAGGAGAGCACTTGTTGGAATGAGCACTGGGTGTTCTATGGAAACCAATTTGAAAATAAAGTATATTTTTAAAAAAGTTATAGTACAAAGATATAACAATCAAAACATTATGGTGTGCTAGCACAAAAATAGACACATAGATCAATGGAACAGAGTAGAAAACCAAGAAATGAAATCACAATTATATGTTCAATTAATCTTTGACAAAGAAGGGAATGATATTCAATATGAGTAAAGTATTTTTTTCAACAAGTGTTTTTGAGAAAACAGGACAGCAAGGTTCAACAGAATTAATCTGGACCAGTCTGTTATACCATACACAAAAAGAATTTAAACATGGATGAAAGACCTAAATGTGAACAATGAAACCATATAAATTCTAGAGGAGAACAGAGATAGTAACTTCTTTGAGATCAGCTGTCACAAGTTCTTACTGGATATGTCTCCTGAGGCAAGGGAACTAAAAGCAAAATTCAACAGTTGGGACTACCTCAAAGTAAAAAGCTTCTGCACAGTGAAGGAAATAATCAACAAACCTAAAATGCAACCTATGGAATGGGAGACAGGTTACATGTGCAGTCACTTGTCTGATAAAGGAATAGTCTTTAAATTGTATAAAGAAATTATGAAACACAACACCCAAAATCAAATAATACAACAAAAAAGTGGGCAGAAGTGAAGGGCACCTGGGTGGCTCAGTCGGTTGAACGTCCGACTTCAGCTCAGGTCATGATGTCACGGTTCATGAGTTCGAGCCCTGCATTGGGCTGTGTGCTGACAGCTCAGAGCCTAGAGCCTGCTTCTGATTCTGTGTCTCCCTCTCTCTGCTCCTCTCCCCCTCACCCTCTGTCTCTTTCTCTCAGAAATAAATAAACGTTAAAAAAAAGTGGCAGAAGTGAATAGACATTTTTCCAAGGATGAGATACAGATGGCCAACAGACACATGAAAAGATGTTCAACATGATTCTTCCTCAGGGATATGCAATTCAAAACGACAATGAGACATCACCTCACACCTAGCAGAATAGCTAAAATCAATAATGTAAGAAACATCGTGTTGATGAGGATGTGGAGAAAGGGGAATACTCTTGCATACCCCAGTTGGGTATGCCAACTGGGGCAATCAATGTGGAAAACTGCATGGAGGATCCTCAAAAAGTTAAAATTACAATACCTTAAAATCCACCAATCATACTACTAGGTATTTACCCAAGGAATACAAAACTAATTTGAATGGGTACATGCACCCTAATTTTTAAAGCAGAACTATCTACAATAACCAAATTATGGAGTGATCCCAAGTGCTCATCAACTGATATATGGAAAAGAAAGATGCAGTATACATATATGATGGAATATTATTTAGCCATAAAAAGGAATGAACTCTAGCCATTTGCAATGGCATGGATAGAGTGAGAAAATATTTTGACAAGTGGAATAAGTCAGTGAGAGAAAGACAAATACCTGATGATTTTATTCATATGTAGATTTTTAGAAATATAACAAAAGAGCGAATGCAAAAAAAAGAGAGACAGAGGCAAACCAGAAACAGACTCTTTACTATAGAGAGCAGTGATTAATTACCAGAGTGGAGGTGTGTAGGGCTGACAGTTTAAATAGGTGATTGGAAATAAGGAGGCACTTGTAATGAGTACCATGTGTTTTATGGAAGTGTTGAATCACTATATTATACAATTGAAACTAATATTATACAGTGTATTAACTACCTGGAAATTAAATAAAAACTTTAAAAAATATTTTAAATGAAAAATGATATGTTATCTTAACATAAAAGTATTTCCATAGCTAAATTTAAAAGAGAACATAAACATAGTTTTTGCTTGTAATACTTTTGTCCCTTATGTGCATTATAAAATAATTTCATAAAGCAATGGTTATTAACCAGTGTTTGTCATACAATGTATAAACATATAATGTTTATGATAGTAATCGAAGAAAGAAAGGAGTGATTGGAGCTATATAGAACAAACTTTTTGTATATCTTTGCATTTAAGTTGTTATCCAACCAAAAGAGATTCTTATACAGGAAAAACTTAACTATAATCCCCAGCACAGCTTGTAAGAAAATAATTACAAAATATAATTTAAAAATCACAGGGGAAAAATCAAAAGGGAATTAAAATGGTATACTAGAAAACATCTATTAAAACAAAAGAAGGAACAATAGATGAACAGAGTAACAAATATACATGATATATAGAAAATAAATAAAAAATATTAGACTTAAACCCTATCATATGAGGAACTACAATAAATATAAATGCATAAAAAGCATCAACCTAAAGGCAGAGATTGGCAGAATAATTTTTTAAAAAAAAATCTACCCATATGGTATATTCAATCCAGAAAGACTCAAATAGTTTTGCATAAAAAGTCAGAGACTGCCTTACCATGCAAGCTGTAGTTAACAAAGTATAGGAGTGGTTATAGTAATATCAAAGAAAATAGACTTAAGACACAAATTGTTGCTAGAGACTGATAGGGGCATTTGTAATAATAAATGGTCAATTAATTGAGTACATAAGAATTATAAATGCATATGCACCTTTTATGTGCTAAATTGCATCCCCTCAAAAGTTCATATGCTATAGTCCTGACCTCCAATATCTCAGAATGTAGCCATATATGATGAAATATTTGTTAAAGAGGTAATAAAATTAAAATTATGTCATCAATTTTGGCCCTAATACCATAGGACTGCTGATCTTATAAAAAATAAAATGAATTTGGACACAGACACAGACAGAAAGATGTTGGAAGAAAACATCCATTTACAAGCCAAGGAGTGAGGTCAGGATTAGATTCATACATCATGACCATTAGAAGAAACAAATATTGCCTCCAAAATAATAAATTCATTTTGTTTAAGTCTTAGGGTCTATGATATTTTGTTATGACAACCCTAGGAAACTAATATAGCACCAAACAACAGGGATCCAAAATGCATGAAGTAAAACATCAGCAAGGAAACAGACCTCAAAGACACCAAAAAGCAATTATACCTAATAGACATCTATGGAAAATTCCTCCTACTAAGAGGAAAATACACATTTTTTGAAGTGTATATGTAACATGTTTCAGAAAATATGCAGTGGGGTATAAAACTGCTAATTTAAATTGTATGATTGAAATCATAACAAATATGTTCTATAATCACAATAGAGTAAAATTAGAAATTAGTAAGATAGGGGCACCTGGGTGGCTCAGTCAGTTGAGTGTCCAACTTCAGCTCAGGTCATGATCTCATGGTTGGTGGGTTTGAGCCCCGCATTGGGCTCTGCACCGACAGCTAAGAGCCTGAAGCCTGCTTCAGATTCTGTCTCCCTCTTTCTCTGCCCCTCCCCAACTCATGCTCTCCTTCTCAATAATGAGTAAACATTAAAAAATAAAAGAAGAAATTAGTAAGGTAAATATATAGAAAAATAACAAAGATGTTAAAAATAAATCATACAACCCTAAATAATCAATGAGTCAAAGAAGAATTTTCTAACAAAAAGGAGGAAATGTATTGAAATGAATTAAAAGGTCAACACAACATACAATAGCATATGGGATAGAGTTAAAATAACGCTTATAGGAAAAGTTAGGGCTGCATTTTAAAATGTTACAGCTTACCTTTAAAATGACAGCAAATTTGAAACTTGTCTTTTCATTTAGGTGAGAGGAGAACACTAAACCCAACTGAAGCAGAAGGAAGGAAATTATAAAAACTAGAGTGGAAATAAATGGAGCAGAGATTAAGAAAACAATAGAATGAATAAAATTAAAATTTGGTTCTCTGGGTAAATATTTAGTAGTGGAGTTAAAGGATCACAGGTATTTTTATTTTTAAGTTTTTGAGGAATTTCCATACTGTTTTCCACAGTGGGCTTACCAATTTACATTTCCAACAATAATGCATAAGGGTTTCTTTTATTTCCACATCCTCACCAACAGATGCTATTTCTTGTCTTTTTTAAAAAATTTTATTTTAACCATTGTGACAGGTGTAAGGTGATATCTCATTGTGGTTTTGATTAACATTTCCCTGATAATGAGTGATGTTGAGCATCTTTTCATGTATCTGTTGGCCATTTGTATGTTTTATTCAGAAAAAAAAGTCTGCTAGGTTGTCTGCCTATTTTTTAATCATAGTTTTTAGTGTTGATTTGTACATGCTATTCATATATTTTGGATAATAGCCCATTACCAGATGTATTATTGGCAAATATCATCATTCAGAAGGTCAAGTTTTTGTTTTGTTGATGGTTTCCTTCGTTGTACAAAATTTTATATTTTGATGTAGCCCAATATTTTAGTTTTGCTTTCATCCCTTGACTTAGAGAACCTATCTGGAAAAATTTCACTATTCCTGGTGTCAGAGACATTACTGCTTGTGTTCTCTTATATAATTTTTAAGTATTTAATCCATTGTGAGTTTATTTTTGTGTATGTTGTTACACAGTGGTCCACTTATATTACTTTTCATGTAGCTATCCAGTTTTCCTGGTGAAATACAAACACTAATCCAAAAAGATATATGTCTTCCATGTTTACTGCAGCATTATTGACAATAACCAAGATATGGAAGCAATGTAAATGCTGATCAATAGGTAAATGGATAAGGAAGAAGTCTTATATAAAATGGAATATTATGCAGCCATATAAAGAATGAGATCTTGTCATTTGCAACAACATGGATGGACTTAAAGTTTAATATGCCAAATTAAATAATTCAGACGGAAAAAATATATCATGTAATTTAACTCATATGAAATTTGAAAAAAATAATAAATAAACAAAAAGCATAATCAGATCTGTAAATATGAAGATCAAAATGGTGGTTGCCAGAGGGAAGAGGGGTTGGGGGGTGAGGAAAACGGGTGAAGGGAATTGGAGATACAGTCTACCAGTTATGGATTGAACAATTCATAGAAATAAAAGGCACAACATAGGGAATATAGTCAATGATATTTTAGCAGTGGTATATGATGAAAGATGGTAGCTACACTTGTGACAACAACATAATGTAAAGAGAACTTGAATAAATATATTATACATTTGAAACTAATGTAACTTTGTAGGTGAACTATACTCAAATTAAAAAAAATACAAATAAAAAGAAAATTTGGTTCTTTGAATGATTAATAAAGTAACATATCTCTAGACTGGCCAAGCATTAAAAGGCTAAAACTACTAAAATCTGGAGGAAAAAAAATGTGACCATCACAACCAAGTTTATGAACACAGCAGTTTTTAACTGAATACTACAAGTAACTGTATGGTAACAAATTATATAACTTTCAGTTAATGGACAAATTCCTACAAAGAAACAATTGAAAAGTAAAACTGACAAAATGAGAAATACAAAAATAAATTGACCTATAGCCATAATAAGATTGAATTAGCAATCCAAAACTTCACATAATTCCTGGATGCCTTCACTAGTGAATTCTACCAAATATTAGGAAAATAACACCCATTTTTCACAGACTCTTCCAAAAATAAAGATGATAAAACACTTCTTAACTGATTCTATGAGGCCAATATTTCCATGATATAAAATCCAAACAATGATACCACAAGAAAATAGCGTACTAATATGTATCTCATGAGTATAGATGCCAATATCCACAGAAAAATATTAGAACACTGAGGGTAACATCATATAAAAATAACTGTATGACATCATTAAGTGGTATTAATCTCAGGAAGTTAAGGTTAACACAAAATATTATGTTATAATAAACTATATTAATAGAATAAAAGACAATACCTACACTGTCATGTCAGAGACAATAGAAAACATTTTACCATAGCCAACACAATTTCATGATAAAAATTCAACAAACCTGGAATAGGTGAACTTCCTGAACCTGAAGTGGTCATCAAAGGATATTCCACAGCTAACATCTTATTCTATGCCAGATATCTTACAAAAAGGATGTGTGCTCTGCCCACATATATTCAGCCTTATATTTAATGTCTTAATCATGGGAATAGGCAATAAAAACTAAAAAGCAACCATATTGGATATGAAGAAGTAAATCTGTATTTGCAGATGACATGGTTTTGTATGCACAGAAGCTCAAGGAAACCACTAAAAACTATTGTAACTGACAGATGAATCAAGGTTTCAGGATATAAGATCAACAAACAAAAATCTATTGTGGGGCACCTGGGTGACTCAGTCAATTAAGCATTCAACTCTTGATTTCAGCTCAAGTTATGATCTCATGGTCATGAGATCAAGCTACACATCAGGCTCCATGCTAGGCATGGAGCCTGCTTAGGATTATCTCTCTCCTTCTCCCTTTGTCCCTCCCTACTCTCTCTCTCTCAAAAAATTCTATTGTAATTCCACACACTAGCATGAACAATCTGAAAATTAAATTAACAAAATAATTCAACTTAGAATATCAACAAAAATAACAAAATAATTTAAAATAAATATAACCAACATTGGAAAGTTTGTTTCTGAAAACCAGAAACCATATTTGAGAAAAAAGAAAGACTAAATAAATAGAGAATTATCCCATGTTCCTCAATTATAAAAG
Source organism: Neofelis nebulosa (assembly GCF_028018385.1). Taxonomy (NCBI): domain Eukaryota; kingdom Metazoa; phylum Chordata; class Mammalia; order Carnivora; family Felidae; genus Neofelis; species Neofelis nebulosa. Next base: position 68,545,727 of record NC_080800.1, read on the forward strand.
TTAACATGTCAATACTCTCCAAATTGATCTAATAATTCAGTGCAATCCCTATGAAATCTCAGTTGGGTGAATATATGAAAATCATATATCTGATAAAGAAATAGTATGTAGACAATATTTAAAAAACTCTGACAATGCAATAATAAAAATAAAAAAACCCAGTTAAAAAGTAATCAAAAGTCTGACTAAATATTTCTTTCAAAGAAGATATACAGATGATCAAAAAGATCATGAAAAGTTTTTTAATGTCATTAGTCATTAGGAAAAGGTAAATAAAGAGCACAAAGAGAAGACACTTCTTACATACGATGGTGGCTAGGGAAAAAAAAACAGACAAGATCAAGTGCTGTTAAGGATATGGGAAAATTGGAACCCTCGTATATTTTGACAGGAATGTAAATAATGCAAACAATTTGGAAAACAGTTTTGGTAGTTTCTTAGAAAATTTATTACAAAGTTCCCAAAGGACTGAGAATTTCCATGCATAAGCATCTACCTAGGATAAATGAAAGCATATGCTCACACACACACACACAAACACACAAAACTCGTGCATAAATATTTATAGCAGCATTATTCAAAACAGCCAAAAGTGGCAACGACATCAGTGTGCATCACAAGATGACTGGAAATATCCATGTAATGGAATTCAGCAATAAGGGGGAATTCTACAATAAAGCATAATTCCACAACAATAGGGAATGAAATACTGATATATTCTACAACATGGATTAACATTTAAAATATTATGCTAAATAAAACAGGTCAGACACAAAAAATGTATATTGTATTATTCTTTGTATACAAAGTGGCCATAATAGTCCAATCTATAGAAAAAGAAAGTAGATTAGTGATTGCTTAGAGCTGGGGAGTATAGTATAGTGAGTTGGCTGGTAAAAATCAGTTTCTTTTATACCTTTTCAGGGTATCAGAAATATTCTCTCATTGATTATGGTCATGATTGCATGGATTTGTGAATATACCCAAATTACAGTATTATACAGTTTAAATTGTTGAGTTTTATCATATGTTATTTGCATCTCAATAAATCTATTTTATAAAAAAGAAGCAACAGTGAAAATGAAATTATTTAGCATATTGTTAAATCTATATAACCATTGGCTATATAGTCACAACAGTGACTAATATGGGGAGGTTTAAAAATAAAGTTGAAATTTGTTTGATGTACTACAAAAAATAAGTGATGATAAAATACTAGACAACTATAATGTTTTTTTTTTATTTTTTTTATTTTTTAATATATGAAATTTACTGTCAAATTGGTTTCCATACAACACCCAGTGCTCATCCCAAAAGGTGCCCTCCTCAATACCCATCACCCACCCTGCCCTCCCTCCCACCCCCCATCAACCCTCAGTTTGTTCTCAGTTTTTAACAGTCTCTTATGCTTTGGCTCTCTCCCACTCTAACCTCTTTTTTTTTTTTTTCCCTTCCCCTCCCCCATGGGTTTCTGTTACGTTTCTCAGGATCCACATAAGAGTGAAACCATATGGTATCTGTCTTTCTCTGTATGGCTTATTTCACTTAGCATCACACTCTCCAGTTCCATCCACGTTGCTACAAAAGGCCATATTTCATTCTTTCTCATTGCCACGTAGTATTCCATTGTGTATATAAACCACAATTTCTTTATCCATTCATCAGTTGATGGACATTTAGGCTCTTTCCATAATTTGGCGATTGTTGAGAGTGCTGCTATAAACATTGGGGTACAAGTGCCCCTATGCATCAGTACTCCTGTATCCCTTGGATAAATTCCTAGCAGTGCTATTGCTGGGTCATAGGGTAGGTCTATTTTTAATTTTTTGAGGAACCTCCACACTGCTTTCCAGAGCGGCTGCACCAATTTGCATTCCCACCAACAGTGCAAGAGGGTTCCCGTCTCTCCACATCCTCTCCAGCATCTATAGTCTCCTGATTTCTTCATTTTGGCCACTCTGACTGGCGTGAGGTGGTATCTGAGTGTGGTTTTGATTTGTATTTCCCTGATGAGGAGCGACGTTGAACATCTTTTCATGTGCCTGTTGGCCATCCGGATGTCTTCTTTAGAGAAGTGTCTATTCATGTTTTCTGCCCATTTCTTCACTGGGTTATTTGTTTTTCGGGTGTGGAGTTTGATGAGCTCTTTATAGATTTTGGATACTAGCCCTTTGTCCGATGTGTCATTTGCAAATATCTTTTCCCATTCCGTTGGTTGCCTTTTAGTTTTGTTGGTTGTTTCCTTTGCTGTGCAGAAGCTTTTTATCTTCATAAGGTCCCAGTAATTCACTTTTGCTTTTAATTCCCTTGCCTTTGGGGATGTGCCGAGTAAGAGATTGCTACGGCTGAGGTCAGAGAGGTCTTTTCCTGCTTTCTCCTCTAAGGTTTTGATGGTTTCCTGTCTCACATTCAGGTCCTTTATCCATTTTGAGTTTATTTTTGTGAATGGTGTGAGAAAGTGGTCTAGTTTCAACCTTCTGCATGTTGCTGTCCAGTTCTCCCAGCACCATTTGTTAAAGAGACTGTCTTTTTTCCATTGGATGTTCTTTCCTGCTTTGTCAAAAATGAGTTGGCCATACGTTTGTGGGTCTAGTTCTGGGGTTTCTATTCGATTCCATTGGTCTATGTGTCTGTTTTTATGCCAATACCATGCTGTCTTGATGATGACAGCTTTGTAGTAGAGGCTAAAGTCTGGGATTGTGATGCCTCCTGCTTTGGTCTTCTTCTTCAAAATTACTTTGGCTATTCGGGGCCTTTTGTGGTTCCATATGAATTTTAGGATTGCTTGTTCTAGTTTCGAGAAGAATGCTGGTGCAATTTTGATTGGGATTGCATTGAATGTGTAGATAGCTTTGGGTAGTATTGACATTTTGACAATATTTATTCTTCCAATCCATGATGAGCAGGGAATGTCTTTCCATTTCTTTATATCTTCTTCAATTACCTGCATAAGCTTTCTATAGTTTTCAGCATACAGATCTTTTACATCTTTGGTTAGATTTATTCCTAGGTATTTTATGCTTCTTGGTGCAATTGTGAATGGGATCAGTTTCTTTATTTGTCTTTCTGTTGCTTCCTTGTTAGTGTATAAGAATGCAACTGATTTCTGTACATTGATTTTGTATCCGGCAACTTTGCTGAATTCATGTATCAGTTCTAGCAGACTTTTGGTGGAGTCTATCGGGTTTTCCATGTATAATATCATGTCATCTGCAAAAAGCGAAAGCTTGACTTCATCTTTGCCAATTTGGATGCCTTTGATTTCCTTTTGTTGTCTGATTAGACAACTATAATGTTAAGTGAAGTTAAGGAGGATACGGTTATTAGAATAAAGTGCTCTAAATCTCATATTGAAACTGAACATAATTGAAATCTGAATTAATTTGGATTTCTTAAGCAAGATGCACATGTAAGCCTATAAAATAACCACTAAAATAAAATAAATAAAATGGAAAATTTCTACACTTTTTGGGGATAAGAACATAATGAAATTTTTGATAAATTCAATAACAGAAAAGGAGTGGGTGAGGCAAAAGCACTGGAGAAGCATTCATGAACCACAGGCTGAAACTTCTTGAGTTAAAATTCTGGTTCCAATGATTTTTAAGTAAATAATATTGGATGAGTTAGATAAACTCCTTATTTTTCAAATTTCTTGTCTTTAAATTGGGTGAAATAATATTATGTATTATAAATGTATTGTTAGAAATAAGCTAAGGTCTGCAGGTAAAGTGTTTACTTAGAATAGTGCCTGGTGCAAAAAATATGTAAGTAATATAAGTATAATCTGGATAACAGATTATATAGTATAAACTCTTAGGATCTATTTTTGTTAAAGTATTTGTATTGTGTGGATAGGAACATGCATTGCTCTTCCTTCTTTCATTGTATATTACATTCATCTATCACTCTTTTTGTATCTTATGCAGATACATATGCATGTATCCATGTATACACAGAGATAGACACACACAGACAGGAAGCTATACATCACATTAAATTTCCTTGAAATTATTTTTAAATCTAATATATTAAGTACAAGATCACAATTAACAAGTGCAGCATAAAAAGAGAGTAGCATATAATTTACATGCACAGGTTTATCTTCAATTAATTGTAGTGTTTCACTAACATGGACTCCAACGTTTTATTTAAAAATTCAGAATGTAATGTCACTTGTATTTAGTAAAAAATAGTTAAGAAATGTCCATGTATTAATAAAATATACTAAAATATATAGCAGTTGTATGCAGCATACCTTCAGGATGGAGGAACTTGGATGGTGACCACATTCACAATATGCTTTGGCTAATCACATTTTTACTCCTGCACATGATGAAATCTCTTAGAGTAAACTTTAGTGTTCAGAATATGCAACCTGTGTCTATAGTGATATTTATTCCTTGGATAAACACTTAAGATATACTTTCTTAGTAAATCTTAAGTATGAAAAAATTATTATTAACTATAGTACCATGCTATGCATTAGATCTCCTGAACTTATTTATTTTGCAACTGAAATTTTATACCCTGTAGCCAAAATTTCCCCATGTCTCTCATTCCTCAGCCCCTGGCAACCACCGTAATACACCCTACTTTTATCAGTTCAACTTTTTAAGATTCCACATATAAGTAAGATCATATGGTGTACTTCTTACTCTATCTGACTTATTTCACTTAGTGTAATGTGCCCTTGATTCATCCATGTTGTCACCAGTGGCAGGTTTTCCTTCTTTTTTGGGGGGTGCTGAATAATATTTTATTGTATTTTCTTTCATTCATTGATGGATATTTAGTTTGTTTACATATTTTGCCTATTATGAATAGTGATTCTATTAACATGTGTGTGTACATGTCTCATCAATAACCTGCTTTTAATTGTTTTGGTATTTACCCCGAAGTAAGATTTCTGAATTATATGTTACCTCCATTTTTATTTTGAGGAATCTCCATACTATTTTCCACAATAGCCATATCAATTTACAATCTCACCAACATTGTACACAGATTTAAAATGTAAAACAGCCATTTATCCCCAGTCCAGCGAAAAGGTTCTCCTGCATAGATATTGTATATTGTTTCTCAGAAAATATGATCTGATGATTCCTACATCATATTCCTGTAGTCTTTGGTGTAGAGCTACATTATGATATTAATTTTAGCAAGTGTGTTTGGCTGGATAGATTCCAAGTTTCCTCCTATAGGGATATTTAAGCCTTAGTCGCTGACCCAATATATTTCTCACTATGTCTGGCTTATTCAATCCTGGCATTATCTCCTTTATTCAGAGCTCAAGACTATTAACAATTTAGTTTATCTATGATCTTTAGAGCAGAGGTTGTCACGTTAACAAGAATAATACATTTGACAGTTGGAAAGAATTTGATAGCTTCACAGGATTTATAATAATAGCCCAGAAAAGGAAGTCCAATTTAAGTTCTGTTTCACATAAGATGAGGAAGTCTAACTTGGATAATATATTCCAGGGCCATCAAATCAAAAATGTAGGAAACTTTTACTTTTATGCAAGCTTGGTTTCAATGAAAAGGCAAGTAGAATTAGTAGTCATTTTAGTTAGAGGACCCTATCTAGTCTCCTGTTAATTTTTCAACACTCTCCTTCTGCTAGCAATTCATTAAATATTGATAACTAGACACTATTAATCATACCTTAGAAAAGGAGTCTAATAGTGCACATACAGAATATGCATATGAAATTGGAATATGGCAGAATACTATAAAACTGGAACATAACACAGTCATTTAATAATTCAAACAAGTCAAATGTGCAAAATAAGAGTTGAATAAGTATCAAAAATTCAATATGACATCTTGCAAATGTGAGTAAATTCCTTAGGCTTGAATCTCTACGTTTTTTGAAATGACTGTACACTTAATATTTTAGTCATAACAATTTAATTTTTTTCAGTAATTCATTTTTTTCAAACACATCTTTTTCTTCAATCTCTTTAATATTTTTATAGATGCATTTATTACTGAAAAAATTAAGCTCTCATGGTTGCAACTGAAAAAGTCATTACATTTACTTTCTATAATAATCAAGAAGCTCCATCTTCCTTAAGTTGGAATTCAAACTGTTCAATCTCAAACATGTATTTTAAAATATATTGAACACTGTAGTCATTATCTCAGGCTATCAGAATATGAGCAAATTTGAAGCTCTGTTTGGAGCTCTACATTAGGAGACATACAAGGATATCAATAAGTTTAGAAAATGAAAAAGTAAAGCAGGTACTGGAATATTTATAAACCATAACTAAGAAAATACTAAAATAATTATTCTGACATAATGTTCTTAACCTGTCATTTTACAGTACACAAACTCTCAGTGGCTCCCCATTGTCAGTTATAGTCTCTATTCCTTAGCCATAAAGCCTTCCAGAGTCTTGCCCTGATTTTTTTCTAATCAATCCTCCCTTTAACTGTTCCCCCAAAATTTTACCTCGTCTTGGTTAGACATATCTTTCTTCAAAATGTGAGGTTTATTTTATCCTCTGCATTATAATGTATGTTCTTTTCCATCTATTCAAATCATCCTTCAGAATTTGGCTCAAGTTCTTCTTCCTGGCTGAAGAATTATTAGGTAAGTTCCACTTATATTGCTCTAAAGTTTTTTTGAGCATTCAAGACGTGTGTGTGTGTGTGTGTGTGTGTGTGTGGAAGAACATTCTTATGTATATTGTTTGCGTTTGTGACAGGGGTGATGTTATTAGAAAGAAGTAATTATAAAGAGTTAAGAGAAAAATAATTAAAATTTCAAAAAGGAAAATTAAGAGAAAGGTCATACTCCACTTAAACTACATTTGAAATCTGTTTTATCTGCCATAGTTTTTCTTTTTCCCATTTCATTTTTCTCCCTCTAATATACTATTTTTTCCACCAGAATTTAAACAGTATGAAAAGAGATATTTTTGTTTTGTTCACTCTTATGTCATAAAATTCATAAAAAATTTGGAATATTGTATTCACTCCATAAATATTTGATAAATGAATTAATTTACATAAAATGAAATGCTTAAAATATGAAAAAAATGTTTAACCATACTCAAAATATTAAAAAAATGTAACTTAATACGACAAAAAATGTAAATGTCACAATACAAAACAAATCACAAAAAATGCAAATGTCACAGTACAAAGACCAAGATGAAAAAAATAATGACATCATTTTTGTCAAGGTATGGAAAAAACATATGCTCATACACTGTTGATGGGAGTGAAAATTTTTGTAACCTCTATAGAGGACAATTTAGCATTAATTAGCAAAATATAAAATATGCATACATTTTTTTGCAGGAATTTCATCTGCCCAACAAAATGATAATTTAAAATGTTAATAATGTTAGGACACCTGGGTGGCTGAGTCACTTAAGTATCCTACTTTGGCTCACGTCATGATCTCCCGGTTCATGGGTTTGAGCCCCATGTAAGGTAAACTCAAGCCCCACATTGGGTGATCTCGAGCCCTGCTTCAGGCTCCAGTGCTGACAGTGTGGAATCTGGGTGGGATTCTCTCTCTCTCCCCCTCTCTCTCTGCCCCTTGTGGGATTCTCTCTATCTCCTCTCTCTGCCCCTTGCTCACTTGCTTCCTCTCTCAAAAATAAATAAGAAAAGTAAAACCTTAAAAAATGTTAATAATGTCAGTATTGTTTGCAATAGCAAATGAATTAAAAGATTCTCAATGTCCACTAATAGGGACTGCTTAAATAAATGAAACTCCATTTATATCAGTGCTATCCAATAGAAATGCAATGTAAGTTGCATGCATAATTTTAAAATTTCCAATAATCACATTAAAATAATTAAAAGACAAGCAGGTAATAAAATTTAATTATATGTTTTTAACAAAAAATCCAAAATATTTCAGCATGTTATCAACACAAAAATATTGAGATATTTTACTTTCTTTTTTAATACAAATTCTTTGAAATCTGTTTTATTTTACACTTATAGTACAAACCAATACAGACAAGCACATCAAGTGTTCAATATCTACCTATGTCTAATGGCTACCATAATGGGACAACTGTTTAGACAGAAATAGTATACAAATTTATATTTGGATACAAGAAACAGTAAGGTAGGTTCTTTCCCTACTTCAATGCAATTATCTGAAAGATATGTTGTTAAATGGAAAAAGCAAAGTACAGAATGATGAAGCTGGTAGAATTTATACTAAAAAAAAGTGTGCTGGTGCTTAAACATACACAGATTATCTTTGTGAAGTGACAAAAGAAATAGATTACTGTGGCTGCCTTGAAGGAGGAGATCTAGGTGGCTTCAACAAGGAATGGGAAAGAGGGAGACTTATTTTTACTTTATGCTCTTTTGTACCTTCTGAGTTTGAATTTATGTGAATGCATTAGCAATAAAAAAAAATACAAGAACCACTTCTTTACCCAGTGGGAAAATATTTTACATTGCAATATTTAAGTGGGTATATGGCTTAAAATATAATTTGCTTCATAAAGAGTTTAAATAAATATATGGACAGCAGACCATAGTTCATATAAAAAACATGGGTTGTTTGGTATACAGTAGTATCTACCATTGTTGTGCTCTAACAAAGTTTTTGCTTTTGTTTTCAGAGACAAAAGTTTATATAGATATAGGCTCTAACTCAATATGTACCTCTTATGTTAATATCGTTAATGTGGTCCATTGTTTCAGGCAGCTGTATTTCCATAAACAGATCAATCCTGGAATAGAAAAAGTATGGCATGATTTCTATTTGCATAGCTATTGAGATAATGTATGCAAAAGTACTGTGTGCTATACAAATATAAGATACTATTATTATAGTCATTACTAACAAGTAGTGAAATCAAGACATCTTGTGCTATTGATGAAGTTGTTCCTTCTGTGAGCTCTTGGTCATTCTCCTAGATATCTGTTTTTGTTTTTGTTTTTGTTTTTTTGTTTTTATTGTGTTTTTAGTATCAGATTTTTAAAGAGCCTTTGGTTAAGAGGTACCATCACTGTGGGCTAGTGGAGATAATGTTTGGTTGTATCTTTTTTTAAGTTTTCATTTATTTATTTAAGAAATATCTACACCCAACGTGGGTTTTGAACTCATGACCCTGAGATCAAGAGTTGCTTGCCCTTCTGACTGAGCCAGCCAAGTGTCCCTGGTTGTCTGTCTTTTTAGGTTTGAGCTGGTTCAACATTCTTGCACCATTCTTATTATATATGAAAGGCTACTGAAGCTTAATTAGTAAGGCTTAGAATAAAATGAATGGGTGTGAATTTGGATGATGGTCAAGAATGCCTCATGGTTAGATAACAACATCTTTGAAAATATTTAGTCTATTTGTAGACTGGCAGGTAATTCTTTCAGAAAGAACAAAATTAATTATTTGAATTTTCCATCAAACAGAGAAAAGGTAAAAAAGAATATCTACTTGTTTATTTGATTTCATTTTAATACCTTGTAAAAAAAATTTAGGGTGATTTAATTAAAGCATGAAAAACAACTGGATCACCTGTTACATATTTAGTAGGTTTTAATAAGCAAATGATTTAGTATCTTAAGAAGACCACTTCCTCATCCCAGTTTTATCTTTCCCAGTTTATCTTAATATTTTGGTAGGATGTTTCTAGCAACATATTTTCATTCCATTCTATTTGGAATTATTTTATCACTTTATGTCTTGTTTTTCTTTTTTTCTAAAGATTATTCCATTAGTTACAGAACAGTGATGCCTACTGGAACATGAAAATATGTTTTATTCACTTAATGAGCTGGAAACAGGGATACATTCCATAGTAAATGAGGTTTACATATGATAATGTTGCATTTATCATATAAAAGATGCATATTTTCAACTCCCTAAAATGACTAAATTTCATTTTTGTGAATTCTGTACAATGTCAATTGAAAAGAACTAAACAAATATACAACACTGAGAAAAGTGTGCAATAATTTTAACGAACAATTATTATTTTTTTCACAAACTCAGACTAGTGCTAAACAGTAAATAGCTCACAATTGCAACAAAAGGGAAGTATGAATGAATTAGAGCACTTGTTCTGCAATGGTGGTGTCATTATAACCACTTGATATCACCAAAAAAACAGGTCATAAGATAGTTTTAAAAACCTGTATTATTTTAATTTTATTCTTATGGTATGGTACCCCAGTGTTATTTTTCAAAAAAGGATCAATGTTATTTAGCTGATCAATGTTCAGTAAAATCATTATCTGTAGACAATCAACTCACTAAATGAAGTTCATGGAGATATTCAGTGAAACAAAATTTATAGACACAGGATTTTTTTTCATGTTTGGAGGTTATTGTTAAGGAATTATTGGATAACTTTCTTAGTCAAGCCTGTGTAAGTTTAGAGAACAAGTTTATGCTATATTTACTGGCCCAACACAGAAACATAAGGAGTCAGCAATGTGTAAACAGAATTCAGAAGATATTATTTAAAATATCAGCTTATCTGCACAAATACCCAATGCTGTGCTTCTATGGATCCATCCCTCCGACGGGTCTGCCTCCCTCCCAGTGCTGCAGGGTCCCTCCCACAGGGGAGGGACTAAGCGAGCGAGGGAGGGGAGGGGAGCGAGCTAAGACTGCCCCTCCTGCCATGTGCACCTTGCAGATCCACCCCAGCTAATACGTCAGATTCCATAGAAGCAGCACCACAAGCCTGGCAGTGTGCAAGTAGCCCAGAAAGGGGCCACACCACTCCACAGTGAGTCCTGCCCCTGGCAGAGGGAAAGATAAGGTAAACAACAGTCTGACTGTGGCCCCAGCAGTGGACTGGGGACAGACATCAGGTCTAACTGTGGCCCCTTCCACCAACACAAGTTACTCAAGACAGCACAGGAGAAGTGCCCTGCAGTTTGGCGCCAGCCCAGAGACTATCTAAAATTACGAAACGGAAGAATTCTCCTCAAAAGAAACTCCAGGAAGTAGCAACAGCTAACGAATTGATCAAAAACGATGTAAGCAATATAACGCAACAAGAATTAATAATAATTAAATTAATTCATAAAATGTATCACTGAGCTTGAAAAAAGTATAGAGGACAGCAGGCAATCTATTGCTACAGAGATCAAGGTATAAGAAATAGTCATGAGGAGCTAAAAAATGCTACAAATGAGGTGCAAAATAAAATGGAGGCGACCGCAGCTCAGATTGAAGAGGCAGAGGAGAGAATAGGTGAATTAGAAGAGAAAATTATGAAAAAAGAGGAAATTGAGAAAAAGAGAGATAAAAAAATCCAGGAGTATGAGGGGAGAATTAGAGAACTAAGTGATGCAATCAATTGGAACAATATCCATATAATAGGAATTCCAGCAGAGGAAGAGAGAGAGAAAGGGGATGAAGGTGTACTTGAACAAATCATAGCTTCCCTGATCTGGGGAAGGAAAAATGCATTGAAAACCAAGAGGCACAGAGAACCCCCTTCAGACGTAATTTGAATTGAATTTCTGCACGACATATCATAGTGAAACTGGCAAAATACAAGGATAAAGAGAAAATTCTGAAAGCAGCTAGGGTTAAACACTCTCTAATATATAAAGGGAGACCCATAAGACCAGTGGCAGACCTATCTACTGAAACTTGACAGGCCAGAAAGGAATGGCAGGAAATCTTCAATGTGATGAACAGAAAAAAATATGCAGCCGAGAATTCTTTATCCAGCAAGTCTGTCAATCAGAATAGAAGGAAAAATAAAGGTCTTCCCAAAGAAATAAAAACTAAAGGAATTCATCATCATGAAACAGCCCTACAAGAGATCCTAAGGGGGATTCTGTGAGTGAAACGTTGCAAGGATCACAAAGTACCAGAAACGTCAGTACAAGCATGACACCTATAGACATCACAAGGACTCTAAACCCATATCTTTCAGTAATAGCACTGAATGTAAATGCACTAAATGTTCTAAAAAAAAAGACATAGGGTATCAGAATGGATAAAAAAACAGGACCCTTCTATTTGTTGTCTACAAGAGACTCATTTTAGAGTGAGGTGTCTGAGGACATGTTCAGATTGAAAGTGAGGGGATGGAGAACTATCTATCATGCTATGGGAAGTCAAAAGAAAGCTAGAGTAGGCATACTTATATCAGACAAACTAGACTTTAAATTAAAAGCTGTAACAAGAGATGAAGAAGGGCATTATAAAATAATTACAGGGACTATCCATCAGGAAGAGCTAACACTTGTAAACGTCTATGTGCCGAATATGGAAACACCCAAATACATAAAACAATTATCACAAACATAAGCAACCTTAGTGATAAGAATGTGGTAATTGCAGGGGACTTTAATACTCCACTTACAAGAATGGATAGATCACCTAGACACAGGATCCCTGAATGATACATTGGATCAGATGGACTTGACAAATATATTTAGAACTCTGCATCCCAAAGAAACAATATACTTTCTTCTCAAGTGCACATGGAAAAATCTCCAAGATAGATCACATACTGAGTCACAAAACAACCCTTCATAAGTATAAAACAATTGAGATCATATCATGCACACTTTCAGACCACAATGCTATGAAACTTGAAATCAACCATGGGAAAAAGTCTAGAAAACCTCCAAAAGCATGGAGGTTAAAGAACACCTTACTAAAGAATGAATGGGTAAACCAGTCAATTAGAGAAGAAATTTTAAAAATATGTGGAAACAAATGAAAATGAAAATACAACAATCCGGGGCGCCTGGGTGGCGCAGTCGGTTAAGCGTCCGACTTCAGCCAGGTCACGATCTCGCGGTCCGTGAGTTCGGCCCCGCGTCAGGCTCTGGGCTGATGGCTCGGAGCCTGGAGCCTGTTTCCGATTCTGTGTCTCCCTCTCTCTCTGTCCCTCCCCCATTCATGCTCTGTCTCTCTCTGTCCCAAAAATAAATAAATAAACGTTGAAAATACAACAATCCAAATGCTTTGGGATGCAGCAAAGGCAGTCCTGAGAGGAAAATACATTGTGATCCAGGCCTACTGGAGAAAAAAGAAAAGTACAAAATACAAAATACAAAATCTAACAGCACACCTAAAGGAAATAGATGCAGAACAGCAACGACACCCCAAACCCAGCAGAAGAAGAGAAATAATAAAGATCAGAGCAGAAATAAACAACATAGAATCTAAAAAAAACTGTAGAGCAGATCAATGAAACCAACGGTTGGTTTTCTGAAAAAATAAACAAAATTGATAAACCTCTAGCCAAGCTTCTCAAAAAGAAAACGGAAAGGACCCAAATAGATAAAATCATGAAAGAAAATGGAATTATTACAACCAAGCTCTCTGAAAAACAAACAATTATGAGGGAATTCTATGAAAAATTATATGGCAACAAACTGGACAACGTGGAAGAAATGGACAAATTCCTAAGCACTCACATACTTCCAAAGCTCAAACAGGAAGAAATAGAAAACTTGAACAGACCCATAACCAGCGAACAAATGGAATCAGTTACCAAAAATCTCCCAACAAATATGAGTCCAGGACCAGATGGCTTCCCAGGGGAATTCTACCAGATATTTAAAGCAGAGGTAATACCTATCCTTCTTAAGCTATTCCAAAAAATAGAAATGGAAGGAAAACTTCCAGACTCATTCTATGCAGCCATAATTACTTTGATTCCTAAACCAGAGAGACCCAGAAAAAAAAGAGAAATACATGCCAATATCTCTGATGATTATGAATGCAAAAATTATCAATAAGATACTAACAAATTGAATTCAACAGCATATAAAAAGAATTATTTACCATGATCAAGTGGGATTCATTCCTGGCATGCAGGGCTGGTTCAACATTCGCAAATCAATCAATGTGATACATCACATTAATAAAAGAAAATATAAAAACCATATGATCCTGTCAGTTGATGCAAAAAAAGCATTTGGCAAAATTCAGCATCCTTTCTTAATAAAAGCCCTCGAGAAAGTCGGGATAGAAGGAACATACTTAAATATTATAGAAGCCATTTATGAAAAGCCCACAATTAATATCATCCTCAATGGGGAAAAACTGAGAGCTTTCCCCCTGAGATCAGGAACACAACAGGGATGTCCACTCTAACTGCTGTTGTTTAACATAGAGTTGGAAGTGCTAGCATCAGAAATCAGGCAACAAAAGGAAACCAAAGGCATCAAAATTGGCAAAGATGAAGTCAAGCTTTCGCTTTTTGCAGATGACATGATATTATACATGGAAAACCCGAGAGACTCCACCAAAAGTTGGCTAGAACTGATACATGAATTCATAAAAGTCGCATGATACAAAATCAATGTACAGAAATCAGTTGCATTCTTATACACTAATAATGAAGCAAAAGAAAGACAAATAAAGAAACTGATCCCATTCACAATTGCACTGAGAATCATAAATATCCAGGAACAAACCCAACCAAAAATGTAAAAGATCTGTATGCTGAAAACTATAGAAATCTTATGAAGGAAATTGAAGAAGATATAAAGAAATGGAAAAATATTCCGTGTTCATGGATTGGAAGAATAAATATTGTTAAAATATCAATAGTACCCAAAGCTATCTACACATTCAATGCAATCCCAATTAAAATTGCACCAGCATTCTTCTCAAAGCTACAACAAGCATTTCTAAAATTTGTATGGAACCACAAAAAGACCCCGAATAGCCAAAGTAATATTGAAGAAGACCAAAGTGGGAGGCATCACAATCCCAGACTTTAGCCTCTACTCCAAAGCTGTAAGCATCAAGACAGCATGGTATTGGCACAAAAACAGACACATAGACAAATGGAATAGAATAGAAATCCCAGAACTAGACCCACAAATGTATGGCCAACTAATCTTTGACAAAGCAGGAAAGAACATCCAATGGAAAAAAGACAGTCTCTTTAACAAATGGTGCTGGGAGAACTGGACAGCAACATGCAGAAGGATGAAACTAGACCACTTTCTTACACCATTCACAAAAATAAACTCAAAATGGGTAAAGGACCTGAATGTGAGTCAGGAAACCATCAAAACCCTAGAGGAGAAAGCAGGAAAAAACCTCTCTGACCTCAGCTGCAGCAATTTCTTACTTGGCACATCCCCAAAGGCAAGGGAATTAAAAGCAAAAATGAACTATTGGGACCTCATGAATATAAAAAGTTTCTGTACTGCAAAGGAAACAATCAACAAAACTAAAAGGCAACCAACGGAATGGGAAAAGATATTTGCAAATGACATATCGGACAAAGGGCTAGTATCCAAAATCTATAAAGAGCTCACCAAACTTCACATCCAAAAAACAAATAATCCAGTGAAGAAATGGACAGAAAACATGAATAGACACTTCTCTAAAGAAGGCATCTAGATGGTCAACAGGCACATGAAACTATGCTCAACGTCACTCCTCATCAGGGATATACAAATCAAAACCACACTGAGATACCACCTCACGCTGGTCAGAGTGGCTAAAGTGAACAAATCAGGAGAATATAGATGCTGGAGAGGATGTGGAGAAACAGGAAGCCTCTTGCACTGTTGGTGGGAATGCAAACTGGTGCAGCCACTCTGGAAAACAGTGTGGAGGTTCCTCAAAAAAATAACAATATATCTACCCAATGACCCAGAAATAGCATTGCTAGGAATTTACCCAAGGTATACAGGAGTGCTGATGCATAGGGGCACTTGTATCCCAATGTTTATAGCAGCACTCTCAACAATAGCCAAATTGTGGAAAGAGCCTAAATGTCCATCAACTGATGAATGGATAAGGAAATTGTGGTTTATATACACAATGGAATATTACTTGGCAATGAGAAAGAATGAAATATGGCCTTTTGTAGCAACGTGGATAGAACTGCAGAGTGTTATGCTAAGTGAAATATATCATACAGGGAAAGGTACCATATGTTTTTACTCTTATGTGGATCCTGAGAAACTTAACAGAAGACCATGGGGGAGGGGAAGAAAAGAAAAAAAAAAGGTTGGAGAGGGAGGGAACCAAAGCATAAAAGATTCTTAAAAACTGAAAACAAACTGAAGGTTGATGGGGGGTGGGAGGGAGGGGCGGGTGGGTGACGGGGATTGAGGAGGGCACCTGTTGGGATGAGCCCTGGGTGTTGTATGGAAACAAATTTGACAATAAATTTCATGTTTAAAAAATAAAATAAAATATCAGCTTATCAAACTCATGTTTGTTTCATTTTTGTTTGCTAAAGATCTGAATTAGAAGTGCTGTGATTAATTCTTCTTTTAAAAAAAGGCAAATAACAAAAATGATGTAAAACAAACTAGTCTATGAATCTCCATGTATAGCACAGTTGACAACTGCAGATAATAGAATTTTTATCTTGAAAAAAAAGAAAGAATATTTTACCATTTACATTAAAATATCACAAAAACTTTTAAAGTGCTTTAAAATTTCCCTTTGGTCTTTAAGTGGTTTTTAAAAGGTGTCTCCAAAGTACAGGAGTGCCTGGGTGGCTCAGTTGGTTAAGGTCCAACTTTTGATTTTGGCTCAGGTAATGATCTCACAGTTCGTGAGATAGCATCTATTCTTGGGCTCTGCCCTGACAGTGGGGAGCCTGCTTGGGATTATCTCTCTCTCCTTCTCTCTCTGCCCCTCCCCTGCTTGCGCTCTCTCTCTCTCTCTCTCTCTTTATCAAATAATTAAACTTAAAAAAATGGGAAAAAAGACATACTTTTTTTTCTGGATGGCTTATTCTTGTAAGAAATTCCAAATGCCGAGTATCTTAGTAGCCTAGAAAAGTATTTCTCAAGTGTGGAATCTGAATTTCTGAGAGGAGCAAGTCCAGGATTTCGTACTTTAAAAATTTCCCCCAGAGATTTATTTATTTTTTATGTATTTACTTATTTTTGAGAGAGAGAGAGAGAGCAAGTGGGGGAGTGTCAGAGAGAGGGAGAGAGAGAATCCCAAGCAGGCTCTGCACTGTCAGTCCAAAGCCTGACCTGGGGTTCGAATAGACGTACTGTGAGATCATGCATGACCTGAGCTGAAATCAAGAGTAGGATTCTTCACCAACTGAGCCACCCAGGTGCCCCTCCCCCAGGGATTTCTTATATTCACTGAAGGTTGGGAAACACTGTTCTAATGATTACAAATACAATGCAAATATGCTAGATTAGGCTAATCTATGTTGTTAGGAAAAGTTTTGTTGTAAAAATAACTTGTAGGTACCTCTGCTTTATGTCACTTTTCCACTGGTCAATGGACTGTCATTATTTTTTTTTCTTTAACCCACCAGAATTTTATTTTTGTGTGAAATTAATGTAAAACATAAAACAATTTAAAAGTATGGTAAATATAATAAAAATATAAGCATGTTACTGTTTTGTTTGTTTTTAAAATTTTTGTTTTTGATCTTTATTTTTTGTTGAGAGAGAGACATAGTGTGACCAGGGGAGGAGCAGACAGAGAGGGAGACACAGAATCTGAAACAGGCTCCAGGCCCCAGGCCTCAAGCTGTCAGCGCAGAACTGTCAGCACAGAGCCTGACGTGAGGCTCGAACCCACGAACCGCGAGATCATGACCTGAGCTGAAGTTGGACGCTCAACAGACTGAGCCACCCAGGTGCCCCTGTTTGTGTATTTTTAATGGTTTATTTATGAAAAATTTGAGTTCACAGCGAAGTTGAGTGAAAGGTAAAGCAATTTCCCATACATCACTCCCTCCACACATGCATAGTCTCCCCTATTATCAATGTTTCTCACTAGAGTAGTACATTTGTTATAATTGATAAACATATATTAACATATCATTATCATCTAAAGTCTATAGTTTACATTAGAGTGCACTCCTCGTTTTGTACATTCTATGAATTTGGGCAAAAATACCCACCATTATAATATCACACAGAGTAGTTTTACCACCCTAAAAATCCTCTGTTCTGTGCTTATTCAACCCTCCCTCTTCCTTAATTCCTACCAACCACTTCTCTGTTTGCTGTGTCCATAGTTTTGCGTTTTCCAAATGTATTATTTGTGGAAACATACAGTACACAGCCTTTCAAATTGGCTTATTTCCCTTAATGATATGTATTTAGGTTTCCTCCATGTCTTTTCATAACTTGATAGCTTATTGGTTTGTGTTTTTTTTGTTGTTTGTTTGTTTGTTTGTTTTTTGGTGCTGAATGATATACCATTATCTGTATGAACCACAGTTTATTTATCCATTCACCTATTGAAGGACATAGTTGGTCCCTTCCACATTTTGGAAATTATGAATAAAGCTGCTATAAATATCTGTATGCAGGTTTTTGTACAGACAAGCTTTCATCTACTTTGTGTTACTACCAGGTACCACAATTGTTGGTTAACCTTGTAAGAATATAGTTTATATTAAAATTAAACTTTCAAACTATCTTCTAAAGTGACCATGACATTTTTCATTCCTATCAACAATGGATGACAGATTTTCTTGCTCTTGAAGGGTTCAGGTTAGCACCATCCCCCATAGTTTGCTATTTGGGAATGTGGTTTATTTTGAGCTGAAGGGACTTGAGACCTTGCGGGCTCAAGAGAAACTTTTGTTTCTCCATTAACCAAACAGAAGGACCTAAGTTGGGTGCCTTTCCCAGAATAAAGGTTATTAACAGAGATAAATTTTATTTCAGTGACCCATCTGCATAATAGGGCAAACATCTAATTACCAAGCACCTGCTCTTCTTACTGTCCTGTGAAGTGCATTAATTTCTTCTGAATTCCCAGACCTTTATTGCCTTCTGCTTAGTTCAGAATGACATATATAGCTTATTTTGCCTATCTTTGAAATTTCCATGTCTGTTTGGATTCCCCGAGCATCTGAAGTGATACAAATATATCAAACTAACAATTGTGTTTTATTTGAATTTATGCTTGAATATAACATGAAAACCCAGGCCACCATTATCAATTAGAAAGGACATGTAGATGATTGCAATTTTTGCATGACTAAAAAAACATAATCATTCTGATATTTTTAATTTGCCTCCTTGTTTCATGACTGTCTCAAATTTATCTTTGGTAGAAAGTTTAGCTGACAGTTATAATCAGTGGGTACCAAAAGCTCTATCTTGCTAAAATGGCAATTTTAAGGAATAATTCAAAAGTAATCAAGCACTTCTTGCTGTTCAGCTACACACGTTCTTAGCTGGCCCCCTCTCTCTCTTTTTTTAATTATTCAACATTTTTTATTAAGAAAAACATTCTTAGTAAAATAGAAATTTTTTTAATCTAATAAAAGAAATACATGAAAAATCTATAGCTAGCATTAGTCTGAATAATGAAACTTTGGAACAAGTCTCTTTAAAATCTAGAAAAAAAATTAAAAAAGAAAAGAAATCTAGAAAAAAACGATAGTTTTTTTTAAAGCTTTTTAGTGCACATACTGGTCATAGCAGTGAGTCAAGAACAAGAAATAGGAGACAAAGTTCAGGAAAAAAGATATGAGTGATATGGTTATTGTTAAAAAAATCATAATACATGTTCCTAGAGGAGAATAGAGATATGGAATAGGGAAGGATCCCAGAGATGGATACAGCTGTTGGGATTTTGTTTTCTAGGTTGACTGCTGAGGTTTTGGGATTTTTTTTGTACATTTGCATCATAGACTACATATGCACTGAATTCATTTTATATATTAAATATTATAAAATGTTAATTGTAAAATCTGCAAAATATGAGCTTTCATTCTAATAACAAACTACTGTTTAAAAAGTTTCTCCAAAGTGACCTCCATGCAATATCCATGGTTTGGGCTTACACATGCAAGCCACTTTTATTAAATTCAGTGATCTTTTTTCCCACACTTAGTTCTCTAAAAAAAACAACACAATTGCTAAGTAAATATAAGCTACTGGAAAAACTTATTTATATAAACAATATTTTGTACATTTTATACATAATGCAATGTCAGTACAACCATACTTTTAAAAATGAATCATATTGTCTCTCCCAACCTATTTTTTCCATCTTTTCATGTTGATGTAGAATTTCTAAATGGGTTATCTATTAGCACCAAGTAAGATGCTGTTAGAAAGAAAGCACCATAGCAAGATGTTTTCTATAGTTTTTCTACCCAAATAAGTATATTCTGTGTGCTTGAATGATACAGGGACCATGAAAACCAACCCTTCCTTTATTATTTAAAAAGACATAGTCACCAGTTCTACAGAGGAAGGAAAAGTACCCATGTAATAACCCATCCTGATAGTTTTCTTAAGTCATACATTATTTGTAGATGCTGCTTTCTAGAACTTGTGCTTATTAAGAACTTTATTTACCGGGCACTGATCTGGTATACACTAGTAAGTAATGTATCATGTCTAGAAGGACAAGCAAACAAACCAGCAATTACACATTAGACTAGAGTAAGTGCTGGGGTAGAGATGCTAAGGGACCACAAAGAAGAGGCACCTTTCTTGAGAGTGTTAGAGGAAAAGTATTTAGACTACTACTAAAACGTGTACTGTACGGGCACCCTGGGTGGCTCAGTCAGTTGGGCGTCCGACTCTGGCTCAGGTCATGATCTCATGGTTCGTGGGTTTGAGCCCCAGGGTCGAGCTCTGTGCTGACAGCTCAGAGCCTGGAACCTGCTTCAGATTCTGTGTCTCCGGCTCTCTCTCTGACCCTGCCCCACTTGTACTCTGTCTCTCTCTCTCTCAAAAATAAATAAACATTAAAAAAATTGTTTTAAAATGTTTACTGTAGGGATTTTGTATATGCTGTAGTCAGCAGAATTTCCCCCAAATCTTCCCATGCCCTAATTCCAGGTCCCTATGAATAATTTATGTTACATGGCAAGGGAAAATTAACGTTGCAAATTGAATTAGAGTTGCTAATCAACTGATCTTAATAATAATGAGATTATTCTAAAGTAACCAGGTCAGCCAAGTGTAATCACAAAAGTCCTTTAAATATGGAAGAGGATGGCAAAAGAGTCATATCAAAATTAAGCAACATGAGACATAATTGGCTATTGATGGCTTTGAAGATGGAAGGGGGCTATGAGCAAAGGACTATAGGCAGCCTGTGGAAGCTAGGTACAAAAATTGATTCTCCTCCAGGGATTAGCCTTTATTTTAGCCTGGTGAAAAACATTTTGGACTTCTAAAAACCAGAACAGTAAACTAATATAAATACATTGTTTCAAGCCACTAACTTTGTAATATTTTGCGACAATAATCACAGAATACTATAATGCCCTTTATCAACTTACGGAAGTGTGGTTGATTCCTAGCTTTCTAAGAAATTTTAATCATGAAAGAATGTTGAATTACATAAAATGAATTTCTGTATCTACTAATATGGCTATATTTTAACCTTTGTATGGGGAATTACACTTGCTGATTTTTTAATATTGAACTAGCCTTGCATTCCTGCTATAAATGACCCTTGTTCATAATGTATTATTCCTTTTATATACTGCTATATTTGATTTACTAATATTTTTGTAACACATTTGTATCTATGTTTATGGGAGCTATTTGTATGTAGATTCTTTCCTTGTAAGGTATTTTATTTTGATATCAGGAAAATGAGGTGAAATAATAAATGTAAAAGATTCTACAGAATTGGTAGAAATTTTCCCCTAGACCCTCCTGAGCCCTCAGATAGTTGCTTTTTGCATTGTCTCTGTTGGTTTTAGTTGTGACTAGTGTAACTGATGTAGCTTTCCCATAGTGGTCTCACTCAACATTTGCTGACAGTAGAAGGTGTGTGTAGTATTTGGTTTGGTTTCTGTTTGATACATTATGCTTCTAATATCTGGGCGTTTGTATCTTCTATTCTTTATGGAAATTTTTCAGTCATTTTTGTCTTCAAATATTACCCTCCTCCTTTCATTTTATTGTCCCTTATGGGTTTGCATTTAGACATATATTAGAACTTGTTTTACTCTGTCTTTGTCTCTTAACTATCCTTTCAATTTCCATTTCCTTGAATACCTGCATAATTTCTTCAGATATACTTCCCACAATAATTTTCCATTTAATTCTGCCCACTTTGCTGCTAACTTTTTCACCAGTTTTTAAAATTTCAATGATTTATACTTTTTTTTCCTTTTAAAAGTTTATTTTATTTGTTATTGTGACATTTAATTTTACATATCAAACTTGGCTAGGTTATAGTAACCAGTTGTTTCATCAAAATTAAGTATAGGTGTTGCTATGAAAATATTTTGCACATGTAATTAACACTTGCAATCAGTTAACTATATGTAATGTTCTTGATAATGTGGTTGGGCATAATTTAATCATTTGAAGGTCCTTTTTTATTCTTCTTAATTATTTTTTAATGTTTACTTATTTTTTGAGAGAGAGTGAGAGACAGAGTGCAAGCAGGGGAGGAACAGAGAGAGGGAGACACAGAATCAGATGCAGGCTCCAGGCTCTGAGCTGTCAGCACAGAGCCCACACAGGGCTCGAGCTCAGGGACCATAAGATCATGACCTGAGCTGAAGTTGGATGCTCAACCGACTCAGCCACCGAGCTGCCCCTAATCAGTTGAAGGTCTTAGGAGTAAAACTAGATTTTTTAAAGAAGGGATTCCATATCAAGAATGTACATAGAAATCCTGCCTAACTTATGGTCTGCCACCTTGCCCTATAATTTATAAATTTGCAGTCCTCCACAAGCACATAAGCCAATTCTTTAAAATAAGTTTAGATAGCTAGAGCATTCAACTAATAGATTAACAATAGGGGTGCCTGAGTGGCTCAGTCAGTTGAGTGTCTGACTTCAGCTCAGGTCAGGATCCCACCGTTCCTGAGTCTGAGTTCCATGTTGGACTCTGTGCTGACTCTGTGCTGGAGCCTGCTTCAGATTCCGTGCCTCTCCCCGCTGCCCTTCCCCTGCTCATACTCACTCTCTCTCCCAAAAATAAAATAAACATCAAAAATATTCAAAAAATAGATGACAGTAGATAGAATAATTCTATCATAATATCTATTATTAAATATAAGATATGTAGATATGTATATATATGACATATATATATATATATATATATATATATATATATATTTACATATATCTAGATAGATAGGTATATAATATATGTGGGGGGACGGGGAGATTGATGGATAGATAGATAGATAGATAGTGGACATCGCTGTCTTGTTCCTGACCTTAGGGGGAAAGCTCTCAGTTTTTCCCCATTGAGGACGATATTAGCATTGGGTTGTTCATACATGGCTTTTTGATCTCGAGGTATGCTTCTTCTATCCATACTTTTTTGAGGGTTTTTATCAAGAAACGTTGCTGTATTTTGTCAAATGCTTTCTCTGCATCTATTGAGAGGATCATATGGTTCTTTTCCTTTCTTTTATTGATGTGATGAATCACGTTAATTGTTTTGTGGATATTGAACCAGCCCTGCACCCCAGGTATAAATCCCAATTGGTCGTTGTGAATAATTTTTTTAATGCATTGGCTAATATCTTGTTGAGGATTTTTGTATCCATGTTCATCAGAGAAATTGGTCTATAGTTCTCCTTTTTAGTGGCATCTGTGTCTGGTTTTGAAATCAGGGTAATAGTGGCTTCATGGAAAGAGTTTGGAAGTTTTCCTTCCATTTCTATTTGTTGATACAGTTTCAAGAGAATAGGTATTAACTCTTCCTTAAATGTTTGGTAGAATTCTCCTGAAAAGCCATCTGGCCCTGGACTCTTGTTTTTTGACAGATTTTTGGTTATTAATTTGATTTCCTTACTGTTTATGGGTCTGTTCAAATTTTCTATTTCTTCCTGTTTCAGTTTTGGTAGTGTATATATATGTTTCTAGGAATTTGTCCATTTCTTCCAGATTGCCCATTTTATTGGCATACAATTGCTCATAATATTCTCTTATTATTGTTTTCATTTCTGCTGTGTTGGTTGTGATCTCTCCTCTTTCATTCTTAACTTTATTTATTTGGGTCCTTTCCATTTCGTTTTGATCAAACTGGCTAGTGATTTATCAATTTTGTTAATTCTTCCAAAGAACCAGCTTCTGGTTTCATTGATCTGTTCTATTGGTTTTTTTTTGGTTTTGATAGCATTAATTTCTGCTCTAATCTTTATTATTTCCTGTCTTCTGCTGGTTTGGGGTTTTAATTGCTGTTCTTTTTCCAGCTCCTTAAGGCGTAAGGTTAGGTTGTGTATCTGAGATCTTTCTTCCTTCTTTAGGAAGGCCTGGATTGCTATATACTTTCCTTTTATGACCACCTTTGCTGCATCCCAGAGGTTTTGGGTTGTGATGTTATCATTTTCATGACTTCCATATATTTTTTAATGCCCTCTTTAACATCTTGGTTAGCACATTCATTCTTTAGTAGGATGCTCTTCAGTCTCCCAATATTTGTTACCTTTCCAAATTTTTTCTTGTGGTTGATTTTGAGTTTGATAGCATTGTGGCCTGAAAATATGCATGGTATGATTTTGAACTTTTTATGCTTAATTAGGGCTGATTTGTGTCCCAGTATGTGGTCTATTCTGGAGAACATTCCATGTGCACTGGAGAAGAATGTATATTCTGCTGCTTTAGGATGATGTTCTGAATATGTCTGTTAAGTCCATCTTGTCCAGTGTGTCATTCAAAGCCATTGTTTCCATGTTGATTTTTTGATTAGATGATCTGTCCATTGATGTGAGTGGGGTGTTGAAGTCTCCTACTAGTATGGTATTACTATCCATGAGTTTCTTGATGTTTGTGATTAATTGATTTATATATTTGGGTGCTTTCACATTTGGCACATAAATGTTAACAATTGTTAGGTCTTCTTGGTGGATAGACCCCTTGATGATGACATAATTCCCTTCTGCATCTCTTGATACAGTCTTTATTTTAAAGTCTAGATTGTCTGATATAAGAATAGCTACTCCGGCTTTCTCTTTTTGACCATTAGCATGATAGTTGTTCTCCATCCCCTTATTTTTATTTGAAGGTGTCTTTAGGTCTAAAGTGGGTCTCTTATAAACAGCATATGGATGGCTCTTATTTTCTTATCCATTTTGTTACCCTATGTCTTTTGATTGGATCATTGAGTCCATTGATGTTTAGAGTGAGTACTGAAAGATATTAATTTATTGCCATTATGATGCTGGTAGAGTTGGAGTTTCTGGTGGAGTTCTCTGGTCCTTTTTGATCTTTTGTTGTTTTTGGTATTCATTTATTTATGTATTTATTTTTTATTTATTTATATATTTTTAATCTTTTCTATCCACAGAAAGTCCCCCTTAAAATTTCTTGCAGGGCTGGGTTAGTGGTCCCAAACTCCTTTAATTTTTGTTTGTCTGGGAAACTTTCTATCTCTCCTTCTATTTTGAATGACAGCCTTACTGGATAAAGAATTCTTCACTGCATACTTTTCTATCTCAGCACACTGAATATATCCCACCACTCCTTTCTGGCCTGCCAAGTTTCTGTGGATAGATTTGCTGCAAACCTGATCTCTCTTCCCTTGTATGTTCAGGAATTTTTTTCCCTTGCTGCTTTCATGATTTTCTCCTTGCCAGATTATTTTATGAATTTGACTGTGATATGCATTGTTGATGGTCGGTTTTTGTTGAATCTAATGGGGGGTCTTCTGTGCTTCCTGGATTTTGATGTCTGTGTCTTTCCCCAGGTTAGGAAAGTTTTCCACTATGATTTGCTCACATAACCCTTCTATCGCTATTTCTCTCTTTTCCTTTTCTGGAACCCCTATGATTCTGATGTTGTCCCTTTTTAATGAGTCACTGATTTCTCTAATTCTTAAATCGTGCTGTTTTCATTAATCTCCCTCTTTTTTTTTTTTGCTTCATTATTCTCTACAAGTTTGTCCTCTATATCACTGATTCTCTGTTCTGCTTTGTTCATCCTTGCCGCCTCTGCATCCATCAGTGATTGCAACTCAGTTACAGCACTTTTAATTTAATTCTGGCTATTGTTTACCTCTTTTATCTCTGCAGAAAGAAATTCTAATCTTTTTTTGACTCCAGCTAGTATTCTTATTATCGTGATTCTAAATTCTGGTTCAGACATCTTGCTTGTATCTGTGTTGGTTAAATCCATGGCTGTCGTTTCTTCATGCTCTTTCTTTGGGGTCAATTTCTTCGTTTTTGTCATTTTTAAGGGAGAAAAGGAATTAATGAGGTAGAAACATTGAAATTAAAAAATAATTAAAATTTTAAAAATATTAAAATTAAAATTAAACACACACACACACACACACAATCAAATAGATGATGCTAGATCGTAGGTTTGTTTTGGTCTCAGTGTTGAAAGTGGTTTGACAGATTAGAGAAAAAAAAGGAGGGGGATAAAAAAATAAGGAAAACATCTGAGAATTTGAAAAATGAATACACTGAAGTAGACTAAAATGAGATGATGGGGTAATATAGAATTTGAAAAATTCTACACAAAAGTAAAAAATATGGTAGAAAAAAATATTTTTAATAAAAATTAAAAATAAATATGATTTTTTTTAGTTTTCTGTATTTAAGAAAAACAAGAAGGGAAAAAGAGAAAAAAGGTAAAAAAATTGTTTGAAATTTTTAAAAAGTGAATAAACTGTAGTAGACTAAAATAAAGTGATGGAAGAAAATATAATTTGAAAAAAATTACATAAAAGCAAAAAGTATAGTAATAAAAATTAAATAAAAATATTTTAATAGAAATTGAAAGTAAAAATGAAGTTTTTCTCTTTCTGCATTCAAGAAAAAGAAAAGAAAAGAAAAAGATTAAAAAAGGAAAAGAAAGAAAAAAAAGGGTATTGTTTGAAAATTTGAAAAGGTGAATACTCTGAAGTAGACTAAAATAAAATGATGGAAGTAAAGTAGAATTTGAAAAAAATTTACACAAAAATAAAAAATACAGTAACAAAAATTAAATGAAAATGTTTTTAATAAAAATGAAAATAAAAATGAATTTTTTCTCTTTCTGTATTCAAGAAAAGGAAAATAATTGCACAAGAGAAAAAGAAGAAAAAAAGAAAGAAAATTGAATAGATGAACCTGCTAATAGATTGAAGTAGGACTGAAATTGCTTCATTTTCCCCTAGAAGTCAGTCTATGTAGCTCTTTATAGTCCATAAATTAAGCTGGTGGTGAGACTTGTATTCTTGAAGTGCAAAGTTGGCCCAGTTGGAAGGAGCTCAGTGTAACAGCTCTGCTCTCCACTAGATGGCGCTGCTAGCCTACTGGGGTGGATTGTTGAGGGGTTTGTAGATGCATATGCCCATGTGCAGAGGCAGTGAAAATGGCACCACCCAGCTACCCAGTCTGTTCTCCCAGATCAGCAATCGCCCACCCATCCTCTGTCTTCAGCTTTTGTCCACTCCCCGCTTTTTCACTCTCCGTGACCAGGCCCCAGGCAGTACCTCTCTCCCAAATTTTGTCTCAGATGAGGCTGTTTTCCGGGACCCTTACTTCAGAAGGACTGCAGCTTTGACCTGTTCCGCCCCTCTGCAGGAGGGTCTCACCGAGCAATGGCCAAATAAGCAATGGCCGAATATCGGCTATACCCAGGAATGCTTGCTGGACCCTGCTGCTGCCAGTGCCCTGAGACTGTGGCCAGGTGCTAGCCTGCCCCAGAAAGAGTTCGCAAGACAGTGCAGCAGTGTTTCAGGGATTATGGAAAATCACAACACACATCTGGCAACAGGCTTCACCCTTAATGACCTTGCCCCAGCACCAGCAAATTTGGCTGCCTTCCAGGGTCTGCTGGGACCAGGTGGCTTCAACAGTCTCTACCAAATGTCCTTATGGCAGGGGAACCACTTTTCCTTGTGTGGCCCGAGAACCTCCTAGACCCCACTCTGTTCCTGGGGATTCACCCTTCCCACCAGAGCACTGCCAGGTATAGAGCTGTGGAGTCGCAGCCTTTGTGCTCCCCTTGTTTACAGTCTTAATGGAATTTAAACTGTCTCCTTTCTCCTTTCTCCCTTTTTAGTTTAGTCCCTGCAGCTGTTTCCAATTTTGCACTTTCTCTAGCTGCTTTTGGGGAAGGGTGCTTTTCCCATGTTCTCTTCCCCTACCCAGCCTGCATCCTCTCTCCACCTGCAAAAGCGGTGCCCTAACTTTTGCCGCTTCTCACTCCGCAAATTCACCTCTCCGTGCCATGTAACTGCTGAATTCTGTGGTTCAGGTTGTGCAGATTGTTGTGTTAATCCTCCAATCGGTTTTCTAGGTATGTAGGATGGTTTAATTTAGTGTTGGTCTGGCTGTATTTCATGGATATGAGACACACAGAAAGCTTCCATGCTGCTCTGCCATCTTGGCTCCTCCTGGCCCACTATCTCTTACTCCAATTCCTCAGTAGCTGAGAAAGCAACTGTCAACTAAACCTTTGAAGGTAATATAATATTGAATACAAAACATTTGCAGTATGATTTCATTCATATGTGGAATCAAAAAACAAAAAACAGTGAATAAACAAACATAAAGCAAAACCAGACTTATAAATACAAGAAACAAATTGATAGTAACCAGAGGAAAAGGAGTGGAGAAACGGGCAAAATGGGTAAAAGGGAGTGGGAGATACAGGCTTCTAGTCATGGGAGTAAAAGGCACAGCATATGGTATATAGTCAATGATATTGTAATAACATTGTATGATGACAGATGGTAGATACACTTGTGGTGTGTATAGCATAATATATAGAGAAGTTGAGTCACTATGTTGTACACCTGAAAATAATGTAACTTTGTGTCAACCATATTCAAAACAAATAAATAAACAAACAAATAGAGGAGTAATTATATTCAAAACAAATAAAAAATAGATAATGGGTAATTATATAAGGTAAAAAGAACACACTATACATAAAGGTAGCTATGATTAGAAATATAAAAAGTATAAAACTACTGTCCTCCTCATATTTTTTAAATAACAAAACAGCCTAGACATGATGGCTTAGATAAAAATTTATGACAGTTGTGGAGACTTGACAGTCTAAATTGAAAGCACTGCCAGATTTGGTGCCTGTTGAGGAATCTCTTCCTAATTTTCAGATGGTTGTCTTCTTACTGTATCCTCACATATCAAAGAGAGGTTTCTACTATTCTTCTTATAAAAGCACTAATCTCCTCATGGGGGCCCACTCTCATGACATTACTAAGGTTAATTACCTCCCAAATGCCCCACCACCAAATACCATCACATTAGAGAATAGGGTTTCTGATCAAGAATTTTGGAGGATCACAAATATTTAGTCTATAGCATTCTACACTTGTCCCCCCCACAAACTTGTGTCCTTCTCACATGCAAAATACATTAATTCTACTGCAACAGTTCTAAAATTCTTAACTATTTCCAGCATCAACTCTAAAGCCTGAAGTCTAAAATCTCAAGTGAATATTACCTAATCAGGTATAGGTGAGACTCAAAGTATAATTCATCCTGATGCAAAATTCCTCTCAAGATGTGAATCTGTGAAACCAAGCAAGTTATGTGCTTCCAAAATTCAATAGTGGGCCAGGCATAGGATAGACAATCCCATTTTAAAAGGTATAAATAGGAGGGAAATGTCTCCAGCTAGGCCCCAACACCTGACATTTACTGCCTACTTGCTTGTACTCACCACCCTTTGTCCCACATTACAGCTTATCTCATTAACTCAAGCAAATGGAAAGTGAAATCGCTCCTCCAGCAATAGCGACTGCTCTGACAAGACATCCAGCCAACCCAGACCATGAAGGCCAGTTTAAATTTAACCTCTGATTAGTGCCTGCACAGATAGACCATGGAATGACCTCTAGAATTACTTATGACTACTTATATCTCATTATAATACTAAAATCTCTGTCCAAGGAAGAACACAAGCCTCCTTTACATAACAAACAATGTGTATATAGGTATGTTACCTTAACACACATGTATGATTTTATGCCTGCCTCTACATGTGATGGCAAGGCTCCCATACCTAAACATTTATCCTAACCATAAATAAAAGGAACTCATTTACCCTTGCTTAGGGGGTAATGACTTTGGAAGTTATTCCCCATGATTTCCTCATTTGTTGCTAATAAATGTTTCTTTGTGTAACAACTCAACCTGGTGCAGTTTCTGACTCACCGAGGAGTGAACTCACTTTGGTTTGGTTACACTAAGAAGGTGTTATGTGTTCCAAGAGAAAGTCTAAAACATAGCAAGGCAAATCCAAAGACATAATGAGGTTCAAGAATAATTGTCTTCAATTTGATGCTCTGCCCTCCAGACTCACTGGGGTGACAAAGTCACCCAAAGAGTCAATGGGTCACCATAATTATTTTCAGGGATCCCATCTCCTTTGTGGCTTTTCTGGGCATGAACCATGTATCAAGGACTCTTCCAGGGGAGGGATGGGCCCTCAGGACACTGTGAGTCCTTGTTACCATGACTCCTATAGTCTGCACAAAGAAAACTTTGTTTAGAAACCGTCTGGTCTATTGAAACTGAAGTGGTGGCCCTAATGATCTCTGAATCTTCTTTGAAGCTACTCTCTTTTTTTATTGAAGAATATATAAGTTCACAACTGAATAGATATGTTATCCTGTGTAGTGGAATCTAAGTAGCCCATCACTCTTCATTACATCCCATCACAGGCCCTTTCAGTTCAAGCTGGTAGTTTTAAGGCTGGGGTGTCAGATTAAGTCTGTTCACACTCATTCTAATAAACTTATGCATTCCCATCAGAACCTTTTTTCTCTCTCTCTGTCTCATAAAAGGATAGGTTGATGATATTCAAAATTTTTAGGTTTTAGATTTTTTTCATTTGTTCTTCAATTTATTTCTTCTTGCATTTTACTATGAGCAGTCAAGAAGAATCAAACCAGTCCTTCACATTTTGCTTAGAAATTTGCTCAGCTAAATATTTAATTATATTCTTTGCAAATACTACCACAAAATGCTAGACCATGAGAACAATGCAGGTAAGTTATTTGCCACTTTATTATAAGTATGGCCATTTCTCCATTGTCCAATAACCTATTTCTTATTCTCATCTGACACCTCATCAGAATGTCTTTTACTGTTCATCTTCCTACCAATATTTTTATATGAGTATGTATGTATTATTTAAGAAGATGGAAGCTTTCTTTACATCTCTCCTCTTTCCCTCCTGAGTTCCTACCACAATCACCTTTAGTGGTATATTGATAGCAATATTAGATTTTTCTAGCATGCACTCCAAAATTATTTCAGCTTCTACTCATTACTCAGTTCAAAAGCTGCTTCTATATTTTTAGGTATTTGTTACAGCAGCAATTCGCTTCTAATAATAATTACTGTCTTGATCAGTTCAGGTCACGTTAACAAAATAACATAAAAGGTGACTTGAAGAAACATTTATTTATCATATTTCTTAAGGCTGGGAAGTGCACGATTAAGGGGCTGGGTCATTTTGTGTCTGATGACAGTTCTCTTCCTGGTTTGAAGATGGCCACTATCATGCTGTGTTCTCACATGGTGAAAACAGAGGAGACCCTTGTCTTTTTCTATACTTATAAAGGTATTAATTCCATCATGTGGCCTCTACCTTAATGACATCATCAGACCTGAATTACATCCAACAGGCACCATTTCCAAATACTTTCATATTTAGGGTTAGGGTTTTAATACATAACTTTATGGAAGAGGTTATTCAGTTTGTAGCATTCACCCTCCTTTGTAATATTCAAAGCTCAATTTATCAAGAATAAATGTTCTAATCCCAAAAACCTGGGCATATGTTAGCTTACATGGCAAAATGGACCTTGTAAATGTAATTAAGCTAAGGTCATTCAGATGAGGTTGTTGTATGAAGTTACTCTATAAGCCCAATTAAATATAATGGGTCTTTAAAAATTGAGAACTTTTTGGCTGTTGTCATAGGGGAGTGTGACTAATGAATGAAAAGAGAGATTCAAAAATAAAAGAAAGAAAAGGAAAGAGAGAAGCAACATTGTTTCTTTGAAAATGGAGAAAGGATCCAACAAAAACACAACATACAAAAATTTATAAGATGAAGCTAACTTAATGCTTAAAGAGAATTAATTCATAGCTGGAAATGGCAACAATAAAAAAGACAATATTAAATATATAACTTTATTTCCCAACTTAAGAAACTAGAAAAGAGCAAATTGAAATCAAAATGGGCAAAGTAAGGGCAAAATCAAAGTTATGGAGAAAAAGTAGTATAGAAAATAGAAAAACACCTGAGAAAGACCAAAAATCAAAATATAGTTCTCTGCAAATAGGAAAAAAAATATGAACTTTTAGAGAAACTAACAAACTAAAAAGAAAAATCAAATTATTAAAATCAAGCATTAAACTACTACCAAATTTATATAAATAAATTATAAGAAAATATTTTTTTATGTTTATTTCTGAGACAGAGAGAGACAGAGCATGAGTGGGGGAGGAGCAGAGAGAAGAGACACAGAATCAGAAGCAGGCTCCAGGCTCTGAGCTGTCAGCACAGAGACTGATGCGGGGCTTGAACTCACAAACCGTGAGATCATGACCTGAGCCGAAGTCGGTCGCTCAACTGACTGAGCCACCCAGGTGCCCCAAAAGAAAACATTATAAACAACAGTATTTCAAAAATTTATCTGACTTTTATGAAATGGAAAAATATTAAAAAGACACAAGCAAACAAAACAGACTAAAGAAAATTATAAAATTTAAATATATCAACAAAAAGTAAAAAGATTGAGTAATAATTAAAACTATAGCCTAGAATTTAACACCCCACTTACATCAGCAAACATGTCATCCAACCAATACATCAACAAAGAAACAGTGGCTTTGAATGACACATTGGACCAGGATACATTTGTTATATATTTAACAAATATATTTAGACCATTCCATTCTAAAAGAGCAGAATATAAATTATTTTCAGATGCACAGGGAACATTCTCCAGAACAAAATACATTTTAGGCCACAAAAATGTCTCAACAAATTCAAAAAGAGCAAAGTCATACCATCCACCTTTTCTGAGCACAACAATGTGAAACTAGAAATAAACCACAAGAAAAAGTTTGGAAAGACCACAAATATATGGAGTTTAAATTACATGCTTCTAGGGGCACCTGGTGGCTCATTGGGTTAAACTTTCCAACTTCAGCTTAGGTCATGATCTAGTGGTTCATGAGTTTGAGCCCCACTCTGGGCTCTGTGCTGATGGCTTAGAGTGTGGAGCCTGCTTCAGATTCTGTCCCTGTCTCTCTCTGCCCTTCCCCTGCTCACACTCTGTTTC
The DNA here is from genome assembly GCF_028018385.1 of Neofelis nebulosa. Lineage (NCBI taxonomy): Eukaryota > Metazoa > Chordata > Mammalia > Carnivora > Felidae > Neofelis > Neofelis nebulosa. Next base: position 68,578,863 of record NC_080800.1, read on the forward strand.
TCTCTCAAAGAATAACATTTAAAAATTAAATAACATGCTACTAAGAAATCAGTTAAACAAGAAATCAAAGATGAAGTCCAAAAAGACGTGGAAACAAATGAAAATGAAATGGTCCAAAACTTTTGAGATGCAACAAAAGTGGTGCTAAGAGGGAAGTACATAACAATTTAGACCTACTTCAGGAAGAAAAAATAATAATATAAACAACCTAACCTTACACCTAAAGGAGACAGAAAAAGAACAAACAAAACCCTAAACCAGCAGAAAGAAGGAAATAATAAAGATTAGAGCAGAAATAAATGCTATGGAAACTAAAAAAACAATAGAACAGATCAATGAAACCAGGAATTGGTTCTTTGGAAATATAACAACATTTATAAACCTCTCTCCAGACTCATCAAAAAAAAAAGAGATAAAGACACAAATAAATAAAATTATAAATGACAGAGGAGAAATAAAAATCAATACCAGAGAAATACAATTGTAAGAGAAAATTATGATAAAGAATATGCCAAAAAATTGAAAAAAACTAGAAAATATTGAATTCCTAGAATAATTTAATTCTGAAGAAATTAATTTCTAGAAGAAAATATTAATTCTTGAAGCAGGAAGAAATAAAAAAATTTGAATAGACTGATTACCAGCAAGCAGATCAAATCAGTAGTCAAAAAAACTCTCAACAAGCAAAAGCCCAGAACTAGATGGCTAGACACAGGGAATTTCTACCAAACATTTAAAGAAGAGTTAATACCTATTTTCTCTAATTATTCTTAAAAAATAGAAGAAAAAGGAAAACTTCTAAATTTATTCTATATAGCATTACCCTGATACCAAAACCAAATAAAGATATCACAGAAAAAGAGAACCACAGACCAATATCTTTGATAAACATAGATGCAAAAATCCGCAACAAAATACTAACAAACAGAATGAAATGATACATTAAAAATATAATGCACCACAATCAAGAGGGATTTGTTACAGGAATGCAAGAGTGACTCAATATTTGCAAATCAATCAACATGATACATCACATCAAGAAGAGAAAAGATAAAACTATATGATCATTTCAATAGATGCAGAAAAAGCATTTGACAAAGTACAACATGCTTTCATGGTAAAAGACCTTAACAGAGTATGTTTAGAGGGAACATACCTCGATATAATAAAAGTCATATATAAGAAGTTCACAGCTAACATCATACTCAATGGGGAAAAACAGAACTTTCCCCCTAACATCAGGAACAAAACAAGGATGTCCACTCTCACCACTTTAACTCAGCATAGTACTGGATGTCCTAGCAACAACAATTAGAGAACAAAAAGAAATGAGGCATCCAAATGAGTAATGGAGAAGTAAAACTTTTCACTACTTTCAGATGATATGATGCTATATATAGAAAACTCTGAAAACTCCATAAAAAAACAGCTAGGACTGATGAATGAATTCAGTAAATTCACATGATACAAAATCAATGTGCACAAATACACTGCATTTCTATACACTAATGATGAAGCAGCAGAAAGAGAAATCAAGAAAACAATCCCATTTACAATTTCACCAAACAATAAGACACCTGGGAATAAACCCAACCAAAGAGGTGAAAGACCTCTACTCTCAAAACTATAAAACATTGTTTATTTATTTATTTTGAGAAAGAGACAGACATTGATGAAAGAAATTGAGCATAACATAAAGGATTGGAAATAATTCCATGCTCATGAATTGGAAGTACAAATATTGTTACAATGTCTATACTACTCAAGATAATCTACACATTTAATGCAATTTCTATCAAAATATTAACAGCATTTTTCACAAAACTATATAAAAAATCCTAAAATTTATGTGGACCTTGAATCAACAAAGCAATTTTGAAAAAGGTAAAACTGGAGGCACCACAATTCCAGTGTTCAAGTTATATTACAAAGCTGTGGTCATCAAATAAATATGGTACTGAAACAAAAATAAACACATAGATAAATGTGTTCTGCTAACAACAGTCTATAAAGCTAGTATTTCTCATTTACCCAAATCAGAGAAATACATCACAAGAAAACAAACCTGGAGACCAATATTTCTTGTAAATACAGATGTAAAATTTGTCAACAAAATACTAGTGCACTGAATGCGGCAATGTATAAAATGATTATGCAAAATTACCAAGTATGATTTATCTACCAAATGAAAGATAGATTTTACATCCAAAAATCAATGTAACACATGATGTAATCAGACAAAATATAATGGAAGCCATATCATCTTCTCAATAAATGCAAAAAAAAGAAATATCAAATATCTTTTCTTAATATAAACTCTCATTAAATTAGGAATATTAGCAAATTTCCATAATCTGATAAGAACATCTACAATAAGACCCAATGCAAATATCACACTTAAATTTGGAAGTCTGAATCTTTCCCACTGGGGTTAGGAACAAGACAAGATTGTATATTTTTGTCACTTCCATTCCACATTATACTGGAGGTTTCAGACAGGAAAAATAATCAAATAATTGCATATAAAGCATCAAGATTGAAAAATAAAAAGAAAGAAAAAAGCTATTTTCAGATGAAATTATCTTATATACAAAAAATCCTAAGAAATTCACTACAAAACTATATGCACTAATAAAAATTTAAGAAAGTAAACAAGTTACAGGATTAATATATAAAAATCTACTTTATTCCTCACATGAGCAGTAAAAAACCCATACAATTAAATTCATAATCAATAGCATCAAAAAGAAGAAAATACTTGACAATAAAATAACAGAAGAATTCTAATAATTATACTATGAAAATTAGAAAGCATTTTTGATAGTAAAGAAGCTTAAGAATTGAGATTTCACATGTTCATGGATAAAAAAGCTTAGTATTAAAATACTCACCAAATTGATCTAAAGACTCAACATATTCCCTATCAAAATCCCAGTTAGTTTTTTTTCAGAAATTGAAAAATTGTTCTAAAATTCATAGTGATATTCAGGGTGATAGATTAAAAAAGTTATATTTAAAGTGATATTCATAGTGATTATTCAAAATAATCATATAATCTTAAAAATAATATCTAATTTGTAATACTTTTACTTGCCATTTCCAAAGCTCACTACAAAGCTAAAATAATGAAGGCAGTATGGCACTGGCACAAGAATATACCTTTAGATTGATTGTGGAGAATTGACAGTCCATAAACAAACTCTAAATTTTACAACTTTAACAAAAGTGTCAAGATAATGTAATGACCAATAATAACTTTTTCAACAAAGTGTACAGGAACAACACATAACCCATATGCCAAAAAATGAAGGTGAACTCCTTCCTCATAACGCATACAAAATTAAAATTATTATGGGTCATGTACCAGGATATAGTACCTTAAACTACAAAATTCTTACAAGAAAATATGAGTCATTCTTTATGACCATGGATTAGGCAAAACTCTTTAGATATGATAGCCAAAGCACAAGCAGGAAACAAGAAAGAAAAATTAGACTTCACCATAACTAAAAAAAAATTGTGCTTCAAAGGATACTATCAAAAAATTGAAAAGATAAATCATATAATGGAAGAAAATATTTGTAAATCATATATTTGATAAAGGACTTTTATCCAGCATATACAAATAGGCATTAAAAGTCAATAATAAAATGACAAATAACCAAGTTATAGAATGGAAAAGAGATCAGAACAGACATTTCTTCAAAGAAGATACAACGGTGGCCAAATATACACATTAAAAAATGCAAAACATTTTTATCCATTAGGAAATGTAAATAGAAAGCACAATGAAATATCATTTCACACACTAGAATGGCTATAATAATACTAATTTTAAAAATGGAGAATAACGAGTGTTTGGTGAGTATGTGGAAGAATTAGAAACTTCATATTTTGTTGGTGGCAACATAAAATAGTGTACATATTGTAGAAAACGGTATGGCAGTTCCCCCAAAAATTTGAACATAAAGTTATTAGATCCAGGAATTATGCTCCCAGAAACCAAGAAAATTAGGCACCTATGTTCACATTGTTACTTTTACATGAATGTTTATAGCAATATTACTTATAATAGTCAAAAACTGGAAGCAATGCAAATGTCCATCTACTGATGAATTAATAAATCAAATGTTTTATATTGATATAATGGGTATAATTTACCCAGAAAAAAATAAAATAAATTACTGATACATACTACAACACGATGAAACATTATGCTAAAAATGTCAGTCACAAACAACAACATATTGCATCATCCCATTTATTTGAAATATTCAGAATAGACCAATGTATAAAGACAGAAAGTAGATTTGTACTTGCCTAAAGCTAGAGGAAGTCTTTTTGGGAAAAGTGGCAAATGACTGCTAACAGCAATGTGTTTTCCTTTATGGGTGATAAAAACATTCTAGTATCGATTATGGTTATGTTTGCTTAATTCTGTGAATATATCAAAATCCATTGAATTGTATATTTTAAATGTCTGAATCATATGGTATGTGTATCATTTCTACATAAAACTAAAAAAATAAAACTAATACAGATTTGGTTATGGAAGTGGGATACTGCTGTACTAAATATGTAAAAATAATAAATTAGACAATGGGAAGAGCCTGGAAGAATTTTAAAGAACATGACAGAAAAAAATCTGGATTGCCTTGAAAAAATTGTTAACAAAAATATGAACGTCAATGACTACTAGTGAAGACTCAGGTGAAAGCTGAAAGAAAAAAAGATTTGTTTTATATAATTAGAGTAAGCTTAGTGAGGTTTTGTCCTGTGGTGATATGGAAAGAATAATTTTTACTTGATGAGTTTGAATATTTAGCTGAGAAGTTTTTCTTGCTAAATATTGAGAATGGCTTACTTTATTCTTGTGTCTTATAGAAAAATTTGAGAGGAAAAAACATAAAATGAAAAACTGTTAAGACTTGGAAAATCACAAGCTATCCTTATTGTAAAAGATTCTAAAATTAGGAGATACATTTTCAGGAGAGTGTTTTAGAGGAAAGGCTGAGAGTGTGCTGCAAAAACTTAGAGCAAAAGTCAGACAGAGAATTCAGTCAAAGTGTCTTTGAGGAGACCAAGGCTGTGATTCATAGATTTCCTTCAATCAAACCAGAAAGCATTCAAAAAGCTTAAAGTTATGTCTTCTTGCCATCTCTGAAAATGTCAAAAAGAAAGGGGAGGGCAGAAAGGTTTATCTAGGAAAAATCTGTACACTAATCTCCTGTCTAGGTGAGTGAACATCTGTGACATACAGATGAGACCAACAAGTTTCATGAGAATATTGTATCTTCAGAAACACTTCTAGTTTGGAAGGAAAAAGAGAATGTAAGAAAGGAAAAAAAAAAGGCTGTTTGACACCTCCCCCCCCAACTATATTGGCTGGAAACAAGCTTATAAAAGCATTCAGTTACAACACGTGCTATATCTCATTAAATAGAAAAGATCACTCAGAGGGTGGAACTACCAGGCCAAGTGAGAAAAATGTAAGCCCAAAGAATGAGTCACAGAACTCAGATGATTTTTCCCAGGCTTTGAGGCCTAAAGGAATTTGCCTGGCTATATTCTAAAATTGGTTTCTACTGGTGACTTCATTTTTCCATTGTCTCTCTTTTTGATCCAGACTGTTTATAACTGTTATCCCATGCTTTTTACAAAACTGTATTTTGGTAGCATATCATATGTTTCTTTAGAGATACACAGATGGAAATAAGTCATGCTATGGTATATTATATATGATTTTTTTATAATGAATATGAGAGTGCAGGTATTTTTTCAAATCTTGTTTTTAGTTTTTAGTTTTCAGTTTTTAGTTTACTCAGGAGTGGGATTGCTGGATCATATAGTAGCTCCATTTTTCTTTTCGGAGGAAATGCTACCATTTTCCATAGTGGCTGAACCAATTTAGATTCCTGTTAATGATGCACAAGGGTTCATTTTTTTCCACATTCTTACCAACACTGTCATTTGTCATCTTGATGATAGCCATTCTAGCAGGTGTGAGGTGATATGTTATTGTGGTATTGACTTTCTTTTCCCTAATGATTAGTGATGAGCATCTTTTCATGTACATGTTATATATTTGAATGTCTTCTTTAGAAAAATGTCTATTCTCTAAAAGTGGTAGTTTCTCTGCCCATTTTTAATGGGATTGATTTTTGCTGCTGTTCTTGTTATTGAGTTGTATGGGTTCTTTATGTGTTTATATATTAACCTTTTACCCAAAATATGGTTTGCAAATAATTTCTCTCATTCTAAATGCTGTCTTTTCATAGTGTTGATGGGTTCTTTAGTTGTGTAGAAGATTTTTATTTATCTTTTATTTTTTATTATTTTTTTAATTTGAGGTAAGGACATCTTTTTTTTTTTAGTTGATATATTTATTTTGAAAGAGGGAGAGAGCATGATCAGGAGAGGTGGAGAGAGAGAGAGAGAGAGAGAGAGAGAGAGAGAGAATCCCAAGCAGGCTCCACACTGTCAGCACAGAGCCTGAAGTGGGACTCAAACCCACAAACTGTGAGATCATGACCTGAGCCAAAACCAAGAGTCTGATGTTTAACTAACTGAGCCACCCAGGTTCCCTGAGAAGATTTTTAATTTAATGTAGACCCACTTGATTTTTTTTTTTAATTTTTTTTTTCAACTTTTTAAATTTATTTTTGGGACAGAGAGAGACAGAGCATGAACGGGAGAGGGGCAGAGAGAGAGGGAGACACAGAATCAGAAACAGGCTCCAGGCTCCGAGCCATCAGCCCAGAGCCTGACGTGGGGCTCGAACTCACGGACCGCGAGATCGTGACCTGGCTGATGTCGGACGCTCAACCGACTGCGCCACCCAGGCGCCCCGACCCACTTGATTTTTAAAACAATTGTGTTGCTTGTGCTTTTGGTGTCATATCTAAAAAGTCATTGTCAAGACCAAGGTCAATGATTTTCCCATGTTTTCTTACTGTTTGCTCTTACAGTATAAAGTCTGATGTTTAAATCTTTAATCCACACAAAGTTAATTTTGTAAATAGTGTAGGATAAGAATCCAATTTCATTTTTTTCAGGTGGTTATCCAGTTTTAATACAATTTTTTAAAGACACTCTCTTTTCCAGTTGAATATTCTCAAGTCCCTTGTAAAATATTCGTTGAGTGTACATGTGGCAGTTTATTTCTGAACCCTCTATTCTGTTCCATTAGTCTCTGTGTCTATGTAAATGTTAGTACCATACTGTTTTGATTAGTGTAGCTTTCAGTAGAGTTTGAAATAGGGAAGTATGATACTTCTGGCTTTGTTGTTCTTACCTAGAATTGTTATTGCTCTTTGGCCCTTTTTAAATTCTATATATTTTTTTAAAGATTATTTTTAAATTATGTGAAAAATTCCATTGGTATTTTGATACAGATTGCATTGAGTCTATCGATGGATTAGACACTGCATATATGTTTTTCTTATTCAGGTAATCTTTATGTCTTTCTGTAATTCTTTTTTTTTTCTTTTTCATATTTATGTTTAAATTCTTGGGGCACCTGGGTGGCTCAGTCAGTTAAGCGTCCGATTTCGGCTCAGGTCATGATCTCATAGTTTACGAGTCCAAACCCTATTTTGGGCACTGTGCTGGCAGCTCAGAGCCTGGAGCCTGATTCAAATTCTGTCTCCCTCTATATCTGCTCTTCCCCTGTTCACACTCTGTCTCACTGCCTCTCAAAAATAAATAAACGTTAAAAAATTAAAATAAGAGAAAAGAAAAAATAAATTTTAGTTAGTTAACATATAGTGTAATGTTAGTTTCTGGAGTAGAATTTAGTGATTCTTCTCTTACATATAACACCAAGTGCTAATCATAACAAGTGCCCTCCTTAATGCTAATCAACCTTTTAGTCAGTCCATCATTCACTTAACTCCCTCCATGAACACTCATTTTATTCTCTATCGTTAAGAGTCTTTTGTGATTTGTGTCCTTCTCTCTCTTTTATTCTCCCTTCCCATACGTTGGTCTGTTTTTTTTAATTAAATTCCACATAAGAGTGACATCATATGGTATTTGTGTTTCTCTGACCAACTTTTTTCACTTAGCATAATAAACTGTAGCTCCATCCACATTATTGCTAATGACAAGATTGCATTATTTTTCATGGCTGAGCAATATCCCATTATATATATTCTCCTTTATCCATTCATCCATTGATGAAAAATTGAGCTCACTCCAGAGTTTGGCTATTGTAGATATACACTGGGGTGCATGTGCTCCTTTGAAACTGTACTTTTTCAACCTTTAGATAAATAACTAGTAGTGCAATTGCTGGGTCATAGGGTAGATATATTTAAATTTTTTGAGGACCTCCATACTGTTTTCCAGACTGGCTGCACCAGTTTGCGTTCCCAACAATAGTGGAATAGAGTTCCCCCTTCTTCGCATTGTTTTCAACATCTGTTGTTTCCTGTGTTGTTATTTTCAGCCATTCTGACAGGTGTAAGGTCGTATCTCATCATGGTTTTGATTTGAATTTACCTCATGATAATGATGTTGAGCATCTTTTCATATGCCTGTTAGGTATCTGTATGTCATCCTTTTTTTAAAAAAATACTTTTTAAATGTTTATTTTCAAGAGAGAGAGAGAGACAGAGCGCAAATGGGGGAGAAGGAGAGAGAGAGAGAGAGAGGGAGACACAAAATCCGAAGCAGAATCCAGGCTCTGAGCTGACAGCACAGAGCCCAATGTGGGGCTTGAACTCACAAACTGTGAGATCACAAACTGAGCCTAAGTTGGACACTTAACTGACTGAGCCACCCGGGCTTCCCTGTATGGCTTCTTAAGAAAAATGTCTATTCATATCTTCTGCCCATTTCTTAACTGGAATATTTGTTTTGATGGTGTTGAATTTGATAATTTCCTTATAGATTTTGGATACTAACCCTTTACCCAATATGTCATTTGCAAATATTTACTCCCATTCCTTAGGCTTCCTTTTAGTTTTGTTGATGGTTTCCCTTGCTGTGAAGATTTTAATCTTGATGAAGTCCCAATAGTTCACATTGATTTTGTTTCCTTTGCCTCCGGAGATGTATCAGGTGAAAATTTACTACAGATGAGGTCAGAGGTTTCTGCCTGTGTTCTCCAGGATTTTGATTGTTTCCTGTCTTGGATTTAGGTCTTTCATCCACTTGGAATTTATTTTGCTGTATGGTGTAAGAAAGTGGTCCAGTTTCATTCTTCTGCATGTCACTGTCCAAGTTTGGCCAGCAACATTTCCTGAAGAGACTGTCTTTTCTCCATTGGATGCTCTTTCCTGCATTGTTGAAAATTAGTTGGTGTTACATTTGTAGGTCCATTTCTGGGTTCTCTATTCTGTTCTATTAATCAATGTGTCACTTTTTTGTGCCAGTACAATACTGTCTTGATGAATACAGCTTAGTAATATAGCTTGAAGTCCTGAATTGTGACGACTTCTGCTTTGCTTTTCTTTGTCAGTATTGCTTTGGCTATTTGGGATATTTTGTGGTTCCATAGAACTTTGATGATTATTTGTTCTAGTTCTGTGAAAAATGCTGGTGGTTTTTTGAAGGGGATTGCCCTAAATATGTAGATTACTTTGAGTAGTATAGACATTTTTAAAATGTTTGTGCTTACAATCCATGAGCATGGAATGTTTTTCCATATCTTTGTGCCCTCTTCAATTTATGTCATAAGTATTCTAAACTTTTTGGAGTACACATCTTTTACCTCATTGGTTAGGTTTATTCCTAGGTATCCTATGATTTTTGGTGCAGCAATAAATGAGATTGATTTCTTGACTCGTCTTTCTGCTGCTTCATTAGTGATGTATAGAAATGTAGCAGATTTGTGTACATTGATTTTATATCTTGTGAATTTACTGAATTCATGTATTAGTTCTAGCAAATTTTTGGTGGAGGCTTTCCAATTTCTACATACAGTATCATGTCCCCTGCAAAGAATGAAAGTTTGACTTTTTTCTTGCCAATTTGGTTGCCATTTATTTATTTTTGTTGACTGATTTCTCAGTGTAAGACTTGCAGAACTATGTTCATTAGTAATGGTAAGAACGGACATCCCTGGCTTATTCCTGATTGTAGAGGAAAAGCTCTTAGGTTTTTTTTTTCTATTGAGGATGATATTAGCTGTGAGTCTCTCATATATGATGTTTATTATGTTCAAATATGTTCCATTTATACCGAATTTCTTGAGGTTTTTAAATTTATATTCAAGTTAGTTAGTATATACTGCAGTACTGTTTTTAGGAGTAAAATTTAGTGATTCATCACTTACATAAACACCCACTGCTTATCCCAACAAGTGCCCTCTTTAATGCCCATTACCCATTTAATCCATCCCTGCACCCACCTCCCCTCCAGCAATCCTCAGTTAGTTCTATTTAAGAGTCTCTGATGATTTGCCTCTCATTCTGTTTTTATCTTATTGCATTTGCCTTCTTTCCTTCACTTATCTTCTTCTGTTTTGTTTCTTAAATTATACAGATGAGGGAAATCATGATACTTGTCTTTCTCTGATGGACTTATATCACTTAGTATAATACACTTTAGTCTATCCACGTCATTGCAAATGAGAAGATTTCAATCTTTTTGATCACCAAATAATATTCCACTATATATGTACATGTATGTATGCACACACACACACACATACATACATACATACATATGACATTCTCTTAATCCGTTCATCAGTCAATGGACACTTGGGCACTCTCCATAATTTGGCTATTGTTGGTAGCACTGCTATAAACATTAGAGTGCATGTGCCTCTTCAAATAAGCATTTTTGTATCCACTGGATAAAAACCTAGTAGTGCAATGGCTGGGTCATAGGGTAATTCTATTTTTAATTTTTTGAGGAAACTATATACTGCTTTCCAGACTGACTGCACAAGTTTTCATCCCAACAAGAGTGCAAAAGGGTTCCCCTTTCCCAACATCTCCGCCAACATGTGTTGTTTCCTGCGTTGTTAATTTTGGCCATTCTGACAGGTGTGAGGTGGTATCTCATTGTGGCTTTGATTTGTATTTCCCTGATGATAAGTGATGTTGAGCATCTTTTTATGTGGCTGTTATCCATCTGGATATCTTTTATGGAAAATTATCTAATCTTGTCTCCTGACCATTTCTTCACTGCATTATTTGCCTTTGGTGTTGAGATTGATAAGTTATTTGTAGATTTTGGATACTAATCTTTATGCACCATGTCATTTGCAGATATCTTCTCCCATTCTGTCAGATGCCTTTCAGTTTTGTTGGTTATCTCCTTCGTTGTGTAGAAGTTTTTATCTTGAATAGGTTCCAATAGTTCATTTTTGATTTTTGTTTCCCTTGCTTAGGTGGATATGTCTAGTAATAATTTACCATGGCCAAGGTCAAAGAGGTTGCTGTCTGTTTTCTCCTGGAGGATTTTGAAGTTTTCCTGTCTCATATTTAGGTCTTTTATCCATTTGGAACTTATTTTTGTGTATGGCGTAAGAAAGTGGTCCAATTTCTTTCTTGTCCATGTCACTACCCAGTTTCCACAGGAACATTTGCAGAAGAGACTGGCTTTTTTCCACTGGATACTCTTTATTACCTTGTAGAAAATTAGTTGGTCATAGATGCGTGGGCCCATTTCTGAGTTTTCTATTCTGTTCCATTGATCTATGTGTATGTTCTTGTGCCAATACCATACTGCCTTGATGATTACAGCTTTTTTAGTACAGTTTAAAGTCCAGAATTGTGATGCATCCAGCTTTGGTTTCCTTTTTCAACATTATTTTGGAGCTTCAGGGTCTTTTCTGGTTCCATACAAATTTTAGAACTGTCTGTTCAAGCTCTGTGAAAAATGCTTATATTATTTTGATAGAGACTGCATTGAATGAGTAGATTGCTTTGGGTAGTATAGACATTTTAGCAATATTTATTCTTCCAATCCATGATCATTGAATGTTTTACCATTTATTTGTATCTTCTTCAATTTCCTTCATAAGTGCTGTATAGTTTTCAGCATACAGATATTTTACTTCTTTGGTTAAGTTTATTCCTAGGTATCATGTATTTTAGTGCAATTGTAAATGGATCAGTGCCTTGATTTCTCTATGTGCTGCTTCATGATTGGTATATAGAAATGCAACACGTTTCTGTGTATTGATTTTATATCCTGATACTTTGTTGAATACATTTATCAGTTCCAGCAATTTTTGATGGAGTATTTTGAGTTTTCCACAAAGATTACTATATCATCTGCAAAGAAGGATAGTTTGACTTCTTCCTTGCCAATTTGGATGTGTTTTATTTCCTTTTGTTGTCTGATTGCTGAGGCTATGAGTTTCAGTACTATGCTGAACAACAGTGGTGAGAGTGAATATCCTGTTGTGTTCCTGGCTCAGGGGGAAAGCTCTCAGTTTTTCCCCATTGAGGATGATATTACCTGTGAATCTTTCATATATGGTCTTTATGATCTTGAGGTATATTCCTTCGATCCATATTTTCTACAGGGTTTTTATCAAGAATGGAAGTTTTATTTTGTCAAATGCCTTTTCTGCATCTGAGAGGATCGTGTGGTTCTTTTCTTTTATTGATGTGGTTTATCATGTTGATTTATTTGTGGATATTGAGCTACCCCTGTAGCCCAGGAATAAATCCTGCTTGATCATGGTGAATTATTTTTTTACTGCATTGGTGGATTCAAGTTAATAGTATCTTGTTGAGATTTTCTGCAACCATATTCTTCAGGAAATTTAGTCTGTAATTCTCTTTTTTTAGTGGGATCTTTGCCTGTTTTTGGAATCAAGGTGATGCTGGCCACATAGAATGAGCTTGGAAATTTTCATTCTGTTTCTATTTTATGGATTATTCTGAGAAGAATAGGTATTAACTCTTCTTTAAATGTCTGGTAGAATTCCTATGGGAAGCCATCTGGCCCAGTACTTTTATTATTTAGAAGATTTTTAACCACTGAATAATTTCTTTCCTGGTTATGGGGTCTGTTCAAATTTTCTATTTCTTTCTGTTTCAGTTTCTAGGAATTTGTCCATTTCTTCCAGATTGCCCAGTTTGTTGGCATGTAAGTTTTCCTAATACCTTCTTATCATTTTTTTGTATTTCTGTGGTATTAGTTGTGATCTCTTTCTTTTATTCATAATTTTATTTATTATGATCCTTTTTATTTTCTTCTGATATGTCAGGCTAGGGATTTATTAATTTTGTTAATTGTTTCAAAGAGCCATGTCTTCATTTTCTTGATGTGTCCTACCATTTTTTGTTTGTTTGTTTGTTTGTTTGTTGTTTTTTTGTTTCTGTATAATCTACTTCTGCTCTAATCTTTATTATCTCCCTGCTTCTTCTGGCTATAGCCTTCCTTTTCTTTTCCTTTTCTAACTCCTTTAGGGGTAAGGTTAGGTTGTATATTTGAGACTTTTCTTGCTTCTTGAAATAGTCATGTATTACAATAGACTTGCCTCTTATGACTGCTTTTGCTACATCCCAAATATTTGTACTCTAATATTTTCATTTGCATTTGCTTCCATTTATTTTATTTCTTCTTTAATTTTCTGGTTAGCTCACTAGTTCTTGAGTAGGATGTTCTTTAACCTCATTGTATTTGTGGTATTTCCGTTTTTTTTCTTGTGGTTCACTTCAGGTTTCATATCATTGTGGCCAAAAATATGCATGGTATGATATCAATCTTATTTTACTACTTGAGAGCTGTTTGTTACCCAGTATATGATATTTTCTGAAGAATGTTCCATGTGCACTTGAAAAGAATGTCCATTCTGCTTTTTAAAATAAAATGTTCTTGGGGCGCCTGGGTGGCGCAGTCGGTTAAGCGGCCGACTTCAGCCAGGTCACGATCTCGCGGTCCGTGAGTTCGAGCCCCGCATCAGGCTCTGGACTGATGGCTCGGAGCCTGGAGCCTGTTTCCGATTCTGTGTCTCCCTCTCTCTCTGCCCCTCCCCCGTTCATGCTCTGTCTCTCTCTGTCCCAAAAAAAAAAAAAGTTGAAAAGAAAAAAATAAAATAAAATGTTCTGAATATACTTAAGTCTGTTGATTTTCTGTGTAGATGGTCTATCCGTTGCTGTAAATAAGGTATTAAATTCTACTATTATGTTATTATCAATGAGTTTCTTTATGTTTGTGATTAATTATTTACATATTTAGGTTCCTCACGTTGGGAGCATAAATATTTACAACTATTAGATCTTCTTGATGGATAGACTGCTTATTATGATATAATGCTATTCTTCATCTCTTATTACCGTCTTTGGCTTACAGTCTAGTTTGTCTAATTTAAGTATGGCTACTCTGTATTTCTTTTAATATCCTTTAGCATGTTAGATGGTTCTTCATTCCCTCACTTTAAATCTGCAGTTGTCTTTATGTCTAAAATGAGTCTTTTGGAGGGAGCATATAGATGGCTCTCTCTCTTTTTTTATTATTCATTCTGATACCCCATGTCTTTTGATTGGAGAATTTAGTCCATTTATATTTAGAGTGATTATTCAAAGACATAAATTTAGTGCCATTGAATTACCTGTAAAGTTCATTTTTCTGGTGATGTTCTCTGTTTCTTTCTAGTCTTTGTTGCTTTTGGTCTTTCTTCCCTTTCCCATTCAATGAGTGCCCTTTCATATTTCTTGCATGGGTGGTTTAGTGGTCACAAACTCATTTATTATTTGTTTCTCTGGGAAACGATTTCCCCTTTTAATCTGAATGACAGCTTTGCTCAATAAACTATTCTCTGCTGCATAATTTTCCCGCTCACCATGTTTAATATACCATTCCACTCTTTTCTGGCCTGCCAATTTTCTGTGGCTAGATCAGTCGTAAATCTTATCCGTTTTCCCTTGTAAGTTAATGACCTTTTTCCCTCACTGCTTTCAGGAATCTTTCCTTGTCTGTGTATTTTATGAACTTGATTATGATATGCTTTGGTGATGGCTGACTTTTGTTGAATTTCATGGGTGTTCTCTATCCTTCCTGGATTTTGATATCTGTTTTATTCTCTAGATTAGGGATTTTTTAGTTATAATGCACTGAAATAAACCTTCTGTCCCTTTTTCTCTTTCTTATTTTGGGACCTCTATGATAAAATGTTATTATGTTTTAACAAGTCACAAAGTTCGCTAAGTCTACATTTGTCATCTAATAACTTTCTTTGTAGTTCTTAGCTTCATTATTTTCCATATTTTATGTCCTATCATACTTTCCATTCATCTTATTTGTTCATCCTTGGTGTCTTGGAATCCAGTCAGGTTCACATCTCAGTTATAAAATTTTTAATTTTTGACTTGAGTAGTTTTCAGTCATTTTTTCACTGCAGTAAAGAATGTCTTAGTGTTTTCTATGCTTTCCTCAAGCCCAGCTAGTATCCTTGTAATTCTTTTAAATTCTGGCTCACTCATCTTATTTATATCTGTATCGATTAAATCCCTGGCCATGATTTTTCTTGTTCTTTCTTTTTGGGTGAATTATTCTATTTTGTCATTTTGTGTAGGTCAATATTTTGTGTCATTTGTAAAAAGGCTTCTTATATTCCTAATTCTGTCAGTAGTGGTTATATTAAAGAGAGACCCAAAATAATAAATAAATAAATAAATAAATAATAAATAAAGCTAAATCTTATTTCTTCTAAAACTCAAGTTTTACAGCCTTCTGTGACCAGTAGATTTGTCATGTGAGGGGTTTGTGCTGGTTTTCCGTGGTAGAGTTTTGATGCTTTGGGTGGACTTGCCCTAGTTGAGATACACCCATATGGTGCAAAGCAGCAGCATTTGCTGTAAAAGGCTCTGGCCTCCACTGAATTGTGCTATGTTGCTCACTGAATTTGGTCAGTGTTAATGAGCAGATGTGGGCATGGGAAATAATTTTGCCCCACTCTCTTTCCCAGATCAGGGGGAGTTCACCCACCACTCTTCAGTTAATCTTCACAGAAGGGTGAACAATCTCTCTGGCTTCCATCAGATCCCTGCCTTCACACTGTGTTTGAGCTATCTGCCTGCGAGGCAACAGAGTACTCCTGTGTTTTATCTCAAATGCATGACTTGGTTTCAAAACTCCAAACTCCAAATTTTAGGGACTTCTTGCCATGCATGGACCCGTGCTGTTCCTTTCGGGGAAGGACTTGGCATGCTGTGGCTGATGCCAGTTCACACAATCATGCAGTGGAGTTTATAGTGAAATGCAGCAAAAAGCTGGTACCAAGGTTTGTTGCACTCTACAGGTGTATCTGTTCTTATGCTAATAAAGGGGCCACACGTTGCCATCTGCCAGTTCTTTTGTCCCCAGAGAGGCCATGCCAACTCTCCCAAATGCACTACAAGAAGGGGACCTGCGGGTATCCTCAAACCATGCAGTCTGTCCACTCATGAGCCTTTGCCCTCCTTCCCTACAAGAACACCACTATGACCACCAGTCTCAACCCAGTAGTAGCATGGACTTCTCCAACTCAGAGTTTGTGCTCCAATACTTGGAAAAAATTGCAATATTCAGGCATTCTAATTTTTCCAGTCAATGGTTTTGGGTAAGGGTACTCATGTGAAATTCCCTGTGTGCCACTTTCTCTCTGTTTCTCTATGTATCACTCCCTCCTTCCTCTCTCCAAGATCAAGTTTCCCCCCCCCCCCACAGTACCTGCAATTAGTTTCTTCCCAGAATCATGTCTCTGCACCTCCTACCTTCCATGATGTGGCTTTTTTTTTCTTTCTCTAGTTGTGCAGCTTTTTCTCTAACCATTCAGATTGATCTCTTGGGTGTTAGAAATGTTTTGATATTTATCTAGCTTTATTCTAAGGATGAGGCAAGGCTAGTGTACCCCTACTCTACCATCTTAACATCTCTCTCAGATGGTTTGGACATTATAGATATTCTAACAATATAGATTCTTCCAAATAATGGACACAGAGTATCTTTGTGTGTTTTTTGCTTTTTCCTTCAATTTTTTTTTAAACTAAGGTCTTATAGTTTTCATTATACAGATATTTTACCTTATTGGTTAAATTTATTCCTAAATATTGGGTCATTTTCGATGCTATTTTAATGGGATAGTTTTATTTATTTTTCAGAAATTTGGTTATTAGTATATTGAAATGCAACTGATTTTCCAGGTTAATTTTACAGTCTCCTAATTTACTAAATTTTTTGGTTAGTTTTAACAGATTTTGGGTTCAGTCTGGAATTTTCTGTATACAAAATTATACCATATGTGAATAATTACCATTTTTTTCTTTTCAATTTTGATGTCTTTTATTTATTAATTTTGACCACACACCAGAATTAAAATTTCCAGTACTGTGTTGAATAAGTGGTGAGAGTGGACATATTGTTTCCTTTCTGATCTTAAGGGAAAAACTTTTCATATTTCAGCAATGAATATGATGCTAACTGTGGGTTTCTTTGTATAGGGTCTTTACAATGTTGAGGTATGTGACTTCAATACTCAATTCCATGAAGGTTTTAATCATGAAAATACATGGTCTTTTGTTAAATGCTTTTTCCGCATCTATTGAGATGACCATATAATTTTTATCTTTCACTCTATTAATGTACTATATCACATTTATTGATTCAAATATGTTAAACCATTTTTGCACTCTGGGGAAAAATCTCATTTTGTCATGGTATATAATCTTTTTAATGAGTTCTTTATATCATTTAGCTAATATTTTGTTGCAAAGTTTTGAATCTATATTCATCAGAGATATTGGTCTATAATTTTCTTTCTGGTATCCTTATTTTATTTTGATAATAGGATAATAATGGTCTCATAAAAGGAGTATGGAAGTGTTCCCTCCTCTTCAATTTCTTCAAAGAATTTGAGAAGGATTTGCATTAATTCTCTTTAAATGTTTGGTAGAAATTACCAGTGAAACCACTCAGAACTAGGATTTTCTGTGTTGGAAGATTTTTTAAATACTGATTCAATTTCCTTATTATTAGACTGTTCAGATTTTTCTACTTATTTATGATTCAGTCTTTGGAGGTTGTATCCTTTAGGTATTTTTTCCATTTCTTTTACATTATCGAACTTGTTGGCATATAATTATTCATGGTAGCACTATGATAGTTTTAGTTCTGTGATGTCATTTGCAGTTTCCTCTTTCATTTCTGATTTTGTCTTCTTTTTTCTCAGTTCACCTTAGCTAAATGGGTGTAAATTTTTTCTTTTCAAATCATGAGATCTTACTTTCACTGATCTTTTCTATTATTTTTGTGCTCTTTATTTCATTTATTTCTACTTTGATCTTTGTTATTCTGTTTCTTCTGTTAATTTTACATCTATTTTGTTCTTCTTTTTCTAGTTCCTTCAAGTGTAAGGCTGGATTGTTTATTAGAGGTATTCTTGTTTTTTTTTTTTTTTTTTCAAAAATGCATTTATCACTCTAAACTTTATTCTCAGAACTTCTTTTGCCACATCCCATAGGTGTTCTACTCTCTCCAGGTCAGTTTCTCTGGGTTTCTACTGAGGAATACATTGATAGGCTAATAAGTATTCCTTTGTAGCTTACAATCTTTCTTTCTCTGCCTACTTTTAGGATACTCTATCCTTAATTTTTTATTTTCATTATATTGTAACCTGGAGAACATTGTGTGTATTGAGATAACAGGGTGAGCTATTAGTTTTGTATATTTTAGTGTTCAAGACTCTCCCAAGGTTTGGGGACTTGTCATCTATTATTTACTTAAATAAACTTTCTGCCCCTGTCTTCCTCCCTTCCCTTCTGTAATCTCAATAATTCTAATACTTTTTTAAAAATTTTTAATGTTTATTTATTTTGGACAAAGAGAGAGAGAGAGAGACCATGAGCAGGGGAGGGGCAGAGAGAGAGAGAAGGAGACACAAAATCTGAAGCAGGCTCCAGGCTCTGAGCTGTCAGCACAGAGCCTGACATGGGGCTTGAACTCACAGACTGTGAGATCATGACCTGAGCTGAAGTCAGATGCTCAACTGACTGAGCCACCCAGGTGCTCCACAATAATTCTAATACTTGTATGTGTCATGAAGTTCCATAGATCAAACTTTTGTTGTTTTTCTCACCCTGACTCATTTATTTCAACATTATTGACCTCTACCCTTAGTATGTCTTCTATTTCTTTTTTTAAATATTTTTTTCTAAGTTGTTATTGATTTATTTTGAGATGCAGAGACAGCGTGAGTGGCAAAGACAGAGAGAGAGAGAGATAATCCCAAGCAGGCTCTGCACTGTCAGCACAGAGCCTGACATGTGGCTCAAACTCACAAACCATGAGATCGTGACCTGAGCTGAAGTCAAGAGTCAGATGCTGAACCAACTGAGATACCCAGGTATCCCTCTCTTCTATTTCTTATATTCAGTTGTAGAGGTTCTGTACTGCATTTTTCATTTCATTCATTGCACTTTTCAGCTCAATAATTCCTTTGTTATTTTTCATGATTTCTATCTCTTTGTTACATTTTTCACCTTGTTCTTAAATATTTTCTTTATTTCATTGACTTGCCTTTTAGTGTTTTCCTGTAGCTCATTGAGCTTTCTCAAAACAACTATTTTGAGTTATCATCTAGATCCCAAAATACCATGCCTTTGAGGTTGCTCACTGGAGAATCAATATTATCTTTGGTAATGACATGTTCCCTTGATTCTTCATGTTCCTCAGGTTGTTACTTTCCTACTTGACATAGTAGACACCTATCAAAACTTTATTACCTGTCTTCAATGGGATATGCTCTTTACTGTTTCTGTTATAAGCATGGTTTAGTGTGATCTTGTTTAAATGCACGTGCTCTCTGAATTAAAACACTGAGACCTATGTTCTGAATTCCTGCTCCAGAATAGCTCAGGGCTTGGAACCTGGGCAGATTTTGCCTGGATGACTCTCATATTCTCAATGCTTGCCTATCACTCTTTCTCCTTCTGTACTTTTAAATAAAAGCCTTGCTGTGAATATGCTTTGTAGAATTTGATGAGTCCTTTCAAATATACAAATTTATGAAATTTTTGCCAGCAATAATTACCGCTGTGTTGAGCAAGTTAAATTGTTTCTCTGGGCCTCAGTTTCTCCTCTAAAATCAAGGTAACCAAGAGTATTGTATATATAGAAATTATCAAGATTTAATTTAATTATATATGTTAATTGCCCAGAAAAGTATGTGATTCATATTGAAAAATAAATTACTATTTGTTATTTTTATACATTTGATTATTTAAAAGTGGATCTTATACAATAGTTTGAATATGTGCTGGGAATAAAGATTTTTCAAGGTCAAACTGGCAGGCTAATCTTGGTACTTCCAAAAGTACACTTGAATGTCATCATCTGATTGGATATTTTTGTTAAAGCTTAAAAATGTGAAAAAAAAAAAAAAAATAAATAAATAAAAAAAAAAAAAAAAAAAAAAAAAAAAATGTGGTGAAGCATCACATGTGCATGACTACAATTCCAAATTTATCTATAACAATATATCATATCATCTAGGAGACATGGACAATCTGGAAAAAAATCCAATGGTGAAAATGTCAATCAATGAATGATTTTCCTTTGAAGCAATCTCTTCTTTTAAACTTAATAAAAATTAGAAATTGTAAAATAACAAGTTGTTGAACTACCTCTTAGAATTTCATTTATTTCAAATCCTGTCTAGTCACTAACCAACTTATGAGAATGCAATATCTCTCTGAAGCTCAGTTTCCATCTTTGCAAAAAAAAAAGAAAGAAAGAAAAGAAAAAAGGAAATAATAGTGTTATTTTCATAAATTAATCTGAGACTCCAATGAGATAGACTATGTAACACATACTCTGTTTTTCATTTAAGATTCATGATCAGAGAATCTAGAATAATATAATTAAAAATGTGATATTTTCTTAAAGTTATCCATTTATTTTAAATAAAGATATAGTACCTATTCTAAAAATAAATAAATAAATAAATTTAAAAAAATAAAAAAAAAATAAATGCATGTGCTCCACATATCTTGCTCCCTCTTGTGGCAGAATTCTTAAGTTTTTATGTCTCTTTATCTCTTAAAACTCATCTGGTTGCCTGCTGGAAATCTCTCCTTTGTTTTCCAAAAAGTGGTGCTATATTTGAAGTTTGTAGTTTCTCCCTTTACCATGAGTCCTGTTGTTTTTCTCTGATAATACTCTTTTTACGGGACTCTTACCACTATAATTTTGAGTGCACAATGTAGCTAGTCAAATAGTCAAGGGAAATTGGCTTTTGCATTCAGAATTTGGAGGTGCTCTTGGGCCTGGTAAAGAGATACTGAAGTCGCATTCTTTCAAAGGCTCTTAGAAGGACTGTCTGCTGAAATTCTGTGTGCAGCCAGCAGAAGCCACATCACTGTAAAGTCCTTTTATGTACAACATTTTGTCTTTCTCAATCCCTTCCCTTCACTTAGTTATTGATGTGCCTCTTCAGTATTCTGGGTGCTGCTGGAAAGAAACTAGTTTCTCCAATTGTGTCCCACACAATTATGGTAACCAGGCACCCACTACCTGCTCTTTTATCCCCCAACTAGTGTGGTTGCTATCTATTGTTCAGCCCAACATTGTGTCACTTTGAGGAAGGGGTGGTGCTGGAGAAGTTTCTCATACTGTTTCCAAACTCACTTTTTTTGCTCTATCAGCATCCTAGAATCTCTTCTCAAGAAGCTTATTCTTCTACAATTTCTCTCACCCCTATGGGTGTCTGTTTAGGTCAACACTCTACCAGTTTTCTCCAAATGAAATAAATAAATAAATAAATAAATAAATAAATTTTGGCGGGTTTATTGGCTCTGCTCATAATGAAGGAGGTCTTTCTGATTATTTCCACATGCAAAGGCAGACAAGACTACTTCTAGGTTGCTTGGCATATCATACTGGATCCTAGAAGTCTCACTTTGCCACCTTTGTTTGTGGATCGATACTTAATTGCTTGTCAAAAGAGAGACCAGAATAAGGTAGGTCTAAAATGTGCTGACATCATCATCTGGTTTTAGATATGCTTTTCCTTCTTTGGTTAGATAGGGAGTTGGAGCTACAGGAGAATAATCAGACAGATACATTAATGGATTTGAATTTAGAGAAATTAGGGGCTTGGCCAACATGGCAGAGAAGTGGGGGATCCATAATTCCTATGTCTCCCAAACAAGGAAGTGCTGAAGTCAAAAGACTTTGAACCCCAACAACTGGGAGGAAAAGAGACTGAATCTACCAGGAAGAAAATGGAGCAACTTGAAAGACCATAGGTGGATGATTGCGAACTGGGGAAGATAAAACAGGCTGTGTAGGCATGGAGGGGAAGTTTTCCCTCTGTGGAGAGACAAAGGAAAGAGAAAGAGAGGCTGGGAAAGTGTAGAACTGTACTTGGACAAGAGAAAACAATATCGGACTGGGATGGAGAGGGATCCCATCTATAACTGCAGGTTAGAGGATTTCTAACAGAAGGTCCCATCTTTGGACTTGGGCCAGCTTCCCTGATTGCACACCTAGGGAGGAGGGGAGCCACTCCCATTTTTCAGTGGTAGGTCAGGGGTGTGGTCTGCAACAGGAGAAACCGGTCCCCTCCCCTGAAGGGCTGTGGCACAGGACAAAACCAGCCAGGACCTCACATTTGGAGATGTTTCCCCAGTACTGGGGCACACAAAGCAGGAGATTAATTCCCAGCCAAGCCCCTGGGGCAAAGGGATAGGCAGACCCAGACAGGCAGCCTTGTATGCATCCACAGCACAGTGAGTTATTATAACTCCAAAGGAGTTATTTGGGACACTGAGTTGTGGAGAAGAGACTGGGGGGGTCGCCATTTTTCTCCCCCCCACCACCAGGACGGGTCCTCAGGGATTGATCTGTGGGGTTCACAGTAGAGGCGGGACTAGCCTACACCAAACCACACACCTCCATGCTGAGTAAATGCGTTATCTACTGGAGCAGGACAGATGCTGTGGAACTAGATGGACAGCTCCTCCAGACCAGCACTGCAGCATTGTCTGGATCAATTCTTGGACAATTCTGGATATATAGGCATATTTTCCCTCCTACCCCGATTTCTCCTCCTTATCTCTTCCCTCCTTTAGGCTGGTTACTCTGGTTATTGGTTTGTTTAAACATATTTAATCCATTCTCTTGATACATGTTCTACACCTCCTTCTTTACATTCCTTTTTCTCTCTCTGGAATAAGCCATTTAGTTCTCTGAGTAACTCTGTCTTCATTTCTTTTTCCCTGCCTCCTTCCTTATTTTTCTTTCTCTCTCTCTGCATTAAGCCTTTGAGTCTTTCTCCCTGGTCAATGTTTATTTTTTCTTTTTCCTCACCCCTGTCATTTTTCTGAGTTCCTCCATCAACACTACCTCTACCTTGTTATTTATTTTTTAATTTTTTTACATTTATTTATTTCTGAGAGACAGAGAGAGATAGAGCATGAGTGGGTGAGGGGAAGAGAGAGAGAGGGAGACACAGAACCCAAAGCTGGCTTCAGGATCTGAGCTGTCATCACAGAGCCTGACACGGGGCTCAAACCTACAAACTGCAAGATCATGACCGGATCTGAAGTCATACACTTAGCCGACTGAGGCACCCAGGTGCCCCTACCCTGTTCTTTATTTTTAGCTGGCGTTTCTGTTGTTTTTTTTTTTTTACTTTTGGATTGTTTTTAGTTTTTAGGTTTTAGGTTTTTTTTGTTTTTGTTTGTTAGTTTGTTTGGTTTATTTGTTTGTGTGTTTTTGTCTCCTGTTTGTCTGTTTGTTTGTTTTTCTTTACAGGTCTACTTCAAGGAACAAACCAAAGCACACCTGGTGGAGAGTCCAAAACATCAATACAAGTAGGGAAATAAAATAACAAAAGTGACAACAACAGAGAGCAAGTAACACTCTCCAAAAAAACAACTCCTGAAGGACAAGTCCTGGGACAGTGTATGACCCCCCCCCACTTTAATATATCAGTGCTTGCAGGTGAAGAGCACAAAACAAGCTTTTAAAACTCATAAGGGACAGAAAACTAGTAAAAGTGACAAAAAGGAAGAATTATCCTCAAAAGAATTTCCAGAAAGAAGTGACAGTTAAAGAATTGATCAAAACAGATCTAAGCAATATTACTCAACAAGAATTTAGAATATTAGTCATAAAATTAATTGCTGGGCTTGAAAAAAGCATAGAGGACAGCAGAGGATCCATTGCTACAGAGAACAAGGGATTAAAATATAGCCATGATGAATTAAAAAATGCTATAAATGAGGTGCAAAATAAAATGGAGGAGGCCACAGCACAGATTTAAGAGGCAGAGGGCAGAATAAGTGAATTAGAAGATAAAATTATGGGAAAAGAGGAAGATGAGTAAAAGAGAGATTAAAAAAAAAAACCTTGGTTTATGAGGGGAGAATTAGAGAACTAAATGAAGGAATCAAATGGAACAATATTCATACAATAGGAATTCCAGAAGAAGAAAAGAGAAAATGGCTGAAGGTGTACTTGAACAAATCATAGCTGAGAACTTCCCTAATCTAGGGAAGGAAACAGATATTGATCCAAGTGACTCAGAGATCTCCCTTCAGACATAACTAGAATCAATCTTCTGCAGGACATATCATAGTGAAACTGGCAAAATACAAGGATAAAGAGAGAATTCTAAAAGCAGCCAGAGATAAACGGGCCTTAACATAAAAAGGTAGACACATAAGGGTAGTAGCACACCTATCTACTGAAACTTGGCAGGTCAGAAAGGAATGACAGAAAATATTCAATGTGATCACAGGGAAAATGTGCAGCCATGAATACTTTATCCAGCAAACCTGTCATTCAGGATAGAAGGAGAGATAAAGGTTTCCCAAACAAAAAGGGAAGGAATTCATCACCACTAAACAAGCCTTACAAGAGATCCTAAGGGGGATTCTGTGAGTTAAATGTTGCAAGGACTACAAAGGACCAGAGACATCACTACAAGCATGAAATACACAGATAACACAATGTCTCTAAACCCATATCTTCCAATAATAACTCTGAATGTAAATGGACTAAACGCTCCAACCAAAAGACATAGGGTATCAAAATGGATTAAAAAAAAAGACCCATCTATTTGCTGTCTACAAGAGACACATTTTAGACCTGAGGATGCCTTTGGATCGAAAGTGAGGGGATGGAGTACTATCTATCATGCTAGTGGAAGTCAAAAGAAAGCTGGAGTAGCCATACTTATATCAGACCCCTAGACTTTAAATTAAAGGTTGTAACAAGAGATGAAGGAGCACATTACATAATAATTACAGGGTCTATCTATCGGGAAGAGTTAACAATTATAAATGTCTATGCATCGAATTCAGAATCACACAAATATATAGAACAATTAATCACAAACATAAGCAACCTTATTGATAAGAATGTGGTAATTGCAAGGGATTTTAATATTCCACTTATAGCAATGGACAGATCATCTAGACACAGAATCAGTAAATACGCAATGGCCCAGAATTTTACATTGGACCAGATGAGCTTGACAGATATATTTAGAACTCTGGATGCCCCCCAAAAATAATATACCTTCCTCTCGAGTGCACAAGGAGCAGTCTCCAAGCTAGAACACATACTGGGTCACAAAACAGCTCTCAATAAATATAAACGAACTGAGATCATACCATGCACACTTTCAGACCACAATGCTATGAAACTTGAAATCAACCACAGGAAAAAGACTGGAAAACCTCCAAAAGCATGGAGGTTAAAGAACACCCTACTAAAGAATAAATGGGTCAACCAGACAATTAGAGAAGAAATTAAAAGATATATGGAAACAAATGACAATGAAAATACAACAATCCAAGCCCTTTGGGATGCAGCAAAGGCAATTCTGAGAAGAAAATACATTACAATCCAGGCCTATCTCAAGAAAAAAGAAAAATCCCAAACACAAAATCTAACAGCAAACATAAAGGAAATAGAAACAGAACAGCAAAGACAGCCCAAACCCAGCAGAAGAAGAGAAATAATAAAGATCAGAGCAGAAATAGACAATATAGAATCCAAAAACAGTAGAGAAAAATCAATGAAACCAAGAGTTGGTTTTGTGAGAAAAAAACCACCAAAATTGATAAACCTCTAGCCAGGCCTCTCAAGAAGAAAAGAAGGACCCAACTAGACAAAATCAAAAAGGAAAATGGATGTATTACAACTAATCCCTAAGAAATACAAGTAATTATCAAGGAACACTATTAAAAATTAGATGCCAACAAACTGGACAGCCTGGAAGAAACGGGCAAATTCCTAAACACCCACACACTACCAAAACTCAAACTGGAAGAAATAGAAAATTTGAACAGAGCCATAAATAGTGAAGAAGATGAATCAGTTATCAAAAATCTCCCAAGAAATAAGAGTCCTGGACCAGATGGCTTCCCTGGGGAATTCTGCCAGGCATTTAAACAAGAGTTAATACCTATCCTTCTCAAGCTTTTCCAAAAAATAGAAAGGGAAGGAAAACTTCCAGACTCATTATATAAAGCCAGAATTACTTTGATTCCCAAATCAGACAGAGACCCAGCAAAAAAAGAGAATTACATGCCAATATCCCTAATAAATATGTATACAAAAATTCTCAACAAGATACTAGCAAATTGAATACACCAATAATGAAGCAATAGAAAGAGAAATAAAGAAACTGATCCCTTTCACAATTGCACCAAGAAACATAAAATACCTAAGAATAAACTTAATCAAAGATGTAATTATATATATATATATATATATATATATATATATACATACGCTGAAATCTATAGAAAGCTTATGAAGGAAATTGAAATAGACACAAAGAAATGGAAAAAATATTCCATGCTCAATGGACTGGAAGCATAAATATTGTCAAAATGTCAATAATACCCAAAGTCATCTACATATTCAATGTAATCCAGATCAAAATTGCACCAGCATTCTTCTAAAAGCTAGAACAAACAATCCTAAAATTTGTATGGAACCACACACACACAAACACACACACACACACACACACACACACACACACACAAAGAGCCAAGTAATATTGAGGAAGTAACCCAAAGCAGGAGGCATCACAATCCCAGATTTTAGCCTCTACTATAAAGTTGTAACCATCAAGACAGCATGGTATTGGCACAAAAACATACACATAGACCAATGGAATAGAATAGAGAACCCAGAATTGGACCCACAAATGTATGGTCAACTAATCTTTGACAAAGCAGGAAAGAGTATCCAAAGGAAAAAAGACAGTCTCTTTAACAAATGGTTCTGGGAGAACTGGACAGAAACATGCAGAAGAATGAAACTAGACCACTTTCTTACACCACACACAAAAATAAACTCAAAATGGATGAAGGACCTGAATGTGAGACAGGAAACCATCTAAACCCTAGAGGAGAAAGCAGGGGAAAATCTCTTTGACCTCAACTGCAGCAATTTCTTACTTGACACATCTCCAAATGCAAGCGAATTAAAACAGAAATGAACTTTTGGACCTCATGAAGATAAAAAGCTTCTGTACTGCAAAGTAAACAATCAACAAAACTGAAAGGCAACTGATGGAATGGGAAAACACATTTGCAAATGACGTATCTGTTAAGGGTCTAGTAGCTAAAATCTATAAAGAACTCACCAAACTCCACACACGAAAAACAAATAATCCAGTGAAGAAATGGGTAGAAGACATGGATGGGTACTTTTTCAAAGAAGACATCCAGATGGCCAACAGACACATTAAAAGATGCTCAACGTCACTCCTCATCAGGGAAATGCAAATCAAAACCACACTGAGATACCAGCTCACGCCAGTCAGAGTGGCTAAAATGAACAAATCAGGAGACTATAGATGCTGGTGAGAATGTGGAGGAATCGGAACCCTCTTGCACTGTTTGTGGGAATGAAATCTGTTGCAGCCGCTCTGGAAAACAGGGTGGAGGTTCCTCAAAAAATTGAACTAGGTTAAAAATTTAACTAGGTTAAAATAGAACTAACCTATGACCCAGCAATAGCACTGCTAGGAATTTACCCAAGGGATACAGGAGTACTGATGCATAGGGGCACTTGTACCCCAATGTTTATAGCAGCACTCTCAACAATAGCCAAATTATGGAAAGAGCCTAAATGTCCATCAACTGATGAATGGATAAAGAAATTTTGGTTTATATACACAATGGAATACAACATGGCAATGAAAAAGAATGAAATCTGGCCATTTGCAGCAAAGTGGATGGAACTGAAAGGTATTGTGCTAAGTGAAATCAGTCAGAGAAAGACAGATACCATATGTTTTTACTCATAGGTGGATCTTGAGATACTTAACAGAAAACCATGGGGGAGGGGAAGTGGAAAAAAATTAAAGAGAGGGAGGGAGGAAGACCATATGAGACTCTTGGATACTGAGAACTGAGGGTTGATGGGGGTGGGGGAGAGGGGGAAGTGGGTGATGGACATTGAGGAAGGCACTTGAGCACTGGGTGTTGTATGGAAACCAATTTGACAATAAATTAATTAAATAAATAAGTAAATAAGGAAGTAAATACATAAATAAATAACATGTGGAGTTTTAAATCCAGCTTGTCTGGCTAAGGCAAAACACAGAAGCAGTGCACCACTGGGTGGGGAGAGAGCCCGGACACAGAAAGCATGAAGGTACCAATCTGGGAGATGCCTGGGACACAATAAGGGAGATTGTTTGCTCTTCTGTGAGGGCCTCCTGAACAGCAGCAGGTTTGAACTCCCTCCTCTAGGGATGAAAAAGTAGGATGATAAGAATTTTCCTCTATCATATGAACTTCAGTGAGCAACAGAGCGCCTTCAGTGGAGGCTTGAGCCAATTACACTGAGTTCTGCCCACTTGCACATTGCAAGTCTTTTTTTACTGGGGCACATGTGCCAGAGCAGAGCAGAAGTAAAGGTCTCCTGCAGAAGATCAGCACATACTCCCTGCATGTACCATGTCTACTGACTATAATGGTTGCAAATCTTCAGCTATACTAGAAATATAGTCTAAATTCCTTGTAAAAAGCAGACCAAAACACACTTAGTTAAAACCCACCCACACTAGACAAGGTCCAACACTATCCAATTCAGAAAAGGAGAAACTCTTCAGATGACTGTCCTGAAGGAAAAATCAGCCAAAACATAGCAGTAGAGTGCACACAGCACACACCAGAGACACTTCCTGAAGCACCAGGCTCTGAACAGTATATGATCTCTTCTTAATAAAGCCATTACACTCAGAAGCAGGAAACATAACAGGCCTTCCTAACACAGAAGAAGAGACCTACAGGAAATGCCAAGACAGAGGAATTCAATCCAAAACAAAGAACAAGAGAAAGTCACAGCCAGGGATCTAATAGAAACAGATATAAGTAATATGCCTAAACCAGAATGTAAAACAATAATCATAAGGGTACTACCTGGGCTAGAGAAAAACATTGAAGACAACAGGGAGTCCTTTACCACAGAGATAAAGGACCTAAAAACTAGTCAGGCCAAAATTTAAAAAAAAAAATGCTATACCCAAGATACAAACCCAATTGATTGTAATGAATATGAAGATATAAAAAGCAGAGGAATGAATATTGATACAGAAGATAAAATTATAGGAAATTATGAAGCTGAAAATTAGAGAGAAAGGAAAATATGTGACCATGAAGGTAAATTTCGTGATTTCAGTGACTACGTAAAACATAATAATGTTCAGAACATAGGAATCCCAGAAGAAGAAAGAGGGGAAAATGGGCAGCAGTTTAATATGAGAAATAACAGCTGAGAATTTCCCTAATTGGGGGAAGCAAAGAGACATCCAGTTCCAGGAGGCACAAAAAATGGACCCAAAAAAGACCTATTTATATCATGCATACAAGAGAGTCATTTTAGACCTAAAGACACGTGCAGATTGAAAGTGAGTGTATGGAGAACAACTTATATTGCTAATGGACTCCAAAAAAATTTAAAAAGCTGAAATAACCATACTTACATCAGGCAAACTAGATTTTAATTTATTTTTCTAAAGTGTATTTATTTTTTGGGGGGGTCATAAAGAGAGGGAGGGAGAGAATCCCAAGCAGGCTCCATGCTGTGAGTGCAGAGCCCAACATGGGGCTCAATTTCACAAACTGTGTGATCATGACCTGAGCTGAAATGAAGAGTCAGAAATTCAACTGACTGAGCAACCCAGGTGATGCCAGAGAAACTAGATTTTCTTTTTTTTTCAATATTTATTTATTTTTGAAAGATAGAGACAGAGTGCAAGCAGGGTAGGGGCAGAGAGAGGGAGACACAGAAACCGAGACAGGCTCCAGGCTCTGAGCTGTCAGCACAGAGCCTGACGTGGGGGTCTAACTCACAATACCATTACCTGAGCCGAAGTCAGACACCCAGCCGACCAAGCCACCCAGGCGCCCCTAGACAAACTACATATCACACCACAGTCTGTAACAAAAGATGAAGAAGTTTACTATATCATAAAAAAGCCTGTCTAACAAGAATATCTAACAATCATAAATATTTATGCCCCCAACCTTGAAGAACCCAAATATATGCATCAATTAATAACAAATATGAAGAAACTTATTGATAAAAATAGTAGGGGATTTTAACACCCACTAACCCCAATGGAGAGATCATTTAAGCAGAAGATCAACAAGGAAACAATGGTGTTTAATGACACATTTGACCAGATGGACTTAACAGATATATATATTCAGAATTTTTCCTCTTAAAGTGGCAGAATACATATTCTTTTCAAATTCACTTGAAACTTTCTCCAGAATCAAGCACATACTGGGGCAAAAATCAAGCTTCAACAAATACAAAAAGATTGTGATCATACCATGCATATTTCCAGACAATAACACTATCAAACTTGAAGTCAATCACAAGAAGAAATTTGGAAAGCCTGTTAATACATGGATGTTAAAGAACATCCTACTAAAGACTAAATGGGTAACCAGGAAATTAAATAAGAAATACTAAGAAACATGTAAGCAAATGAATTGTAAACATGATAGTCCAAAACATTTGATACAGCAAAAGTGGTCATAAGAGGGAAATATATAGCAATTGAAGCCAAACTCAAGAAGCAAGAACAATCTCAAATACACAATTTAACTTTACACCTAAGGGAGGTAGGAAAGGAACAAAAAATGAAGCTGAGAGCCAACAGAAGAAGGGAAATAATGAATATTAGAACAGAAATAAATATAGAAGCTAAAGAAACAGTATAATATATCAATGAAACTAAGAGCTCGTTCTATGAAAAAAATTAATAAAATAGGTAAACCTCCAGCCAGACATATGAAAAAGAAAAGATAAGGGACTCAAATAAATAAAATCACAAATGAAGGAGGGCAAATCGCAAACACCACCACAGATATATAAGCAAATATAAGAGAATATTATGAAAAATTATATGACAACAAATTGATCAATGTGGAAGAGATGGATAAACTCCTAGGAACATACAAATTAGCAAAACTGCAACAGGAAGAAATAGAAACCTTGAACAAACCAATATCAAAATAGAAATTAATGAGTAATAAAAAATCTCAAAATAAACAAAAGTCCAGGGCCACATGGCTTTTCAGGAGAATTTTACCAAGCATTTAAAGTAGAATTAATACCTACTACTCACAAACTGATCCAAAAACGAAAATGGAAAGAAAATTTCCAAACTGATTCTGTGAGTTCAAATTGATTAACTTGATTCCAAAAGTAGACAAAGATCCCACTAAAAAGGAGACTAACAAACCAATATACCTGATGAACATGAGTTCAAAAATTCTCAGCAAGATACTAGCAAATTGAATCCAACAGTACATTAAAAACAATTATTCACCACAATCACATGGGATTTATTCCTGGGCTGCAGAGCTGGTTCAATATCTGAAAATCAATCAACGTGATATATCACATTAATAAAAGGATAACAACCATATGATCCTCTCAATAGATGCAGAAAAAGCATTTGACAAAATACAACATCTATTTTTGATAAAAATTCTGGGAAATTAGGGATGGAGGAAACATACTTCAACATCATAAAGAACATATACCGGGCGCATGGGTTGCTCAGTTGGTTGAGCGTCCAACTTCAGCTCAGGTCATGATCTCATGGCTGTGCGTTCGAGCCCCACATTGAGATCTATGCTGAAAGCTCAGAGCCTGGAGCCTGCTTTGGATTCTGGGTCTCCCTCTCTCTCTGCTCGTCCCCTGCTCACACTCTGTCTCTCTCAAAAATAAATAAACTGTTAAAAATTGAAAAAAAATCCATATAAAAACATCCACAGCTAATATCATCTTCAATGGGGAAAAATAGAGCTTTTCCACTATGATAAGGAAAAGGACATAGATGTGCACTCACACCATTGGTACTTACCATAGTACTGGAAGTCCTAGCCTCAGTAATGAGACAGTAAAAAGAAATAAATGGCATCCAGCAAGGAATCAGCAACAAGAAGTCAAACTTCAACTACTCCCAAAAGACATTATAATCTATGTAGATTCAAAAGACTTCAACAAAAAAATTGTTAGAATTGGTACATGAATTCAGTAATGTTGTAGGATATAAGATCAACATACTGAAATAAGCTACAGTACTATACACCAGAAATGAAGCAGCAGAAAGAGCAATCATGGAATCAATCCCATTTACAATTTCACCAAAAGAAAAACATAAGATGTATAGAAAAACCTATCCAAACAGGTAATAGATCTGTACCCTTAAAACTATAGAACACTTATGAAAGAACTTGAAGATGGCACAAAGAAATGGAAAAACATGCAATGCTCATGGATTGGAAGGATAAATATTAAAATGTCTAAAAAGACAGTCTCTTCAGCAAATGATGCTGGAAAAACTGGACAGAAACATACAGAAGAATAAACCTGGACCACTTTCTTACACAATACAAAAACATAAATTCAACATCGAGAAAAGACCTAAATGTGAGACAGGAAACTATCAACATCCTAGAGGAGATTTCAGGCAACAGTCACTTTGACTTTTGCCTCGGCAACTTCTTACTAGACATGTCTCTGGAGCCAAGGGAAACAAAAGCAAACATGAACTATTGGGACCTCATCAAGATAAAAAGCTTGTGGACAGCAAAAGAAACAATCAACAAAACTAAAAGACAACTAATGGAATGGAAGCAGATATTTGCAAATGACATATTAGTTAAAGGGTTTGTATCCAAAATCTATAAAGAACTTAGCAAATTCAACACCCAAAAGAATGAGTCCTCCAGTGAAGAAAGGGGCAAAAGACATCAACAGACAAGAAGACATCCAGATGGCCAACAGACACATGAAAAGATGCTCAATATCATTCATCATCAGGGAAATACAAAGCAAAACGACAATGATATACCACCTCACACCTATTAGAATGGCTAGAATTAACAACTCAGGAAATAACAAGTGTTGGGGAGGATGGGCAGAAAGGGGAACCCTCTTATGCTGTTGGTGGGGATTCAAACTGGTGCAGCCACTCTGGAAAACAATATGGAAATTCCTCCAAAGTTAAAAATAGAACTACCCTATGACCCAGTAATTGCACTACTAGATATTTTTCCAAGGGGTACAAAAATGCTGATTCAAAGGAGACTCATGCACCCCAATGTTTATAGCAGCACTACCAAAAATAGTGAAATTATGGAAAGAGCCCAAATGTCCATCGACTGATGAATTGATAAAGTGGTATACACACACACACACACACACACACACACACACACAATGGAATATTACTCAGCCATCAAAATGAATGACGTATTGCCATTTTCATTGGCATGGATGGAGCTAGAATATAATATACTGAAGTGTAAATGGAGAAATTAGAAGCCTGACACACTGCTCATAAGAATATAAAATTCTGCAGTAACCTTAAACACATGTTGGCAGTTCCTTGAAAGTGAAACATAGACTTCCCTATAATATAGCACTTTTACTCTTTGGTATATATACAAGAGAAATTAAAAAAAAAACCTGTCCAGAGGAAAAAAATGCTCACAAATGTTTATATCAGTATTATTCATAATAGCAAAAAAGTGGATAATACCCTAAATAACAATAAATTGATAAATGTATTAAAAATGTGATATATCCATATGATAGAATATCACTTAACAATAAACTGGACTAAATTGCTAATAGTCCATTCTCACCATTGTTATTTAACATAGTACTGGAAATCCTAGATACAGCAATCAGACAACAAAAGGAAATAAAGGGCATCCAAATTGGCAAGGAAGAAATCAAACTATCCCTATTCTCAGACAACATGATATTCTATTTAGAAAACCTGAAAGACTCCACCAAAAAATTGTTAGAACTGAGACATGAATTCAGTAATGTCAGAGGATACAAAATCAATGTACAGAAATCTGTTACATTTCATTCAACCATTAATGACCCAGCAGAAAGACAAAGGAAGCAATCCCATTTATATTTACACCAAAAACCATAAGACACCTAGATATAAACATAACCAAAGAAGTAAAAGACCTGTATTTTGAAAACTATTAAAAACTGATGAAAGAAATTGAAATGACACAAAGAAATTTAAAGACATTTTATGCTCATGGATTGAAAGAACAAATATTTTTAAATGTCCATACAACCCTAAGAAATCTACACATTTAATGCAATCTCTTTCAAAATACCACTGCCATTTTTCACAGAGCTAGAACAAACAATCCTGAAATGTATATGGAACCAAAAATGATCCTAAATAACCAAAGAAATCTTGAAAAAGAAGAGCAAAGCTGGAGGAATCACAATTCTGAACTTCACACTATATTACAAAGCTGCAGTGATCAAGACAGTGTGGTACTAGCACAAAAACACATATAGATCAATTTAACAAAATAGAAAATCCAGAAATGGACCTGCAACTATATGGTCAACTAGTTTTTGATAATGTGGGAAAGAATATTCAATGGAAAAAGACAGTCTGTTCAAAAAATGGTTTCAGGAATACTGAACAGCAACATAAAAAGGGCAAATAGACACATGCAAAGATGCTCAACATAACTCATAATCAGGGAAATAGAAGTCAAAATTACAATGAGATATTACCTCACATCTGTCAGAATTACTAAAATTAGGAACACAGGAAACAACAGGTGTTGACGAGGTTGTGGAGAAACGGGAACCCTCTTGTTCTGTTGGTGTGAATGTAAGCTGGTGCAGCCACCTGAAAAAGTTAAAAATAGAACTATCCTACAACCCAGAAATCGCACTACTAGGTATTTACTCAATGGATACAAAAATACTGATTTGAAGTGATACATGCACCCAATGTTTATAACAGCATTGTCAACAATAGCCAAATTATGGAAAGAACCCAAATGTTGATTACCTGATGAACGCATAAAGAAGATGTGGTATATATATACAATGGAATGTTACTCAGCCATCAAAAAATGAAATGTTACCATTTGTCACAATGTTTATGGAACTACAGTGTATTATGCTAACTGAACTAATTCAGTCAGAGAAAGATAAATGCCGTATGATTCCACTCTTAAGTGCAATATAAGAAATGAAAGGATAAACATAGGGGGTGAAAAGAGAGTGGAAAACTATAAAACAGACTTTCAGCTATAGAGAACAACCTGAGGGGACAAGAGAGGGGGATGTGTTACATGGATGATGGGTATTAAGGAGGGCAATTATTGAGATGAGTAAAGGGTGTTATATGTAAGTAATGAATCACTAAATTTTACTCCTGAAATTATATTACACTATATGTTAACTAACTGGAATTTAAAGAAAACCTTGAAACAAGGAAAAAAATTCAGGTTTAACTACAAATAAATTAAATTTTTCAAAAAAAGAAAAAAAATATTATTTCTAGATTAAACTGTCTTGATACACTTTTTAAATATCAGTTGACCACAAATGTAAGGGTTTATATCTGCATTCTAAATTATATCCCACTGATTTATATGTGTCTCCTTATGCCAATATCATATTGTCTTAATTACTGTAGCTCTATTTTAGTATTTTTTTATTTTTATTAATTTTTATTTTTATTAAGTTTTTATTGTACCCCAGTATACTTAACATACAGTGTTATATTTGTTTCAGGTGGACAATAGAGTTATTAAAAATTCTATACTTTACTCGGTTCTCACGTGGTAAGTATGCTCTTTAATCCTTGTCACCTATTTCACCCATCCCCCTCATCTCTTGTCTGGTAACTATCAGTTTCTTTTCTATAGGTATGAGACTAATTCTTGGTTTGCCTCTCTCTCATATTTTTTTTCTTTTACTACTTTGTTTTGTTTCTTAAACTCCACACATGAGTGAAATCATATGGTATTGGTGATTCTTTCACTCACTTGTTTTACTTAGCATTGTAATCTCTAGTTCCATACATGTTGTTGCAAATGGTTAGATTTCATTCCATTTTATGGCTGAATAATATTCCAAGGTATATGTATACCACATCTTCTTTATCCATTCATCTTTTGATGGACATTTAGGCCATTTCTGTAATTTTGCTATTGTAAATAATATAGGGGTGCATGTACCCTTTGAATAAGTGGGTTTTTTTTTTACATATTTTAGGGGTAAACACCAAATATTTAAATTACTGGGTTGTAGGGCAGCTCTATTTTCAACTTCCAGAGGAACCTCCATATTTTTTTCCAGAGTGGCTGCACCAGTTTGTTTTCCCACCAACGGTGCACCAACAGAGGATTCTTATTTCTGCACATCTTTGCCAACATCTTTTGTTTCTTCTGTTGTTCATTTTAGCCATTTTAACAAGTGTGAGGCAATATCTCAATGGGGTTTGAGTTGTGTTTCCATGTCGGATACTGATGATAAACATCTTTTCATGTGTCTGTGGGCCATCTTTATGTATTCTTTTGTGAAATGTCTGTTAATGTGTTCTGCCCATTTTTAAAATTGGATTATTTGGCGGTTTTGGCATTAATCTGTGTATGTTCTTTAAATATTTTGGATACTCCCAGAGGAGGAAGAGAGAGGGAAAGGTGTTGAAGGGGTACTTAAAGAAATCATAGCTGAGAACTTCCCTGATTTGGGGAAGGAAAAAGGCATTGAAATCCAAGAGGCACAGAGAACTCCCTTCAGACGTAACTTGAATCAATCTTCTGCACGATATATCATAGTGAAACTGGCAAAATACAAGGATAAAGAGAAAATTCTGAAAGCAGCAAGGGATTAACGTGCCCTCACATATAAAGGGAGACCTATAAGACTCGTGACTGATCTCTCTTTTGAAACTTGGCAGGCCAAAAAGGCATGGCAGGAGATCTTCCATGTGCTGAACAGAAAAAATATGCAGCCGAGAATCCTTTATCCAGCAAGTCTGTCATTTAGAATAGAAGGAGAGATAAAGGTCTTCCCAAAAAACAAAAAGTGAAGGAATTTGTCACCACTAAACCAGCCCTACAAGAGATCCTAAGGGGAATCCTGTGAGACAAAGTACCAGAGACATCGTTACAAGCATAAAACATACAGACATCACAATGACTCTAAACCCGTATCTTTCTATAATAACACTGAATGTAAATGGACTAAATGCACCAACCAAAAGACATAGGATATCAGATTGGATAAAAAAAACAAGACCCATCTATTTGCTGTCTACAAGAGACTCATTTTAGACCTGAGGACACCTTCAGATTGAGAGTGAGGGGATGGAGAACTATTTATCATGCTACTGGAAGCCAAAAGAAAGCTGGAGTAGCCATACTTATATCACACAAACTAGACTTTAAATTAAAGGCTGTAACAGGAGATGAAGAAGGGCATTATATAATAATTACAGGGTCTATCCATAAGGAAGAGCAAACAGTTGTAAATGTCTATGAGCCGAAAATGGGAGCCCCCAAATATATAAAACAATCACTCATAAACATAAGCAACCTTATTGATAAGAATGTAGTCATGGCAGGGGACTTTAACACTCCACTTACAGAAATGGATAGATCGTCTAGATACACGGTCAATAAAGAAAAGAGGACCCTGAATGATACATTGTATCAGATGGACTTGACAGATATATTTAGAACTCTGCATCCCAAAGCAACAGAATATACTTTCTTCTCGACTGCACATGGATCATTCCCCAAGATAGATCATATACTGGGTCACAAAACAGCCCTTCATAAGTATACAAGAATTGAAATTATACCATGCATACTTTCAGACCACAATACTATGAAGTTTGAAATCAACCACAGGAAAAAGTCTGGAAAACCTCCAAAAGCATGGAGGTTAAAGAACATCCTACTAAAGAATGAGTGGGTCAGCCAGGCAATTAGAGAAGAAATCAAAAAATATATGGAAACAAATGAAAATGAAAATACAACAATCCAAATGCTTTGGGATGCAGCGAAGGCAGTCCTGAGAAGAAAATACATTGCAATTCAGGCCTATCTCAAGAAACAAGAAAAATCCCAAATACAAAATCTAACAGCACACCTAAAGGAAATAGAAGCAGAACAGCAAAGGCAGCCTAAACCCAGCAGAAGAAGAGAAATCATAAACATCAGAGCAGAAATAAACAATATAGAATCTAAAAAAACGGTAGAGCAGATCAACGAAATGAAGAGTTGGTTTTTTGAAAAAATTAACAAAATTGACAAACCTCTAGCCAGGCTTCTCAAAAAGAAAAGGGAGATGACCCAAATAGATAAAATCCTGAATGAAAATGGAATCATTACAACCAATCCCTCAGAGATACAAACAATCATCAGGTAATACTATGAAAAATTATATGCCAACAAATTGGACAACCTGGAAGAAATGGACAAATTCGTAATCACCCACACTCTCCCAAAACTCAATCAGGAGGAAATAGAAAGCTTGAACAGACCCATAACCAGCAAAGAAATTGAATCGGTTATCAAAAATCTCCCAACAGATAAGAGTCCAGGACCAGATGGCTTCCCAGGGGAGTTCTACCAGACGTTTAAAGCAGAGATAATACCTATCCTTCTCAAACTATTCCAAGAAATAGAAAGGGAAGGAAAACTTCCAGACTCATTCTATGAAGCCAGTATTACTTTCATTCCCAAACCAGACAGAGACCCAGGAAAAAAAGAGAACTACAGGCCAATATCCCTGATGAATATGGATGCAAAAATTCTCAATAAGATACTAGCAAATCGAATTCAACAGCATGTAAAAAGAATTATTCACCATGATCAAGTGGGATTCATTCCTGGGATGCAGGGCTGGTTCAACATTCGCAAATCAATCAACGTGATACATCACATTAATAAAAGAAAAGATAAGAACCATATGATCCTGTCAATCGATGCAGAAAAAGCATTTGACAAAATTAAGCATCGTTTCTTAATAAAAACCCTCGAGAAAGACGGGATAGAAGGAACATACTTAAAGATCATCAAAGCCATTTATGAAAAGCCCACAGCTACTATCATCCTCAATGGGGAAAAACTGAGAGCTTTTTCCCTGAGTTCAGGAACACGACAGGGATGCCCACTCTCACCACTGTGGTTTAACATAGTGTTGGAAGTTCTGGCATCAGCAATCAGACAACAAAAGGAAATCAAAGGCATCAAAATTGGCAAAGATGAAGTCAAGCTTTCGCTTTTTGCAGATGACATGATATTATACATGGAAAATCCGATAGACTCCACCAAAAGTCTGCTAGAACTGATCCATGAATTCAGCAAAGTTGCAGGATACAAAATCAATGTACAGAAATCAGTTGCATTCTTATACACTAACAATGAAGCAACAGAAAGACAAATAAAGAAACTGTTCCCATTCACAATTGCACCAAGAAGCATAAAAATACCTATGAATAAATCTAACCAAAGATGTAAAAGATCTGTATGCTGAAAACTATAGAAAGCTTATGCACGTAATTGAAGAAGATATAAAGAAATGGAAAGACATTCCCTGCTCATGGATTGGAAGAATAAATATTGTCAAAATGTCAATACTACCCAAAGCTATCTACACATTCAATGAAATCCCAATCAAAATTGCACCAGCATTCTTCTCGAAACTAGAACAAGCAATCCTAAAATTCATATGGAAACACAAAAGGCCCCGAATAGCCAAAGTAATTTTGAAGAAGAAGACCAAAGCAGGAGGCATCACAATCACAGACTTTAGGCTCTACTACAAAGCTGTAATCATCAAGACAACATGGTATTGGCACAAAAACAGACACATGGACCAATGGAATAGAATAGAATCCCCAGAACTAGACCCACAAATGTATGGCCAACTCATCTTTGACAAAGCAGGAAAGAACATCCAATGGAAAAAAGACAGTCTCTTTCACAAATGGTGCTGGGAGAACTGGACAGCAACATGCAGAAGGTTGAAACTAGACTACTTTCTCTCACCATTCACAAAAATAAACTCAAGATGGATAAACGACCTGAATGTGAGACAGGAAACCATCAAAACCCTCGAGGAGAAAGCAGGAAAAGACCTCTCTGACCTCAGCTGTAGCAATCTCTTACTCGACACATCCCCAAAGGCAAGGGAATTAAAAGCAAAAATGAATTACTGGGACCTCATGAAGATAAAAAGCTTCTGCACAGCAAAGGAAACAACCAACAAAACTAAAAGGCAACCAACGGAATGGGAAAAGATATTTTCAAATGACATATCGGACAAAGGGCTAGTATCCAAAATCTATAAAGAGCTCCCCAAACTCCACACCAAAAAACAAATAACCCAATGAAGAAATGGGCAGAAAACATGAATAGACACTTCTCTAAAGAATACATCCGGATGGTCAACAGGTACATGAAAAGATGCTCAACGTCGCTCCTTATGAGGGAAATACAAATGAAGACCACACTCAGCTATCACCTCATGCCAGTCAGAGTGGCCAAAATGAACAAATCAGGAGACTATAGATGCTGGAGAGGATGTGGAGAAACGGGAACACTCTTGCACTGTTGGTGGGAATGCAAATTGGTGCAGCCACTCTGGAAAACAGTGTGGAGGTTCCTCAGAAAATTAACAATAGAGCTACCCTATGACCCAGCAATAGCACTGCTAGGAATTTACCCAAGGGATACAGGAGTACTGATGCATAGGGGCATTGTACCCCAATATTTATAGCAGCACTCTCAACGATAGCCAAAGTATGGAAAAGAGCCTAAATGTCCATCAACTGATGAATGGATAAAGAAATTGTGGTTTATATACACAATGGAGTACTACATGGCAATGAGAAAGAACGAAATATGGCTTTGTAGCAACGTGGATGGAACTGGAGAGTGTGATGCTAAGTGAAATAAGCCATACAGATAAAGACACATACCATATGTTTTCACTCATGTGGATCCTGAGAAACTTAACAGAAATCCATGGGGGAGGGGAAGGAAAAAAAAAGAGGTTAGAGTTGGAGAGAGCCAAAGCATAAGAGACTCTTAAAAACTGAGAACAAACTGAGGGTTGATGGGGGATGGGAGGGAGTGGAGGGTGGGTGATGGGTATTGAGGAAGGCACCTTTTGGGATGAGCACTGGGTGTTGTATGGAAACCATTTTGACAATAAATTTCATATATTGAAAAAAAATATTTTGGATACTAACCCCTTAACATTTTTGTCATTTGTAATACTAACCCCTTAACAGTTTTGTCATTTGTGAATTCAGTAATTTGCCTTTTAGTTTTGTTGATTTTTCCTTTCACCATGAAGAAACTTTTTATTTTGATGAAGTCCCAATAATTTAATTTCATTTTTATTTCCTTTGCCTCAGGAGACATATCTAGAGAAATGTTTCTAGGGCCAGTGTCAAAGAAATTACTGCCTGTACTCTGTTCTAGGATTTTTATAACCATAAAACCTGTCCAATATTTATGTCTTTATTCAGTTTTGAATTTATTTTTGTATATGATGTGACAAAGTGGTCCAGATTCATTATTTTGCATGTAACTGTCCAGTTTTTCCAACACCATTTGTTGAAGAGACTGTCTTTTTCCCATTGTATATTCTTTCCCTCCATGTCAAAATAATTGACCATATTGTTTCTGGGTTTTTATATTCTTTTCTATTGATCTATTTGTCTATTTTTGTGCTAGCATCATACTGTTTTGATTACTAGAGGTTTGTAGTGTAATTTGAAGTCTTAAATTGTGATACCTTTAATTTTGTTTTCTTTTTCAAAATTTCTTTGGCTATTCAGGTTTTTTGTGGTTTCATACAAATTTTAGCATTGTTTGTTCTAGTTTTGTGAAACATTCTGTTCATATTTTTGTATAGATTGCATTGACTGCATAGATTTCTTTGGAAGAACATTATTCTTTCAGCCTGTAAGTATGGATTATCTTACCATTTCTTTGTGTCACTTTCCATTTCTTTCATAATTGTTTTATAGTTTGCAGAACACAGGTCTTTCACCTCTTTGGTTAGGTTTATTCCTAGGTCCATTACTATTTTTGATGCAATTGTAAATGCGATTTTTTTCTTAATTTCTGTTTCTGCTGCTTCATTATTAGTGTACAAGGATGCAACAGATATCTGTACATTGATTTTGTATACTGTGACATTACTGAATTTTTCAGTTTTGGTAGTTTTTTGTGTAACCTTTAGCATTTTATATATATAATATCATGTCATATGTAAAAATTAATTTTATTTCTTCCTTACCAATTTAAGCATATTTAATCTCTTTTTGTTTTTTTGATTTCTGTGCTAGGATTTCTCTTCCTATGTTGAATAAAATTGGTGAGACTGGACATCCTTGTCTTGTTCCTGACATTAGAGAAAAAGATCTCAGTTTTCCCCCATTGATTATGATGCTTGCTGTTTTATTTTTTTAATATACCCTATAATATGTTGAGGTTTGTTCCCACTAAACTTACTGTGTTGAGGGTTTTTATGATGGATGGATGTTGTACTTTGTCAAATGTTTTTTACTCGTCTATTGAGATAATCATATGCTTTTTACTGTTTGTACTATTGATGTGATACATCATGTTGATTGATTTGAGAATATGGAAGCACCCTTGTTTTCTCAGAATAAATCTTACTTGTTTGTGGTGAATGTTTTTAAATGTACCATTGCATTCAGTTTGCTAGTATCTTATTGAGGATTCTTTTGCATCTATGGTCCTCTGAGACATTGGCCTTCAATTATTTGTGTGTGTGTGTGTGTGTGTGTGTGTGTGTGTGTGTGTGTGTGTGTGTTGTCCTTATCTGGTTTTGGTTTCAGGTTAATTCTGACCTCAAAGAATGTATTTGAAAGTTTTTTCTTTCTCCTATATATATTTTTTAAACAATGGTTATTAACTCTAAGTGTTTGGTAGAATTAGCTTTTGAATCCTTCTGGTTCTGGACTTTTGTGTATTGTGTATTTATTACTGATTCAATTCCATTGTTCATAATCAGTCTTTTCAAATTTTCTATTTCTTCTTTATTTAGTTTTGGGAGGTTATATGTTACTAGGAATTTATCCATTTCTTATACATTGTCCATTCTGTTGGCATATGATTTTTCATAATATTCTCTTACATTTGTTTGTATTTATGTGGTGTTGCCTTTTATTTATCTTTCCTTTGCTTTTGT
The DNA here is from genome assembly GCF_028018385.1 of Neofelis nebulosa. NCBI lineage: Eukaryota > Metazoa > Chordata > Mammalia > Carnivora > Felidae > Neofelis > Neofelis nebulosa. Next base: position 68,622,342 of record NC_080800.1, read on the forward strand.
GTATTTGAGTTCTCCCTCTCTCAAAGAGTCTGCCTATTGGTAAATAAATTTTGCTAATCTTTTTTAAAGAACAAGTTTCTTGTTTCTTCCCTCTGTTCTATTTATTTGTCTCTGGTTGTTGTTGTCATTTCTTTAATTTCTGCTGTAATCTTTATTATGACTTTTCTGCTGGTCTTGGGTTTTATTTTTTCTTCTTTTACTACTCCTTTAGGTGTAAGATTAAGTTGTTTATTTGAGAGTTTTTTTGCTTCTTGAGATAGTCCTGTATTGCTATAAACTTCCCTTTTAGAACCACTTTTTTTCTTCCTAAATATTTTGGACTATTTTGTTTGCTTTTTAATTTTTCTTCATGTATTCTTTTATTTCCTCTTTAATTTCTTTGTTGATTCATTCATTGTTTCATAGAATGTAATTTTACCTCTATGGGTTTGTTTTCCTTCCAGATTTATTTCTTCTGGTTGATTTCCAGTTTCATAATGTTTTGGTCAGAAAAGATGCATGATATGATTTTGACTGCTTTGAATTTGTTGAGACTTATTTTGTAGACTAGTGTGTGTTCTATTCTGGAGAATATACCATGTGTATTTTAAAATAATGTATATTCTGCTGTCTTAGGATAGAATGTTCTGAATATATCTGTTAAGTCCATGCTCCCTCCTTTCTGCTGCAAGCAAATTGTGCACATTCCTAAGTGTATTGAAGACAGTAAGCTATAGTCTACACAGGGTGCTCAATTAATCGAGGAAGATTGGTGGGTTAGACAGAAACCACAAACTTGTGTTATACTGCCACCTTCTGGGAAAAAAGACTGGTAATAGCCAGTTTTTTGAACTTTAAGAACAAAAGAAAGCATAAAAGTTTATTTAAGGAAGCATTGCCTACTTCAAATGCAAAAGCAAATACAAGGGAATTGGAGTGTATTATGCTAAGTGAAATTAGTCAGTCAGAGAAAGACAAAAATCATATGACTTCACTCATAGGAGGACTTTAAGACACAAAACAGATGAACACAAGGGAAGGGAAACAAAAATAATATAAAAACAAGGAGGGGGACAAAACAGAAGAGACTTATACATATGGAGAACAAACAGAGGGTTACTGGAGGGGTTGTGGGTGGGGGATGGGCTAAATGGCTAAGGGGCACTAAGGAATCTACTCCTGAAATCATTGTTGCACTATATGCTAACTAATTTGATGTAAATTAAAAAAAATAAAATTTAAAAAAATCAAAGAATACAGTAAAAAGAGGAAAATGTTAATTCGGCAACCAAACCCAAAACATAGAATATTGTGACCTACCGGATAAAGAATATCAAATAGCTGTTATGAGAAATGTTAATAAACTACAAGTAAACTCAAAAGGCAATTCAATGAAGTCAGGAATAAAATTAATAAAATTAAAGATTCCTTTACCAAAGGAATTGAAATTATAAGAAAAAAAAAGAAATCACATTCTGGATCCAACGAATTCAAAAAACGAGACAAATAATGTGCTAGAGATCATTGATAACAGGGAAGACAGAGGAAATCATAAGGAGCATAAGAATGTAGAAATAATTCAGTTACAAGAAGAGAGAGAAGATTTTTTTTAAATGAAGAAACCATACAAAAGCTATCAAATACTATCATAAAGGCAAAAATTCAAATAATTGGAATTCCAAAAAAAGAGTGAGAGAAAGATGTAGACTTTATGTAAAGGAATAATTGCAGAAGATGTTTTAAACACGTGGAAGTACTTAGAAATACAAATCCACCAAGCTAATAAAACATCCTATTATCTTGATGCAAAAAGAACTTTTCCAAAACACATTATAATGAAACCATCAGAAATCAGTAATAAAGAAATAGACTTAAAGTCAACCAAAGGTTAAAAAAAAAAGTAACCTACTAAGGAACCCCATTTGGTCAGCAGAAGATTTCTCTGCAGAAACACTACAAGTCAGAAGAGAGTGACATGATATACACAAAGTGTAGAACTATGAAAAATGGTAGAAAAGAATAGTTTACCCAGCAAAGTAACCCTTCAAATTTGAAGGATAAATAAAGGCTTTCTGAGACAAACAAAATCTAGGGAACTTATCACCAGTAGACTTGTTTTCCAAGAAATTTTTGAAAGAGTTTTCATGCTGAAATGAAAAGAAAGACACTAATCAGTGTAATAAAAATATAAGAGCTGGTTCTGGTCCAAGATGGCAATGTCGGAAAATGCTCATCTCTTCCACCAAATTATACCTATTTATAGAGGAATTCCTCCTTAAGCTTAACTGCAGTCTCACTAAACAGTTTCTGCACAAAAAAAGAGAGGACATCAAAATGGAATAGCAAGAGCACAGCAAGAATGATGAAGACACAGTAATGAAAGAAACTCCTACCCCCATACTGCAAACCACAGTGGGGAGGGATAGTATTGAGGGACCTGCAATATATTATCGTCCTTGGTCACATATAAAAGGCCACAGTTTAAAAAAGCAGCTAGCATATGGAAGAACCAGTTCCAGAGCTCTGCCAAATGGGAAAGAAGCTGCTGGAACTCTCTCTGCGTGAGGAAGACTGGAAAGTGATGTAATTTATATTCCCTCCTCCACCTTGAAAGTGCAGACTAGAGCTGGGTAAAGTTGTGATAGCCAGCTTGCTGATTTCTCATGCCCCAGGTCTCCTAGTATCGTCAGCCCTGGATGCACTGGGGCATAAAATAGCAACTTTGGATTAAAAGAACAACTGGTATATAAAAGAACTAGCTCCAGAACTTTACCAAATGTCAGGAGACCTGCTGGAATGTTCTCTGGGTGGGCAGGGCTTTTGGACACAGTTTATTCTCTCCTTCCACTTTAGTAACATGAATGGCAACAGAGCTCAGGTGCCCTAACCAGCCTACTTCCTCAGTAAGCATTGGGTCCCCTAGCCCACAACAGCCCCAGGCACCCTGGGGTACAGAAAAACAAGCTGTGATTTTAAAAATAGCTAGCATATGAAAGAGTCAGACTTACAACTCCACAAAATGAAGAGGGAGTTTCTGGGACTCTATCTGAATAGGAAGGACTAACAAATAGGGTCTGCCTTCACCCTACACCATGAAAGCAAAAATTAGTGCATGGTTTGGGTATCCTAACTGGCCTGCTCCATCAGTGAGGCCCAAGTTGCTCATCCAAAGCAGTTCCATCCATTCCACCATGATGGCCACAGGGCGGCCCCTGAACAGAGTGCCCCAAAACAGCCCCACCTATGCCAGCTTTATCTCCAGTACCTCTGCCAGTACACTTCATGTTCTAAGCGCTTTGGGACACCCCAGATGGTACCCACTTTGACTTTAGATGTCACACAAGGACTCCCTCAGTGGGGAGAGCACCAGCTCATCCCAGCTTGTACTCACTTCAGCTTAATCTGTCCAGCCAGGACACATTTTACTCAGAGAACTCAAGGGCAAAAACAGCATGTGCCCACTTTAGCTTTAGCTATCCTGGTAGGTAACACCCTGCACAAAGCATCCCTGGACTCTGTGACATATACCCTGCCTCATATCTAGCTGCACCTCTAGTGCATTCTCATTCTGAAAATCCTTGGAACACAATGGTCTACACGCATTTCAGCTTTAGCTGCCAAGATGACTTCTGTGCATAAAACATTGGGACATACTGGCCTACTCCCACTTCAGCTGCAGCCACCCGGCTAGGGAACCCCCAGCACAGAGCACCCTGGAATCCCCCAGCTTGCACCCAAATCAGCTTCAGATGTCCTTCTAGAGTGCCCTTAGCACATAGAACCAGAGGTCTGCCCACTTCTGATTTAGCTGTTTTTCCAGGGCACCCAATGTGCATAAAACATCAGGATCTTCCATCTTTCAATCCATTTAAGCCACAGTCACCCTGCCAGGGCACCTGCTGTGTGCAGAGCTCATGAAAACCCCAAATAACACCTACTTCAGCTTCAGTTATCCTGCACAGGTGTTCCCCCTGACACCCCAGCTTGCAACCACTTCCGCTTTAGCTGTCCTTCTAAAACACCTGCTCTGTGAAGAGCTCAGGAACCACCCAGACCTGTACACATTTTAGCTTTAGCTGTCCTTCCAGGGTACCAAATACATGGACAGCCTCAGGAGAACCCCAACCCCACAATAGCCACAGCTCCATCCAGTCAGAAAAAGTCACAAAGCACACATCACCTACATAGGGGATGACATAAACAAGACCAGTCCTGCAAGATTAGGTGTTCTGCCTAATCCATAGAAATGAACACAGAAATTTGGACAAAATGCATACATAGGAATAAGCTTCAAAAGAAAGACCAACTTACACCTGTCAGAATGGCTAACATTAACGACTTAGGCAACAACAGATGTTAAGGAGGATACGGAGAAAGAGGATCTCTTTTTCATTGTTGGTGGGAATGCAAGCTGGTGCAGCCACTCTGGAAAACAGTATGGAGGTTCCTCAAAAAACTAAAAATAGAACTACCCTATGACCCGGGAATCGCACTACTAAGCATTTATCCACGGGATACAAGTGTGCTGTTTCAAAGGGACACATGCACCCCCCATGTTTATAGCAGCACTATCAACAATAGCCAAAGTATGGAAAGAGCCCAAATGGCCATCAATGGATGAATGGATAAAGAAGATGTGGTATATATATACAATGGAGTATTACTCGGCAATCAAAAAGAATGAAATATTGCTATTTGCAACAACATGGATAGAACTGGAGGGTATTATGCTAAGTGAAATCAGTCAGTTAGAGAAAGACAAAAATCATATGACTTCACTCATAGGAGGACTTTAAGACACAAAACAGATGAACACAAGGGAAGGGAAACAAAAATAATATAAAAACAGGGAGGGGAACAAAACAGAAGAGACACATACATATGGAGAACAAATGGAGGGTTACTGGAGGGGTTGTGGGAGGGGGGATGGGCTAAATGGGTAAGGGCACTAAGGAATCTACTCCTGAAATCATTGTTGCACTATACGCTAACTAATATGGATGTAAATTTTAAAAAATAAAAAATAAAATAAAATAATTTAAAAAATTAAAAAAAAAGAAAGACCATGACAAAACCTCAGAAAAACTAAATGAAAAGGAAAAAAATGATATGCCTAATAAAGAAATTAAAATAATGATTGTGAAGCTGATCACTGGCCTGGAAAAAAGAGTGGAATAATTCAATGAGACCTTCAGTAAGGAGACAAAAAATATAAAAAAAAGAACCATCCAGAGTTGAGGAATATAATAACTTAAATGAAAAGTATACTAGAGGGGATCAATAGATTCACAGATGCAGAACATATCAGCAATGTGGAAGATAGGGTAATGGAAGCCACTCAAGCTGAATAACAAAAAGTGAAAAGAATTATTGAAAAATGAGGATAGGCTAAGGTATCTCTTGGAAAACATCAAGAAAACAAATATTTGCATTTTATGGGTCAGAGAAGAATGAAAAGAAAAGAACTTGGTGGAAAACTTATATAAAAATAGTATCTATAAACTTTCTTGACCTAGGGAAAGAATCAGATATCCAGTTTCAAGAAACAGAAAAAATTCCAAAAAATGAACTGTAGAAAGTCCACACCAAGACACATAATAATTAAAATGTCAAAAGATAAAGAAAGGATTTTTAAAGCACAAAGACAAAAGAAAAATTAAATATAAGAAAAAGCCAGAGGACTGTCAGGCAATTTTTCAACAGAAACTTTACATTTTAGAAGGGACTGCCATGATATACTCAAAATGCTGAATGGAAAACAAAACAAAACAAAACAAAAACAAAAACACTAGAGCAAAGAATACTCTGTCCAGCAAGTTTACCATTTAGAATTGAAGGAGAGATAAAGAATTTCCCAGACAAACAAAAAGTAAATAAGTTTATTAGCATTACACCAGCCTTAAAAAAAAAAAAAAAAAAAGCCTGTTGAAGGGACTTCATTGAATGGAAAAGAAAAAGCCATAATTTGATCTAAGAAAATAATGAATAAAAATATTTAAAATATTACAGCATATACATAAAATGTGGAAGAGAAGTAAAGAATAAGGTTTCATAGAATGTGTTTAAATAGAAATGACCTTCAACTTAATTTAGACTGGTATACACTTAGAATGTTATGTATGAACCTCATGGTAACCACAAACTGAAAACCTATAGTATATACACAAACAAAAATGAGAAAGAAAGCAAACAGAGCACCACAGAAACTTATTAATCACAAAGAAAGAGAGCAAGAGAAGAAGAAAGGAACAAAGAAACACAACAATACAGCCAGAAAACAACAAAATGACAATAAGTACATACCTATCAATAATTACTTTGAATGTAAATGGCCCAAATGATCCAATTAAAAGACATAGGGTGGTGGAATGGATAAAGAAAAGAAAAGAAGAGAAAAGAAAAGAAAGGAAAAGAAAAGAAAAGAGGAGAAAAGAAAAGAAAAGAAAGAAAAGAGAAAAAAAAAAGAAAATAAGACCTATCTATATTCTGTCCCCAAGATACTCACCTCAGATCTTAAGACAAATACAGACTGAAAGTAAAGGGATGGAAAAATATGTACCTTACAAATGGAAACAAAGAAAAAATAGGCAGTGGCCATACTTAGAAAAAATAGATACTAAAACCTCAGAAAAACTAAATGAAAAGGAAAGACTACAACAAGAGGCAAAGAAGAGAATCACATAATGATAAAGGACTCGATCAACCAGGATGATATAACAATTGTAAAAATCTATATACCCCACATTGGAGCACCTAAATATATAAAGCACATATTAACAATATTAAAAGGAGAAATTTATAGTAATACAATAACACAGGGGATTTTAACAACTCACTTACACCAATAGATAGATCAACCAGACAAAAAAATCAGTAAAGAAGCAGTGTCTTTGAATGACACTTGGGACGAGATGGGCATAATGAATATATAAATAACATTCCATCCAAAAACAAGAGAATACATATTATTTTCAAGAGCACATGGAACATTCTTCAGAATATATCATATCATAGACCACAAAACAAGTTACAATAAATTAAAGAATATTTAAATTATACCATGGATCTTTTCCAAACACAAAGATATGAAGTTAGAAATCAATCACACGAAAAATTGTAAGTACAAATATGTGGATTTAACAAGAAGCTACTAAAACACCAATGGGTCAACAGAGACATAAAAAAATATTAAATCCATGGAAATGAATGAAAATAAAAATGCAATGGTCCAAACTATTTGGGATGAAACAAAAGCAATATTTTTTCTTAACATAAAATGTTTTATTAATTTCATGTTTACAATATACTGATTCAACAATTACAGAAATTACCTGGTGCTCATTAAAGTGCACTCTTTAATTCCCATTATCTATTCAACCCATCTCCCTACACCACTCCGCTCTAGTAACCATCACTGTTTCCAATAATTAAGAGCCATTTCCTAATTTGTCTCTATGTGTCTCCTTTTTTTTTCTCCTTTCCATTTTTCTTTATTAAATTCCACATATGAGTGAAATCATATGGTATTTGTCTTTTTCTGACTGAAATATTTCACTTACCAATGTATTCTGTAACTCCAACAATTTCATTGCAAATGGTAAGATTTAATTATTTTTATGGCTGAATAACATTCCATTATATATATATGTGTATATATATATATACATATATATACTTAATATGATATATAATATATACATAAATATATAAATATATATGTATTTATATATTATATACACAAATATTTATATATATATATATATATATATATATATATATATATAAAACAAGTTGGTCCAAAACCTTTTGGATGCACCTAAAGGTTCTCACTGAGGGGGCAGGCCAGTTGGGATACCCAAAACATGCACTAATTTGTGCTTTCAAGGCATAGGGTGAGTGCAGAACCTGTTTGTCAACTTCTGCTACCCAGATAGAGTTCCAGCAACTCCCTCTTCATTTTGTGGAGTTGTAGGGCTGACTCTTTCATATGCTAGCTACTTTTTAAACCACAGGTGGGTTTTTTTGTTTTTGTTTTTGTTTTTTTTTGGTCTGTACTGCAGGGTGCCTGGGTCTGTTGTGAGCTAGGGGACCCATTGCTTACTGAGGCAGCAGGCTGGTTACTGGGCTGCAAGCATGGTTCAATATGTTCAAATCAATCTACATAATACATCACAATGTTTAAAGAAAGGATAAAAAAACATATAATCCTCTCAAGAGATGTAGAACAAACATTTGACAAAGTACAACATACATTCTTGATTTTAAAAATTCAAGAAATTGGGGCGCCTGGGTGGCTCCGCTGGCTGAGCGTCCAACTTTGGCTCAGGTCATGATCTCACAGTTTGTGAGTTCAAGCCCCATGTCGGGCTCTGTGCTGACAGCTAGGAGCCTGGAGCCTGCTTCAGATTCTGTCTCCCTCTCTCTCTCTGACCCTCCCCTGCTCACACTCTGTCTCTCCCTCTCTCTCAAAAATAAATAAACATTAAAAAAATAAAAATCAAGAAATTAAGGATAGGAGAAACATATCTCAACATCATAAAGGCCTTTTATGAGAGACAAACAGCTAATATCCTCCTTAATTGGGAAAATCTGAGCGTGTTTCCTCTATGGTCAGCAACAAGACAGGGATATCTACCTTCACCACTCTTTTTAAAATAGTCCTGAAAGTTCTAGCTTTAGCAATCTGAAAACAAAAATAGATAAAAGACATTCAAATCAGCAAGGAAGAATTCAAGTTTTAACTAGACACTGATGACATGATATTCTATGTAGAAAACCAGAAAGACTACACAAAAATTGCTAGAACCGATACACAAATTTAGTAAAGTTGCAGGATACAAAATCAATATGCAGAAATTGGTTGCACTTCTATACAGCAATAATGAGGCAGTAGAAAAAGAAACAGAGGAAAGATCCCATTTACAATTGCACCAAAATCGATAAGATACCTAGGAATAAACATAAACAAATAAGTAAAAGATCTGTACTCTGAAAACTATGAAACACTTGTGAAAGAAATTGAAGTTGACTCAAAGGAATGGAAAAATATCCCATCTTCATGGATTGAAAGAACAAATATTGTTAAAATGTATGCTTTTCTATTTCAAGTTTGATTTGGCTATTTGACATCTTTTTGTGTTTCATACAAACTTAAGGATTGTTTGTTCTAGCTGTGCAAAGTATGTTTTGTTGTTTTTGACAGGGATTGCATTAAACGTGTTGATTGCTTTGGATAGAAGGACTTTTTAACAATATTTGTTTTTGCAATCCATGAGCATGGAATGTGTTTCCATTTCTTTGTGTCATTTTCAATTTATTTCATAAGTGTTTTTTAATACTTTTATGAGTACACATCTTTCATCTCTTTGATTTAAGTTCCTCCCTAGGTATCTTATTTTGGTGGAATTGTAAATGGGACTATTTTGTTAATTTCTCTTTCTCTTGCTGCATTATTGCTCTATAGAAATGCAAGAGATTTCTTTACATTGATTTTGTATCCTGTGACTTTACTGAAATCATTTATCAATTCTACCAGTTTGGGGATGGAATCTTTGCAGTTTTCTACATAAAGTACCATGTCATTTACAAATCGTTAAAATTTTACTTCTCTCCTTACTGATTTGGATGCGTTTTTTTTAAAAATTATTTTTTGTCTGATTGCTGTGGCTAGAACTTCCAGTACCATGTTGAATAAAAGTAGTGAAAATGGACCTCCTAGTTTTATTATTGACCTTAGGAGAAAACTCTCACTTTTCCCCATTTAGCATGATATTAACTGTGCATTTTTAATATATGGCTTTAATTATCTTGAGGGTGTGTTCCTTGTAAACCTACTTTATTGAGGGCTTTTATCATGAATAGATGTAATTTGCCATATTCTTTATTCTGTGTCTTTTGACATGATCATATTGGTCTTATTCTTTTCCTTTTTGATGTTATGTATCACATTGATTGCTTTGCAAATATTGACCACTATTCCAACACAGAAATAAATCTAACTTTGATGTGGTGAATGTTTTTTTTTTTTTTAATATACTTTGGATTTGGCTTACTATACTTTTGCAGTGGATTTTTCCATCTATGTTCCTCAGGGATATTTGCCTGTAGTTCTTTTTTTTAGTGGCATCTTTATCTGGTTTTTGTATCAAAGTAATGCTGGCCTCATAGAATTAGTTTGGAATTTTTCCTTCCTTTTCTATTTTTTGGATTAGTTTGAGAATAGGTACTCTCACTTAAATGTGTGGTAGAGGGGCGCCTGGGTGGCGCAGTCGGTTAAGCATCCGACTTCAGCCAGGTCACGATCTCGCGGTCCGTGAGTTCGAGCCCCGCGTCAGGCTCTGGGCTGATGGCTCGGAGCCTGGAGCCTGTTTCCGATTCTGTGTCTCCCTCTCTCTCTGCCCCTCCCCCGTTCATGCTATGTCTCTCTCTGTCCCAAAAATAAATAATAAAAAAAAAACGTTGAAAAAAAAAATAAATGTGTGGTAGAATTCACCTGTGGACCTATCTGATCCTGGATTTTGTTTCATGGGAATTTTTAATTACTGATTTCTTTCTTTGCTCATTTTTGTTATGTTCAAATTTTCTATTTCTTCCTCCTTCACTTTTGGTAGTTTATTTTTTAAGAACATTTTTAATGTTTATTTTTGAGAGAGAGTGTGAGCAGGGAAGGTGCAGGGATGGGGGTGGGTAGAGGATCTGAAGCAGGCTTCATGCTGTGAGCAGGGTCTGAGCTGTCAGCACAGAGCCAGACGCAGGGCTTGAGCCCTCAAACCGTGAGAACATGACCTGAGCCGAAGTTAGACAACCAACCGAACCACCCAGGCCCTCCTCAGTTTTGGTATTTTATATGTTCCTAGGAATTTATCCATTTCTTATAGGTTGTCCAATTTGTTTGTTTATACTTTTCTAAAATATTCTCATAATTGTTTCTATTTCTGTGGTGATGGTTGTTATTTCCTTTTTTTCATTTCTGATTTATTTATTTATATCCTTTCTCTTTTTTTCTTGATACGTCTGGCTACGAGTTTATCATTTTTATTTATTTCTTCAAGGAACCAGCTCTTGGTTTCATTGACCTCTTCTACTGTTTTTGTTTGTTTGTTTTTTGCTTTGTTTTGTTTTAGTTCCTATATTATTTATTTCTACTGTAACCTTTATTATTTTCTTACTTCTGTTGGTTTCTGGTTCTGTTTGTTTTTCTGTTTAGGTTTTTATTTAAGTTTCTTCTTTCTTCTTAAGGTAGTCTTGTATGGCTATAAACTTCCCTCTTAGAACCACTTCTGCTGCATCCCAAAGGTTTGGACCATGGGTTTGTTTTGTTTTGTTTTGTTTTGTCTTGTTTTTTTTTGTTTGTTTGTTTTTTGTTTGTTTTTATTTTGAGTTGCTTTCTTGAACTTTTTAATTTCTTCTTTGATTTCCTGGTTGACCCATTCATTGTTTAGTAGTATATTGTTTAAACTTCATGCATTTGAATTCTTTCCAGATTTTTTCTTGTTGTTAATTTCTACTTTCATAGTATTGTGGTCACAAAAGATGCATAGTAGGACTTCAATATTTTTAATTAGTTGTAGCTTGTTTTGTGCCTTAATATGTAAGCTATTTTTGGAGAATGTACATGTGCATTTGTGCTGAATGTATATCCTGCTGTCTTAGAATGGAATATCCTGAATATATCTGTTAAATCCATCTGTTCAAGTGAATCACTCAAAGTCATTTTTTCTTTACTGATTTTCTGTTTAGATGATCTGTTTATTGATGTAAGCGAGATGTCAAAGTCCTCTACTATTAGTCCAGTATTATAATTTTTTTCATTTTTTTTAAATTAACTGTTTAATGTATGTGAATACTTCCATATTGAAGGGATAAATATTTACAATTGCTATATCTTTTTTGTAGGATTGTCCTATTTATTATTATACAGCATATTCCTTGTCTATAGTTACAACGTTTGTTGTAAAATCAGTTTTGTCTGATATAAGTATTGCTACTTTGGCTTTCTTTTGATATCCATTGGCATGATAGATGTGTCTCCATGACCTCATGTTGAATCTGTTGGTGTCTTTTGGTCTGAAATGAGCTGTCTATAGGTAGTATATAGATGGTTCTTGTTTTATGTTTTTTCTGTCACACTATGTCTTTTGATTGGTGCATTTATTGCATTTACATTCAAAATAATTATAGACAGATATGTACTTAATATCATTTTACTATTTATTTTGTTGTTATATCTAAAGATTATTTCTGATCCTTTCTTGTCTTTCTCTCTTTCATGGTTTACTTATTTTCTTTAGTGATATATTTGGATTAATTTCTCTTATTGCTTGCATATCTATGATGAGGTTTACATATAACATCTTCTGCATATAACACTCTATATTGTGTTGGTGATAGTTTAAGTTTTAACCCGCTCTTTATTCGTCACCACGTTTTAGGTATATATTGTCATATTTTACACCCTTTGTATTTTGTGAGTTCCTTGAGGATTTTTTTATAGAATATTCATTTTTTACTGATTTTGTATTTTCTACCTTCATATTGTCACTTTTGATCTCTCCTTTGCACTCAAAGAGTCCCTTTTAATATTTCTTGCAGTGCTGGTTTAGGAGTCCATGACTGCTTTTGTTTGTCTGGGAAACACTTGATCTCTCCTCCTCTTCTGAATGATAGCCTTTATGGATAGGTTATTCTTGGCTACAGATTTTTTTTCTTTTTCAGCACTCTGAATATATCATGCCACTCCATTCTGGCTTGCTGTTTCCACTGAAAAATTCCCTGATAACTTTATGGGGTTTCCCTTTATGTTACTCTCTTCTTTTGTCTTTCTGCTTAATATTTTTTCCTTTATCACTATGTTTAGTTAATTTTTCCCAACGTTTTTTTTTTTTTTTTTTATTTTTGGGACAGAGAGAGACAGACAGAACATGAACGGGGGAGGGGCAGAGAGAGGGAGACACAGAATCGGAAACAGGCTCCAGGCTCCGAGCCATCAACCCAGAGCCCGACGCGGGGCTCAAACTCACGGACCGCGAGATCGTGACCTGGCTGAAGTCGGACGCTTAACCGACTGCGCCACCCAGGCGCCCCTGTTTAGTTAATTTAATTATAATATATTTTGGTGTGGATCTGGTTTGGTTGATTTTTTGGGGGGTTCTTTGTGCTTTCTGGATCTGGATATCTGTTTCCTTTACCAGATTAAGGATATTTTCAACTATTATTTTTTCAAATAAATTTTCTGCCACCTTTTGTCTCTTCTTCTGGGATTCCTATAATAGGAATGCTATTATATTTGATGGAGTCACAGACTTCCTTATGTCTATTATCATTTTGCATTCTTTTTTTCTCTTTTGTTCTGCTTGATTACTTTCCTCTACTCTGTCTTTTAGGTCATTAATTTGTTCCTCTGCTTCTTCCAGCCTGCTGTTTATTCCATAAAGTTTGTTTCCCAATTCATTTACCAAGCTCTTTATATCTGTTGTTACTCCATATCTCTTTGTTAAGGATTCTACTGATGTCTTCCCGTCTTCAATGAATGTTTTCCTTAATTTCTCTTTCTGGTACTTTATTATTAGTGTGTAGATATGTTATTAATTTCTGGGCCTTAATTTTGTGTCCTGCAATGTTACTGAATTCATCTATTAGTTCTAATAGTTTGTGGATTCTTTAGGGTTTTCTATTTATAGTATGTTTTTAGCAAATACTGACAATTTAAGTTCTTCCTTACCAATATGGATTCTTCATTTGTTTTTTTTGTCTAATTGCTAGCACCAAAATTTCCAGTACTATGTTGAATAAATGTGGTGTAAATGGATATTCATGTATTGTTCCTGATCATATAGGAAAAGCTCACAGTGTTGCATCATAGAGTATAATGTTACCAGTATTAATATATGGCCTTCATTATGTTTAAATATGTTCCCTCTAGGGGCGCCTGGGTGGCTCAGTCGGTTGAGCGTCCGGCTTCGGCTCAGGTCATGATCTCACAGTCCGTGAGTTCAAGCCCGGCGTCGGGCTCTGGGCTGACAGCTCAGAGCCTGGAGCCTGCTTCTGATTCTGTGTCTCCCTCTCTCTCTCTGCCCCTCCCCTGCTTATGCTCTGCCTCTCTCTGTCTCAAAAATAAATAAAAACATTAAAAAAAATTTAAAAAAAATGTTCCCTTTAAACTCACTTTGTTGAGAGATTTGTCAGGAACTGATACTGAATTTTTTCTAATGCGTTTTCTGCATATGTTGAGATTATCATATAATTTACATAATTTCTTTTGTTGATATGGTGTATCATATTGATTAGTATGTGAATATTCAGACATCCTTCCCTCCCTGTAATAATTTTAATTCGATAATGGTAAATGACCTTTTAAAATGCATTTTTTCAGAGTGATTTATGTATATATATATATATTTTTTTTTTCTTAATTTATTGTTTTTTAATTTACATCCAAAGTAGCACATAATGCAACACTGATTTCAGGAGTAGATTCTTTAATGCCCCTTACCCATTTAGCCCATTCCCCTCCCACACCTCCTCCAGTAACCCTCTGTTCTCCATATTTATGAGTCTCTTATGATTTGTCCCCCTCCCTGTTTTTATATTATCTTTGTTTCCCTTCCCTTATGTTCATCTGTTTTGTCTCATAAAGTCCTCCTATGAGTGAAGTCATATGATTTTTGTCTTTCTCTGACTGACTAATTTCACTTAGCATAATACCCTCCAGTTCCATCCACATAGTTGCAAATAGCAAGATTTCATTCTTTTTGATTGCTGAGTAATACTCCTTTGTATATATATACCACATCTTCTTTATACATTCATCCATTGATGGCTATTTGGGCTCTTTCCATACTTTGGCTATTGTTGATAGTGCTGCTATAAACATGGGGGTGCATGTGTCCCTTCGAAACAGGACACCTGTATCCCTTGGATAAATACCTAGTAGTACACTTGCTGGGTTGTAAGGTAGTTCTATTTTTAGTTTTTTGAGGAACCTCCATACTGTTTTCCAGAGTGGCTGCACCAGCTTGCATTCCCACCAACAATGAAAAAGAGATCCTCTTTCTCCACATCCTCGCCCACATCTGTTGCCTGAGTTGTTAATGTTAGCCATTCTGACAGGTGTGAGGTGGTATTTCATTGTGGTTTTGATTTGTATAAAATGCATTTTTGAATGTGGTTTGCTAACATTTTTTGCTAAGGAGTTTTGCAACTATGTTCGTCAGAGGTATTGCCCTGTATTTTTATTTTTCTGCGTTATGTTTGCTTGGTTTTGATATAAGGGTAATATTGGTCTCAGAGAATGTATTTGGAAAATTTTGTTCTTTTCCTCTTTTCTGGTATAATTTGAGGACAATAAATATTATCTTCTCAATAAATGCTTTGCTAGAAGTCACCTCTGAATCCATCTGGTCTTGAATTTTATTTTTCAGTTGCTCTTTGATTACTGTTTCAATTTCATTACTGGTAATTGGTCTGCTCAGATTTCCTAGTCTGTCCTGATTTAGTTTTGGAAGATTTTATGTTTCTAGAAATGTATTCATTTCTTCAAGTTTTTCTAGTTTGTTTTATACTGGTTTTATACTCTGCAGTTGGGAGAGATAAAATCAAGAGGAAGTTTCTTAAAGGGATTTCCATATGCTAAAGAAGACTCACAGAATACTGGAGGCCTAGCTATTGTCAAGTTAAAGTTGTTTTACCCTCTAGAAAAGAATTATCATTAAGACAGTAGGGAGTTCCTGGAAATTAGGCTATTGATAAGATTGTTTTTTTTCTTGTAATATTACTAAGATACCTGTAAACTGATGAAGACTATCAGTTTAACTATTGGTTTTCTGTCCTTTCTCTTGTTCTTGGGCAGCCAGGAGTGCCTGAGGAATGCTACACATATCCCAGGTGTGTATGTATGTGTGTGTGTGTGTGTGTGTGTGCATGAATGCGCGCAAGGGTGGGGGTTGTGCTAGCTTGTGCTTGGCCATCAGCTTGCCTTATGGTCCCTCATCAAATAGACCCCATAGATTCCATTGCCTGCTTCTGGGGATTCACCCTACTTTCTTACCAAAGCTCTGCCAGGCACTGAGCTCCTAACCTTCAGACTCTGCCTTCCACTGTTTATAGAATCCTGGTGGTAATGAAACCCTCTCCTTTCTTCGCATCAATGATTTTGGGGAACAGATTTCTTGTTCAGTCCCCTACAAGTGTTTTCACTCTCACTTTATTTCCAGCAACTTTCAGGTGAGTGCTTTTTTTGTACTCTCCTGATATGCTGCACTCTCCCCCTTTCTCTTTCTCTGTTGTCTTTTGCAAAAACAGCTCCCTACTTTCTGTAGCTTTTCTCTCCCCCAGTTCACCTCTCCACCTCACATACCTGCTGAGTTCTGTGGTTCAAGTTATCAGATTGTTATGTTAATCATCAGATGAATTTTCTAGATATTCAAGATGTTTTGGTGCTAATATAGCTGCATTTAATGGAAGAGACAAGATCAGGGTGTCCATGTTGCTTTGCCATCTTAACTGAAAATTCTTTAAAGTCAAGTGTATACATTTTTAATATCACACTTTTTTAAGGTTTATTTTTTATTTAAATTTTAGTTAAAGTACAGTACAAAATTGGTTTCACGAGTAGAATTCAGTGATTGATCACTTAAATACAATACCCAATACTCATCACAACCAGTGCCCCCCTTAATACCCATCACCCATCTAGCCCATCTCCCACCCACCTCCCTCCATCAACCCTGTTTGTTTTCTATCATTAAGAGTCTCTTGTGGTTTGTTTCCCTTTCTCCTCTTTTTTCTCTCCTTCCCATATGTTCATCTATTTTGTTTCTTAAATTCCAGGTATGAGTGAAATCATATAATACCGCACTTGAATATTTCACTTTAGAGTAATCTTGAAATTAGGTAGTATAAATTCTCTGTTTGTTCTTCTTTAGTGTATTTTTATACCTAATTATACATTTCCAAACGTGCTTTTTTTTTTCTTTGAAAAGCCTTTTGGGATTTTGAGTGGAATTCTATTGACTCTAGAAATCAATTTGGAAAACATTTCCATCTCTAAAAAATTGGTAATATTAAATGTAACTCTTATGTACACATTTTGATAAATTTATCCTTAAATATTCATGCTTTTATGATATTGAAAAGGCATATTTAGTTAAATATTATATTTAGAAAAGTAGATTTGTTTACAGTTGTAAGAAAAAATACATTTATATCATATATATAATCAGCCATTTAAATTCTGCAGAAATTATCTTAAGGGTATTACAGCAAATGAAGAAACATTAACTCAACTAATACTACTAAAATTACTTAGGATCAGAAAGAATCTGTGACACTTTAGCCTCCATACATTTCTTCTGAAAATTCCCATCCCAGCTTAGTGTATGTAAATTCCACTGTAGATGTGTGTGGTCAAGAAAACAGGACTCCCACTGCCTCCAGCTCCCAGTCAAGAGCAATGGTATACACCAAGGAGGGAGAAATCACCAGAAGTTTTCATCTCCCTGCCCTGCTTGGTGTTGCAAAAGTTAAGTTACAAATGAATGTGGCTAATGGAGCCTCCTTTAATCCACTCAGTCCACAATCACAAGAATATACCAGGTGCAACAATGAGAAAATCCTGTGGTCTTGATTGCCCTCATCCAAGATCATTTGGGCAGAGCTGACATATCAGAAGAGGAAAGCCAAAACCAGAGGTTACTGCCCTTGCCAGGACCTTCCTTATAAGGCAGGAGTATAAATTTGAGATAAGCAATTGTCCTTGTCTCTAACTCTTTGAGCAGTGGTGGAGAGGTTTTGCTCAAGGGGAGAGGCTGGCCAATCACACAAATCCAAAACTCTCCCCAAGAAAATGAACATTATTTGGAACAGAGTATAGAAGTATTCAAGTCTAAGGATGCTCTCAAAAATAAGATATTTTGACAGCAAGCAAGAGAAAGTTTATAGCTCCATGAGATTAATAAGCTAAATCATATGACATTCAGTTTATCAGAAAACAAGAATAGGGAATGAGAGATATAAATTAGATAAGTTGCTGTCTAGTGCTGGGACATTTGGAGATAAAATGGAGAATGACCATCAATGGGTATGGGTGTTTTGTTGAGGAGTGATGTTCTAAAATTGTTGTGATGGTTGCACATTTCTATAAATATGTTTTAAAATCATATATCATTCACTTTAAATTGATTAAATTGATTAAATCTAATCATTTAAATTTAAATTGATGAATATGGCATGTGAAGTACACCTCAGTAAAGTTGTTATATGAATAAATGGGGGGAAAACTGTATGACAATAACACCATCATACTAAGATCCATAAAGCTAAAACACAGAACAGTTCAATTACCACAAGGTACTTGTTCTTGTCCTTTTATAGATATATGCAGCTCCTTTTATCTATTTTTCTACCTAACATCTGGCAACTGTGAATCTTTTCTCCATTTCTGTATTGTTGTCATTTAAAAAAAAATCTATATAAACTGAATATTACAGTATGTGACCTTTTGGACTATCATTTTCAACCCAGCATAATTTCTTTTGAATATTCAATCTAGTATTAATAGTTTATGGCTTTTTATTGCTTAGTAGTAGTCCATGTATCAATGAAATATAGTTTGTTTAATAATTCACTTGTTGAGAGCATCTGAGTTACCACTTTTTGTCAATTATGAATGAAGCTCCTATAAACATTCATTTATAGGTTTTTCAGTAAGCTAAAAGTTTTGTTTCTGTTGGATTAATGCCCAAGAAAACATTTTTTTCATGTTGTATGATTTGTGTATGTTTAGTTTATAACAAACTGACAAACTATTTCCAGAGGTGCTTTATCCCTATATATTTCCAATAGCAATATATGAGTCACATATTTTCTCTACATCTCCCAGATTTGATGTTGTCATTATATTTTTTGGCCTTTCAGACTGCTGATTAGTGGTATATCATTGTGATTTCAATTTTTATTTCTTTGATGTCTAATTATTTTGAAAACATGTTTATGTGCTCATGTGTCATTTGTTTAAACTCTGGTTAAAATGTATGTTCTTGACATTTACATTTTCCAATAGTTGAGTTTGGAAAATTCTTATATATATTTTAGAAAATAATAGTCCTTTGTTAGATATGTGCTTTGACAATATTTTGCATCATTATATTTTTTTAATTTTTAATTTTAATTTTAATTCCAATATAGTTAACATACACTATAATATTAGTTTCAGGTGTACAATATAGTGACTCAACAATTCCATATATCACCCAGTGCTCATCATGACAAGTTTACCTCTTAATCCCCATCACCTGTTTTACCCCTCCACCTCTCCTTTAGTAACCTACAGTTTGTTTTCAATATTTGATTCTATTTATTGTCTTGTCTATCTCTTTTTTTTTTCCTTTGTTCATTTGTTTTCTCTTTTAAATGCCCATATGAGTGAAATCATATGGTATTTGTCTTTCTCTGGCTGACTTATTATGCTTAGCATTACACTGTCTAGCTCCATCCATGTCTTTTTATGGCTGAATATTATTCCATTGTATGTATATACAACAGAATTACACACACACACACACATACATACATACCACTTCTTTATCTATCAACCAATGGACTCTAGGGCTTCATCCATAATTTGGCTATTGTAAATAATGCTGCAATAAACATAGGGGTGCATGTATACCATTGAATTAGTGTTTTTGTATTTGGGAGATAAATATCCAGTATATCAATTACTGAATCATAAGATAGTTCTATTTTTAAATTTTGCAGAGCCTCCATACTATTTTCCACATAGGTAGCATGAGTTTGCATTTTCATCAATAGCACAAGAGGGTTCATTTTTCTCCACATCTTCACCAACACTCGTTGTTTCTTGTGTTGTTGATTTTAGCCACCCTGACAGATGTGAGGTGATAAATGATTGCATTTTTGATTTGCATTTACCTGATGATGAGTGATGTTGAGCACCTTTTCATGTGTCTGTTAGTCATCTGTATGTCTTCTTTGGAGAAATGTCTATTCATGTCTTCTGCACATTTTTGAAACATTTTTTAATGTTTATTTTTGAGAAAGAGAGAGAGAGAGAGACAACAGGGGAGGGGCAGAGAGAGAGGGAGACACAGAATCCAAAACAGGCTCCAGACTCTGACCTGTCATCCAAGAGCCCGATGTGGGGCTCAAACTCACAAACTGTGAGATCATGACCGGAGCTGAAGTTGGATGCTCAACCAAGTGAGCCATCCAGTTGCCCCTGTCTTCTGCTCATTTTTAACTGGATGATTTTGTGGGAGTGTTGATTTGTATAAGTTCTATATATATTTTGTATACTAACCCTTTAACATATATGTCCTTTGTAAATATTTTCTTCCATTCAGTACATTGTCTTTTAGTTTTTGTTTCTTTTGTTGTTCAGAATATTTTTATTTTGATGTAATCCCAATAGTATATTTTTGCTTTCATTTCCCTTGCCACAGGACATATGTAGAAAAATGTCGCTATGGCCAATGTTAGAGATTTTACTATCTGTGCTCTGTTCTAGGATTTTTATGGTTTCAGGTCTCACATTTATGTCTCTAATCCATTTTAAATATAATTTTGTGTGTGGTGTAAGAAAGTGATCCAGTTTTATTCAATTGCATATTGTTGTCCAGTTTTCCCAACACCATTTTTTGAAGAGACTTTTTTCCCATTAGATATTCTTGACTGCTTTGTCTTTACCTTGTTTTTAATCCTCTTAAAATTATTTTTCATAAGGTAGAATATTTTAATTTTCATGTGGTCCAATTTATCAGTTTTTGCATTTTGTGGTTTGTGTTTTTGTTGTCTATTATAAGAACTCTATGTCTAGCCCTAGATATTAGTTTTCTCCTAAGTTGTTTCTTCTAAAATCTGTATAGTTTTATGATTTACACATAAGTCACATAAGTATATGATCCATTTTGAGTTAACTTTTGTGTAAGGGATGAAAACTGGTTGGGATTTGTTTTTCTTTTGCCTATGGATGTACACTTGCTTCAGCACCATTTCCTGAAAAGGCTATTTTTCCTCTATTGAATTGGTTTTAACATTTTTCAAAATTAGTTTAGCATATTTATGTGGGTCTCTTTTCAGATTCTCTACTCCATTGTTCAGTATATCTGTCTCTCTGCCAATTCTACACTTCATTGATTACTGTAACTGTATAATAAGACTCAGTGTCCAGTGCAGTGATTCCTTGTATTGCATTCTTCCTTTAGAAGACTGTTTTAGCTATTCTAAGATGTGCACTTAACATAAATTTTAGAAAAATCTATGTATGTCTTCAAAACACCTTGATGGTATTTTGATAAGAATTTCTTTAAATGTATACATTAATTCGCAAAGAATTAAAATATTTTCTATGTTCCATCTTCCAATTCATGTATATAATATGTCGACTTATTTAGACCTTATTTCTTTCATTATCATTTTGTAATTTTCAGCTTACAGATGGATGATCCATGGGCACTTGATCATTCTATATGTTAATTAGACGGTATGGGTTTATTGCATTATCTCATTCTTCTAACTCAGGGCTAATTGTTTGTCTAATAACTATTGCTGATTTTTGGGTGTTGGAGTCCTTCACTATATTTATGATATTGCCTATTTCTTCATTCACATATGTTGGTTTTTTCATATATTTTTTATCTCTTATTTGCTACACACATATTAAGTAATGTTTATTTTACTGGTGGATTGATTATTTAATCATTATGCAATAAGCCTTTTTGTCTCTATTGCTTTTATTTCATCTGAATTCTACTTTATCAGATATTAATACAGACATTCTTGTTTTTAACTGGATGTTTGCACATCTTTTTTCCACTGTTTGCTTTGAATATACTACCTATGACATTTTGTTTGAAGCCAGTTTCTTATAGGCAGCACACTGTTGTATCCTTTTAATACCCACTTTCCCAATGTCTTTTTATTAACATTTATTTATTTTATTTTATTTTTTTGAGAGTCAGAGAGAGACAGAGCATGAGCAGGGGAGGTGCAGAGAGTTGGAGACAGAGAATCTGAAGAAGGCTCCAGGCTCCAAGCTGTCAGCACAGAGCCCAATGCAGGGCTCAAACCCACGAACCATGAGATTATGACCTGAGCCAAGTTCGGTCGCTTAACTGACTGAGCCACCCAGGCGCCCCAATCCCAATGTCTTTTAATTGGTGTATTTACACAATTTAGATTATTAAGATAATAATGTATTTATTTAATGTAATAAAAATGTAATTAGTGATTTACTGTGATTAAATGTGATGATATAAACTTTATAATTAAATATATAATTATTTAATCATAAGTATTTAAAATAATGCTATGTTAATGCTTATTTCTAAATTATTCATTTTTTGTTTGTTTCATTTGTTATCTCTCTTTCTCTACTTTCTGGGATATGTTTCAACATTCTTTTTAAATGTTCAAACATTCTTTAGAACATTTTTTATATTTTTATTTATTTTATTTTATTTTTTTAAAATAATGTTTATTTATTTCTTTATTTAATTTTATTTTTTTTAATTTATATCCAAATTAGTTAGCATATAACTAATGCCCCTTACCCATTTAGCCCATCCCCCCTCCCACAACTCCTCCAGTAACCCTCAGTTTGTTCTCCATATTTATGAGTCTCTTCTGTTTTGTCCCCCTCCCTGTTTTTATATTATTTTTGTTACTCTTCCCTTATGTTCATCTTTTTTGCCTCTTAAAGTCCTCATATGAGTGAAGAACATTATTTTTAAATGATTAAATAATTAAATATTTAATTATAAAGTTTAAATAATCACAAGAGACTCTTAATGATATAGAACAAACTGAGGGTTGATGGAAGGATGTGGGTGGGGGATGGGCTAGATGGGTGATGGGTATTAAAGAAGGCACTTGTGATGAGTATTGAGTGCTGTATGTAAGTGATGAATCACTCAATTCTACTTCTGAAACAAATGTTCCTCTTTAAATTAACTAAGATATATTTTTAAAAATAATTTATGGACCTAGAGGATATTACACTAAGTGAAATAAGTCAAACTGATAAAGACAAATACCATATGATTTTACTCAAATGTAGAATCTAAAAAACAAGTAAATAAACAAAATAACTGAAAGTAGAATCACACCTATAAATACAGAGAGAAAAAAGGAGCACCTGGATGGCTCAGTCTGTTGTTAAATGTCTGACTGTTGATTTCAGCTCAGGTCATGATCTTACAATTCATAAGTCTGAGCCCCATGTCAGGATCTGTGCTAACAGTGTGAAGCCTGCTTGGGATTCTCTCTCTCTCTCTCTCTCTCTCTCTCTCTCTCTCTGTCTGCCACACCCCTCATTCTTTCAATAAATAAATAAATAACTTTAATAAAAAATACAGGGAACAAACTGATGGTTGTCAGAGGTGAGGTAGTTGGCAGGATGGGTGAAATGGGTGAAGGGGTATAGAAGATACAGGCTTCTAGTTATAATGGGAATAAAATGTACAGTATAGGGAATATAGCAAATGATATTGCAATAGTGTTGTGACAGTGGTAGCTGGACCTTTGATGAGCATAGCATAACATTTGGAGACGTTGAATCACTATGTTGTACACCTGAAACTAATGTAATGATTTATTTCCACAATATTCAAATAAAAATAAAAAAATAAATATAAAAAGAGTCCATGTTAATTTACTATAGTGTTTAGAGTGTTTTACTTTGCATTTATCTCTTTGTTTTTGGACTAGGTGTTACAGTTCATGAAAAACTTATCACAGTCTACTTGCATTGACATTTAATCATTTGTACAGTGAAGAAAATTCCTACTTAAATTTCTCTATGCCCCCACTTTTAAAATATAATTATCTTAAATATTGCCTCTATAGACATTAAACACAACATGATATTGTGTAATAATTTATGTTTCAATAATCTAATTAGATTTAAAAAATATAAGAAGTGTGGTCACCTGTTTTATTTACCCCTACTTTTACTCATCTGATGCTCTCCTTTCTCAAGTTTCAAGTTTTATTCTATTATTACATCCTTTTTGTTTAGAGAGCTCCCATTGAATTGCAACATTAAAGCTGTTTTTTTATTGATAGTAAGACATAATTTGTTACTTTTTCTTTTTTTATCTTGAATTACAAAATATATATTTAATATATTGTACAATATTGGTTTCAGAAGTAGAATTCCATGATTCATCACTTTCCTACAACATGCAGTGCTCATCACAAGTGACCTCCTTAATATCTGTCACCCATCTAGTGCATTTCCCACCCACATCCCTCCATCAACCTTCACTTTTTTCTTTATAATTAAGAGTCTCTTGTGGTTTGTTTCCCTTTTCCTCTCCCCCCACCAATGTGTTTATCTGGTTTTTTTTCTTAAATTCCACATATCAATGAAATCATATAATATTTGTCTTTGTCTTATTTTGCTAGGTATAATACATTCTAGCTCCATCCACATAGAGCTGTATTATTCACACTACTTTTTTTTTCTTCTTCCAGAACAGTGGTTTGAACAGCAATTAAACTGTTTGTCTATTTGTCTTTTTCAATTCTATTAGTTTTTTTTTCCTTTAATGAAGTATAATTAACATACATTTATGTTGTTATTTTTGATCATACAATATGTTAATTCAACAATTCTATACATTGTTCAGTGGTCACCCTGATTAAGTGTACATATCATCTGCCATCAGTCAACGTTATTAGCATCTTTTTGACTATAATTCCTGCTGTACATTTCATCTCCATGAATTATTTATTTTGTAACTAAAAGATGTACCTCTTAATAACCTTTATCTGTTTCACCCATTCCCCTACCCACCTTCCTTCTTGCAAAAACCACTTTGTTCCCTGTATTTAAGTGTCCGTTTTGGATTTGTATTTTTTTCTTTGTTTGTTAGTTTTTAAAATGTTATTATTATTGTTAGTAGTAGTAGTAGTAATAGTAGCAGTATTTTATTCTCAACGTGGTCAACATACAGTGTAGTCTTAGCTTCAGGAGTAGAGCCCAGTGATTCATCACTTTCATATAACACAGTGCTCATCCCAATAAGTGTGCTCCTTAATGTCCATCACACATTTAATACACCTCCCTCACCTGTTCACCCTCATAAAACCCCAGTTTGTTCTCTGCATTTGAGTTTCTTATGGTTTGCCTCCCTGTTTTTATCTTATTTTTCCTTCCCTTCTCCTATGTTCATGTGTTACATTTCTCAAATTCCACTAATGAGTGAAATCATATGATATCTGTCTTTCTCTGACTGACTTATTTCACTTAGCATAATACTCGCCAGTTCCATCCATATTTTTGTAAATGGTATGATTTCATTATTTTTGATTACCAAGTAATATTCCATTGTATATATATACACACATTCTTTATCTATTCATCAGTTGATGGACATTTTCACTCTTTCCATAATTTCAATAGCACTGCTATAAACATTGAGGTGCATGTGCCCCTTCAAATCACCATTTTTGTATCCTTTGGATAAAGTCCAGTAGTACAGTTGCTGGGTCATAGAGTAGTTCTATTTTTAATTTTTTAATGCTAATTTATTTTTGAGAGAGAGACAGACAGAGCATGAGTGGGGGAGGGGCATAGAGAGGGAAACACAGACTCTGAAGCTGTACACAGAGCCCGATGCAAGGCTTGAACTCATGGATGGCAAGACCATGACTTGAGCCAAAGTCAGACGCTTAATTAACTGGGCCACCCAGTTTCCCCTATTTTTAATTTTTTGAGGAACCTCCACACTGTTTTCAAGAGTGGCTGCACCTGTTTCCATTCTCACCAACAGTGCAATAAGATTTACCTTTCTCACATCCTCACCAACATCTGTTTCCTGAGTTGTTAATTTTAACCATTCTCACAGGTGTGAGGTGCCATCTCACTGTGGTTTTGATTTGTATTTCCCTGGTGATGAATGATGTTGAGTATTGTTTCATGTATCCTTTTGAAATCTGGATGTCTTCTTTGGAAAACTTTCTATTCATGTCTTATGCCCACTTATTCATTGGGTTATTTGTTTTTTTGGTGTTGTGTTTGGTAAGTTCTTTAAAGATTTTGGGTACTAACCCTTTATCCGTTATGTCATTTGCAAATATCTTCTCCCGTTCTGTCAGTTGCCTTTTAGTTTGATTGATTGTTTCCTCTCTTGTGCAGAAGCCTTTTATCTGATCATATCCCAATAGTTCATTTTTGCTTTTATTTCCCTTGTCCCCTGAGACCTATCAAGAAAGGAGATGCTGATGCCTAGATCAAAGAGGTTGCTTCCTGTTTTCTCCTCTAGGATTTTGATGGTTTCTTTTCTCAAATTTAGGTCTTTTATCCATTTTAACTCACTTTTGTGGATGGTATAAGAAAGTTGTCCAGTTTCATTCTTCTACCTATTGCTGTCCAGGTATCCCAGCACCATTTGCTAAGGAGACTGTCATTTTTCCATTGGATACTCTTTCCTGCTTTGTTGAAGATTAGTTGGCCATGTATTTGTGGGTCCATTTCTGGGTTCTGTATTCTAGTCCGTTGATCCATTTGTCTGTTTTTGCACCAATACCATACTGTCTTGATGATTACAGCTTTGTAATATAAATTAAAGTCTGGGATTGTGATGCCTCCATCTTTCGTTTCCTTTTTCAACATTACATTGGCTATCCAGGGTCTTTCATGGTTCTATACAAATTTGAAGATTGTTTGTTCCAGCGCTGTGAAGAATGCTGGTGCCATTATGCCAGTGATTGCATTGAATGTGTAGATTGTCTTTGGTAGTACCAAAATTTTAACAATATTTGTTCTTCCAGTCCATGAGAATGGAATATTTTTACATTTCTTCATGTATTCTTCAATTTATTTCATAAGCTTTCAATGGTTTTCAGTATACAGATCTTTTACCTCCTTGGTTATATTTATTCCTAGATATTGATTTTCTGATGTCTCTTTCTGTTGCTTCATTATTGGTGTATAGAAATGCAACTGATTTCTGTACACTGATTTTATATCCTGCAACTTTGCCGAAATCCTGTATCAGCTCTAGCAGTTTTTTGGTGAAATCTTTTGAGTTTTCCATGTGGAGAATCATGTTATCTGTGAAGAATGAAAGTTTGACTTCTTCTTTGCCTATTTGGACACCTTTTATTTTCTTTTGCTGTCTGATTGCTGAGGCAAGGACTCCCAACACTATATTAAACAACAGTGGTGAAACGGGACATCCTTGTCATTTCCTTCAGCCCAAGGGGAAAGTTCTGTTGTTCCCTTTAAGGATAATATTAGCTGTAGGTCTTTCACAAAGGCTTTTCTGATGTTAAGGTTTTTTTTTTCCTTCTATCCTGACTTTCTTGAGGGTTTTCCTTCTATACTGACTTTCTTGAGGGTTTTTATTAAGAAATTATACTGTATTTTGTCAAATGCTTTTTTTCTGCATCTATTGTCAAGATCATATAATTCTTATCCATTCTTCTATTAATGTGGGTACCAGGTTGATTGATTGCAGCCCTCCAACCCAGGAATGAATCCCACTTGATCATGGTGAATAATTCTTTTAATGACTATTGAATTCAATTTGCTAGTACCCTGTTGAAAATTTTTGCATCCAGGTTCATCAGGCATATTGGCCTGCAATTCTCCCATAAAGTGGGGTCTCTGTCTTGTTTGGAATCAAGGTAACTTTGGATTCATAGAATGAGTCTGGAAGTTGTCCTTCCATTTCTATTTTTTGGAACAGTTTGAGAATAATAGGTATTAACTCTCCTTTAAATGTCTGCTATAATTCCCCTGGGAAGTGATCTGGCTCATATGTTGGGATATTTTGGATAACCAATTCAATTTCTTTGCTGATTTTGAGTTTGTTCAAATTTTCTATTTCTTCCCATTTGAGTTTTGGGAGTGTGGGAGTGTCTATGAATTTTTCCATTTCTTCCAGATTGCCCAGTTTTTTGGCATATAATTTTTCATAGTATTCTCTAATTATTTGTATTTCTGTGGTTCTGGTTATAATTTATCTTATTTCCCTCATGATTTTATCTCTTTGGGTCCTTTATATTTTCTTTTTGAGACATCTGTCTAGGGGTTTATCCATTTTATTTACTCTTTCAAAAACCCATCTCTTAGATTCATTGATCTGTTCTAATGTTTTTATTGATTCTATATCATTTATTTCTGCTATTTTTTTTATTATTATTTCTCTTCTTCTGGATTTGGCCTTTATTTGCTGCTCATTTCCTAGCCCCTTTATGTGTAAGATTAGGTTGTATGTTTTGGACCTTTCTTGCTTCTTGAGATAGGCCTGAGTTGCAACAGGCTTTTAGGACTGACTTTGCTACATTCCAAAGTGTTTAGACAGTTGTGTTTCCATTTTTATTTACTTCCATTGAAAATTTAAATTTCTTCTTTAATTTCCTGCTTGACCCATTCATTCTTTAGTAGAATGATCTTTAACCTCCATGTATTTGGGGGCTTTGCAAATTTTTTCTTGTGGTTGATTCAAGTTTCATAACACTGTGATCTGAAAATATGCAAGGTATGATCTAAACATTTTTGTACCTGTTGAGGGCTGTTTTGTGAATCTATATGTGATCTATTCTGGAGAATGTTCCATGTGCACTCAAGAAGAATGTGTCTTCTGCTGATTTAAGGTAAAAAGTTCTGAATATGTCTTTTAAGTTCATCAGATCCAATTTGTCATTCAGAGCCATTATTATTGATTTTATGCCCAGATAATCTGTCCATTGTTGCAAGTGGAGTATTAAAATCACCTACAATTATGGTATTATTATCAATATGTTTCTTTATGTTTGTGATTCATTGATTTATGTATTTGGGTGTCTCACTTTGGGAGCATAAATTTTTACAATTGTTAGGTCTTCTTGGTGGATAGACCCTTTAATCATGATATAACACCCTTCTTTATCTCTTATTATAGTCTTTGTTTTAAAATATAGTTTGTTGATATAAGTATGGCTACTACTCCGTCTTTCTTTTGACATTCATCAGCATGATAGTTGGTGGTCCATCCCCTCACTCTCAATCTATAGGTTTCCTCAGATCTAAAATGAGCCTCCTGTAGGAAGCATATAGATGGATCTTGTTTTTTTCTTATCCACTTGATATCCTTTATCTTTTGATTGGGGCATTAAGTCCATGTGCATTCAGAGTGATTATTGAAACATATGGGTTTAGTGCCATTGTGTTACCTGGGTTTTTGGTTTTTGGTGATGTCTCTGGTCTTTTGTAGTCTTTGCTGCTTTCCACTCAAGAGTCCCACTTAGGATCTCCTGCAGGGCTAGTTTAGTGGTCATGAACTCCTTTAGTTTTTGTTTTTCTGTGCAAACCTTTATCTCTCCTTCTATTCTGAATGACAGTCTTGTTAGATAAGGGATTCTTTGCTGCATATTTTTTCTATTTAGCACATTGGATATTTTTGCCACTTTCTTTTGGCTGCCAAGTTTCAGTGGACAGGTCTGCAACTATTCTTATGTGTCTATCCTGTATGTTAAGGACCTGTTGTCCCTAGCTTCTTCAGAATTTTCTCTTTATATTTGTCCTTTGCCAGTTTCACTATGATATATTTTGATGTTGACCTATTTTTATTGATTTTGAAGAGAGTTCTCTGTGCCTTTTGGACTTCGATGCCTGTTTCCTTCCCCAGATGAGGGAAATTCTCAGATATAATTTGTTCAAATAAACCTTCTGCCCTTTCTCTTTGTCTTCTTCTTCTGGAACTCCTATGACATGGATATTGTTTTGTTTCATGGAATCACTTATTTCTCTAATTCTCTCCTCATGTTCTAGTAATTTCCTTTTCTTTTTTTTTTCAGCTTCATCCTTTTCCATAACTTTATCTTCTATTTCACCTCTTCTCTCTTCTTCTACTTCTATGATCTCTGTCTCCATATGTGGTTTATTTTGCATCTCAATTACGGCATTTTGTTAAAATTCATCATGACTAATTCTTTGGGTTTGATCTCTGCAGAAAGATATTCTCTGCTGTCTTCTATGCTTTCTTTAAGCCCAGCTATTAGTCTTATGGCTGTTATTCTAAATTCTTGTTCAGATGTATTGTGTATATCTGTTTTGAGAAGTTCTCTTGATGTGATTTTTTTCCCTGAATTTTTCTTGAGGAGAATTCTTCTGTTTTGTCATTTTGGTTAAGTTTCTGCATTTTTCATGATTTAATAGCTTGTTATGTGTCTTGCACCTGTGAGTACTACTATATTTACAAAGGGCCATACACTGTCCGGGGCCTGGCACTTCAGGAAATGTTTTTGGTGTATGTTGTGTGCACTCTATTGTTACATTTTGTCTGTTTTATCCCATTTCTCAGTACTCTGCAAAGTTCCTTTCTTGTAGTGGTGGGGTATTTGGTCCTTCTACCAGGTGTGCTTTGATTTGTTTGTTGAAGTAACCCTGGAAAAAAAGAAAAAGGGTGGGGGAAAGCCTGATCCCGTAGAAAGAGAAAGATGAAAGGTGAGAAAAGAAGGCCAAAAAGAGAATCAAACAAAACAAAACAAAACAAAATGAAACAACAAAAACAAAAACAAAAACAAGAACAAAACTATAAGGTTAAATCCAGAGAAAAAGAAAGGGAAATAAAGAAGAGATAGAAAAGGTGCAAAAACAATAGAGTAAAAATGCCTGATCAAATATATATATATATATATATATATATATATATATATGAATGAATTGGCCAGAAACAAATCAGAAACTATGAGCCTGATTCCAAAAGAAAAAAAAAAGAGGGTGAAAAAAAAGAAAAGAAAACAGAGAGAAGAAAAGAAAAGCAAAAGACAGACAAAAAAAAAACAGTTGTCTGTTGGAGTTTGACATCAGTGGGTGTGCTGGTCTAGAGGAGAGGCCAATTGCATTGGGTCAGTCAGACAGTCTTCCTCCAGTAGATAAGCTGTTGCCAGTCATGGAGGAGGAGACGGGTTTGGTGTAAGCATGTCCTGCCTCCACTGGTGGTTGCTGTGTTGCTCTCTGAAGTCCCGTCATATTGGTATTGGGGGAAATGGTGACACCCCGATTACTTCTCCCTGGACAGGGTATCTCAAATGATAGTGTTCATGTGGCCTTCACAAAATAGTGCAGGCAGTCACCTTGCCCTGTTCCACAGTTCTCCCATGCTTTCTAGATGCTAGGCTGGGATTCAAAAACCAATGTCTTAAAGGACTCTATACCACAATCATCTCACCAATTAATCTGCAGTAAAGGAGGTAAGAATACACAGTGGGGAAAAAGAGACTTTCTTCAACATACAATCCTGAAAAACTGGACAGCTACATGGAAAAGAGTCAAATTGGACCACTTTTGTTTACCATACCCAAAAATAAATTTAAAATGGTTTAACGACCTAAATATGAAACAGAAGCCATAAAACTCCAAGAAGAAAACATAGGAAGTAATTTATTTTGCATCAACCCTAGAAACATTTTTCTATGTATGTCTCTTTGGGCAAGATGAACAAAAGGGGACTACACCAAAAAAAAAATTGCATAGCAATGGAAACCATCAACAAAATGGCAAGGAACCTACTAAATGGAAGAAAATATTTGCAAATGATATATTTGATAAGGGATTAATATCTAAATATATAAAAACTTATACAACTTAACACCAATTAAATAATAATAATAATATTTTTTAAATGGGCAGAGGACCTGAATAGACATATTTTTAAGAAGACATGCATATGATCAACAGACACATGAAAAGATGCTGAACATCACTAATCATCAGGGAAGTGAAAATCAAAGTCACAATGGTGGCTCAGTCAGTTAAGCGTCTGACTTTGGTTCAGGTCATGATTTCATGGTCCGTGATTTCAAGCCTTGCATTGGGTTTTGTGCTGACAGCTCAGAGCCTGAACCCTGCTTCAGAGTCTGTGTCCCCCTCTCTCTCTGACCCTCCCTTGCTCACACTCTGTCTCTCTCTTTCTCAAAAATAAATATTTTAAAAAATTAAAGCCACAGTGTGATCTCACCTTACACCTGTCAGAATGCCTAGAATCAGAAAGACAAAAAAGTAACAAGTGTTCTTGAGGATGTAGAGAAAGAGAATCCCTCATGCACTGTTTGTGGGAATGAAACTTGGTAGAGCTACTGTGGAAAGTAGTATGGAGGTTCCTTAAAAAATTAAAAATGGATTGACTATATATATGATCCAGTAATTTCACTCTGAGTACTTCCCCAAAGAAAATAAAATACTAATTTGCAAAGATATATGCACCCCTATGTTTACTGCAGCATTATTTATTTACAATAACCAAGATATGGAAGCAACCCAAGTGTCCATGAATAGATGAATGGATAAAGAATATATGGGATATGCGTGCGTGCGTGAGTGTGTGTGTGTGTGTGTGTGTGTGTGTGTACTTCACCAGAAAAAAGCATGAGATATTGCCATTTGTATTGAGGCTACTATGTCATGTGAAATTTACTCAGAGAAAGAAAGAATAATACCACATGATTTTACTCCTATGTTTAATTTAAGAACAAAGCAAATGAACTATCAGTATTTCTTTGAGACATGTCCATTGTGAAAAATATACATAACATAAAAATCATCATATTAAAACAATTTAAGTGTACCCTTCAGTGGCATTAGTACATGCAATATTATTCAGCCTTTACCTCCACCCACCTCTAAAATTTTTTCTATCTTAAACTGAAACTTTATATGCATTAAATAGCCTCCCCATTTTCCCCTTTCACAACTACTGGAAACCACCATTTTACTTTTCTGTCTGTATGAATTTGAGTTCTATACATGCCTCATATAAGTTGAATCATACAGTATTAATCTTTTTGTGACTGTCATTTCACATAACATGTTTTAGGTTTATTAATCTTGTAGCAAATATCAGAATTCCCATTCTCTTTAAGGCTAAATTATATCTCATTATATCTATCTATCTATCTATCTGGATAGATAGATGATATAGATATAGATATAGATAGATATAGATATAGATATAGATATAGATCTCACATTTTCTTTATCCACTCATCCATGAACGGATGTTAGTTTTTGTTTTTTGACTATTGTGAATAATGATGCTATGAACATGGATGTATAAATATGTGTCTCAGTTTGTATTTTATTTATTTTGTGTATATATCAGATGTGGAATTCCTAGATCATAAACTTTTTTGTGTGTGAGAAGCCACCATAATGTTTTTCATGAAGGCAGCACCATTTTACATCCCCAAAAATCAATAGTGCATAAGAGTTTCAATATTTCCACATTTTTACCTACACTTGCTTTTCTGTTTTTTTATAATAATCATTTTAAAGGATATGAAATAGCTCTCATTGTGTTTTTAATTTGCATTTCTCTATTGATTAGTGATGTTGAGCGTTTTTCATGTGTTTATTAGCCATATGTATATATTTGGAGAAATGTTTATGCCCTTTGTCCATTTTATAAAGGGGGCTATATGGTTTTTTTTTGTTGTTGTTTGTTTGTTTGTTATTGAGTGTAGGACTTTTTAAAAATATATACTCTGGGAAACCTAGGTGGCTCAATTAGTTAAGCATCTGACTTCATCTCAGGTCATGATCTCAGGGTTCATGAGTTCAAGCCTTGCATCTGGTTCCACACTGACAGTGTAGCGCCTACTTGGCATTCTTTCACTCTCCCTCTCTCTCTCTGCCCCACACACACTTACACATGCTCTCTCTCTCTCTCTCTCTCTCTCTCTCTCTCTCTCAAAAATAAATAAACTTCATGGAGCACCCAGGTGGCTCAGTCGGCTAGGAGTCCGACGTCAGCTCAGGTCATGATCTCACGGTTTGTGAGTTCTAACCCTGCAGGTCAGAGCCTGGAGCCTGCTTCGAATTCTTTGTCTCCTTCTCTCTCTCTGCTCCTCCTCTGCTCATGCTCTCTCTCTCTCTCTCTCCTTCAAAAATGAATAAAAACATGAAAAATAATTTAAAAATAAATAAACTTTAAAAATAAGAAATAAAAGTATAATTCTGGGTATTAACTCCTTATCAGATACATTGTTTGCTTTATTTTTTATTACTTTTTCATTCTGTGGTTTCATCATCATTCTATTGATAGCGTCCTTCCATGGTCTTCTGTTAAGTTTCTCAAGATGCACCTATGAGTGAAAACATATGGTATCTGTCTTTCTCTACCTGGCTTATTTCACTTAGCATAATACCCTCCAGTTCCACCCACATTGCTGCAAATGTCCAGATTTCATTCTTTCTCATTGCCAAGTAGTATTCCATTGTATATATAAACCACATCTTCTTTATCCATTCATCAGCTGGTGGATATTTAGGCTCTTTCCATAATTTAGCTATTGTTAAAAGTGCTGCTACAAACATTGGGGTACATGTGCCCCTATGCATCAGCACTCCTGTATCCCTTGGGTAAATTCCTGTCAGTGCTATTGCTGGGTCATAGGGTAGTTCTATTTTTTAATGTTTTTAGGAACTTCCACACTGTTTTCCAGAGTGGCTGCACCAGTTTGCATTCCCAACAACAGTGCAAGAGGGTTCCCATTTCTCCACATCCTCTCCAGCATCTATATTCTCCTGATTTGTTCATTTTAGCCACTTTGACTGGCATGAGGTGGTATCTCAGTGTGGTTTTGATTTGTATATCCCTGATGAGGAATGACACTGAGCATCTTTTCATGTGCCTGTTGACCATCTGGATGTCTTCTTTTGAAAAGTGTCTATTCATGTCTTCTGCCCATTTCATCACTGGATTATTTGTTTTTAGGGTGTGGAGTTTGGTGAGTTCTTTATAGATTTTAGATACTAGCCCTTTATCCGATATGTCATTTGCAAATATCTTTTCCCATTCTGCCGGTTGCCTTTTAGTTTTGTTGATTCACTATATTGTACACCTGAAACTAATACTACACTGTATATTAACTAACTGAAATGTAAATAGAAACTTAAAATAAGAAGAAATCCCCTCAGCTAAATATAAAAGTTACACTTACCAGAAATATAAGAGCAAATTTTTGTTATTTAAGCCACTCAGTTCTGTGGTACTTTGTTATGTCAGTCTTAACAATTTTAGCAAACTAATACAGGTCTGATACTTTGAAATGGAATGCTTCTGTAAAAAAAATGCCTAAAAATGTGGAAATGGCTTTAAATCTAGTTAATGGTTTGAGGTTGGAAGTGTTTTGAAGTTCATATTTAAAAAAAAACATAGATTGGCTTGAGGAAACTGTTGGTAGAAATGCGAACATTAAAGGTATTTCTGGTAGCATATCAGGCTAAAAGGTGGACTATATTACAGGAAATAGCTGAAATGGTGATCCTAAGTATAAAGTGGCAAAGAACTTGGCTGAATTCTGTTTCAGAGTTTGGTGGGAAGTAGAAAAATTGTAAGTGATAACTTTGTTATTCAGCTCAGGAATTTTGTTCTTTCTTATCCAATAGATTCTATTATCCAAGTTCTAAGTAAGGAAACTGAGACATTGAGAGGTAATGTAACTTGTCCAAAGGCACACAGCTCATGAGTGCCAGACCTGAGATTTGCACCCAGGCAATCTAACTCCAGAGTTCATCTCTGAAATCTTTCTCCTATGCTGCTTCCATTTGAACATGATGTTACAAAGAATATAAACTGGTGCAAGTTTTCATATGGCATTTTGACAATTATCAGAATGTTTAGTGTGAATTCTTATTGACTCAGAAATTCCATATCTATATATTAATGCTGAGAAATAGCAGTATATATGCTTTAAGGGATTTTTTAAAGGAACTCCATTTCAGCAATGCATGTGA
This sequence comes from Neofelis nebulosa, assembly GCF_028018385.1. Classification (NCBI taxonomy): domain Eukaryota; kingdom Metazoa; phylum Chordata; class Mammalia; order Carnivora; family Felidae; genus Neofelis; species Neofelis nebulosa. The sequence continues at coordinate 68,658,067 of NC_080800.1, forward strand.
AAGCAAACACATACCAAAAAAAATCAATATTTACCAATAGAAGATTTATTTTTTTTAATTATGACATAGTACTCTCAATCTATACTTATTTACAAGGAAGATATTTTTTATTTATTCAAAAATATATATTTAGTGGCATCAGGTAATTTTCCTTAATAATTTTTCCAAATGGTGTGTAACAAATGGTAAACAAATTATTGCTATTCCATATTTTCTATGTAAATCATAAGTCTTCAAGTGTTTTCAATTTTAATATATTTTATTATATATTTTAACTTATTTCTACTTAAGAGATCATGGTTAGCCTAAGTATTTTTGGTGTGGAAATGGTATTATGTCATGTTTCTACAGATCATGTCTCTGCAAACTTTTCTGGTAAAGAGCCATATGGGAAAATTTTCAACTTTGTGGCATATACAGTCCTGAAACTATACAACACTGCTGTTGTAGCATGAAAGCAGATATAGACAATATGTAAACAAATGAATGTGGCTGTGCTCTAATAAACTATTTATAAAATAGGTGATAGGGTCAGTTTTACCTATGGCCCATAATTTAGTGACCCATACTATCAGGAACAATGACCAAGCACTGGCTAATGTTCACTACTGAGAAAATCAAGAGATCAATTCATGAATTAGGGTACTGATTAGGATGATTTTTGTTAACATAGATTGTTTTTGTCTTACAATAGTTTGTCTTAATGTGTTTAAGTTACATTGGAATTTCTTCACACATCTTTGAAATTTCTGGTATTAAAGTATTAACGTGGCTTGGTTTTTCCTTGTTATTCATAGTAAAATTCAAGAAAATAGGTAATTGAAGAGGATATTGCTTATTAAAAATAAATCAGAACTTGAAGATTTTGAAAACTTTCATATCATTCATATTGCAAAAAAATGTGAAATATGTTCTGAGAACACATCAAAGACATGGTTGGCCAACAATTTGTTAATGAGATCATGGGTGTGATTCATATGTCCAATAAGCTATCTCAACAGAATCCAGGAGTAGAGATGCAGGTTTCCATGAAATATCTGTGAAACAGCCTGTTGTCTAATAGTTTTGACTTCTGTGATTTGCATGGGAGGCAACATGGTTTTAGTGTTTAGTGTTTAGCAAAAGCATGGGAGGACAAAACGCTTTTAGGAATTTATACAAACAGAAACATGCCCAGATTATACTAAAAGGGAGAAAATAAAAGAAAGCTATCACCTTTCTTGGATTCTTCAGGAAGGGCAAAAGAGATATCTGGCTTAAAATGTGTTATTCTTTAAGAAAAGGGAAGAATGGCCCTAAAGGCAGTTTACTGGTCTTTATAACTGCCACCACAACCACAGGTCCAGAGGATACAGACCTGGATGGCAAGGCTGTCTCCTTGATTTCAGAGGGCAGAACCTAATCCTTGGTTTCAAAGATTGGGTCTATCACTCAGATTTAAGTGGTCCAGGCTGCTTCTGCGCAGGTCTAAGAATGCATGGCTATTGCCCAAAGCCAAGGGTATAGAGACATTGATCAATGGACTCAAAAGATAAAGAATGCAGTTAAGAAGGATACAATTAAATGGAAACTTCCTTGCTGGGTTTTGGTTTAGCTTATGTCTGAAGACCTTTTTATTCTTTACAATTTCTCCCATTTTGAATAAGGATGTATGCCCTATTAATGTCACACCATTCAGTTGGGGAAGCATAAATCTTCTCTGGTTTCACAAGTTCATGGCTGAAGAGGAATTTTGTCTCAAGGAAGAATCATACCTTAAGTCTCCCCCATACCTAATGAGAAAATATTTAGATTAGATATTAGAATTAGAGTTTATGCTGGAATGGGGTAAGACTTTGGGGGATTTTGTGATGCATGAATGCATTTTATATGCGAGAAGAAAATAAATATGGGGGAGTTATAATACATTGGATTACTACTCCCAAAATTAATATGTTGAAGTTCTAACATCCAGTGCCTCAGAATGCGACAGTATTTGGAGAAAAGACCTTTTAGATAAGTAATTAAAATCAAATGAGGTAATTAGTGTGGGTCCTAATCCAATAGGATTGGTATCCTTATCAGAATTAGAAATATAAATGTGGTCAAGTACAGAGGAAAGATATGTGAAAACACTGAGAAGGTGGCCATCTTCAAGACAAAAAGAAAATCTTCAGAAGAAATCAGCTGTACTGTCACTGTGATCTCAGACTTCTAGTTTTCAGAGTTGTGAGAAAAATAAATGTATACTGTGAAGGCAGTCAGTCTGTGGTACATTGTTATGTCAATTTTAGAGAGGTAAAATACAATGCGATAATTACGTTAAGGGAGTTTCCTATTTCTAGTTTGTTGAATATTTTTATCAATAAGGAGTGTTGAATGTTGTCAAATTATTTTTCCAAATTAGTTGAGATTATTGTGTGGATTTTTCCTTCTTTCTGTTAGCATGGTATATTAAATATATATATATATATATATATATATATTTATATTTATATATTTATATATATGTTGAACCATTTTTTTCATTTTGTTAGTAAATTATAAATTCTCAATACATATTTTTTGATATGGTGTTGTTTTTGGTTTGCTAACATTTTTAATGTTAAGTTTTTTTTAAAAAGGATTTAAATTCTAACTACTTAATATATAGTGTAACATTAGGTTCAGGTGTGTAATTTAGTGATTCAACACTTACATATGACACCTGGTGTTCATCACACAAGAACACTGTTTAATCCCTATCACCTATTTAACCCATCCTTCCACCCACTTCCCCTCTGCTAACCATCAGTTATTTATCTATAGTTAAGAGTCTGTTTCTTGGTTTGTCTCTTTCTTTTTCCATGATGCTCATTTGTTTTGTTTCTTAAGTTCCACATATGAGTGAAGTCATATGGTATATGTCTTTCTTTGACTGACTCATTTTGCCTAGCATAATACTCTCTAGCTCCATCTACATCATTACAAGTGTCAAGATCTCATATTTTTATGGCTAATATTCCATCATATATATATATATATATATATATATATATACCACAACTTATTTATCCATTTATCACTCAATGCACACCTGGTCTGTTTCCACAATTTGGCTATTATAGATTATATTGCTATAAATATTCGGATGCATGTATCCTTTTTAAATGGTGTTTTTGTATTTTTTGGGTAAACACCCAGTAGTACAATGGAGGGATCACAGGTAGTTCTATTGTGAACTTTTTGTGGAACTTCAATACAGTGGCTACACCAGTTTGCATTCCCACAGGCAGCACAAGAGCATTCTCCATTCTTCACATCCTCTCCAATGCCTGTTGTTTATTGTGTTGTTGAGTTTAGCCATTTTCACAGGAATAAACTGATATCTCATTTTAGTTTTGATTTGCAATTCCCTAAAGGTAAGTGATGATGAACATTTTCTCAGGTGTCTGTTGACCATTTAATTTCTTCTTTGGAGAAATGTCTATTCATGTCTTCTCCCCATTTTTAATTGGATAATGTTTTGGGGAGGTATTGGATACTTTTTTTCAAGGTTTTATTTAAATTCTAGTTACCTCTCATATATGGTAAAATTGGTTTTGGGTATAGAATTTAGTTATTCATCACTTACATATAACACTCAGTGCACATCACAACAAGTGCCCTCCTTAATACCCATCAGACATTTAGCCCATCACTAGCCCACCTCCCTCCATCAATCCTCAGTTTATTCTCTAAAGTTATGGTTTGCTTCTCTCAATTTTTCCCTCTTCCAAAATATTCATCTGTTTTGTTTCTTAAATTCCACATATGAGTGAAAACATATGGTATTTGTCTACCTCTTACTGGCTTATTTCACTTAGAATAATACACTCCAGCTCCATCCACATTGTTACAAGTGGCAGTATTTCATAATTTTTGATGGCTGAGTAATATTCCATTGCACGTATATGTATGTGTGTGTATGCATCACTACTTGGTTATCCATTCATAAGTGTGTATGTGTGTGAATATAAACATAGTCATAAACATAAGTATAAATATAAATATAAATATAAATATAAATATGCCACAACTTCTTTATCATTTTAATCCTTTCATCAGTCAGTAGGCATTTGAGCTCCCTCTATAATTTGGTTATTGTTGATCATGCTGCTGTAAACATTGAGTTGCATGCACCTTTTTGAATCAGTATTTTGTATCCTTTGGATAAAAACATAGTAGTGCAATTGCTGTGTCATAAAGTAGTTCTATTTTTTAAATTTTGAGGAGCCTACATACTGTTTTCCAAAGTGTCTTCACCAGTTTGCGTTCTCACTAACAGTGTAAGAGGATTCCCCTTTCTCTACATCCTCAACAACATCTCTTGTTTCCTGTATTAAATTTAGCCTTTCTGGCTGATGTGAGGTAGTATCTCATTGTGGGTTTGATTTGTATTTCCCATATGATGGGTGATGTTGAGCAATTTTTCATGTGTCTGCTAGCCATCTGTGTGTCCTTGGAAAAATGTCCCCCCATGTCTTAACTGGATTATTTATTTAGGGGGCATTGAGTTTGATAAGCTATTTATAGATCTTTCATAATAGCCCTTTATCTGATATGTCATTTGAAAATATTTTCCCCCATTCAGTTGGTTTCCTTTTAATTTTGCTAATTGTTTCCTTCACTGTGCAGATTTTTATCTTGATGAGGTCCCAATAGTTCATTTTTGCTTTTGTTTCCCTTGCCTCCAAAGACACGTTGAGTAAGAAGTTGCTATGGCCAAGATCAAAGGGGTCTGCTTTCTTCTCTAGGATTTTGATGGCTTCCTGTCTTACGTTAAGGTCTTCCATCCATTTTGAGTTTATTTTTGTGTCTGGTGTAAGAAAGTGGTCCAGGTTCAATCTTCTGCATGTCGCTGTCTAGTTTTCCCAACACTGTTTGCTGAGAAGACTGTATTTATTCCATTTGATATTCTTTCCTGCTTGGTCAAAAATTAGTTGGCTGTATGTTTGTGGGTCCACTTCTGGGTTCTCTAGTCTGTTCCATTGATCTGAGTGACTGTTCTTGTGCCAGTACCATACTCTCTTTATGATTACAGCTTTGTAATACAACTTGAAATCCAGAAATCTGATGCCTCCAGCTTTGGTGTTCTTTTTCAGGATTGCTTTGGGTATTCGGGGTCTTTTTTTGTTTCCTTACAAATTTTAGGATTTTTTGTTCTAGCTCTGTGAAAAATGCAGGTGTTATTTAATAGGGATTTCATTGAATATGTAGATTGGTTTGGGTAGACAGACATTTTAACAATATTTGTTCTTCCAATACATGAGCATGGGATGTTTATTTCCATTTTTTTTGTCTTTTTCAATTTCTTTCATAAGCTTTCTATAGTTTTCAGTGTATAGATTTTTCATCTCTTTGGTTAGGTTTATTTTACTTCTTTGGTTAGGTTATTTTATAGTTTTTGGAACAATTTTAAATGGGATCTATTTTTTGACAATGGGATATATTTCTTAATTTCTCTTTCTTCTGCTTCATTATCAGTGTATAGAAATGCAACCGATTTCTGTGCATTGGTTTTATATCCTGTGACTTTGCTGAATTTATGGATCGGTTCTAGCAGGTTTTTGTTGGAATCTTTTGGGTTTTACATATAGAGCATCATGTCATCTGCAAAGAGTGAAAATTTGACTTCCCCCTTGTTGATTTGGATGCCTTTTATTTCTTTGTATTGTCTGGTTACTGAGGCTAAGACTTCTAATACTATGTTGAGTTAGAGTGGTGAGAGTGGACATCCCTGTCGTGTTCCTGACCTTAGAGGGAAACAGCTCAGGATGATGATATTATTGCTGGGTCTTTCATAAATGGTTTTCATGATCTTGAGGTATGATCCTTATATCCCTACTTTCTTCAGGGTTCTTATCAAGAAACAAAGATGTATTTTGATATTTTATCAAGAAAGATGCTCTCCCTGCATCTGTTGACAGGATCATATTGTTCTTGTCCTTTCTTTTATTAATGTGATCTATCGTATTGATTGATTTGTGGACATTGAACCAGACCTGCATCCCAGGTATAAATCCCACTGGGTCATCATGAATAATTCTTTTAATGTATTGTTCTAACCAGCTGGCTAGTTTCTTGTTGAGATTTTTTGCATCCATGTTCATCAGAGAAATTGGTCTGTAGTTTTCCTTTCTAGTGGGGGCTTTGGTTTTGGAATCAACTTAATGCTGACCTCATGAAATGAGTTTGAAGTTTTCCTTACATTTATTTTTTCTGAAATAGCTTCAAAAGAACAGATGTTTCTTCTTTAAATGTTTGATAGAATTCCCCTGGAAAGCCATTTGGCCCTGGACTCTTGTTTTTGGGAGATTTTTGATTACTAATTCAATTTCTTTACTGGTTAAAGGTCTTTTCAAATATTCTATTTCTTCCTGTTTCAGTTTTGGTAGTTTATATGTTTCTAGGAATTTGTCCATTTCTTCCAGATTGGCCAATTTATTGGCAAATAATTTATCATAATATTATGTTATTAATGTTTGTATTTCTGTATTGTTGGTTGTGATTTCTCCCCTTTTATTCTTGATTTTATTTATTTTGATCCTTTCCTTTTTTTTTTTATCAAACTAGCTAGGGGCTTATCAATTTTGCCATTTTTTTTCAAAGAACCAGCTCCTGGTTTCATTGATCTGTTCTACTGGACTTTTTTGTTGGTTTTTTGTTTGTTTGTTTGTTTTTGTTTTGTTTTGTTTGTGTTTTGTTTTTTTGGTTTTGATAGCATTCATTTCTGCTCTAGTCTTTATTATTTCCCTTATTCTGCTGGTTTGGAATTTTATTTCCTCTTCTTTTTCCAGCTCTTTAATGGGTAAGGTTAAGCTGTGTATCTGAGACCGTTCTTCCTTTTTTTAGGAAGGCCTGGATTGCTGTATACTTTCCACTTATGACCACCTTTGCTGCATCCCAGAGGTTTGGGGCTGCGGTGTTATCATTTTAAGACTTCTATGTGCTTTTTAATTTCTCTCTAAACTCCTGGTTAACCCATTAATTCTTTAGTACAATGTTCTTTAATCTCCAAGTATTTGTTGTCTTTGAATTTTTTTTTCCCTGGAGTTGATTTCAATTTTCATAGCACTGTGGTCAGAAAGTATCCACGATATGATCTCAATATTTTTGTACTTGTTGAGGGTTCATTTGTGTCCTAGTATGTGATCTATCCTGAAGAATGTTTCATGTGGACTCCAGAAGAATGTGTATTCCATTGATTTGGATGTAATGTTCTGAATATATCTGTTAAGTCCACTGGTCCAGTGAGTCACTCAAAGCCAGTGTTTACTTCTTGTTTTTCCGTTTAGATGATCTGTCCATTGTTGTAAATGGGGTGTTGAAGTCACTTAGTTTTATGGTATTACTGACAAAGAGTTCTTTATGTTTGTGATAAAATGATTTATATATTTGGGGACCCCATTGGGAGCATAAATGTTTAAAATTGTTAGATCTTCTTGGTGAATAGACCCCTTAATTATGATATAATGCCCTTCTTCATCTTTTGTTACAGTCTTTATTTTCAAATGTAGATTGTCTGATATAAGTATGGCTATTCCATCTTTCTTTTGGTGATCACTAGCATGATAGATTGTTCTCCATCCCCTTACTTTCAATCTGAAGGTGACTTCAGGTCTAAAATGGGTCTCTTGTGGAGCGTCTGGGTGGCTCAGTTGGTTAAGCGTCTAACTTCAGTTCAGATCATGATCTCTTAGGTCATGGGTTGGGACCTGCATTGAGTTCTGTGCTGACAGCTCAGAGCCTGGAGCCCACTTTGGATTCTGTGTCTCCCTTTCTTTCTGCTCCTCCCCTGCTTGTGCTCTCTCTCTCTCTCTCTCTCTCTCTCTCTCTCTATCTCTCTCTTTCAAAAATAAATAAACATTCAAAAAACCAAAATGGGTCTCTTGTTTTTTTTTTTTTTTTTTTTTATTTATTTATTTTTTAATATATGAAATTTACTGTCAAATTGGTTTCCATACAACACCCAGTGCTCATCCCAAAAGGTGCCCTCCTCAATACCCATCACCCACCCTGCCCTCCCTCCCACCCCCCATCAACCCTCAGTTTGTTCTCAGTTTTTAACAGTCTCTTATGCTTTGGCTCTCTCCCACTCTAACCTCTTTTTTTTTTTTTTTTCCCTTCCCCTCCCCCATGGGTTTCTGTTACGTTTCTCAGGATCCACATAAGAGTGAAACCATATGGTATCTGTCTTTCTCTGTATGGCTTATTTCGCTTAGCATCACACTCTCCAGTTCCATCCACGTTGCTACAAAAGGCCATATTTCATTCTTTCTCATTGCCACGTAGTATTCCATTGTGTATATAAACCACAATTTCTTTATCCATTCATCAGTTGATGGACATTTAGGCTCTTTCCATAATTTGGCGATTGTTGAGAGTGCTGCTATAAACATTGGGGTACAAGTGCCCCTATGCATCAGTACTCCTGTATCCCTTGGATAAATTCCTAGCAGTGCTATTGCTGGGTCATAGGGTAGGTCTATTTTTAATTTTCTGAGGAACCTCCACACTGCTTTCCAGAGCGGCTGCACCAATTTGCATTCCCACCAACAGTGCAAGAGGGTTCCCGTCTCTCCACATCCTCTCCAGCATCTATAGTCTCCTGATTTCTTCATTTTGGCCACTCTGACTGGCGTGAGGTGATATCTGAGTGTGGTTTTGATTTGTATTTCCCTGATGAGGAGCGACGTTGAACATCTTTTCATGTGCCTGTTGGCCATCCGGATGTCTTCTTTAGAGAAGTGTCTATTCATGTTTTCTGCCCCAAAATGGGTCTCTTGTAAACAGCATACAGATGGATCTTGTTTTCTTATCCATTCTGTTACCTTACGTATTTTGATTGGAGCATTTAGTCCATTGATGTTTAGACTGAGTACTGAAATATACAAATTCATTTCCACTGTGTTGCCTGTAGAGTTGGAGTTTCTCATGATGTTCTCTGGTCTTTTCTAGTCTTTGTTGCTTTTGGTCTCTTTGTTTTGTTTCATCTTTTCTCCTCCACTCCCAGAGAGTCCTCCTTAAAATTTTTTTGCAAGGCTGGTTTAGTGGTCACATACTCCTTTAGTTTTTGTTTGTCTTGGGTAATTTTTATCTCTCCTATTTTGAATGACAGCCTTGCTGGATAAAGAATTCTTGGCTACACATTTTTCTGATTCAGCATGTTGAATATATCCTGCCACTCCTTTCTGGACTGCCAAGTTTCTGGCCTGCCAGTTTCTGCCAAGTGGATAGGTCTCCTGCAAACCTGATCTGTCTTCCCTTATGGGTTAAGGACTTTTTCTTCCCTTGATGCATTCATAATTCTTTGTGTATTTTGTGAATTTGACTATGAAATGCCTTATTGATGGTCAGTTTTTGTTTTATCTAATGGGAATTATCTGTGTTTCCTGAATTTGGATGTCTGTGTCTTTCCCCAGGTTAGGAAAGTATTCTGCTATGATTTGCTCACATAAACCTTCTACCCCTTTTTCTCTCTCTTCATCTCCTAGGACTCCTATGATTCAGATATTACTTCATTTTAATGAGTCACTGAGTTCTCTAATTCTTATATCATGCTCTTCTGCCTTAGTTTCCCTCTTTTTTCTGTTTCATTATTCTCCATAATTTTGTCTTCTATATCAATGATTCACTGCTTTGCTTCATCCATCATTGCCGCATGGCAAGCATTCGAGATTGCATCTGAGTTATAGCATTTTTAATTTCATCCGGACTACATTTTATTTCTTTTATCTCTGTGGAAAGGGATTCTATGCTTTTTTTCAACCCCACCTAGTATTCTTGTTATCATGATTCTAAATTCTAGTTCACACATCTTGCCTATATCTGTGTTCATTAAGTCCCTGACTGTCACTTCTTCCTGTTCTCTCTTTTGGAGTGAATTCTTTCTTTTCATCATTTGGGAGGAAGTGAAATAATTAATAAACTAAAAAATAAAAATTAAAAGATTAAAAACAAAAAAAATCAAGTAAAGGAAGCCAAATCCTAGGTGTGTTTTGGTCTGGTTGTTGAAATAATATTGTAGAATAGAGAATAAAGGGAAATGAATAAAAAGAGGAAAGAAGAGTATAGGAAAATGTTTAAAAATTAAAAAATGTATGCAATAAAATAGAATATAATGAAATGAAGAAAATAAAAGAAAATAAAAAAATACTAAAAAATATAGTAAAAATTTATTTTTTTAAATGTGAAAGAAAGATAAAATTCTATTTCTGTATCCAAGAATAAGAAAAGAAAAAGAGAAAAAAAAATGAATAGATGGACCAGCAAACAGAATGACATCTGAATGAAATTACATCCAGATTCCCCTAGAAGTCAAACTATGAAGCCCTTTATAGTATGTACACTAGGCAGGGGGAGAGATTTTGGTGGTCCTCTAAGGCTTGGTTTGTGCAATTGGACAGGGCTAGGTGTAAATGTTCTGTTATGCATTAGGTGGTGATGCTTAGCTTTTTGGGGTGGATTGATCTGGGGCTCATCCACCTGTATGTGCAGGCATGGGAGAGTTGAAAATGGCATCACCAAGCTTCCCAATCTCTAGCATCAGATCTCTGCTCTCACCCACCAGCCATCAGGCACCCCTTCTTTATCTCAGGCTTCTGTCCCCTCTCGGCTTCTTCAGTGTCCATGATCAAGCTGTCAGCATGCCAGGTGGTCCCTGTCTCCTGAATTTTAACTCATATGGGGTTGTGTTTCCAAACCTCTCACCCCTAAGGGCACTGCAGCTTCGGCCCACTCCAACCCTCTGGGGGAAGGTATTGCTGAGCAATGGCTTGGTTCTGGCTTGCCCCTGGAAAACGCTTGTGCAACTGTGCCACTGCAGAGGCTCAGAGACTGCATCTGGGTGCCAGTCTGCCCCCAAAAAAGTATGTGTGATCGTGTTGCAGCAGTGGTTCAGGGGACTATGCAAACCACAACACACAACTAGAACCAGGCTTCACCGCACCCTAGCACCCTTGTTCCAATAGCAGCAAACATTGCTGTTCTCTGGGATCCACTAGGACCTTTTCCTATGGGAAGGCTGCATGGCCTCTACCAAATGTCTTCCCACCAGGGGAACTGCCTCTCCCCTTGTGGCCTGAGGACTCCTCAGACCTCGCTGTGTGCTCCCAAGGATTTGCCCTTCCCACCAGAGCACTGCCAAGTATCAAGCTACGGAATTTCTAACTCTGTGCTCCCCTGTTTGTAGAGTCCTATGGTATTGACCCTCTCCTTTCTCCATTCTCCCTTTCTTGTTTAGACCCTTGTGGGTGCTTCCACTCTTTCTCTTCAGCTGCTTTCAGAGAGAGTGCTTTTCCTGTGCTCTCCCACCTATCTCTGTACTCTCTCCTCAAACAAAAACAGCTCCCTACCCTTCACAGCTTCTCTCTCCCCCAGTTGGCCTCTCAGTGACAAGTACCTGCTGAGTTATGTGGCTTGAGTTATGCAGATTGTTGTATTAATCCTCAGATCAATTTTCTAGGTGTGAAAAGTGGTTTGTTGCTGACCTAGTTTCATTTCAGTGATGAATCAGTGAACTTCCATGATGCTCCACTATCTTGTCCCCTCCTCATTAATTCTTCTTTAAATGTGTGTTAGGATTCATCTGTGAAGCCATCTAGTACTGGACTGTCAACAGTTGCGGGTTTTGTGATTACTAATTAAATATTTATACTAGTTATCAATTTGTTCAAGTTTTCTATTTCTTTCTGTTTCAGTTTTCGCACTGTTTGTATTTCTGTGATGTTGGTTGTTATTCCTCCTCTCCAATTTGTGATTTCATTTACTTGTGTCCTTTCCCTTACTTTCTTAATAAGTTTGGCTAGAGGTTTATCAATTTTTTTTTCAAATAAGTAAGCAGCTCCTGATTTCATTGATTTGTTGTATTGTGGGGTTTTATTTTTAGTTTTATAACATGTTTTTCATGTTAAAATATATATTTTTTCCTTTATTCTACTGGTTTCAGGTTTTGTTTGTTGTTCTTTTTCTAGCTCCATAAGGTGTAAAGTTCTGTTATTTATTTGAGATTTTTTTGCTTCTTGAAGTATGCCTGTTTTTCTATACATCCTTCTTAGAACTGCTTTTGTGGCCTCAAAAGGGTTTTAGAACATTCGGTTTTCATTTGTTTCCATGTGTTTTGTATTTCTTCTTTTATTTCCTACATGACACATTCATTATTTAATACCATGCCATTCATCCTCCATGCATTTGTATTTTCTCCTGATTTTTTTTTCTTGTTCTTGACTTCTACTTTCAATATGCTACGGTCAGAAAAGTTGCATAGTATGAATTTGATCTTGAATTTGTTGAAGCTTATTTTATGAGCTAATATGTGATCTATTCTGGAGAATGTTCCATGCATACTTTAAAATGATGTATATTATGCTGTTTCAGAATAGAATGTTCTGAATATACCTGTGAAATCCATCTGGTCCAATGTATCATTCAAAGCCATTGTTTTCTTTTTGGCATTCTGTTTAGATGATCTGTTCATGGATGTAAGTGGGGTGTTTTAGTCTGCTACTATTATTTTATTGTTATTGGTTAGTCCTGTTATGTTTGTTATTAACGGTTTAAAGTATTTGGGTGTTCTATGTTGGGTGCATATATATTTACAATTGTTATATCTTCTTGTTGGATTGTCCCCCTTATTATTGTATTGTGTTCTTGTTTTTCTCTAGTTACAGTCTTTGTTTCCAAGTCTATTTGTTATGATGTAAGTATTAACACTCCAATGTTTTTTGACATCCATTTACTTGATCGATATTTCTTCATCCACTCACTTTAAATTTGTAGGTGTCTTCGGGTCTGCAATGGGTCTCTTGTAGGCAGCATACAGATGGGTCTTGTTATTTTACCCATTCTGTCAACCTATCAACCTAGGTCTTCTGATGGGAGTGTTTACTCCATTTACACTCAAAATTTTAGTAATTGTTTCTGTAAATTTTTTCTGACCCTTTCTGGTCTTTCTCTTTCATGGTGTGCTGGGTTTTTAGTGATATATTTGAATTTCTTTCTCTTTATTCTTTGCATATTATTGGTATATGTTATATGGTTATCATTAGGTTGTATACAATCTCTTCTGCGTATATCAAACTATATTAAGTTGATGGTTTAAGCTTGAACACACTCTTCTCCTCTCCACACCCAGCTTTGGTATGTGTAATTATATCATGTATTATATCTTGTGAATTCCTCGACTGATTTTTTACAGAATTATTCGGTTTTACAGCTTTTGCATTGCCTACATTTATATGGTCAGGAAAAGTCCCCTTTCATATTTCTTGCAGGCTGATGTAGTTGTCATGAACTTTTTTAGTTTTTACTTTTCTGGGAAACTTTATCTCTCCTTCCATTCTTAATGATAGCCTTTCTGGATAGAATATTCTTTCCTGCAGACTTTTCCCATTCAGCACTTTGAATATATCATGCCGCTCCCTTCTTGTTTGCAAAGTTTCTGTTGAAAAATCTCCAGCTAGCCTTATGGGTTTTCCTTTGTAAATTACTGACTTTTGTCTTGCTTCTTTTAATTTTCTTTTCATTATCAGTATATTTTGCCAATTTATTTAAAATATGTCTTGGTGTGGGTCTCCTTTTGTTGATTTTGATGGAATTTCTCTGTATCTCCTGGATTTTGACAATGATTTCCTTCTTCAGAGTAGGGAAGTTTTCAGCTCTCATTTCTTATATAATTTTTCTGCCCCTTTTTATCCCTCTTCTTCTGGGTCACCTATAATGTGAATGTTATTACATTTGATAGAGGCACTTAGTTCCTTAAGTATGTTCTTCTTTTGCATAATTCTGTTTCTCTCTTTTGTTCAGCTTGACTACTTTCCATTACTCTGTCTTCCAGGTCACTAATTCATTCCTCTGTTTCTTCCATGGTGCTCTTAATTCCATTAAGCCTATTTCTCATTTTGTTTATTGGGCCCTTTATCTCTGTTATATTATTCATTACTCTGTGTTTAGAATCTCAATCATGTCTTCCAATCTTTTCTTAAGTTCAGTGAGTATTCTTACGATCATTGCTGTAATTCTTTATCAGGTATGTGTTACTTCTATCTCTTTTGTTTCTATCTTGGCCTGTGGCCTTGTCCTGCTTTTTTTAATTTTGGGATAAATTTTTTTCTCTCCTCATTTTGTCTGCTGCTTTGAATGTTTGTGTTAAGAAAGTGAAATATATCTTCTGCTCTTGAAAGTAGTGACTTTATGAGGAAGAGATCCCGGAGTACCTTGCAGTGCAGTGTCCCCTGTTCACCGGAACCTGACATTTCAGAACAGTATCTTATGTGTGTTTCTTAGACCTTGTTGTTGTCTCTGAGTCACTTGTCCTTTTACTGCAGTCGTCTACAGTAACTGTTATGGGCTATGCTTGCTTTCTCTGGTATTACTGGGATCTAGGAAGGCAAGCTCTGAGGGGGCATTCCTCCCCCTGAGAAACTAGGAGAGAGGCAAGGAAGATAGCAATATTTTCACTTGTCCACTTTTTTATATACAAGTTCCCCTGAAGCACTGTGGGTTGGGTGGCTGGGGGTGGGAAGCTGAGTACAGCACAGTGATGGATTGGCACAGGTAGGCCTGGTGCACAATGGTTGCTGAGGGCATGCAGCTGAGTTCAGCAAAGTGCCTGAGTGTAGTACATGGTAACAGATGTGCACCAGGTGACTGAGCATGGTGCACATCTAACAAAATTTGTCCTGACCCTGGGCCTGAGGCTATCATGCTTGGAGCATGCAAGTCCTCAGGAGAATTCATGGACATGGTGCACTGCCAGCAAGTTAGGTACCAAGTGTATGTGCAGCACCACTTCCTAAAGGTGGCTCTGTGTTTACCCTGGGGGGCAGGGGAGGAATATGACAGCTGCCAGTTCTCCAATTTTTGGAATAGTCCTCCAACACACTCCAAAATCAGTATGAACAGATCTGTCTTCCCTTTGCTCTGGCATTGTGAAAACTTCAGTTTTTATGTTGCCTCTCCATTCAGGCTTCTGTTTCCTTAAGGGCAGAAACCCACTCACCCTATTGGTTCACCCAGTGCTGAGTCAGATGATTTTAAAAGCTCCAGGCTTCAAGTCCCACTGTTTTTACAAATGCAAGGAATTCATTCCCTCTTCTTTTTAAGCCAAATATTATGGGGATTAAGCTTCCCCATTGAAGCTCCCTAGAGCCTGGTTCTCTGCCCTGTCTGCATACAGAGCTCCCTTCTTCCTGTGCAGTTTCCCTCCACATCTCTGACGTTCCTAACGTTTCAAATACAGCTTCTTCTCTATTTAGTTGTGTATTTTATTCTGCCAGGTTTTGGATCAGTCTCTGGTTAATTGACTTGAATATGGATAATCTCTAGCTGTAAATGTGGGACAGGGAGATCTCAGGGTCCTCCTACTCTGCTATATTCCTCAACTCTCTCTCTCCAAGGTTTGGTTTGCTAACATTTTGAGGGGATTTTTGCATCAATATTTATTAAAGAATTTAGTCTGTAGTTCCCCTTTCTAGTACAGTTTTTGCCTGGCTTTGTTATAAAGGTAATGCTGACTTTATTAAATGACATAAAAGGTTCTCCATCATTTTCAATTTTTAGATGAGTTTGAGGAGGTTTGGTATTTATTATTCTTTGAATGTTTCATAGGATTCACCAGTGAAGCCATCTATTCCTAAGATTTTATTATTTGCAAGAATATATAATTGCTCATTCAATCTATTTACTCACTGTAGATCTTTTTAGATTCACTTTTCTTCATTATTCATTCTTGGTAGTTATCTATTTCTAGGAATTTGTTTATTTACATCTAGATTAATTTGTTGGTATATAGTTGTTCATAGTGATCTCATAGTATTTTTATTTTCTTTAAATCAATACCAATGTACCTTTGTTTATATCAGAATTTATTTGAGCTTTAATTATTTTTTATTAGTCAGTCTTGCTCAGGTTTTGTTAGTCTTATCAATTAAAAAATAAACAACTCTTTGTCTTATATACTTCATTTTTTTCTATTCCCTATTTTATTTATGATTTATACTTTATTTTTCCTCTGTTCTTCTAGCTATGATATTAGTTTGTTCTCTTACTAGTTCCTTAATAATTAAAATGAGCTTGCTGATGTAAGAGGTGTGCCTGTCTTGGAGGGGGCCTCTGCCTAACATAGGGAGCAGTAGCACTCCAAAGGCAGCACTTGGCCAGTACCCTGTGAGACAAGTCAGAATCTAAGTGTCATCCCAGGTTTCTCTCATCCCTTCATCTAGTCCTGACCCCCCCCCCCCCAACACTTCAACACCACCCAAGTCCTTTCACCCATCAGCTTGACCACTGCCTATCCTGGCACGTCTGGATCCCACAGCAGGTGGAGATGCACTTGCAGGGAAGAGGCAATAAAAGTCTTAAAATATTTTGGTATTTGACACATCCTTTTCAAGGCATCTCAACAATCATAAGAAAAATCAGAACCTGAATTTCATTAGACATTTTATGCTTATCTTTGCTTAAATTCTAAATCACATGTTAGAATGATGAGGAGAAATTTCCCCGTAATGGTCTAAGTCCTTCCCTGGACCTAGTTGGCTGAAACAGCCTCCTGTAAACCTTTCCTGCCTGAGATCTTTCCCAACTCTAATTTCTCCTTAAGAGAATCACCTGTAAGATCTTTCTAAATGTAGGCATTACTGCTCTGCTTAAACTTCATGAAAATGAATATTAGGCATGGGCACCTGGGTGGCTCAGTCAATTAAGAATCCAATTCTAGGTTTAGGCTCGGGTCATGATCTCATGGCTTTGTGGATTCCCAACCCATATTGGAATCTATGCTGGCAGTGCAGAGCCTGCTTGGGATTCTTTGTCTCCTTTTTCTTTGCCCCTCCCCCACTTGTGCTATCTCTGTCTCTCTCAAAATAAATAAACTTTAAAAAAATTTAAAAAAGAAACTATTCTGTTATAATGTAAACATTTAGACCTATGAATTTACCACATAGTACTGCTTTTGCTGCTTTTCATATGTTTTAGTATGTTGTTTTTTCATATTCATTTGTCTCAGGACATTTTCACATTTTCTTGTGATTATTTTCTTCGACCATTTTGTTGTTTAAGGGTGTGTTATGTAATTTCCACATATTTGTGAGTTTTGTAGTTTTCCTTCTGCTTTTGATTTCTAGTTCATTCCACTGTGATTGGAAAGAATACATGACTTAAACCTTTTAAATTTTATTAATATGATCTGTGGCTTAACATGTGGTCTATGCTGTAGAATGTTCCATGTGCACTTGATGAAAATTCATATTCTGCTCTTATTTGGTACAGTATTGTATCTATTTTTATTAGGTCCAATTAGTCTGTAGTGCTTCTCAAATCCTCTATTTCCATATGGATCTTATGTTTGGTTGTTCTTTTCACAGTTGAAAGTGGAATATTGAAGTGTCCTACTATTTTGTTTTTTTAAGTTTTTATTTAAATTTCAATTAATTACCATATAGTATAGCATTAGTTTCAGAAGTAGAATTTAGTAACTCATCACTTACACATAACACCCAATATTCATCAGAACAAATGCCCTTCTTAATACCCATTATCCAGGTATAATATCATGTCATCTGCAAAAAGTGAAAGCTTGACTTCATCTTTGCCAATTTTGATGACTTTGATTTCCTTTTGTTGTCTGATTGCTGATGCTAGTACTTCAAACAGTACGTTAAACAACAGTGGTGAGAGTTGACATCCCTGTTGTGTTCCTGATCTCAGGGGGAAAGCACTCAGTTTTCCCATTGAGGATTATATTAGCTGTGGGCTTTTCATAAATGGCTTTTATGATGTTCAAGTATGTTCCTTCTATCCTGAATTTATCGAGGGTTTTTATTAAGAAATAATGTGAATTTTGTCAAATGTGTTTTCTGCATCGATTGACAGGATCATACGGTTCTTTTCTTTTGTTAATGTGATGTATCACATTGTTTGATTTGTGAATGCTGAACCAGCCCTGCAGCCAAGGAATGAATCCCACATGATCATGGTGAATAATTCTTTTTATTTGCTGTTGAATTTGATTTGCTAGTGTCTTACTGAGAATTTTTGCATCCATATTCATCAGGGATATTAGCCTGTAGTTCGTTTTTTTGTTGGGTCTCTGTCTGCTTTGGGAATCAAAGTAATGCTGGTTTCATAGAATGAGTCTGGAAGTTTCCATTCCCTTTCTATTTTTTTTTGGAACAGATTGAGAAGGATAGGTATTATCTCTGCTTTAAATGTCTGATAGAATTCCCCAGGAAGCCATCTGGTCCTGGGCTCTTATTTGTTGGGAGATTTTTGATAACTGATTAATTTTCTTTTTGCTTGTTATAAGACTGTTCAAGATTTCTATATCTTCCTGTGTAAGTTTTGGAAGTTGGTGGGTGCTTAGGAATTTGTCCATTTCTTCTAGGTTACCCAATTTGTTGCATCTAATTTTTCATAGTATTCCCTGATAATTGCTTTTATTTCTGAGGGGTTGGTTGTAATAATTCCATTTTCATTCATGACTTTATCTACTTAGGTTATCTCCCTTTTCTTTTTGAGAAGCCTGGCTACAGGTTAATCAATTTTGTTTATTTTTTCAAAAAACAAACTCTTGGTTACATTGATCTGCTAAACAGTTTTTTTAGATTCTATCTTGTTTATTTCTGCTCTAATGTTTATTATTTCTCTTCTGCTGAACTGATACATGAATTCAGCAAAGTTGCAGGATATAAAATTAATGTACAGATATCAGTTGCATTTTATACATTAATAATGAAGCAACAGAAAGACAAATAGAAAAACTTATCCCTTTCACAATAGCATCAAGAATCATAAAACACCTAGGAATAAACCTAACCACAGATGTAAAAGATCTGTATGCTGAAAACTATAGAAAGCTCATGAAAGAAATTAAATAAGGTATAAAGAAATGGAAAAACATTCCATGCCCATGGATTGGAAGAATAAATATTGTTACAATGTCAATACTACCCAAAGCTATCTACACATTCAATGCACTCCCAATCAAAATTGCACCAGCATTCTTCTCGAAGCTACAACAAGCAATCCTAAAATTTGTACGGAACCACAAAAGACCTCGAATAGCCAAAGTAATATTGAAGAAGATAACCAAAGCAGGAGGCATCATAATCCTAGATTTAGCCTTTACTACAAAGCTGTGATCATCAAGACAGCATGGTATTGGCACAAAAACAGACACATAGACCAATGGAATAGAATCGAAACCCCAGAACTAGACCCACAAACGTATGGCCAACTCATCTTTGACAAAGCAGGAAAGAACATCCAATGGAAAAGAGACAGTCTCTTTCACAAATGGTGCTGGGAGAACTGGACAGCAACATGCAGAAGGATGAAACTAGACCACTTTCTTACACCATTCACAAAAATAAACTCAAAATGGATAAAGGACCTGAATGTGAGACAGGAAACCATCAAAACCCTAGAGGTGAAAGCAGGGGAAAACCTCTCTGACCTCAGCCACAACAATTTCTTACTTGACACATCTCCAAAGGTAAGGGAATTAAAAGCAAAAATGAACTATTGGAACCTCATGAAGATAAAAAGCTTCTGCACTGCAAAGGAAACAATCAACAAAACTAAAAGGCAACCGACAGAATGGGAAAAGATATTTGCAAATGGCATATTGGATAAAGGGCTAGTGTCCAAAATCTATAAAGAACTAACCAAACTCCACAGTTTAAAAACAATCTAGTGAAAAAATGGACAGAAGACATGAGTAGACATTTGTCTAAAGAAGACATCCAGATGGCCAACAGACACATGAAAAGATGCTCAACGTCACTCCTCATCAGAGAAATACAAATCAAAACCACACTGAGATACCACCTCATGCCAGTCAGAATGGCTAAAATGAACAAATTAGGGGACTATAGATGCTGGAGAGGATTGGAGAAGCAGCAACCCTCTTGCACTGTTGGTGGGAATGCAAACTGGTGCAGCCACTCTGGAAAACAGTGTGGAGGTTCCTCAAAAAGTTAAAAATAGATCTACCTTATGCACCAGCAATAGCACTGCTAGGAATTTACCCAAGGTATACAGGAGTGCTGATGCATAGGGGCCCTTGTACCCCAATGTTTATAGCAGCACTTTCAACAATCCCAAATTATGGAAAGCCAAATTATGGAAAGAGCCTAAATGCCCCTCAACTGGTGAATGGATAAAGAAGTTGTGGTTTATATACACTATGGAATACTACCTTGGCAATGAGAAAGAATGAAATATGGCCTTTTGTAGAAACGTAGATGGAACTGGAGTGTGTTATGCTAAGTGAAATAAGTCATACAGAGAAAGACAGATACCATATGTTTTCACTCTTATGTGGATCCTGAGAAACTTAACAGAAGTCCATGGGGGAGGGGATGGGAAAAAAAAGAGAGGGGGGAGCCAAAGCATAAGAGACTCTGAAAAACTGAGAATAAGCTGAGGGATGATGGGGGGTGGAAGGGAAGTGTGGGTGATAGGCATTGAGGAGGGCACCTGTTGGGATGAGCACTGGGTGTTGCATGGAAACCAATTTGATAATAAATTTCAAATATATACTTACATACATACATACCAGAAATGAAAGGCCAACTTTGCTGTAAATCGGTTCTCATGAATTCTCAGATTTGTATATAGATTATACTCTACCCCACAGACTCATAGGTTTACTGGTATATCAGTTTCAATAAGTTTTACAGTAAATTGTAATGGCTGATAAGCCACACATGCAATCATCATTTTACTTCTCAAAAGTAACTTTGCTATTCTTCCTTGTTAATTGTCAAGTGATTCGAACCAGTTAATTAAAAATGGTTGGGATTCTTAAAAAACGAAATACCCATCATCCATTTTATCCATCCTCCCACCCACTACACCTTTAGTAACTCTCGCTTCATCCTCTATAGTTGAGTCTTTTCTAAGGATTGCCTTTTTTTCCCCCCATGTTCATCTGTCTCATTTCTTAAATTTCACATATGAGCGGAATTAAAAGGTATTTGTCTTTCTCTGACTGACTTCTTTAGCTTAGCATAATATATGCTGTAGTTCCATCCATGTTATTTGTTACATTTTACATTGGCAAGATTTCATTCTTTTTGATGGCTCAGCAATATTCCATTATATATATATATATATATATATATATATATATACATATGTATATGTATATATGTATATATATATATATATATATACACACATATTTGTTATATCTTCTTGGAGATTTGAACGTTTATCATTACATAATATTTCTCTTTGTCTCTTGCAAGTTTTTTTGTAAGATTTTTTGACCTAAAATAAATTTTGTCTATTTTATA
This sequence comes from Neofelis nebulosa, assembly GCF_028018385.1. Classification (NCBI taxonomy): domain Eukaryota; kingdom Metazoa; phylum Chordata; class Mammalia; order Carnivora; family Felidae; genus Neofelis; species Neofelis nebulosa. The sequence goes on from NC_080800.1 coordinate 68,679,366, forward strand.
GCCACCTTTTTTCCCTTTTGGTTATTATTTGCATGGGATAACATTTATATTCTTTTACTTTCAAACTATTCATGTTTTCACATCTAAAATGAGTCCTTCGTAGACAGAACATATTATGGTCCTGTTTTAATCCATTCTGTCAATCTATGTTTTTTTAATTGGAGAATTGATTATGTGCATTTAAAGTAATTATTGATAGCCAAGGACTTGCTATTTCACTTTAGTTATTTGTTTTCCACGTATTTTATATACTTTCTTGTCTCTTATTTCCTCCTATACTGCCTTCTTTTATGACTTGTTGAATTTTTTTGCACTGGCATTTTTCATTTCTTATTCCTTTAATATGTATCTATAGACACTTTGGTGTTTCAATGGGAATTACATAGAACATCCTAAAGTTAATTTTATTCAAGCTAATATCAACTTAAATTCAATTTTATTAAAAATGCTCTTATACCTCAACTGTCCTTTATATTATTGATGTCACAAATTACATCTTTAATTAAATAAATTATATTGAAATAGATTTATCATTATTTTATAATTTTATTTTTAATCCTGTAGAATAAAAAGTAGATTTATGAAATAAAATTAAAACAATACAGGTTTTTATATTTGCTTTTGCATTTACCTTTATCAGAAAAAAATTATATCTTTTTTTGATTTTTATGTGGCATTCTTTCACTTCAACTTGAAGTGTTTCTTTCAGCATGTATAGTAGAGCAGGTCAAGTATTAAGACACCCCCTCAGCTTTTGTCTATCTGGACATGAATTATTTTCTCCCTCATTTTTGAAGATCATATTTACCAGGTATAGAATTTGGGGTTAACAGTTTTATTATTATTTTTCTTTCAGTACTTTAAATGTTTCATCCCACTGTCTTTGGTCCTGAAAGGTTTCTGTTGATAAATCTACTGATAATATTATTGATGATCACATTTACAAGATGATCTTTTTTCTCTTGCTGCTTTCAAAACACTCTTTTTGTATTTGTATTTGGCTTTTGACAGTTTGATTATAATGTGTCTCAATACAGGTATCTTGTATTTATTCATATTTATTATTCCTTGAATTTCCTGTATTTGTATATTTGCATATTTCTTTAATTTTTGGAAATTCTCAGCCATCATTTTTTAAAAAATAATTATCTTTACTTTTTACCTCTCTCTTCTCTCAGAGCTCACATAATGTGTGTATTTGTCTTTTTGATGGTGTCACATAAATCCTTTAGATTCTTTTCACTTGTATTCATTTCTTTTTTCTTTTTTCTTCTCTGAATTAATAGTTTTTAAATCACATCTTCAGGTACATTGATTCTTTGTTTTCTTTTTTTCTTTTTATTTCACATTTATGCTTTCTTCTGCCTGTTTGAATCTGCTGATGAACCACTCTAGTGAATTTTTCACTTCAGTTATTGTCCTTTTTAGATATAGAATTTATGTTTGGCCTTTTTCATAATTTCTATCATTTAGTCGATATTCTTGTTTTGTTTATATGTTGTATTCCTGATTTTCTTAATTTTTGTTTGTGTGTTTTCCTTTAACATTTTTGCCAGATTAAATACAATTTTTTTTAGAAAATTATTTGTCTAGTATATCTGAAGACTATGTTTCTTCATAGATGGTTTATAAAAATTTTTTATTTTCCCTTAACAAGTTATGCTTTCATATTTCTTATATAAGAATTGTGATCATTTATTGAATGTTAAGCATCTGAAAAAAATGATAGATTTTAAAATCTTTTCAGACTGGTCTCATGCATTGAAAAGTTCCTAATATTCGAGGAATGAAAGCTTATGGTCTTCTCTGGTCTATTCTATGCATATACTTCCCCTGGATATATGTGTGCACTTTTTCAATTTTTTCTTAAATATTTCTATATTTAAAAGCCTTGATTTTTATAAGGGTCTTACCTTTGTTCCTACATAAGAATTTAGATATTATCTGGTTGATGCCAATCAGTGGTCTTTTTTAAAAAAATTTTTATGTTTTATATATTTTTAAGAGGGACAGAGTTCAAGTGGGGAAAGGCAAGAGAGAGGGAGACACGGAATCTCAAGCAGGATCCAGACTCTGAGCTGTTCACATAAAGCCCAATGCAGGGCTTGAACTCACAAACCAGGAGATCATGACCTGAGCTGAAGTTGGATGCTTAGCCAAGTGAGTCACCCAGGTGCCTCTGATCAGTGGTTTTTCAACTCTTTTGTGAGACTGAGTTTCCCTGTGGCTTTTATGAAGCATGCTGCTGTGTCTTTCCCTAGCCTGAGAGTCCAGCTACTTTTGACTGAGCCTCAAGTTAGGTTTCAGAGAGAACGATTAGTCACAAAGAGGACAGACAAATTAGAACATGGAAAATTTTGGTCCATTTTAATCTCTCTGGTTTACAGAAGGTAAATAAGGATGGGGTTTCTACTTCCCTCAAACAATCCTGTACCACATCATAAAGGGTGTGAAGCAAGGTGGAGTAAAAGAAACACAAAATTTCCTACAATGTTCAAAGTAGCTTTTTCTTCATTGTGTTTGGTTGCTGTAGATTCTTAAGTGATTTCCAGAGCTCCTATTAATGTAGTTTAGTTATTTTTTTGGTAATGTATTTAATGTTTCTAGGGAGTACATAGGCTCAGGCATATTTAGTTTGCCATCTTGCTCATATCACCTACTCTATCAATATTTTATTCATATACTTTGAAGATATTATTAGATGCTTACAGATTTAAGATAGTGTTTTACTTTGATTAACTGACCTTTTTATTATTTTGCAAAATTATTTTTTTGTGTATGGTAATATTACTTTTCTGAAATACAAGTTTTGCCACATTAATATAGTGACTGAAGTTTTCTGAACTTAATTTTTTTCATGTAATTAAGTGGGTGAGGGAAAGAACTTGGATGATCTCTATGGTCACCAGGTTTCTCCGATTTTATGAAATACACACTCAAAAATCTTTTAAAAAACATGTCTTTCTCCACATATAATTTCAAGCCCAAGGAGAAATGCAATTGAAATCGTTTCTTAAAACGCAGCCCTGTAGTCACATTGCCTTTATGCCTGTCTCCAGCCAATTCATTCAGTATCTCTGAGATTTACTTTTCTCATATTCAAATGTTGTACATTGTCAACTACAAGAAAAAAATGGAAAAGAGCACAAATATAGGGGAGATAAAAAACATCCTGCTAAACAATCAATGAGTTAACTAGGAAACTAAAGAATGAATAAAATATACATGGAACAAAATTTAAATGAAAACACAATGGTCCAAACCTTTGGATGCAGCAAAAGCAGTCAGAAGAAGGAAGTACATAACAAACAACTCTTCATCAAGAAGCAAGAACAGTCTCAAATACACAACTTAAATGTATACCTAAAGAAGATAGAAAAAGAACAACAAATGAAGACTAAAGCCAGGAGAAGAAGGGAAATAATAAAGGTTGAAGCAGAAATAAATAATACAGAAACCAAAACCGAAACAAAAACAAAAACAGAAAAACAGATCTGTGAAACTGGGAGCAGGTTCTCGAAAATAATTGCTAAAATTGATAAACCAGATTTATCAAAAAGAAAGAGAAAAGACCCAAATAGGTAACATCATAAATGATAGAGGATAAATAACATCCAACATCATAGAAAGAGAAACAATTATGAGAAAATATTATGAAAAGTTATATACCAACATATTTGGCCATCTGGAAGAAATGAATACATTCTTAGAAACATATAAACTACAAAAACTGAAACAGGAAGAGAGAGAAAATTTGAACAGACTGATAAACAGCAAAGAAATTAAATCAGTAATCAAAAATCTTCCAACAAACAAAAGCCCAGTACCAGATGGCTTTCCAGGAGAATTCTACTATACATTTAAAGAAAAATTAATATCTATTCTTCACAAAATGTTTCTAAAAATAGAAATGGAGGGAAAACTTCCAAAATCATTCTATGAAGCCTACATTACTTTCATTCCAAAACCATACAAAGACCCTACTATAAAGGAGAACAACAGGCCAATATCCCTGATAAACCTGAATGGAAATATTCTTAACAAGATACTAGCGAATTTAATCCAAGAGTACATTAAAGAAATCATTCACCATGATCAAGTGGAACTTATTCCTGGACTTCAGAAGCCATTCAATATTCACAAATCAATCAACATGATAAACCACATAAATAAAAGAAATGATAAGAATGATATGATCCTCTCAATTGATGTAGAAAAGGGATTAAAAAAATACTACATCCATTCTTGATAAAATCTCTCAACAAAGTAGGGATAGAAGAAAAATATCTCAACATTATAAAAGCCATAAATGAGAGACCCACAGCTAACATAATCCTCAATGGGGAAAAACAGTTTTTCCTCTCTGGTCAGAAATAAAGGAAGCATGGATATCCAGTTTCATGCCTGTTGTTTAAGGTAGTATAGGAAATATTTTAAACTTCTTGTGGAACCTCTAGAGAGTTTTCCACAGTGACTGCACCAGTTTGCATTCCCACCAACAGTGCAAGAGCATTCCCTATTTTTCAAATCTTCCTCAATGCCTGTTATTTCTTTTATTGTTAATTTTAGCCATTCTGACAGGTTTGAGGCAGGATCTCATTGTGGTTTAGGCTTGTATTTCCCTGATGATGAGTTATGTTGAGCATCTTTTAATGTGTCTGTTCGCCATTTGGATGTCTTCTTTGGAAAAATATCTATTCATATCTTATGCCCATTTTTTAAATTTGGGTTATTTATTTATTGATTGTTGAATTTGATAAGTTCTTTATAGATTTTGGATACTAACCCTTTATCAGATATGTCATTTGCAAATAGCTTCTCCCATAAGCTGCCTTTTAGTTTTGTTGATTGTTTTCTTTGTTGTTCAGAAGCTTTTTATCTTGATCAAGTCTCAATAATTCATGTTTATTTTTGCCTCCCTTGCATTTGGCAATATGTCTAGCAAGAAGTTACTCTGGCCTAGGTCAAAGAGGTTGCTGACTGGAATCTCCTCTAGGAATTTTATGGTTTCTTGTCTGATATTTAGGTTTTTCATCCATTTTGAATTTATTTTTGTGTATAATATAAGAAAGTGACTCAGTTTTATTCATCTTCAAGTCATCATCCAGTTTTCCTAACACCATTTGTTGAAGAGAGTGTCTTTTTGTTCCATTGGCTATTCTTTTCTGCTTTGCTGAAGATGATTTTACTATATAGTTGTGGGTCCATGTCTCAGTTTTCTATTCACTTACATTGATTTATGTGTCTGTTTTTGTACTAGTATCATACTGTCTTGATGACTACAACTTTGTGATATAGGTTGAAATCCAGAATTGTGATGCCTACACTTTTTTCTTCTTCAACATTGCTTTGGGTATTCAGGTGTTTTGAGGTTCCATGCAAATTTTATAATTATTTTGTCCAGCACTGATAAAAAATGGTGATGGTATATTGATAGGGATTGCATTAAATGTGTAAATTGCTTTGGGTATTATGGACATATTAACAATGTTTGTTCTTCTAATCCATGAGTATGGAATGCCTTTCAATTTCTTTGCCTTATCCTCTATTTCTCTCATAAACATTCCATAGTTTTCCTAGTACATATATTTTACCTCTGTAGTTAGGTTTATTCCTCGGTATCTTACTGTTTTTGGTGCAGTTGCAAATGGGTTTGATTTCTTGATTTCTTTTTCTGCTGTTTCATTATTTATTTATAGAAATGCAACAAATTTCTGCATGTTGATTTTGTGTTCTGTGACTTTGCTGAATTCTTGTATTAGTTCTAGCAAATTTTTGGTGGAGTCTTTCCGGGTTTCTACATAGTGTAACATATAGCATGCAAATAGTAAAAGTTTGACTTATTACTTGCCAGTTTGGGTGCCTTCTATTTATTTTTGCTGTCTTATCCCTGAGGCTAAGACATCCAATACTATAGAAAATAGTAATGGTGAGAGTGGACATCCTTGTCTTGTTTCTGACCATATAGGAAATGCTTTCATTTTTCACATTTAGAATCATATTAGTGGTGGATCTCTCATTTATGCACTTTCTGATGTTGAAGTGTGTTCCATCTATCCCTACTTTGTTTAGGGTTTTTATAAGAATTGATGCTGTATTTTGTAAAATGTTTTTTTTTCTGCATCTATTGACATGAGTATGTGGTTATTATCCTATCTTTTATTACTGTGGTGTATCCTGTTGATTGATTTACAATTATTGAACCAGCCCTGCAGCCCAGGAATAAATCCCACTTGACCATAGTGAATAATTCTCTTAATGAACTGCCGAATTCAATTTGCTAGTATTTTATTAAGAATGCTTGTGTCCATGTTCATAAGGAATATCAGCCTGTAATTTTACTTTTTAGTGGGACCTTTGGTTTTGGAATTAAGGTAATACAGGCTTTGTAGAATGAGTTTCAAAGTTTTCCTTCCATTTCTATTTTTTGGAACAGTTTGGGAAGAATAGGTATTAACTGCTTTAAATGTCTGGTAGAATTCCCCTGGGAAACCTTCTGGCCCAGGACTCTGTTTGTTGGGAGATTTTTGATTATTGATTCAATTTCTTTGCTGGATATGGATCTGCTCAAATTTTCTATCTCTTCCTGTATTTCTGTGGTGTTGTGATCTGTCCTCTTTCATTCATGATTTTATATATTTGGGGCTTTTCATTTTTCTTTTTGGTATGTCTAAATAGGGTTTTATCAATTTTTGTAATTCTTTCAAACAACCAGCTCTTAGTTTCATTAATCTGTTCTACTGGCTTATTATTTGTTTGTTTCTATAGTGATTATTTCTGCTCTAATCTTTATTATTTCCCTTCTGTTGGCTGTAGGCTTTACTTGCTGATCCTTTTCTAGATCCTTAACATGTAACTTAGGTTGTGTATTTGGGAACTTTTTTGTTTCTTGTGATAAGCCTGAATTTCAATAAAATTCCTTCTTAGGATGGCCTTTTTTGCATTCCAAAGGTTTTGGACTTTTATGTTTTCATTTTCCTTTGCTTCCATGGATATTTTTTAATTTCTTCTTTAATTTACTGGCTAACCCATTCATTCTTTAAATAATTTTTTTAATGTTTATTTATTTTTGAGAGAGAGTGAGAAAGAGACAGAGAGTGAGCAGAGGAGGGGCAGAGAGAGAGGGAGACACAGAATCCAAAACAATCTCCAGTCTCTGAGCTATCAGCACAGAGCCCGACGTGGGGCTCAGACTTCCAGACTGTGAGATCATGAACTGAGCTGAAGTCAGACACTTAACTGACTAAGCCACCTAGGCGCCCCTAACCTATTCATTCTTTAGCAAAATATTCTTTAACCTCCATGTATTTGAGGGCTTCCCCAATTTTTTTTCTTATGGTTGACTCATGTTTCATATCCCTGTGATCTAAAAATAACCATAATATAATCTTAATCTTCTTGTACATGTTGAGATCTGATCTGTGACCCAGCATGTAAAATATTCTGGACAATGTTTCAGGCACATTAGAAAGAATGTGTATTCTGCCATGTTAGGATAAAATGTACTGAATATATGTTAGGTCTATCCAGTCCTGTGTGTCATTCCAAGCTTTTGTTTCATTGTTGATTTTCTGCTTAGATGATCTGTCTATCACTATAAGCAGGGTGTTAAATTCTCTTACTATTATTGTATTCTTATCAGTGAATTTCCTTATGTTTGTTATAAATTGAATTATGTACTTGGGATCTTCCAATTTGGAGGCATAAATATTTACAATTATTAGATCTTATTGTTGGATTGGCCCTTTTCTTTCTGATAGAGTGCCCTCCTTTATGTCTTGTTACAGTCTTTGGTTTAAAATTTCTTTTGTCTGGGTGGCTCGGTCGGTTAAGTGTCCGACTTCAGCTCAGGTCATGATCTCACAGTTCATGAGTTTGAGTCCTGCATTAGGCTCTGTACTGACACCTCAGAGCCTGGAGCCTGCTTCAGATTCTGTGTGCTTCTCTCTATGCCCCACCCCTACTCGCGCTCTGTCTCTTTCTGCCTTTCAAAAATAAACAAAATGTTAAAAATTAAAAAAAAAAAAAACCTCTTTTGTCTTGTAGAAGTATGTCTAACAGTGTACTTTTGACATCCATTTGCATGGTAGATGGTTCTTCATCCCCTCACTTTCAATCTGGATGTTTCCTTAGGTCTAAAATGAGTCTCTTATAGGCAACATATAGATGATTCTTGTTTCTTTCATCCATTCTGATACCTATGTCCATTGGAACATCTAGTCCATTTACATTTACATTGATTATTGAAAGATATGAATTTAGTGCCATTGTATTACTTGTAGAGTTGTGTTTCTGGTGTTGTTCTCTGGTCCTTTCTAGTCTTGTTGCTTTTTTAAAAATTTCTCTACTCAAAGAGTCTCCCTTGAAATTAGTTCCTTTATCTCTGCAGTAAGGAATAATCTAGTGTCTTCTATGCTTTTTTCAAGTCCAGCTAATATCCTTATAAATGTTTTAAATTCTAGTTCAGACATCTTACTTATATCTGCATTTATTAAAATTCTAGCCATCATTTTTTCCTGTTCTTTCTTTTGTGATGAATTCTCCTTTCTTGTCATTTTGGGGGAAAGAAAATAAAAGCAAAATAAAACAAAATAAAAATTTTAAAATAGAAGAAAAATAAAATAAAATACATAAGAGAAGGTTGATCATAGGTGTGTTTTGGCCTGTTTGTTATGAGAAGCTTGACAGGAAAAAGTTAGAAAAAAGAAAAGAATAAAAAAATAAAAATTAATATATATGTATATATATATATATATATATAAATTACAAATATATAAAAATAAAATTAAAACATTAATAATTTCTCTTTATGTATAAAAAAACAAACAAATAAAACAAAGACAAAAAACAAAAACAAAAAGGACACTAGATTCTTTTTCCCCTAGAGCTGAATGAAGCTTTGCAGCACTCTATGATTAGTAGACTTGGTTTGGTTAAGGGGTTTGTGCTTGTCTTTTGGGTGAGGACCCTGCTGCTCTGATTCTCAGGTGCAATTGCCCTAGTGTAGATAGATGTGCCTGCAGGGGGGTGCTTGGTGTAGCAGCTCCATTCTCCACTTGCTGTTGCTGTTTAGCTCACTGATGTGAATCAAGCTGGTGGGCACAGGGAGAAAATGGCTTTGCCCTGTTCTTTCATCTCTGGAGTTGGAAATGTGCACCACTCTTCTTCATTAAACCCTCATAGATGTGCAGACAGTGAAGTCGCCTGTGTCCCTGGTTTTTGTGAGAGCTCCGCCTTCACCCTCTCTGTATCTGAGCTGTCCACCTGCCAAATGGCTAGCACTTCTGCATTTTACCTCAGGCATGGCTGTGTTTTAAAACCCCCACACTTCAGAGACATCTGTGGGGTGGACCTGTACTGATCTTATAAGGGAGGATTTTCCTACGTTGTGGCTGGTGCCAGCTTATCACAGGCAGCCAAACAACTGCACAGAGTGTCAGAGTTTATGGTAAATTGCAACACACAGCTGGATTGCTGCCCTCAGCCAATATCTCTGTTCCTATATTGGTGAGCAAGACAGCTCCATGGCCCTGCAGGATCCTTTGCCTGGCAGAGAGGCCATATCACCTCTCCTAAATGCACTCCAAGCTGTCGCTGGTGCTGGCTTGTCTCAAAAGTAAGTCAAGCAACTGAGCAGTGGTTTGGAGTTTATGATGAATCACAACACAGAGCCAACACCAGGCTTTGTAGACTTTGCCAGTGTCTTTGTTCCTATACTTTGTCCCATGGTGCCTGCAGGGTCCTTTGCCCACAGAGAAGCTATATCACTTTTACAATATACTCCAAGCAGGGGAACCACTTTTCTTCTATGGCCTTGGGGAATATTTAGGTTGCCTGCTTCTGGGGTTCATCTCTGCTCTCCCACCAGAGCACTGCCCAGCTCTTCAGGCATGAAACTATTAACATCACAGACCTCTGAAACATTTGAGTCTGTGTCCTGCTGTTTACAAAAAACTAGCAATAATGTAACCCTTCCTTTTTCCTTGTCAAAAGTTTTGGGGAATAGTTTTCTTGTGTAGTCATCTGTGTGTTTTCACTCTTTTCTTAAATTATTATTCTCTCCCCTTTTCTCTCTTTCCTTCTTCTCTGTCACTACTCTCACCATAGTCACGGCTCCCTCTCCTTGTGAATGCCTGTGGCTCTTTTCTCCCACAAACTCCAGGCAGTTCCTACCTTCCATGGTCATATTTCTGGTTTGTACATGTGCAACTTTGTTCTCTAAGACTTCCATTTGATTTTTGGATGTTCAGAATAATTTTATATTTATCTAGCTGTTGTTTAAGGGAGGATACAAGCTTAGGGTCACCTTACTCTTCTGCCATTTTACCTCCACCCCCCCCCCCCACATACCTTCCACTTTTAAAATTAAAGTTTATGTGGTTTTGGAGTGGTGGGGGGGGGGGTCCAGAGCTGACAGCCAGGAAAGAATTCTTGAGACAACTTTTATGCAAAAAGGTTATTTTGTTAAGGCATGGGGACAAGAATTATGGGCAGAAAGTGCCGCAATGGAGTTGTGAAGAATGACTGATTATATACTATGTAAGTGGGGGAGGTTTGGGCAAAAAAAGGTTTCCAAAAAGACTTTCAAAAAGCTAAACAGGACTCATAAGATACTGGAAGCTTAGTTATTGTCAAGCTAAGGTTGTTTTTCCCTCTAGCAAAACATTAACATGAAGACAATAGGAATGTTATACTCTGTATTTGCCTCAAGTATTTGTCAATGGGCTACATGTTATAAAGAAATGTAGTTTTATCTACATTTTCTTCTTGTCTTTGTTCTCCAAAAGGCTCCAGGAAACTGAGTCTATAGGTTTCTAGAGATTGCTTTTTTTTCTTTTAAGTCATTAAAACAGTTGGAAACCAATGGGAGACTCCTGTTCTGTATGACAATGATTTCTATCAGTTAACCATTTGTTTTTCCCTTTTCTTTGTTCTTGGGCAGCCAGGAATGCCTGAAGAATGTCACACAAATCCCACCTGGCAAGGGGGTCACTTGTGGAGTGTTAGATTGCCTTATGCTCCTTCACCAAAAGTGAAGTGATATTTTACTTTCATATGAAATAAGAATCAATATTGCCTTCAGCTAGGAAAGGATATCTTTATTTACAGACACTTGTGCTATAAGAAAAGTATAATTCTTCAAGGGTATTTTTTGGGTCCAAGTAGCAGAGAAAGCAATTAAACTAAATACTCAAGTATATGACTTTGATAGTTGAATGAGTTATTTTGAATCAGGCATTAATTTATACATAAATGTTCTTGTAAACAATTACTGAAGAATTGCATTGTAAAGATGATTCATAATCTGAAAGATTTAGCTCAAGGTATTTCTCCCACATATTCCATGACACTTTCTCCATAAACCATGGTTTAACATGAAGACTTTGGTAGCGGACATATTCAATATTAGTAACATTGAATTTTGGAATATATAAATGACTTGGTTTATTTCTTATCTAACTGCACTGGTTAAAATCTCAAATACAGGGTTGAAAAGAAGTTGTGGAAGCATATATTCTTGTTTTATTCCTCATCTTCGGGCAAGGCACGAATTCTTTTGCCATTAAGTAGAATGCTACCTGTGAATTTTCCATAAAGGCTCTTGAACAGGATATGGAAGTTCCCATCTATTACTAGTTCATTGAGTGTCCTTTTCATAAAAAGCATTTGATTGTTATCAAAATATTTTTCTATATCTAGTGATATGACCATGTGATTTTTTATTCCACTGATATAGCACACTATATTAATTAAATTTTAGATGTTAAACCAACTTTGAATTCCTGGGATAATTCCCCGTGTTCATTGTTATGCCCAGAATTCGTGATCCCCAAATACCGCCAGGGAGCCGAGTCGGATGTAAAAGCAAAAGAGCCTTTATTCGAGCTAGCTCGAGCTCAATCCCCTACCTGTACCAATGCAGTGTGAGATACCGGGGAGAGAGCGAGTTTCAAAAGGACAAAGGTTTTATTGGGGCCTAGGGGCAGTTGGTGAGGTAATGGCTGTGACCTCAGCTGATTGGCTGGGGAAGGGTCCGAGTCCTGTTAGGCAGGTGAGCGGGGAGCGGGGGGAGGGGGGGGCGGGGGGGGACGGGGGCGGGGGGGGGATGACTCAAGGGGAGGGGGAGGAGGTGTGGTCAAGGTGAAGGACACAGAACAAGATGGAGTCGGCTGGCGTAGGCCCGCCCTTTCATTCCCCCCTTGTCATGTAGCTTACAGACCAAATCATGGGACCAGCTGCATTTATGGTGACAAGGGGAACAGAGTTTGGAGGTTTATGCAAAGTTCTGGGAACCAAGTGTCCCTGGGGTGGCTTTGGGAGGTCTGATTAAGTATTGTCCCCGAGCTGGTGTCTATGATCTGCCAGGTGATGTTTTGGGGGGCGTGGGGACTCCCGGCAGCATGAGCAATGACAAGGAGAGTTAACAGAGTTACCAATATTAGGTGGGTCGAATGCACTGTACCTTGAGCTTGAGCGGGTTGTGTTGGTCCCGACTGATGGCCCATCACATGACGAAGTCCTTCTGGATCGAGGAGGGGTCTGCTGGCCGAACGTGGGTGTGATGGACCCAGGTCGTGATGCCATCTACTTTGAGAGCAGTGGGGGTTGTCAGCACCATGATGTAGGGTCCCTTCCAGTGTGGCTTGAGGGTCTCTTGGTGGTGCCTCTTCACATAGACTCAGTCTCCTGGCCTGTATTGATGAGGTGTCGGGGTCAGGCCAGCCTCGTAGATGGCACGGAGGCACGACCAAATGTTCTCGTGTGCCCTCTGGAGCCCTCTCAAGGAAAGAAAAAGTTCTTGATCTTTAAACTCAGCAAGAAGTTCAGCTCGAAGGTTGGGAATAACAGGGGGTGGCCTGCCAAACATGATCTCGTAGGGAGTAAAACCCAGAGTATAAGGAATGTTTCTAACCCGGTAAAGGGCGTACGGTAGGAGAGTCACCCAGTCCTCTCCAGTCTCAATGGTTAATTTGGTAAGGGTCTCTTTTAGGGTTCTATTCATTCTTTCTACTTGTCCTGAGCTCTGGGGCCTATAAGCACAATGTAATTTCCAGTTTGCCCCCACCGCCTTGGCTACTGCCTACGTTACCTGTGAGATAAAAGCTGGTCCATTGTCTGATCCTACCATGGCAGGACAACCATACCTGGGTAAGATGTCTTCTAGTAGCTTCTTAGCCACCGTCTGAGCCGTTTCATGCTTGGTTGGGTATGCCTCTACCCAGCCAGAGAAGGTGTATGTAAATACTAAAAGATATTTATAACCATATTTTCCTGGTTTGACTTCAGTGAAGTCGACTTCCCATTGGGCTCCTGGTCTGGTGCCTCTGAGCCTGGTTCCTTTTTTATTTGATGTGGCCCTCTCATTGGTGAGTTGGCAGGTCTTGCAGACAGATACAACTTGCTCTATTTTGGTGTCCTGTTGGTGAATCTTGATTCTGGCACGTCGGATTAAGTCTTTTAATTTTCGGGCCCCCATGTGAGTAGACCGATGCATGTGCTCTAATACTGAGACTCCGAGCTGGTCTGGCAGCACGAGCTCCTTGTTAGGTGTATACCACCATCCCTTTATCTCCTGGGCCATGGGGAGTTTCTTGATCTGCTGTAACTCCTCCTGGGAGTATTTGGGCTGGTCTGGTAATACTGGGTCTCCCGGGTCTGGTAGTTGTATGGTCATGGTGGGGACTGAAGTAAGGGCTACTGCCTTGGCGGCCTGGTCAGCCTTTAGATTACTTCTAGCTACTGGGTTATCAGCTTTTTGGTGCCCTTGGCAGTGGGTAATGGCTAGCTTGTCAGGAAGCCATAAGGCCGTAAGCAGGTTAAGTATCTCCTGCTTATTTTTTATAGTCCGTCCTTCCGCCGTCAGTAACCCCCTCTCCTGATAAATTGCCCCATGGATATGAGCTGTGGCAAATGCATAACGGCTGTCTGTGTAGATGTTAAGCTGTTTTCCAGCTCCCAGCATCAGCGCCTTGGTGAGAGCTATTAGTTATGCTCACTGGGCTGATGTTCCGGAGGGTAGAGCCTCCGCCCATACGGTGTCCGTTTCAGTGACCACCACTGCACCCACATACCTGTGTCCGTCTCCCACAAAGCTGCTGCCATCAGTAAACCAAGTAGCCTCGGCATCGGGGACGGGCCACTCGGTCAGGTCTGTCCGGAATCCCTGTACTTGTTCTAGGATTCCTGCACAGTCATGTAGTGGAGCACCTAGGTCAGGGTCGGGCAGCAGGGTTGCAGGATTGAGGGCTGCACTGGGGTGGAACCACACTCATGGAGGGTTGAGTAGGAGGCTCTGGTAATGAGTCATATGTGTGTTGCTCATCCATCTATCAGGAGGCTGTTTCAGGACCCCTTCAATGGCGTGTGGTGTCGTGATCCAGATCTCCTGTCCTAGGGTCAGTTTGTGTCCTTGACTAGGAGTGCTGTTGCCGCAATAATTCTTAGGCATGGTGGCCAGCCGGCAGCCACTGGGTCTAGTTTCTTGGAAAGGTAAGCCACTGGGCAGTTCCAGGGGCCTAAGGTTTGAGTTAGAACCCTTTTGCTATTCCCTTATGTTCGTCTACAAAGAGGTGGAAAGGCTTCATAATGTCTGGTAGGCCCAGGGCTGGGGCACTTAGGAGGGCCTTTTTTAACTGATTAAGGGCAGTTTCTTCTTTTTCAGCCCATTTAAATGTTTTCCCCTCTTTTGTAGCTTCATATAGGGGCCTGGCGATCTCAGCAAAACCTGGAACCCAGAGGCAACAGTAGCCGGCTGATCCTAAGAATTCCCTTACTTCTCTTTGGGAGGTGGGATTAGGGATCTTTAGGACAGTTTCTTTTCTGGCATCTGATAACCACCGCTGTCCTCCCTCCAGGATATATCCCAGGTAACTTACCCTCTCCCTGCATATCTGAGATTTCTTCATGGATGCCCAGTACCCTAAGGCCCCCAGGGTAGCCAGCAGTCCTGGGTCCCTCGCTGACAGTCTTTGGCTGTGTCAGCAGCAATCAGGATGTCATTTACATACTGTAGAAGGGTGAGGCCAGGGTGCTCCCTTCTGTACTCACCCAGGTTCTCGTGTAGTGCCTCGTCGAAGATGGTGGGCGAATTTTTGAATCCCTGAGGTAGCTGTTTCCAGGTGAGTTGCCCACTGTAGCCCTCCTCCGGATCATGCCACTTGAAGGAGAACAAGGTTTGGCTCTGGGGTGCCAGCAGCAGACTGAAGAAGGCGTCCTTTAAATCTAGTACAGTATACCAGACCCTGGAGGGCGCCAAGGAGCTCAAGAGAGTATATGGGTTGGGAACAGTTGGGTGTATGTCCGTGACCCTCTTATTTACTTCCCGGAGGACTTGTACCGGTCGGTAGTCATTTGTGTGAGGCTTTTTGACCAGCAGTAGGGGCGTGTTCCAGGGAGACTGGCAAGGAACTAGTACCCCTAAGCTTCGTAGTCTCCGGATGTGTGGCTGGATCCCCTTCCAGGCCTCCTGAGACATGGGGTGTTGTTTGATCCTTACCGGACTCTCTCCTGACTTGAGCTCTACCAGGACTGGGGTCCTGTGAGCAGCTAGTCCTATCCGCCCTCCCGTCTCTGCCCAAACTGAGGGGAATTCTTGTAGCCATCTGTCTATATTATCCTTTCTCAGGAGCGCCTCCTGGTGGAGGCGGTATTCATCCTCCAGTTTTATGGTCAGGACCTGGATGGGGTGGCCCTTGCCATCGGTGACCTGAGGCCCCCCCTTGTCTGAAAGTTATCTGAGCTCCAATCTTGGTCAGTAAGTCCCGTCCTAACAGCGGGTAGGGGCATTCTGGTATTACCATAAAGGAGTGGGATACCCGGCCCGTCCCCAAATCTACTGTTCTTTGGGTAGTCCATGAATACTGGCTCATACCAGTTGCCCCTTGTACCCAGGACTTCTTGCTGGCAGTTTTCCTTGTGGGTGCGGAGGACTGAATGTTGTGCTCCAGTGTTGACAAGGAAGTCAACAGGAGTCCCCTCCACTTTAAGAGTTACCCTGGGTTCGGGGAGAGGGTCCGAACACCGACTCCCCTAATCACTTATTTCATCTAGCTCTAGGACTTTTACTCTATCAGTCTTGCTTCTCTTCCTGCCGGCCCTTTTCAGACAATCTCAGGCCCAATGCCCTATCTCCTTGCAGTATGTGCACTGATCTTTCTGCAGCCTCTGCTTCCCCCCCTTGGTGGTTCCTTTACCTTTTCTTGCGTCATCTGCCAGCTGCTGGAGACGGCGGTCTCGTTCCTCGGGGAAGTCAGCAGTGGTAGCTAGTAGTATTCTGGCCAGGTCTCGAGTCTGCTTACTGCTGGCAGCCGCCATGGCGCTAGCCTGCTTGTCCTCAGGAGGCTCCCGGTTATTATATACATTTTTGGCTACCACCAGTGAGTCCTGCAGACTTTTTTCTCCTAGTCTATCTATTTTCTGTAATTTTCTCCTAATGTCTATGGCCGATTGGTTTACAAAGGCCATGATAACAGCTGCCTTGCTTTCCGGAGTCTCTGGACCCATGGGGGTATAGGTACGGAATGCCTCCATGATCCGTTCTAAAAAGGCAGCCAGAGATTCATCTTTTCCCTGTTGTACATTTCCTACTTTGGCCAAATTGGTTGGCCTTCTAGCAGCCATTGAGAGACCCCCCCATTAGAGTCTGGTGGTAGACCCGGAGCCTCTCCTTACCTTCTGCCATGTTGAAATCCCACTGGGGCCGAGTTAAGGGGAAGGAGGCATCTATCTGAGCCTGGTTGGTGGTGGGATTCCTGTCTGCGCCTGGAACTAGTTTTCGGGCCCCATTTAGGATACTTTCTCTTTCTTCAGTCGTGAACAGGACCTGCAAAATCTGCTGGCAATTGTCCCACGTGGGCTGATGGGTAAAAAGAACAAAGTCTAATAAATCAATAAGCCCTGCTGGTTCCTCTGAAAACTTAGGATTCTGAACTTTCCAATTGTAGAGGTCACTAGTGGCGAAAGGCCAATAGTGATGGGGCTGATTCCCCTCCGCGTCTGGGGGTCCAGTGGCTTGCAGGGGCAGAATAGTGGAGTAGGCAGCAGAGGTGGATTGCTCCCTCTGAGCCCTTTGGTAAAGCGCAGGCTTCTCAATGGATTGTTTCCGCCTCCCCCAGAGGTGGAGGATGGTGTTCTTCCGGCATCCTAGAGGGGTTATACAGGGGAGGAAAAATTAATTCTTCTTCAGTCCCCCCTTGTAGGACAGGGTAGAGGGGTGCTGAAGGCTGGGTAAGACTTTTCTTATTTTCCTTCTTCTTTGTCCCCTGCAAAGCAAGAATGGGTTTTGTCTCTGGAGGGAGTGGGGCTAAGAAGGGCTTAAGCCAAGAAGGTGGGTCTTCTACAAGGTCCTGCCAAGTGATAATGTAAAGGAGCTGATCAAGATGGCCTGTCTTAGGCCGAGAGATGATTGATACTCCTGACTCGGTGGATGGTAGGGAGGTCGAAGGTCTCCTCTGGTGGCCATCCGACATTGAAAATTGGCCACTCGCTAGAACAAAAAAAAACTGCCACCAACCCTTTCAGACTTCCACACTGAGGTTGTTAGTTCTTCCCCTCACATCCTTAAAGTGATCAATCATAATACTTAGAGGAGTAGTCTGAGTCTGTCCTATAATGTCCATCCAGTAAGTCCAGTAAGTCCACAGAACAAAACAGAGAAACACAAAAACAGACAGAGGGCCCCTAGAAAGTCTTCCAACTCCATGGAAGCAAAACTGAAAGCTAGTTTCGACCTTTGAGGGGATTCCATGTCCCTCCAAAACCGAAAGCTAGACGACGGCCTCATGTCGACCAGCGGGAGCGACCCACCTCGTCTCAGACCTTTGAGGGGATTCCACGTCCCTCCAAAAGGGAGGATCAGAACGTCTTCTGAAACTCCCGGCCCGTGGTCCTCCAGTGCATTCACTTAGACCGTGTCAGGCACTACCAGAATTTAAGAAATGAGCTCACACAGAAAAGACAGAAAGAACAGACACTAACCGTGGCCAGTCAGGCTCTCTGGGTCGGGGGTCCCTTGGGGGTCTTGGGGATCCCAGACGAGCCCCCAAATGTTATGACCAGAATTCGTGATCCCCAAAGACCACCAGGGAGCCAAATCCAATGTAAAAGCAAAAAAGCCTTTATTCAAGCTAGCTGGAGCTCAATCCCCTACCTGCACCGATGCAGCGGTGAGATACCGGGGAGAGAGAGTGAGTTTCAAAAAGACAAAGGTTTTATTGGGGCCTAGGAGCAGTTGGTGAGGTAATGGCTGTGGCCTCAGCCAATTGGCTGGGGAAGGGTCCGAGTCCTGTTAGGCAGGTGAGCGAGGGTTACTCAAGGGGAGGAGATGTGGTCAAGGTGAAGGACACAGAACAAGATGGAGTCGGCCAGCGTAGGCCTGCTCTTTCATTCATCATATATAACTCATATGTTGTTGTATTCTGTTTTCTGGTATTTTGTTGACTTTTTTAGATTTCTACTTATAATAGAATTTGATCTATAGTTTTCTTTACTTGGTGTCCTTGTCTGGTTTTAATATCAGGGTTATACTGACTTGATATTAATTTCCCATTTTATTTCTGTAATTACTTGAGTTAACAAATATTTTCCTCTTTGCCAAGGGGCTCTGTGTATGTGTTGGGGCACAACTCTTTTAATCAGAAAATTTACCACTCCTCACCCCTTCTTGTACTTCACTTTCTGTTTACTCAAGGCAAAAATTTCAACCAAATGTTATAGATTGGAGCATTCTATGATTTTTTCTGAGCATGTTTGTAGTCTTATAGTACCTCAGGAATATGTCAGAGTTTTTAAAAACCTATTATGGGACAACCTGTTTTCAGCTCTTTCTTTTAATGTTTTGGGCATATTTCTTGTTTCTTTTGTCTGATATTACAACCTTGGGAAGCTGTGATGTAAAATAACCACCACCAGTTGTTTTCAACAAATGTTCTGAAGATAAGGCTTTTCCTCTAAAATGAGGTCCAAATTAGGTCAGCTAAAAACACCACCATGTAAATGAAGTTTTTTAAGAAAGTTGGAAGACAGATCATATGATGACAGTAATATTTGGTTGGGGCTTTTTCTTGAGATCCGAACTTACTTTTTCCTTTCTAGTGACTGGTTGATTTTGTTCCTAATTACCGTGGTTGTCATGGTGCTGATTTTCTAGGCTACAGAAGAAGTGAGGAAAAGAAAAAAAGTCAATTTTACAATGCCATCATCAATCCTGCTGTTCATACTGAGATTCAATAATTTTTTCCTGAATTAGTGATCCTCAGATTGCTGAAAGCTTTGGTTAATTACCAGAGTTCAAAAATAAAGTTGATTTTTCACTTTTTTGCCAGTGTTTTTATTACTTTTATAGAATGTCAGATTTGTGATGATTATAAGTTAACCAATATGAAAGTCTTCCCTCAGAAAACCATAGTTTTGAAGTAAATCAGGGAAAAAGATAAAGCAATTACCTTTTTAAATGTAGTGGGTAATTACAATGGAAAGTCCTCTAAAATGTGGAAACTCTGCTTAATCAACTAATAAGCCAAATGATATAACAGTTCAGTACTTCAACTATATCTTTAAATACTATAATTATGAATCAATTTTATTAATTTATAATTTCTAAAATATTTTCCACACCAATAATGAAGTAGCAGTAACAGAAATCATGGAATGAATCCCATTTACAATTGCACTGAAAACCATAAAATACCTAGGAATAAACTTAACCAAAGAGGGAAAAGATTTGTATGATGAAAAACTATAGAGATCTTATGAAAGAACTTGAAGACACAAAGAAAGGGAAAAACTTTCCATGTTCATGGATCGGAAGAACAAATATTTTTAAAATTTCTATACTACCCAAAGCGATCTACACATTCAATGCAATGCCAATAAAAATAGCATTAGCATTTTTCACAGAGCTAGAACAAAGATTCCTAAAATTTGTGTGGAGCCACAAAAGATCCTGAAAAAACAAAGTAATGTTGAAAAAGAAAACCAAAGCTGGAGGCATCACAATCCCAAACTTTAGCCTGTATTACAAAGCTGTAGTCATCAAGACAGTTTGATGGCTTTGTCACAAAACCAGACACATAGACCAATGGAATAGAATAGAATAGAATAGAAAACCCAGAAATGGACCCACAAATGTATGGCCAACTAATCTTTGATCAAGCAGGAAAAGATATCCAATGGAAAAAAAAGACAATCTCTTTAACAAATAGTGCTGGGAGACCTGGACAGTAGCATGCAGAATAATGACACTGGACCACTTTCTTATACTATACACAAACATAAATTCAACATGGATAAAAAGGCCTAAATGTGAGATAGGAAACTATCAAAATCTTACAGGCAACAACCTTTCTGACCTCAGCTGCAGCAATTTAGTACTCAACACATCTCCAAAAGCAAGCGAATTGAAAGCAAAAGTGAACTATTGGGACCTCATCAAGATAAAAAGCTTCTGCACAGCAAAGGAAATGATGAACAAAACTAAAAGGCAACTGACGGAATGGGAGAAGATATTTTCAAATGACATATCACTTAAAAACTGATGATATATATAGTTTAAAAACTAAATGACATATTTAGTTTAAAAACTAAAATCTATAAAAAAAACTTACCAAACTCAACACACAAAAAACAAATAATCCGGTGAAGAAATGGGCAGAAGACATGAATAGACACTTCTCCAAGGAAGACATCCAGATGACAAACAGACACATGAAAAGATGCTCAACAACATTCATCATCACGGAAAGACAAATGAAGCCACATTGAGATACCACCTCACACCAGTCAGGGTGGCTAAAATTAACAACTTACGAAACAATAGATGTTGGTGAGGATTTGGAGAAAGGGGAACTCTTGCACTATTGGTGGGAATGCAAACTGGTACAGCCACTGTAGAAAATAGTGTGGTTATTCATCAAAAAATTAAAAATAGAATTACCCTACGACTCAGCAATTGAACTACTAGGAATTTTTCCAAAGAATACAGGGTTTCTGATTTGAAGGGGCTCAGGAACCCCAATGTTTATAGCAGCATTATCAACAATAACCAAATTATGGAAAGAACCCAAATGTCCATCAAATGATAAATGGAGAAAGAAGATGTGGTACAAATACACAATGGAATACTCAGTGATGAAAATGAATGAAATCATGTCATTTGCAGAAACGTGGATAGAACTGGAATGTATTATGCTAAGCGAAATAAGTCAGTCAGAGAAAGATATATGATTTCACTCATATGTGGAAATTGAGAAACTTAACAGATGACAATAGGGAAAGGGAAGGAAAAATAAGATACACAGAGCGAGGCAAACCATAAGATACTCTAAAATACAGTGAACAATCTGAGAGTTGACAGGGTAGGGGTTGAGGAGGGAGGGATAATGAGTGATAAGCAATGAGGTCACTTGTTGGGATGAGCACTTGGTGTTGTATGTAAGTGAAGAATCATGGGATCTACTCCTAAAGCCAAGACTACTCTGTATGTTAGCTAATTTGACAATAAATAAGAAAGAAAGAAAGAAAGAAAGAAAGAAAGAAAGAAAGAAAGAAAAAAGCTGGAAGCATCACAATTCCAGTTTTCAAGTAATATTACAAAGCTGAAGTAATAAAAATAGTATGGTCCTGGTACAAAAAAAGACACATAGATCAATGAAACAGAAAAGAAACCCATAAATAAACCTACAGTTGTATTATCAATTAATTTTGACAAAGGAGGCAATAATGTGAGGGGGGCAAAAGACAGTCTCTTCAACAAATGGCGGTAGGAAAACTGGACAGCAACATGCAAATGAATGAAAGTGGAACACTTTGTTTCACCATACACATGTGTAACATAAAACCATAAAACCCCTAATAAAACTAGAAGACAACCTATTGGATTGGGATAAGATATTCACAAAAGACATATATGATCAAAGGTTAGTACCCAAAATATAAAAAGAACTTATACAACTCAACATCAAAAAAAATCAAATTAATAATGGGCAAAAGAACCTGTATTTCTGCAAAGAAAACATTAGATGGCCAACAGACACACGAAAAGAAACTCAACATCACTTATCATCTGGGAAGTGCAAATCAAAACCACAGTGAGATATCACTTCATACCAGTCAGAATTGCTAAAATCAAAATACAAGAAAAAAGTGCTGGAGAGGATGTGGAGAAAATGGAACACTTGTATACTGTTGATGGGGTTTCAAATTGGTGTAGCCACTCTGCAAGTCAGTATGGAAGTTCCTCAAAGAATATGAAAACCCAAAGAATACGAAAACACTAATTCAAAAAGGTATATGCACCCTTATGTTTTTAGCAGCTTTATTTACAATAGATAAATTATGGAAACATCCCAAGTGTATATTGATAGATGCATGAATAAATAAGATGTGGTGGGTTGTGCGTGTGTGTGTGTGTGTGTGTGTGTGTATAATCCATTCATATAAATGAATGAAATCTTGCCATTTGCAACATCATGGATGGAGCTAGACAACATAATGCCAAGTGAAAAAAGTCAGTCAGAGAAAGACAAGTAACATGATTTCACTCATATGTGGAATTTAAGAAGGTAAACAAATGAACAAAGGTTGGTGGAAGTGGGAGGCAAATGGAGATACAGACTCTTAAAAATAGAAAACAATCAGATGGTTTACCAAAGGGTAAATGGGTGGGGGAATGGGAGTAATAGGTGAAGGTTAAGGTTAAGGCTACACTTATCTTGATGAGCACTTAGTAATATGTGGAATTTTTAATTTGTATATTGCTCAACTGAAACTAATATAACTATATCTTAGCTACACTGAAAATATAATTACATTTGAAAATTAAAAAATAGAAAAATAAAAATAAACAATTAAAATATGTATTAATAAACAGAGCTCACTTAGCAAAGCTATTATCATAGTCAAGGGAGGAAATTATGGGTTCCTGAATTTGGAAAATGACAGAATGGAAAGGAAAAAAATAAGAAATGTTGAATTTTAATCTTCAGGGCTTTGATACAGAAGGGATAAAGAGAAAAATATGTAAAATTCCTCTCGTTTTACCTCAGATGATTAAATTTAAAGCATTAAGTGCAATAAAAAGCATGGAAAATGAAACCAGTTTTATTTCAGCTTGAGGAGTAAATATCAAGGTCCATTTTAGGCCCTGAATTTGATGTATATGTGAAATATTTACAAGTAGATTTCTAACATTCATTTGAAAACGTGGGTTTTGAAGGTAAGACAGTACTTATGGCTTGCAATGTAGGTTTGACAACCATACAATTATACACAGAGGATACAATTGAATAAACAGGATTGAACAATATTATTATTATCAGAATTATTATTATTATTATTGAAGGAGAAGAAAAAAGATATAGGAAATAAATGTAAAACCAGTTAAAAGATTACAGTAGGTTAAGAATAGAAAGTGAATACAGATCAATCTTTCATGTTGTTTTGAAGTAAAAGTAAGAAAACAGCTGTAACCTGAAGGATAGTCATGGTAGGGAATTGTTGATTAGTTTAAGAATATTTATTTTGATGTTTTAGAGGAATCTGACCAGTTCTGAAGGCTAAGAAATGTGTTAATGGAAAACGAAATAAACATATCTAAGCTCCTATGGTACTAATTTCTGGGGAATGACAGGAATGGAGAATGATAAAGTGGGAGATTGAGACTGGGTCAAACACTGGACAATTCATTTCTGAGACTGCAAGTTGAAAAGAAATGTGAAGATAGAGATATTTGGAGATATGAGTGAGGGAAGTCACATAACTTCACACTAAAACAACTTGATCTTCCTAGTAACAGATTGTGTTAAAGCAAAGAGCACCTTTAGTGATAGTGAAGGTTTGGATAAAGTTGAGAGACTTAAAATTATGATAAAATATGGCTTTCATATTTTAAAATATTGGTGTTACAGGAACTGTGAGTAATGTTGAGTTCTATAAGGTGAATGGGTATACAATTTGATGAAATCAAAAAATAAATATATGCTTTCAGAGGTGCTGAGGGATTTTGAGGCAGAAGTGATAAACATTGATTCTGTGAAAGAAGGCAATGAGAGGGAATAGGATAGGGCAAATATCTGCTCTGGCTCAAACAAATTATTCAATATAAGTAAATAGATTATAATAGTTTCCTATTGGTTTAGGATATGTGATGAAAATGCTAAAGAGCTTTAAACTGATGTGAGAGGAATCAGAATTAACTCCTTTTCTTTGAACAGAGAGGAGTGGTTTGATCATCATAATATATAGATTAGTTGGAAGAAAAATAGGCTAAGAGGGAAGGTCAGTTAAGAAATGATTTTAGTTGTCTTCCTCTGAACCAAAAACAGTTATAGAATTACATAGAAAGACACAGTTGACAATAACATTGTGAAGGAAAAATCAGTTTTTAAAAATGAAAATCTGCCATTTACTTTTTTGTTTTTGTTTTTTTTTTTAATTTTTAATATTAAATTTATTGTTAAATTGGTTTCCATACAACACCCAGTGCTCATCCCAACAGGTGTCCTCCTCAATGCCCATTCTGCCATTTGTAATGGCATGGATGGAACTAGAAAGTATAATGCTAAGTATAATAATCCAGTCAGAAAAAGGCAAATACCATATGCTTTCGCTCATATGTGGAATTTAAGAAAAAAAAACAAATGAGCAAAATGGGAAAAAGAGAGAGAGACAGAGAGAGAGAGAAACCAAGGAACAGACTCTTAAATATAGAGAACAAACTGATGTTTACCAGAACGGAGGTGAGTGGGGGATGGGTTAAAATACATTGGAATTTAAGGAATGCACTTGTACTCATGAGCACAGGGTGATATTTGGAATTGTTGAGTCACTATATTGTACACCTGAACTTAATATAACACTGTATGTTAACTAATTGGAATTAAAATAAAAACATTAAAAATCAGTCTTTTAAAACTTACTATATTAAAGAAAAATTGACAATTGTCATACTATACATATATTTTAAGTAATTTCACCAAACCATACATAAAGTGAAAGAACTTTATAGTGATAAATTTTATAATCTATTTTCTGAATGTTAGTATTTAATAATATGAAGCTGACATTGAAATTTGTTAGAAACCATACATGTTATTTTTTAAATTTAACTTGTGAGAAATAATTGCCACTTCACACATAATTTCAATTTATCAACCCTCATGGATTTAGATTTATCAAACTTAATTAGAGGAGACACTTAAAATTTTAATGCAATAAAAATGAATTTAAAGTTTGGAAAATATAGAAAAATGTTATAATTAAATTTATCTCCATCCTTGCCCCCACTAATTCCTGCTTTGAACATTGTCATAACTTCAAAAACATCTGTAATCAATATGATTACTCATTCTATTTTTTCCTTAATAAAGAATACATTTATTATTATTCATGACTTAAATACATTAGGTAGACGCTATAGCTATGCCCACATGAACTTTAGATGGAATTATTTCCACTATTATCTCAAAATGAATATTTTTTTTATGTTTTGTTTTATTTATTTATGAGAGAGACAGAGAGAGAGAGAGAGAGAGAAAGAGACAGAGTGCAAGCAAGGGAGGAACAGAGAGGGAGACACAGAATCTGAAGTAGGCTCCAAGCTGCTCGAACCCACAATGGTGAGGTGAAGACCTGAACTGTAGTCGGACACTTAATCGACTGAGCCACCCAGGCACCCCTCAAAGTGGATATTTATACTGCATATTGCATTATATAATTCAGTTTGAAAAATCCTAGGAAATTGTAAAATCAGGATACTAGGAGAGTTTTTAATTGATTTTTCAGTACACCCCTGCTTCAGCACAAAACTGGTCCTAAATCATGACAACTATTTTATTTCTGCAGTAGAAAGTTTTTCCTGCTTTATAAGCTGAGAGTCACCGACTGCATGATAAACATTTTTTTTCATTCTGGTGGCATCAGCAACAGGCTTCATTTACTTCAAGTTTGTTTCTAGTGATATTTGACACAGGGAGGGGTCAAATATTATGGCCAAAAATATTCTTGACCAAAACGAAGCACCATTAATCAACTTTCTAAACATAGAGTTTGGAGCATCTACCTTGATACTTCTTTAAAATATTTGATTCAATGTTCATAGACAATGTGCCCTTAATAACACTAATTATAATAACTCTTCCTCCTTTTTTGAATTGAGAGCAGAGAGAAAAGATCACTTCAAATGCTGATATAAGCAACAAACTGTGAAGGTGCATACTTGCCTATATTTTAATGTTTAACCAAATCAAACTTGCAGGATAATTAATCTGACACCCATATAATGCATGTTTTGTGTGTGTGTATGTGTGTGTGTGACATGAAAATTTGTTAAAAGTTAAATAGGTTGCACTATGACTGCCATTCATTTTTTATTCAAAAAGCAAAACTGACTTGATTAAAAAAATTTTTTTAAAGATATTGCATGTGAATAGCTTCTGAATGTTATAAAGATTTTTCACATATAAAATGATGGCTGTGGAAAGTTCTGTCTTCAGTATTTGATATTAACAGATTTTTTTTGATATTAGGGATAATTTAGTTACAATATTTTCATTAACTTATGCTCACAAACGTTAAAAGACAAATAACCTGCATGTAATTCACTAATGGCTGGGTCGACTATAAACTCCTGTCAAATGTCCGTTTCATTAATTCTCCTTCAAGTTTCTTCTTGAAAGAACAGATGCACCCAGTTCCCGATAATCTCCCCAGGATTCATGGTGCTAGAGGTAGTCCCAGAGATTAGAACTCTTGCCCATGATTTTGGAGAATTTTCTCCTTGAGAATTGACACTACTATATTCCTGCTGCTAGTAGGAATATCTAACCCAAACCAAGTTAAGTTCCATGAGTTGCTCCATTGTTATATTTCCACGTTCCTGTCCTATTGCAGCTCTTAGACTGCAATAAGGTAGGCTTTATCACCATACATTTTTTGCAAATATATTATTTATGAGATAAATTTTAAACCATAATCTTTTTAGTATATTGTCTTTTGGAAATCACTATCATACACTCATAGAAATTAAAAAAAATCTATATTACCAAACTTTAATTCTAAGAAATGGAAACTTTCTGATCTCTTTGCATTCATATTTTGATATCTCTTTCTTGAATATGTAAAGGTGGAATGATCTAATTGTCTGAACTGAATGATGGTCAACTGGCATGAATAAATTATATGGGCAAGAAGAGAAAAACAAATTTATAATTAGTATTTAAAATTAATAAACATATTTTACTTCTAATTGGCTTTTTTGTTTTATATACCAAGGAAAAAAAATTAATTTTCTTTTTAAAAGTGCAGATAACATTTTATT
Source organism: Neofelis nebulosa (assembly GCF_028018385.1). NCBI lineage: Eukaryota > Metazoa > Chordata > Mammalia > Carnivora > Felidae > Neofelis > Neofelis nebulosa. The sequence goes on from NC_080800.1 coordinate 68,706,679, forward strand.
TTATTCTTTTTATATATATTTTTTCTTCCAAGATTTTATTTAAATTGAAATTAGCTAACATAGAGTGTGGTGTTGGTTTCAGGAGAAAAATTGAGTGATTTATCACTTATATATATAACATCCAGTGCTCATCACAACAACTGCCCCCCTTAATGCTCATCACCCACTTAGCCCATACCCCCACCAACCTCCCCTCCAGTACCCTTTAGTTTGTTCTCAATAGATCAGATTCTCTTATGATTTGTCTCCCTGTATGTTTTTATATTATTTTATTTTTCCTTCCCTTCCTCTATATTCCTCTGTTTTGTTTCTCATATTCCACGTATGAGTGAAACAATGTGGCATTTTTCTTTCCCTGGCTGACTTATTTCACTTAGCATGATACACTCTACTTCTTTTTTTTTTTTTTTTTAATTTTTAACGTTTATTCATTTGTGAGAGACAGAGAGAACAGAGCATGAGCAAGGGAGGGGCAGAGAGAGACAGAATAAAAAGCAGGCTTCAGGCTCTGAGCTGTCAGCACAGAGCCTGACATGGGCCTCAAACTTACTGATCATGAGATCATGATCAGAGCTGAAGTCAGACACTCAACCAACTGAGCCACCGAGGTGCCCAAGATATACTCTAGTTCTATCCACATCATTGCAAATGGCAAAATTTCATTATTTTTGGTGGTTGAGTAATATTCCCACAACTTCTTTATGCATTCATCATCAATGGACATTTGGGCTCTTTCCATAATTTGGCTATTGTTCACCATGCTGCAAAAAAAATAAATAAATAAAATAAGGTAATGTGCCCCTTTGAATCAATATTTTTGTAGCCTTTGGATAAATACCTAGTAGAGCAATTTCTAGGTCATAAGGTAGTTCTATTTTATCATTTTGAGGAACCTCCACATTGTTTTCCAGAGTGGCTTCACCAGTTTGCATTTCCACCAACACTTTAAGAAGGTTTCCCTTTTTTCACATCCTTGCCAACATCTGTTGTTTCCTGAGTTGTTAATTTTAGCCATTCTTACAGGTGTGAGGTGGTATCTCATTAGTTCCCATTTGTATTTTCTGACGATGAGTGATGTGGAGCAGTTTTTCATGTGTCTGTCATTTGTATGTTTTCTTTGGAGAAATGTCTGTTCATGTCTTCTGCCCATTTCTTAACTGGATTATTTATTTTTGGGGTGTTGAGTTTGGTAAGTTCTTTATAGATTTTGGATACTAGCCCTTTAGCCAATATGTCATTTGCAAATATCTTCTCCCATTCTGTAGATTGCCTTTTGGTTTGGTTGATTGGTTGCTTCCCTGAAAACTATAGAATAATTATGAAAGAAATTGCAGAAGACACAAAGAAATGTAAAAGCATTCCATGCTCCTGGATTGGAAGAACAAATATTGTTAAAATGTGTATACTACCCAGGGCACCTGCGTGGCTCAGTCAGTTAAGCATCCGACTTCAGCTCAGGTCATGATCTCATGGTTGGTGAGTTCGAGTCCCATGTCAGGCCCTGTGCTAACAGTTTAGAGCCTGGAGCCTGCTTCAGATTCTGTGTCTCCCTCTCTCTCCTCCCCTCCCATGTTCATGCTCTGTCTCTCTCTGTCTCTCAATAATAAATACATGTTAAAGTTTCTTTTTTAAATGAGTATACTATCCAGACCAATCTACATTCAGTGCAATCCCTATTAAATTAATACCAGCATTTTTGGAAAACCGAACAATGACATGCAGAAGAATGAAACTGGACAACTTTTGTATGCCATACACAAAAATAAGTTAAAAATGGATGAAAGAGGGCACCTGGATGGCTCACTAGGTTAAACATCCGACTTCAGCTCAGGTCATGATATCATGTTTGGTGTGTTCAAGCCCTGCAAGGGGCTTTCTGTTGTCAGCATGGAGCCCGCTTAGGATCTTCTGTCCTTCTCTCTCTCTGTCCCTCCCTCCTCTCAAAAATAAATAAACATTAAAAAAAAATAAATGGATGAAAGACCTAAATGTGATACAGGGAACCATCAAAATCCTAGTGAAGAACACAGGCAGTAACCTCTTTGACCTTGGCCATAGCATCTTACCTCTGGACACATTTCTGGAGGCAAGGAAAACAAAGCAAAAAATGTACTATTGGAACTTCATCAGATAAAAATCTTTCTGCACAGATAATATTTTAAATTTATTTCTAATTATTGTCTAGCACAAAACTAGGAATTAAACAAGTGCTCAAATATATTTGTATGTTTAAAAAAAATTTGTAAGTTGTTTATGTTAATATAGGTCCAAAATTTCACCATGGTCTTTCATGCAATCCTTAATTTTATTAATTTATTGAATATTTCATAGATATTTATTAAGTGATCATTATTTACCAGCCACTTCTAGCTTCTAGAGATAAAAACACAAATGTCATACTGTTGTGACTTTAAATAAATCACAGTTTTGTATTGAAGACAGCCAAGGAAATAAAAAATATAAGAGGTATATAAACTCGATGAAAACTGTCATCAGTTCAGTTTATTAATGTATCTTCAACACCTAGCATACTGTCTGCTATACCGTAGTTGTTATATAAACATTTATTTACTGTTTTATGGATAAGTACTATAAAAGACCAACAATTCTCACAGAATCATAATTAAGCTTGAGGCATGTAACCAATAAAATGTAACCAGTTACATCTAAGCTATCAATATTTGCAAAATATTTCTTTCATTTTTTAAAATTAAAGTGTTTAATCTTATACTGATATAATTCCCACCTACCTGAATTCTGAAGTATTTAGAAAGGCTGTTCAGTAGAGAATAAAATCTGCTGAAGTGAGATTTTCTCTGAGTTCTTTTTCTAATTCTTATTAAAATGTAACCATATTATCGAATTCCACTACTAGATATTATCTAAATAAAACAAAAATATTAATTTAAAAACATATATACATCCCTATGTTTATTGCAAACATATATATACCCTTACGTTTATTGCAGAATTATATATAATAGCCAAGATATGAAAACAACTCAAGTATCCATTGATAGATGAATGGATGAAGAAAATGTGGTATATACGCACATTTGCATACACACATATATACATACATAAATATTACTCATCCATAACAAGGAATGAAATATTGTCATTTATATAATTTATATGCATATGTATGTCACAAATGGCAAGATTCCATTATTTTGTATGGGAGAGTAATATTTATATATATTAATTTACACATGTAAGTATATGTGTATACACATATGTGTGTGTATAAACACACATACATATATTTATGTATAAATATATATATGACTATTATTCAACAATTATAAATGCAATTTTGCTATTTGTGACAACGATAGACCTAAGGGTATTTTTTTCATAGGTTTTTAAACTATTCTTTATTGTAATTAGTTTTATACTTGGTCATATAGTATTTACTTAACTTCACAATCAATAATTATTTAAATATAAAATTTTTATAAAACAATAGTGTTAGTATGCAATAAGTTTATGACTGCACATAAATGAAAATAATTGTGTAAATGAACCTGAGTATGGTCTTTTCTCAGATCCTTGTTATTTTCATTTGATTAAAGTTCTTCCACAGCAACCAAGATTCTCTAATACTTTGAAAATTAATGTTAAAAATTGATAGGAGCAATATATCTAATTTTACTTTACCTTTGATGAAAATGCTATGTCCGTGTGCTTTATTTTTGGAGACATGCTTGCAAATAACAAATTAAACCTCCTATTTTCTGGCCATTTAGAAACAAAACACTAAAATTTATCAAAGTAACTCAGGGAAAATCTTAAGAATTCCTTTTTTACAAAATTCTATTTATTTATTTTGATGGGGAGGAGGGGCAGAGAGAGACAGAGAGAGAATCCCACACCGGCTCCACACAACATCACAGAGCCCAACATGGGGCTTGATCTCAGGAACAATGACCTGAGCCAAAACCAGGAGTCTGGAGCTTAACCAAATGAGACATCCAGGGATCCCTTAAGGATCCTAAAAGTAGGTAATTAAAACTGTTTGTTTGCTTATATTTTAAAAGTTTTTATTTAAATTCCAGTTATTTAACATGCAGAGTAATATTAGTATCAGATGTAAAATGTAATGATTCAACACTTCCATTCAACATCTGGTACTCATCACAAGTGCACTCCATAATCCCCATCACCAATCCCATCACTGCATATGAATGTAATTATATGGTATTTGTCTTTCTCTGACTAATTTATTTCACATAGTGTAATACTATCTGTCATCCATGTCATTGCAAATGGCAAGATTTTATTTTTTATGGATGAGTAATACTCCATTGTGTGTGTATATCTGTCATCTATCTATCTATCATCATCATCATCATCATCATCTATCTATCATCTATCTTATGTATATATAAATCACAACTTCTTTATCCATTCATCAGTGGATGGACTTTTGGACTACTTCCATAATTTGACTATTGTTGTTAATGCTGCTATAAACATTGAGGTGCATGTATCACTTTCAATTAGCATTTGTGTATTCTTTGGGTAAATATAAAGTAGTTCAACTGCTGAATTTTAAGGCAGTAATATTTTAAGATTTTAAGAAACCCCCCTAGTATTTTCCAGAGAGGCTTCACCAGTTTGCATGCCTACCAACAGTGCAAGGTATTCTTTCTTCACATCCTCACCAACACCTGTTGTTTCTTGTGTTGTGGATTTTAGCCATTCTGGCAGTTATCTCATTGTAGTTTTGATTAGCATTTCCCGATAGTAATTGATGTTGAGCATCTTTTCAGGTGTCTGTTGACCATCTGCATGTTTTCTTTAGAAAACTTTCTATGCATGTCTTCTGCCTATTTTTTAATGGAAGTATTTGTTGTGTGTGTGTGTGTGTGTGTGTGTGTGTGTGTGTGTGTGTTGAATTTTATAAGTTCTTTACATATTTTGGAAACTGACCCTTTATGACACGTCATTTTCAAATTCTTTATCCAATTCCGTAGGTTGCCTTTTAGTTTTAGTTTTAGTTTAGTTTAGTTTCCTTCTCTGTGAAGAAGTATTTTATTTTGATGTAATCCCAATAGTTTTTTACTTTTGTGTCCCTTCCCTCGGGAGACATCTAGAAAAAAGATGCTGTGGCTGATATTAAAGAAGTTATTGCCTGTGTTCTGTTCTAGGATTTTTATGATTTCCTGGCTCAGATTGAGGTATGTAATCCATTTTGAATTTATTTTTGTATATGGTATAAGAGAGTCGTCAACTTTCATTCTTTTGCATGCTGTTGTCCAGTTTTCCCAACACCGCTTGTTGAAGAGACTGTCTTTTTTATCCATTGAATATTATTTTGTGCTTTGTGGAAGAATAATTGACCATAGAGTTGTGGGCTCATTTCTGGGTTCTCTATTGTGTTCCATTACTCTATGCATCTATTTTTGTACCAGTACCATACTGTTTTGATTGCTACAGATTTGTAATATAACTTGGAGTCTGGAATTGGGATGCCTCTAGATATGCTTTTCTCTTTCAATGTTGCTTTAACTATTCAGGGTCTTTTGTAGTTCTGTACACATTTTAATATTATTTGTTCTAACTATGAAAAATTCTGTTGGTATTTTGGTAAGATTTTATTAAATTTATTATCAGTGGGCATGCAAACTGGTGTAGATTTCTTTGGTTAGTATAGACATATTAACAAGTGTTATTTATTTGGTTAGTATAGACATATTATCAAGTGTTATTCTTCCAATCCATGAGTATAGGCTATCTTTTCATTTGTTTGTGTCATCTTCAGTTTCTTTCATCAGTGTTTTATACTCTTCAGAGGACATGTTTTTCACCTCTTTGGTTATGCTTATTCCTAGTTATGTTAACGTTTTTGGTGCAATTATAAATGGGCTTGATACCTAAAATTCTCTTTCTGTGCTTTCATTACTAGTGTATTAGTGCCATAGTAGCAATTGAATTTGTATCCTGAATACTTAATGAATTTATGAGTTCTAGCAATTTTTAGTGATATATTTTGTGTTTTCTATATAGAGTGCCATGTGATCTAAAAATACTCAAAGTTTTACTTCTTCCTCACCAATATGGATGCATTTCACTTCTTTTTTGTTGTCTTACTGCTAAGGGTAAGACTTTCATTACCATGTTGAATAGAAGTGGTGAGATTGGACATCCATGTCTTGTTCCTGACGACAAAGGAAATGCTCTTAGTTTTTTTCCCCGTTGAGGATGATATTAGCTGTGCGATTTTCATATCTAGCCTTTATCATGTTGAAGTATGTTCCATCTTAACCTACTTTGTTAGAGTTTTTTTTATCATGAATGGATATTATACTTTATCATATGCTTCTTCTGCATCTATTGAAATGATCATATTGCTCTTATTCTTTCTTTTATTAAGGTGATATAACACATTCATTGATTTGTGAATATTGAGCCACTTTTGCAACCCAAGAAAAAAATCCCACTTAGTTATGTTGAATGATTTTTAAAATATATTGTTGGATTTGTCTTGCTAGTGTTTTGTTGAGGAATTTTGCATCTTTATTTATCAGAGATATTGGGCTGTAGTTCTCTTTTTTAGTGGTGTTTATCTGGTTTTGTTATCAGGGTAATGCTGGTTTAATAGAATGAATTTGGAGGTTTTCTTTCTTTTCTATTTTTTTGAATACTTTGAAAAGAATAGGTTTTTTTTTTAAAGAATAAGGATTAACTATTGTTTTAAAGTTTAGTAGAATTTGCCCGTGAATTTGCATGGTTGTGGGCTTTTGTTTGCTTGGAGGTTTTTGATTACTGATATCATTTCATTGGACGTTATCAATTTTTAAAAGTTTTATATTTCTGCCTGCTTCAAATTTGGTAATTTACATATGTCTAAGAATTTACTCATTTCTTCTATGTTGTCCAATTTATTGGCCTATAGGTTTCTATAATATTCTCTTATAATTGTTTGTATTTCTGTGGTGTTGTTTGTGATTTATTTATTTGGGTACCTTATCTTTTCTTTTTGATAAGTCTAGCCAGTTTATCAATTTTATTAGTTTTTCAAAGAAACAGCTTCTGGTTTAATTGATCTGTTTCTTTTTGGGGGGGTATTTTATGTTTATTAGTTTTTTTTTTAGTTTCTATGTCATTTATTTCTGCTGTAATATTTATTATTTCCTTCCTTCTGCTGACTTTAGGTTCCATTGCTATGCTTTTTCTAGCTAACTAATGGGTAAGTTTAGGTTTTTTTTAAGTTTATATTTATTTTGAGAGTGAGAGAGGCAAAGAGGGCAAGCAGAGGAAGGGAAGAGACAGGGGGAGTGAGAATCCCAAACAGGCTCTGGGCTTCCAGTGCAAAGCCTTATGTGGGGTTCAAACTCACAAACCAAGAGATCATGACCTGAGCCAAAACTGAGAGTCAGACAACCACCAGGTGCCCCAAGATTAGATTTTGTATTTGATATTTTTCTTGCTTCTTAAGATAGGCCTATATTGCTATATCCTTTCCTCTTAGGATCTCTTTTACTGAATCCCAAAGGTTTTCTCATGACCACAAACCAGACCTGCAAGGAATATTAAAGGAGATGCTTTGAGTGGAAAGGAAAGACCCAAAGTGACAATGATAAGAAAGGAACAAAGAAAATCTGCAGAAACAATGACAAAACAAGTAATAAAATCACACTAAATATATATCTATTAATAATTACTCTGAACAAAAGGAATAAATGTTCCTTTCATAGGTGTAGGTTGTCAACATGGATAAAATAACAAAACCCATCTACAGGCTGTTTACAAGATTCATTTTATATCTAAAGATGTCTGCAGATTGAAAGTGAGTGTACATAGAAATATTCATCATGCAAACGGATGTCAATAGAAAGCCAGAATAGCAATATTTATATAAGACAAACTAGACTTCAAACCAAACACTGTAACAAGGGAAAGAGAAGAGCATTATATCATATTAAATGGGACAATCCAAACAGATGTAACATTCTAAATATTAATGCACCCATCATGAGTGCACCCAAATATATAAAACAATACTAACAAATGTAGAGGAACTCATTGATAATAGTACAATAATAGTAGAGAATTTTAACACCCCACTTACATCTAAACAGAAAATCAAAAAGAAAGCAGTGGCTTGGCATGACACTCTAGACCAGATGTATTTAACAGATACATTCAGAACATGCTGTCCTAAAGAAGCAGAATACACATTCTTTTCAAGTGCACATGTAACATTCTTCAAAATGAATCACATATTAGGTATCAAAACAGGGTTCAATAAACACAAAAAATATTGAAGTCATTCTATGAATATTTTCTGACTACAACACTTTGAAACTTGAGGGAAAAAAAGAAGAAAAAATATGGAAAGTCCACAAATATATGGAGGTTAAATGACATGCTACTAACCATTCAATGGGTCTACCAGGAAATCAAAGAATAAATGAAGAAATAATACATAAAAACTAGTGGAATTAAAAAAAAATTCCAAAACCTTTGGGATGCAACAAAAAGCGGTCCTAAAAGGGAAGAGAAGTATATAGCAACACAAGCCTACTTAAAGAAGCAAGAAATATCTCAAAAAAACCAACCTAACCTTACACCTAAAGGAACTAAAGAAATAACAACAAAGTCTAAAGTTAATAAAGTTTGGAAAAGAAATAAATGTTACAGAAACTGAAAAGCAGTAGAGCAGATCAATGACACCAGGAGTGAGTTCATTGAAAAACTTCATAAAATTGATAAGCCCCTAGCCAGACTCATCAAAAAGGAAAGAGAAGGAACCACATAAATGAAATCACAAGGAGAGAGGAGAAATAACAAAGAACATCACAGAAATATAAACAATTATGAGAGAATATTATTTAAAATTTAGAGGCCAACAAATTGAGCAACCTAAATGGACAAATTCCTAGGAATGTATGAGCTACCAAAAACTGAAACAATAAGAAAGAGAACACTTGAACACACTAATAACCGTCAAAGATATTGAAACAATAATCAAATATCTCCCAAAAAAGAAAAGTCCAGGGCTAGATAGCTTCACAGGCAAGTTTCTCAAACATTTAAAGAAGTATTAATACCTATACTTCTCAAACTAATCCAAAAAAAAAAAAAAAGGAAGGAACACTTCCAAAGTCATTCTATGATGCCAGTATTATCCTTATACCAAAGCCAGATAAAGACACCATTAAAAAAAAAAACAACAGGGGCGCCTGGGTGACTTAGTTGCTTGAGCGTCTGAGTTCGGCTCACGTCATGATCTCGCAGTTTGTGAGTTCTAGCCCCACGTTGGGCTCTGTGCTGACAGCTCAGAGCCTGGAGCCTGCTTCGGAGTCTCTGTCTCCTTCTCTCTTTGCCCTTTCACCACTTGTGCTCTGTCTCTTCCTATCAAAAATAAAGAAAATATAAAAAAAGAAAAAAGAAACCTACAGGGCAATATCCGTGGTGATCAAAGATGCAAAAATTATCCGTAAAATACTAGCAAACTAAATCCAAGTGAATTAAAATAATCACTCACCATGACAATGTGGGATATATTCCTGTGCTGCAAAGGTGATTCAACATTGAAAAATCAATGTGATACACCATGCTAATAAACGAAAGCATAAGAAACATGTAATCTTTTTGATAGATGCAGAAAATGCACTTGACAAAGTACAACATCCATTCATGATAAAAACCCTCAATAAAGTAGGCTAAGATGGAACAAGCCTCAACATAGTAAAGGCCATATATAAAAAACCCACAACTAATACCATTCTCAACAGGGAAAATACTGAGAAATTTTCCACTATGATCAGGAAGAAGACAGGGATGTCTAAACTCCCTACTGTTATTTAACCCAGTATTGAGGTCATAGTCACACAATTAGAAAACAAATATAAATAAAAATTATCCAAATTAAAGAGTAAGAAGTAAAATTTCATTATTTGTAGGTGGCATGATACTGTGTTTAGAAAACCTGAAACATCCCACCAAAAAACTACCAAAACTGATACATAAAGTCAGTAATGTTGGAGGGTATAAAATCAATGTACAGAAATCTATTTCATTACAATACAGAAATATTTAAGCACCAGAAGGAGAAAAAAAGGAATTAATCCCACTTCCAATAACATCAAAAACAATGAGATACCAGGAATAAATCTAATCAAAGAAGTAAAAATATGTACTCTGAAAACTATAAAACACTGATTAAAGAAATTGAAGATGACACTAAGAAATGGAAAGGCATTCCATGATCATGGATTGGAAGAACAATTATTGTTAAAATGTCTACAGTACCCTAAGCAATATACATATTTATTTAATGCACTCCATAAGAAAATATCAACAGTATTTTTTACAGAATTAGATGAAACAGACCTAAAATGTGTATGGAACCACAAAAGAATCTGAGTAGTCAAAGCAACCCTAACAAAGAAAAGCAGAGATGGAGGCATCCCAATTCCAGATTTCAAGTTATATTACAAAGCTATAGTGATCAAGACAGTATGGTACTGGCACAAAAATAGACACATAGATGAATGGAACAGAATAGAGAACCCAGAAATGAACCCACAAGTGTATGGTCAATTAATCTTTGACACAGCAGGAAAGAATATCCAATGGAAAAACAACAGTCTCTGCAACAAATGGTGTTGAAAAAACTAGACAGCAAGATGCAAAAAATGAAACTGGATAACTTTCTTACAGCATACACAAAAATAAATTCAAAATGGGTGAAAAATCTAAATGTGAGACAGAAACTATCAAAATCCCAGAGGATAGCACAGGAAGTAATCTCTCTGACATCAGCCATAGCAAATTTTTGCTACATATGTCTCCTGAGGCAAGGGAAACAAAAGTGAAAATAAATTATTGGGACTACATCAAAATAAAATACTTCTGCACAGAGAAGGGAAACACTCAACAAAACTAAAAGGCAGCCTACAGAATGGGAGAATATATTTGCAAATGGCATATATAAGAAGTGGTTAGTATACAAAATCCATAAAGAACCTATCCAACTCAACAACCAAAATACAAATAATATTTTTAAAAATGAGATTTGAATAGGCTTTTTCCAAAGAAGACACAGATGGCCAACACATAAAAATCTGCTCAGCATTACTCCTCATCAGAGAGATAAAAACCCAAACTGTGATGAAATATCACCTCACACCTGTTAAAATGGCTGACATCAGCAACACAAGAATAACAGGTATTGGTGAAGCTGTGCAGAAACATGAACTGTCTTCCACTGTTGGTGGGAATGCAAACTGGTGCAGCCACTGTGGAAAACAGTACGGAGGCTCCTCAATAAGTTAAAAATAGAACTACCCTATGTTCTAGAAATTGCACTACTGTGTATTTACCCTAAGGATACAAAAATACAAATACAAAGGGACACATGCATCCTGATATGCATAGCAGCATTATCAACCATAGCTTATTTTTTGAAAGATCTCAAATTTCTATTGACTGATGGATGGATAAAAAGAGGTGAATATATATATATATATATATATATATATATATATGGAATTTAAGAAACAAAACAAATGATCATAGGGGGAAAATGGTGGAAGTCAACCAAGGAAATGACTCAACTATAGAAAACAAATTGGTGGTTGCCACAGGGAAGGCATTGAGGAGATTGGTTAAACAGGTGATAGGGATTAAAGACTGTACTTGATGTGATGAGAACCTATTGTGGTATGAAAGTGTTGAATCACTAAATTGTATGCCTGAAACTAATATTGCACTGTATGTTAGCTAAGTGGAGTTTAAATAAAAAGTTATAAAAAAATAAATACAGAAGTAAAACAGAAAATATAAGAATATAAAAGCAATTTCTTACTCAAAAGAATTAAATAATTATTGATAGACATGCATTTATTGCCATTTTTTTTTTTTTTAGTTTTGTGGTTGTTTCTGGAGATTTTCTCTGACCTTCTCTTTCTCTCATGTTTTGTTGATTTTCTTTAGCTATATATTTGGGTTTCTTTCTTTTTATTATTTGCATCTGTATTAGTGGTTTTGACATATGCATATCTTTAGGTTTGTATACAACCTCTTTTGCAAATAGCAGTCTATATTAAGTTGATGGTCATTCAAATTTTAATCATTTTTTCTTCTCCCCACGTTTTATGTATCTGTTATTATATTTTATATCTTTTTTTGCATGATTTCCTTGACTGATTTTTACAGAAGTATTCATTTTTACTGCTTTTATGTTTCCTGTATTTATAGTGTCAACTTTGATCTCTCCTTTCCACTCTAAGTTTCCCCTTTAATATTTCTTGCAGGGGTGGTTTTGTGGTTATGAATTAACTTGGTTTTTGTTTTCTGGGAAACTCTTTATCTCTCCTTTTATTCTGAATGATACCCTTGCTAAATTATCATTATTCTGAATGATACCCCTGAATGATGATTTTTCCCATTCATCACTTTGAATATATCATGCTACTCCCTTCTGGCTTGCCAAGTTTCTGTGGAGAAATCTCCAGCTAGTCTTAGGAGCTTTCTTTTGTAAGTTAAAAATTTCTTTTGTCTTGGTGCTTTGAAGACTTTTTCTTTCCCAGTATATTGTACAAATTTAATTGCAATATATCTTAGCGTTGGTCTGCTTTTGTTGATTTTGAGTGAGTTCTCTGTGCCTCCTTGATTTGCATTTCTTTCCCAAGATTAGGGAAATTATTAGCTATTATTTCTTCAAATAAATTGTACCCTTTTCTCCCTCTTCTTCTGGAACTCCTGTAATTCAAATTTTATTATGTTTGATACAGTCACTGAGTTCCTAAGTCTTTCTTGTGTTGCATAATACTGCTTTCTCTCTTTTGTTGAGCTTCATTACTTTCCTTTATTTTGTCTTGTAGATCACTAATTCATTCCTCTGCTTCTTCAAGCTTCCTGTTCATTGCATTAAGGCTGTTTCCTATCTTCTTTATTGCACTCTTCATCTCTGATTGGTACTTTTTTATATCCTTTATCTCTGTTGGAAGGGTCTTGTTGATGTCTTCTATTCTTTTCTCAACCCCAGTGTGTATCTTTATCATCTTTGTTTTAAATTCCCCATCAGGCATGTTACTTGTATCTATTTCATTTTGATCTCTGGCTGTGGACTTATCATTTTCTTTCCCTTGGGATTAATTCTTCTGTCTTCCCATTTTGTCTAAATCTCTACCTTCTTCTCTGTGTTAGAAAAGCCAGCTATGTACCCAGTTCATGAAAGTAATGGACTTATGAGGTAGATGTCATATCATGCCCGTGGCCTAGCACTTAAGGAAGTACCTCCAGTGTGTGCTGTGTGCACTCTACTGTTGTGTTCTGGTTTCTCTCTCCTTCACGCCAACTATCTCCAGAGACTTTCCTTGCCTGCTGTGGGCAGTGTTTGATCCGTGGCCTGAATGTGACAAGTTTTAACTAGGTGTGCTCTGGTACTCCTGTGAAATGAAACATGTCATCACCTCCATAGGGACTGAGGCACTGCAAAAGTCTCTGGTTTATAGACATGGTGTGAGCTGGGGATTTTTGCTGGTCTTCTCTTGGAAGGACCTACCCCACTAGGAATGAAGTGAGTGTAACTGATAAGGGTAGTCACACCAGAGCCCAAGGGGTTGGGCTTAATATGAGCAAGTTAGGCAGATGGTTTCCTTCTTTACTGCTTCCCACAGGTGGCTCTGTGTTTATACTGTTATGAGAGGTAAATGGCCTGTGCGAGCTCCTTTGTTCTTGGAGAGGTAATTCAGTGAATGCTGCCTATCAAGGACACTTTCTGAAAAGTGCAAATAATCTACCCACTGTGTAGCCCAGGCACTATTTTCAGGCTGTCTTCCCCCAGGTTGTTTGCCTGCTTTCTCTGTAGTAGCAGCTCTGATGCCCTCTAGGCTCTATCTCAGCCAAACCTGTGGACCTTTAAAATTTCAGGCTTTAAACACCAGTGGTTGCAAGAACTCACAAAATTCAGCTCCTCTCATTTTTGAAGCCAATGTCTTTCAAGAAATGTTCTCCTTCTGTGTTCCCTTGTGTTCTCCTCTCTACTTCCTCCTTTTCCCCAACCACTGCTCTCTCTCCTCCACAGCAGCCATGGTCTGTTTCTCCCCTAAATAATGTCTCTGTACTTCTTACCTTATTCAATGTGTCCTCTTTTCTCCCTATAATTGTTGAGTTTGTTCTGTCAGACTTGAGGTCGAGTTTTGATGTATTTATGGTGATTTGATCATCATCTAGCTGTGTTCATAGGACAAGGTGAGCCTAGGGTCCTTCTACACTGCTGTTATCTTCCTGTTCCTGGAACAAGTGGGTATTATGCTAAGCTAAATAAGTCAGACAGACTTATGATTTCAGATAAGTCAGACATACATACCATATGATTTCACTTCTGTGTGGAATATAATGAAAACAAACACTCAAGAAAAAAAAAACAAGAAAAAAAAACTCTTACAGAGAACAACCTGATGAGTAGGGGTGGCAGTTGGGTGAAATAGGTGAAGAGAATTAAAAGGTACATACCCCTAGTTATAAATTAAATAAGTCATGAAGAAAAAAAGTACAATATAAGAAATGTTGTCATGGGGTGCCTGGCTGGCTCAGCCCACAGAGCATGTGACTCCTGATCTCACACTTGGGGTTATAAGTTTGAGTTCCACATTGGGTGTAGAGATTACTTAAAAATAAAATCTTAAAAAATAAAAATAAAAAGAAGTATCCTCAGTAATATTTTAATAATGTATGGTGACAGGTGGTGACTAAGCGTATTGGAGGGAGCACTGAATAATGTATAGATTTATTGAATCATTATATTGTGCACCTGAAATTAATATAAAATTATATGTCAACTATACTTCAATAATAAAGAATAATAAAGATAATGGGTTTATTTTACATACCTTAAGTAAGAGTGTTTAAAACTAATAAATACATGCTTTTCAAATTAAAAAAAAGTGTTATTTTAGGGAAAAAACCTACTCTCTCTGAGCCTTAGTTCTCTCATCTGTAAAATAATTATAGTAATAGTATTATTTCATAGAAGTGCTGTATGGATTAAATTTTTAAAATACACAAAATATTTGTAACAGTCCTGGCATATACTAAGTGCCATATAAACATTAGATATTCTTATTAGTATATGTTTTTTTCCCTCCAAATGAGAACAAAGGGCACATTCTCGATAGCTTCTTGGCAATTGTATATTATCTAACCTGTGTGGGCCCATCAGAATGGTTGTGTTATAATACTCTGTCATTTGATCATATCAGAAAAACAGATGAGAACAGCCATGACAGAATAGCAACAAGATAATTTGAGAGCCTGTAGGAGTGGCATTTCAGGCCCTCACATATTCAGTAGCTGACAAACATAAATTACACAGGCTAATTTATCTCATTTTGGTCAGTTATCTATTAGCCAATAGGCTTCCTGATTTCTTGTGTCTTTACCAAATATCGTTTTTTAGTCTGAATTAAATAAAAAATTTACAAATATCTAATTTTAAAAAATGTGTTTCTTAGAGAAAAGGTTAGATCCTTAGAATTTTATTTATACTTTCTTAATTCTTTTATCCTGTGTTATTGGGCTACAAGTCTTATTGGCATCCCACCTTTTAGTATTTATCAGCATATTCCCTGACCCTTGCTGAAGAATTTTGTTAACTTGTACAGCTTGTAAATTGAATTTTGAAGATACTGTAGTTCTGTCACCAGTAACTTAACTAGCAGTGGGTAATAGAAAACTTTCATAAAAGGAAAATGTGTGTATTTCATATTTACTATCCAAACAAATTTTAGCTAAGGATATATTGTTTCATATGAATATACTGGCCTTTCTGGATAATATTTGAAATAAGCAAAAATACAAATTAGCAATGTTTTCTGTTTTGCTTTTACAAGTTTGTAGAGCATGTTAAAAGAAGATTTGGTTTCACAATGTATATAACCTGAACAAATATGTCATTATTTTTCTAGATATAGAAAGCATGCTTATTAAGATTTGCATATATGCATATATATCCTCGTGTGCAATGTTTAAACTTAGACATTTCTATCATTTATAAAAATCCACCACAGGTATGTGCCCACACACACAGACTGTTCATCTTAAAATAACAGCTGTTTTGAAGCTAATATAATTTTACTCATAGAAAATGTGTTCCATAAGAAAGCAATATTTCACAATCTAAAGGTTGGCTAAATGTTTTCTAGTGACATCTGCTTTGTTACTCTCTATATTTAAGTCTGTGTCTTGTCTGTGTTAATATGTAATTCTGTTTTTTTTTCCTGTATTTTTAGGATTTTAAAAAATAGACACTGGTGTTAAGATATAGATGATATAGATATAGATATATAGATATAGATATAGATATTTTAAATATCTTTTTAGACCCTCAGTTGAGTTTTAGCACATCAGTAGCCAAGCACAATAGGGACATAATAGGAACCACAAGGTGATTTCAAGTATGTTATTTCCTTTTTTTTTTTTTAAATTTTTTTTTTCAACGTTTTTTATTTATTTTGGGGACAGAGAGAGACAGAGCATGAACGGGGGAGGGGCAGAGAGAGAGGGAGACACAGAATCGGAAACAGGCTCCAGGCTCCGGGCCATCAGCCCAGAGCCTGACGCGGGGCTCGAACTCACGGACCGCGAGATCGTGACCTGGCTGAAGTCGGACGCTTAACCGACTGCGCCACCCAGGCGCCCCAAGTATGTTATTTCCTATTTAAAAGTTGATTTCTCGAATTTCTATGCTATAACAAAGGTGTTTTTCTATTTGAATACACACTATGTGTGTATATTCATAGACTATTAGATAAATTCCGTGTGTGTGTGTGTGTGTGTGTGTAATCTGTAAAACATGGAAACTGACATCCACGGAGATATATTTTTAGCAATGCATAACATAGATGATTGACAGAACAAAGCATATGGAAATGAAGAAGAATCTAACCCACATTTAGATCTAAGAAAAAAATATTTGCCTCAAGGGAAAATATGAATTATTTTGTCTACATGCAAGATAAAAGTCTGGAAGACATATCCATCAAAAGGTATAAATAGCCTTTTGGAATAAATAGCAAAATAAAAAATTATTTCTAAATTGACAGTAAACTTGACACTGAGGGCATAAACAAGTTATTTGGCATGAAAAGCACTTTGAAATCATAGCCTCTGTCAGGAAGCATCTGTGTGTAGATTTAGTTATTCAACAGAAATTTACATTTCTCAGAAATCTTTGTTAAATGCTAATGATTTCTTCACCTTCCTTAATTATTTTAATTACTGCTTCCGAATGTTCCCTATAAATACTGAAAAGATGCTAAAATGCACAAAACACTATTAAATTTCATCAATAATATAGACTTATTGTACTTTGGAATTGACAGAAAACACCTACTAAAAGACAAATTGTTTAAGTAGATATACCAGGTTTATTTTTCTGGTATGAAACATAGAAGCCACATAAATCAAACAAAGATCCTTATAGGACTGGTTCCCAAGGCTGGACATTTATTGCCTACCTGCTTGTATTCACTAATCTTTGTCTTACAATGTTCTTCTTTCCAGTTTACCTCTTAACTCAGGCAAATGAAATCCATCTGAAACCTCCTTCAGATGATGGCGACTGCCCTGACAAGACTTCTTGCAGTCCCAGACCACCCAGACTTTTTGAGCTAATCCCCCAACTCACACCTGAGCAGATGGTCCATGGAATGAGGTATAAAATGGCTTACCATTACTTTTATTATAATACTACAATCTCTGCCCAGGGAGGGGCCTCAGCCTCATTTACATAACATACAATATATCTTTAGGCATGTTTCTTTAAGGGGTATGCCCAAACCTTTTGTCTGCCTCTACTTATGATCAGGCTTCTCTAACTATTCATTGTAATCATTAAAAAAAGGTACCCATTCACCTTTGGAAGCCATTCTCTGTAATCTCTTTATTTGCTGCAAATAAAGTTCTCTCTGTGTGACAGTTCACCTGGTGCAGTTTCTATGACTCACCAAGGAGTAAATTCACATTAGATTGATTACACTAGGACAAATAAAATTGTTGTCTTTAAGGAGAACTCCTTACTAACCTTTATCTTTGGACATTTGTTAATATTTTGCAAGAAACATTTAAATTAAAATTAAAACTCAAAAATGAAAATAAAATCACCCAAGAGTCCAAATGTTTACAGACTACAATATTTTTCACTATCTTCAGTTACTGACAAAATTTTACAAAACTATTAAGGTAAATTAGTAGATGTGATAGAATGTAAAGAATATTATCACAGGGACTCAGGAGTCCTATCTCTGTCACTTACCTGCTATCAGTTAACTTCTCTGGTTCTCAGTCTCTTCATCTATAAAGAGGAAGACATTACATCATTCGTTTTTGAAGTTTCTTCTCATCTTCTAATTTGAGGTTGCAGGTTATCTGGAATTTGAGTATTATTTATCAAAATCTCTTAGATTTGACTCACATATAAGCTGTCTTTTGACCAAAAATTATTTTACTTTGTTTTTTTCAAAGTTATTTCCTGTTAATTAATAGCGTTTTTCACAAAGCTAGAAGAAACTGAAAATCTGTATGGAACCACAAAAGATCCCAAATTACCAAAATGCAACCTTGAAAAATAAAAGCAAAGTTGGAGACATCACAATTCCAGACTTAAAGTTATATTACAAAGCTGTAGTGACTAAGACAACATGGTACTGGCACAAAAATGACACATACATTAGTGGAACAGAATAGAAAACCCAGAAATGAACCCACAGATATATGGTCAGTTAACCTTCAACAAAGCAGGGAAGAATATCCAATGGAAAAACAACAGTCTCTTCCACAAATGGTATTGGAAAAACTGGACAGCAAGAGGCAAAAGAATTAAATCACACCACTTTCTTACACTATACAGAAAAATACATTCAAAATTGATGGAAGACCTAAAAGTGAGATAGGAAACCATCAACATCCTAGAGGATAAAATAGGTAGTAACCTCTTTTACATTGGCCATAACTAATTATTATTAGACATGTCTTCTGAGGCAGGGAAAACAAGGGCAAAAATAAACTAATGAGACTTCATCAAAATAAAATCTTCACAGTAAGGGAAATAATCAACAAAACTAAAAGGCAACCTTTGGAATGGAAGAAGATATTTGCAAATGACATACCTGATAATGGGTTACTATCCAAAATATATAAATAACTTATCAAAATCAATGCCCCAAAAACAAATAAGCCATTTTACATATGGGAAGAAAGCATAAGTAAGTATTTTTCCAAAGAAGATATACAGATGGCCAAAATACACATGAAAACATGCTCATCATCACTCATCATCAGGGGAAATGCAAATCAAGAATTTGCCTCACACCTGTCAAAATGGCTAAAATCGACAACACAAGAAACCACAGGTGTTGGCTAGGATGTGGAGAAAGGAGAACCATCTTGCACTGTTGGTGGGAATGCAAACTGGTGCAGCCACTCTAGAAAACAGTATGGAGGTTCCTCAAAAAGTTAAAAATAGAGTGACCTTGGGCACCTGGGTGGCTCAGTAGGTTAAGCTTCTGACTTGATTTTGGCTCAGGTCAGAATCTCATGGTTCCTAAATTCAACCCCCCATCAGCTTCTGTGCTGGCAATTCAGAGCCTGCTTGGGATTCTCTCTCTCTCCCTCTCTCTCTGCCCTTCTTCCACTCATTCTCTTTAAATAAATTAATTAATTAATTAAAAAAAAGAATAGAACTACCCTACAACTCTGTAATTGCACTACTAGGTATTTACCAAAGAATACAATAATCTTAATTCCAAGGGATACATGCACCCTGATTTTTATGGCAGCATTATCAACAATAGCCAAATTATGGAAAGAGCCCAAATGGTGTGCACCTATTGATGTATATATATACATATGTCATGAAAAGAATAAAATGAAATGTTGCCATTTACAATGACATGGATGAAGCTAGAGTGTATTATGATAAGTGACATGAGTCAGAGAGAGATAAATATACGATTTTACTCATATGTGGTATTTACAAAACAAAACAAATGTTCATAGGGGAAAAAAGAGAGAGAGGAAAACCAAAAGACAGACTTTTAACTATGGAGAACAAACTGATGATTAGCAGAAAGGAGGTGGGTGGTGGGAAGGGCTAAATAAGGAAAGGCAATTAAGGAGTGCACTTGTGATGAGCATTGGATGTTTCATGGAAGTGTTGAATCACTAAATTTTACTCCTGAATTAATATTACATTTTATGTTAACTAACTGAAATTTAAATTAAAACTTAAAAATAGGCATTTAATGTTTGTGAGAGACACTTGTGAGAACAAAAGTCCTAAGCTCTTTCAAAATCATGGAATCTATACCTTTAAGAAAACTGAAATCCACAGAACTTAATTGACTTGAACTTACCGGCTATATTTAAAATAGTTTGCTTTTATGTTCCAGGCCTTTATTAAGTACTTCACTGTTATTATCTCACTCATTTATTAAAATGGCATATGATATGAGAAGGCAGTCTGGTAGTAGAACTGGAATTAGAACCAAGCTCCTTGATTCAAAGGCCTATGTTTCCTCACCACTATATTCATAAGTTAAGTAGGTAGTTGACTATTTAAGTATACTTTAAGGAAATCTGCTAGATTGCTATTACACTATTGGATGTGCTAACAACTAAGAATTTCTTTTCAGGAGGTTCTTATTAAAAGCCACAAAAATAAGTTAACACAGTGATTGCTAAGTGCTTATCTATAATAAATATTTTAAGTGTCAGTAGTAAAATCAATCAGTTGTTTTCATAAGGCAAGACTTAGTTCAATCCAGAATTTTTATGTTGAATTAGGATTAGTGTAGTTTAAAATTTTTGAATTTTTCTAAGTTATTTATCCGACTATTCTTGTTTTAAAGGATATTTCTCTTATTAAATAATGGTCTACATGAAAAATAGTATATTTTATCTCGTCTGCCAAAAGCAATTTGACATAATGGTTAAAAAGTGGAGTCCTGGCTTCAAGTCATCTTGACTGAAGGGCACCTAATTCATTTTTAATTCTGCAACTTCATCCAACTGATTAAACTTTTATAAAAGTTACTTTTCACAACTCTACAGTATGGTTAATAATGGCACCATTTGCATTACAATATTGTGATGATAACCTGAGTTACTACCATGTGAAATACCTTGCACAGGTTAATGGCATGATAAACATTAACTGTTACATATATATGGTAGACTGCAAGTGCACGTGTGTGAGTGTGTGCACACATAAGCACGCATGTGTTTTTTAAATATTTTTTGTTGAAATAAAAAGTCTGCAAACATGTGTTGGTCTTGATTTCTTCATGCTGTTGTTTTGTTTTACTGGTCCATGAAATAAAAAAAAAATGTTATGGGGGCACCTGGGTGGCTCAGTCAGTTGAGCGTCTGACTTCAGCTCAGGTCATGATCTACAGTCTGTGAGTTTGAGCCCCGCGCCAGGCTCTATGCTGATAGCTCAGAGCCTGGAGCCTGTTTCAGATTCTGTGTCTCCCTCTCTCTGCCCCTTCCCCACTCATGCTCTGTCTCTCTCTGTCTCTCAAAAATGAACAAATATTTTAAAAAATTTAAAAAATGGTATGAATTGGCTAACGTTTCACCTCAATATGATATAATTTTAGCATACTGAAACTAAATAAGGTACCAGAAGCATGCTAGATAAATTTCTGAACTTAAGTTTGGAATTAATGAAAAATTAAGAAGTTCTTACCATGAAATTTAATCCAAGATTTAAGTTGTCCAGGGAAGGTGGAGAACACAGAAGAAGCACTGGGTGATGGGGTGGAGAGTAGAGGTTAATCAAAACAAAGATGTGAAGAGGCATAAAAGTAACTTAGCTGACTTCCTGGTATTACACAGATACTTCTCTGTCTATATCAAATTCCATCACTCAGAAAACTTTATAAACTCTCCTTATAGACTAATCCTATATCCAAAAATATTGGTTCTTTGCAAAGAAGAAAACACATGTAGGTAGATCAGCTTCTTACCTTGATCCAGTCCTGTATTATCCTCTGGAAGATTGGACTGGGGTGAAATATACTCACATTACATAAATAAAAATACATGAAGAAGCCCCACATGTTGTGCAGAAAGGAAAACTAACACTATAAGCAGGAAAACTTCAAGCTTCAGTTAAACCATTCCTCTTATTGCTTTTGGAGCACATATCTGATGCTGTCTGGGTCATAGAGGGAGAGAATGGCCTACAGATGGAAGAAAATGAGCTAGACAGAATCCATTGGGAGTTAATGGCAATGTAATTGATAAAAGTATTTTCCCTGTTTTATGGTTATATACATTGCAATCTTCTTTTTGTCCAGAATACTAATATGGAAAATGGTGTCAAGAGGAGAAGTTCCAGCACACCACAGGAGCAAAAAGAAAAAAAAAAAATCTGAGATTGGGTGCATTCAAGATTATAAGAGAATGTACATTGTCCCTCCCACTAAGGAAACACAACTCAGTGCCAAGACAGTCCTTCTTAGTCTTAGTTTCTCCCACAGGAGAAAGTGAGAGCATATGAGTGAGCATCTGGCTTCCCCAGTTCTGTGGGGCACTCCAAAGGGATCCACTTCTTTCTTGTTCCATCCAGGACACTGAGGTGCTGCTGTCCGACTAAGGGACAGGGAACAGCTGGGAGAACAGTTACCAGGGTTCTCAGAAGGCAGCAAAGGGATTCAGATCCTACAAATTATGAAGGGGGTAACACCAGAAAACCCACCATTAGCTACTGAGGATGCTTTCTCTGAAAATTCCCCCAACTGGCCACGGGCACCCCAATGCTCCATGCACTCCCACCATGTTGCCAGCTTCCTGTGTGCATCTGTGAGGGTGGCAAAAATGATGGAAGGTGCACACAGGGAACTGGCCTTAGGATGCACAGAAAGCCAGTACCTACAGCTTTGTGACAAAGCACACAAAATTGAGCATTCATCACTGCATTAAGGAAAGCAAAGGGGAGGGTCTCAACTCTTGGCCTCCCTTTGCAGAATCATCATGATGAAGAATATAATTGCATTTAATTGCAGAATTAAAATTATAACACTATACCTCCCAAGAGAACAAGAAATACAAAACAGGTATATCCATAGAAACAATTTGAGAAATCCTCAGAATCCCTAATAGAGCTGATGGAAGGTATTATTCTCTAGAAGTAAACCAGTAGAGAATGGAGGACGTGACTCCTCTTTTTCAAATGCAAAGACAGCAATGTAAAACTTTAAGATACATGAAAAATTAAAGAAACATTGTATCACAAAGAGAAGACAGTAATTTCCCAGAAACAGAGATTTGCAATTTGTCCAATAAAAAATTAAAAACAATTGTTTTAAGAAAGCTTAGTGAGTTACAAGAACACAGAAAAACAATGCAATGAAATCAGGAGAGCAATAAACAAACAAAAAGAGAAAGTTAACAGAGGGCTATAAGTCATAAAAAAAACAGCCAAACAGAAATTCAGGAACTAAAGAATACAAGGAATGGAGGAAAAAAAAAGGAGAAAAGAGAAGATTTACTAGCAGACTTAATTAATCAGAAGAAATAATCTGCGAAGTAGGAGACAGATCATATGAAATTATCCAGTCACAGGAGAATAAAGAAAAAAGGAGGAAGAGTGAAGAAAATTATGCTAACTATGGATACCATTAACAAAACAATCTATGCATTATTTGAGTTCCAGGAGAAGGCAGAGAGAAAGAAGTAGAAAAATGTTTAATTATGAATTCAAGTTCATAATATTCAAATACTGTAATATGGTGCTGTGTTAATCATTTTGCTCTCGCACAAAGGTAAAAGGATCAAACCATTACAAATAATTATATCTATAATAATTTGTTAAAGGATACACAATAAAAAAACAGGTAAATTATGACATCAAAAACATAAAATTTGGGAAGGAAGAGTAAAAAAGTAGAGTTTTTGTATAGGCTAAAATTAGCTAAAATTTGACTATGGCAACCACAAAGCAAAAACTCTCAGTAGAAAAAAAAGTGATTGTAAATTTTATCTTAGTTTTTTACATTCAACAATGAATAGTTTCATTTTCTCCAGTGTGTACTATAAACTAATAATAGGGAAAGTCTTGTGAAAATATGTCCACAGATATTTAGCTGTCATTTCAAATGATCTTCCTATATAAGTGAACTCCATATATCGCACCATGAATAATGAATAAAGTCCCTGACAGGATTGTTTGGTTTGCTTGTTTACATGCTTCCCCCCCTCCCCCAAATGATCCAGATTGACGATCTATATTGATCAAATAAACATAAATATACAAATGAGTAATGAAGAAATGCAAAAACAATTAGAGAGTCTTCTTGTTAATGCAATATTTGCTATAATTGAAATATCATGCCTTCATTTTAAAGTCAATACTTCTTGTGGAAGAAAGACACAGAAATATTTTGTGTTGGGAGTTGATGTCAGATAAAGAATATAATTAAATGTTGTGTCACCCAGAAGTTTACCAACCAGAAATCTCGGAAAATTATTTCTTGCAGCCCCCAGTAAAAATCTTTTCTACTAACTCAGGCTAATGTCAGAACTAAATAGAATCAGTGCCAAAACAGTGTTTTGTAAACAGTGTAAAAAGTTTTGGTTGATAACATTAGTTTATGTACAGGAACCTAAATGTGAATTTTGTCACTTTTTTTTTTTTACAGAGTAGCTTATCAATTATTTATAAGCTTCTGCATATACTGAAGAGTAGTTTATTTTTTACTTTCAGAATTTCAGTATCTTTGCTATAAACACCAAATGATTTATTTTCAGAAACACATTTCTGCAGTCATTTTTATGGAGCCTACATGAATATTTGAACACTTTTTGATTTAGGAAAGATTTTTATTTTTAAAAAGATAAAATGGTTGTACATATACTTTCCTCAGTTTTGTTTCTACAACATGACTTGCCTTATTCAGCTTCCTAATCTCTCTCAGTCCTACTTACTCAGAGTATCATCTTATGCATGGGTTAATGTTATAAAAGCATTCCTTAAGTTTAAAATAATAATTAGTAAAAATTCCTTTTGAAATTTATTTATATTTCTTTTACATTGACAATACAAACACTACAGTAAATCTTATTTTGGTATGCAATCCTGGAGAGTAACATGTATGTGAAAACATATAATTTATAAAGTAATGTGTAACACTTACAGTACATAATGTGGATCATCTATATAAAGTATAATTTAATAGGATTTTAATAAAATAAAGGTAAGAATGTAGAGTTGAATTCATATCAGTTAAATATACCTATCATAAAATTTCTGATGTAATCTCATACAACTATTACATTTTGGCTATAGGCTACAGAACAAGTGTCCCTACACAGTAGATCTAAGAAATAATAAGAGGCAGAGGAATAAGAAATCTTGAGTTAATATTATTTAATTTGTCATTGTTAACTGAACTTTCCCTTTCTCTCCTCTCCTTATCTTCCAACATACTGGGTAACAAAAGGTTTGCTAGGATTTGGAGCCAAGTATTTCTCTAAATGTATTCTGTAGAAGTTATCTATCTATCTACCAATTATCTATATATTTATCTATATATATGTCTCTTTATATACATATGTATATAGATATAGATACAGATACAGATATAAATTTTTTAAAATAAGGCCTATGTAACTTAGAGAAATAATAATACATGTTTAAATAATGTAAGTGAAGAAAACAGGCATAATGCATTCACCCATTTCCTTTGTATGAATTGTGTATTACTACTTCAACTAGAGTATAAACTTTTAGAAGTGCATGTAAGGGAAGGTGGTTACTACATTATTTCTCTTCATATTGCTTAGCCATGCTGAACATTCACTAGGTCCTCAGTAGAGACTTGGTTGTCTATATGCTTGTCTACCACTAGCACAAAGCATATTAGAAATACATATCTACACTGAATGGCCTATTGGTAAACATCTGTCCTATATGGGGTCATGTAGCAGGACAAGGTTACATCAAGCCATCAGCACACAGACAGGAACTGTGAGGGTGGTTGTGAATGCTTGGAAGTGCCTGGGAAATATGCCAATTACTAGTCTGTGAAGAAAAAGTGGATTCAGTGGATTCAGGAGCAGGTCAGTATCAAATGCCTAGTCAACACAGTAAGAGAAATGAAGTCTGAGCAGGAGCAAAACCAAGAATCAGAGATGAGCAAGGTACACCCAGTTCAGGGATGAGGCCAATGTGCAACTGAGCATGTCAAATGATAGGAACATAATACTTTTAGTTTTGTTCGTTGTTTCCTTTGCTGTGCAGAAGCTTTTTATCTTCATAAGGTCCCAGTAATTCATTTTTGCTTTTAATTCCCTTGCCTTTGGGGATGTGTCGAGTAAGAGATTGCTACGGCTGAGGTCAGACAGGTCTTTTCCTGCTTTCTCCTCGAGGGTTTGGATGGTTTCCTGTCTCACATTCAGGTCCTTTATCCATTTTGAGTTTATTTTTGTGAATGGTGTGAGAAAGTGGTCTAGTTTCAACCTTCTGCATGTTGCTGTCCAGTTCTCCCAGCACCATTTGTTAAAGAGACTGTCTTTTTTCCATTGGATGTTCTTTCCTGCTTTGTCAAAGATGAGTTGGCCATACGTTTGTGGGTCTAGTTCTGGGGTTTCTATTCTATTCCATTGGTCTATGTGTCTGTTTTTGTGCCAATACCATGCTGTCTTGATGATTACAGCTTTGTAATAGAGGCTAAAGTCTGGGATTGTGATGTCTCCTGCTTTGGTCTTCTTCTTCAAAATTACTTTGGCTATTCGGGGTCTTTTGTGGTTCCATATGAATTTTAGCATTGCTTGTTCTAGTTTCGAGAAGAATGCTGGTGCAATTTTGATTGGGATTGTACTGAAAGTGTAGATAGCTTTGGGTAGTATTGACATTTTAACAATATTTATTCTTCCAATCCATGAGCAGGGAATGTCTTTCCATTTCTTTATATCTTCTTCAATTACCTTCATAAGCTTTCTATAGTTTTCAGCATACAGATTTTTACATCTTTGGTTAGATTTATCCCTAGGTATTTTATGCTTCTTGGTGCAATTGTGAATGGGATCCGTTTCTTTATTTGTCTTTCTGTTGCTTCATTGTTAGTGTATAAGAATGCAACTGATTTCTGTACATTAATTTTGTATCCTGTGACTTTGCTGAATTCATGAATCAGTTCTAGCAGACTTTTGGTGGAGTCTATCGGATTTTCCATGTATAATATCATGTCATCTGCAAAAAGCGACAGCTTGACTTCATCTTTGCCAATTTTGATGCCTTTGATTTCCTTTTGTTGTCTGATTGCTGATGCTAGAACTTCCAACACTGTGTTAAACAACAGCGGTGAGAGTGGGCATCCCTGTCGTGTTCCTGATCTCAGGAAAAAAGCTCTCAGTTTTTCCTCATTGAGGATGATGTTAGTTGTGGGCTTTTCATAAATGGCTTTTATGATCTTTAAGTATGTTCCTTCTATCCCGACTTTCTCAAGGGTTTTAATTAAGAAATGGTGCTGGATTTTGTCAAAGGCCTTTTCTGCATTGATCGACAGGATCATATGGTTCTTCTCTTTTCTTTATTAATGTGGTGTATCACATTGATTGACTTGCGAATGTTGAACCAGCCCTGCATCCCAGGAATGAATCCCACTTGATCATGGTGAATAATTCTTTTTATATGCTGTTGAATTCAATTTGCTAGTATCTTGAGAATTTTTGCATCAATATTCATCAGGGATATTGGCCTGTAGTTCTCTTTTTTTACTGGGTCTCTGTCTGGTTTAGGAATCAAAGTAATACTGGCTTCACAGAATGAGTCTGGAAGTTTTCCTTCCCTTTCTATTTCTAGGAATAGCTTGAGAAGGATAGGTATTATCTCTGCTTTAAACATCTGGTGGAACTCCCCTGGGAAGCCATCTGGTCCTGGACTCTTATTTGTTGGGAGATTTTTGATAACCGATTCAATTTCTTTGCTGGTTATGGGTCTGTTCAAGCTTTCTATTTCCTCCTGATTGAGTTTTGGAAGAGTGTGGGTGTTTAGGAATTTGTCCATTTCTTCCAGGTTGTCCAATTTGTTGGCATATAATTTTTCATAATATTCCCTGATGACTGTTTGTATCTCTGAGGGATTGGTTGTAATGATTCCATTTTCATTCATGATTTTATCTATTTGGGTCATCTCCCTTTTGTTTTTGAGAAGCCTGGCTAGAGGTTTGTCAATTTTGTTTATTTTTTCAAAAAACCAACTTGGTTTCGTTGATCTGCTCTACCGTTTTTTTAGATTCTATATTGTTTATTTCTGCTCTGATCTTTATGATTTCTCTTCTTCTGCTCGGTTTAGGCTGCCTTTGCTCTTCTGCTTCTATTTCCTTTAGGTGTGCTGTTAGATTTTGTATTTGGGATTTTTCTTATTTCTTGAGATAGGCTTGGAGTGCGATGTATTTTCCTCTCAGGACTGCCTTTGCTGCATCCCAAAGTGTTTGGATTGATGTATTTTAATTTTCGTTTGTTTCCATATATTTTTTAATTTCTTCCCTAATTGCCTGGTTGACCCACTCATTCTTTAGTAGGGTGTTCTTTAGCCTCCATGCTTTTGGAGGTTTTCCAGACTTTTTCCTGTGGTTGATTTCAAGCTTCATAGCACTGTGGTCTGAAAGTATGCATGGTATAATTTCAATTCTTGTATACTTAT